>NC_080783.1:19269897-20485835 GCF_028018385.1 Neofelis nebulosa
CCAATTCATGCTTGTCCCCTCTAAGCTCAGTCTGACCCAGGGTTTTGTGTGGTTTTTTTTTTTTTTTATCTCGGAAAATGACACAATTCCTCCCCCCCGCCCCGCTGCCGCCGCTCTCTCACCCCCTTCATTCAGTAATTACCTAGTGTCCTTGACTTTACCTCCTAAATATTTCTCTAAACCACTTCCTTCCCTTACTTCCCCAGCCACCACCTATTGTAGACTCCCCACACACACACACTCAGTCTGCCCAGGGCTGCTGCTTCTGCACCTTCCATTCTTCACTTTTCTTTTTTAAAGGTTTTATTTTATTTTTTTAATATTTATTTTTGAAAGAGAGAGAGGGAGAGAGAGTGCGCGTGCACACATGAGTGGGGGAGGGGCAGAAAGGAGGACTGAGGATCTGAAGCAGGCTCTGAGCTGATAGCAGAGAGCCCGATGTGGGGCTTGAACTCACGAGTCACGAGATCATGGCCTGAGCCAAAGTCGGACGCTTAACCGACTGAGCCATCCAGGTGTCCCTAAAGATTTTATTTTTAAGTAATCTCTACACTCAACATGGGGCTCGAATTTACAACCCCAAGATCAAGAGTCGCATGCTCTACCAACAGAGCCAGCCAGGTGGCCCTATAGTAATCTTTCTTTTTTAAATTTTTTTGAGAATAAATCCTTTATTTTGAGAAAGAGAGAAAAAGAGAGAGAGAGAGAATTCCAAGCAGGTTCCATGCTGACATAGCACAGAACCCTATGCAGGGATCGAACTCACAAACCATCAGATCCTGACCTGAGCCGAAAACATTAGTTGTACGTATGCTTAACTGACTAAGCCACCCAGGTGCCCCTACAGTGATCTTTTAAAAGCATAAATCTAACTGCTACTCCCCTGCTTCAGCCATAATGGTTCCTGTCCACTTTTTAAAAAGACACCACAGGGGCGCCTGGGTGGCGCAGTCGGTTAAGCGTCCGACTTCAGCCAGGTCATGATCTCGCGGTCCGTGAGTTCGAGCCCCGCGTCGGGCTCTGGGCTGATGGCTCGGAGCCTGGAGCCTGGACCCTGTTTCCGATTCTGTGTCTCCCTCTCTCTCTGCCCCTCCCCCGTTCATGCTCTGTCTCTCTCTGTCCCAAAAATAAATAAAAAACGTTGAAAAAAAAAAATTAAAAAGACACCACATTCCCAGGGCACCTGGGTGGCTCAGTGGATTGAGCATCCGACTTCGGCTCAGGTCATGATCTCACAGTTCGTGAGTTCAAGCCCCACATCGGGCTCACTGCTGTCAGCCTGTCGGCACAGAGCCCACTTCAGATCCTCTGTCCCCCTCTCTCTGCCCCTCCCCCACTTGTGCTCTCCCCCCCCCCCAAAAAAAAACACACCACATTCCCTAAGGTGACGTAGCATGCACTGCTCAGTTGGGCCCTTGGCCCCCTGGCCTGCCACTCCCCAGCTCTGCACACCACAGCCACTCTGGCCACCTTGCAGTTTCACCCCCATGCTACACTTATTCCCTGCCTCTGGGCTTCATGTATGCTGTTCCCTTCTCCAGGAATAACCCATTTTGCCTGAATAATTCCTGTCCACCTTTCAGAAGGAACTCTGCTCTGACTATAACAGGTTTCCTTTGGGAATACTTTTCATGGCACCTGTACTTCACCTGTGTGGTACTTACCATCACTGAAATGAAATAACAGTGTAATCAGGGTCCTTTGAGCCCTCTCTCCCCACTGAGATGTCACCTCACATGAAGGCAGAGACCAGGTCTGCTTTTGTTCTCTGGCATCCCCCCAGCACCTAATCACTTGCAGGGCACAATCTGGGCTTCAATTAGTGTTGTCCAGCAATCGGCAAGCCGTATCTCTTCATCCTCCTCTTCCAGTCTGACCTACCTCCTTCCTACTGGGGTCCACACCCTCAGGGAGCTCCTCCACAGTCTTGTTCACCAACTGTTCCAGGGGAAAGATGGGTAGAGGCCCAACAATGAGGTTGGTGTTAGCATTGAACACATCCGGTTTGAGGCTTGTGATCTCCTAGGGAAGAAAAGGAAACCACCGGTTAATTCTGCTGGCTTGTGGCTACCTCCCAGGCTGCTTATCTCTCTGGAGTCAACATTGATTCTAGGGCACCTCCTTCCTGAAGCCTTCCATGACCCCACCACCCACACACACTCCTCATAAGAACACAACGTTTGATCGGACCCATGAGCTAAAACTTGGTGGATTGTGTCCAACCAAAGCCAATTGGTCCGAGATGATTATTTTGTTCTTTGACTTACAAACTTCTTCATGGCTTCTCATGGTGGATGCTTGAGGTCCACCTTGGACATTTATGATCCTCTTTCTCTTATCGGTTATGAAATTGTGATCAGTAAATTCACTTGGCCTTGACCTATATATGCCTTCCAACGTACACCATCAGTCCACCGAGAAGGGCTTAATGAGTGTCACGAGGTACTCAGCCTGAGGGTGGGGCCAAGGAGCCAGGTGCATTATCTGATTACCCCAGCATGCTTGTGGAATTGCTCTCATGTTCTGGATACATTTTTGCAGAGTCTGCTTGGACTCAGTTCCCCTGCAAGCCTGGGAACTTCTTGAAGAAAAGGTTTCGCTTTCAGATTTCCTTATCAACCAGGCTGACAGGCTAAATGAGTTTCTGTTAACTAACTCAGAGACTGCAGTTTGTATCTGGAGAAGGCTATCCCAGGATGACCACGGCAGAGAAATCATTCTTTCTCAAAGTGTCGTCCATGGCCTAATTGCATCAAATCACCTGGGCTCTTCGTTTAGAACCGGCAAATATTCCTGGGTCTCAACCCAATTCCACAAGCCAGAATTTTGGGCAGTGAGTGGGACTTTGGGATCTGCATTCTAATCAGCTGCCCCCGCCCCTCACTCCCAGCTCCCATCAGATTCATGTATGATCAGATGGGGGAACCATACACTAGGAAATGGAGGAGAAAAAAAACAAAACAGCCAGAGGCCTTGAAGTTAAACAGCAAGGACTTCCAGTGGGGGGGTGGGGGGGTGGGGGGGGCGTGGCGGTTCATGGTGGAAAGTAAAGCCCAGGATGCTGGTGTCCTCTCTGGAGCTTTCTCAGCTCCCGCAGGGCTGGCCATCGTCAGCCGGCCACCTGCCCCGTACTCACATCAGTAATCTGGCTCCAGTCCCTGGAGTTTCCAAGCTCCACCTTCAGGTCCTCATAGGATTTGGCGTTCTGCACAGAAAGTAAATAACAAGTTAGACCCGGTTCTCAGCAGAGGAAATGGAAGAACTTTTTCCTTCAGGAGTTGAAAGAAGGTTGGTCTAAGGCTTGGGCGTGGGAAGGGGGAAGAAGGGGCTCAGGGGCTGGAGGGGGGGGACCCTGAAAAAGGAGGCTGGATGGCGAGGATGGGCACCCAAAGGGCTGACAGTCAGAAGAGGCCCTGCTCAGCCCCACGTGGGGCTGGAGGCCACACTCAGAGGCAGTGCAAGCAGCCACATGCAGCCTTGAGAACCTGCCTACACCCTGCAGGCTCTGGGGAACATGGGGGCCCTGGAGAGCGGGGGGTGCTCCTCCCAGAGCCTGGGGGGGGGACCCTGCCACCAAAGAGCAAAGGGAGTTAGAAGGGACCTTAGCTCCACGAGGAGCCCCGTCTCCATATCCCCAGGGCCTGGCACCAAGCATGACTCACCCTACTGGAGTTACGCTGAGTGAAGGAGTGAGCCCACGTGTGAGCCTGAGAGAAGCCCCCCAGACTGGGGCGAGGGGAGGGCTGTCAGAGGTGTTGACTCAGGACACTGATAGGAATTTTAAAAGTTCTGGCATCTACCCCCTCAGCCATAAGTTTCCTCTTAAGAGTGTATCAGACACCATGTGCTCCCCCTCAGGTTCCCCTCAGGAATTTGACGGGAGACCTGACTAAAAATAAGTAGTAGACCATAAAACAGACGACCCACAAGGAATGATATGGCCATAGACCACCCCTCACACAATGGAATCGGGCCAATCAGGACTGGACAACGCAGAGTTATCCAGCCAATAAGGGTAGGACCTGAGAAGGAACAAGGGGGAAGGGAGGGGGGCTGACCAGAACCTTATAAAACAAGGACCCTCGCCTAGAGTCGGGGCATTCACTTTCGAATGTCCCCTCTCTGTAAAAGAGAGCTTTCCTACTATTCTTACTTTCTGATCTTATGCTCTCATAAACTTTTACCTGCTGCTCATAAAAAAAAAAAAAGAAAAGAAAGAAAAGAAAAAAAGAAAAGTTCTGGCATCTAAATTTGCAGCCTTGAGATTTGTTTATCCTCAAAACTAAATTCAGCCCATCAGCCACTGAAAGAATGCTTTCAAAAAATGTATTTGAGGAAATGAAGCTCTGGTTCCCTGAACTCATCTGTTTTGCCACTTTAGTGCACCCAAAGCCATTGGGCTGGCACTCTCTACTTTAGCCTTCCTCCTTCCTGCAGAAAACCTTCCATTTTGAGGACCTGCCCTCTGCTTCTATGTGTGACCAGTTCCAGAGAATCCTGTGGAAGTCTGACTCCCTGTCCCTCAGGTAAGGACCACGTGTATGACCCATTTTGCTTAGAATTCGGTGCCGGGAAGATATTTATCTGTCCTTGAGAACTGACATGTTTCATTTCACCTGGCTTACGGATCCACCAACACCGCCTCAGAGAAGTTTCTGCGATGATAGAAATGTTCTTTTTCTGTGCTGTCCGATAGGGCTACAGAGCACTTAGCTTGTGGCTAGTGAGCACCTGAATGTTTAATTTTGTTTAACTGCAGTTAAGTTTAAATAGTACGGTTCTAACCAATAATGCCCAACAGCCTTCAGCTACATTGGATCCATAAGGCAAGGCACTGAACTGAGCCTGGGTTTTTGATAGCCTTCTTCCCTCTCCCTCACCAGGGGGGTTAATGGTTTTATGCAGCCTTACTTTTCATTCTAGGCCCCCTCAGACCCCTTTACAAATATATCACTGGTCATCTATCGCAGTAAACAGAAAAGCCTGGGAGTCTGCCCTGCCCTTGTGGTGTACCACGAGCGGCCACCTGGAGGAGGATGTGAAGGGCTATAAGGATCAGGGTGGGCTGGCCACTTACACTCCACTTGAAGGGATCCCAAGCCAGGAACCAGCCTGTGAAGGTAGGGGGCTCGTATCCCTGCTTCACCACAATGATGGGGGTCTCGGGGTCACGGCCGCTGGGGTGGGTCTTGAGGTATTCCTGCACTGTGATGGCTGCGGCTTTCTTCTCGTCCTCATTGGCACGCTTCCCGATCCAGAAGAAGACCTGTGGAGAATCCAGGGTTCAGGCGGTCCTTCCCGTCCTCCCTGGCCCACAGGGCTCTGCCTCGGTTCACCCAGGCTCCGATGACCAACAGTGGCGCTAAGTGACCTTGGGCAGGCCCCGTCTGGTCTTGACTTTGCATCTGGGAAATGAAGAGGTTGGACAGATGTCCTGTACTGGGATATTCTGCCAATGTGTGACTCCCAGCCTCTCCAGAGCTATAGACATGCCACGTGGAAAAAAAAAAAAAAATTGGACTTTGGGAAAATACATCCTGCCCTGCAGCCCCATTGGGCACATTCCTCTCTACCTGCCTTGCCTCCTTCTTCCGTAGGCTCTTGTTGTTCATAATACTACTCCCAGGAAGAATCTATAAGGGAGCCTGTCCATTAAGCCACTATTTCTTGGCTTTGGAGATGGAGATGGTGGGAAGGGAGGTTCCCCAGGCCTCTGTCCTACCTGGTCCCAGACATCTAGCAGGAACACATCATCCTCATCCAAGTCATCCTGATTGAAGTCAGGGATTTCTGTGGCCAGGAAACACCCGGTCTTGTTGGAACATTCAAAGAGCCGGGGGGTGATGGCCAGGGTTTCCTCCTGCAATCTGCAGGATGGAGAGAAAATTGTGTTGCCAAGAAGAAGGTAGGGGGACAGAAGAATAGAGGGTACAGAACTCTGGCATGGAAAGCCTAACTTCTAGGAAAATACTCTTTTTTTTTCTGCTCACACATAAAGTCCCCCCTCCTCCCAAGAGTCTGAGAGTGCTCCGAGGGAGAAATCCCCACTGCCTTTCTAGGACATCCATTCCAGTGGCTCTTCTATGGGCCCACTGGGAAATTCTTTCTGCTGTCTTCCCTCCGTGCCCTCCTACGGCTACTGCAATATATGCCCTTTTGCTTCTGAACCGGGGAATGGTGGATCACGGGTATTCTTCAGGAAAACCATTTGAAAGAGTGTGTACAGCTGGGGCTTCTCAGCATCCAGGTCCTGTGTCAGCGCTAAAGGTCAGGGCTCTGGCATCGTCTTCCCAAAGGGCAAGCCTGCCCCTCTCATTGAGGTGTTTCTTATGGCTGTGAACTCCCTTTGCCACGAAGACACTCCCACCAGGCCCGAGGCACACCCACACAGACACTGCACTGCTCAAGAGGCTCTGAGGGTACGGGCTGCCCTTGACTCATCTTGTAGCCCTGGGGACCTGGTATACAGAGTCCTCAATTCATGCTTGCTGCAGGCTCTGGGCCATGGAATGGAGATGCTGGGAGGCTCTCCAACCTCAGAAGGTGAGCTAGAGGCAGAGGGACCCTGTAGTTACCTCTTGCTGCTGGCATAGGGCGCCTTTCCACCTAGGGCCATCCAGAAGTTGGCCGGCTCCTGTCCTTCCACCACCACTTGCTTGTCCGTCCGGGAGATGATGTTAGCAACCATCTTGGCCATCTCCCGCTCATCCCCGCTACAGCCCTGGGGAAAGAGGGGTCAGCTGTGTTGGGGGAGAACATCTCTAGTGTCACATTCACTGGCCCAGAGCTCCTGCATCTGAGAGGGCTCTTCTGCCTGGATCAGGACCCCATGTGCACCCCTCCTCTGTCTGACACTCCAAAGAATGGCAGAGGGGACAGGAGTCTGCACAATCCTTACAGGGCAGGAAAAGGAATCCAAGAGGCTGAGATAAATGGAGAGGCAGCGACAGGCACAGGGATAGTGAGAGAGAGCCTGGACACAAAGACAGACCAACACTGAGACAGCCAGGGGTAGCCAGAGACAAACAGAATGAGAGAGACTGACCCAGACATAGAGGCAGAAAATGTGAGGGTGGCCAGACCCAGAGCTGCAGGGGAAGGAGACCAACTAGGAAATTAACAAGTAGGACCTACTTGGCCAGAGGATCCCTGAGGCGGGGGGATCCTGAAGACCCACTTGAAGAGCGGGGGAGGCCACTAGGCCCTGCACGCACCTTCCCACACCACAGGTAGCAGCAGGACTGGGTCTTAAGGATGAAGACATCATTGGAGTTGAGGGAGCTGGCCTGGGCTGGGACCTCAAAGGCCTTGGTGTTGTCGGCTCTGTTTCCCTGGACCTGGAACAGCTGTGTGGAGGCCACCGACTCCACTTTGTTGCCTCGGGAGGTGCCTCCCTGCAGGGTATGGGGAGACAGCAGAGAGAAAGAGGTGGGAGCAACTTAGTAGAGACCATGGAAGATTCTCGAAGGGCACAGAAAATAGAGAGGAAGAGAAGCTGGGGGCGGGGGTGGCGGTTGCCCGCCCCCAGGTCCTCTGATGCACCATCACCAGAGTAGCCTTTCCAAAACGTTGCTTGGGTCATGGCACTCCGCTGCTCAGAAATCCTCAGTGGCTCCCCACTGCTTACAGACTAGAACCAGCTCCTCATCCCAGCCTTTGAAGGCCCCACATGACTCAGGCGCAAACTACCCTTCCAGACCCACTCTGCTCTCTCCAAACCCTCCCATGTAGCTCGCCAGGCTTCTCACTGTCCCATGTGGGTCCCCTCCTCTGGGCCTTTGTTTTTGCTGTGCCTCCTGCCCTACAGTTTACCTCTGCTGAGCCCTTTTGCTCCGACCCTGATGTCAAGGGCTCCTCCAAACCCCCTTTCTACCGTGAACTCCCTGCCTATCCCAGATTACTGTATTCACACTCTCCTGTGAACTCAGCTTGAGTTTCTGGCATTTAAGCACACAGGGCCTCGGGCCGTGAGTTCACTGCTCTCCTAACAGGACCATAAACAGTAATGCGCGGCCTTCTCCAGCCTTGGCCCTTTGCAGAGGGCCGCAGACTTCATAGGTGCTCAACAAACAAGAGGTGTCTATTCCGTTACGTTGGAAGGCACCAGTGCAGTTTGGACAGGCTCATCATTTGGGCGAATCTAGGCGCAAGAACTGCCTTTCTCATGTAGAGGATCCAGGGAGATGGGTGGCCAGAGAAACAGCACTTGCACATGTCACATACTCATTACGTATTCTTTTTTTTAAAATTTTTTTTTCAACGTTTTTTATTTATTTTTGGGACAGAGAGAGACAAAGCATGAACGGGGCAGGGGCAGAGAGAGAGGGAGACACAGAATCGGAAACAGGCTCCAGGCTCCGAGCCATCAGCCCAGAGCCTGACGCGGGGCTCGAACTCACGGACCGCGAGATCGTGACCTGGCTGAAGTCGGACGCTTAACCGACTGCGCCACCCAGGCGCCCCTCATTACGTATTCTTAAAGTACTGGGTGGTTGTTTCTATCGCCGGTTCCACATGGCTGATGGGGCCTCAAACAGTCCTCCCCCATGAAGACCGCCCTTCACCTCCAGGCCGGCCCCCCCCAGGTCCCCTCCCCCATCTCCTGACGCCCACCCCACCGCAAATGCGGGGACTGCCAGGTGCCTCAGGTCGGCAACCACACCTGGTAGACCACCATTCGTCCCTTGAAGATGGCCATGAGGTGTGGTGGCTCCTTGCCCATCGGGACCCGGATCTGGACCGGTTCATTGTTGTACTTCTGGTCCAGGATGACGGCTTGATAGGCAGAGGCTGCTATTTCATCCTTGCTGGCCTGGCTACCCTGGGGACGAGCACGATGGAAGGGGTGGGATGAAGTCAGCTCCAATTCTGACCCCGTCTCCGGCTGCAGCAACAACTCCATCCCTGTTTCTCACCCGGCCCCAAACCCAACTGTCCTCCCCACCAAGCCCTACCCTGGACACAGCCCAAACCCAATCTGCCCCAGACCTCTTCTGGTCTCATCCCCATACCTTATCCTTTCCCAGCAACGCCCTACCCGTAGTTCCCCTGCAACACCGGCCTTAACCCCAGACCTCCTCTCCTTCTTACTGGGGGAAACAGCATGGCTACCATACCACTACCCCCAGCACCCAAGTATCTCCCTGCTCACTCACATCTGGACACAGAAGCCCAGATGAAGGGAATGTGCTGGAAGCCATGGAAATCGGAGGCTCTGAGAACTCAGAGAAGGGGAAAGGGTTGTATATGGGGGTACTCTGTGCCACTGGGGTCTCATAGCCAAAGCAGTCCCAGGATGGAAAACGGGTGAGTTCCTCATCACCAGAGGTATTCAACTCAAGGGCGATGGCCACTTGGAAGGGGTAGAGCAGGGTGGGAACTGAGCTGGCTGTGCTCTGGGCAGGGAGGGGTGGGGCCTGACCTGCCAGATGTAGAGCACGTAGTGCTGCTTCTCGCCAATGAGGTAGGTGTAGAGCAGCAGGTAGCAGTCACCCCCGTAGAAGTGGCCCAGCCACTTGGAATCCACCGGCACCAGCTCTAGGTTCTCAATGCGCCACACCTGGGACCAGCACCAGGCCGGCGTGAGGTCCAGGACGGGCTCCGCCGCCCCCGCCACCTCCCCAGCACCCACTTTCCACCCTCACCATACCTGCACCTCCCCACTGCCATCGTCTACCATCTTCTTCTGGGCGGCCACCTGAGGCTGGATGTGCATGGACATGGCATCAAACTTCACCTGCTCCACTTTGGCTGGGGGGGGGGGGGAATCGTGACACCGGCCGTCACCAACTGAGATCCCCAGGTCCTCCCAACAACCCCGATAGCTAGAATTCTTAGATCCATTTCACAGGTGAGGAAACCAGAGAGGCCAGAGAGGTCACAGAGCTAGAGAGTGGCAGTTATAATGTGAAACCCTATCTCCCACCCCTAAGACTCCGGCTTCGCCAGGGCCTCCCAGAGGAGGCAGGAGAGGGGCAACACTTTTTCCCTCCTGCAGGTGCCTGGCACTGAGCTTGCCTTCAGCAACTATTGTCTGGTGAGAGACTGAAGCCGTCTGGTTTCCAGGGAGACTCGTCCCCATTCCAAAGGAGAGACAGGTGCTTCTCAGCTCCCCTTTTGTGACAGCTCCGAAGTTTCCCCGTGTGCCTCGTGTCCCCACCCCAGTCAGGAGCCCAGAGCCAGGGTAAAAGCGCGCACGGCAGAGGCGTGTCTGGGAAGGAGGACGGGAGGCAGGCGCAGACGCTCTTCCAGCCCCACCCTGCCTCGGGCGGGCCCTCACCCACGGAGCCCACATTGTGGATTTTGCCCAGGCCTGACGTCTGATTAGGTAGCGTCCACTTCTGGAAGAGCTGCTGAAAGACAGCTGACTCGGCCCCATCGTTCTGCACCTCCACCTGTGTGTTCGGGGGGTACTGCTTCGCTTTGATAAAGTTCTGGGAAGAGAAAGCGGTGGCTGGGTCTGTGTCCCTCTCTGAACCCCCATAGCCCTCCAATGCAAGTGACAGCCTGGCTCTAACCCCAACCAGACCCAACCACAAACCTACCCCAGGTCCCAAGCACAAACTAGAACCCAACCCCAGTCCCAGGGCTGACCCAAAGCTAAGGCCTGCTCTGGCCTCAACCCCAAAACCAAATGAGACCTCAGTTCTGACCCTGACCCCTAGCTGCCATCTCCAACCTTGAGCCCAATCCCCATTCTCACTCTGACCCCAAGCCAGCTAGGGTTATTGACTCCAACCCCAGTAATGACCCCAAACTCTGACTTAGCCCCAGCCTCCTGCTGACCCGATCCCCTCTTGTAAAAAGGTCAGCTTCCATTTCTCCCTCCTTTCTCTGAACTGAGCTTGAGGTGGGAGCTCACATCCTGAGGAGGCCCCCAGGTTGCCTGTTGGTGGGCCCCTGGTGGCAGGCAGCGACCCCCGCAGGGGGCTACAGAGCAGACCCTCAGCACCCCCAGCTGAGCTGGGCCCAGAGCTTTGGAGGCCTCTGCCTGATGGGACGCCCAGTCTGATCCCCCTTCTCTCTCCCTGCTATATCTGTTTCTCTCCTCTTCCCCCCGCCGATCCCCATGCCCACCAGTGCCTGATTCATGGCCCCCATCTTCTCCTGGGTGTTGGAGTTCTTCCCCTTCCACACATAGATCTTCAGGCCCCCCTGGTCCAGGATATAACAGTCCTACAGGTGGGAGAGAAAGACCCAGGGTGGGAGCCTGAGGGTGCGGGCGGGGCGGGGCTACAGAGTCTCAGGCACAAAACTGACTCCTTCCCTCCAGGCCAGCCCCAGGCCCCCAGCGCTTCACCTGCTTGGGGGGAGAGCAGGCTGGGTGCAGGGGGACAGGCGGTGGGGCTGGGGGTCTCCAGACCCTCTCACCTCGTGACTGAGCAGGTTTTGGGTGAGTGGCCTCGTGGCAACTTCTGTAACCACCAGCTTTCCCTCTGAGTTAGACACGCTGCAGGACGAAGGGCACAGCATAGACGAGCGGGGTTCTCACAGCTGTCACCCAGGTGCCCTGCCCCCAGGGAGCCCCCGCACCCACGAAGAGCCCAGCTGGACACTCACTGGTACAACTTGAGGGCGGCCTTGAGTGCCGGCTCCACCACCTTGTCGGGCACCGCGGCCTTCAGCTCCCTCCGCTGGCCCAGCACGTGGTTCATGATCTCCATCAGCTTCGGGGTCTCCTTCTCGTTCTCCCCGTCCACCACGCCCACGTAACTGCGCCCGCCCCGCTCCTGGTCTCGGATCCCCTTGGCCAGGTTCATGCCCTGCAGGGAGACCCCGGTGACCCATGAAGGCTGGTGGGGGACAGGGCCGTGTCCGCCACCCCACACCATGCCGGCAGCCCACCCTGCCACGGCCCCAAGGAGTGAGGTGCCTGCCTGCCTTTACCCTGGTGACCAGGGGCGGGGGGGACCAGGCTTTTAAGGTACATGTGAGGAAACCAAGTGAACCCCATGGGGAAAGCAGGTTTCTCGTTGGCAAGAGGGGGTTTGGGGTGCGTTTGAAACTTGTGATTTTCCTTCATAGTTTTGGACGAGAGCTGAGCCCTGGCTCTCATAGCACTCGGTCTTTTTGCCCCAAAGCGAGCTCACATGTGCACCCATGCACACGTGCACGCACGGCCTCACGTGTGCTCACACACACACACAGAGACAACCGTCCTCACACGGAGACACACACACCCCCAGGGTGGACAGTCCACATGTGCTCATGCAGAGACACACACGTGCACACACTTCCTCATGTGCCCACATGTGCGCGCACACTCACACACACCCTGGCTCCCCCTCCTCAGCCCAATGTCTGTGTACCTCTGGGTACCAGCATTTCAGCCCCAGGCCCCGGGCTTCTGCAGACTGCAGAGGCCGTATTTCTGTCTCCAGCCCATCTCCCTGCTGTCATCTCACGTTATCCACGACAGCCCCATGTGAAGATGCCCCAAACTGAACTTGAGCTCCTCCCCCAATCTGTTGCTCCTGGTCTTGCTCATTTCGGGCAATGGGACCCCATCTGCTCAAGCGCAACGCCCCTCTCTCCTCAGCCCCATCGCCACCCACATAATGTGTGTGGATCCCCCCTTCCTGTCCAAGGGGCCAGGGTGCCTCCTCCCATCCTCACCCAGATGGCCACAGGGCGCCCTGCGTCCCCGCAGCCCCCACACCCCTTCTCCACTCAGAAGTCAGAATGACCTTCGGTGGCCTCCTGGGCACCGAGAACAAAACCCGAGCCTCTTACTCAGCCTTCTGGCCGTGTAACATGCCCTGCGAGCGAGGCTTTCTCCAAGGTCTCTGTTCTCCAAACTCCCTGTAATCCCCATCTTGTGCTCTGGCTCTGCTGGCAGACCCCTAACCAGCCACTTTCTTCCGGCCCCACCCCACCTCCTCTCAGAAGTCTTTCCAGAACCCCCACCGCCACTCCCACCCCTCACCTCTCAATTACCCTCTTCCTGTCAGTCTCCCCCACTTGACGGCCAGACCCACGGAGGTGCTCTGCCCATTTCCTTCACCACTGGCTCCCTGACGTTTGGCACAGGGTCTACCGCACAGCAGGGATGTAGTAAACCTCAGTGGATCAGCCATGAGAACACACACACCCATATCCCAACATGCATGCCTCTCCACATACACAAGGAGACTCAGATCTACCTTCCAACACACCGTCCAGGGCAGTCAGCTGAGACCTGGAGACTGGGCTGGTTGCGGGGGGGGGGGGGGGGGGGGGGCGGGCGGTACTGGCGACAGAGGTCTGGCGAGTTCAATTGGTAGGAGAGGGGCAGGTGTGCAGGGGCAGGTGAGGGCAGGGTGGGATGGGGAGTGGGGCGGTGCATGGGCAGGGCTTACCTTGAGTCTTTCCATGCAGTTACTCTCCGGCCCGTTCCACTGGATGATAAGCTTTCCCAGGTCCAGGAGAAAAACATCCCCACGGTTGAAACTCTTCCAAGACACCTCCACCTGGAGCGCCAGAGGGCAGGTGTGGCCTCTACTCAGATACTTTCCACAGTCCATCATGTCTTCCCCGCCTCACCCCTCCTGGGCCTCTGCCCGGCACCCAGGGGCAGAGGGGGGGAGCAGGTAGGGAGGACAGGAGGCCACATGCCAGGGCCCTGGCTGATGCCCACCTCTCCGGCCACCACGTTCCTCTTGCCCTTGACATGCAGCAGCCGCTGGACCTGGTAGGAGTTGGTCTCTACTTGCTTCATGCCAGAAGCCACGCCTCCCTTCTGGATCCTGAGAAGAGAGGAAGCTGACCCAAGGGAGTGGGCTGGGAGGTGTGACAGAGCCCGGGTGCCCGCTGCCACTGGGGCCACCTGAGGGCTGTGCCTGGGACTAGGCTGAGGTGCGCGAGGTATCTCAGGAGCCCACAGTTTGCACCCTAGATGCCTCACTCACTGCCTCCCTGCCCTGCTGAGAGGTCCACTAAGACGGGTGCGTGGTAATGTGGAAATGTGGAAGGACAGAACGGGACTCCGAGGATGGGGACCACAGTGGAGGGGAAGAGGAGAGAGGCTGTGGACTGAATTGTGTCCTCTCCCAAACTCATGTATGGAAGCCTTAACCCCACTGTGATGGTATTTGGAGAGGGGCCTTTGAGAGGTAGTAGATTTTGATACAGTTTAATTTTGTTTAATGCTTATTTTTGAGAGAGAGAGAGAGAGGGAGGGAGAGCACAAGTGGGGGAGGGGCAGAGAGAGAGGGAGACACAGAATCCAAAGCAGGCTCCAGGCTCTGAGCTGTCAGCACAGAACCTGTTAGAGGGCTCAAACCCATGAGCCATGATATCATGACCTGAGCTGAAGTCAGAGGCTTAACGGACTGAGCCACCCAGACGCCCCATGATACAGTTTAGATGAGGTTCTGAGGGTGGGGCCCCCGTGATGAGGTTGGTGTCCTCATAGGAAGAGACACCAGAGAGCTTGCTCACTCTCTTCACCATGCGAGGACATAGTGAGGAGGTGGCTGTCTGCAAGCCAGGAAGTGGGCTCTCACCAGCAACCAAATTAGCTGGCACCTTGATCTTAGACTTCCCAACCTCCAGAACTGTGAGAACATTAATTTCTGTTGTTTAAGCTACTCACTCTACGGTATTTTGTTAGGGCAGCCCAAGGACACTAAGACAGGAGAGGTGGCAGCTCAAATGCCAAAGGGCTGGACTGTTGCTAGAAGTGTAGGAAGAAGAGGAACAAGACCAAAGGGAGGGGTGGGGACTGTGGCTAACCGGAGAGCTTCTGGCCTATCCTACTGGTCAGTAGCAACATGGCTCTTGACCGTGTTTCCATGGGAAAAGCCCAAAGGCCAGAGCTTCAGACTTTTCAAGAAAAGCTAGATACCTGGGTTTTCAGTGGGAAAGTCCTGCTTTAGAGAATGGAGGAGCAGTTATTTGCCCGTTGGCCAGAGGGAAGACTTGACCGTGAGGCCCTGGAAGGCCTCCTTTGGCACTGAGCTCTCCAGGACATTCAAACAGGGGTTGATTTACGAAAATTCATGGTGCACCTAATTGCCAAACGGCCCCTAGGGCAGCCAAAGACACTCAGAGGGATGAAGACCAAGGACAGGGCAGCAGCAGAAACGGGGGTGGGGAAGTGGAAAGAACGAAAATCACCAAAAGCCCATGGTGGGTCCCCCTCACAAGCTCCCCGACAGCCTCAGGCTCCCTCCCCAGCCCAGGCCCCACTCCCCGCCAGCAGTGCACCCCTCCATACACGAGGCCCTGCTTGAAGTAGCCTCGGAAGGCCTCACTCTCGTTGCCCTGGATCTCGCGGTGCTGGACGGCCCGGCCCTTGAGGAAGTCGTCCATCTGTGTGGTGTAGATGGCAGCCGCCCCTTGCTCGTCCTGGGACGAGGCCAGGCCGATCCAGTAGTGGATGTCATAGGACAGACTGCTGCCCGTCTTGTGGATCTAGGGAGAGGGGAGGTGCGGTGTGCCCGAGGCCCTGGGCTCCCACAGCCCTCTCCCCGCCTCCCTGCTTTGCATGGTCTGTCACACACAAGAGGCCTGGGCCACAGGTGAGCTTGGTATCCAGGAAGCGCACGGCACTGGTGGTCAGGAACCGTGAGTAATGGCCCCAGCTCTGCCACAGACTCGCTGAGACATCGGGCGAGTGGCTTTCCCTCTGGGTCTTGGAAATAAGTGGGTTGCACATAGCAGCATCGTCCCAAGTGATGTGTATGGACCATCACAGGTCTATGAGGTGATGAACTGGGGTGTACAAATGTACATAGGAAATGATTATGTAAAAACTGTATAGCTACTTTCTGCTTTTGACATGGGACACCGCTTTCCACTTATGGTACTGATGTAGAGTTATGTTTTTAGTCAATAGATTTAAATTTCAAAAGCGAGTCAGTGTAAGTAAAGATAAAAATGCATTAATCGTACAGGATGTGGCAAAAACCAAGGAGGCAACATGAAGGGGACTGTGGATTCCGGAAATGTGCACCTGAGGTCGGGTGACATCCCGTTGGCTCAGAGCGTCCCCAAGACTGTACATTCAAAGACGTTCACCTAGGAGCTCAGTGACCAAGGGCAGGGAGAGCCTCTTATATCTCTGACCCTGCAGAGCTACCAAAGGCTGGGCACCTGGGCCCACCCAGTGAATACTGTCTAGGGGTGAAGCCCAGCCTCAGGTTTCCTCCCTAATGCCACAGTGGGCTTTGCTGTCTGCTCGGGCCCCTCTGGCACCCGCCCGCACTCACAGCCAGGACTATGTAGCAGTCACCATCGAAGAAGCTGCCGAAGGTGCTGGAAGGAACAGGCACCATCTTCATGGCCTAGGGAGAGGAAGGAGCTCAGAAGGGCTGCCCCGGACCACCCAGAACCCCCAGCTGCCCCGCCTCCCTTGACCCCAGGGAGAGCTGGGAGAGGCGAAGAACCAGCAGGAGGAGGGCCTGAGGAAGTGGACCAGAAGAAGGGATGTGACCATAGGAGGAGGAATAGGAGCAGGAGGAGGGTGGCCTTGGGGACAGGCCGCAGGGGCTCGCACATCAGAGGGCAGGATTTGAGGACAGAGTAATCTCAGGCTCCCTCCTTCCCTCCCTCCATCCCAGCCTGCAGGCCCCCCGCCCCCCTTGCCCACACACACACCCAGGCAGGCCTCACCTCGATCCTCCATATCTGCACCCCTGGGGTGGTGATGTTGAGGGAGCCTTTGACTTGGGCGCTCAGTGTGGTCATGGTGAGGAACCTAGGGGAGGGAGACGCGGGAACAAGGGTTGAGGAGCTGGGAGCGCCCTGGGTTTCAGGAGCTGCCCTTCCAGCACAGCCCCAGAGAGCTCCCAACACCACCAGGAGGCCAGGGCTCAGGAACTTGGGGAGGGGAGGGGTTGGCGCTCCACCCTGGGCCCTGATTGGCCAAGGGCCCAGCGTCCAGTCTTCCCACCCAACTCTGATCTTGTCACTCTCTTGCTCAAACCCCTACCCTGACTCCCTATTACCTCCTGAATAAAGCCCTCACTCTTTAGCTTTCCATTCAAGGCCCTTTATTTAGCCCCAAACAATTTTTCTTTTTAAGAATTTTTTTTATCAAAGCCATGCTGACTGGAAAAAACTCATACGGACTTAAAAAAAAAAAAAAAAGGAAAGCAGAGGCACCTGGGTGACTCAGTCAGTTGAGCGTCTAGTTCTTGATTTCAGCTTAGGTCATGATCCCAGAGTCTTGGGATCAATCTCCATGTTGGGCTCCACGCTCAGCAGAGAGCCTGCTTAACATTCACTCTCTCTCCCTCTGCCCTCTCTCCCCTGCTTGTGCTCTCTCTCTAAACTAAAAATTAAAAAAAATTTTTTAACGTTTATTTTTATTCTTGAGATTGAGAACATGAGCTGGGGAGGTGCAGAAAGAGAGGGAGACAGAGGATCCAAAGCAGGCTCTGAGCTGACAGCAGAGAGCCCAATGTGGGCTCACGAACTGACCTGAGCTGAACCCGAGTTTAACTGACTGAGCCACCAGGGTGCCCCCAATTTAAAAAAATTTTTTTAAAAGGAAAGCAAAGAATAAATGAGGGCCCAAAAGGGTATGTACCCCAAGAAAAAACAGGTGTTCAAACAAAAACTGGAACTTGAAATTCATAGCAGCTCTACTCACAATAACCAAAAGGTACAAACAGTCCAAATGTCCATCAACAAAAGGCGGTCTATATCCCCACAATGGAATATTATTCCGCCATGAAAAGGAATGAAAGGCTAATACACATTGCAACACAAATGACCCTTGAATACATTACGCTTGGTGAAAGGAACCACACACAAAAGGCCATGTATTGATGAGTCCATTTTTATGAACCATCCAGAACCGGCCAATCCATACACATAGCAAGTGGAGCAGTGGTTGTCAGGGGCTGGAGGGAAGGGTAACGGGGGATGCCTACTAGAGTTTCCATCTGGATGATGAAAGAATTCTGGAACTAGACCATGGTGATGGCTGGACAATGTTGTGAATGTACTGAATGCCACTGACTTGTATAAAGTGGTTAAAATGGTAAATCTTATGTGTATTTTACCACAATAGAAAAAGTCTGTGCAGCGGCTTCCTGTTCCTTCCTGGCTGCCCCCAAACACCCCTCAGTCACTGTTCTGGTGGCGCCCAAGGAGATCCTACAAGGAGAGGGACCATGTTTGTTGGTTCAGTACTAAATCCCTAGCGTCTAAAACCATGTGGGCATTTTGCTGAGTGAATGGATGGATGGATGGATGGATGGATGGATGGATGAGTAAGTGAATGACAGAGTGAACTCTCCAGTGTGAACCAGGCTCCAGCCACCGAACTGAAAGAAACCTCCCCTTGCCAAGCTTCTTTTATGGTATCTTTTATGGCTCTTTCCATTTTCACCCGTAGCTCTGTTCTCCACTCCAGCTGCTCATCAGAATCACCTAGGGAGCTTTTAAATGATACCAATGCTTTGCTGCTCCTCAGGTCTATCCCCAGGGATTCTGATTTAATTAGGCTGGGTGCAGGCCCAGGCATGGGTACTTCATTTTCTGACTTTTGGGAGCACAGCATGGGTGCTTTTGAAACTTCCCAGAGATTCTGATATGAGTGAGGGCAGAGAACGGCTTGCCTCCAGTGATTCTCATCCCTGGTTTCCTGCCTCTCCCTATCAGGCTGGAGGCCACCCCCATTCCCCACTGAGCCTACCACCCAGCCTGGCACAGATTTGCCCTCCAGGAATGCTCCTTGAACTGATGAACAATAAATGAAAGGTCGTGTGGCTTAGAGGGTCAGGCCTCACAAGCTGTCAACCTGAAACCTCGCTATCTAATCTCTCATGGCACCTTGACTCTGAATCACCTCTTGGAACAATGACCTGGCATTTTACTGTTGGGAAACTCCCTCTTCTGAGTCCTGAGAGGTGACCTCTCTCCCGGGCATTCTGGAGTTTGGGGCAAGGTCTCCCTGCCCAGCCTCTGATTAGCGGCCCTTCTGGCAGATCATGGCTATGTCGGGTCACCTTCCATGTGCCTTTAGGAGCCCCTTGTGCCTGGGCCCTGTCTGATGCCCTGTTGGCCATGGCCCCTTCGTGAGATATTTCTCAACCCACAGAGACCCCAGGGCTCCCAGGACACCTGGGTCAGTAGGACCAGTTTTGGTACAAAGGAGAAAAATGTTTTCTGTGTTATTTCATTTGCCACCTTGGCCTACATCTTCCTTTCTCTGAGACAGACTCTTTGACACCCACTAGCTGTATGAACATGAGCCCTGTTTCTTCATCTATGATGTGGGAGGCGGTCAATTAGATGACCTCTAGGGACAGGCTCTGATTTTTAGGGGTGAACAGCAAGAGGATGGAGGGTAGACAGGAAGAGACACTTCCTGCCCATCAGATGAGTGGACATTTGGGGGAGCAGGGACTTGAAAAGGCCAGCATGCTCCTCCCCCTAGATTTGGAACTTCCAGCAGCCTGAACTGGGGAAGGGGAACCTCCACTGGGCCAGGGATCGGGGGAAAGGGGATGGCCCTGAGAGGTGTACTCATACCGCAAGGGTATCCCCACAGATACTGCCCTGCTCCTGCTCCTATCCATGTTGGTCAGAGCAGATGCCTCTGCCCCCCCGCCCCAACCCTGGTGGGCTCTCCCCAGAGAGGCTGTCTCTCCCTTCCTGGTGGGAGGGATGTGGGCTCCTCACTACCCACGACACGCACAGCATGGCCCCAGGTCTGGATGTGTGCCTCCTTCTCCCTCAACTTGAGTTCTCTGGCTGCCCCCCTCACTCCTGATCCCCAGTATTCTCTGCCCCCAATTTGAGGAAGGGCACCACTACTCCCAGACCCCAGATACGGCTATGTGTGCGACACCCTGGACCCCTCCCTCTCCTGCCCCTCTGTTCCACCAGAATCTCTCTCCTATCTGCCCCCTGCCACACCCCCCTCCCTCTCTGTTCACAGCTGCCTTCTAGTGATGCCCTGCCCCCCAGGCGCCTTCTCCCCCTCCCCACCATGTCCTTGCACTCCTGTTCTTCCCTTTACCCAATGGCCTCCCCACCTGTCTTCACAAGGCTCACACTTAGATGCTCCTCTAGACTCAGTTTAGGTCTCATTTCTTCCAGGAGACCTTCCCAGAATCCTCAGGCTAGATGAGGCCCTTCCTCGAGGGCACCAGAGCATCCTGGACCTGTGCCTCTCTTGGCGCCCTGACCACATGGCAATGAAAGGATCTGTTTATAAATCCCAGGTCTCCGAGGTCAAAGACCTAGACAGTTGGTCTGCGTAGCCCCCATAGTAGATGCTCAATAAATATTCATAAAACTTAAAGACGAAATTGTAGGATGGAAGGGGTGGACCATGTTGGAGCCCTGGCAGGAGTTAGGGCTCCTGCTCCATCCAGGTCCCACCTTTCATTTTCTAATTGCTGTCCTGTCCTCAGGGTTCCAGCTCCAGAGAGCTGCAGGGTGCTGTCATCCCGGCTCTCAGTCCCCAGTCATGCGGGTCTGAGCTGGACAGGGGTATGGCCGTTCCTGAAACCCAGGACACCCTCCTGCTTCCCCAGGCCCATGAGAGCAGGGAGAGAGGACACAACCCAGCATCCCATCCTACAGACTCTGTCTCTTGAAGCCCTGAGAATGTCTTTGCAGGCTTTGTGGGAAGAGGTGGTCAGTACATCCCAAAACCCTGGTCTGGACTTGGCTCCCACTTCTTTTCCTCCCCATTTCAGCTGAATGGGGCCACAGTGGCTGGTAAGGCCAGAGGACTGGACCTGGGGACAGAAGGGCATGCTAGGGTGGCCAGGGAGCATGGACTGGGGCCAAAAGGGCCCTGCCTCACCAGCCCCCTGCCTCTCTCTGCCTTTGCCCATTCAATTCCTGATGGCTGTTGCTCACACCCTAGGATCCAGGAGCCCCGAGGCCCCAGGAGTGTCAGGGGGAATGACCGCACAAAGAAAGAAACCATTTCATATGAGGAACAAATATGCAAAGAGATGGGGTGAGGTGCAGGAAGGGGGTGGCAGAATGAGATTAGAGCGACCAGCTAGTCCCAGTTTGCCCAGGAGTATCCAAGTTTTAAATCTAAAAGCCCAGTGTCTCCAGAATCTCCCCATTGAGGGCAATCCGGGATGGTTGACACTTGAAGTCAGGTGGGTGCTAACGGCAGGTGCGAGTCTGAAAGAGCAGCTGCCTGGAGTGGAGCCTGTACAGTTCTTTCCTTGGAGGCCCAGGAAGCCACACTGGGCTCCCTGCTCTTTCCAGACGCTCCAGAGTGCCAAGCCTCTCCCTCACGTCCGCTCCAAGGTGCTACAGGAAGCCCCAGGCTGCCAGCAAGAAGCAGGGGCCCTTGTCCCGTCCTCTCCTGCACCTACCGTCCTGTCCGAGTGTGTCCGTCTGGTGTGTCCGGCAGGGTTGCCTTACCTGTCTGGGGGAGGCAGCTGCCACCTGGGAGGTCTCAGGGAGTTGTGGCAAGCTGGCTGCAGGAGAGCGACCTTTGTCCCCACCGCCCCCCCCCCCCTTAGGAACTGCCTTCACCATATAAGGGAAGATAGGGCCCCAGAGAGAGTGAGAATGGGTGAGGGGGTGGGGACGCAGGTGCCCGCCAGGGACGCTGGTCCCTGGGAGCCAGCGGAGCCAGCGACAGCCTGACAGCAGGAGCCAATGTGCCCCACCCCTGACACCCAGTGAGCACACTCCCAGGGATAGGGTACGTTTCTGCCCAAGGCCCAAGCCTTCACTGCAGGTGGACAGCACCAGCCAGGAAAGGCAGGGGAGCCTGGACCCTTCCTCCCACCAACCCAGACGACGAGTCTCAGCTGTCCTCCCTCCTTCCCCGGGAGAATGGCTCACAGTGCAGTGGGGCGGGGGGGGGGGGGTTCACACTTGCGGCCCCTCCTGGACTGATGGGCACCCTGGCACCCCTAGAGGTCTCTTTCACTGGGCATGACACTTCTTAGAGGGGGCACAGGTGCTCTCCCTATCTGCCCCCCCCCCCCGCCCTGTTTCAAGGGCACTGGCTCCACCTGGACTTTTTATTAGCTGCCATAAACCAGTGCCTTTGGACTCTGCTCTGCCACTTTCTCCCAAATGCCAAAGGCTTCGATTTCCGACCCCTGATCCTAGGGGGCCCATCTCCTTGAGGACTGGAAAGAAGCACGGCCCTTTCGGTTGTGGGTCTTGCTCTGAAGTTGGCTTTGCCTGCAAACTCAGCACCTCGGGCGGCTGCACCCGAGCCTCCCGCCCCTGCGGAAACTCTCCAGCCTTCTGAACCTGGTCCTCTGGAGGGCGAGATGAAGCAGGCTGGGTGAGGGCAGCCCCTCCTCCTGACCACACCTTCCCAGGAGTTCTGGAGACCCGCTGTCTGTGTGTGTGCACGCACGTGAGCACGTGTGAGCATGCTCCTGCCCAGTCTGGGAAAAGTAGTAAAGACACGGCAGGTTCTACTTTGGTTTTTTATTGATATATTTTTAACCTTTTTTGGGGAGTACTTTGTTTTTAAAGAATATCTTTTGTGCCTAAAAAGGAGTCTGTGTTCATTCAGTTGTACAGACGAGCGAGAAGGGAAGAAAAAACTCGTTTATAATTTCACTACAGAAATAATCTACAAATAAATCAGTTAGTGATTTATTTTGAAGTAGGTCTTTCATTTTTCAGTACATAATGTGGGTGTACACTCTATGTATATAATATCTACATGTATCTATTTTTCCATCTATCCTTACTGTGACAGGTTATATGTCATTTTATGACTGTATGTGTGTATGTGTATATATATATATATATATATATATATATATAATTTTTTAATGTTTATTTCTTGAGAGAGAGAGAGTGGGGGAGGGGAAGAGAGAGAGGGAGACACAGAATCCGAAGCAGGTTCCAGGCTCGGAACTGTCCCCACAGAGCCTGACGCAGGGCTCGAACCCACGAACCGTGAGATAGTGAACTGAGCCAAAGTTGGACGCTTAACTGACTGAGCCATCCAGGCCCCCCATGACTGCATTTGAATCATCTCACGGCAATCCACGAAGTAGATAGCATAGTTTATATAACCGATAGTTCTTTGTTGGACTTCCAAATTACATCCATTTATTTTATACTACAAAGAATGCTGTGGTGAGTATCTTTACCAATCGATTATATCCCTTATTCTTTCTTTCTTAAAACTGGGACTGCTGGATCGAAGATGAGAACAGGCAACTCGGCCTCCAGAAAAGTCCCATTAATTTCTAGTACCACCTGCAGCACAGAAGAGTGTCTGTTCCTCCACGTCCTCTCCAGCACTGGGCTCCGGCTTTTTTTTAATTTTTTTTTTTTTAACATTTATTTATTTTTGAGACAGAGAGAGACAGAGCATGAATGGGGGAGGGTCAGAGAGAGAGGGAGACACAGAATCTGAAACGGGCTCCAGGCTCTGAGCAGTCAGCACAGAGCCCGATGCGGGGCTCGAACTCACCTACCGCGAGATGGTGACCTGAGCCGAAGTCGGACGCTTAACCGACTGAGCCACCCAGGCGCCCCTGGGCTCCGGCTTTTGAGGAAAATCTCTTGTCGGTCTGATTGCCAAAAAGAAAAATCATTGTGTGCGTTGATTTATGTTATTTTGATTACCAGTGAAATAGACTACTTAAAAATATACCTATTGGCTATGTCTTCTTTTGCGAATTTTTTATTAATTTGTTGAGTTCGTTGTTTACATGTATGATGTATTAAGTTTGGTAACCTGCCTGTCATTAATGCTGTATTTTTCTCCAGTTTGCTTCTTGCCTTTTAATTTAACCTCAAGATTTTGGGGGAGAATATATGTTTTGTTTGTTTGTTTGTTTTTTAATTTTAATTCCAGTGTGGTTAACATACAGTGTTATATTAGTTTCAAGTGCATAATATAGTGATTCAACAATTCTATACCTTACTTGGTGCTCACCAAGGATAAGGATAAGTGGGTAAGTGGATTCTTACTCCCCTTCACCAATCTCACCCATCGACCCACCCACCTCTCCTCTGGTAATCATCAGTTTGTTCTCTATAGGTGAGAGTCTGTTTCTTGGTGTGTCTCCTTTTTTCTTCCTTTTGTTCATTTGTTTTGTTTCTTAAATTCTACATGTGAGTGAAATCATGGTATTTGTCTTTCTCTGATTGGCTTACTTCACATTTGTACTTTCTAGCTCCATCCATGTGGTTGCATATGGCAAGATTTCATTCTTTTTATGGCTGAATAGTATTCCATTGTATAGATATACCACATCTTCTTGACCCATTCATCTATCGATGGACACTTAGGTTGCTTCCATAATTTGGCTATTGTAAGTAATGCTGCAATAAACATAGGGATCCCTTTGAATTAGTGTTTTCATATTCTTTGGGTAAATACCCAGCAGCGTGATTATTGGATCATAGGGTAGTTCAATGTTTCATTTTTTGAGGAACCTCCATACTGATTTCCACAATGGCTATACCAGTTTGCATTCCCACCAACAATGCACGAGGGTTCCTATTGGGAGAACATAGTTTTTTTTTTTTTTAATTAAAAAATTTTTTTGAACTTTATTTTTGAGAGAGAGAGAGAGAAACTGAGCATGAGCAGGGATGGGGCAGAGAAAGAGAGAGACAGAGAATTGAAAACAGGCTCCAGGCTCTGAGCTGGCAGCACAGAGCCTGTTGCGGAGCTCGAACTCATGAGCTGTGAGATCATGACCTGAGCCGAAGTCGGATGCTTAACCGACTGAGTCACCCAGGTGCCCCTTTAAAAAAATCATTTCCAATTTCTTTATTATGGCAAATGTCAAACAAATAGAAACACATAAATAATAGTACAATAGTACAATAATAAACGCTCATGGATTCAAGAATTAGTGAAAGTAATTATACTTGGAAGTAATTTGTAGATCATGATACTTGAGCCCAAAATATTTATCACACATATCCTAAGAATGAGGACATTCTCCATAACTGTAATATGATTTTCACATCTGAGAATAATTTCTAATATCGTCTATCTAGTCCACAGTTAAAATTTCACCAATCGTCCCCACGACGACTCTGACGGCTGGTTTTATTGACGCATGATCAAATTAAGATCATGCATTTCCTTTGAGTGTTATGACTCTTCAGTATTTTGTAAATCTAGAACAGTCTTCCCATTTTTTTTTATATTGACCTACCTGAGTCCAGGACAGATGCCCTGTTGTGTGTTCACACTGTGGATTTGTCTGAATCTTTCTTTGTGTGTTACTTAATTTGTTCCTCTTTCCCCTGTATTTCCCACAAACCGAAAGTACATCTAAAGTCTTGACTGGGTTCTGGTTAAACACTCTTTTCAAGGATACTTGAAAAAGGTCAGTGCTTCTCAAACTGCAATATTATAAGAATCACCTGGGAATCTATTTAAAGTGCAGATTCTGATTCAATAGGTCTAGGACCTGAGACTCTGAATTCCTAACAGGTTCCTCAGTGATGTCGCCACGCCGGTCCACAGACCCCATTTTGAGTAGCACGGGCAAAGGTGTTGCTGTTTCACATTGCGTGGCATTAGGAGGTATAAAACGTGGCATTGTCCTAGCATGAGCGGTGTGAAGTTTGACCCCTTGGTGACAATGGTGACTGCCAGATATCCCCACTGTAAAGGCACGTTCCCTCCTTTGCAATGAGAAGTCATCTTGGGGTGACAGTTTGGTATTAGAAGCACAAAAATTTTTATTTCTTTATTTACCACTTTTTATTTCTTTTATTATTATTATTATTATTATTTTGAGAAAGAGTGGGGTAGAGGGGCAGAGGGAGAGAGAGAATCCCGAGCAGTCTCTACTCAGGGGATCGATCCTACAACCGTGGGATCCTGAGCTGAAATCAAAAGTCGGACGCTCGACCGACTGAGCCACCCAGGCGGCCCTTTTTCTTCTTTTGTAATATTACTTCTGTACTTTTTTAATGTCTGATTTCCCCACAGTGTCTGTTGTGCTCACTGTTGAATCCTAGTGCCTGGTACACTGTAGGCATGTGATGAATGTTGAAGGAAAGAAATGGAATTTATGATTTCTATCTTTGACATTATATTTAGGAAGCTGTGTTTTAAGTTTTTTTTTAATTTTTTTTTTCAACATTTTTTATTTATTTTTGGGACAGAGAGAGACAGAGCATGAACGGGGGAGGGGCAGAGAGAGAGGGAGACACAGAATCGGAAACAGGCTCCAGGCTCCGAGCCATCAGCCCAGAGCCTGACGCGGGGCTCGAACTCACGGACCGCGAGATCGTGACCTGGCTGAAGTCGGACGCTTAACCGACTGCGCCACCCAGGCGCCCCAGAAGCTGTGTTTTAAGTTTTAAACTGAGTTTTATTTTTTAATTTTTAAAATAATTTTTTAAAGTTTATTTTTGAGAGAGAGAGAGAGAGAGAGACCTTGCATGAATGGGGGAGGAGAAGAGAGAGGGGGACAGAGGATTCGGATTCGAAGCAGGGTCTGCACTGACAGCAGAGAGCCTGATGTGGGGGTTGAACTCACCAACAGTAAGATCATGACCTGAGCCAAAATCAGACAGCCCACTGGGCCACCCAGGCACCCCTAAAATAATTTATTTTTTAAAGTTAATAAATACACCTGGTAAAATAATTCGAATCAGATGTTTAATAAAATGTGTCCTTCTCCTCTTAGATGACTTCCACCCAGTCCCCCAGCCCTGCTCCCCAGGACTAGCAGCAGCTCTCATTTCTTGTGTACCCGACTGGAGGATAAGAAAGTGCAAGAAAGTATGCAAATTTTTTTTTAATTTTTTTTAACGTTTATTTATTTTTGAGACAGAGAGAGACAAAGCATGAACGGGGGAGGGTTAGAGAGAGAGGGAGACACAGAATCTGAAACAGGCTCCGGGCTCTGAGCTGAGCGGTCAGCACAGAGCCCGACGCGGGGCTCGAACTCACGGACCGCGAGATCATGACCTGAGTCGAAGTCAGCCGCTTAACCGACTGAGCCACCCAGGTGCCCCTGCATATTTTTTTTTAAGGCTCAAAATGGTTTATTTCAAAAAAGAACTTTTATTTATTTATTTTATGAAAAAATTTTTTTATTATTTTTAAAAATTTACATCCAAATTAGCACATAGTGCAACAATGATTTCAGGAGTAGATTCCTTAATGCCCCTTATCCATTTAGCCCACCCACCCCCACAACCCTTCCAGCAACCCTCAGTTTGTTTTCCATATTTATGAGTCTCTTCTGTTTTGTCCCCCTCCCTGTTTTTATATTACTTTTGTTTCCCTTCCCTTATGTTCATCTATTTTGTCTCTTAAAGTCCTCATATGAGTGAAGTCATATCGCTTTTGTCTTTCTCTGACTAATTTCACTTAGCATAATACCCTCCAGTTCCATCCATGTAGTTGTAAATGGCAAGATTTCATACTTTTTGATTGCCAAGTAATACTCCATTGTGTGTGTGTGTGTGTGTGTGTGTGTGTATACACAACACATATATACTCCATTGTGTGTGTGTGTGTGTATATATATATATATTTGTGTGTGTGTATATATATATATATATACACAACACATATATACTCCATTGTGTATATGTGTATGTGTGTGTGTGTGTGTGCATACCACATTTTTTTTTCACTTTTTTAATTCTTTATTTTTGAGACAGAGAGAGATAGAGTATGAGCAGGGGAGGGGCAGAGAGAGGGGGAGACACAGAATCTGAAGCAGGGACCAGGCTCTGAACTGGCAGCACAGAGCCCAACGTGGGGCCTGAATTCATGGACCGTGAGATCATGACCTGAGCTGAAGTCCGACGCTTAACCAACTAAGCCACCCAGGTGCCCTACCACATTTTCTTTCTCCATTCATCCATCGATGGACATTTGGGCTCTTTCCATTCTTTGGCTATTGTTGATAGTGCTGCTATAAACATGGGGGTGCATGCGTCCCTTCAAAAAGGACACCTGTATCCCATGGATAAATGCCTAGTAGTGCAATTGCTGGGTCGTAGGGTGGTTCTATTTTTAGTTTTTTAGGAACCACCATACTGTTTTCCAGAGCGGCTGCACCAGCTAGCATTCCCAAAGTACGCATATGTTTGTGTCTGTTTTTATACATCTGCTTTGTGGGAATACACGATCACCATTGTTAGAACTCGATTTTAATAGTTTCATTTACCGGCTGTCTGTCTTGGAGATCATCCTATATCTGCTTGAGTAGTTCCAACTTATTGTTTTTCAAGGCTGCGTGGTGTTCTCTGTGATAGAGCAATATGTAACCAGTCCCTCACTGATGGACACTTAGGTTATTTCAAGTGTTTTGCTATTACAAACAAGGATATGCAATTAACACCCTTATGTTCATATATTCTATATACAGCATAAATTCCTAAAAGTGGAATTGCTGGATCAGAGTATCTGCATTTAAAAAATAATTTTAAGGGGCGCCTGGTGGCTCATTTGGTTGAGTGATCGACTTTGGTGCAAGTCATGATCTCATGGTTTGTGAGTTGGAGCTCCTCATGGAGCTCTCTGCTGACAGTGAGGAGCCTGCTTCAGATCCTCTGCCCCCTCTCTCTCTGCTCCTCCCTTTCTTGTGCTCTGTCTCTCAAAAACATAAAACATAAAAACATTTAAAAAATAATGTTGACCGTCAAATCACTCTCTGAGTGGGTTGCACCAGCTCACACCCCTGCCGGCAGCATTTTATCTGGTGCCTGTTGCCCTACACCCTCTACTCCTGAGTGTGTAACAAGCAAATAGTGAATATCTGCCCATACCAGGCTCCGTTAGATACATTTTCACAGCTGACATCTCCAAAGCCTTCTTCCCTCCAGGCCATCCTTGCCCCCACCCCCAAAGCCAGCCAGCCATAGCTTCCCACCAAGTTTCTCTTCTCTCACATCCATCCCTTCTACCCTCTTCTTGCTTTGTTCCGCCTCTGCCTCAGTTCAGGCTTTCACCCTCCATGTTCAGGACCATGACTGTGATCTCCCTGTCCGTTCTCCTCCGTATCCCTGGTTTAGGTTCTAAAGTACACCTGCTGGCTTTGAGCACTGTGCCCTCCCGTTCAGTGTTCCTCAATGACACCCACGGCCTGCAAGAAGAAAGCCACTCCCTTGGACTGCCCAAAGACCTGCAATATGTGACCTCTTCTGCTTTCTGCAGCTTCGTTTCCTGTCCTTCCTCCCTTGTGGGCCATTCCAAATGGTCATTTCCCACACTCCCTACCGTGGCAGGCCCCTGATGCTTCTGCTTCCTTCCCGGGTGCACCTCCTTGCTTAGGCCACCTTTACCTGACTTGCTCCTCCTTCCCAAACTCCTCTGAGATGCAAGCCAGCAGGAAGCATTTTCCAAACCTCCCAGACCAACCCAGGAGGGGTGAAGTGTCCACTGTGCTCCCCGCCTTCCGTGTTCTCTCTGTCTCTGTCTCTCTGTCTCAGTGCACCTGCAGGCTTTCAGGTTTTAGCCTGCTCAGGTATCTTTCTCTGCACTAGGGTGTGAGTTCCTTGAGAGCAGAAGCATGGCCCAGTCATGGGGTGTCCCTGGGCCCTGGCACCGTGCCTGGCACCCTGGAAATGCGGATATATGTGGTTGAGTTGAACTCTATGTGGGTGAAGCTGTGTAGGTGGTGGTGGTGGGGAGAGGCTGACTGTGGTCTCATTCAAAGCTGGGAACCTGGGTGACTCTCTGGCTGTCAAGGCCCCTGGGATGCAAATCTTGGGGGTGGGGGTGGGGCACCCGGTGCTTACTGGGAGAGCAGGAAATCAGGCAGTGCCCTGGGGAGGAGGAAGGCAGAGGCAGGGAGGGCTGGGTATTTACCCTGCCAGAGTGGGCTCCAGCTCAGAGTGGAGCTGGTGTTGCTGATGGAGCTCTGGGCTTCGCTTCCTGCGCCATCTGGGAAGAGGATGGGAGGGAGCTATCTCACATACTGCAGGTCCCCCTGAGACTTCGGGGACAGATCAGCATCTGGGGTTGGAGGAGGTCCACTTGAGGCTGGATTCACAAGGTATGGGGATGAGTGGGGTGAGGGGATAGGGTAGGCAGAGCTGGGGGGCCAGGGACCAACTGTGGGAGGGACAGTGTGTCTGTGTGTGTTAGGGGGAAGGCTGCCCCACCCCAGGGAGATGGGTGGCCCCCACCCTTTCAGGCCCCGGGGTGGGGGAGGGGGCAGGTTGGCGTCCGCGAGGCCAGAGAGGCCTCTAGTGGCCGCCGTGGGAAGCAGGAGAGGGCGGGGCGGGAGGGCACTTCCTGCCAGGGCCTGGGGCTGCCCAGTTTTGCAAAGGAAGTGCTGCCAAGGCCGGAGGGGCGGAGGCAGGAAGTGGGCCGGAGGCTCGTGCAAGGGTGCGGCTAGTAGGTGCTGAGAGGCCGCCGAGGGGCGGGTAGGGGAAGGCGCTGCGGAGGTCCAAGAGACCGAGTGCCAGGCCCACCGTCCCTCCAGAGACCTTGACGCCTCCGCCCGGCCGCCCGCCCCTCCCTCCCGACGCCTCGGAGGCCCGCCTCAGCCAAGGCCAAAGTTCTTCCGTTTGGAGATGAACTTGGCTTACCAGGAACTCGCCCCGCCCCCCCCCCCCCCCCCCCCCCGCTCTGGGGCCGCAGGAACCCCTCCCATCTGCCCCGAAGACGGAGACCACACCCCTCCCGCCTCCAAATACCTTCCAGGGGCCTCCCCTAAGGACGCTGCTCAGCTTTACCGCTAATACTACCGAGTCCTCCGCGTGCAGGCATTTACCAACTTGCAAAGAGGGCATTTCTCCATTATGCAGGTCAGGTAACTGAGACTAAGAGAGGTAGAATAATTAAACAGTACAGCGAGGCGCTCGGATCCGCCCACCGCTGTGCACTAACCTTGCACTTGCACTCTTGAAGCCCCAAAACCTAGGGCAGCCCCTCCCTCCACCCACTCCACCGCCAAAAGATACACCGAATTGAGTGTGGCTTCACGGGACACAACCACTCCCAGCTTCAACGTCCCCCCAAAGACCACAGAAGCGGGATGGGGGTCTGGCGTTCTCTTTAGTTCTTGTCACAGTGTGGGGCTTTCAGTCAGAGAAGGCACTTAAATGGGAAGGCCACCCGATTCAGGCCAACCTTGTCCTCCCTCCCACCCCCAGTTCTGAGGGGAGGGGGGCAATGACATCTCCATTTGACATCCCCCTTGGCACTGCTACGTGGGTCCCCTTAACCGTTAGGCCTTGGGGAGAGCCCAAGGCCTTGACCTCCACACTCAGCATTTAGGGGGAAGGGGTTCCAGATAGAGAAGTCAGAGCTGGAAGTCAGGATGTCCTGGGAGCTGCCCCCAGCCAGCAGGGGGTGAGGCTGGGGTCGACAGGGGATGGGTTGGCACTGGGGAGGGGAGACAGCTTGGCCAGGCTTCCTGGAGACCCCCAAACCCCACAAGAAGGGTCCCACCTCCTACAGCTCCCCTAAAGGCACCAGTGAAGTATGGAGTGGGTGGGGAGGCACTGATTAGGTGCACGGACCCCACACACTCAGCTGGTGGGCCTAGCACAGAGCTGGGCACAGAGAAGGTGCTAATAATGTGTTTTGAATGAATAACTGGAGCAAAGAGGGTGTGAGGGACAGAAGACAGGGCTTGGGACTTCTTGGCCCAGCCTGTTTCATTCAGAAAATAGCAGTTTAAAAAATGTAAAAATCCTTTCCCTCCCTCCCCCCAGTTTATGGGTCCAGGAAAGGGGTGAAGGAGGGGTATCTCTACCCCAGCCCTTCCCTCTCCCCTTCCCCTAAAACTATATACACATATACATATTTATATGGCACCACAAAGGGGTCTTGCCTATGCCCCCACACTAGGAGCTGGGGGAGCCAAGCCCCAGGGCCTTGGGGTGGTCAAGGCGGATGTGAGGGGTCAGGTCTTGGCGTGGAGAGCAGCCTTCAGCTGCTGCTGAGCCTAGAGAAGCTGGACTCCGGGGTCCCGTAGGACGCACCCTGCTCCCTTCACAAGTGGTAACAGATCTTCCCTCCCTGCCCTCCTAGGCAGAGATTGGTGGGGTCTGTGTCAGTCCCAAGGGAGGAGGTGTGGAGACTGGTTCCTCCCCTGCCAGGCTAGACTGCAGCAATCTGGAGACTGCTCCGGGCAAGAGCTGACCTGATCGTGGCCCTGGGAAAACAGGGCAGGGAAAAGGGCTCTATGCAAGGCACTTGGTGTCCACTGTTCCCAGGCTGGGGGCCCAAGGCATGGGGCAGTTAAGAACCCTGCCCCTCCCCCAAGCAGAACCAGAAAGAGCCAAGGGGCCCGATTTGGCAGCAGAGAGAGAGAAAAAGGGGGAGCTGTACGCAGGGTCCCACAGGTCCCCCAAGAAGAAGGAGGAGGTTCTAAGGCACTGACACAGGGACCCAGGGGCTCATCGCCCTTGGTGCAGCCCGCTGCCCCTTTCACAGCCTGGCCAGGCAGGTGGGGAGGGCCCACTTCCCCATGACGCTGAGGTGGCGGCAGCGGCCGCTGGGTTTTCTTAAGGAACAGTCCACGTGTGAGGGGCGTGGGCACCGGTCAGGGGCAGGTCCTGGCCCCCGGGGCGCCTCACTAGCTGCCGGGCCTTGGCTGCCTGAGCACTGAGTACACGTCATCCACGCGGCTGAGCTGCTCGAAGAAGGGCAGGAGGTCGTGGAGCTCTGTGTCACTCATGTTGTCAAACCAGGAAGCCACTGGTACCTGGGCAGATGGATGTGGGGCAGTGAGGGGGGGCCGGGGCCTCTGGGCACAGGATGTCCACCCAGAAGCCCCTTACCCGAGGTTTTCAAACATTTCTGGCAACACCACAGTAAATCACATCTATGCGTGCAATACAAGTCTTACGAAATGATACTTAATCTTACTGTTTGCAAAACACTCCAATATTTTCTATTCTATTTTGTTTTTTAAAAATTCCCAGCTAGGACCCACCGCATCACCTCTGTGACCCACTCACAGGTCACAGCCAGCAGTGTGAAACTGCTCCAGCCTGCAGCGGGGGCCTCAGGCCCGGCCAGGCACTCTCTTCACACAAGCAAACGGATCAAAAGGTCACTAAGGGATGCAGTAGCGGGTGGATGAGGTGAGTGGGTGGCAGGCACAGGTCATCAAGGGCAGGAAGGAGGAATGGGAGGGCACCAGGCCCCGGACAGCACCCAGCATGGGAATGGGGAGGCCCCGGTGGTCCTGATGGCTGACCCTTTCCTTGGCTCTCAGCCCCTAACCCGGTCCTGCCCGGCACTCACGGCGTTGTCTGGATGGAAGACGTAGGAGGCGGGCGAGTTGTCTAGGATGAGCACCCGCCGCAGGTCTCGGCCCAGCCGGCTCAGGTCCTTCACGTAATTGCCCCGGTGGAAGACGCAGGACTCACGAAACAGCCGCGCCCGGAAGGCCCCCCACTTGTCCAGTAGATCAGCTACTGGGTCTGCATACTACGGAGTGGAAGATGGGTCATCCGGGGCCAATAGTGAGTGACCCAGCGGTCAATCCAGCTGCAGGCTGGAGGCTCATGGGAGGCCGGTGGCCCCAGGAGCCCTTCAGTGTGGGGGGGACGGGACTCACCTTGGCAAGGCTGGCGGTGAACAGCACACACTCAAAGAGCTCGCCCATTCGCTGCAGGAACTCATCCACATGGGGCCGCTTCAGCACGTAGACCTAGGGGGTGGGCCAGTAAGGGAACTGCAGGCCTGCAAGGCCGGGGGGGTGGGGGTGGGAGGGTGGCTGAGGGCCGTGAGGGAGCAAACGGAAGAGTAGAGGTGCACAGGAGGGAGGCCGGTCCCAGGGTCTGCGGGCTCCATTTGGCCAGTCAGCCACTCCAGCTATCCTTCCAGAAGAGGATCAAAATGAACCTCCAACTTCTGGCTTCACGTCCTACCTCACGGGGCATCACTAATGCCCAGCCCTTCCCCAACTATGGCTTCAGCCAAATGTAAGGGCCTGGGGGCAGCCCCCTCACCCCAAGGCTGCAGGGCACCGACCCCCGAGCCAAGTAATGGAGAACAGGCTGGACAGCACACAACCTATCCTGAATTACTTGAACTGGGTCCCGGGCAAGGTGGGGCAAGGGGGAGCCGAGGAGGAACCCCACTCCCTGCAGGCCTTGGAGTTGGGCAAGTCCCTCAGGGTCCGTGTGACCTCGGGCAAGTCTCACACCCTCTGGGGCCTCACATCGCACATTTATCAAAGTCCCACCTGGGGTTCTCAGGATTGGTGAGAGGAGCCTAGGGTCTGGAAGGCAGATGCCAAGCCCCCCACCTCCCCCCCACACCCAGCCCCTCACCTGGTGGACCACCCCATCAATCTCCACAGGGATGATGAAGTCGGCGTTGTTCACTGGCTGTGGGGGGAAAAGGAGCTGCTGGGGCGGGGCCCGCAGAGACCATACCCCCAGTCCAGGGCAGGCCCCCTCAGAGACCCAGGGCTGAGGGCTGCTGGGCAGGGCCTACCTTGAAGGAGCTGTGCACCAGGGTCTCATCCAGGTCGATGACCACACAGATCTTGTCCACGTCCTGGGCCTTGGCCTCTGGGAGCAGGTACTGGACTGGGGTCTGCTGCAGGGACAGATGAGGTCATCGGGGGCACTTCTTTTAAATTCTCTTAAAACCCAGTCATTTCTCCTAAGCACGGTCTTCCCTCTCCCAGCCCTCTACCTGGGGAAGCACAGGGATAGTGGGGAGAGACCCTCCCCTTCCCAGCTTTGCCCCTGCCAACTGGAGCCTGGGGCAGGCCACCTGGCTCTGGACCTCACTTCCCCACCTGGAACACCAAGGTAGAGAAAGCTCCCACCTTATAGAGTTCCCTTGGGTGGCAGTCTTGGGGCATTCAGGGACCGGCTGGGAGGGACCTGAGAGGGAGGGTGGTGGGCCTGGTGGGGGGCTCCACCCTCTTCCATACCTTCCAAGGCCTGCAGATGGGTCATGAAAAGCCCCTTTTCCTAAACATCCTCCAGGCTGAGCCCAGGATGCCCCGGCAGCTCCCACCCAGCCACCACGCACCTTGGGGACAGCGCCGTTCTCCTCCACCAGCAGGGGCGCCCCACTGTGGGCAGGCAGGGCGTCCCCATCGTCCCGGCAGACGCAGCAGAAGAGCGAGTGGAGGATGCCCCGGCTCCGGGGCTTCTGAGAAGCTGCTGACTTCTGGTCACCTGCAGCAGGGAGGCCCAAGGTGGGGGTGTGCACTCTAGCCTGCAGAGTTGGGTGTAGGTGCCCAGGTGCGATCCCCTGGGTGAGAGGGTCTGGCCACGCCCCCTCCGTTGAAGGAGATACACTCCAGGCCCTCCTGACAGCCTTGACTCCACGTCACCCTGTGGTACCCAGAAATCCTCCTAGTGTGGGCACAAAGTTACCCTCATTAGGAAGTGGGCTGGCTGGAAGGGGACTACGGAGAGTGCTTTCTCTTTTCCTCCCAGCCTTCATCACTACTGAGGATTCGGCCCCAGTGGGGGACTTCCTGACACCCACCTTACCCGAGCAGCCCCTGCTCCGTCGGCCCCTAACCAAGGAGGGCTGGGACTTGAGGCCCTGCCATCCACTCCCGCCTTCCTCCCATCCTTTCCGCCCACGTGGGTCCAAAGTCCTCACTAAGGCTAGGCCCGGAGGCTGGGAGTGGGAGCCTGGCTGGAACCAGTGTCCCGCAGCCATCTGCCGGCCCCGCCTCCTCCGCCCTCGCCCCGCCCAGACCTCCGACCTAGAGCTGGGCATCCGCCGCCTGATTGACGGGCCCACCCTCCACCGCCCCTCTACCGGGCCCCCTGCCTGCGGGCTGAGCTAGGACCAGGCCAGAGCTGGGCAGACCTGGAGGGACTTCCTAGTCTCTAAGGTCAACACCCGGACAGGGAGGGGCAGACCCCCAGCCTAGAGCCTCCAGCTCCTGGGCGCCCGGTGGAGGCGGGCGGCACGGCTTACCGGGTCGGTGCGTGTGTGCACAGGCCCGGCGCCAAAGGGCCTGCAGCCCGGGCTCCTTGTGCCCCGCCCGTCGTACGGGACACCCCGCGGGCGCGCTAGCGACCCTTAGAAGTGGCTGCCCCACTCTGTGCCTCTGAGAGGCTTAGTGCTTCCACGCATGACGCGGAAGTTTGTTGGGATCGTAGCTGTGTATTGGCGGGAGATTCTTCCAACCCTCCCGAGCCCGCTGTCACCTCGGCACCCCCTCCGGCGACCCGACCCGGGCGATCGCGGCCCGGGGCGGAGCCTCAGAGGGTGGCCTGAAGGCGCCCTCTTCAACCCCCCCATCTCCCAGCTTCATTGGCGCCAATGCGGGGGGGGGGGGAGGGGGCGACTGTCGGGCAACCCGCTACGCCAGCCCAGGAAACTAGGAAGGAATCCACTCTCTACCTCTGCCTCAGTTTCCCCACCTCGAGCACTCGGGAGCGCCCCAATGGCTCCAGGCCCCGCCCCGCGTCTCTGAGCCTCGGCTAGTTCAAACTCTTTCCCCGCTCCCTCTCCGGTTAGGAGCTCAGAGCTCCGCAGAGGCGGGCGCCCGGGGCAGCGGCGGCGACTGCCCCGGGTAGGGTCTCGGCCTCCTTCTCCTCCCCTCCCGCGGCTCCCGGGCTGCAGCCCCCTCCGCGCGGCCCCAGTACCTTTGCCCCGTAGCGGGCCCCGCGCCTCCTCCTTGGTGATCTGAGTAATGACGGCCGAGCTGTCCATGGGGCCGGGCGCGCTCCGCTCCGGCCGGACTCTGGCCCGGGCGCCCGGCCTCCCCCCCGGCTCGGGCCGGAATCGGGGCGCGGGGGGGAGGGGAGGGGTGGGAGGGAGGGATCCCCGCGAGCTTCGGAGGGGAGGGGAGCCAGGTTCTAAGGGGGAGGGGGAGGGAGGGGGCGCGGAGGAAACTTTGTTACAACATGGAGTTTCCTCCCCGCGAGGCGGATGCAAACATGGAACCCGGGCGCTGTTTCAAGGCTCCCCCTTAAAAGGGCAACGGCTTCGGCGTGACCTGGACTCGGCCGCGCTTTCATCACCGCTGGGGCCGGCGCGGCTCTGCTGGCTGGGAGGCGGGCCCGGCCGGGTTCCTGCCGCGCTCCAGGGGGCGTCGCCTCTCTTCCTGCCGCCCGCCCGCGGGCCCGAGCCTCTGCGGCTGCGTGGCAGGACCGGCACCCGGCCCACTGTTCCAGACAGCCGAGCGCCCCGGGCCAGGGCCCGCCCCACCCGCCCCACCCGCCCCGAGCGCCCACGCCGGGGAGTGCCTGAGGGCGGCGCGGCTCCACCTCGGCGCTTTTCGAGGGCCAGACGCTAGCCGCTTCTTGATTTCCTCATCTGGGAAACGGGAATAACGCTATCTGGTCTGCAAAATGGGTCTTCAGTGGTTGCGGGGGCCCCCTCGCGGTAAAGTTCTGAGCGAGTGAAGGCTCTCTCTCAGCTCCAAACGGCTGTGTACATCCGTAGAATTGTGCTCTTGACCGGACTGTGACTGTCAACACTCATCGCAGTTGCAGGCCAGGTATCCGGATCCGTAGGGCGTGAAAATTACTACTCCCAGCCCCAGAATGCCCCCTGCCGATCTCGCCCGGTAGCCCCATCTGGTGCCCTCGGCAGGGCACCAAGTGCCTCAGGGCTCTCGACTGCGCTGCTCCCTCTGCCTGGAAGAGTTTCCAGCTCCTTCTTGGAGCCAAATCCCACTGACCTCAATGAAATGCCACCTTCTCCAAGAGGCCTTCCTAGACCCTTCCTCTACTCTCCACGCCGGCCACTCTGTGATTATTGGGGCGGGGGGGCTCACGCGGTGCCCGGACACAGTGGGCGCTCAATCCCTGCGGGCCAAACTTCTGACCGTGGGAGTCCACAGACACCAACTGGACGATTGTAAACACCCGTTTCATTTGGGGTGTACAGAGACACCAGCTGGCCGGGAGCCGCGTTTCCTCGCGGATTCTTCACGAGGGAAACTCCCGTGTTCTGCGCTGTGAGGTCTACGGGTGTGTGTGTGTGTGTGTGTGTGTGTGTGTGTGTGTGTGTTTCCTGTTTATGAAGTTCTTTCCATTCGTCCTTGCTATTTTGCGTTCACTATTTTAAAAATAATAATAACGCCAAGCCTTGACAAACACGCCTCAGCACTTCCTTCCCCCGCGGGCCTCGGTGGCGGGGCGGAGCGGGCGCGTCCTGTCCCGTCCAGCCGCGTGGTGCGAGCACGGCGCACGTCCTCCAGGCCCAGGGCGGGGTAGGTTGGAGGGGGGAAGCGGGGAGGGGAGAGGCCCCGCGCCGGGGAGGCCGGGCAGTAGAGCGGCGCCGGCCCGGAGGCGCGCCAGCTGTGTGCCCCGCGCCAGGGGAGACAGGAGGTGGCCCCGGGCTGGGACTCCCTCCACCACGACCTCTACCACCACCACCACCACCCTGTCCCGGGCTGGACCCCACGGCCCCCCTCCTTCCCTTTCGCCGCCCACACCGCCGCCATCGTTGCATTTAATACTAATAGCCAACGTGTAGCTAGCGCTTCGTCCTGCTCTGGCTGCGCCCCTTAGTCTCGCTCACTCCTCAGAACGACCCTCTTCCTCTCCCACTTTACAGATAAGGACATTGAGCTCCGAGAAGTGAAGCGACCAGACCCAGCCTTCCAGCGAGGGTAGAGGTGGGATCCTGGCCACCGAGCGGAGACCCCTCCCCTTCGGCTGAGCCCCGGGTCTGGATGTCAGCTTTCGTCTCCGGATCCCGGCTTGCACTGACCCCAAAAGGAAATGTGTGGTGGAGGACTGAGTGACCCCCTGGCCTGAGCAGGGCGGCTCGCCTTCCTGTCCTTTCGTTTCTCCCTCTCTGAAGGCTGGAAGCTGGCCGGCTGAACTCTTGAGAGTCAGAGTGGCTGAAGAAAGGGGTGGGGCACCGGGCAGGGTCGCTGCCCACCGCCGTCCCTGTTCCCCTCACCTCCCATCCCTAACACTAGCCCCAGCCAAGGCCTCTTCCCCTGGGAGACCTTCCCAGGCTCTGATGCAGTGCCAGGCTCCTTCTCCCCCCCCCCCCCCCAGGGAGGGGTGGAGGCCCCCTGCAGCAGCGCAGGGTCTTGGGGATCTGTGGGGACAGAGGAGCCTGTGGAAGTATTGTGCAGGGTCTGGTGGGTTCTTTGGGTTTCCTCCCTTGTGTGTGTGTGTGTCACACCCAGCTGCTATCCCTTAACTGCACTGCCCCAGCAGCGGGAGGTCATCTTATCCCCAATTTATTTTTCTCCTTGCACCCCAGGAGGAAATCAGATCATAGGTGCTGTGGGTCCAGAAACACCAGGACTCAGCTGGGTTTCTCTCTGGCAGCTGTGGGCAAGTGACCTCTCTATTCAGCACCTCGGCTTCTTCAACTGCCAAATGGGGTTGGTAAGAGCCCAACCCAGGCAAGTGAAGTAGGGGGTCCGTGTAGAAAGGCAGGGTGCCCACCGCAGGTCCTTCCCACCTGAGGGGCTGAGGAAACATCCCCTCCTTCCCCCTAGGAAGACCAAAGCTACTATAGGGGTGGAGGGAAGCCCTTTGTAGGAACCTCCCTGCCCAGAAATGACTGACCTTGGCCTGACCTCATTGCTAACACCTTGCTCAGGCCCAGGGTAGCCCTGTAGCTGACCCTTTGGTTTCCTCCCCTTCCTGCTTTCCTTGCCCCCAAGTTGTCAATGCCAGGTGTAAGTATGCAGGTGACCAGCTTGCTCATTTTTCTGGAGCGCCCCCCACCCCCGGCCTGCTCCACAAGATCCAAGAACACCCCACCCCACAAGGTTGCACACACCTGTCCTCGCTCCTGGCAAGTTCATTTTTCCTTGGCTGTCCCCCCCCCCCCCATTCAACTTTATAAATCCTGTCCAGGAGTTACCTTCTCTGGCCCTTGCCTCTCCTTTTTGTCTTTTGCAGGTGCGCCTGACACGCACTTGGTTCCCCCCCCCCCCTCCCCAGTGGTTTGTTATCATCTACCTAGCTGTCTCCCCCTACTGGAGTGTGAACTCTTGGAGGGCTGACATCTTTAATTCGGGACTTTGCTTCCCTCCCCCATGTCTAGCGCAGGGATGACACCCAATTAATACCTAGTGAATTGACTGGAGAGTGTGTGCAGAGGTATAGCTGGGGACAGTTCCAGGACGCTGGGCAGGAGTATGGAAGTATGAAGAGTATGAAACGCCTTTCTCCATTATCTTGCCCCCATCCACCCTCCTCTTCCGCTAGTCCGGGTCCCATCTTCTCCAGGACCAAGCCCAGAGAGGGATTCAGCGGCCTTCTAGCTCAGGTACCCTCTCCCACCGTTTCTCTGATTGGGCCAGACCTGTCCCATCCCGTCACTCCTTAAGGGCCCCACTCGCATCGTTGCCCTTTTAAGAAAGAGGAAATTCTTCTCATAAACAAGCGCCTCAACCTGAGTGCGGAGCTTGCCCCGCCGGATCCCTAGGCAATCGAGGATGCTTCCAGGCACAAAGCCCGCTCCAGGCTCACCCCAGGGCAAAGGCCTGGGGGCCCCTTCTGGTCACCTCTCTCCGCAGCTCCAGGGCAGTGGTCCGTGGGACCCGACGAGGCCGGAGGAGGGACTTGGGGGAGCCTAGAAACAGCCCAGGGAGCGTCTGTAAAGTGCAACCCTTGCACCGGGCGAAGGGGTGCCGGGCGGCTCCCAGCGGCCAAGGGGGTTCCCCGCCCACACAGCTCCCCTCCACCCTCCGCCCCCCCACCTTCCGAAGCCCCGGGGCGCGAGGTCCGAGCGCTTGCCTCCTGCTCTTTGGCGGGGAGGGAGTGAGGGCGCTCGGGACCGTCCCTGCCCCTAGGGGGAGCTGGGAGTCAGCACCCAGGGAGCGTTAAGTGCGTGGCGTGGGAGTCCCGGCCGCCCAGTCCCCTGGGGAAATGGCAAATGAATTGGGCCTCGGAGGCACGACTCTTGGGTTCCATGACCTGGCGCCTGAAGAGGAGAAGTCTGCGCCTTGGTTTTACTGCCTGGAAAGTGGGTTAGTTTGAAGCTACTCTAGGAACTGATATTCGAATGGGAGGGGGGCCGGGGAGGACTCTTCTACTGGTCCAAGGATTTTGTCCTTTCCCTGTTTCTACTTTCCTGTGCCTTTGGATGAGAAGTAGACTAGCATTTATTGAGCATTCATCAAGCTAATCAGACCATCGTAACTGCCAGTTTGATGCCTGTGTTCCGCTCCCAAATGGGTCCGTTTGTCAGGTCACTCCTATAGGCCCACAATAAATATTTTTGGAGTTACTATTATTATTAAGTCCCACGTGCCAGGCATTGTGTTAAAGTGCTTTACATCCATCACACGTTGGCGTTGTCCTCATTCTACAGATGAGAACACTGAGACTGGAGATTAATCACTTGTCCAAGCTGGGAAACAGCAAGTCTCTACGGAAGCCTGGTTGGCCTGCCTCCAAAACTCCCACTCCATCTTGTTGCCTCCACACACACACACACACCCGGGCAGGCCAGTCTGCCCCACTCATTCCACTCCCAAGCCAGGCCCTGTGTGGGAGATCATCCAGAGATCCTCTCCTTCTCCTCCTCTTCAGGAAGCCCATACAAGAAGTGTTGATGGGAGCTGTGGGCCAGAACGGTGACTCCTTGGGCAAGGAAACAGGTCCAGACCTGGAGGAAGGGAGACCATGAGTCTGGGAAAGAACAAGACCTCTGGGAAGCCTCCCCTCCCTGTGCATCCCCTTCCCCCAATGCCTTCCATCTGTTGCCCCCTTTCTTCGCCTCCCCCATCCCCAAGGCACCCTCTGGCCCTACAGTACCAGGTAGGTGGTGAGGCCCAGGTAAACCGCAGCCAGCAGGGCTACAAGGACGAAGTAGGCAGGGTGGGGGAGGCTGGGCAGGTAGATGATCACGAAGTAGAGGTTGATGGCACAGATCAGCGCCATGATGGAGGATGTGATGGCCTTGCTCAGCCTGGGGGAAGGGAGGGAAGCTCAGGCCTGGTCCCATCTCCTCCTCCTTGTCTCCACTGCCCAAAGCCAGCCTGGAGCTGGGGTGGGGAGAGTGAGGGGATACACAAAGCCACTTTCTCTGGGCTGTGGGGCCTGGAGCAGACCCCTTGCCCACTACTGTCTCCTGGGCCCTCCAGGCTCCACACTGGCAGGATCTGGCAAGAGCAGAGTCTGAGGTGAGAGTGAGGAGCTCAGGGTCTAGAAGCAGCCCCCGACCCCAGATTCCAGATTCCAGCCCTATTGCCCTACACTTGCTAGCTGTGTGAGCCTGCACAGCTTCCTTAACCTGTATGAGCTTATGGATAATGGTAATTCCCACTTCAAGGTGGTTGTGAGGATCAAATGCAGAATTGCAAGCATGGTGTTTGGGGTGGGGAGTACTCACCGGCCGTTGGCAAACTCCTGCATGAGGGCTGGCATACTGGTGAATGTAAGGATAGGCAGCACAGCAAAGGGAAGCTGGGGAGAAGCAGGAGGATGGGGCTGAGGATCGTGGCCCTCAGAATACAGTAAGGAAGGGAGGAGTGGAGCAGGGCTCCATTCGTCCTCTGTCTGTGTGCCCTTGGACAAGTCTCCTAATCCATAATCACTCAGAGGTTTCTCCACCTCTGAGCGTTCCAGAGTTGTGAGGCTCCAAAGCAGGAGAAACATCTGGTCCCAGGCTGCCTGAGTTTGCATCTTAACTCTGCCACTGATCACTTAACTGTGTACATTCGTTTTCCAATCTGCACAACAGACATTCTCCCACAGGACAATGGTGGTTCCTAGCCCTGGGATGTCTATGGGGATTATGTGAGCCTTACAAGCAAACGTGTGTTTGGAATAGTGGGAAGGCGCTGGGGGACTGGGAGGGAGGGTGTGTGTGAAGGGTCCCTCTGAAGGATTGCTGCGGTTCCTCTTTAGCTCTGCAGGGGGGTGGGGGTGGGGGGTGGCTAGGGACCACGGGCTCACCAGCAGGCTCTGCAGCACATTAAGCAGGTCGTTGAGCCCTGACAGGTCTTTCAAGTCCCTGAAGACTGCCACGAGCACGGTGGGCAGGATGGCGCAGGAGCGAGTGAGGAGCACGCGGGCAAAGCGTGACCAGCGCAGCTTCAGGAAGCCCTGGGGTGTGGAGTGGGCATTTTGGTGGTGGGTGCAGGACTAGGGATTCCAAGGGAGGGATCCTCTGTCGTCCCTCAGCCCATCAGGCATCAGGGGGAACGCTCTGTTTTTCCATCTCTGAAATGGGGGAGGCTCTGACCCTAGTTGGTGGAGAGAATGGATGAGGAGAAATAGGGGGGTCCCCCCCCCCCCGGGTTAATGCTTAAGACTAAACTTTTGGGGAGGAGGCGTCTACTAGTTTTGGGTCTGCTGCCTTGAGCCAGTCGTTTCACCTCTCCGCATTTCAGTTTTCTCATCTGTAAAGCGGGGCTTATAATAGTGACCTCTGGGCTGCTTTAAGGATCAGTGAGGCTGGTATCCGAGCCCACGTGGTGTGCCTGTTGACCTCGGACCCCTGGGACTCCCGGCCTGCTCCCCAGGCCCCACCACCTCCATCACAAACTGTCCCGCGTAGGTGCCGGTCATGGTGGAGCTCTGTCCGGCCGCTAGGAGGCCCACCGCCCAGATGTAGAGAGCAGCCGGGCCGAAGAGACAGCCCAGGATCACGCCCTGCAGGGAGGGGTGTGGTTAGAGCCGTGGTACCGCCCCGGAGCAGGCTCCGCCCCCTGGTGGGCGTGGCGACGAAGCCTGCGGGATCCTTACATTCCATGCCCGCCCCCGCCTGTCGCTTACTCCTTGGTAAATGTCCACCTCCACTGTAAGGTTGTTTTTGGGGAAGATCTTGGCGTAGTCGTGGAGGCTGCTGTTGGCACAGACGTCGAACTGTGGGCACCGGGACAGTAGGAGGGAGATGGGAAGTTTCAGAAAATCAGACTGCCAGGTCTTGACCAGGGGTTGAAAACTGGTGACCCGCAGGCCGAATCCGGCCAGATATATTTTGCTTAACAGATGTTTTTTCTCTTTAATGTGAATTTGTTGCCGACATCTAAAATTGAGAAGAATTCACACGGGAACCCAGTTTCCAGGGTTCTGTTGCATTTGTAGGGAATGGCATTACCACAAAGAGACAATTGGCTGGCAGTGAGTCCAGCTGCTCCACGGTCCCCTCTCCCTTACACGGGACCCACTTCCCACAACTCTGAGGCTGGCCTGGCCTTCAAGGCCACATAGCAAGGCAGTGGCCGTGCCCAAATCCCAGGAGACTTGGTCAGTCGTCCCCTGCAGTGCTCAGCCTTCAGTAAGCACCCCACCGCTGGCTAGCAGCTGTTAGAGCCACGTGAGAGAGACCCACTCAGAGAGGAGACAGGCACAGGTCCCAAACCCCAGAGAGCCAGGGAGGAGCTTTGTATCATTGACTGCTCTACCCCCCAGTGTCTAGGCACTGCCTGATAACATAACAAATCCTCAGTAACTATTTGCTGAATGAATAAAGATTGTCAAGAGAGAGGACTCAGAGAAGAATTCCCAACTCCCTGCTCATGCTCAGGCAGGCGCCTACTCCCAGAATGCCCTGCCTGCAGTTTGCTGGACAAATCCTGTCCATCCTTTGGGGAGCACCTGGGATGCGGGGTCCTCTAAGACTCAGCTCCACCCTCCCAGTCTCCTCCTTTGATTGTCCGTGCCTTGCAGGCCCTGGGGTGGGTCTGACTCTCTAAGAGCCCTGCCCCTGGGCAGGGGAGAGCTGTGACTCTCCAGCAGAGTGGGGAAGGGGTCTCAGCCAAAGGCCAGATCGCAGACTTCCTCCCCTACCAGTGCTGGAAGTGCAGACAGACACTCAGGGGCTTAGATGCATTGCCTGGAGTCCCCAGCAAAGCCTGCAGGGCTTGTGTGGGGGGGGGCCTGCCCTGGCTGTGTGGGGAGGTGTCTCTCACCGCAGCCTGGTTTGTTTGCTGGTAGAAGGCCTGTCCAAAGACTGCCACAACAAAGAGATTGATGAAGAAGGAGACAGACAGGGCGATGGTGGCCTCAATCAGGAAGTACATGTTGGCCTCTCGGATGTCTGCCCGGCGAGACCGGTCTATCTCTCTAGACTGCAAAGGTCAGAGGGGAAAGAAAAGCCAAATTTCCTCAGAGCTACCCCGACATTCTCCACCCTCACACGTCTACTGATATTCCCTCCAAACCCCAGTTCTTTCTAAAGCCCTCTCCATGGCAGTTTGGTCATGGCCTTGATCAGCTGACACCCTTCCTGCATGCCCAGTTAATTTCTGCCTCAGGGCCTTTGCACTTACCATTCCCTCTGCTTGGAATATCTTCTCCTCTGATCCTCCTTCCCATCCTTCAAGTCTCAAAGATTACCTCCTTAGCAAGGCCTTTCCCGACTACCTTTTCTAAAGGAGCCCCCTTTAGTCTTTCTCTGCCATACTTCTCTGTTTTGTTTCCTTCAAAGCACCTTTCACAATCCATAATTTTCTTTTTTTTAATTCTTAAATTTTTTAGTTTTAAATTCTTTTTCTTTTTTTCAGAGAGACAGAGAGAGAGAGAGAGAGAGAGAGAGAGCAAGCCCACAAGTGGGGGGGCAGGGTAGGGAGGCCAAGGGACAGGGAGAGAGAATCCCAAGCAGGCTCGGGTCTGTCAGGACAGAGCCGGAGGTGGGGCCGGAATTCACAAACCGTGACATCACGACCCCATCGGAGATCAAGAGTCAGACTTTTAACGGACCGAGCCACCCAGGGCCCCCGTAATTCTTTCCTTTATCTGTTTACTTGCTCATGATCTGTCCCCCCCCACCCCCGCCCCGACTAGAAATGCAAGCCCTAGAAAGGCAGATGGCTTGTCTGCCTTTTCATCATTGACCCCCTTTTCCCACGCATAGTAGATGCTCTATTACTACATACTGAATACATAGAGAATGATTCCCTTCCCGCCTGAATCCGGAAGGCAGGAGCCAAAGGGGCGGGGCTCCAAGTTTGGAGGCCACCGGAGCGTGGCTGAAGGGAGCAGACATCCCTCCCCTTCCCTCAGCTCACCTTGACTAGGGCCGAGTGCAGGTAGATGTTGTGGGGCATGATGATGGCCCCAACGATGCCCACGGCCTGCAGCAGCTCAGGACTGCCGCAGCCGGAGCACGAGGGCAGGAGCAGGTCCCGGAGGAGCGCTACCTGGGCTGGACGGGCCACCACGTACTGTGGGGAGGAGCCTCCTTAGGCCAGGCCACGCCACGTGCAGCCATTCCCACCATCCACCCTGACCCTGGCCGATAGGGGGCTCCTCGAGGAGCCCGGAGGAACGGCCTTGGTGGAGGGTATGGAGGCTTTGGCTTCCCACCTCATAGCCGAAGGTCAAGGCCATAACTGTAATAAGGAATCCAAAAAAGGCTTCCAGCTTGCGCAACCCTAGGGGGAAAGCAAAGGGGAACAACAAGAGCGAGAAAAATGACAAAAATTGTAACAGAAGCAATTATTAATGGCTACTATCTTGAGCAAGTTTCAGGCACTGTGCCAAGTGCTTAACGTATATTGCCTCAGTGAGTTCTCACCACAGCCGGTGAGGTCTGAGCTATTATCGTCCCCGCGTTATAGGCGAAGAAACAGAAGTCTCAGTAACTTGCTCAGGGCCACACAGCCAGAGTGAGGGAGCTGGGAGCCCTTCTCTCAGTACAGCGGAGCTTGGTTTCTTCATTCACTTGTTCCCCCAACCCAGTCCCTTGGGAGATTGAGGGGCACACCCACCGTAGTTGTCAAGGAAGAGGAAGAAGAAAGTGTCCACGATGGTGATGAGGACGCCACCCCAGAGTGGGATTCTGAAACCAGAGTGGCCGGGGTCAGCCCAGCCTCAGGGCAGGACACTGTAGAATCTGGACTCCTGGGAGCGGGGACCCAAGTGGCCCCAGGCAGCTAAGGCAGAGGGGGGTGGGAGTGTGCTGGAGGTGGGAAAATGGCACTAGGCACTGGTGGGGGACCAGCATGGCAGGGAGCTCGGGGCTGCAGTCCTGAAGTCTGCGTGGTGACTGACATCGCTTTACGTTTCTGGGTCCCTGTTCCCCATCGGGCAAATTGAGCAACAGCTCTAAAGTCAGAGGGGACTGGGGGTGAGGGGGATGGGGGGAAGGGCGAGGCCTGGGGAAGAAGGAGCACAAGTCCCCAGCGCTGGACTGAAGAGCTGGGGCCCCTGGTGGCAGTACCGTCCAGCTGACAGCAGATTGAATGCGATAGCCGTGCCGATGACCTCCTGCATGTCCGAGCCCACGATGGCTAGCTCGATGGTCAGCCAGAGGAGAGTGCGGGGCGCCTGGGGGGAGGAGGGAGCACTGCATCAAGGCTGGGCCAGATATTGTTGTTATTTGTTGATGTCCCGGACCTTTCCATACCCGGCACAAACTATGTTTGTCGGCCTTGCCAGCTGGCCTCCAGTTAAGGGAGATTAAAAGGCAGGGAGGGATCACTCTTTCCCCCTACTTCTAGTGGTGTTTCTGGCATCATCAAGGGCACCAGGCTTCCTGGGCTCCAGCAGCGTTGGTGGCTGTTTTGACAGTAGCGGCCAAGCTTCCTGAAGGCAGCAAATGATGGCTCTTGGGCTGCTGCCCAGCAGCTTCCTGATCTTGGATGAACACCCCCTTCCCTTGTTCCTTCAGTCCTCCCATCACCTTTGTGACCACACCTCTGCATTGAATACCTTTGAAAGACCTCACGGCCAGGTCTCTGTTTTCCTGCTTGGACACCGACAACGACCAAGTCCCCAGTGTCTACCCCAGCCGGTGACCATCCCAAGCCAATGCCTACCTATTTTGCACCCTGGGCAGGTCACTTCCCCAGGTTTCAATTTCCTCTCCTGTAAAATGAGCAGATGATGTCTAACAGCCCTCTTAGTCTGGGTACTATTCGTTCGAGCCTCAGTCTTCTCATCTATCAAATGGGCTTGTGATGCCCGACTTGAGATGATTTATTTACTTGATCACAGAAGCTGTAAATGGCTGTTTGGGGTTTGGGATCTGTGGATGCTCCCTGTCCAGGCCCACCAGGCTCACCTTATGGTAGTAGAGATGGCAGACCTCGCCCAAGTCCTTGCCTGTCACCACACCCAGTCGGGCAGCAAGCCGTTGGCAGAGCAAGCCCAACACCGTGGCCCACAGCAGCACCCAGAGCAGCTGAGAGAAGGAAGGGAGAGGCTTTCAGCCTGGTGTGTGTGTCTGGGGGTGGGGGGGGGGGGGTTAGTCTGACAAGTCCAGACTGCTGGTACCCTCTAACCAAGGACGCTCCTTGGGGACAGAGTGAAGGAGGTGAAGTGAGAAGACCAACACCCCCCCCCCCATAACCCCCCATTCTGGCAGGGCTTCCCTGGGGACCCTTCTCTGGCCCATTTGAACGTAATACCCGCTCCCCCAAACACCAGTCATGTAGGCCACTCTGGGGAGATGTGGCAAGCTGGGGGGGTCTCCTCCCACTTAGCTTGGTCACCCCTCCTCCCCGTGGTGCCCCGACTCAATCACTTTGAATCCAGCCACGGCACCAGCCTGAAGATCTGACTCGATGTTTCCCGGGTCCAGGAAAGCGATGCTCATGAGGAAGCCAGGCCCCGTGAAGGCCCACAGCTTCCTCAGGCTGAATGTGCCCTGCGGGTGGGAGTGAAGTGACGAGGTCTTGGGTGGTAGCTCCTGACCTTGGCCAGCCCCCAGCTGAACCCCTCTGGGTTCATCAGCCCGCGCTGGCCAGCCCTGCCCACCACTCCCCCATTGCTGGATCTGCCACCCTAGGGGTTAGTGGAGGGCGTGGGGGTGGGAGGAAGCAGCAGGATTTACTGAGTCATGGTGGATTTACTTTCTGCATCAGTCAGATTCGGCAACCCACAGGCGCCTCAACAGCCTGCCTCATGCTCGCCCTGACTCAGCAGATCCTCAGAGCCCAAAGGGGGTTCTTTCCTCGGGCCAAGCCTGCCGGGTCTTGTTGCTCGTTCCCCAGTCCTCCTCAAACCATGGTCCCTCCTCTCTGTTGTCCACTGAGCCTAGGGTCTCCCCACCCCTAGGAGGCTTGGCCTGGCAGCCTGGGCTTGGCCTGGCAGCCTGAGAATCTGCTAAAGATTCTGGAAATGCGAGGTGACAGCATCCCAGAAGATAGCCTCGAGCCTCCTTCACTTCCCCACATGCCCTCCTCTGGGTCCTTTCCTTTAAGTACTGCAACAAACGCTCAAGGCTCCAACCTGAACTCACCGTAGCCCCTTTCTCTCCATAAAAGCTGGGATTCATTCAGAAAGCCGCTTGGTAATTTTTACACACAATAAAATGATCCCCTGCCCCCCAGCCCCCGGCTAAGAGCTAAGGACAGAAACAGAAAGGGTACAGTATCCACTGTCAATCACTGATGCTCAGAGCTAGAAGGGGCTTCCCACAGTCTTGAGGAGAGCCCTTTGCCCCGGCCTGTGGGATCCCATAGCATCCTGCCAATCCTGAAAGACCCCAGGAAGTTTCCAGCATTCCCACCGGTTCTGTGTCCGGGATGAGGATCTTCTCGCTCAGGTAGGTTGCTCTGAGAGGCTCTTTCTGTGGCTCTGAGCTGGGTGGGCTGGAGATGGAGCCATAGCTGCTCCTGCTTAGACTTTGAGGGCTGCTGTCACCTGCAAAGGGCCCCAGTGAGCCATGGTGAGTGATTGGCTTCTTTCTGGAGGCCCAGGGCTAAAGCCATGTGTCCTCCTTCCCTACGTCCTTCTGGCAAAGTGGAGTAATTGAGGCCCAGTGAACAGTGACTCCCAGCGTGGGTCCATCACATCCACCCCTCGACCAAACATTTCAGAAGATGCGTGGGAAGTAGACCTTCCAGAATTACTCTCCTTCCATGTGAGCACATTGGTTCCCGAACCAGATCTCTCTTGCCCCAGAAGATGCAGAGGAGGACCCTGGGCTCTGAGGAGGGCATACTGATGCTAATATGGATGTCCCTTGCCCTCACTCCTGCCTCCTCCGTCTGCCAGGTAAGCTCCAGGAACTCCAAACACACAAAGGACAGACAAAAGGGATGCTGTGCCCGTGGGGATGCGAAGAGCCCAACCCCAGGCTGGGGTCCGGAATTGGGTGGAGACCGGGACATCCATGGGGGATGGATGCAAAGGGGCTTCCTTTGCCTCCCTGACTCTCCCTACTCCCAACCCCCTTTGGAGCCTCTGATCCCAGAGGGGGCTACTCACCTGTCATGAGGACGGCAGGCGCAGGCACTCTCCGCGCGTGAATGGGATGCTGAGCCTATACTCAGCTCATGCCTCCTCTCTGAGTGCCAGTGCATGTCACTATGTAAGCCCACGCCCTCCTCTCCATCCTCAGCTGATCTAGGCTGTCCTCACACACAGGAGGCATTGTGAAACACGTTCCAAAGGCAGAAGTGGCCAGCTGTGGCGGAAGAGTCTAGGCCAAAAATGCAGGAACTTTCGTTCTCCTCCTGGCCCGAGGCCCACAGCACTTTTGGCCCCCTTCCAGGCGCCCTGAATTCTGTGCCTCCCCAGTTAGCTCTAATTTCAGGACATTTCCTGCTACATGGGCATTCACATCCAGATCACGGGACTGCCTTCTCCAACCACCCCCCAGCCCAGACACAAGCAGTCAGGCCCTTTTCTTCAGTCTGGAGTCCCCAGCCACGAAAGTCCTGATGACCACCCAGGCTTCTGTTTCCCATTGAGTGCCTCAGAGGAGAGGACCTTGAGGTCTTCTGTCACAGGGACATGCGTTGATGATTCAGGCCAAGGAGAGCCTTGGAAGAAAGGGGCACCAGAAATTCTGGACCTGAGTCTACCACCGATTCACTTGAGATGGTCACCAGACCCATCCCTTTCTCTGAGCTCGTTTCTTCTGTAAAATGAAAGGCTCAGACTAGCTAAGAGGTCAAAACATTAGGTGCCCAAGGAGGCCAGGCAGGTAAGATAAACCATGAGACGTGCTGGGAGTAAGAAAAACGGTGTCGGATGACAAACGACACTGAGCCTCAGTGTTGGGAGGGATCAGTAGGGAGTGGTGGAGACTGTAGTAAAACGAAGGTCATATGCTCTGTCTGAAGAGGGCAGTGCCTACAGACTTCTAGCCAATTGTCATCTGGGATGTGTGTCCAGCCAGTGTCACCATATCTTCTGATTTGTCAAGGATGTTGGACAATTTGGACTTTTACACAACATAGGCTTTTTGAATCCTGGGCTCAAAAAGTGGAAAATATTGTGTAATCTAAACAAAATATTCCTTCACGGTAGCTTCCGCTTGAGGGTTATGAGTCTGTAACCTCTGGGTGAGTGGTGGGCAAGATTTTTCCAGCTCCTGATCGCTTCTCCTTGCCAGTCCCTGTGCCCACACCACCACTTACCTCCCTTAGGCCCTTCTTCCATGCCCACTCCTGCCCTCTATCTTGTGGTCTTCCTTTTCTGCCAAGAAGATTCAAGACCAATCTTTGGGGTTTCCAGCTCCAAAGTCTGAGACCTCAGGATCCGGAGAAAACAGGTGCAAGCTCTCAGGCCCAAACCTGAACCAGGATATCGCCACGTTGAGTCAAACACGTTAGCCAAAGCTTGGGAGTCGGATGGGGGCATTGGCATCCAATTTCCTGGCTGCTCGTGGATTGGGGAGTTTGGAGGAGCTGGAGAAGTGGGGGTGCTGTAAGAAGGGCGACTGATAGGTCATAGGGGAGAGAGCAACGTCACGTTTGTCACTGTGCAATCCTATTGCTTAAGATATCACCACCATCTCATGTTTCCCAATCACTACCTTGGGCTCATGTGGGGATGGCTGGGGTTGGGGCTGGGGTAGGATATTGTAATGGTTAATTTTATGTGCCAACCTGACAGGGCCACAGGGTGCCTGGATACTTGGTCAAACTTCCAGGGTGTGTTCTTGGGGGTATTTTCAGAGAAGATTAACTTTGGAATCCATAGGCTGAGTCAAGCAGATTTCTCTCCTTAATGAGCATGGGCCTCATCCAACCAATTGAACAGAACAAAAGGCTGAGTAAGGAAGAGTTTGCTTTCTCTGTCTTTGAACTGGGATATTGGTCTTCTCCTGCCTTCAGGCTTGGCTTGAACAGGAACTGAGACCATTGGCTCTCCTCCTTCTCAGTCCTTCAGACTCAGAACAGAATTACATATATCATCAGCTCTCTTGGGTCTCCAGCTTATAGATCTTGGGACTCCTCAGCCTCTATACTCACGTGAGCCAATTCCTTATTATCTATCTATCTATCTATCTATCTGTCTGTCTATCATCTATCTATCCATCTATATTTTCTATTGGTTCTGTTTCTTTGAAGAGCCCTAAAACACATATCTTCCTCTTTGTATCTTTTGCAGGGTTTTACCTATAGTTAGGACTCAGTGAATATAACTGGTTAATGACCAATCAGTACTGTGCACAACCACCACCTTACGGAAGGGTAGTATCGTGTAACGGTTAAGAGCAGAGCTTCTACACAGGTTATCAGCAAGTAGGAAGCTACTGAGCTAAGGCTCCAGAAATCCACATAGCGATCCCCTTGGATTTGGAGCTGTTGCTGAATACTAAACCCTGCATGAGAAGGGTAAGATTTCATGAAGCCCAATTCACTCAAAATGGACCACAGACTTAAAAGTAAATATTAAACTATAAAATTTTTAGAAAGAAAGTAGGAGAAAATCTTCAGGCTCTAAGATGAGACAAAGACTTGTTAGACTCAACACCAAAAGCATGACCCATAAAGGGAAAAATTGATAAATGAGACCTCATCAAAATTACCAATGTTTGCTCCATGGAAGGACCCTTTTAAGAGGATAAAAAGACAAGCTAGAGACTCAGAGAAAATATTTGCAAATCACATATCTGACAGAGGACCAGTATCTAGAAATAAAATCTCTTAAAACTCAATAGTGAGGGCCACCTGGGTGGCTCAGTTGGTTCAGTGTCTGACTCTTGATTTCTGCTCAGGTCATGATCTCATTGTGAGATCAAGCTCCATGTTGAGCTCTGGGCTGAGAGTGTGGAGCCTGGGATTCTCTCTCTCCCTCTCTGTCTCTGTTCCTCTCCCACTCGTTCTCTCTCTCTCTCTCTCTCTCTCTCTCTCTCTCTCTCTCAAAACAAACAAACAAACGAACATTAAAAAAAAATCTCAACAGTGAAAAGCCAAGCAATCCAAGTAGAAATGGGCAAAAATCATGAACAGACATTTCACCAAATAGGATGGATATACAGATGGCAAACAAACCCATGGAAAGATGTTCAGCATCATTAGCCATTAGGGAAAGGCAAATTAGAATCATAATGAGATATCACTATGCTCCTATCAGAGTGGTTAAAATAAAAAATCACAACACCAAATATTGCCAGGGATGTGGAGAAACTATACCACTCATAGATTTCTGGCTGGAATGTAAAATGGTACAGCCACTCTGGAAGTAGTTTGGGACTCTCTTAAAAAACTAAAGATGTGGGGTGCCTAGGTGACTCAGTGGTTAAGCGTCTGACTCTTGATCTCGGCTCAGGTCACGATCTCACGGTTGGTGAGTTCGAGTCCCATGACGGGCTCTGCACTGACAGCATGGAGCTTGCTTAGGATTCTCTGTCTCCCTCTCTCTCTGCCCCTCTACCTCTCTCTGTCTCTCAAAAATAAATAAACTTAAAAAAAAACTAAAGATATAACTGTCATATGATCTAGAAATTGCACTCCTGGATGTTTTTCCCCAGAGAAATGATTTATGTTCACACTTAAATCTGCACACAAATTTTTATAGCAGCTTTATTTTATAATAGCCCAAACTGGAAGTAACCCACATTGTTCTTCAACAGGTGAATGGTTGACCAAACTATGGTATATCTATAGGATAGAATATACCCTTGGGCATTTTTCCCAGAGAAACTAAAACTTATGTTCATACAAAAACTGGCATATGAATTGTAGCTTTATTTGTAATAGTCAGAAACTAGAATTAGCCCAGATGTCCTTCAACAGGAGAATAGTTAAACTAACTTCAGGACAAACTGTGGATTACAATTTAACAATAAAAGAAACAAACTATTGATACAATTACTTGGATGGATTTCCAGGAAATCAAATCAGTGAAAGAGGTCTCTCTCAAAAGGTTACATACTGTATTGTTCCATTTATAAACCAGTTTTGCAATAAGAGTTTTGGAAGTGAATGTCAGATTAGGGGCCGCCAGTGGGTGTGGTGGAGGGTAGAGAGGGAAGTGGATGTGATTATGGAAGGGTAATTTGAAGGATACTTTCCATGGTGGGACTGTTCAAGTATCGTGACCTTGGTGGTGGTTATACAAACCCACACACGTATAAAATTGTATAGAACTTAACCACACACACACACACACACACACACATGCACAAATGAGTAAAAATGAGTAAAAACAAAACAGGAAATCTGACAAAGATCAGTGGATTGTGTCAATGTCAATATCCTGGTTGTATTGAAAACCCAGGTTTAAACAGATATTTGGCAAACGTTCATAGCAACATTTTCCACAATAGTCAAAAGGCAGCAATAACCCAAATGCCCATCAACAGATGAATAAACAAAATGTGACATATCCACACAATGGAATATTATTCAGCCTTAAAAAGGAATGAAATTCTGGTACAAGCTATAATATGGATGAGGCTTGAAAACATCATGCTAAGTGAAGTAAGTCAGACCCAAAAGGACAAATATTGTAGGATTCCACTTATATGAGTTACTCAGAATAGACACATTTATAGAAACAAAAAGTAGAGGGGCGCCTGGGTGGCACAGTCGGTTAAGCGTCCGACTTCAGCCAGGTCACGATCTCGCGGTCCATGAGTTCGAGCCCCGCGTCAGGCTCTGGGCTGATGGCTCGGAGCCTGGAGCCTGTTTCCGATTCTGTGTCTCCCTCTCTCTCTGCCCCTCCCCCGTTCATGCTCTGTCTCTCTCTGTCCCAAAAATAAATTAAAAAAAAAAAAACGTTGAAAAAAAAAAAATTAAAGAAACAAAAAGTAGAATGATAATTTCCAGGAGCTAGGGGAAGGGGAAAAGGGAAGTTTTTATTGTTCATTGGGTACAGAGTTTTGTCCATGGTGATTAAATGTTCCGGAAATGGATGGTGGTGATGGTTACACAACAGTGTGAATATACTTAACGTCACTGAATTGTACACCTAAAAATGGTTAAAAGGGTAAATTTTATGTATATTTCGGTACCCCCCCCCAAAAAAAAAAGTGGGAAGAAATTCCTGGTTGTAACATTGTGTAAGAATTTTTGCAAGCTGTTACCACTGGGGGAAAGTGGGTAGAGTATCCATAAGATCTCTCTGAATTATTTCTTACAGCTACGTGTGAATATGCAATGATCTAAGTTTTTAAAATAGAGGAAAAGGATGGGGCTTAGTGAATGAATATTATACTTCAATAAAATGGATTAAAAAAAAACAACAAAAAACCCACCAGAGCCTCTGGAATCAAATGGCCTGCGTTTGCATTACTTACTAGCTCTGTGACTTAGGCAAGTTTCTTAGGCCCTCAGTTTCCTCGCCTGGAGAGGGGGGCATAATAAAAGTACTTACCCTTTAGAGTTTTTGTGAAGCCCAAGAAATGCACTGAGGACTCTAGTTAGTTGCTTTTAAATTGGGTTCCAACATGGCATTGGTTACTCTCAGTTCTTTGGAACTCCAAATGCTTCTTTTGGAGCATTTGCTACAAATATTGCTACAAATATTGCTGCCTGTGATGGTTTGATTCTCAGTCTTGCCCACCAAAGCCTTTGGATGCAGTGGGACTCAACCATGGGACATTTGTGATGATTGAATAACAGAGGACAATTCCATGCACTATATCATAAAACAAAATGAGAAAACCATCAAACTGAACAAGAACAGGTTTTATCATGAATGCCGGTGTTGGGGGAACAGCAGATTTAACCAAAGGCAAGGAGGCACATGACAGAGATTCGGAAGGCCGTAGCTACACCTTCCAAAGACATTTCCAGCCCTGGGGTTATATTCTATCATCAAATGTTAAAACGTAAGACTTTCCTTTTTTTTTTTTTTTTTTTTTTAATTTTTTAAATGTTTGTTTATTTTTGAGGGGTGGGGGAAGGGGCAGAGAGAGGGAGACACAGAATCCGAAGCAGGCTCCAGGCTCCAAGCTGTCAGCACAGAGCCCGACGTGGGGCCTGAACCCACGAACCAGGACATCGTGACCTGAGCCAAAAGACCTTAGTTTAAGACCTGAGCTTAACCGACTGAACCACCCAGGCGCCCCAAGACTTTTCTCATAGGGCTCCATCTATCTGTAGCATGGTCTTAGTTTATCCGCTCCCTACGGCTTCTGGTGGGAGGAAAGAAAACACAGAAACAGGCAGGCATGCAGGCATTTGCTTAACCCACTTCCAGGGTCTCTCAGTTTCCTGGACAGCAGACAGTGTTTTTATTGGGTTCCCAGACCCTTCACTGTCTCATCCTGAGCCCCCTGCAGAGGCTCAAACATTCAATGCTCCCTCCCTCTCACCTCCAGGATGCTGCCTGTCCTCAAACATCCTCCACACCCTTTGCCTGGCAAACAGCCTTTTGTCCTCCAGGACTCAACTCTGGTGTGACCTCTTCCAGGAAGCCTTCTTTGATTTCTCCAGGACCAGGCTGTGTGCTCCCTCAGCACAATGCCTTTCCCACGTACTCAGGCAACTCAGCAGTGAGGCTGCTGTCAGGGATAGTGCGGGAGGGAATGTGCAGCTTCTGGATGCCTGGGAAAGGAGAGAGACAGTGTATGGTTCAAGCCTATTTGGGGAGTTTCTAAAGCGAGAAGGTGCCTCTTCTCTGTTCTGGGATCTGTTTCCAGAGCCACATCTGATCTGTTTATCAGAGTGAATTTATACATGGACTCGAGCCAACCCCCTGGGTCCAAATCGTGGCTCTTCCACTGGCCAGCTGCATGATCTTGGCTTTAACCTTTCCCTCTTCTGTAAAATGGGTACAATAATAGAACCTACCTCACAGGGGTGCTGTGAGAATCACATGAATTACCGTGTGGAGAGGGATTAGAATACAAAGCGCTATATAGTACTTGTTCTTACTATTACCACTATTCATTTCCCTCTGCCTCCCTGGGCTCCCTTTACCAGGTCAGGTGCACATGAAACGTTCCCCTGCTGCACGTATACATTTCCTTCGTAGCACCTTCTATGGTCCGCACTCACACGTTCATCTATGGGATCCTGACTGATTTCTCTTCTAGGCTGCGTGTCATGCGGGTAGGGCCTGGCCCTAATCCTCCCATAGCGTCCCCAGATCCTAGTCAAGGGCTTGTTGCTTCAGAAGTGCTCAATGTTTGTTTTTTCTTTGTTCAGAGACACATATGTCCTGGTATTATGGAGCAAGAGAAAGGGGTCATAGAAGTTCAGGGGACAAATGATAAGATCTAAAAGCAGACCCGTTTTGAAATGGATGTCACAGAGCAGGCAGGAGAGAGGTGGGCTTCTTTGTAAGTTGCTTGATACAAGGGAGCCCAGCAGAGGAAGGATCTCTGTGGGTCAGATGTCGCTGACCCTCCCCCTCCCCTGCTGCCGCAGAGCGTCAAGGACCGGAGGGGACTCTGAAGATCTCTGTGGGAATGTTCTGGGTGCACTGAGCGACCTTAGTTTCAGTTCTCCACAGATGAAGTGAACTTGCCAGGGCCTGGGGTGTGGGGGGGGCCTTGTCGACCCAGCCGTGCCTATGTCACCATGACTGAGCACTCTGGAACCCCAGCCTCTCCTGCCATATTGTGTTCCAGCCGTCCTGGCCTTCTGACTGCAGCATGCTGTGCTCAAGGGCCCTTGCATTTGCTGTTCTGTCTGCCCACAATGCTTTTCCCACAATTCTTCACAGGTCTGATCCCTTGTCATTCCTTCAGGTTCCAGCTCAAGTGAGACGTCAGGAAGGCCCTCCCTGAAGTCTCAGCCCTCATTCCTCCAACCTTGAGTCACTTTCTACCCACGACTTGGCTTGATTATTATTTTTAAAAATATGCTCTTTTTAAAACATTGATTCACTTATTTTGATGGGGCAGGGAGGAGCAGAGAGGGAGAGAGAGAATCCCAAGCAGGCTCTGCACTGTCAGCGTGGAGCTGGACGTGGGGCTCAATCTCATGAACTGTGAGATTATGGCCAGAGCAGAAATCAAGAGTTGGATGCTCAATTGACTGAGCGACCCAGGTGCCCCTATTTTTTTTTCATAAATGTCCGGAATTGCACATATGAAATTACTTCTTGTGTTTGTTACCTATCTCCCCATGCAACCTGTAAGCATCATGAGGGCAGTGACTTTGTCTTGTCGTTGCTGATTTCCCACTGCCCAGAACAATCCTGGCACGTGGAAGGGACCCAATATTTGTTGAGCTTAGTACCTGGTTGAATGAAGAGATCTTACCCTCCAGAGCTGTTGCTGTCCAATATGGTAGCCACGAGCCACACGTGGCTAAATTGAAATTAAAATTAAAGTAGGGGCGCCTGGCCGGCTCAGTCAGTAGAGCGTGCAACTCTTAATCTCAAGGGCGTGAGTTCAAGCCCCATGTTGGGGCATGGAGCCTACTTAAAATAAAAAATAATAGTAACAAACTTAAGGTAAAACTCCAGTTCCTCAGTCATATTAGTCACATTTCTAGTACTCCATGGCCACATATGCCTAGTGGCTACCACAACGGACATTGCAGATACAGAAAATTTCCATCACTGCATAAAGTTCTGTCACACAATGCTGCTCTAGACCATAAACACGCATTACACTTTTCTACTTTAACTCTTCACTCATGTCTTTTTCTCTGCCTGGAATGCTTTATCTGATCCTTAATAAAAATCCTACACATGTAGAATTTGGGAATGTTAAAACAAATAATCAAACCAACCAACCTTAAGATCAATTCAACAAGCACAGCGCATGTATCCTTCAGGATTGTTGATTCATGCAAAGATTTAACTACAGAGATGTTCAGTGCAACACTGTTTGTAGTAGCCCCTCCCAAACCCTGAAAACAAAACTCAAAAGCAGGCTGTGGGGGGCCCGGGGGCAGGGAGAGGTTGGTCAAATTATGGTAGAGGCATCAAAAATAGATGACGGTGCTGGGGCACCTGGGTGGCTCAGTCGTTTAAGCGACCGACTTCGGTTCAGGTCATGATCTCAGGGCTCATGAGTTTGAGCCCCGCATCTGGTTCTTTGCGGACAGCTCAGAGCCTGGAACCTGCTTTGGATTCTGTGTCTTCCTCTCTCTCTACCCTTCCCCTGCTCACACCCTGTCTCTCTCCCCTTCAAAAATTTTAAACATTAAAAAAATAGATGACTGTGTAATGCCATGGAACTCTTTTCAAAATATAAAGCCACTTATAATGCAGGAAAAAAGTTACAAAACACAAGGAGGTTGGGGTCAGAAGTTTCCAGCTTTATCTGTAATGTTTTAAGCTTGTAAAAAATATAATTAAAATGTAATTATCAGTCAATGGGCACTTATTGCTGTATGATTTCATTTTTGTTAAAAAAAAAAAAAGTCCCATGAAGTTGTAAAGACCAGATCAAACATTCTATAGAAGTGCTTGACATGGGGGCTCCTGGCTGGCTCAGTCAGAAGAGCATGAGATTTCGATCTTGGGGTTGTGAGTTCGAGCCCCACGTTGGGTATAGAGATCACTTAAAAAAAAAAAAGTGCTTGATGTGATGCTAATTAACCCTGTATTGCAACTATACTGCAATAATTAAAAAAAAAAAAAAAAAAAAGATCGTGTTAAATCAGTAACCAAACAAAAAGCTGCTTGTCAGAGTAAATGGTGAACAAACGCTGGCCACTTTTATGCATAGAAAAATGAGTAAAGAGGGTATTTGCCAGAATGTTAAGAGTGACTGCCTCTAGGTTGAGAAACTGGGGTGAATTCATTTTCTTCTATTGGTTTGTCATGCTTTTCCCAGTTTTCTCTAGTGAACATGTATTTCTTTTGAAATAAGGGATGGGGGCAATAAAAGATATTTTTAGAAATTCTTCGAGGCTCAACTCGTGATTGTTCTTAAACGAAGCCTCGCTTCCCTGAGTCCTGGGTCACGGCCATCCTCACCATAGTACAGAGCTTCTCCGGCCTCCCTCGTCTGGAAGAGGCAGGCCCACGAGTGAATAGATGGACAGATGGAGCCTGCACCCCCATTACCAGCTGCCCGTGAGAAGCTTGCCTAACATTTGCTAAGGAGCCGCGCCCAGCCCTAGGCAGGAACGAGCCATTGGCCAGACCGACATTGTGCCAGGGGCCTAAAGGAGTCGATGATAGCCGGCCTATCCTTTTTCTCAGAGAGTCGGGGACAGGTGACCCTGCACACAGTTTGGGGGTTCCTGTGTGTCAGCGGAAAAAGAGGCGGAGTGCGAGAGCCGGCGGCCAGTGGGTTTTGGGAGGCTTCAGAGGTGATGAGAGAGGCCAGTGGTGATCCAGGTTAACCGCCCCCCCCCCCCCGCCTCCCCCCGGCTGCATTTTTCTTGGTTGGGGGGGTGGGGAGGAGGGCAGTTTGGTTTATGCTTAGTGACTTCCAGAAAGATTCTGAGGGCCAGGAAGCCCCGCCCCTTTATCGCCACTAACCTAGTGACTAAGGGTGTGGGTTTTGGCTCCCGACGTCCAGGTTTGAATCCTGCTTCCTACGTACTACCTCTAGGAGTTACTTAAACTTTCTGCGCCTTTATTTTCTTCTCTGTAAAACAGGGATATTGATCATAGCCTCTCGGAAAAAGACTGAAATTCGCGGACAAACTTTGTGAACAGTTCCTGTTTTTAGCCAAAACACAGTAGTCTGGCCAGGGAAGGTTCCGGCGCTCACAGCGGAACCGCGGAGGCGCCCCGTTTATTTCCCCCCAAAACCGCAGTCCAAAAGGCGCGCTTCCGGAGTGAGTCCCTCTGGATCCCCTGCGCATCCCCGCACGCGGCGCCGGGGCCAGCTCTAGTCGGTGGGGCGCTCCGGGTCCAGCAAGCGGAAGGGGCTGGGCCGGTTGGAGGAGCGCAAGGCGGGGGTCGGCGGGTTGCGCTTCGCGAACGGCCCGAAGTACTCGGCGGCGAAGGTGACCACGTCGGCCGGCCGGCGCAGAAGCAGGAAGAGCAGGAAGTCCGAGACGAGCGCCTGGGCCTCGGGGTGCTGCCGCAGGTAGCTGTTGTGGCTGACACGCAGCTCCTCCTGGCGGGGGGGCCGAGCGTGAGCGCGACCCGCGGACCCCGCGCCCCAGGAGCGCACCCCTCCCTTCGCTCCCTCGGGGTGTGCGTTTCCAGCCGGCACCGAGAGACATCAGTAATGGTGGGGTTTATGCTGGGTGAGGGGGGAGAGGAACGGGGACCCCAGGCTGACCGCAGCCTCTCTCACCTTCCGGCCCAGGAATCTCGAGTAGAGCTCCATATCCTCCTCCCACACCAGGGGCTTCTTCTCAAACACCGGGGCAGGCTCGATCTCATCTGGGTGGGGAGGGAGGAAGGCTGCACACCCCCAGCCCCGGAACCTTCCCCACATACAGAGGGATGCCCAAGGACACCCAAATGGCAGGCTCGGGGAAAAGCCCAGGGTTCTGCTCACCTGGCCAGAGTTGCCAGAAGGGGTTCCCTGCAAAATGATCCTCCCCTTATTGCCTTGGGGTCAGGGGCTAGAGGGCAAAACTTCTCCATCTGATTTCAGGTTCTGATCCCACACTCAGTCCAGCCCCTGCACCCTGGAAGGCCCCAGGTGTTCCCACCTCTCCTTCACTCTTCCACCGGCCAGAGGCTTCACTCACCCTTGTCCCTCAAAATAGGCATCTTGGTGATCATGCAGCACCCGGGGGAACCCACCTGGATCCTCTTGGCCAGGTGCCTGGGGTACAACACAGACATGAGTGGGGGGCTTCCCAGACCAGCGCACTCCCTTGAGAGCCGTCCTGGGGGTCTCCCTTCACTGCTCCCCAACACCCTGCTTGAGTTCCAGGGTTGTGTTCATTTCTAGATCCCCAGATGATGGCCCCTGCTTTTCCTGTTCATGCCCTTTTTGCCGCGTGCTGGTGTACTAGGTCTGGCATGAGACCTTTAGCACTAAAAATGATGAGCCTCCGGGCTATGTGATGCTCAAAATAAAAACAACACCCTAAGTTATCAAATAAGGAAAGCCAGCAATGTTCTGATTACTTTTTTTCCAGTGTAACAAATGATGATATCAATACCTCTTTGGAAATTTCAAGAAACAAATTCTTTCCTCCCTCCCCACCAATTTTCTTCTGATTTGGTGCCTGGGCCGTGCTGGTGCCAGCTTGGCAGTGAGGGCGCCAGGATGCTTTCCCCAGCACTTTGATTCTATCCTATCGGGTATCAAGTTGTTCAAACCTTGGTGTTCTTCAGTATCACACCCACTACCCGTGGCAGCTGCTTTAGCTACTATGCCTTAGGCCTTGTGGGGTCAGCAGTGACCTCCTCAGCCGCTCAGAGCTCTTTGGTGAGGGTTCGGGAGGCACGGCAGGCATCAGGACAATGAGTAAATATGTGAAGGGAGAGTGAATGGTGGGGATAAAGCCGGCCCCCAAGATGGAGCACCCATGCTTGTGCTCAGCACTGCCCCCTTGGCCCCACTGTCAGTAGCTCACCCATCAGAGAGGAGGTAGAACTGGCAGGAACCAGGGATGCCTTCATCGGAGTGGACAGTCTGCTCCACGATGAACACATCCACCTCCTGGTGGCCCACCTGGATCGTCTGGATGCCCAGGGCTTGCTGGCAGCAGCCAAGATGGAGGCAAGTGAGGTAGATACCCAACAGGGTCTCCCCACATCTCACCCTGGCCCTCTTCACTTTGCCACTTCACTTCTTGTCAGTGATTAGCAACCCTTGACTGTCCAGACCCTCAGGCACCACAGGATTTGAGATGCACCCCCAAGTTAAGTGGGGACCCCCTCCTAGGGATCCAGTTCCATGCTGCTTGTTCCCCAACCCTACCTGTATCATCTGGATGACCAAGGGCTTCTAGTTGGCAGAGTCAGTTACAGGGATGAGGCTCAACCGATTAGGTGGGAGCATGTGGGGTGGGGAGTGAGGGACGCTGGGCAATTTGAGGGAGGGGCCGGTGATGCTCTGAGGAGGGGGCTAGATTGAGGTCTGTGGCCGCCTTGGGCCCATGCTGCAGGCAGACTGCCCTGTTGTAGCTAAAACTTAAACCCCTGTACTGGCTGCGGCCATGGAGAGAAAGTGCTAGCATAAAACGTGTGTTTCAAAGAAGATGGGGGGACGTGAGGTGTGCCTGTTTGTGCCAGACACACTGCTGTTTGTTGTTTGTGATAGAAAAGACTAGAATGTCCTTTACCAAGCTGGTCAAATCAGCCTCCAAAATGTGTGTTTATGTTTTTATTTTTAAAAACTGTTTATTTACTTATTTTGATTGAGAGAGAGAGAGAGAATCTCAAGCCGGCTCTGCACTGTCAGGGCAGAGCCCCACTCGGGGCTCTATCCCACGAACCATGAGATCATGACCTGAGGTGAAATCAAGAGCCAGACACTTAACCGACGGAGTCACCCAGGCAGCCCCCAAAATGTGTGTTGAGAGGCACAGCTTTAAAATCTCCCATTGCAGGAAGTCCTAGGTGTGTTGATTAGTTTTAGCCACAATAAAAGAGAAAAAACGCCCTTCCCGTCTGAGACACAATAAAAGAGCATTTAAGTGCAGTTGGAAATGGTGTATTTCCTGATATTTAAAAAATGCGTCTCTAAAAGCAGCCCTCCACTATATTTACTTTTCCTGGACTGACCATGGTGCAAAAAGCATTGCTTCTCTCAACTGCGCACAGCTTCGGTGCTTCTCATTCACTCCACTGTGTCAAACGTGATCTTCTAACGAAAGCTGTCTTGTTGGGGCTCTGCCCCGGAAGTCCCACCCCCGTGGCCCCAGCCCACTCCTTCTTTCACCTCCAAGCTGGCTCTTCTCCCATCTCAGCGATCTCTGTGCCCCTTCTGGTTTCCCCCAGGCCAAGTCCACCCCCCCGCCCCAGGGAGACCCCTTACATAAGTGGAATAGCAGAGTTTGCCCTCTGTGTCCAAGGCCAGGAAACGGGCATTGCTGGGCACCAGCTGACGCCAAGCCATCACCCTCAGCAACAGCAGGTTGGCAGCCTCAGAGACGAAGCCCACAGTTGAGCTCCAGGGGAAAAAAGTCACTTCGGTCTTCACTTCCTGTTCAGGAAAAATCCGGGTCAGGGATGCTGATCTGGGAAGGGGTGAGGAGGACGGGAAAGCCAGTTATTGGGCATATGGTCCTTGTTGAGTCCCCATGCCAGGCTTCTGGTCTGACACAATCTGGCCCCTTCTCTCGGCTTCCAAGAGGACGTGGGGTACGGCTCCCACCTGTCTCTCACCCTTACCTCACCCTCCTTGACACTTCTGGTCATGACCAGCTGGTCATCCTGCCTCACCAGACTCCTCTTCCTCTCCGTGGGGAGGATGTGCAACTAAGGGCCAGAGCACAGAGAGGGGAATCAGGAGCTCACCCGACTGTACACGAACAGGACGCCCCCCAGAAGCCACCTGGCCCGTTCTCCTTTATAAACGAGAAAACTGAGGGAAATTTGGATGGAAAATCTTCCATGTGTAGTAAAGTTCAAGAGCAGAAGGCAGGGGTGCCTGGGTGGCTCAGTCAGTTAAGTGTCTGACTTTGGCTCAGATCACGATCTCGTGGTTGGTGAGTCTGAGCCCCGCGTCGGGCTCTGTGCTGACAGCTCAGAGCCTGGAGCCCGCTTCAGATTCTGTGTCTCCCCCTCTCTCTGACCCTCCCCCATTTGTGTTTTCTCTCTCTCAAGGATAAATAAATAAACATTTTTAAAAACTTTAACAAAAAAGAACAGAAGTCGTGTTATGGTGTAACACGAAGTTCAAAAGCATATGCACTTTAAAATTTTTTTTTTTCCAACGTTTTTTATTTATTTTTGGGACAGAGAGAGACAGAGCACGAACGGGGGAGGGGCAGAGAGAGAGGGAGACACAGAATCGGAAACAGGCTCCAGGCTCCGAGCCGTCAGCCCAGAGCCTGACGCGGGGCTCGAACTCACGGACCGCGAGATCGTGACCTGGCTGAAGTCGGACGCTTAACCGACTGCGCCACCCAGGCGCCCCTCATATGCACTTTAGAATATGGGTTTTAAAAGGTGGGAATGGTGTCTGTGGGAAGGTTGTTAGGCATGAGTGGTTTCCAATGTGTAAAATGGTTCATGTTCCAGAAGTCAGTGAGGTGGCCGGGGCAGGGTGTGGGAGGCACAGAGCAGAATTTGGAGGCAAGGAAGTGACAGGCCTTTGGGAAAGGCCAGGCTCTGGGAAAGGCCAGCCCGCGTGGCCCCCCGGAAGATGCTGGGCTTCCAAGGTTTTGTATTAGGAGAAGGTCATGAGAAGCCACCTGCTGCCCCCGATAGATTGGCTTCCAGGTTGTGTGTGGTGGGGATTGCAGGGTAACTCGGGGACAGTTGGGGTAACATTCCACTGAGCCCCCCCACACTTCTTCCCTCCCTCTCTCCCAGGGAGAGACACCTATTCTGACACCTGGTTTGGAACCAAAGCTGGGGGCCCCAGGAGGTACCTTGATAAACTCCTGGGTATGTTGTTCCATGATATGCAGGTCCCACGAAAGATAGCCTGGGGTAAGAGGAGAACGTCGCCGTCACCGGGGACAGGACTGGAGATTGCAGGGAGGCAGGGTGGTGGCCTAGGCTGGAGGACTCAGGTGCAGTGTGACCGTGGGGAAAAACTAGGTGGTGCTCTTGTCTTAAGTCTGTGGCTGTGATGAACCTCCCCGTCACCCCCACCTCCCATACCCCTCTTTGCCTCATTCTGCTCCCAAGGTGAAGTGGAGGGTTGGTCCTGAGCAAAGGTCCTAGGCATGGGGGGAGGGGTGGGAGGAAGGATGGAGGTGAAGCCAGTCAGGCAGCAAGAGCTCTACCCAGGAGGGAGATTCCGCAGAGCATTTTGTCCACGAAGCCCTGGCTAAAGGCGTGCACGAGGAGGCAGTGCGACATAACACCAAATTCGTCTTTGTATTTCCCTCTCTGCACTTCGATGGTCAGCTCTCCCTGAGGCTCCCCCGTGTCTGAGACCATGGCCAGGGTCTCGGAGAACAGCAGCATCTGCAGCTCCTCCTGCTCTGGGGGTGAGGGTCCCATGGGGGCAGATAAAGCCCCAGCCCCCCACCCCCACCCCGGCCCCGACTCTCTGACCCTCCAGCCACCCTCTCCGCATCCCACGTGTGTCAGGCAGCTCCTGCCTCGCTCCCTTGGCCTCTGCGACAGCCAGCGGATGAAGACCCCTCCCCACCCCCAGTCCCCATGTCCTTGGGGTCCTTCCTTGATGGTTATTGACAAATAGGTCCCCACCCCCCCACCCCACCCCCCACCCCCGTTGCTTTCTGAGTCTCAGGCCAATCAAGGCTGAGAGAGCCGGGGGCCAGGGCTGTGTCTTCTCTCTTCCTGCCGCCCCCCCACCCCCGCCCCCTGCACTGTCCAGGCTCACGGAGGTTGTTGAGGAAGTGGATGGCTTCGGCATTGGCCTCTAGGGTTGGCAGACTCTCCCGGGCTGAGGGCTGGTGGTCCTTGGCTCTGGGGCCTAGGGACAGAGGAAAGGCTGAGATGGCATTCTTGGGGAGAAGGACAGGCATGGGACAGGGGTCCTCAAAGCAGAATCCTCCAAGGCCACCCCAAGGAGGATTGTGAGGGAGAAGATGCCCCTTCAGCTTCTACTCCTGCCAGCCCTCTTCCCACCTGTGGATTGATGTTTGGAGGACATCCTGCTTTCTGCTACCCGATCTGTGTTCAGCTGTCTCCATGGCAACCGGAAGCCAGCTATTGCCCTTAAAGGGCCACTAACACACCTCACTAAACCACCAGACCTTGAAAGCAGTGGTAGGAACTGTGGTCTGGGGCTCAGGCCATGTCTGAAGTATTGTCCTGCAGAGGGAGCATTTGACACGGCAGGGGGATGACAGGGGTCACTAGAATGACCTTAGGGAGCCCTGGCTGGCTCAGTCAGAAGAGCATGCAAACCTTGATCTCCGGGTCGTGAGTTTGAGCCCCCCTTTAGATGTGGAGAGTACTGAAAAAAAAAAAAAAAAAAAAGGAATCTAAAAAAGAAAAAAAGAATGACCTTAGAAGTTGTGGCCCTGAGTCAGACATGGCCTCACGTGCATAGAACCCAGTCAGATGCCACGTGAATAGTGCTACATGTAAGAGTGATGGCGATAACAACGACAGTGACCACACACCCTTAAACCATGCTCACGGCAGGCCAGATACTGTTCTGGAGGCTGCACATACGTGATCTCATTTAATACTCAGACTAACCCTGTGGGTAGATGCTTTCCCCCCTGCACTGTATGGCTAAGAAAACTGAGGCCCCGAGAGGTTAAATGTCTTCCAGGTTGACCCAGTCAATACAGTTGACCCTTGAGCAGCACGGGTTTGAACTGCCACTTATATGTGGATATTTTTCAAGACGTATAGTACAGCACTGTAAATGTATTTTCTCTTCCTTATGATTTCTTAATAACATTTTCTCTAGCTTACTTTGTTGGAAGAGTACCGTATATAATACATATAACATACAAAATATGTGTTAATCAACCGTTTGTGTTATCTGTAAGGCTTCGGGTCGATAGTAGGCTGTTAGTAATTTTACCCGGATTTTCTTTTTTTCTTTAAACAAAATGTTAAGGCTTTTTTCCTCCCCTTGTAGCTTTATTTGTTTATTTCGAGAGAGTGAGAGAGAGCATGAGTGGGGAGGAGGAGCAGAGAGAGAGGTAGAGAGAGAGACTCTCAAGCAGGCTTCGCATGGTCAGTGCAGAGCCTGACTTGGGGCTCAAACTCATGAAACTGTGAGATCATGACCTAAGCTGGATTCAAGAGTCAGATGTTTACCTGACTGAGTCACCCAGGTGCCCCGAGAGAGAAAGAAATTTAAAAAAAATTTTTTTTTAAGTTTATTTATTTATTTTGAGAACGAGGGTACCAGTGGGGGAGGGGCTGAGAGAAGGAGACAGAATCCCAAGCAGGCTCGGCACCCTCAGCACAGAACCCAGTGCGGGGCTCCAACCCACGCACTGCGAGATCATTACCTGAACCAAGATCAAGAGTTGGATGCTTAACCAACTGCTCCACCCAGGCATCCTGAGAGAGAGAGAGAGAGAGAGAGAGAGAGAGAGAGAGAGAGAATCTTAAACAGACTCCACACCCAGTGAGGAGCCCAACGTGGGGCTCGATTCCATGCCCCTGGGATCATGACTTGAGCCAAAATCAATAGGTGCTCAACCAACTGATTCACCCAGGTGCCCCTTATGCAATGTTAAATTTTATTTACTTTTTTTAAGTTTATTTATTTATTTATTTATTTTTATCTTAAAAAATTTAATTTTTATTTTTGAGAGAGAGAGAGAGAGAGACAGAGCATGAGTCGGGGAAGGGCAGAGAGAGAGAGGGAGACATAGAATCTGAAACAGGTTCCAGGCTCTGAGCTGTCAGCACAGAGCCCAACGTGGGGCTTGAACTCCAGAAGAGTGAGATCATGACCTAAGCCGAAGTCAGACACTCTACTGACTGAGCCACCCAGGCGCCCCCATTTATTTATTTTTAGAGAGAGTGCAAGAGTGGGGGAGAGGGGCAGAGGGAGAGAGGATCTTTTTTTAAAAATCTCTCTGTGTTTTTGTTTAAAGTTGTTTTTATTTTTATTTTGAGAGAGAGAGCAAGAGAGAGAGAGAGAGAGCACGCGTGTGAGCAGGGGAGAGGCAGAGAGAGGGAGAGAGAATCCCAAGCAAGCTCTGCACTATCAGTGTAGAGCCTGATGTGGGGCTTGAACTCATGAACCAAAATGTGAGATCACAACCTCAGCTGAAGTCAGACCCTTAATCCAACTGAGCCACCCCGGTGCCCTGACAATCTTAAACAGACTCCATGCTCAGTGAGGAGCCTGACGTGGGGCTCGATACCATGCCCCTGGGATCATGACCTGAGCCAAAATCAAGAGTCAGATGCTCAACTGACTGAGCCACCCAGGCGCCCCTTAAGTTTATTTATTTATTTAAGTAGTATCTACACTCAACATGGGGCTTGACCTCATGACCCTGAGATCAAGAGTCACATGCCCCACCAACTGAACCAGCCAGGAGCTATTACTGTACCAGACTTTCAACTGTGCAGGAAAAGGGGGAGTGTCAGCCCCTCTAATCCCCACATTGTTCAAGGGTCAACTCTAATTGGAAGAGTCAGGGCTCAACTGGAGGCAGTCTGGCTCCAGGGTTAGAGAGAATTCAAAGAAAACTGAACTGTAAATAGATGATACACTGAATTCAAATGAGAGGCACTACAACATGGGTAGTGATTAGTGACAAAGACGGTAATTGCGGTCTGATATGACTCAAACCCCAGCTGTGGGCTATCTGGTCCCGACCTTGGAAGTGTTACAGTCTGCATCATAGCAGCTGTAGGAGGTTCAGCCCGATAGAGTCACAAAAAAAAAGAAAAATCTTGTTGAGAAACTTTAGTCACTTAAGTTGTTCCCCCGACCCCCACCGTAGCACTTGAGAAGGTAATCTTCAAATGTCTTCTCATAGATTATCTATTCCATTCCATTTTGGGGAGATCTATCTATCATCTCTATGAGAGAGAGAGAGGGCATGTATGAGGCCGTATGAGGCCGGGAGAGGGGCAGAGAGAGAGAATCTTTTTTTTTTAAATGTTTATTTATTAGAGAGAGAGAGAGAGAGACAGAGTGTGAGCAGGGGAGGGGCAGAGAGAGAGAAGGACACAGAATCCAAGGCAGGCTCCAGGCTCTGAACTGTTAGCATGGAGCCCGATGCGGGGCTCAAGCTCACCAACTGTGAGATCATGACCTGAGCCCAAGTAGGACGCTTAACCGACTAAGCCACCCAGGTGCCCCGGGAGAGAGAGAGAGAATCTTAAGCAAGCTTCATGCTCAGTGCAGAGCCTGATGTGGGGCTTGATCTCATGACCCTGGGATCATGACCTAAGCTGAAATCAAGAGTCTGATGCTTGACCAACCGAGTGACCCAGGCACCCCATCTTCAGGAAGATTCAGAATTATGTGTGGACCTGCTTAAGAAAATCGAACTCACGATATTAATTTTTTTGTGTGTTATATTGTGCATCTTTAGTATTTCAAGTTCTTTAAAAGAATTTGGCATGGCAGAGTGCTTAAAAGATGTCTTGAGATGCTGATTTAAATCAGGCAGTTGAATGGCAACTGGCTGGCTTGGTCGGTGGAGTGTGTGACTCTTGATCTTGGGATTGTAGGTTTGAGTCCCACGTTGGGTGTAGAGATTTCTTAAAAACAAATAAATACAACATCTTAAAATAAATAAATAAATTGAGCCACTGAATAGTTGATTTAGACTGAACGTTGAAGGTAAATTCTTACTGGGATTGTAAGTACAACCAAAACATTTTTTAAAAAACCTGAAAATTTACTATGTTTCTGTCTTTACTTCAAATCAGACTGCAATTAAAGTACTTGGGGGCTCGTTTCTCTTTTTTTAAGAGCATGGAATTCTTTCTATTTTACTTTGCCTTTTTCCAGCTTTATGAGATATAATCGGCATATATGATCAATTGCTTTTAAAAAAGAAATGGAATATCTGGAATGAATAAATACAACATAAACTGCTTAAAGCAGTTTTAATTTTGAAAAGAGGACCAATTGTTTTAAAGTTTTTAAAATGTTTTTATTTATTTTTGAGAGAGTGAGAAAGCGTGAGTGAGCTGGGGAGGGGCAGAGAGAGAGGGAGACACAGAATCCGAAGCAGGCTCCAGGCTCTGAGCTGTCAGCACAGAGCCCGACATGGGACTCAAACTCATGAACTGCGAGATCATGACCTGAGCCTAAGTTGGATGCCCAACTGATTGAGCCACCCAGGCCTGAAAAGAGGACCAATTATTAATTAAAGCCCCCCTTAAAAGTTATTATTAACATTTACTGGATGTATAATTAAAATATGGCTGATAACTTGAACTTAAACGTTTTAAAAATGCTTATGTTTAAAATTTTGCAATTTAAGAAATTGAGTATCTTTTAAAATTTTATTTATTATTATTATTTTTTAAGTAAGCTCCATGCCCAATGTGGGGCTTGAACTCACGACCCTGAGGTCAAGAGTTGCATGCTTCTGGGTGCCTGGGTGGCTCAGTCAGTTAAGCAGCTCTCATTCTCTCTCTCTCCCTCAACAATAAATAAATAAACTTAAAAAAAAAAAAAAAAGAGTTGCCTCCTCTACCAACTGAACTAGCCAGGTGCCTCTAATTTTATTATTTTTTTAATTTTACTTTGAGTGAATTCTGAATAAGCGTTTCTCTGCACATGGAGACTGCCAGGGCATTAAGAGAACACACAACTACTTTAGGAAGTAGTTTGTTAGTTCCTCAAAAAGTTAAATGTAGAGTTACCGTATGACTTAGCAATTACACTCCTAGGTCTATACCCGAGAGAACTGAAAACATCTGTCTACGCAAAAAACCTGTACCCCAGATGTTCATAGCATCGTGATTCATAACAGGCAAAAAGTGGAAACGAGTCAACTGTCTGTCAACTGACAGGTGGATAAACAAAACATGGTGCGTATATACACAATGCAGTATTATTCAGCCATTAAAAGAGTCAAGTTGTGATGCGTGCTGCAACATGAGCCTTGAGGAAATGCCACGTGAGAGGAGCAAGTCACAAGAGACCACAAAGTGTCTGATCCTATTTATGTGAACCGTCCAGAAGAGGCAACTCTGTGGAGACACAAAGTAGATCGGTGGTTGCCGAGTGTGGGTGCGGGGAGGCACGGAGTGACATCAAACAGGCACACGGTTTCTTTGGGGGACGAATGAAAATGTTCTAAAATTAGATGGTGATGGTCACAAAACAGTGAACACAAAGCCGCTGAATTGTACTCTTTGAAAGGATGGATTTTGTGGTATGTAAATTATATCTCAATAAAGTTGTTGGTAAAAAATAGAAGATTTAAATAAAATCCAAAAAAAGGCGAACCCTATTGCTTTCATATGTAAATTACACAAAGTTTGATTATTAGGACAAAGAGAAAAAAAAAGAAGCAGATTGTGGTCTCGAGGCTCTTGGAGGAGGGGTGCCCAGACAGTTCCCCTCCTTACTGCACTTCACCTCCCTCAACTCCTGACCGGAGGGGAGATTTCCTCCCAGAGCCCTCTACCCTTTCTGGAGTTTTCCCCCTACCCCCTCGCCTCTCCTTGGTCAGGCCCCTCTAGCTGCCCAGGACTCCCGCCTGCCTGTCCGCAAAGGCTCCCGCTCCTGGGAGCCCAGGTTCTCTCTCACCCTCCCCCCCCCAAATCCCTCCCCACTGTTGCTAGCTGTTTCCTGCCAGCTGCTAGGAGAGAAAGAAATTTGACAAAGTGGTTCACGGAAGGATCAACATCCAGTTTGTTAATCTAATTTTTTGAGAGGGAGAGAGAGGGCACGAGTGAATGAGGGGCAGAGAGAGAGAAGTGGGGCTCCCCCGAAGCAGGACTCGGGTTTACCTGAAGTGGGGCTTGAGCTCACAAACCGTGAGATCATGACCTGAGGCGAAGTCAGATGCTTCACAGCTGAGCCACCCAGGTGCGCTGTTAATCTTATTTTTAAACCTCTGGAAGAGATGTGCTACAGGCCCTTCTTACCATCCCCCCTTAGGGCCTGCTAGGCCAGTGGAAGGCCACATGGTTCCAGGTTGACACACCAGCTGTGTAGCCATGTTGGACAGTTGGCCTCTCTGAACCTGTGACAGGGACAGCCTGTGTCCTCCAGCCGCTGGGATGGGCTCTGTTAACAGCCGGTAACAGAGAGAGGGCTCACTCTGTGCTCAGCCCTGCAGGTGTTAACCCGTTTAATCCTCACAATCAGCTTCCAAGCCACATCCTCATTGGACGTATGACAAGCAGAGGCCCAGAAAAGGTAAGTAACGTGCCCAAGGTCACCCAGTTAATAAATCGAGAGCGTGGACCCCGATGCGGATGGGCTGTCTCCAGAGTCTGGGTTCTTAATCAGTTTGTCCTACTGTACCTGATGGACTGGCCCTAAGTTTATTAATAACAGTAAGAGGAGAGAGAGGCTGTTCACTGAACACCATTCATGTCATTTAGTTCTCCAGCGGCTCCAGAATGAGGCTCGGTGACATGAGATGCCTGTCTCACCCAGGTATGCCCAACTTTTCATGTTCATATCGACAGCTTCCTTGGTCTCCGTTCTTCCCTCAAACCCCTAAGTCTGCCCATTTGGTGTTCCCTCTCTTTTTCCTTTTCTGCCCCTAGAGACAGCCTGTGATTCAGGAAAAAATGCTATTTTTATTTTTTCAGTATTTTTTATTTATTTTTTTTTTTTTTATTAAAAAAAAAATTGGGGGGGCGGAGCCTGGGTGGTTCAGTCGGTTGAGCGTCCAACTTCGGCTCAGGTCATGATCTCGTGGTTTGTGAGTTCAAGCCCCGCCTCGGGCTCCGTGCTGACAGCTCAGAGCCTGGAGTGTGCTTTGGATTCTGTGTCCCCCTCCCTCTCACCCCACCCTGGCTTGTGTTCTGTCTCTCTCTGTCTTTCAAAAATGAATACATGTTAAAAAATTTTTTTTAAATGTTAATTTATTTTTGACAGAGAGAGACACAACATGAGCGGGGGAGGGGCAGAGAGAGGGAGACACAGAATCCGAAGTAGGCTCCAGGCTCTGCAATATCAGCACGGAGCCTGATGCGGGGCTCGAGCTCACAAACCACGAGATCATGACCTGAGCCGAAGTTGGACGCTCAACCGACTGAGCCACCCAGGCGGCCCATATTTTTTTCAGTATTTTTTAAAGTTTATTTATTTATTTTGAGAGAGAGAGCGCAGGGGAGGGACAGAGAGAGAGGAAGAGAGAGAATCCCAAGCAGGCTCTGCATTGTCAGCACAGAGCTTAATGTGGGGCCTGAACCGCTGAACCGTGAGATCATGACCTGAACTGAAACAGAGAGTCAGACACTTACTGAGCCATCCAGGTGCCCTAACTTGCTGGTTATTTTTAAAACTACATATTCAAATACCTTTGTGGCCACATACCTATGCTCTTCTATACAAGTAATTATCGCACCAGGAATCTGATGTACCATTTTCCAAAGTGACTTCATATACCTTTTCTCATCTGACTCTCCTAATAGCCTCTAGTAAGTGGGATTGTCGGTGAAGATTTATGATTATGCTGCCTTGCCTCATTTCCGGTACCAGAGTCCCTATTACTTTGGGGGACATTTTCCACACAGGGCACTTTTCAGTTGGGTCTGACACTGCCCTTCCGAGTGTGGTCATGTGACCTAACCTGGCAGTGAGAGGGGCCCTTTCCCCTGACTCCTATGATTGGTTCAGGGTCGGGCACATGACTCAAGCTGAACCAATGAAACTCAGTCTCTGGAATTACTGGAGGTTCTGCTAAGTTTGATGAACTAGTGGCCTGGAAGCCTAGCACTTAGAGATGATCTTTCCACTGCAGGGAGAAAGCCTGGCAGAGAAGGGTACCAATACAGAAGAAAACTGAGCTGAATGATAAAACTGCCCTCTGACTCTGTGGATCCAGCCGTGCCTGAAGTCACCGTGACATAATCCCACACTTCTTAATTTCACCAGCTGATAAATTTTCCTCTTAGTTTTAAGCTCCTAAGTGTTCAGTATGTCCCTCGCACCTGAAAAGGTTCTGACTTCTTCAAGGTTGTCATCTCTATGGAAAGTGGAGAAACCGAGGTCATGGAAGGGAAATTTGCCCAAGGTCACTTGGATGTTGAATGACAGAACTGGGAATGGAGCCGGAGTCCCTAAGGCTGGTGGCACCCGCTCTCTTGCAAGCAAAGGGCAGGCAGCATGGTTGTTGCCGGTCAGTTCCAGCACCTTGAAAAGCACGTGCCATCTGTCATTCGGGGTGATGCCCCAGTGGGAGGGTCACCCAAGGCTCTACAGAAATGTTTTGCCAGCCCCAGAGAACTGTCGCCAAGTGCCCCTGAAGCTGGGCTTCCCCAAAGAGACCTGGCCCTGGGGGCTTGCCCGTTCAAGACAGGAGTGATCCAGAGACAACCACAGAACACAGAGAACTTCCCTTCTTCAGGAAGGTGAGGACCATGGCCCCTTCCTCCCTGCCCACCCTAAGCGCAGTCCTGGTCCAGGATAGGGAGGCCAGTGCCAAAGTCCCTAGCTTGGGGTGAGGGGCGCCTAAGAGGGGAGGCCGAATTGTGGCCAGGTGTGGGAAAACCATGCCTTGGTCCGGCCCCGAGGAAATGTGGAACTAAGCTGGTACTTCCCAGTCGTCAGGCATGTCAGGGCCACCTCGCAGAGTTCTGCCATGCCCACAATGCCACCTGGACTTTGTTCCTCTTTCGTGAGTTGAAAACTGTGGTCACTTTGTGGAAAAAAAAATAAAAGAAATTAAAAAAAGAAAAGAAAAGAAAACTGCTATCACTTGCCAAAAACATTGGCCTCAAAGGTAAATACAATGAAAACACAACCATGGTGTTAACGTTTAACTCAAGATGGTTCACGGACGGTGCTGACCTGGAGTCTGACTCTGCTAGAACGCGTCAAGAGGGGCCGGCACCAAGGCCTTGCCCCTCAGTGCTATTCCTCTCCCTCGCTGCCAGTGGTGCACCTGTGCCTCTCAAGCTCTGGAAAACGCCAAGGGAAGCACACTGTAATCCCGAACAAGTGCACACGAGCCACGGGAGCATGTATTTATAGCACTGTTTCCGGCCAAGGCTCTTGGAGAGCAGTAACTCCAAGTTAGCAGACCTGTGACGGAGACGGGAAAGTGGGACCAGCCCTAAAGATGATCTCACTGAGTGACCAAGCCCTGGTTAAATTATTCATTCATTCAAGATTTATTGAGCGCCTACTGTGTGCTAGGCACCGTGCTAGGCGCAGAAATACAGAGATGCATTAAGATACAGTCCATGCCCTGAAAGGTTCACAGTCTAGAAGGGGAGACAAACATGTAAACAAGTAAAATACAGTGTGATAACTGCCACAAGAGAAGCATTTACAAAGAGCGAGGTAGCCTGGAGGGCGAGGGGCATGGGGGATGTCTTCCCGGAGGAGGGGGGCTTTGAGGGGGATTGTGAGAGATGAATGGGTGTTTGCCAGGCAGACAAGGCCGGAGGGGCAGGGGAAAGGCATTCCAGTCTGAAGAAAGGGCATGAGCGAAGGCACAGAGGCATGAAACTGCATGTCTTGGGGGACAGGGAACTCTATTCTGGTGGTATTGCTAGAGTTGGTACCAGAGGCTGTGGCTGGAGAGGGAGGCAGAGGCGGGACGATGAAGGGAAGCTGAAGGGAGGGGTCGTCTCCGAGTCTCAGCAGAGGTGAGTGGAGCCCGAGGGAAGGCTTGCACACAGGAAGCCAAGGCTCCTGGTTGACCCGAGGTATGCCCGCTCGAGGACCTTATGGTTCCTCTCTTTGGCTCCAGAAGGACTTGGACTAGAGACCAGAGGAGAGGCTGAGCTGGGGGAAAGGCCCAGGCCCTGGGGTCCTGGAAGCCGCCACTCTGACAGCAGTCTGCTCCCAGACTTCTGACTTCTGCGCTCTGCTGCGCAGACCCCCCACCCCCAGCCAGGGTGGGACCAAGGATCAAATGAGAAATGACATGGGGATGTTCTTGGCAAACTGCAGAGGCCCAGATGAATAATGTCTTTATAACTAAAAGCAGAGCGGGACTGAGAGGATAAAGGAGTTAGAGCAAGGCAGAAGTTCCTAAGAACAAGGACCGTCAGGAGAAAACTGCCGTGGCCAGGGCGGAAGATGGCTTTCTCTCCCCTGGAAAGGGGAGTCCTTTGGGCCCCAGGCAGGGGCGGAGGCCTGCTGCACGAGGAGACTGTGGGGCTGCAATCCCAGCTTCCTGTGTCTCCTCAGCCTGAGGTCGCACTTTCCAGTTTCCGTGGCAACCAGGACCCTCCCTTTTCCAGGCTGTAGGGGAGTCACTGAGGCCGAGATTGTCCAGACAGCCAGACTTCCAGCCCTTTCATCTTTCCCAGAAATGGCTGTTTGAAAAATGCTTTTGTGGGGGGGGGGGGGGGGAGGGGCGGGCTGGGGGGAGGCTTGGGGAGGAGGGCCAGTGTCTCAGGACACCAGAGCCCAGCTCCCCCTCTGAGTGACCGCTTTTCCAAGGCACCACACCTCAGGCCACTTTGGGGGACCATCTTTCCCAACCCTGGATGGGAGAAGGGGGAAGATGACCCCTCACTGCCCGGGCAGGAACAGGGCAGGAGAGGAGGCACCCTCGCAGCTGGCTCTGGAGATGTCCCAAGGCTCCGCCTTTCCTCTCGCCCCGGATAACTCAGCCTCACCCGGTGGGGTCTCCAAGCCTTCCACCAGCCTCCTCCTCCTCCGTCTCACATCCTCATCACCTCGACCCTCCTCCCCTGACAGTGCTGGGACTGATGCCCGCCGTGGGCGCCGGTGGAGGTGGCGGGTGGTAGCGATGAGAGGGATGGTGTGGTGCGGGCGATGGGTGGCCTCCCCGCCACGGGGGGGGGGGGGGGGAGGGCTGGGATGGGGTGGGGGCTGTCACTTGCTCTTGTGCAGGTCCTTCAGCCGGCGGAGCTTCTCCAGGAGCTCGGCCCGGGAGTAGCTGTCGTCCCCAGTGGGGCCCGGGCCTGGCCCCAGGGCCTCCTGCAGCACCAGGCAGTGGGTCCTCAGGAATGGGTTGTAGGAGCGCTCTTCTCCCAGGGTGGACGGGCACTGTGGGACGAGAGGCACCAGGTTGAGCGGAGAGAATCTGGAAAATAGACCCAGTCAGGGAAGCCTCCCCACTCCCTACCCTGTCTCAGGGTCCAGGAGGCCTCGCTTGAAGGCCTGTGAACGGAGCCCCCCCTCCCCCGTCAGAGCTCTGGGGAGGGGCCTGCAGGCCCCAGCTCAGCAGAGAGGGGCTCCTGCTGGGGAGTGCCCTGGGGCCCCTCCTGGACCCAAGCCCCCACCGTGCTCTTGCGCTCCATCCGCTGCCTCTGCACCCACTGCATCTTCCTCTCCCGGGCCAGGTTCTCGGGCTCGACCACACCCGCAAAGCCCAGGTTCTCCTCCGCGTACTCGTGACCTGAGGACCACCACGGGGGCAGAGAGCAGGACACACAGAGATTGGTGGTGGGGTCAGAGAATGTCCTCCCTACCCACCGGCCTCTGGGCACCTGACAACCAGGGGGAGGCGTGGCCCTTCCAGGAAAGCCCCAGCCACACGGAGCTGCTCCTCTGAATGTGGGCACAGGTCAGCCATGAGTGAAGGGGCAGAAGCAGTTCAGGGGGGAAAACCACCAGACCTGGAGTCGGGAGACCTGCATCCTAGCCCTGACTCTGCCCCTGCCCAGCTGTGCAACCTCGGCCAAATCGTGGCACCTCTCTGAGCCACAATTTTCTCATTTGGCAAGTGGAGAAAACAAACTATAATGCTACTAGAACACAGATGTGTCCCCGGTGCCTAGAACAGAGCCTGGCACATGTTAGGTGTTCAATAAAGCACTTGTCAAATGAATGGATGGATAAATATATGGTTTGAGGATTAATTGACATGTTAGTGATGCGTTTTAGAAACTATGGATATCCGATGTGTGTGTGTGTGTGTGTGTGTGTGTGTGTAGGGACATGCGGTGTCTGTATGGATGGACAAATGGACATTCAACGTACATGCATGGGGAGGATAGATCTGGATGCGTGCAGAGTAGATTCACTGACTTCTCTGATAAGCAAAGGCTATTTTCTGTTCTAGGCTCTAGCTATAAAATATCAGCCCTGTCTCTGAGATGCACCAGGGCCTACAGGGCTCCCAGGAGGCAGAGGGCTGGCTGTCAGGGGCAGTTAGTGTGAGAAGCAGAGGCATTCAGAGCCAGTGCTCCAAAATGAAGGGCGCTCTGCCCTGACTGCTAGAATTGGCTCCCCGGAGCCATCAGAGGTGGAGTTGCGTCACCTCCGGGCCCGAAGCTGGGTGGGCTGGGACTCTAGGGGGAGTGAGGGAGGAGTGGAGGGGCACCTCACCGGGCCACAGCAGAGTGTCATCCCCCAGCCCCAGCACCGTGTCCAGGGAGCTCAGCATGGTCTCTGCAGTGCCCTCAAAGGTCCGTCCTGGTGAGGGTCGGCGGGTATGTTACGAGATACAAGGAGAACACAGCTTGGCGTAAGTAAGAGGGGTGGGGACCAGCTTGCAGAGCTGGGACTGGCCAGCAGCCCTAGCCTTGCCCCTGCCATACCCACTCCCCCAGGCTTCCGTGCCGTCCTTCCACTGGATGCTGAGCCCACATATTCACTCCCCAACCAGACCTGTTTGAAGCCTCTGTTGCATATACTGACATGTGGGTGGGGAGGGGGTACAGAACCTTCAGGCTGAGTTCTAAGGGCCCCAAGCACAGCTGGTGTGGGGTTGCTCTTTTCCACGGAGCACTTTTTTCTTTGCCAGTGCTGCCCTTTGAGACTCCGTGCAGCCTGGGACTGTGGTCCTCCCCCACCCATGGTTTACCCTCTCATTTGGAGGTTCTCCACTTTTTGTAACCAGTCTCTCCAGTGACTGTATCAGAGAACTAGGCTTCACGGTGGAAACAAATACCCTGTGAGGTCTGTACTCAGTTACCGGTGTTGTCTCATTCTGTCCATCCCCTGTGGGAAGTTGAAGGTATTAAAAAAAAGGGGGGGGGGCTAATACAGATGGGAGTAACTGTCAAGGCAATATCTGTGCAAAGTTTTAATGCACTGCATGGGACTGTGGCTGTCCTTGGGTCCCTGTCCTGACCTCTCCCCCTCCTTTCTGGCCCCTCCTCCTGCTTCCCTTTTGGGGGAACTCACCACAGCCAGAGAGGAAGAGCAGGTCCCCTGAGAAGAGGCAGGAGGGACCCTTGTAGGGCTCCCCATCCAGCAGGTAGACCAGATGGCCTTGCGTGTGGCCAGGGGTGGCCAGGGCCCGGATCTGGAGCCGTCCCACGCTAACTACATCTTGATGACACAGGGGACTGAGAAGCAAGGCAATAGCGGAGAGAAGGTACTAGAGCTTGGGATGTGCTGCTCCTTGTCCCACCCTAAGCCCAAGGAACTTCCACACCAAAGAGGGAAGGCACCCATGATGCCCAGGGCTTCAGATCCAAACCCTCGCCTCTTCCTCTTTTGGGGACCGTGGCTGGATGAGTTGGGGGGTGGGTAGTGCCAGTCTTCAGATGGGCTCTGATCTGCCCTCTAAGGGTGAGGAAGGGCATCAGCAAAGACCCAACTGCTGGCAATCCTGCGATCCTCGACTGAAGGGTGGGGTGCGGGAAAGGGCCCACGGAAGGACCATCCACCCTGGGGTCAGGGACTTACTGGGTGAGGTAGGGGATGCCGTCCTGAGGGCTCCCATACACCCGACAGTCCTGGTGCCGCCGGCTGAGGTCACGGTTCCCTCCACTGTGGTCCCTGTGGGATGGCAGAGACAGGCAGGGACTCTGAGGGGCAATGGTACTAGGCCTCCTTGCCTTCCTCTTTCCAGATCTCCAGGCCTTTGGGCACTGAGCCCCGGGCTTCTGAAGTGAGCCAAGCTGTCCACACCTCTAGGCCTTTGCTCAAGCTGTTCCCCTGCTCAGAAGGTCATCCCCGCGACTTGCCACCCCTCCCTTCTGTCACCCAGCCAATGCCAACCGATCTTTCTGGCCTCTCTCAGCTCCAGGGTCATCAGCCTCTAGTCTCTCCAAGTGGACCTGGTCACACTTCACCAAGTGCCCCCTACTTCCTGCACCTTGTGCCAAGTGCCACCTAAATGTTTGTCATCGTTGTACACTGTCATGTGGGGCTGTCTCCCCCACTAGATTATAATCTCTTTGAGGAAAGAACTCACGAGTTCTGCCCACGTCCCAAGCACAGCAGGCATCTACTACATGCCCACGGAATGAGAGATAAATGCCTGCCCTGCCCTCCTCTAGGGCTTTAGGAGTCTGATAAGTGCAGGGTGGGAGACCCGCCCCTTCCCTCCTTCTCTGCTGATGCCCTGGTGGCTTTAGGAAGAAAGTGGGTGTCCGCTCATCCTGACTCCCGGTCCCCCAGCCCAGCCTGTCCTCCCTAGGTCCAGTCCCAACAAGCCCGCCGGGGCCAGGGTCGGCCAGGGAAGGTCATCCATACCCAGATGCTACCCCAGTCCCTTACCAGTGCTTGTGAGTGCAGAGGATGGCAACCAAATCAACGCCCTCCTTTTCAATGGAAGCCTGGGGGAGAGAGAGGAGGTACTGAGACTGAGGAGTGGTGTGCAGAGAGGGACAGGGGTGCAGGTGCTGGCTGCAGAGGGGGCAGCAGGGAGGATGAGGGACAGGGAGGTGATGGAGCTAGAGGATGAGAGGATGAGAGGAGCTAGAGGATGGAGCTAGGGGGGAGGGGGGAAGCTGAGACTGAGCAAGGGCAATGGGGGGAGGGGGGGAGGTGGAGACCCGAGGTGCGTAAACACACAGATATAGCCACATACAGCGAAATCAGAAATGGGAAGGAAAGATGGAGAGATCCAGACACTGACAGACACAGATGAGGAGAGAAGAAAGACGGTCAGAAAGGGGCCACAGAGAGTGAGAGGCAGAAGACACCTCAGACCATGGTCCTGAGTCAGCATCCCTCTCCCTGTGGCTCAGATCCCCCACGGCTGTCCTCCCCCCATCCCAGCCATGCCCTGGACACTGGCCCTTAACCCCGCTGTGGTTGTGGGGGTCTATGTGTGAGGGCATGTGCAAGGGGACACATTCCACTGGCAGAGGGATCAGGGTCAGCCCCTCTCTGGTGACACCAGGTACCCCTGCCCCCCCCGCCCCTCCCCTCACCTGTACAGCCTGAGGGTCAGAGGGGTCCACAACCACAGCCAGCCGGGCCTGGGTGTCGATGATGAGGTAGCTGTAGTTGTCTGAGAGGACGGGGATGGGAAGCACCTTCACTCCTGGGGGACAGAGATGGGCTGTGGACAGGGTGACGCGAAGGGAGCCCAGCAGCCAGGGGCGTGTGATGGGGCATAGGCAGGGAGGGTGGGTGGGCACAGCCTGGGGCGATGGTGGCCCCGGGGCAGCCAGAGCTCACCGTTGAAGAGACGGGGCTGGGTTCTGGAGTGGCCTTTGGGGTAGCGATTCCGAGCCCTGCGCAGCTGCTGGCGGTAGAAGAGGTACCCGAGCCAAGTGCGGGTGTACAGGCTGTACCTGCGGGGCGGGATGTCTGTGCTCAGCCCCGCCCCTGCACGTGGTCGTGGGGCCCTCGGAGATGCCCAGGTCCCACGTGTCCACTCCCTTGGCCACGCCCCCCCCTCCCCCCGGGCAGCGCACCGCACCGCACCGCTACCATTATCGGGTGCCTACTGTTTGCCCTGCTCAGTACACTGCTGTGATGGACACACCCCGAGCCCCAGGCCCATCAGGGGCGATGTGAGCTGAAGGATTCACAGAGGGGACTCAGAGGGGACTCAGAGGGGACTCAGAGGGGAGGGGGTTATTCCACGAGAAGGGTGGACGCGTTAGGAAGCTGAAATGAGGTGTAAAAAGTGTTTCCGGAGAGCAGTGGTGCATCACAATCACGCCTGGGAGTTAAAACATATTCTTTGCCCCATCCCCAGCCTTCGGGACTCAGCAGGTCTGGGGCGGGGCCTGGGAATTTGCATTTCTAACGAGCTCCAGGTGATGCTTGTTGCTGCTGGTCCAGGGACCAAACTTTGAGAGCCACTGGGGTAGAGGAAACAACAGGCCAGGCCCAGAGGCTGCAGACAGCAGCGCGCTCTCCTTTGCGGAACTATAGAAAGTTCTGTCTGGCTGTCTGGTGGAGGAAGCAGGGAGAGGTAGGCTGGACGGTCTGACCACACTCCCTCCCCCCTCCCGCCACGATTTCAGGCCATCCCACGCGCTGCACAGAGAAAGGAAAAGGCGACAAGTCAGCACAAACAACAGAGGGGACTTGTGAGTGACAGAGGCCTCCAAACACAGGACACGGGCAGGCAGGGCAAGCTTCACGGGCGTGTGACCTGTACGGTCACCTAAGTCCCCTGCGCTCGGCTTAGCGCTCCGTGGTCACCATCTTGAAGCTCTTCATGATTTTTTCTTAGAACTTGTGTCCTGCAAGTGAAGCCTGACAAGGGAACAGGCGGTGGGTGGAGGAGATGACAGAGCACGTGTGCGCTCTGTCCCAACTGCCCCGCACCCATACCGCGTGCGCGGTGCCCACAGCCGGGGCTTCTGGTGCATCCGTCATGGTGGGCATTCGGACTCCAAGTGGTTACAAGGTGAGTACACACCTATGACTAAGGGGCACACCGGCTGGCCCGAGAGGCCACACCTTGGCCCAAACCAGAATTGGCTTTAAATGCAGAAGGAAGTTAGTGGCATTCTAAGAAACACCAATGACCAAGAAACCCTGTCCATCCTTTCTCACTCGTGTTATTACCCTGTATGATCCGATCACTTACGCTGTAAAAGATGCTACAGAAGGGAAAGGAAAGAGGGTAACCTATCTGTCCCATCTTTTCTGTCCTCCCTCGCTCCTGAGTGAGCTGAAGGCCGACAGAGCTGGCAGAATGCGTGTGTGTCAAAAGGGATAGAAACAGGTAACTTCGTTTTGTGCGGCATTTTCCACTGCTCAGGTAAGAACAAAACACATTATCTGCGTACACGCTAAGAAATGTGAATTACGTAGTTTCAGTGATTTCATACGTGACTTAAATGTCATTTAAGGCTAAGGCAAAAGGCAAAATTCATGTTAATGACTCAGATTTTTAATTTTTCTTTACTTAGAATGACATTAAGTAGCAAACTAAAAATATGAGGACAGGTCAAAAGAGAAATTGTAGAAGAAAGGAAAAGCTTATTATATTTTAGTACCTTTCATGGCACCTTTTTCCTGCTCTTTGAACAAAAGGCTCCAAATTCCATTTTACATCAGGCCCTGCAAATAATGTGAGCAGCCCAGCTGGCTCAGATCGAGCCACCTGGAGCTGTCCCACATGCTGGCCTCTCTGAAGGGAAAATGGACGTAGGCTGGGGTGGTCAGGTGCTGGGAGGGCGGGTGGGGGCTTCCAAAAGCCTCTGTGCCAATGTTTAGGGTTGTACAGCAAGTCAGAAGAGGGGCAGAGATTCTGGCTGATTAAGCCTGGGACAGAGAGTTCGAGGTACAGGGTGGGGGGGTCGATAATGCACCCTAAATCTCTACAGAGATTTGCTGTGTTTCTGTTGGGGTGGTGGGGGCAGGGGCAGCCGCTCTTCAGGCCCCCCTTTGGGAAGAGCTGGCTGATTTGTATACACGTGCTTCAAAAACCAAGCAGGTTTCCTCGATTTTGCCAGAGTTTGATCATTGCGATCCCTGCTCTGGGTACCCACACACGTGTGCAGGTTGGGATTTGGATACACCACGGGAGGGTCTGGCCATGCTTTCTGTGTCTGGATGTGCAGTTTTCATAGGCCCCCCCCCTCTGTTGTGCTTTCAAATCAGCTCCAGCCGCTTCACACTTTTATGCATTTAACCATGTTTAGTGAGGCCTTTGCTCTTAGCCTGCTTTGGGCGCACAGTGAGTAAGGCAGAGTCACCGCCCTCTAGCAGCTTATATTCTAGTGGGACAGACAGGAGAATAAAGACATGTCAAGTCAAAGTGACAAAATAAAACCGGGCAACAGAACAGAGAATGATGACATCAAGGGAAGGCCTCTCTGGAGGGTAACGTTTCCAAGAAGTGAGGGAGCATGCTGTGTCAGAATGTGGGGAAGGCTCACCCAGAACTGGACAGACCGGAAGTGTAAAAGTCCCCAGAGGGAGGAAGGGAGCCAGCTGGCAGGGGCTGCTGATTCTCTGTGCCTCTGAGAGAGGATTGGTTGGGACAACGTAAATAGAATCAGTGAGACAACTGGAAAGATTTCAGTAAGGTCTGGAGGGTAGTTAAAGAGTTTCTATGGGTGTCAATTTCTTGGTTCCGCTAATTGTCTGTGGTTATGGAAGACGTCACATTCAGGGGAGCAGGGTGAGAGGTGTATAGGAATCCCGTGAGCTATTTTTGCAAGTCTGAAATTATTTCAAAGTGAAAACTTACAAAATAATAAATCAGGGAATAAAATCACCCTTTCCTCTGTGCCCCGACACCACCTCGCATCTGTGCTTGGAGTCCTGTTCCTGACTTCATTTCTTCCTACTAAGGCTTATGGAAAGCGTGGGGGCCCTGGGTTCCAGTCATGGCTTGGCTCCCCCAGCCCAGTGTCCTTGGGCAAGTTATTGGTCTCTTAGATTGGGCTCCTCATCTATAAAGTGGTGATACCATGACTTATTTAGTTCTGCGGGCCTGCGTGAAAATTCAGTGACATAAGACAAGATAACAAATGTTAACAGTCAGTTGAGGGCCTGGTGGGGGGAAGGCTCAGCAACTGTCGCTTCCTTCCCGAATTCAGCTGGGCACCCCTCACAGCTGTTAGAACGTGGTTGTCCACATTTGGGAGGGACCTGATAAATGTTCCCTTGTCTTCCTTATTGGATGCTTATTATATGTGCTTGATTTCCCAGCGAAGGTCAAGATCCACAAAGGGAGGGACTGTGCCCTGAGAGGCTGCCGTGAACAAGGCCGCTTTCTTTCATTTACTCTTTTCAGCAACTATTTCCTGCACGTGCTGGACATGGTGCAGACGGCGGAGAGCAAGGCAGGGCCCTGCCAACATAGAGAGGGGAGTGGCCAACTGACACCAACCCAGGAAACAAATCAATCGCAAGCAAGCGAGCTAACTGCAGTGGTGGAAGAGGGCAGCAGAGGGGAGCCCGTCTTACTGGAGACAGGGTGCTCAGGGAAGGCCTGTCTCTTCTCTGAGGGTCACAAATGAGCTGGGAATGGAAATCAGAGAGGGAGTGCAGACTGTCTGGGTGATGCAGCAGCACTAAGGCCCCGAAGCAAGCAGGAGTGGGGCATGTTCTGGGAGTTGCCAGGAGGTCTCAGGAGTCTCTAGGCAGGGCCAGAGGGATGGAGAGTGTCAGGGGAGGGGTCAGAGGGGTGGGCAGGGCCAGGCAGTGGAAGGGAGCAGGAAACTGCTGGTGGTTTTTATTTTTTTTAATGTTTATTTATTTATTTTGAGAGACAGCGAGTGGGGAGAGGGGCAGAGAGAGAGGGAGACAGAATCCCAAACGGGGGGGGGGGGGCTGAGGGGGGAGGGCTGTGCACCATCAGCAGGGAGGCCTATGCAGAGCTCGAACCCACAAACTGTGAGATCATGACCTGAACCGAAATCAAGAGTTGGACGCTTAACCGATTGAGCCACCCAGGTACCCCAATTGCTGGTGGTTCTTAAAGCGGGGAGGCACATGCTCTGACTTCCCTTTCTGGGAGCTTGCCGGCCTGCAGTGTTGGAGGGAGCCGTTTAAGGGAGCAGGGTAGAGGAGTGGGGAGATGGAGAAAGTTGGGAATGGACGCCAGGCCTGAGACCTGTGCCCTGCTTGGCTGTGGGAGAGAGGGACAAGGTGGCCCTTATGGGCCTGAGTCTAGATCACTGTCCAGAGCAGGGGAAGGACCTGGGGTGGGGGCAAGGACCTAGTGACTGCTGGGATCCTGTCCTCAGGCCTGCTCTTCCCCTGACAGTGACCCCCACGTGACTCTCTCCAGTCCCAGAGTTGTGGCTTCTTCTTCATCTGCCTCCTGTGCTGGCTGGGTGTCATGATCACTGGGGTCTGAAACCATGCTCGTCAGCCCCTCCCACCATGTCTTCTCTCTCTGGGAAAGGCCCCGTCATCCTCCCAGTGGCACAGCTTAGGCCACCACTTCACCCTGTCCCTGCCACATGCTACCAAAACAGAACCCTCTCAGTTTTGCTCCCCCCAACCCCAAGACGGGCTGCCCCAGGGAAGAGGCCCCAGAAGCTCTTCACGAGGCCCGTACGAAAGCCTCCTTTCCTCAGCTCTCTGCCTCTGAATCAAACCGTAAACCACTGGAAAAATGTAAGTTCCTAAAACGCCACCTTTGAATGAGTCCTGCTCCTGCTCAAAAGCCTTCGCTGGCTCCCCACTGGTGACAGGAGAGTGTCACCACACGATCATCCGGAGCACCAGGTCTCACTCAACGTGCACAAAGCTCAAACACACAGCATTAAACTAACAGGCAAACTGTAGGGAAAACAGACAATTTGACAATAGTTATTAAAAATGCCGAAGCACACCAAACCATTATCTGTACTGTTTGGGGATACAGATGTATGTAGTCAGAGAATAAAGGCATCTGAGCGTATGGTCAACGTGCAGGTTAGCAGGCTTCCTTCGGAGGCAGGAAGGAAGTAGGCTGCGGGGGTGGCCACAGGGACTTCACAGTGTCAGTAATATTTTGTTCCTTAAGCTAGGCGGTGGGGGTGGAGGTTGTTATATTATCCATCTTCTTTTGAATGCCTGAAATAACTCATTAAATTTTCAAGCTACCTTCCTGCCTCAGCTCCTGCAGGTCTCTGGCCTCGAGTACCCTCCAGGCCTTCTCCTCTTACTGGAATCCTAAGTATCCTTCAGGACTCTGCTCAAACCCACCCTGATTACCCCAGCAGAAAGCCACTTTCCTCTGCTCCATCTAGAACATTCAGCTTCACCCCCCATCACCCCACCCTCACCCCTGGGGGTGGCAGGAGCTGAGCCCCTCAGTGGCAGGGAACTTATCGACTTCTATCCGGTGTCTAATCAGTGAGTGCCATGCATGGGGGAGGCAGACTTGGCTGGTGACCCAGCCTGCTCCTCGTGGCTCCTCCGGACCCCCCTGGGAGGCCCCCTGCACTAGTAGAGCACAGAACTGGCACTCAGAAAATGCTGGCTGAATGCCCAGGAAAGGCTGGGGCGGGGGGGGGGGGGGGGGGGGGCAAACATCCAGGTGTTAAAGTGACTGGAATGGAAGGTGTTCCTTCAGCTCAGTGGGCCCCAGGCCTGGCTGTGGACCCTGTGAAGCCCAGTGGGGGCTTGTGGGGCCCAAGTTTCAACCACCTCTGCCCCTCCCCCGCTCCCCCACCTGCCTCTCAAGTCCCCCCCCCACCCCTGCTGCACCCACGCACCTGGCCAAGCAAGGTGCTCTGAGAAGCGGGTCACTAGACTCAAAGACATGGGTGGGGTGTGTTACAAGGCACAAAATCCCAGCTGCCCAGCTGCCCAGACCCTGGGGTCTGGACCCAGGGCCCCTGAATGGAGGAGCTGGAGGAAGCACTGGATGGGGGTCTGCACAGGCAGGTTAACTATTGTCAGATCATCTGTTTTCCCCACAGTGTGTCTGTCAGTTTAAAGTTGTGTGTTTGAGCTCTGGAGCTCACTGGTCCATTCTTCCCCAACGTCACCTCAGGGCAGCCCAGGCTGAGTGAGGTGCCTCCCATCAATCCCATCCAGTCGGCCTCCAAGCGACCTGGAGGCAGCTGCTACCAATCTTCCATTTCATAGACAAGGACACTGAAGCCCGGAAAGGTGGGGAGGGGGCCGCCCATGATCACACCAAGGCCAGCGGTGGGGCACAGATTCATCCCCGGCAGCCTGATCCTGGAGTACACACCCTTGACCGCTAGAATCCGCACCCCCCCAAACCCAAATCAGGAGGAAGAATGATATGAGTGGGCCTGAACTATTTTGGGGCAGACCCAACTCCTCTGAGGGCCTCTGCTGACAAAAATGCCACGTTAGGGTCACTTTCAGTGACCCAGACACACAACCCAGGATCTGGCCACTGGAACCTCTTGGATCCCTGGTTTTAGCCTTTTTGAGACTCAGACTTGGGCCGAACTTATTACATGTGTGGCATTTTACCGATGAATGCAGAGGGTCCGAGACCCCATAGGCCTCAGGGTAAGACACCCTAAACTGGAGAATCCTGAAGGCCCCTTTCAAATCTTGACTGATTCCTAATCCTGGATGTATGACTGGGTTGATGGTTCCATGGGTAGCATCATGCACCAGGTGCAGAAGAGTGGGAAGGCAGAACAGACCCTGGCCAGGAAATGTGAAGCACTTACTGGGAAGAACCAGTCCTATCTCCTAGCCTCCCACCTAGCCGGAAGTCACTGCCCCATATAATGGGCCCCTACAGCTTCCTTTCTTCTGTTGCCAGAGGCAAGAAGCAGGAACTCACTCCCCAAGCCTCAGTTTCCTTCTCAGTGAAACCGGGTGCTCCTCCTCCTTGAAAGAGCAGCTCAGCCCCGAAAGGTCACATGATTTACAAGATGATGTGGACACCCCAGGGCTGATGTGGGATTCAAATTCTCTGCCATGGGGTTCCCAGGCATTGTCAGGAAGCTGGGATGTATGCGTGCCTTGGGCAGCTGCATCAGAGTGATCTGGGGTTGCTGGTTAAACAAGAAGATTCTTAAGATTCTTACCTTTTCCTCTTCTGCCTGCACCCCCACCCCCACCCAGATTCTCATCCAGCAGTTATGGGGCCCAGAACTACTCACTGTCACCTCACCAAAAAGAAAAGAAAGTTCCTGGGGCTCCTGGGTGGCTCAGTCGGTTAGGCATCCGACTTCAGCTCAGGTTACGATTTCGAGGCCGGCCGTCGGGCTCTGGCTGATGGCTCAGAGCCTGGAGCCTGCTTTGGATTCTGTGTCTCCCTCTCTCTCTGCTCCTCCCCCATTCATGCTCTGTCTCTCTCTGTCTCAAAAATAAATAAACGTAAAAAAAAAAAATTAAAAAAAAAAGAAAAGAAAGTTCCTTAATTGGTCCTCTGGGACTTAGAAAAACCGCTGTGCAGATTGGGGAGGGGGGAGGGGGAAGGGGGAGAGGGGAGAGGGGAGAGGGGGACAGCCTGCCTCGGGTGATTCCCTGCAGTTGCCCTGAGGGGTCAGGGGGGTCAGGGCTGGGACACAGCAACAGCCACCCCAGTGAGGGCTCACTGGCACACCTTTCACTCCCAGCTGCACTGAACAGAGTGTGGCTTCTCTGGCTTCTGAGTCTGCACTTCCAGCCCCTTGGGAGGCCCCATGGGGCCTCAGCTGGGGACTGAGACACAACCCCTTCCCACCCCCCCCTCAGACACCCAGGGAGAACACACAATGGAGCTCTTCTTTCCCTCCTCCCTCGGGCAGTCTCCCTATCCCTGGCGAGAGAGGCCTGAGGGCTCTCGTTAGCTCTCCCATCTAGCCCGGGCCCCAGACTCCACTGGGACCCGATGGGCAAGCCCAGGTGGCTGAGGCCTCTGGTCAAGAGGTCCTTTGGGCATCTGCCCTCCGATCCCCCAGGACCCAACTTGCCCCAGGCTTTGCGTCTGACCTGACGCTCTTTATGAAACCAAACCCAGAAACGCTGTCTGAGGGCGCTGTCTGAGGGCCGAGGGGCCTGGAAGGCGACCAGGGCACAGAGCTGTGCTGGAACAGGCCTGCTCCCAGGACCCTTAGGAACAGAAAGAGGCTCAATGTTTTACGCTTTCTCAAAACTGAGGAAACTGAAGTTAATGAGACAGCTAAAATGGCCCTAGAGAGTGAGTTTCCTGAAGCTGCCAGCATGCCTGGTGGGGGGGGGGGGGGGGCGGGGAGAGAGTTCTCCATGCCCAGGAGAGGGGCAGTACCTGCACGTGGTCAAAACAGGCCTGCCCTGGGGTGCCTGGGTGGCTCAGTCAGTTAAGCGTTTGACGGGCTCAGGTCGTGATCTCACAGTTTATGGGTTCGAGCCCCGCATCGGGCTCTGTGCTGACAGCTCAGAGCCTGGAGCCTGCTTTGGATTCTCTCTCTCTCTCTCTCTCTCTCTCTCTCTCTCTCTGCCTTTCCCCACCTTGTGCACTCTCTCTTTCAATAATAAATACATAAACTTAAAAAAACAAACAAACAATGGGGCGCCTGGGTGGCTCAGTCGGTTAAGCGTCCGACTTCAGCTCAGATCACGATCTCGCGGTCCGCGAGTTCGAGCCCCGCGTCGGGCTCTGGGCTGATGGCTCGGAGCCTGGAGCTTGCTTCCGATTCTGTGTCTCCCTCTCTCTCTGCCCCTCCCCCATTCATGCTGTGTCTCTCTCTGTCTCAAAAATAAATAAACGTTAAAAAAAATTTAAAACAAACAAACAAACAAAAAACAAGCCTGCCTGGGAGACCACGGGGCCTATCTCCAGTCTCTATGCCTGTCCCGGGTTGGGCTTCTGCAGCCTTCACAGCCCTCTCAGGACTCCATCCATCCCCCCCAGAGGGAGGAGAAGTCACTGCTGAGGGCTCTCAGGGAGGACCAGAGGCACAGCCATTGTTGGAGGCCTCTTGGCCATGTCTCCCTGCCTATAATCCCTGCCAAGAACCCTGGGTTTTGTGTGATTTGGATTCTGGTCTGTTTCAGCTTTCCCCTGCTGGATGAGGGAGACCTCATCCCAATGCCAGGCCCTCTTGATTCAGTCCTGCTCCCTGGGCTTGGAGTCCAGTGGGGGAATTCAGATCTGGGAACACCTAATGCAAGAACAAGCAAGAGTGTGTAATGAAAGCTCTAAGGGGGATGCCAGTGCCAAGGGTCACGACAGAGGCAGAGATGAATTTTGACTGGGGAGCAAGGGCAGGCTTCATGGAAAAGATGGCACGGGGGCCAAGCTTTTCATTCATTCCAAAAACTTGTAACAAGGGCCACCTCTGTGCCAGGCACTGTTCTGGGAGCTGAGATACAGGAGTGAAAGGAGATTCTTCCCTCGTGTGGCTCATATTCTGGTTGGGGGAGAAAACCAATAAACATATAGACATGTCAATATATAGGATGTCATATGGTGATACGTACTATGGAGAACAATAAAGCAGGGCAGAGGGGATAGAGTACAGGGGTGTGAGTGCTGCTATTTTTACAGGGGGTGGTCAGGGCAGGACTCCCCAGTAAGGTGAAGTTTGGGCAGAGAGCTGAAGGGAGTGGGGCAGCAAACCATGTGGCCATCAGGGGGAAGAAGGTTCTAGTGAGAGAGAACAGCAGTGGCAGGGCACAGAGGTAACCCTGTCTTGGAATGTTCCGGGAAGAGTGAAGTGGCCGACTGGGCAGAATGAGCAAGGTGAACAGCATACCAGGTGAGGTGGGGGATGGGCTGCTCTCAGAGGGCCTTTAAGCCATTCTGGAGGGATCTGAGCAGAGAAGCGGCACATTTCTAACGTAAATCTTAACGGTTTTGTCCCAATTGCTATGCTGAGAATACTTTGGGGGTACAGATGCCAAAGGAAGGAGTCAATTGAGGAGGCCTGGGAAGAGACTGTGGGTTGGCCCAGGGTGTTAACAGTGGAAGTGGGGATAAGTGTTTTCAGAGTTTGGATATATTTTTTCTTTTATTTTTTTTTTAAGCTAAACTCTACACTCAACATGGGGCTTGAACTCAAGACCCCAAGATCAAGAGTCATATGCTCTACTGACTGAGCCAGCCAGGCACCCCTGGGTACATTTTAACGGTGAGCTTTGAGGATGCAACAAAACTCGACAGGTAGAGATGTAGGGAGGAAGGAAGGTCTGACAGGCCCAGACAGAAGTATAGAAAGAGCTCAGGGCTTGGGGAAGATGGCACTGGGCCAGGTGTGGAGGGGTTGTACCAGGGTCCCAAAGGCCTGGGTGAGGGGTGTGGACTCCATTCTGGAGGCATTGTGGCTTGGGGAAGGAAACACTCACTCAGGGCCATGCTTTGGAAACTACCCTGCAGCAAAGAGGCCACTGTGGATGCTGGAGCTGTAGCTCTCCAGGGTCCCAGAGGCCTGCAGAAAGGAAAAGGACCCTCTGCTCCCCTCATGCAGGGGCTGGCCCAGCCCACTGCCTCTACCCCAGCCTTCGTTCAGGTCACAAGCAGGTGGGTCATTTACTCAAGAATCATCAGCCCAGGATTCTTGCCACTCCTTGAAATCAAGTCAGTGGACCTTACTGGCCCCAGAGGAGGGCGTTCCTCTTGCAGAAGTGGAGCAAGCAAGGTTTGTCCCAGGGCCAGTTGGTCTTACTTAGGTTGGGAGAGTCAAGAAAGACCCTCTATGCCTAGGAATGAAGAGGGGGTTTGGTCAGGGAGGGTAGAAGGGCTTTGCCACCTAGGACTGTCTAGCCCCAAAGGCTGGCTACCATCTACTTTCTCAGTTCTGTGAGACATTCCCAGCCCTGGATGAGCCCAGCCTTGCTCCCCATTCACCCCTGCCCCCTGAGGCTCTGCTCAGGGCCCCATTCTGCAACACCCCCTCAACTACCACTGAGAAGGCAAAGGGGCAAAAGGGAAACTGAGGCACGAAGTAGGTGGCACACATGGGAGAGTCCCACACCCTTGACCCCAGCCTCCGTAGGCATACCCTGCCACTCCCTGGGGAACTTGTCATGCCCTGTCTCCCGCCCCAGATTGGGTCCCTTTCACATGTTCCTTTCCCCTCTTCCTGGAAAGCAGCAACCAGACTCTGTTTGTATCTGTGATCCCACAATCCCAACCCAGAAGAGTTAGGATTTCAATGAATGAATAAAGGGATGTGGGATTTCCTGAGGGGTGGGTGGACAGGATAGGCTTGGAAAACAGGAGAAGTAAGGAAGAAAGCTCCAGAAAGATCCTAGCTGGTGCCACCTTCGCATCCATTCTCCATGCTACAGAATGAGCAATTGCTAACATTTCCCAAGCACTTACTATGAGCCAGACCTTTTGCACTTAATATGCAAATTTCATTTGATCCTCAAAGGATCCCCACGAAGTAGGCACTATCACCAGGCGCATTTTACAGACGCCAACAACTGAGGCATAGAGAGGCTGAGTTATCTGTCCAGGGCCCCATGGTTACTAAGCAACAAACCTAGGATTCAAAAGCAGATTTGTTGAACCCGCATGCCATGTGCTTCACTGTCTCCCATGCCCTGCAGAGTCTCGAATGTGTGTGTCTATCTCAGGTTAGCCTGGATCTACCCTCCGCGGTACCCAGTCATCCCCATCCCAAGGCAGCTGTGGTTATGTTTGAGGAAACCCCTTTATAAAATTGTCAAACACCAGTGATTACTGTTATTAATGATAATAATTACTCTCCTCTTAGTATTTCCATCACTTGCTTTCCAGCCCCCAATGGAACCTTCTATTTGTGTTCCTCTCAGCCACACATTTAGGGTGGAGTGTGCCCGTGAACTCTGCCCCTTCCCATCATGGCCTGTCCCGTCACCCCCCCCCCATCCTTCCTGGAGGCAACCCCACAGCAGCAACACCTGCCCATTTCCCCCAGACCATTTCCTGCTAACACCCCCTGTCCCTCCCAGCAGCAAGCAGCCTCTCCCCCAAGGGACTGGACTAATTGTTTCCCAGACCATGGAGGAGCAGGGTCTGGAATTCTGATTCCAGGCACGCCCTTCTGCCCTGCAAATTTTGGGAGGTGATTCCAAGGCAATGGTGAAATCCAGACACAGGAAAGCCCAACAGGAATACTGAATTCCAAAGAAGTTCTCCGAGAATTCCAAGTTTTGGGATTTGGAAACTCCCAGGTCCTAAGTTCTACGAATATCCAAGACCTCAGGATTCTGGGACAGCAATCTTGGGAATTCTTATTTCAGGACTTCTGATTCCACTTCTTTGTGGAAACATCTATTTTCCACTTCCTCAGGCTGTTTGTATGACTTCAGCATTACTGATTTTGAAAGCCAGAAGTAAATTTAAAAAATCCTTCCCCAAATAGGCTGTACAATTCCTAGAAATTTTGTGGGTCCCAGATATGAAATTATTTAAATGCTTGTAAAGCTCATTATTTTAACACTATTTGCAGAGCAATGGTGACTCGGTTGGTTGGAGCATGATCAAGAATGTGACCAATGTTGGGTGCCTGGCTGGCTCAGTGTTAGAGCATGTGACTCTTGATCTTGGGGCTGTGAGTTTGAGCCCCGAGCTCCATGTTGGGTTTAGAGATTACTCAAAAATAAATAAATAAATAAATAAATAGCCTTAAAAAAAAAAAAAAAAAAAAAGAATACGACCAATGTTTGGGCCATTAGAGATGTGAATGCCCCAAAGGCACCCACGATTCTCTCTCCCCCCATGTTTTTCTGGTTTTCCCCCACCAGGCCTTTAGATCTCTACTCCTTAGTCTGAGTTTGAGTAGAATCCTAGGGCTGAAGCTTTTTGGAAGACCTGGGGTGGTCTGGGGAGGAGGGATAATCATACAATGTCCTCTCTGAAGCTCAGGAAATTCCCGGGCTTGCACCCTCCCCCAAACCTGGCCAGTGGCCAGGGCTCCCACAGTTCCTGTCCCCATCAGAGCTGCCCTCAAGCTTGAGGTCCTGCCCCCTTGCCCTGCTGGCTGTGGGTACGGATTAGGGGCCCTAAGAAGCCTTCTTGGGGCCCTAGGAAGGCTTCTTGTGGTTTTTTCCCAGGCTCTTAGTGTCTCCGTGGCAGATCAGAGGTGGTTACCGCCCTGGTCTGGCCCAAGAAAGGGTAAAAGTAGGGGGAAGGAAAGAGTGAGGACTCAGGAAAGGGGGTCTGACAGGAAAAAGTCAGTGGAGGTCAGTGAACCTTGATAGATCTGAGTGAGTAGAGTCGGGTTTCACAGCCTGGGGCTTTGGACACGGGCCAGGGTCGGGGAATAGAAGGAAAGAGACAGAGTCCCTACACAGCTGGGACTCTAGCTTGAGACAGAAGCGCTTACACTGTGTGGTGGGGAGCTGGGTGATGGGGAGAAGGACAGGGACACATGGAAGGAGCCCGCCGTTCCCGGTGACACTCTGATGGTCTGAGGCATTCCTTCTGTTCTGCACCTGCCCTCTTTCTCCAGTTCCCTTGTCGCCAGCCCCTCATCTGGCTCTTTTCTTCAGCTGTCCTCTCATGCCTCCTTTCCCTGGCCATCCTAGTCTGCCGCTCCAATCCTTCCCCAACGCATCCCATTTTTCCAGCCCCCCTCAACTCCTTCTCTTTCTCAGTCCCCCTAAATCAGAGGTTTCTCTAGCCCGCCTCTTCGATCGCTCTTCTCTGGCTCTGGATCCCCCAGCCCCCTCCCCACCCGAACCCTCAAGTCCTTCCCCCGGCCCCCGCCTCTCAGTCCCCTCTCCCCCCGCGCCCGCCTTCCCGAGCCCCGCATCCCGCCGGAGCCCGACACTAACCCGATTCGGAAGAGCAGCCGCTTGCTGCGCGCCATGAGCAGGCCGCGGAGGGTCCGCCGCGCTCGGCAGCTGCGGGGGCTCGCGAGCAGGACCAGGACGAGGAGCAGCAGCCCGCAGCCGGCGACCCACAGCCACGGCGCGGACCAGCCTGGCCAGGCCATGCTGGGGGCAGGCGCCCGCGGCGGATCGGGGGCGGGCGGGGCGGGGCGTTGCTAGGCGACGGCTCTGCCCTGGCCCCTTGGCAGGGAACCCTTCTGGGATGGGGCCCCGCCCCCTGCACTGCCGGGCTGGGGGGCGTGGGGGGCATTCTGGCCCCGCCCCGCCCGGCGACTCGCGTTCGAACCCGCCCCCTCGCCACCATCGGCCGGGCGCACGCCCCGAATGCCACCCGGCTGGAGGCGGCCTGGCCCCGCCCCCTCTGGCCGACCGGGAGGCGGGGCCGGTGTGGGCTTCGGACCTGCGCTAATCCGGGTCCAAGATCTCCAGTGGCCTGGGAGGGGACCGAAGCTCGAAGGTCCCCCCGCCCCCCTCCCCCGCCCGGCTTTCCTCCCACCTTCCCCCAACAGGGGACTCTGGGAGAGTCCCTGGAATGGTCCTCTTGGCGGGAAACCTTAGACAAACTTTTTCAGCTGGAAGGAACCTGGAAGATCACTTGGGCCAACTGCCATGCATTCATTTATTCATTCATTCAATTAGCATTCTCTGGCCTCCTATGTGCCAAGCACTATGCAGGACTCTGAGAGTGCAAGGGTCAAAGACACACAGCCTCTACGTTCCCGGAGCCTACAACGTAGAATCTGCTGGCAAGGAAACAAACCAAATAAGCAAATAAATATAATTGCACATGCATTTATTTATGTTTATATACACACACATACACACATACATACATACATACATACTTGTGTGTGATTACAAAGTGTGCTGTTAGAAAGGGAGTGAGCAGAGGGGGCAATGATATGAAGGACAGAGAGGACCAATTTAGATGGCAGAGGGCCTCCCTAAGCAGGTGACATGTAAACCATGCCCTGAAGGATAAAAGGTCACAGAGGCTCAGAGGGTGTGACTCAACCAGGATTATGCAACAATGGGTGGCAGAGACAGGACTAGGACCCTGGTATCCTGCCCCCCCAGCCCAGTGGGATTTCCACATCATTCCCCCCACCCCCTGCCTCCCACTCCCTGCACTGCTGCCTTCCTGATGGGTTCCAGAAGTTGTTGAGGTCGGTGGGAAGGAAGTAGAGGGCAGGCGTGGTGACACCTACAAATTTGGGCAAACCTTCTGGCTCCAGCCCTGGCCCTGGCCCAGAACAAGGGAAGGAAATGCTGTCAACAGTCCAGTAAGCTCTCTGTCCTGCTGGGAGATGGTTGGGGAGGGTAGCAGGGGAGGCAGTGCTCCTGTTTTCTTCCCTGCTGCCTGTGCTCTGGCCTCAGAGGCTGGATAAACTGACCCATGTACTCTCCTTCTCACGGACTCTGATTAGACAGCTGGATCTAAAGGCTGGGGCCCCAGTGTGGAGAGCATGGAAGTGTAGGATCAATACGGACAATGAGTTGGAGGCCTCATCCCCACCCTTCAAAAAAGCCAAGAGATGGGTTGATTCATCCCCCGACTGGAGTGTAATCCCAACACCTAATCCTGGTTTCATTCAGAAACCCCAGACATGGACTTTCTCTTATGTGGATGCATCTTGAGGAACAGAGCCTATGGCCTGCTCCCTCCCTGTCCCCTTGCCCAGCAATTCAGCTCCTTCTCCATGCCTGGCACACCAAGGGCTGTCAGAAAAAAAAAAATGTGTGTATATATATATACACACACACACACACATATATACATACGTATATATACACATATATATACATATATATGTATATATACGTATATATACATATACACACGTATATATACATATATATACATACGTATATATACATATATGTGTGTGTGTGTGTGTGTATATATATATATATCAGATAGAATGGAATTAAGCCCCTGCCGTTAGCTTCCCACCTATGAGTGCCATGCTGGAGGTGGAGGGGAGAGAAGACTGACAGGCTACTTTGCAGAAAGCCCTTCTAGGCCAAGGGACTTTGTGTGTCTCTAAATCTGAATCTCTACATGTAAAGGGAAGAATTACGAAACCTCATCAAAAGCCATCATGAACACACCTTTCTGCTGGTAAGGCTGTGCCAGGCATTACATTGAGAAATCAAAACACAGTCTCTGTCATCTGAAACAGGAAATGCAGGCTCAGGGCATGAATGATTGAGTCCTAAATCTTCAGCCACACAGACATTGACAAGATGACAGATAATCATCCAAGATGCATTTTATGAAATACATGAAGCCAGGACGGGAAGTATAAGGAGTGAGAGTGGGTGTTTTAGGGGACTCACGTAGGCTCAGGAAGCCCTCTTCTCCTTCCCTAGACTGCTCTGGAAGACTTCCAACATCTGCTCCAAGTCTGCTTTAAAGATTTTATTTTTTAAGTAATCTCTGCACACAACGTGGAGCTCGAATGTATGACCCCAAGATCAAGCGTCTCATGCTCCACTGACTGAGCCAGCCAGGTACCCCAGAATCTGCTTTAGTTTCATCTCGTCTCCCATGAGAATCTTCTGTCCCAGCCAGACTGATGCCTCATTACCCCCTCCTGCACTTTGTACCTTAAGATACCCAACTGCTTGTGTGTCCCTGAACCCATCACATTGCTTCACACCCTTGTGACTTTGTACATGCTGTGCCTTCTGCCTGGAGCGTCGTTCATCCTTCGTTCCCCAAAGACTCAGGTCAGATGCTCTCTCTTCTAGAAAGCTTTTCTCAGGGCACCTGGGGGGTAACTGGGTTGGTTGAGCGTCGACTCTTGATTTCGACTCAGGTCATGATCTCACGGTTTGTGTGTTCGAGTCCTGAGTCGGGCTCTGTACTGACAGCAAGGAACCTGCTTGGGATTCTTTGTCTCCCTCTCTCTCTCTCTGCCCCTCCCCTGCTTGCACACGCGCTGGCTCTTTCTCAAAATAAATAAGTATACATTAAAAAAAAAAAAAAAAAAAAAAGAAAGCTCTTCTCGAACCCTCTCACTCCAGCATGGGCTTATGCATGTCCCCTCTTGTGCCACTAGGTCTTGTACATAATTCTATCTTTCAATGCAATACCTCATGCTGTATATATTTTTTTTAATTTTTTTTTCAACGTTTTTAATTTATTTTTGGACAGAGAGAGACAAAGCATGAACGGGGGAGGGGCAGAGAGAGAGGGAGACACAGAATCGGAAACAGGCTCCAGGCTCCGAGCATCAGCCCAGAGCCTGACGCGGGGCTCGAACTCACGGACCGCGAGATCGTGACCTGGCTGAAGTCGGACGCTTAACCGACTGCGCCACCCAGGCGCCCCTTTGCTGTATATTTTTTTGTACGTGTCTGTCTATCTCAGACTCTAGAGTCTTGAAGACTTTACTGTCTTCCTGAAGAGTAGGGACTAAGGTTTAATTTATTCATCTTTGATGTGAATCTCCAGTGTCTGGGGTGGTACCAGACACATAGCAAATACAAATGTTCTTTTGGAGACTGAAAGAGAGAGAGAGAGACCACGAGCAAGTGGGGGAGGGGCAGAGGGCTCCACTCCCAGAATGGAGGGCTCAATCCCACAACCGTGGGATCATGACCTGAGTCAAAATAAGAGTTGGATGCTTCACAGACTGAGCCACCCAGGTGCCTCACACAAATGTTCTTTGAAATGGCCGACTCCATCGCTTCTCAGCCTTTTGGCTAAGGTCAAGTGAAATGGCCAACTCCAAGTCTCCTGCTTGATGGGACCAAGCCTGTGTCTTCCACCTTCTCAGATGCCATTCTTACCCTTGTTTCTACGGACCAGGCACACTGTTCCTCAAATGTGCAAGGTCATCCTCACCGCAGGGCCTTTGCTCATGCTCCCTCTTGGAACACTCTTCCCTCAGTTCTTTGAATAGGTAGCAGCTTCTCATCCATTGGGTCGCAGCTCAAATGCCAACCCCTCTGGGATGGAAATAGCCTGTATCTTGAGCTGACCGGTGACTGCATGGCTCATACCAGGAGCTCCCCATAGGGGTGAAATTGCCTCCCGGAAGACATTTAGCAAAGTCTGGAGACATTTCTGATTGTCACAAAAGGGAGAGGGAGGCGTGCTACCGCCATCTGGTAAGTAGGGGCCAGGGATACTGCTAAAACATCCTGTGATGAACAGGACGGCTCCCACAACAAAGATTTATCCAGCCCCAAATGTCAATAGTACAGACATTGAGAAATCCTTGCATATGCAAATGTGAAAAATTCACCAGACTGTGCCCTAAAAATGCGTGCATTTACCGTATTTAGGTTATATGTCAAATTAAAGAAAAAACGTTACCCTCTGAGAGGCCTTCGTTGCCTACCCCAACACTCTCGATTATACTGCTCTGCTCACCTCCTTTGTCACACTTTGCACAACATGACATGATTTTGTGATTCTTGTCTGCCACCCTGCTACATTCCATTCCTGCTACATGGAATGTAAGGCCCATGAAGTCAGGGAAGGATCTGTCTTCCTGGTGTGCACAATGCCTGGTGTGCACAATGCCTGGCTCAGAGCAGGTGTCCAGTTCAGTGTCTGTTGTGAATGAGCGAATGATAGAAACAAAGAATGAATGAATGATAATTTGGTTATTGCCACTGAGTGCCGTGACTGTTGCAAGACTGGAGTTCTGAGCATAGGTTCTGTCCGTGCAGGACGGCTGTGCAGAAGCCATGCCCTACGCAGGAGGAAAGCTGGTGAATGGGGAGTCAGACCCAGCCTGGTGACTGCCCATGTTTCATACCATTAGGGCAGGCTGCAGAAGAGCCAAGTCTGAGGAACTCCTCTTTTCCCATGACCTCCTCCCTTGAGCAGCCTGGGGTGCGCTGGCAAGGCTAAGGTTTGCTTCTGTGACTCTCCTAGGAGAGACTCACTTAATGACCTGAGTCAGGTGGCTGGAAGCCGTGCCATTCTGGCCTGTGATGTGATGGTTTTAGAGCTCAACTCCCAAAGAGTAAGCCTCCTTCCAGGTTCCTGGGGTGGGCCAGGGGTTCTGGAATCTGCCCCTTATCCACTTGCCATCTCAGGTCGTCTGTCCAGGGTGTCTGAATCCTGTCTTCCCAACTGGCCTGGGACCTTCCATTAGGATCGAGAGCCTGCCTTCATCTCGTATCATGGCTCAGGCTTAATGCCGGGTGCTTGGCTGGCATTCAGGAGATCATGGTATTGATGGTGATGATGATGATGATGATGATGATGATGATGGCAATGCCAGTGACAATGAGCGATCATGAAGGAGCTGATATGGAAGAACTGTTTGAATATTAGAGAAAAGAGACATCTTGTTGGACCAGGGTGGAACAGTGAGTTCAGTGTAGAAAAATTAGCCAGATGCAGCAGTGGTGGCTAGCATAATCTGGCCCCCACACAGCCCAGCCCCATTCACATCAGTCTGTACCCTCATCTGCTGCCCCCACGCCGAGCTCACCTTCCCATTGTGGACCTCCCTCCAAGGCGTGTGCCATACACCCTGCAACCCTGGTTTGTATAGCAACAATGCCTCTGACATCTTCTGCCTCCTCACAGCCTGCCCTGTCCTGACGGGCCATGACCCCTCTCTTCTATTCCCTTCCCCCCTCCTGCTGCCCTGCCTTCTGGAGGAGAAACCTTCAGCCTCCCACATTTGTCATGTGCCGTTCCAGGTCAAGATCATTGCTCCTCCTGCCTCATTTGAAAGCTTCTCTCCACTCTTCCTCATCAGTCCGACCACTGACCCAGCCCAGACTCTGAGGAGTTAGACACCTGTTTTGGTCTTCCTGTCTACTTCCTGCCATCGGGGAATTGCAACAATCATGGCTCATTGAAACTTGCAGCTCAGCAGTTCTCAAACTTTAGGGAATCTAAGAACTACTTGGGGAGCCCCACGTCGTCAGCCCCACAACCTGTACTCCTTTATCTCCAACCCCTAAAACCATGTGCTTTTTCCCAGCCCCTCAGCCCCTCCTGCCCACATTTCTTCCCTCCCAGTGAGAACTTGGATTCAGTCCCTTGAACCACTCACCACCTGTCAGCTTCCTCACCCACCTTGTCCCTCCATCGTTAGCCTACCAATCTCCAGAGACCTACCTGTACCAACCTGACAGTCACTCACCTTTTCAAACCTCATGGACAAAGCTGGAGAAGATGGCCATCCAATGTGAATTAGAGCCTCTACAATTCAGGGACCCCCGACACCCCTCTGAGACCCCTAACACCTATACTTGACAGTGCTTTGACTTTGCCGAGATGCCCTCTCATTACCTCCAGTTGCTATTGGAGACCTCAGGCACACCTCCACTTCCTTTACTTTCGGCCAATATCCTTAGAGGAGATAAGGTCTGTGCCCACCCACCATCTACAAATTTTGTTTCTTCCATGTGAATTTTTAGAGGAAATGCTGTTAGCCTTGTTCATATCTTCAACTGGTGTTCCTCCTGGCCGCTGCTTTTCCTCACCCTACGAGCAAAGTTGAGTATCTCACTGCCTTACAAACGTCCCTTGACTGTGGGTCCCTTTCTAGATTCTATTCTGCCTTTATCTCAACTTTCCTGAAAGTTAGTCTCCATGGGTTTGGTGGATTGTATTTCGGCTCTCAATTCTTTCTTTCTTTTTTTTGTTTTCCTTCGGTTCTGAAATTCTTCATCTCTCCCTGTAAACACATCCTTTGTTATGTGACTATGCGCATTTCCATAAAGGCAAAATAGACTCCCCCATGCCATTGATGTTGGGCTTGGTTTTGTGATTTGTTTTGGTCAGTGGAATGTTAGCAGACATGATATAAGCAGAGGTCTTAAACATGCAATTGTGGTTGAACCCGGTCTCTGTATATGGATACATGTACATGCCTTTTGCTGTAAGAACATCCCTCGGGTCTTTGCTGGTCTAAGGAGGATGAAAAACATGAAGCCAACTTGACCCCACTCCAGCTTAGAAGCCAGCCCAGCCCTGCAGAGTTCAGCCTAGATCAGCTGAAACTCAGCCTGCCCACAGATGCCTGAGAGAATAATGCTTATTGTTGTATACATCTCAGTTTCAGATTTGCTTGTTATGCAGCATTATTGCAACAATCGCTGATGGAGACGGGGGAAGCAAAAATGTTTAGCTATTAATGGTGCTGGAAACGATGCTTGGACAACTGATTAGCTATTCGGAAAAGAGCACTTTAGGCCTGTGCCTGGCAGAGTATACCGAAATAAATTCCAAGTGAATTAAAGTGTTAAGGACATAAAATTAAACCATACAAAATTAGGGGTGCCTGGGGGGTCCAGTCAGTTAAGCGGCCACCTTTGGCTCAAGTCATAACTTCATGGTCCATGAGTTCAAGCCCGCATTGGGCTCTCTGCCATCAGCACAGAGCCTGCTTCAGATCTTCTGTCTCCTTCTCTCTCTGTCCCTCTCCCACTAGCTCTCGTGTTCTCTCTCTCAAAAATAAATAAACATTAAAATAGAACATACAAAATTGGAAGAAAATTAAATGCATGTTCAACCTCTGGATAGTGGAAGACTTTCTAGGGCTAAAAACAATAAAAGCATTTTTCTAATTTTTTAATAGGCATGTATTACCATTAAACTCAGAGAAAAAGCAACTAGAGACCTAACAAGGGAAACAATTACCCTTTCAGCTACTTAAAAATTTTTAAACCTTTTGTATACTAAAAGAAAACATGCACATACACACAAACAAGAGAAAAAGCCAAGAACAAAAAATGTAGAAAATATTTGCCCCAAATTTGTCAGAGTTAATCTACTTAGTAAATAAATAAAGACCTTTTTTAAAAAATATTTTTTTGGGGGGCGCCTGGGTGGCTCAGTCGGTTAAGCGTCTGACTTCGGCTCAGGTCATGATCTTGTGGTCCGTGAGTTTGAGCCCCACGTCGGGCTCTGTGCTGACAGCTCAGAGCCTGGAGCCTGTTTCAGATTCTGTGTCTCCTTCTCTCTCTGACCCTCCCCCATTCATGCTCTCTCTCTCTCTGTCTCAAAAATAAATAAATGTTAAGAAAAAAAAATTTTTTTAATATTTTTTTGAAAGTTTATTTATTTATTTTTGAGAGAGAGGACATGAGCAGGAGAGGCGCAGAGAGAGAGAGAGAGAGAGAGAGAGAGAGAGAGAATCCCAAGCAGGCTCCACACTGTCAGCAGGGAGCTCGACACAGGGCTTGATCCCATGAACCCTGAGATCATGACCAGAGCCAAAGCCAAAAGTCAGAGGCTTAACTGACTGAGACACCCAGGTGTCCAAATAAAGATGTTTCAAATATAAGGACTCTAATAAATGAGAAAACCTGAAGAGCCCAATTAACAAAGGGATAAATGGCTAATATACATGAAAAAAATTTAAACTCTTAACATCTATAGTGAAATTAAATTTCTTAAATTAAAAAAATCCAGAAAATGTCAGCTAAATAAAGAGATATGATTTTCATCTATCAAAATGGAAAAGAATAAGACTAATAAAATGAAGACTAAGGTTTTACAGACTATGGGAAGATGGGTATTCATATGCTGCTTGTGATGATTATTAATTGGTACAATTTTCTAGAAAGCAATTCCCATTCATATGTGTGTTGTTGTTGTTGTTGTTGTTGTTGTTTTTTATCAATACATGTGTGGCAGATCCTGCTGGTTGATTAATACCCATTCTCCATCCCCCACCCCATTTCCCTTGCTAACCCCTATTTTGCTAGCTCTCTTATGAACTGCTATAGCCTCCAAGTGAGCCCCTTCCCAGCCCCGGTGGGTGGATCTTGATTGGTCCAAGCCACTTGGTGCACTCACTGCCCCGCCATGTAATTGGTTAGACCCAGGAATGTGATGCAATTCTTGCCATTAGATAATAATAGCAAATATTTATATAACACAAATCACATGCCAGGCACTGTTCTAAGTGCCTTTATGCAGAAAACTCTCAGCTCCCACGACAGCCCTATAAGTCAAATAGCTATAATTCCCATTGCACAGATAAGAACATCGAGGCACCGAGAGATCAAGTCAATTGCTCCACGTTGCACAGCTGTGAGGTGGGGCAGGAAATAGGCTGCAGGCCTTCTAGGGAAGGTTTTCCTTGTGATCGAAAAGGGATACAATAGGACTGTGCGCTTCTTTTGCTCCAGGATGCTGTCATCTGCCTGTGATGCCTGGAACGGCAGCTGCCAATTTTAGGACTTTGAGGAAGGAGCCTAAGAGGGTATTGCAATGCACTGGAGATGGCAGAGCACAAGTGAGGATGGAACCAGCGTCCTTGAGACATAACCAAGTCCCTGTATTAACCAGTCTGGATTACCTCGCCCTTGGACTTCTCATTATGTGAAAGAAAAACTGTCCTCATTGTTTAAGCCACTTTTAGCCGTTGCTTTTGTTTCTGTGTTTTGATACTTGCAGCCCCAAACACTCAAATACTGTGGGTAGAATTTCCATTTCAATATAAAGGGGGGAAACATGATGCCAAAGTGTATATATTTTATATAATTGATATGATTTCTGTAAACAAAAATGCATGGAAAAACCTCTAAGATGCTACCAGTGATGACTGTTGACTGATGAACTTATGGGGTACCCCTTGTTTTCTTTTTTTATATTTTAAAAATATTTTCTGCCCTTCTAGAATGAGATTGTATTATTATTTTAACCAAAAAGATTATTTTAGGGGTGCCTGGCTGGCTCAGTCAGTAGAGCATGCGACTCCCGATCTCAGGGTCATGAGTTCAAGCCCCACGATGGGGATAGGGTTTACTTAAAAAATTTTTTTATATTGTTTTATTAAAATAAATAAAGCACTCCTCCTTCCTGCCTTTCTTTCTCACTCCCCACTCATTCTCAGGCCACTCAGCTGAGCTTCTGCCCCCACCGGTCCATCCTGATTTGGCTCTTGACTCCTACAACATCAACCCCCTTTGTCACTGTTCAGTCCTGGTCACCTAACCTCTGGGCAGAGCCTTCTTTTTGCTTTGCCTTCCTGTCATGGTCTCTTCCTACTGTTCTCCCATACGCATCCCGTTCTGCTGCTGCCACTCACGTGTCCAGGTCCCCAGAGTTCATGACATAGCCCTTAAATTTCCAGAGCCATGTTCACTGCTTTCTCTCCCTGCCTCAGTCTGACGTGGAACGCATCACTCCCAAAGCGGAAAGTACACCTTGGCTTCCCTCTCGAGTTCCAAATCGAAATGCCCATCCTCTTTCCGGTCATCTCCAGGTGTGGCAGAGCAGGTGTAGAGGGGCCTCAGTCTATTTCGTGGCAAAAGGGACCGAGGATCCATACAGAGCTATTCTGATGATTGACTGTGATTACCCAGGGAACGTACATGGTGCCTGGCTCATGGGAGGTGTTCTTTCAATGATGTTATTGAATCTTGTATCATTCTTGCAGCATCAACGTCTGGTCCTCATATGTGCTCAAATACACATTTTAATGAATGGATGCAAACAAAGGGTGTGATCCTTCCCCCTCCATTCCCCACTGCCATCACCCAGATTTGGACCCTGGAGTCCTAACACCCAGTCCACCGCAGACACCTGTAGCCCCCGCCTGGCTTACACGGACTATCAGACAAAGCCTTTGGAAGCCCAGCTCTCAATCAGGTCTGACCCCCTGCTCAAAGCCAGTGTCTACACCATTAAATTCACATTGCTTGACTTAGCAATATGGCCTCAACCCAGTTTTCCAGCATTTTATGCTCCCACTGCTCCCTTCCACGTGCCCCCCACCCCTCCAGTCGGCCTGCCCTGGTCACTGTCCTGGGGTTTTTGCCCCCTACATCTGCCCCACCACACCTGGAGAAATCCTCTGAGGCACACTTCTGCCTCTGCACAGCCTAGGCGATCTAATACACTCCCAGAAATAGCTGTAATTAATTAAGGCCGATTCTCAGTTCAGGGAGTTCTGAAGGCTCTCCCACAGGGAGGAAGGGAGGAGTGTGAGGGCAGTCCCCAGGGAGACTGGTATGTCTTCTCTGGGAGTACAGCTATTTTATTTTATTTTATTTTTGAGAGAGAGACAGAGAGACAGAGAGACAGAGCTCAAGCGGGGGGGGGGGGGAGGGGGGGTGCGGGCAGAGAGAGGGAGACACAGAATCCAAAGCAGGCTCCTGGCCCTGGGCTGTCAGCACTGAGCCCGATGTGGGGCTTGAACTCACGAACTACGAGATCATGACCTGAGCTGAAGTCTGACCCTTAACTGACTGAGTCACCCAGGTGCCCCGTATACAGCTCTTTTAAAACTGAAAGTAAATGCAACCTCCTTTCCAAAGCCCCTTCTGATCACAACTGGTCACTACTCTATCTCCAGACTCTAGTAAAATGCATGCCGCATAGTTGTCAAAAGGAAATGAAATGAATAGTTTGAAACGTAACCCTCAATATTTCTGACCTTGAACTGTCGGGGGGGGGGGGTCCACTGGGGGAGCCACTGTATGTGGTTTCCAGGACCATGGCCTCCCCTGTCTCCTCCCTCATCCCAGCGCCTAGCACGGTGCTGGAGTCAGTGCAGAGTGATACGTGCGTGCTCGGGTGCGGGGAAAGGAAGACCAGAACTAGGGTGAGCGATGCTCTAGTCTGCACTAGGCATGGGCCGTGCATTGTGTGTGTTATTTCATCATCCTAACAATTGTGTAAGGCAGACGATGACGTCCTCACGTTAGAGATGGACAAACTGAGGCTCGGGTAGGCTAAGTGACACACCCCTTCCCAGAGCTAGTAAGTGACAGAGCCAGAATTCAGTCCTAGTTTTGTGTGACCCCAAATCCCAGGCTCATCCCCCTGACACTGTGTTGCCCGCCGGGGTAGAAGATGGTTCGGTCAGAGTCTTCCAGGAAACACGCCAACTAACGACTCGAGGAGAGCTTTGTGAACGGTTTACAAGGCGAAGCGCGCGGTGTAGGAAACACAAGGGATAGTGCAACTCCCCAGGGCTAGTGACAGTGAGGCCCTGGCACCACCTCTAGGCCCGACAAGCTAGGGGATGGAGCAGGTATGGAACCTGGAGGGACAGAGATGTGTGGACAGGGGCACCTGACCTTGGGTTGAGGGATACTGGGAACTTTGGTTGAGGACTGAGCCAGTCTGTGGTGACCCTTCGGGAGGGGGAAGGAGAACAAATACCCTGACTTTGCTCGCTCCTTGCCTCCCCTCTCTCCATTGGCCAAACCCAACTGAAGCTGGAGGACTGAAGTCCCACCGACGACGTGTCCGCACAGGCCAGCTCTGCGCACAGCGGAGCAGGGTAGAGATGAATGTGGGGGCACGTGGAAGACGGCCGGCCAAATGAGGCCCAAGAAGATATGTGGGTTTGGGGGGTCTGTGACGGAAGTGCACTGATTCTTCAGAGGTGGAGGCCCACCACCGCCTTGGACCCGTGAGGAGAATCGCTCCTAACTAGCCTCCCTGCTCTCACGCTCCGCCCCCCCTCCCCTCCCCCGCCCCCAGCCCATTCTCGCTCGGAGCCAGGGCATGGTCTTAAAATACGAACCAAATCATGCCTCTCCCCAGCTCGGAACCATTCAGTGACTTCTCTTTGAAGTAAAATTCAAAATCTTTAAGGAGGACCAAGAGGTCCTGTAGATCTGGGCCCCGCCCACTTCCCAGTCTCCTCTTAGGCCACGCCCCAGGGCTCACCCTCACCTCAAAGTTCTCCGAGGACCCCCCCCCCCCCACTCCCCCGCACTATCGGCTTCCGGGTAGCCTCCACCGCCTCCTCACAGCTTGTTCCTTCGGTGGAGAATGACCACAGCATGCCGGCCACCGCCCCACACACGTGCGCACACACACATCCACACACCCCACACACATCGCATAGCATGTACATACACACAGATACACATACCACACACCGTACGCCACGCGCGCGCGCGCGCGCACACACACACACACACACACACACACACACGGCCCATCTGACTCAGGCTACTCTTCAATTCTTCAAAGCCACCCTGTCGGGCAGCTGCCTTGGCCTCTCCAGTTGCCACGAGGTCCCATGTACTGCTCTCTTAGGGCACCACGCCCATTTCTCTTCGGCGTAGGTGTTACTGTTTGTCGTGATACATTCACCAGTGAGAGCGCTTGCTCCTGTTTTCCCCACTGGAGGTTCCAAGAGGGCGGAAGCTGTATTTACGGTTTCCCTCCCGTCTAGCCGCCCCACAGTGCAGGGCTGAGGGCACGGTTCACCCCTCAGCCCCCCAGCAGCACTTGCCGAGTTAGTACAACGGGACCGGGCGTCAGGCCTGACTCCGCAGCTCCTCGCCACCGCCACCGTGAGCCCGCGTGTGCGTTCTACTGCTCTGAGCTCAGTTCCTTTTCAAATTGACTTATGGAGAATTTAGAGCCACTAAACGAAAGAGAAAATAGTAGAAGGCGCTCTCCTATCCCCGTTTTCTAACTTCAACACTGGTCAACTTGTGGGTTTGGTTTCTTTATCCATAGGTAAGGAAGATTAGGGTGATCTTCAACCTTTTTTTGACCATGACTCACAATAAGGACATTTTTCATGAAGACTCATACACACTAGAGGAGTCAACAAAACTAAAGCAAAGTTACACGTAATAATAGTGCTTGTATCCTCATTGTTTTCTGGTCTATTTTTTCACTGTCGGTATGACCCACTTAATTGAATTCACTAATGGGTCATGATCAGCAATAAAAGGACACCGCACTGGATGATCTTCCACCTATCTAGAAAAATTCTTGCCAAACAATGATAGTCAGATCCTGCCCCCTAGTGGTCATGTTTGGAACTGAGCTTGTCTTCCTAGAGGTCAATTTTTTCAGTAAATACATTCATTTCAGTAAAAAGTGCCGAGTTCAGGACCTATGCAAGGCATCTGGGGAGAAGCCGGGGGGGAGGGGGGGATGTCTGCGATGAATTACAGCATAGACCTTGACCCCGAGTCTTCCTTCAGTTGATGACCAGCATAACTGCTATAGATCTGTGCTGGCCAATATGGTAGCCACCAGCCCCATGTGGCTATTGAATACTTGAACTATGTCTAGTGCAACTGAGAAATTGAATTTTAATTTTGTCTGATTTCAATTCATTTAAACTTAAATATAAAAATCAACACTTATTTCAGTTACTCAAAAATGTATGGAACAATACTTTTTCAACTGTACGTTTTTTATAACATCTAGATGAAGAGTCAATATTTCTGATGAAAATTTAACGTCCAAATTGAGATGTGCTATAAATGTAAACGAGATTTCAAAGTCCTAGCATGGAAAAAATCCTGCCAATTTAATTTTTTATACTTGGTTAAATGTTGGAATAATGTTTTTGGATATGTTGGGTTAAATAAATAAATAATTAAAATTCATTTCACGTGTTTACTTTTACTTTTTACTTCATTTTTAAATTTTATTTATTCATTTTGAGAGAGAGAGAGTGAACAGGGGAGAGGCAGAGAGAGGGGGAAAGAGACAGAATCCTAAGCAGGCTCCATACCACCAGTGCAGAGCCTGATGTGGGGCTCGAACTTACAATCACGACCTGAGCTGAAACCAAGAGTCAGATGCCCAACTGACTGAGTCACCCAGGCACCCCTATTTTTACTTTTTAAATGGGCCTAATGGAAAATTTTTAACTACTTATGTGGCTTAAGTCATATTTCTAATGAATAACACTCTCAAGGCTGGAGTTCTTCTGACATCTCTCCTTCCAGCCCCTCTTGTGTATCTTGCATCTTTGATGGAGGTGAAGGAATATGCTAGAATCCTCAATCAGACTGGGTAGGGATGGGGACAGGGATTAGGAATTAAGTGTTGGCCAGGGGCACCTGGGTGGCTCAGTCGGGTAAGTGTCCAACTTTGGCTTGGGTCATGATCTTGTGGTTCATGAGTTTGAGCCCCAAATCGGGCTCCACGCTGGCAGTGAGGAGCCTGCTTGGGATTCTCTCTCTCTCTCTCTCTGCCCCTTTTCCACCTGTTCTCTCTCTCTCTCTCTCAAAATTAATTAATTAATTTTTAAAAAGGAGTTAAACATTGGCCAAATTAAGGTTGGGATGCCTATGGCCTCGTCTAGAAGAGTGCGGTCCACCAGGCAGGAGTGACTTGCCTGGAGCTCCTTAGCAATGCAGATTCTCAGGTCCCACCCTGAGAAGCAGAATCTGCATTTAGACAAGATCCCCACATCACTTGTTTGCACATCAAAGTTTGGGAGAGCCAAGTGGAGATACAGGGGGCAGTTCTCTGCATTTCTTTCCTCAGGGACATAGGAAGCAAGGCCAAGGCTGAGAGTGAGGCTTTGGAGAAGGTGTTGGAGCGCTGAAGAGATTGAGGGAAATGTGGAGGAATCATCTAGGGTGGGGGATGTCAAGACGAATGACGAGAAAAAAACCCAAGTCTTCATGAACTCTGTGAGATCAGCCAGCACCTTCCTTCTCCCCTTCAGCTGTGTGCGTGCAGGGCAGTATCTGCCCGCTGAGTTCCCCCAGGCAGAGAGGGGCAGAGCAGTGTGGTGATTCTCACGAGGGACCAGGGATGGAAGCTGGTTAAGGAGGGGAGAGAAGCGGGGAGGGACAGGAGGAGGATGGGAGACGCATGAGTTGTCAGTCCTGGTGTGGTCACAATGGCAGTTGGGGTTGTTGAGCTGGAGAGACAGATGATGGTCAGGGCGTGGGCACTTGAAATTGAGATGATAGAGGGGGTGCAGTTACGGGTAACGAGAGGTTGCAGGGCAGCTATTATCTTGGGCTGGGAATAAGAGAAGAGGAAATGGCTGTTGGCTTTTTGGAGCGCGCAGTTGTTTAGGCAAATGAGGAAGGCTTTCCGCCCACGAGAGACCTGCAGAAGCTGGGAATCCCCAACGGGTCAGGGTGACAGAGGAGATCAAGGTCCGCAGCCGTGGAGGGCAGCCTGTGAGGGCAGGATTGAGCTACACAAAGGCGAATTCACCTATCACGTCCTGTTAAGTCTTCCTGAATGCAATCACGCCATCACGCCGCTGGCCGACTGAGTCACTGGGCTTCTCTTTCAACCGACCACAGCAATTCACAGAGTTTGCTAGGCTCCAAGTATTCGAAAACTGCCATTTTTAATCCTTATACCCTATTGTTACCTCCCTTAAAAAATTTTTTTTAATGTTTATTTATATTTGAGAGAGAGAGAGAGACAGAGACAGAGCATGAGTGGGGGAGGGGCAGAGAGAGAGGGAGACACAGAATTCAAAGCAGGTGCCAGGCTCCAAGCTGTCAGCATAGAGCCCGACACAGGGTTCAAACTCATGAACCCTGAGATCATGACCTGAGCCGAAGTTGGATGCTTAACCGACTGAACCGCCCAGGCACCCCCTAATCTCCCTTTTTTATAGATAAGGATATCAAGGCTCAGAGAAGTTAAGTAATATGCCCAATGTCACACAGCCACTAAAGTGATCTGAACAGAGCCCAAGTCTGTCTAGCACCAAAGCTGGCTGATATTCGGATTCACCAGGGGGCCTTCGTTTCAGCCTCCGCTAAGATGCTGATTCACATTTCTGAGTCTAGGAAGAGGTATCCCCAAGGGAACTGACCTATTTTCACAAGCCCCTTAGGTGATTCTGATAGTCAGGGAAGATTGGAAAGCATTGCCCGGTGCCCTGGCTGCAGCACAGTGGATGCCAGGCGGGTTCTGTGGCCCAGCCTTTGTCACAAGGGGACGCATCCAGGGAAGGAGCTCTTCCCCAACCTGTCTCCAGTTCTATTGAGCTGCTAAGATCGCTAGCAACAGTGCCACGTGCGTGCCATTTTCAGTGCTTTTCACGTAGATGATTTCATCCGAGGCCTCAAAAGTGCAGGAGGTAGGAAAAAACAATATGATTAGACTCATTCATAAGTAAAGAGATGGGCCCCAGGCCTGACAGCCATTCAGGGGCAAAGCTAGGACAAACCTCTTGTTTCTGGGACATCCACATCCACCCTTCTTTCTACTCCCAATTTCTTTATGACAGTGCTGACTAGGGGCACCTACTTGAGTGGCTCAATCAGCTCAGGTCATGATCTCACCGGTTTGTGGATTCAAGCCCTGCATGGGGCTCTATCCTGATGGCGCAGAGCCTGCTTGGGATTCTGTCTCTTCCTGTCTCTGCCCCTCCCCCACTCGTGAACACTCTCTCAATCTCTTTCTCAAAATATATAAATAAACTTAAAAAAAAGAAGAAGAAAGTGCTGACTTAATGTTTATGGATAATAAGACTAATTTTTAGGGGAAAGAGTTCTAATTTTTTAATGTTAGAATCCCTTTAATTCAACAGATGATGGGGCAGGGCTGTCTGAAGCTAGGGATGAATGAGACTTTGTCCTAGCCCTCCAGTGGGGAGAAAGAGGCATATTTACCCCAGGCTGGGTTAAATGCCTTGAGTCAGTAAACACAGAGTCCTCTGGAAAAAAAAGGGGGGGACCGGCAGCTTTTTGGAGAAAGTGATAAATGAAAAGACCTTTCTTGGGTGGAGTAATGCATAAACTCTAAGTAATCAGGCACACTGCAGGAGGAATTTGTAGGACAGATGATTGGAGCCCTGGGGCTAGGTGCAAAGCTGAACTTTCCCTGCCCACTCCCTTCTGGTTCCACCTGGGCTCCCGGGACACCACCCAGGGGCCCACTCCTCCCGGACCTCCCTTTGCCTCTCCTCTCATCAATCACTAAGCTTTGGCTACCCCGTCCCTAAAACAAACAGCAGCCTGATTCCTTTCATTCCCTCTACGCTGCCTGCAGCTGCCTCTGACTTGACTGAACTTGACTTGACTTTCCTCCCAGGGCAGGGTTGACAGAAAGATACAAGACGCCCAGTTAAATTTGAACTTCAGATAAGCAAGGAATAGTTTTAGTGTAAGTATTTCCAAATATTATATGGGGCAATGACACATACTTAGGGGAAAAATTATTTGTTGTATGTCTGAAGTTCAAATAAAACTGGTCATCCTGCATCTTTATTTGCTGAAGCCAGCGACTTTACTCTAGGGGCGCCAGCGGGCCTCCCGCGACCTTCCCAACCTCCTTCTAGGTGGCTGCTGATAGTCACATGCCTCCCATTGCCCTGGAGGTAAAATCTCAATTCTGACTCCCTGTCTCCGAGCTCAGCCCAACTTCTTGCCACTCCTACCCCACTCTATCCGCCCAATCCTAGATTGCTGGGACCAGGGGGCCCTAAACCCCATGCTTAAGATAAGATGCTATTCCCAAGTAAGCATTTCTTCATCCCAGCACTTGCCAAACTGTCAAAATTATAATCAGGTGGTCTTTAACCATCTCCCCTAGACTGTGAGTTTCTTGAGGACAGGGGCTATGTCCTTCAGTTTTGTCACCTCCAGAACCAGAAATTGCTGTCTGCTTGACAGACAATAGGGGCTTAATTAATGATCTGCTAAGAGTCTTATGAATAACACGTTTATCCCTTTTATCCAGGGATAAAAAGGGGTCAAGAGAAGGGTACTGAATGCCTCTGGTGTGCCCTGGGCTAGATGCTTCATTTCAGATTCTTTTAGGATTATAATCTTGATTCCATGATCAGCAAATTGGCCCAGGAAAAAGCAAGCAGCAAGGCTTGCATGGGGCTTGGTGGTGTGTGTCCCCACATTCCACTTGCCCATGGGGCAGATGTGACTGCTGGCTGGGAAACAAATCTCCTTGGAGACTGTTCTAGCAGTTCCCAGAAAGTAGAGAGGTACTTTCTGGGGAACGGGCCCAAGGGTAGAGAACATGAAGGGGTGTCTGGAGATCTTTCCAGATTCTGCAAGGCTTTGCATCTCACCTACGGCTCTATTCTGATATCAGGGGACTTGCTCCGGTGAGCTCACGCTTTGGGAGGGGACTTCTTAAAATGAGGTCTGTGGCCCCCTAAGAACTGAATTTACATTGGGAGTTGGGGTGGCTGGGGGAGTTAGCCTGCCATAATGTCTACCAGTCCCCCTAAGTAACTCCTTTTTAAATGGTAGCTATACGAATATACATAGTATGTGTGTGTGGGCGGGGGAGGGGGGGGTGTAATTTTAAAAACATCTGTATTTTAATTGGTTTGAAATATATAATCTATGTGGCAATTTTGCTTACTATGCTTACTAGTAAGTACACTGTTTTCACTTATGTTTGGTATGCATATAAGCTTCCAGATAAGTCCATGGGCCCCTCCTTCCTAAGTCTGCTCTATGACAGCTGGACAGACCACCAGAGGTAATCATGTAAAGAAAACTGCTTAGTGATGCGTTTGGAATCAGGAGGGCTTCAGGTGGTCTTGGTGGTCTACCTGCATTCATTTCTAGCTGTGTTTTGTCAAGTTTACCTGCCTCACCCCCACCATTCAGAAAGTTAGCGCCCATGGGCTGTGAAAGACATTCAGCAGTACGTTGATCTGTAGCTTATTAGCACTAGATAAGCACTAGATAAACACCTGAAATAAGGCTGTTCCTCTACCGGCAGCTTTGGCGTAATGGAAAAAACATGGACTTTGCAACAATACAAACCCGGGCAATGTTTCAAAACTTGCCAGAACTCACTTCCTGGTTTGGGAAATGGTACGAGGAGGGCATCCTTGCATTAGTGACCGGGAGGGTTGACACAACAGGCACACTAATACTAGTAACCTACATCCCAAGTCAGGCCTTCTGACTCTCAAACACCTGCTTTCCTGGTTGAAGTAACTTCAATCGGGGAATGTCTCAGTTCCCAGGGTCAGAGATTCCCAGTTCCCTCTACATTTGGACGTTTGAAGTTTTAAACTTGCAAAGGGCGTTCGGCTTAAAAGAAGAGAATTGTCAAGGGTGTTCAGGGATTTATGTCTAATAATGAAAAATAGGAAACAGTTTAAATGTCCTCCAGCAGGAAACTGATTTAATAAATCATCACAGCTATGTGATAGAATACTTTGCGGCATTAAAATTACGCTTTTGAAGAATTATCTAGTGTCAAGAAAAAATGTTCTTGATAAAATGTTAAGTAAAATAAAAGCAATATTTAAAACATCATATAATATGACCCCACTCCAGAAAGACAAGTGAAACACATGGACGTATAAGGCAAAGAAGCACAAACGCAAGCGCTTTCCGAAGGGAGTCGGGAGGCGTGGAAAGACGTGATTTTCCTCCTCTATTTTTGTGTTTTGTCAGTTTCCATCAGTGATCACGTATTGCCTTTAAATGTGAGCACACTAGAATCACGTCGGGGCCTCGGCAGCCGCGCGCGCGCGCGCACGCGCGCGCAGCTGGCGGACGCGGGCGAGACCCCGGGCGGACCCCAGCGCCCCCTGGCGGCGCCCCGAGGCCCCGCCCCACGGGGTTGGGACGACGGGGCGGGGCGCGGAGCCCCAGCCCAGCCCAGGCCTGGTCAGCGCGCTCGGTGCCGGACTCGCCGCGCCGGGAGGGAGGCCGGGAGCGCACCGTCGGAGCGGTCAGGCAAGCCAGGGGGCCGGGGCCGGCGGGAGTGGGGGACCCCGTGTCGGCGGGGACGGAGCCAGAGCTGGGACGACGCCCCAAACTTTTTCCGAGTGCTCGGCCCGGGGAGGCGGTGCCGGAATGGGAATCTGTTGCCTTCGCCCTTGGAGTTTCGCTTTCCCGCTGCTCCCCGGGAGGCCGGGGGGGGGGGGGGCGCCTGTTTGGCGTTGGGAGCCGAGCAGTGGGTGGTGGGCACCAGCGAGCGGGCCAGGGTCTGTGGGTGTCGCGTCCCCCTCTTTCTGGCGCGTGCGTCGCAGGGCGTGTCCCCCGTACGAGCCCCCAGAGTGGCCAGTTGCGCGTGGGATGAGGCTGTCCGGTCCCTCGGCTGGTGGGAGGGGGAGGGGAGCGGCCGGGGAGCCTGGTGCCAGCCTTGGTGTAGACAGGTGAATGAGTCTGTGAGTGAGTGGGGGGAGGGGTCAGCAGCCCTCTATGCTTGGCGTGGGGAAGTGCCACCTCTGTCACCGTGACTTTGCCTCAGCCTGCCTGCTTCCAGCCACTGTGCCCAGGCTGGATTCAGAAAGCTACAAGGAAGTACTGTCCTCCTCGTGGCCTCTTTGGGTCAGCATAAAAACCCAACGGGAACATGGGAAAGGGGAAAACAAGTGGAGCTGGGGAAGGAGCCAGGAGCCAGTGGGAGTGCCAGCAGGGGAAGGCTGCTGGGAGGCTTGGCCCTGATCTGTGGGTCCTGCATCAGCTTGTCCTCCAGGGTGTCCATCCCCTCTCACCCCACTGTGGCCTGGGTGTGGTATCCAGGGGGTGGCATTCTACCTGAGGAACCTGGACATGGGATTAAGTGGGGGTCAGGGAACCAGGGTCAGGGCCAGATGTCATGGCAGATCCTTCAGGTGTCCAGTTCTCTGGGGCTCTGAAATATTCATCTCACCAGTGAGCTTTGGTTTCAAAGCTGGCGCCTTTGGCCTGGCCAGTGGTGGCAGGGGGAGCCAGGTGCTGCCTTGGGGCTGCTTTGTCGGGGGCCAAGGGGCAGCCTTACTTTCTCCTCACCTGCCTGCTGTCCCTGCCTCTCTAGCCACGGGACCCAAACAGAGGACCCAGTTTGTAACTTAGAAAAAAGTGGCGGGACCACACAAATGTCAAGGGCATTGACTTCTTCTGTCTTCTGGTGCCATGACCTCAGGGCCTCGCTTGTAAAAATGGGCACGTCAGAGACGTAATGATGGGTTACACCATAAGTGTGGGGAGAGCTTCATGTCATGAGCTAGGGTAATAGCCACCTCAGCTCAGACTCCTCCCATGGGAACAGGGGCCTCAGCTGGAAGCTGTCTACCTCAGAGCACTTCCATCCACCCCCCAAACTTCTCACCCAGGGTCCTTCAGAAAGCGCAGAGGCCCCAGAGAAGGGACATACACTTGTGTCTTCGGAGGGCTGCAGGGGCAGGGTCAGAGAGGGGAAGCCGAGTCAGCTCTGGGAAGAAGGTCTCCGCTAACAACACGGTTAATGCTGATGTGGGCTTTCTTGAGCATTCTGTTGGGACTGCTGTACAGGGGAGGGCCTTGACCTCCAACCCTAAGAGTTGAGATTCTGAGCCAAAACTTGGGTCTTGTTTTGAAGTAGAGATGATATTCAGAAGTCTACAGGCCACAGTGCCGGTACTGAGGGTACTCCATACACTGGTCAGGGAGGAAGATAAGAATGAGTCCTTCTTCTTGTGTTTAATGATTTGTATTTTTTCCCATGACAGCAAGGGGATGGTAGGCGATGCCAGTCTCCTGGTTCTATGCTAGTTGAAGATGTCCCCCCAGCCCTTGGCAGTAGATCAGTAAATTCCACCATGGAGAATATAATAGCAGCTGTCTGGGAGGTGGGGGGTAGAGAGGAGAAGGACCCTTGCCGTGGACGCTGACTGGCAGTGAACTGACTCAGAGTGAGGGGGCATGCCTGTGCTTCATGTGACTGCTCTGAGGGCTGGGTAGAAGGACAGGGGTTTTAAGATATGAGGAGTTGGGACATGAATCATTCTCAGGGTTGGGTCTATCTGTAAAACAAAGGTGGCCTGGTCAGGATCCCACAGGATATTAATTAGGTGTGCTCTGATAAAAATGTTTCAGGCTTGAGCAAGTTTGGAGGAAAACTGGGTGAAACAAAGTTGAACAGCTTTTGCTCATGGCAGGGCTGCTCAGAAGCTAAAAATGCCCTTGTGCCTTGGGAATTTCCAAAAGGGGTATGGATTGTTTTTCAGACTTATCTGTTTCAGAGCTCATTTGTTAACATCTCCCGGGGTAGTGTTCTTTAGAGCAGTTTGGGAAATGCCTGGCTGGATGAATTTAGCTTTCAATGCCATGGTTCTGGGTAACGAGTCCCTCCCCTTTGCCCCCATGGGGGCTGATTTGGGGGAAAAGGAAGCCGAGGGAGGGCATTTGCCTGGTGGCAGGGTTAGAACTTTTGAGCCCGGGTCTCTCGCCTTCCTGCCTGGTAATCTTTCTTGTCTATGGTGTCACGTTCTTTCTTTGCAGACTCTGGGGTAAGTGAGCACCCAGGAAATGCTGGCTGCAGGGTCCAGAGGGCAGTATGGGGGCAGTTTGGGAGGAGAGGGCATTAGGGCCAGTCCCAAACCCGGAATATGTCAGGTGCCTCTGCCTCTGTGGACATTTTACATCAGTAGTGACCCCAGCGTAGATTCCTTAGGAAATGTGTCACTCTGCCCTGAAACCCGTGGGTCATTCTGCCCTGAAACCCACTGCTCATTCAGAAGCAGAGGCTCTTGGAGTCGGAATGGACTTGATCTTTTGGTTCCATGTACTTGTTTTATGGAGGAGAAAAGTGAGTCCAGAGATGTGGAGTGGCCCACCCTGACTCACAGTGGGGTTAAGACCAGGACGAGAACTCTGCTCCCTGCCTTCTAACCCAGGGCTCTGGCGTTGGACTGACTCTGTGCAAGGGAAAAGGTCTTTGCTACCTCAGCCCGCCCCAGGTGCTGGCCTGGGCACACAGGTGGCTGGTGGGCGTGCCTCAGGGGCTTCTGTTCCAAGCAGGTGTCAAAGCAAAGGGCATGAACTGTAAAATCAGACCTCAAATCTGGGTTCAAACACATCTCTGCTGTTTGCCTGCTGTGGGACCCTAGATCTGTTTTTGTCTGAATTTCAGTTTTATCTATAGAGTGGGGGTAAGAACATGCACCCCAGAGGGCCGTTGTGAGGCTCAGACCTGCCTGAGTAGCCAATGACAGGTACATTACTTACTGCTGTGAGCGGTTCTCTTCCTTCCCTGCCTATCACAGGGAAGGGTTCGTTCCTTTCTGCACGGTGGGTTGTTAATTCTGCCTGCCTCTGCTCCCTCCTAGTCTTGAAGTCCAACTGAGAGGCAGAGAGGAAACCAAAGGAGGAGGTGGATAGGGACTGTGTCTCTGAATTCTCCTCCCTCATCTGCATGGCCCGGCCTTTGGGACCATAGATGTGGCTGGGGTCGCTGAGCTCACCCACACTGCCGGCACAATTCTATTACCCACTGACGGGGGCTGAAGCTGTGGGGCCTGGGTTACTTCTGCTCTCCAGGGCATCTTCCTCACCCCTCTTAGCCTCAGATCTGAGAGAGGCCACCCTGGCTCGGGGCTGGGGCTGGGACGGAAGTCATGGGTTGGCAGTCTTATCTACTTCTGAGCAGGAAGGCATGATGGGGGCGGGGGGCGAGGATAGGGGGGAAAGGGTATCTTGTTCTGGCCCCGCCTCACTGGGCAGGGCTGGGGATGGAAGTTTCAAACCCATGACCAAGAGGCCCTTTTGTGGGCTGGGACAGGAACTTTCTTGGCATTGGGGTTTCCTTGTCTGTTAGATAACCGGATGATTTCTAAAGGCCACTCCGTCTCTTACGTCAGGTTTTAGATCCCCTCAGAGTCATCCTGTTATTCCCAGAAGCCAGGCAGACTGAAGGATAAGTTGATTCTGGGCCTCTTGGTCCGTGTGCAGCAGGCCTGGTGACTGCCCAGACACTCCTGGGTGTATCTTTTTTAGTCCTCTGCCCTGGTGGCTCTGTGCTGGGGGTGGGGGTGTGGTTCTTGGGGGTTGGGGAGAGCTGGAGGAGTTGGGGTAGGTAGAGGAAAAGGGAGGGAAGGAGACCGTCCTACGAGGCCAGGGGCTGTGTTCCTGTGCCTGCTGGGTGGGGTTTCCTGAGATGCACACTCTGAGCTATTCTTTCCATTCTGACTCTGGGCATCGGTTCCTGGCAGCGAGGAGGGCAGGCTGCCTGGACCAGTCAGCTGCTCCTTTCCGCCCCTCCCTCCAACACACACCCGCTTGCTTGCTTGCTTGCTTGCTGTGACTCCAGTAGCTCAGGCCTCCTCTCTGCAGATTCCAGAGCCTTAACCCTTCAGGTGCGCCCAGGGGAGCCTGAGCCTGGGCCTCAGCTGGCCAGAGCTGTGGCGGCCACACCGAGGTGGCTCCGGGGGAAGGGGCTGTTTCCCCAAGGCTGTACCTGAAAACCTTGACAGCCAACAAGTCCTGTGTTTGAGCCCGCCCACTGCTGCTGCTGGGACGGCTGGGTCTGGAGGAGAAAGGAGAGCTTCTGGCTCCTTCTGGTGGGGGATTGGGGTCTTGACGATGGGGGAGCAGACTTAGATCTGTAACATGGCAAGGATGGGGCAGTTAGAACGTCTTGATAACAGGCATGGTGAGGAAGAATGTTCTAATGATTCAGGCTGCCTGCAAGTGGCACAGCCTTGCTCCCTGTTGTTGGAGTGTGTTCAGGAGAAACTGAATGCCTACTGTGTTTTAGGAAAATTCATGCTCCCAGTGGGGACCCTTCAAGGTCCCTTTAGCCCATGGAGACTGTGAGCTCCTCTACTAGCTACTGGCAGAACCCAGATGACCTGACTCCTGGTTTCTAGTCTTTGGGCATCAGTCATCCTCCCCATCTCTGGATCGTCTCCCTCCTCTTTCCCCTCCTTCTCTTTCAACTCCACATTCTCCAGCGCCTACCATTACTCACAGCTCTGAAAGTAAACACTGACCACTTCCCCCTTTCCCTACTGCCTAGGCAGAGGCGGGCCCCAAACCTCATCCTTCTCCGAGGTCTCCATGACACAGAGTGACCAGGGCCCTCATGTAGGCTGGGCAGCTGTCAGGGGGCAGGCCAGGCTGTGGGCCAAGGCTCCTGCCCGCCTGGCACTGCTCAGAGGTGGGTGTGGCTGTGTTCTGCCACTCCTCTGACTCGCCTGAATGCTCTCCCCTTCTCCGGTGCCCAGGACTGCACATCAGAGAGCGGGGATGTAGGCCCCGCCTCAGGTCCGGCAACATGACCATGACCATGGAGAGGTCACTCGACTTCCCCGTCTGGCTGGTAAAGCGAGTGGGCTGGCTCACCTTAGATGAGAGAGTTTGCTTTTAGCTCTGTCATTTAAGAATCTCTAGCTCTGAATACCCTCTTAACCTCCTGACGGTGTTTGGGAACCGGGAGATGGGGAATTATGGAGGGGCCTGAGTGGTTCCGTGTCCTTTGCTATGTGAGCCTTCTGTTGTCATTAGAGGGTCTTAAACGGGTAGCCGTGAGTGGTGACGAGAGGCTTAGATAGATGGGGCATCAAAATGAGAGATGAGAGCATGGGGCTCTGCAGTCCGTCTTGGCGCTCAGGTGTTGACTTCATCACACCCTAGCTAAGTAACTTTGGGCAAATGACTTAATTCTTCTAAGCCTCTATTTCTTCATTTGTACATAGGGATAACATTATCCACCCTGTTGGACTACTGTAAGGACTAATAAAATAATAACTATAAAGAGCCAGCATTTACTGTTTTTATCAGGGGTCAGGTACCCTTCTAAGTGTTTTATGCATATTTTTACAACTCTGAGAACGGTATTGTTAAGAGTGTTAAACCCATTCTCCAGGTGGAGACAGTGAGTCATAGTGAGGTGACATGGTCAGTGCCAGTCTCTGGTGAGCATGGGCTGGTGGCTGAGCCCTTGGAGAACCGGACTGTGAGCTGCTGCGTCTCCAGCAGGCGGGTCTACTGGTGAATTCCTCAGAAGAGTCAAAGGGAGGGGTGAGAACGTGCAGAGGGAGTCCTCGTGAGTCAGCGGCCTCCTGAGCTGGACCAGGCCCCTGGAGACCTGGTGGCCAATCCGAGGCTGACCTTCCTCTCCATGATTTACCCTGGGGCCACAGCCCCTGTGGTCTGGAAAGGAGCCTGTTTGCCCAGCTTGGCTTAGAGGGAGGAGGGAGGGGTCACTGCTGGCCAGGCAAAGGGGAAGCCCCATGTCGCTGGGTGCCTCAGATAGTTCACAATCTGTTAGAGCAGGAAATGAGCTCACAGATCATCTGACCCATAACACCTCATTTTATAGAGGAGCACCCCCAGCAGGAGACAGGGCCAGGTCATGGTGTCATCACCTGTGGTGGCCCAGCTGGGGCTTCAAACCACAGGGCCTTTTCTGCCAGTGCCTCTTGGGCCATGCTCAGCCTATTCATCTGTGTGCCATCACCCAGATGGGTGGGCATCACAGGAACCCCGGGCTGAGATGGCTGTAATAATAACACATAGCCCTACTCCATAGTAAGTTTTTTTTTTTTTTTTTAATATTTTGTGTTTTTTTATGTAATCCCTACACCCAACATGGGGCTTGAACTTACAACCCTGAGATCAAGAGTTGTATGCTCCACTGACTGAGCCCGCCAGGCACCCCTTTCTTTTTTTTAGTAAGTTTTAGATATAGCCCTACTCCAAAGTGACCTGTTTGCACCTCTTCCTATAGACAGGATGCCATTCTCTTGGTGGAGTTAAAAGGGGATTCTTGGAGAGGGACGGGCAGAGGGGTGTAGGGAGAAGGAGCCTTTTGCCTCAGGGGAGGAGAGCCAGTTCATGTTTCTTCCTTTTTCAAAATCTATTAAGATTCACATATTTATACTTATTACCCTATCCTTACGGAAGACCGGGACATTTCCAAAGCAGTTAATATCTGTTTCTTATGCTCACAACACTCCGTGTTTGGTCTTCTCTCGTTCTCTTTCACTCCTTATTTCCTCAGGTCGCCCTACTCCACTGTGCAGGACCTTCACCATGACCCTGCTTTTGAAGCCTTGGTTTGCTGTCACACCCTCACTGTCAGAAAGGTCTTTCTTATTTCTGACCTGACACATTCTTGTTGTGCTGGCCCATCTACTCTGGGAAGATGGAGAACTGCTTTTCTCAAAGTAACCCACTTAGAGCCCTGGCCTGATATCCGATCCCTCCTCCCTGCCCCTCCCTACCACCTTCCTCTCTGAATTATCCCAGGTCTCCTAAGAGAGAAGAGATAAGACAATTCTTTATCTGATCCCTGGACTGTGCGGGGTGCCCTAAAAAGAGAAGCCGGTTCTCTCTTCCTTCCAGCAGAGGTTCTGAGCACGTCTGCCTGCCTGGATCCGGGGGTGCTTCCTCCCTGGGGGGTCCTAAAGGTCTGCCCCTTGGGAGATGCTGTAGGAGGAGGTCATGGCCCTGTCAAGGCTTTTCAGGGACCCCCTTCTTAGCTTCTCCCAAGCCCCCATCTTTGCCATCTCAGAGGGGAACACCAGGCCTGGAGGACATTTATTTGGCCTAAGAGGCAGAAAGAACACAGCCTAATATAGAGGATGCAGACCCAGGACCCTGAAGGCCTCAGTTCCGGTTGTACCATTAACCTGCTCGTTCTGTGGCCCTGGGGAGTCAAGAGTCGCTTCACTGTTCTGCGCCTTGTTCCTCTTCTCTAAATTGAGCATTTGGGGCCATAAGACCTGGAGGTCCCTCTCAGCTGTGTTTTTGGGGTTCCCTCCTCGTTCCTCAGCCCTCCCCTGGCCGTGGGACTCCTCCTGCCACAGAGAAGACACCTGCTGGGTCTTGAGGCATGACTCATCAGTGCATTCTCCTCCCCACTTAGCCACAGCTCCTCCTGGGGAACAGGCAGGAATCACGGGGATACCAGAGGCTCCAGAGCCCAAAACATGGGTCTCTCCCTCCCAGGGGGTTTCGGGGCCCTGTACGCACTATCTACTACCTGGCGAGGCTGTGAAGAGAACAGTAGCAGCCATATGCTGCGACACCCGTCGGATGCACCTTAGCTGTTATTTGAAGGAACCAGAAAGTCCTGTCTCTGGCCTCACCTTTTTTGTGCAGCTCCCCAGCCCTGAGTGGCCAGCCCCAGGCAGCTACTCGCCCAGGCCTCTCAGACGTCCCCTGACTCAGCCACTGGCCACGGAGCCACTGGCCACGGGCCCCCTGCCCTCCCGCTTGGGCCTGGTGGCTCGGCCCTGGGGCTAGCTTGTCCTCCCCCTCCACTTAGAGCCCTGGCTCCTCCCCAGCTCTGCCTTTCAGGCCTGAGGCTCCTGCCAGCTGCTGTGGGGGCTGGGCTGACCCCTTCAATGGGTCCCGGCTGGCCCCGTGACTCACCCCCAGGCTTGGCTGGGGCCATCAAGCTTCTTCTGTGGTCACTGAAAACTTTTCTTAAATGAGCACAGGGGAGTTCCCGGGCTTCCGTCCCTTGTCTCTCACACCACTGATGCCCAGTGACTGCTCTGGGCTCCTGCACAAATCCCCTTCTGCTTTCCTGGGGGCACGAAGCGGCACAGGAGGGAGGGCCGTAGACGGAAAGCTGGCATGAAGGCAGAGGGACAGGGGCTGAGCTGGTGGGGATGGGGAGGATGGCCTGTGGGCAGAGGATGACACTGTGATCACGATCAAGAGAGAAAATGTGAGGGTCCCCTCTCTATAGAGGCAGCCTGGACTAGGCCCCCGTGAGCTGGGTCCGGGCACTCCTGACTGATTTTCTCATCTCCATTTCAGGTGCCCTCAGCCCTTGAGCGGCCATGTCCAGCCCCAGTGCCCCCCCTCCGTATGAGGACCGCAACCCTCTGTACCCTGGCCCTCCGCCCCAGGGGGGCTACGGGCAGCCGTCTGTCCTGCCTGGTGGCTACCCGGCCTACCCGGCCTACCCACAGCCTGGCTACGGTCACCCTGCTGGCTATCCACAGCCTATGCCCCCCATCCACCCGATGCCCATGAACTACGGTGAGTCCCCGAGGGGCAGCTGGGGGGGGGGGGAATGAGGCAGCACTTGTACCACATGAGGCCACCTCTTTTCCTTCCATCTCAGCTTCCTGTCCCATCCCTTTTTTCATCTTCTCCTTAGATCTCTCCTGTTTCACCATCTTTGTTACCTGCCCCCACCCACCCTGTCCCCTTAGCACCTGGCCCTGAGCCACCCACTAGCCCCTTTATTCAGCAAGGAGACTGAGTCCATAGACACACACCAGAACTTCCATATCAGATGAGAAAGTGGCGGGGTAAGGCAACTGGTTCCTGGAGGCCATTTCCGTGCCCTAGCTAGACAGTTGCCACCCCCTGGACTCCTCTCTTCTAGTAACTGCCTTTGGTACCTGAGGCACTTTTTTTTTTTTTTTCCTTAAATATTCTCGATGCTGACAAGTCCTCATCCTTTAAGGTAACATCTGAGTCTTACAGACATCCAGAAGTCATTTGGATGTCTGATAAATGTCAAGGCAGGTAAATGCTCTGTTTGGTCAGAAATGAGAGATTAGAATGCAGGGATTTTTCCTGAATGGCTCACATGCGGATTTTGAAAGCAGTGTCCAAGGAAGCATTGAAGGAATGTTTTGAGTCCTGTAGCCTCTGGAATTCTGGGGCACGGCCAGCTCTCAGCTGGCCATCTGTGTTCTGTTGGGAATACTAGCACATCAGTCACGGTCACAGTCATGCTTTGTCCTGTGCACGCAGGCCGCTGGCATCCCCGAGTGCTGATGTTTGCCGGATGCAGATTATGCTCCTCACTCTGTTCTCCACCCTCCACACATGCGCTGTGTTTCTATCTTCCTCTTCCTCCTTCCATCCGTGACGCCCCTGCTCTGGCCCTGCCAGCTCCTCTGGCTGATGCCCCAAGCCCTGCCCCTGCCTGGCTTCCTCACTAGATCATGACCCCTAGTTGAAGATCATGAGTGTTCATCCCCCAGAGCACCCAGGTGTGGGCCGGGCACCCCCATACAGGAGCCATCAGTGAATGCACACCGATGGAATGGCTTACACCAAAGTCCCCTTGTGACAGGGACGCTCGGCTCCGCATGGTGCCCAGGCCATCCCTGGGTTACTCTGAGGGCATCCAGAGGACCTGATTTGGGTGAGGAGTTCCTGAGTTATACCCTTGTCTTTCGGCTGGAGATCCCTGAGACTCTGAGATAATGTCATGCAGGCTTTGGGATTGAGGCCACATGTCCCAGGTCCCCAGTTGGTCATATTTGATCTGTTCCCAGGCCCAGGCCAGGGCTATGATGCGGAGGAGAGAGCAGTGAGTGAAAGCTTCGGGCCTGGAGAATGGGATGACAGGAAAGTCCGACACACCTTCATCCGAAAGGTGAGATATGGGCAGGGAGGCCACTGTACGAAGGCTGTGGGAATGGGGTGGGGCCGGGGGTGGAGATGGCCAGGCACTATTAGTTCCGGGGCACTCGTTCCCATGCAGATACACTGTTGCCTTCCAAATTCTCTTTAGTCCTGCCCTGCCCTCAGAGGGGCCCCCAGCTCCGCTGACCCACATTCCCCGCCTTTCACTCTTCTCTTCCTTGACCTTGTGGTGGGGGACAGATTTAATCTGGGAAAATCTAGGCGGGCTTCGCCAAAGTGTTCTGTCCTCCCCAAACGTCTTTCTCCTGTTAGACTGTGAGCAACTTGAAGTCAGAATGATCAAACTCTTTTATACTCCATCCCTCCCCCATCTCACATCTGCACGGTGCCCTGCTCCGAGTAGGTGGATACCCGAGGAGGTAGATACCTGACAGACGTCACACTGAACTCCCAGAAGTGTGGAGGCCACACCCGGTAGTGCAGTGAGGCAGGGGGAGTAAGTGGGAAACTGAGGCTAGGTGTTGGACAGGGGGTGGGGGAAATGTCAGGGAGCAGCTGGAGGCGGGGTCAGCTCTGAGGGTGCATCTAGTATCTGAGCCAGACTCCTCAAGGGTGGGGGGCCTTCGGGCCAGGCTGCAGCCGAGGAGGGCCCTAGTGGAAATGAAGTAAGAAGGAGATCCTTCACCATTAAGAAGGGGCCCCCTCGCCTCCCGTAAAAGACGTGGGCAGGGTAGTAGGGTCTTTGGGGCTCTTGGGGGGGACTGGCTGCTTCCCAGGGGGACACGGGGGATGGTGACACATGCTGCCCCCACCCTGGCCTGTGTTCCAGGTTTACAGCATCATCTCCATCCAGCTGCTCATCACGGTGGCCATCATCGCTATCTTCACCTTTGTGTGAGTCTGAGGACTCGGGGGCCCTGCGGGTGGGGCCGGGCCCTGTGCTCAGATGGACTGGAAGGGGAGTTTGCACGAGGTGGCCAGGGTGGGCGGCGGGAACGCAGGCTGCTGGGAGGGCCTGGGCAGGGAGGCAGCCGGGCTGAGGTGTGACGGAGTGTGAGGTGTGTGACTCCCCTCCCTTGTCCTCCCCTGCTCCACAGGAAACCAGTTGGCGATTTCGTGAGGAGAAACCTGTTTGTCTACTATGTGTCCTAGTGAGTCTCTGCGCCTGTCTGCTCTGTGTGTGTGTGTGTGTGTGTGTGTGTGTGTGTGTGTGTGTTGGGGGTGGGGCAGCGAGATGAGCGGGAGACAACTGACCAGCTTTTCTCAGGGCAGCGATCAAAATGCTTTTTGAGGGGCCCTCCAGGCTGCCGGCTGTGCTGGCAAGGGTGGGTGTGTGTGAGCCACCAAGTGAGGAGTAACAGCACCGCAGAGCTCCTGGGAGCAGGGGGTGGGGGGCTGGTGGCTGCATGCACACTGCCAAATGTTCCCCGGATTCTCCTAGTCTGTCTGCCACGGTCTCCTTCAGCCTCCTTCCTGGCCAAGCCCCCTGTCTCAGAGGTTCTTGGTGTCCTTGGCGGGGGTAGTTGTCCTGGGCGGCTTCCCCTCAGACTTCCCAACGGCTCCCAGCCTGCCGGCCTGGTGAGTGCCACCAGGCGGGGCCCAGATGGGGCTGAGGGGCAGGCTGGGCCTGTCGTCCATTTCCTCATCTCTCTCTCCCCAGTGCTGTCTTCCTGGGCACCTATCTGACCCTCGCCTGCTGCCAGGGACCCAGGTGAGTCCTGGACAGACGATGAGAAGGGATGGTGGGGGGCCCGAGGGGGGGGGGCAAGTGTTTGGGGAAGCAAGGGGATCCCTAGAGCAGCTGCGTGGTCATGGGCGCAGTTGAAGTTGAGGTGCGTACAAAGTCCCCTGGGTGGGTGGGATCTATTCAGCCACGCGGCTGTAATTTTTACAGTACATCTGCAAGGTATGTAACGTTTTAACCATTTAACACATATGGAAAACCCAAGGCTCAGAGGTTGAGTAACTTTCTCACGGTCACGCAGTCATTGTAAGAACTGCAACTGGACCCAGGTGTTTGTGGCTCCATTGCCCAGGTCTGTCCCACTGCCCCATGTTGTCCCTGCACAGAACCCCCGAGTAGGTACCAAAGGCCATGCCCGCCTCCCCACCCCCAAGTCAAGGCCTAATTCTCTATGCACCTGAGCCAAGAACTTCCTTCTGCTAAAGGAGCCTCTGATACCGGGCTAGACCCAAGTCGCTTAATCACACACGGTCTCTTTCCCTTCAGACGCCGTTTCCCATGGAATATCATCCTGCTGACCCTCTTTGTAAGTCTAGAAGGGTTGAGGGAGGGTGTGGAGATGGTGTGAGAGAGAGAGAGAGTTGGTCCCAGGGAAGGGGCTGGGGACACCACTGTGGAAGATGTCCCTGGCTCTCTCCCCGACCCTAACCTGACCCATGGCATTGGTCTCATCACTGCCTCTTTCCTACTCAGTCACATTTGCCCCCCCCAGCTCTGGCAATCTACTGTGGCCATGCCTCCATGCCACCTTTCTCATGTGTTTCACTCTTGTCTCTGTCCTTCCCTCAGACTCTTGCCATGGGCTTCATGACGGGCACCATTTCCAGGTATATTCCAGGACAAACCACCGCACTCTTGTGAAGTGTCTGTTATGTGGGAGCGGGGCATCCCTGGGCTGGCAGTCATCTGCGTGGGTGGATGCTGGGCAAGATCCTTCTAGAAGGGATGGTTTTGAAGGCATTCATACATGACTTATCTATCCCTTTGGCCTCTCTGAACTCCTTCTCCTCAGTGTGTATGAAACCAAAGCCGTCATCATTGCAATGATCATCACTGCCGTGGTGTCCATTTCGGTCACCATCTTCTGCTTCCAGACCAAGGTGAGGGTATGGAGGGCCCTTCCCTGGCCACCCCACCTCCTTTCTTCTATAAACCTGGCCCTCCAGGCTTGGCAGTTGAGCAGGCCTGTGAGGGCCCAGACTCCTCTACACCAGGGATTTCCCTTGGAGAGTCTAGTCCCCTTCCCCTCCTGTCTGCAGCTATAAAACTGCTTCTTGTGTCTGTCCTTAGAACGTCATGGTTACGCCCAGGCCTTCCAAGAAGCAGCACTGGGACTCCCTGGGGGGGGAGGCAGGGCGGTCTAGCTGGGCTGCTAGTTGTGACACTTGTCTGACAGGTGCTTCCTCCTCCCTTCCTGGCAGGTGGACTTCACCTCGTGCACAGGCCTCTTCTGTGTCCTGGGAATTGTGATGATGGTGACTGGGATTGTCACCGCCATTGTGCTGTCCTTCAAATATGTGAGTGTCCTGGGAGAGCTGCGGTCCGCAAACCTAACATTCACAGGAGACTTTCCGTGTGAAGTGTTGCAGCACGCCCACGCCCCAGGCATCCGGGCAGGCTCTGACTTCTGGAAGCTCTCAGCTGGCTAGAAAAGGCACCAATGCTGGAGCACCATCCTTTGGTTAGGGTCGTCTCTGTTAGGAGATGGAAGGCCCTGGGCACCGTAGAACCTGAAGCCCTGGATGACATTACGGAATTCCTATGGGAAACAGTGGGTGAGATGTGTCTGGCAGCTGAAGTCAGGTTCGAGGAGGGAGATGGCAGATGGGCTTCGATGGAGGGGACCCCCGAGGAGGGGAGTGTGGTGCTGGGAAGGGAGGCGTGCAATCAGGAGGGCCACCTGCCTACTTGACCATGGCTGGCCCTACCCTTCTGTGGACAGGCACCTGGAGGGCTGTTGCGCAGGCTGCCCTGGGGGTCCATGATTCTGACAGTCGTCAGGGTGGTAGTGGGGCTTCCCTCCCACACCAGGCTGCAGGAACCACTCTACTGAATGCTGACTATGTCTAGGGCTCTTCAAGCTGCACCTGCCTGGCTCCTGCCCCTCCCAGAGCTATAGCTCAACCACCTGCTTTTTTCCAGAAGTACAGTGGACACTTCTGTAACCTAACTGACTTTGGAGATTGGTTTTATATGATCCCTGGAGGATGGCCTCTGTTTTCTCTGCCAAATGTTACTGTTCTTTTTTTTAAGTAATCTCTACCCAACGTGGGGCTCGAACTCACAACCCTGAAGTCAACACTCACAAGCTCTACCAGATGAGCCAGCCAGGCACCCCAAATATGTTACTATTCCTAATTTCTTTCAGGATGTGGAAGGCAGAAGTAGTCCTTTCACATAGCTACCTTCCTGGGTCTCCCCACTCAGATGCCAGAATTCTGGGGGAAATGGCCCTGAGGGACTGCCTGGGTCTGTGCTTTGCTAAGATCTCTAACACTGTCCCTGTCCCCTCTCCCCAGATTTACTGGCTCCACATGGTCTATGCTGCTCTGGGGGCCATTTGCTTCACCTTGGTGAGTAAGGCCCTGCTGTCTCTAGGAAGGGGAGTGGGGCTGGAGAAGAGGAACTATACAGGTGGAGCAGGAGTTTAGGCTGCTTGGGAGCCAGGGAGTGGGGCCACAGCTGCCCTTTCCTCTTTCCACGGTCAAGAGGTGACCGATTTCCTGGGCATTCCTGCCATCGCTCGTTCATTCGCCTGCTGTGAATGCCCGGCAGGCTGTATTATAGATGATGGCGTGTCTTTCTGCCTTCCTAGACTGAACCATTTGAGGGGAGAGACCATGGGTTGTTCTGGTCATTAAAGAGTCCCTAAGTACACTGCATGGCACGGAGGCTCCTAGGACAGATGTGCTTATGAAACGAGAACCAGACAGGAGCTCTGGCCCCTGAGCCCTCACTCGAGCCTTCCCTGTTCCTGCAGTTCCTGGCTTACGACACGCAGCTGGTCCTGGGAAACCGAAAGCACACCATCAGCCCGGAGGACTACATCACTGGCGCCCTGCAGATCTACACTGACATCATCTACATTTTCACCTTTGTGCTGCAGCTGGTGGGGGACCGCAATTAAGGAGCACCTTCCACCCCACTGTGCGCCCACTGTGGGCTCTCCCTTCCCTAGAGGGCTGGGCCCTGTGACTGGAGTCCGGACCTCAGACCCCCTTCCTTCCCCTCCAGTAATATGCCCAGTTTCCTTTCTGTCCTGGGATGGGTGGCCTCTGTGGCGGTGGATGTGCAGGGACCTGGCGGGGCTGGAGGAACCGGGGACTAACTCTTGCCTCTGGTAGACTCGGCAGGGACCAGGCAGAAGACGTGCCTCCTCCCTCCACCCACTCCGTGGCACCAAATTCTTCTCAACTGCTGGGGTTGCAGGGAGGACAGAAAAAGCCTATTCTACAGCCAAAAGGGAATATGAAAAGTAGAAGTAACTTTGGGGTGATGAGGTGTCCCCTCCCACCTCTGCCATAGGCTTCTGGGCTTGGTAGCTGAAGCTGTTTCCTCCCTCAACCCCCAACAAAGCCAGAAAGCTTTGTCCCCAGCCTCCTGGACTCACTGGCCATTATCCTGTACTCCTCTGACAACCCTTAGTGCCTTCCGGCTCACAAAGGTAGAAGAGATCTGTGCCCATGGGTCTCCCCTGCTTCAGTCCCTCTTCTTTCGATGGCATGTACATACTGTTCATTTGGAATAGGGGAGGACGAGGAGAGTAAGCAAAGCCAAGGACGGGCCAAGACAGAACAGCATCTACCCTGGGCTTCCTCACGGCTTGTGGTGGTGGAGAGGGCAGGCCTGTCCACAGCCATCTGGTCCCCATTCTCCAAAGCTCCCTGGGGTCTCCTTGGGGGCTTCTGAGATCTCTGGTCAGAGAGACCTCTTGCTTCCTGTGCTCAAGCTGCTCAGAGAAGAAAGTGAGGAGCAAAGCTCAGGAGATGGGGTGGTTTGTAGGATTATAAGTGGGGCCAGGAAGTACCAGGGTGAAGAAAGGCCAGGGTGGGGGCAGGAAAATGCTCTGGGATCCTCTCCCTGATCTGAGGGGTATGAAAGCCTACTGTGGTGTCCATGGAAATTTCTGTGTTCTTTCCTTGTGCTAACCTGGGAAGGATCCTGAGCAAAAGGAGACTTCCCCTCTCAGTTTGTTCTTAACTTGTGCTGGGGGATTTTAGACTTGAGCCTCATCTCTCCAGCCAGCTGCCACTTTCTTCGTGACACCAAGTGCCTCAAGCTGGAATGGGGAAGGAGGACAAGAGTCCTTCTGTCAGTGGGGGTAGAAACCAAATCAGCCCAAGGGTATACTTAGGACTTCTCTTAAGTACTTGGTCCTAAATATATCACACAAAAGGACATAAGTAGAAACGTAATAAAGTTTTGTGTTTCGGAGTTAAAACCCTACTTGGCTCTGATTTCTTTAAGGTGTCCACTCTGGGAGGGCTGGTCTGGCTCTGCCCAAACCGTCCACTTCCTACCTCTGCATTGTGGTTTGGTTTCCTCTACCTTGTCTAAGATCACAAAACATACTTTGCCCCAGTGCTTCCTGGTGATGGACGCAGTAGATCGGTAAAGGTTCAACCTTAGCAATACCGGGTCTGGCGCGGACGAATGGTCTCTCTCTGAATGAGAGTGGTAACGTGACCTTTTCTGCATCATGGACCCTTCACAAAAGCACACGAGAGCTAGGAACTCTCTTACAAAGCTGTATGTGTACACGTGATTTTCACACTGATGGGGGGAGATGCACCACAGGTTCAAGTTTAGAACTCATGTCTTAGAAACCACTAGTCCAAACCCTCTCACAAACAAGGAAACTGAGGCCCAGAGAGGCTGAGTCACTTGGACTAGACCAAGAGGAGTCGTGTTTTTTCCCCCACACCCTGAATGCCCTTTTTGATTCTCTTTATTTTTTGTTAGAGGCTCAGTAGGACTCCACCCTCCAGGCCAACAGCTCTGAGGGCCTGGTCCCCAGGGCCCGAGCCTAGGCTTGTTGTACTTAAGTCTCTGTGGTTTCCCCAACCAGCCAGCCGGGAACACTGAGTGCTTCTGTGAGAGGGAGCATATGTGAGTAACCAAGCCCTCCCTCTGCCCCTCCCATCCCAAGGGAATCACAAGCCCAGTCCTGGTTCCTTTCGGCTCAAAACACTTAATAACTTTATTTGCCTTTGGCTGGCTTCTCCGGAGGGGTGGGGTAGGGGCTGGCAGCAGCCTGGGCATCAGGCGCCCTCTGGTGGACCTCACAGGCAAGGACCAGAATCACGGCCAAACCCAAAGGACTTTGCGCTCTGGAGGCCACAGTCAATACGGTCTAGGGGAGGGTTGCAGTGTTCCTCAGGCTTGCACCCCCGACCCGGCTTCAGGAGACGGGGCATGTTGGGAGGAGGCCCTGAACCTCTGGCTCTCATACTCGCCCGTGTTGGATGCCCGCATGTTCTGCCGAGCCTTCATCTGCTTCAAACGGTCCTTGTCCACTTCCCGCTTGGTGAGGATGAAGAGGAGGACACCACAGGGGAAGCCGATGGCCCTAGGGGTGGGGAGATGTGCATGGGGTTTGGGGAGGGGCCAGGCCTGAGCCAGTGGAGCTGGGGAATCTCATTCCAGCTTCATCGATGACACGCACACTGCAATACCTCTTGTGTCTATGCAGCCTCTGCACCGGCTGCTGGAGGGTCCCAAGCAAATCAGAGCCTGCTGCTGCACTGCTTAAGACTCTGTAACAGCGCTCCATCACTTTCTGGCCAAATCCAAACTCCTAGGCACAGCACCAAAAGCCCAGTGTGGTTGGGTCTCTGTCCACCTTTCCATTCCTCTCCCCTCTAGCTTGACACTCCTCAACACGAGTCCCGCAATCCTGCCATACTGACTCTGCAAGGTTCTCCAGACAGCCCATCCTCTTTCCTTCTCCAAGTGTTGGCAAAGTTTCCCTCTACCTTAACTGCCCCACATCCCCTCCCAGGCTCCCCCTCTTAATCTCAGTAACCGCTACTTGGGAGGCACTTTGGTGTGGGGGAAAGGGCATGGAGTCACAAGACCTGGTGAGAATCCCACCTCTGAGCCTCAGTTCCCTCCTGTGAAATGAGACGTAATTTTTGTAATGCTTTTTGTTTTTTGTATTTAGGGGATGTACTATTTATCTCAGAAAAGCTAAAACGTGGGGCGCCTGGGTGGCGCAGTCGGTTAAGCGTCCGACTTCAGCCAGGTCACGATCTCGCGGTCCGTGAGTTCGAGCCCCGCGTTGGGCTCTGGGCTGATGGCTCGGAGCCTGGAGCCTATTTCCGATTCTGTGTCTCCCTCTCTCTCTGCCCCTCCCCCGTTCATGCTCTGTCTCTCTCTGTCCCAAAAATAAATAAAAAACGTTGGAAAAAAAAAAAAAATTTTAAGAAAAGCTAAAACGTTACACTGTAAAGTACCGGCACACCTGAGGTGTGGAAAAATATGTTAATTTCCCTCTCCTTTCATTTTAATATTGACCAACAACACATATTAAGGCCAGAGTCAGATCCAAATAATGATGTATTGAACACCTTGTAGATGCTACTTATACACCTAATGTAATCTCACACGATCTCAGTGAAAGATCTCAACTGGGTTTCACCCTAAGCTCCCAAAAGAGAGAATGAGGCCAGGGGCCCAAATTCACATCAGATTAGCTCAGCTTACTACACAGAAAGCCCACTGTCTCTCCAATTCCACATACTTTCCCAACTCCCCTGCCCCATTCCTCTGAGATTCCGGTCCTCACACCAAGCAATTCTGTCCCCACAACCTTGGATTCAACTCACCACCTGAAATTTAAGAGAAGTTTCTGGGTCCCGCCCTCCCCTGTGCCACTCCCCATTGGTGGGCAAAGAGTTAACTGAAACTCACCAGGCTAGTCCCACAGCTTTCATGGGGTTCTTGCCCCTCTTTCTGGGAATGTATTCCAGCTCAGGGGATAGGGGCTCAGGCTCCTCCTTGCATTCTGGTGAGCTGTGGCTTTGCAGCGCCCGGGTCCTGTTCTGGGACGCCTTGTTAGCTGTGGCTCCTGAGAGGATCCCTGTGGATGGAAGGAAGAAAGATCAGTAAGAGAGTATGGGAAGAAAGCCCGCGGGAGGAAGGGGAGTGACTGCAGTTTGGAGTAACAAGTGCCAGGGAGAATCCAAAGGGAAATGGGAAAATTGCCATCGAGGTGGCACCTTTGGAAGCCACTTCCACGTCACTGCGGGCTCATCACCCTGGTGGCAGGAGAACGAGCTTCGTTGTTCTTCATCTGCTCAGACGACAGGATGTGAAGGACTGCAGTGGGACTCACATAAGACGTATGAAGGAAATCCGAGAAAAAGGTTTTCAAACTGCAGAATGTTAGCACTGGGAGCTTAAAGGTAGTCTACTCCATCCCCTCATTTTATAGAAGAGGAAACCGAAGCCCCGAAAGATGAACTGCTTCACCCAAGGTCAAACTGCTAATTATCCGGGGCTAGAACCCAAGCCTCCTGAATTCCAGGGCTCTTTCCTCTGCACTGCGGTGAGTGTGAAACACCTGGAGCGCGGGAGTCTAAAAGGCTTCCTCGGAGCTCCCTCTCGCAGCATGACCCTAGAGGTGTCGTGTAACTTGAAGGCAGGGGGATGGACTGGGTGACCTCTAGAGAGCATCTTTTAGCCCCCAGACTCTTTATGATCCTGCAGAGGGGTGCGGGCAGGAACCGACAGCCATGACCTCCTGCTATCGTTGGTCGGGATGTATAAAAAGGGGGACCCCCTGCAGTCCTGCCCTCCCCGGGGTCCCTCTCCTTACCCCGGAGGACGCGGGCATTTCTCGCCCCCCGGCCCTTCAGCGCCGTAGCAGCTACCACCGCCGCCATGTTCAGATCCCACCCCCCTTCACCGCGCTCCCCGCCGGGAATTGTAGTTTGCGTAAGGGGCCTCCCCCGCTCCTTCCGTCCTGCCTGCAGACCAGAAACTACAACTCCCAGAAGCCCACGAGGGGACCCAGGAGAACTACTCTTCCCAGGAGACCCCGGAGGCGCGCACGCTCGCTTGTTTCCCTCCTGTTGGAGGCGGAGCCAGGCCGGGCGGAGTTTGGATTCTCCCTGCCACGCCCCGTCCCCTTCTCCCAACTCTGCCCTGTGATTGGTGAGTCAGCCAGTCAGCCCCCTTCGCTATTGGCCGAACGGCCGCCGCTCTTCCTGCCGGAGAGTCGCTTACGCCTACTTCCTCCCGGGAGGAGGGGCTCGAGTTCCGCGTCGTCGCGCAGAGCTGACTCTGGGAGGCGTTTGGGCCCAAAGAAGTGGATCGGCCGCTTGCGCCGCATGGAGTCCGAATCCGAGAGCGGGGCCGCTGCTGACACCCCTCCACTGGAGACCCTAAGCTTCCATGGAGATGAGGAGATTATCGAGGTGGTAGAACTGGATCCTGGTCCGCCGGACCCAGGTGAGAACTGCCGCTCCTCAGGCCGTGGGACGGGAGGCGCTCACCCCTGGCCTCTGACCCCTGCTTCCCCCCTCTCCCTTCCCCTCCCCACCGGTCATTCCTACCGACCTCCTTCGCCCTTCCCCCCTGCCCTACCCCCACACTTAGTTCTCAGGCCTGGCAGGGGTGGGGGTTCCCCTGACGCCTCGTCTGGCCCTTCCCCTCACACACCCCCTTCCCATCATCCCCTCGGTCCTCCCTTCTTACACTGTCTCTGGCCAACCCCAGGTCCTCAGACCTCTCCTGTCTTCCGTCCCAGATGCCCCCTCCTCCCTGCCGCTTCTCGCCCCCGCTTCACCCTGGCCGCCTGACCTCAGCCGACCCTCTTGCTGCACGCCAGCGTCAGGCCTCCCCACACCTCTCCCCTGCCCTCTTTCTTACTGCCTGCTGACCCCCATCTTTTAACCCTCTCCCCGAAGCAGATGATCTGGCCCAAGAGATGGAAGATGTGGACTTTGAAGAAGAGGAAGAAGAGGAAGAGGGCAATGAGGAGGGCTGGGTTCTGGAACCCCAGGAAGGGGTGGTCGGCAGCATGGAGGGCCCAGATGATAGCGAAGTCACCTTTGCATTGCACTCAGGTAGGTCTCTGAGGAGATCCGTCAGAAACTCAGTGCAGGTGGGCATTTGAACATCAGACACCTGCTGTGTACGGAGCATTAGAAGGGACGTGGAGATGGGGAAATAGACGGGCCTGGAGCTCACACTGTGATGGAGTGGGAGAGAGTGTGGCTCCTGAGCCAGCCGAGACACCTGGGTTCCCATCCTCCTGTGACTGCTTGCTGACCTACGATCTTTATTAATCTCTCTGGGTCTTAGTTTCTTTTCGGAAAATTACCCTGTTGTAAATTAGGGATGATAGTACCTTTTTGAGCGCATTTTATATAATCTTTTCCAATATTAGCTCTTAATAAGGTAAGTCACACGGTGCTGCCCCACTCTGTGCTCAGCCTGGTGGCAGCCCGTGCAGAGAACTGGAAGCCTTGCACGTGTACACCCCTCTTGTCTATGCACGAGTCTGGGGTAGTGAAGGGGTCAGCCCTGGGGAGGGACTTGGGGCTTGGCAAGCTTTTGGAGGGATTTCTCCAACAACCTGATGTTTGAAACTTCGAAGCACTTGGATGCGCCCTTCATTTCCAGGAGGAAATACATGCTGCTTTGGGTGGAACGGGGTGGGCTTCCTGAAGGTTCTGAAGGACAGAACCTTAGCGGGGAGCCCTGTCCATTTACGGAATATCTCTTGGGACAGCATCTGTGTTTTGCGTGAGCCTGGACCCCAAGACCAACACCTTGGCGGTGACAGGGGGTGAAGATGACAAAGCTTTCGTGTGGAGGCTCAGTGATGGGGAGCTTCTCTTTGAGTGTGCAGGTGAGGGGCGCGCGTGAGGTCGTGTTCCTGTAGCGGTCTTAGGGGGCTAGCCTGCAGTGGTTGTGCACCCAGTAGCTATTTAGTGAGTCCCACTTTGTGCCAGCTCTGTGCTGGGCCTGAGGCTCTCAAAGCAGAGTAACTTTGTCTGTCTTGGGCACTGGGGAGGGAGCCACTGTTGGCCAGAGGAGGGTGGGAAAGGTCTGGGAGGAGGTAGCACTGGTGTGGGAATATTTATTTCTTTATCTGTTTTATTTAAGAACTTTTTTATGTATTTATTTTGAGAGAGAGACAGAGACAGTGTGCACAGCAGAGGGACAGAGAGATTGGGAGAGAGAGAATCCTGAGCAGGCTCTGTGCTGCCTGCGCAGAGTCAGACACGGGGCTCGAACCCACAAAACTGTGAGATCATGACCTGAGCTGAAACCAAGAATCAGACGCTCAACCGACTGAGCCACCGAGGTGCCCTGGTGTGAGAATAGTTAGGCAGAGAGGAGGAGTGGGTATTTTGGGCAGAGGTGTGGAGTGGACAGTGTGGGCAGGACATAGGCCGGGCTAGGCATGGTTGAGTAGGAAGCCAGCGTTCGCCCCTGAGGAGATCTGGGGGTATCGACTCCTGGAGTGGCAGTGAGTTTGATCACCCGTTATGGTGGGGTGGTGAGACTCACTCTTCTTTTCTACCGAGCTGGTCCTTTCTGGGGGCGAGACACCTGGGAACCCTGATGTTTTCCTCTTTCTGCCTACTTTCCCTTGCAGGCCATAAAGACTCGGTTACTTGTGCTGGTTTCAGCCACGACTCTACCCTAGTGGCCACAGGGGACATGAGTGGCCTCTTGAAAGTGTGGCAGGTGGACACCAAGGAGGAGGTCTGGTCCTTTGAAGCAGGAGATCTGGAGGTGAGATCATCAGAGTGGTGTTCAGCTACGTGGGGCCTCGGGTAGAGAGTGAGAACTTGGGGGTCTTGGTCTGGCCTTTACCAGACCAAGCCAGCTATAAGCCATTGCGCTCCCAGGGTGCCTTAAGCAAGGGCGTCTGTGTCTGTTCCCTGTGCCGTCCGTGCTGACCTTGGAAGCAGGGGCAGCTTGGGTGGAGCTTATAGGACAGGCTCCTGGGTGGGATGGGGCGACAGGGTGATTTCCTCTCTGTCCAGTGGATGGAATGGCACCCTCGGGCACCTGTCCTACTGGCGGGCACGGCTGATGGCAACGCCTGGATGTGGAAGGTCCCAAACGGTGACTGCAAGACCTTCCAAGGTCCCAACTGCCCAGCTACCTGTGGCCGAGTCCTCCCTGATGGTGAGTCTTGGGTGCGGAGAGGTGGGGTCCAGGTTTACTCACCTTCCTGGGCTCCCTCCCAAGCCGTGGCCTGCAGACTCCAAGGCCTGCTGTCTGGAGCAGGGACCCAGGCCCCAGAGCAGGACCGCTTCCCTTTTCCTACCCCAAACTCGGTTTTCTCCACTAGACCCTCGGGCAGCATCTGTTCCCTTACTTTCTCATCTCCCCACCCCCCCTTGCTGGGTGTGCCTGAGGGTGCTTTCTCTCTCCGTCTGTGCCTGTGGCCCTCCAGGGAAGAGAGCTGTGGTCGGCTATGAGGATGGCACCATCAGGATCTGGGACCTGAAGCAGGGAAGCCCAATCCATGTATTAAAAGGTATCCAAGGGGCGCCTGGGTGGCTCAGTCGGTTAAGCGTCCGGCTTTGTCTCAGGTCATGATCTCACGGTCTGTGAGTTCGAGCTGCACGTCGGGCTCTATGCAGACAGCTCAGAGCCTGGAGCCTGCTTCGGATTCTGTGTCTCCCTCTCTCTCTGCCCCTCCTTCCACTTGCGCTGTCTCTGTCGCTCTCAAAAATGAATAAATATTAAAATAAATAAGTAAATAAAAGCATCCGAGGCAGGGGAAGGGTTAACTGGGCCTCTGTGGAGAAGGCCTGGGGCAGGACTCAGGGGCCGGGAGGAAGCCTGACTTAGCCATCTGCTCCATCCTAGGGACTGAGGGTCACCAGGGCCCTCTGACCTGTGTCGCCACCAACCAGGACGGTAGCCTGATCCTAACTGGCTCTGTGGACTGCCAGGCCAAGCTGGTCAGTGCCACCACCGGCAAGGTGAGCGCGACTTGGAGCCTGGCTGTTAGGCTCTGCTTTCTGTGTCTTCCTCTTCCTCTCTGATTATTCTCTCGGCCCCTTTCCCATTGCCTTTCCGCCTTCCAGTCAGCCTTCCTCCGATCCTCTGATTCTCTCCCGTGGCTTACAGGTAGTGGGTGTTTTCAGACCTGAAACCGTGGCCTCCCAGCCCAGCGTGGGAGAAGGGGAGGAGAGCGAGTCCAATTCCGTGGAGTCCTTGGGCTTCTGCAGCGTGTGAGTGAGAGAAAGGCCTCGGCCTGGAGCCAAAGGCAGCTGGGAGAAGGGGGCTTGGCGAGAGGTGCCTGGGCCGGGGAACCAGGAGGAGTGAAGAGTGCGCGAGTCCAGGTCCCTCTGCGAGCCTTCGTGGTTCTCTTCTCTGCCCAGGATGCCTCTTGCAGCTGTTGGCTACCTGGACGGGACCTTGGCCATCTATGACTTGTCTACACAGACTCTCAGGCACCAGTGTCAGCACCAGGTACAGGCCGCCCGCAGCTATGGCTGTGGCTCTCTCCTCCCCTCCTCCCTCCGTGAGGCGGGTGGGGGCACACGCCTGTGAGCTGTCCTGCCCCTGACTTCCGCTGTGTCTCTGTCGTACCCTGGCGTAGTCGGGCATCGTGCAACTGCTGTGGGAGGCAGGCACCGCCGTGGTTTACACTTGCAGCCTGGACGGCATCGTGCGCCTCTGGGACGCTCGGACCGGCCGCTTGCTTACTGACTACCGGGGCCACACGGCCGAGATCCTGGACTTTGCCCTCAGCAAGTAAGTGAATTGGGCAAGGGCTAGAGTCTCCTTGTGTACTCGGAAGGTGGGACTAGCACATGGGGGGCCATAGGGTCCTTGGGGTGCGGGAGGGGATTCCTGAGGGAAGCTGGGAGCCAAGGCCTGGTGGTGGCTTGTGAGGCAGAAGTGCTGGGCAGCCTGAGGGAGTTGTCACTTCGGGTTGACAGTGACGTACCTGGGGCCTCACGTCTCGGTTCCGGGGCTGAGGGGCGGGGATCGTCTCCCTCGCTGCTGCGGCTCTTTTCTGATCCCCTTACTGATGGCTGATCCAAGTGTGTTCAGTCGATGTGGGCCCAGCAACCCGGCGCCAGGCACTACTGATCTAGAATTGAGGATGCACTGGAGGAGACCAGCCGAGGGCCTCTGGGTAGCGGGCTTGGGGCCGGGCCCCAGGTCATTCCGTCCCATCGATCTGTGCTTTCTGTCTACAGAGATGCCTCTCTGGTGGTGACTACGTCAGGAGACCACAAAGCAAAAGTATTTTGTGTCCAGAGACCTGACCGCTAATGGCTGCAGCCTCTGCTCTGTGTCTGGTGTTGAGGGGTGAAGGGAGAACCCCACCAGCAGAGGTGGTAGGGTACGAGGGAAGAGGAGGGGGGGCCTCGGACTACTTTCCAACCCCTTCAAACTGACTTGCCCCCCTGTCCCCTCTCTTAAGAGACCCACCCCTTGGCCCCCCTACCCTCGCCCAGACCTGCGGACCCTTCAGAGGGGGGTCAGGCCTCTTTCTCTTTCACTTTCATTTGCTGGTGTGAGCCACGGGGGTGTGTGTTTGGACGTGGGGAGTAGGTCTCTGAGGTCCCCGTTCTTTCCCTTCCCAAGTCTCGGGGGGTGGAAAGGAGGAAGAGATATTAGTTACAGATTTTAAAAATGTAAATAAAATATACTTCCCAGAGATGGCGTGTGTGTGTGGATTTTGTGGCGCCTGGAAATGAGGAACCAGTCGGGGGCCTGTCAGGGTGAGATTCGCTGCACAATCTGCTAGATTTCGAGGTATCTCAGCCCAGCCTCTCAGGCGGTGGCACGTCCTCCCCTCCGGGTGACTCGGTTGCAGTCTCCCTCGATGCACGTATGGCTTCAGTTTTTCTGCTGCTGTCCCACCTGCCTCCTTTTCTGAGATGTGGAATGAGATAACCATAAACCGGGTGGAAGGAGCTTTATTCCATCAGGGTGGGGTCAGATCCAGAGGCGTGGGGACAGAGAGGAGATGAGAAGAGATAGGTGCGGTGGCCGAGATGGACGGCTGCTTCTTGTAGGAGCGAGCAGAGGCCCTTCCCCTAGTTCAAGTCGAGGTCCACGCTGCTTTGGCTGCTGGTGTGGTAGGCAGTGCCGGGGCCGGGGCTGCCCTGGGAGGCTCTTCCCCGCAGCACCCGAAGCCACCTCTGGGCGGCCGCCCTCCAGGGGGCCGTGTAGCGCTGGTCACCCAGCCCCATGGCCACGGGCACGGCCGCCGCACTGGCGCTGCCCAGCGAGATGAGGGACAACAGAGTTCCGGGCCCCAGTGGCGGGCGCTGCTCGTAGGCCAGGACCGAGAGGAGCAGGGTGGCCACGTAGGGCCCCCAGCACAGCCCAAAGAGCAGCGTGGCCCCGGCCTGCGCCCTCGCCTGCCTCCAGGTAAGGGCCCGGGCCAGGGCTGAGGGCGCGCCGCGGCACACTGCCCGCTCCAGGCGGCGGATGTCCTGCAGCTGGCGGTGGGCGGTGGCCAACACGCGGGCGCAGAGAAGGGCGGCAGCCCCCACGGCAGGCAGCAGGAGCCCGTAGACTTCGAGGTAGAGGTAGGGGGCTGGGAAGACAGCCTGGGAGCTGCAGTTGGCGCCGGGGGCCCAGTGGTTCCAGCCCAGAGCAGGCAGGCTGGCAAAGAGCAGGGGGCCAGCCCAGGTGAGGAGCAGGGCCAGCCGCGTGCTCCCGCGGTGCCGCAGGGGCCGCAGCACCGCCATGTAGCGTTCGCCGTGCACCAGCAGGAGGTTGGCGAGCAGGGAGAGGAAGGAGAAGTTGGGCGCCAAGTAGAGGAAGAGGCACGACCAGTAGCCCCGGCGGCTCTGGCTCCAGAGGCCGGGCAGCGCGGGCAGCGCCAGCCCGGTGAGCAGCCCGGCCAGCAGCAGGCTCAGGAAGAAGCAGCCAGAGGGTGGGCTGCGCAGGTGCCGGTCCCTGGCGATGCCCAAGGCCAGGAGCAGGTTAGCAGCGACGATGAGGCTTGCCAGGGCCAGGGAGAGCCCCAGGGCCCCCACGGGGATGGGGCTGGGCACCTCCCTGGTGCTGTTGGGTGTCATCTTGGGCCTGGGGACGGGGGAGGCCTGGAGCAGCCGCCAGCATGCCTGGATGGAAGACGGCAGCCAAAATTAGGGGGCGCTGCACATGCAACCAGAGGTTGCACACCCACAGACTGCGGGCCTTATCTTGTTTGCTGATACACATTTTTTTTTTTTTTTCCATCAGTGGCTGATTAAAAAGTTACATAAAAATTCTTACTTCTGGCTTCTCTTCAGAAGTCCTGTCCAGCAACAAGTATGTCCTGCAGGGTAGCACCAGCTGGAGCTGACCAGCTCCCCATCCTGCCGTGTTGGCCATGGCTACTTTCTGTCTGACCCCCTCGGGGCAGCTGTGTCTATGCCTCCGGTTAGACTGAAAAGCCAACCCACCCAGCCCCAGAGCCCCGAAGCATCTCTGGATCCACAAGGCAAGACCTCTAAATCAGCCAACAGGGAGTTCTGGCTGGCGTGTAGTGGTCTTCTGGCCGACCAACAGTTGAGAGCCCCTTTCGGGCTGGGCTGGGGCCAGTGCTAGGGGTGGGTGCTAAGATAAAGGAGAGGGGTCCCCGTCCCTAGATGCTCACAGCCTGGTTGGCACCAGAGTATTAGGAGAGGGTGGGTTGCTGAGGGTTGCGGGGCGGGGGCAGGAGTGAGGCAGAGGCGGAAGCAAAGGCAGGGCTCGCTGAACGCTGGAGTTAGTGACAGGCCAGGGCCACGGGTGGCAGCAGCAAGCGGGGTGCTCTGTCCCTTGCATCGCCTGCCCTGCCCCTCGGCCATCTTTGTAGCTGGTTACAGCTCAATGAGCGGCCTCCGGGTAGGACTTCCAGCCCATAAACTTGACTCATCTGCACCACACTAGCAACAGGGCCCTTCCTGGAACTGGAGGAGGAGAGGAGGGAGAGTGAAGATGCCAGCAGCAAGGAGGACACCCCGCCACGCCTTGGGGAGCTGAAGCTGAGCCGAGAGGAGGGGCAGGGGGAGCCGCGGGGCAGGGCCCGGCCGTTCTGTGACTCTGATCTGTCCCTCTCCTTCCCTTTCTTGGCTCTGTGTTCTCGGCCCCCCTCCGACACCCCGGCTGCTGGGGCCACATCATGGGGAGGAAGAAGGGTCCTGGCCCCGGGGGAGCTCCTGCTGCTGTCAACCGGGAAGCAGCTGCTGTTGCTAGGATTAAGTCAACACGGAAAGGATTCCCAGCTGCCCCCACCCCCAGGTCATAGGAACCGAGGGCACCACCACCACCACCTTGAGCTCAGGAGATGCTGCCTTACTCCTCTTCCCAGTCCCCCTAGGCCTGCCAAGCCCCACCAGGCTGCAGCCCCTTTCCCCTCCCCTCAGCCTGTTTCCTCTTCCTCAACCTCCCCCACCCCTACCCCTTTTCTCTACCCAGGACATCCTTCCCTCTCTAGCAGGCCCTTTGGTTTCTGTTCCCTTTGTCCCCACGCCACCAACTCTATGAAACTCCACAAGACCTCAGGGTCCGGTCCTTCCAAGCTGGACTCTGGAGCTCCAGCTCCCAAGGACTCCCCTGGCGTGAGTCCCCACCCCTCCTCCACCAGTGCAGCGAGAAAGGCAGGGACAGCCCCAGGGCCACCTTCCCAGCAGAGTGCTGGCCCCGTGACCTGCACCCCCTGGAGGCTCTGGTGGCTTTGGCCAAGTGCAATGGCCTCTGAGGATCGGGGGCTGAGGTGTCCAGAAGAGGCTGGGTGCTGGGTAGGGGCAGGGGGAGGGGAGGGGAGGGGAGCAGCTACTCACATGGCTGTTGGGGACAGGTGTTGCTGGCCCGGTCTGGGCTTTCCTCAGAGTGTCAGGGAGCTGCTGCAGGCAGGCCCGCAGGGCTTCTGTCGCTGTCTGGTGTCCCGGCCGGTGAGGGCATGGTGCCTCCACAACCCGGGTACAGCAGGGCCCCAGGCTCTCTGCTGCCCAGGCTCTGCCCCTGCCTGGGTTCTGGAGGGATGGAGCCGGGGCTGGTGGGGCTCAGCCCGGCCCCGCCCCTGGGGGTGGGACCCGGCACACCCAGAGCTGCTGACTGCGAGGCCTTCCCCTCTGAATCCAGTGCCCTCTCCCTGTCCTGTGCCAGCGTGCCCCCTCTCCAGCTGCCAGCCATCTTCTACCTCAGGTCACCCAACTTGGAGCCATCATCTGCTAGCCTAGCTAATCTGAGAAATGCATCCCAGTTAATGAATAAAAATGGCTTTGTCCATCCCCCACTTCCTGTCCCAGCTAATACATTTACATTTTTATTTTATTTTTTAAACGTTTATTTGTGGAGAAAGAGCGTGAGTGGGGGAGGGGCAGAGAGGGAGGGAGACACAGAATCCGAAGCAGGCTCCAGGCTCTGAGCTGTCAGCACAGAACCCAACGCGGGGTTCGAACTCACGAACTGTGAGATCATGACCTGAACTGGAGCTGGACACTTAACCGACCGAGCCACCCAGGAGCCCCAATACATTTACATTTTTAACCCCCTGGAGTGGCCATCTGGCTGACAGCACTTCCAGCTCCATGTCTGATGGTGGCAGTGGCAGGGGTGTTTGGAACTTTGCTCTCATCCGATCCCTTTCAGCTTATAAAAGCCAGCCTTGCCTTCTAGAACCTGGGGTCAGTCTACACTTTTCTTAACTACTTTGAGTCAAGTTCTGGGCTATGAGGTAAAAATGGCTCTGGGGGTGTGACCTACCCTGGGGCCTCAATTTCCCCATCTGTAAAATGGGAACAAAGTAAAACCACCTCTCTGGGCTGCTGTGAGGAATATCACAGAGCAACATGTGTGGCTGCATATATTACAGTGCCTGACACTTAATGTGGGGTGGGGTGGGGGTCTCAACAAATGATTCATTTCCTTCCACTTCCACGATGATTAAGAGGCATGAGCTAGTGTTGGCATCAGAAAGCCTGGGTTTGAATCCCAGAATCCTGGCTGGGATCCTTTTTTTTTTTTTTTTTTTTCTTAATTTGTGTGAACTTGGGCAAAGTACTAAAGCTCTTTTGTCTTAGTTTCCTCATCTGTAGAATATATTGTGCTCACCTATTGTGAGACTAACCGAGATAATGTGTGATGAGGACGAAACGCTAGGCACACGAGCACACAATGAAAAGCAGCTGCTATTAACATCTTAGGATTTCTGCCCTTCTCTGCATGTCCCTTCCTCCAGCCACCTGTATCCTCTAAGAAAGAACTCTGTAGAGAAAGGCAGAAAGACAGCTTGCAAAAAGCAAGAGGGGAAGGGTGCTTTTGCTCCAGAGAGACACTGGGGAAACCAGGTACAGGAGAGGAAGGGCAAGTTCAAGGCTAGGAAGACAAGAGGCATGATGCTCCAATTTTCACTTGTATCAGGTGAGGTCTTGGGGTGCTGGAGAGAAGCCAGTTACACCCCCTTGAGGCCTGAAGTGGGAGGGAGCAGGATGAAACTGTGAGAAAGCTGGAGATGAGCCATGAGGACAAAGACTTCCCTGCTCAAGAGCACAGGTAGACTGAGCCAGGGGACTTCTGTGCCCTCGGTGGGGGTGGGGGGTGGGGTAGACCTGGGCTGAAGGCTGGGGGCCGAGGGGTCTAGCTCTGCCAATCCTGCACAGTGGTTGGGGGGACATGGGGAGCAGAACTTCTGTTGGGACAAAAAGTGGGAGGAGGAAAGCATCCAGCCTCAAACCCATCCTCAAGGGAGCTGGCTGCCGGAGACTGGCTTACAGCAGCTGGCCCTCAGACCCACGCTATCTGGTCGAGCAGAAGTCAGAGGCTCTGGGAGAGTTCAGCCTGGGGCCTGGGCAGCAGTGGGTGTGGGGCCCCTCAAATACTGGATTGCCAGGAATAAACAGACATCTTTCTGTTCCCAGCCATGGCCTCCTCCCTACGAGATCCAGGATGTCTGTGTTTCTTCTCTGCTGCTTTGTCTAAACATTGTGTGTGGGATGACGTATGAAGGGGACATCTTAGGCCATGGGAGCTGGGAAGCCTGGGTTCTGTCCCCACTCAGCCCTCTCTCTTCCTTACTGGACCATCCAGTCCTTCTCTGCTTCCCCATCAATCTCTGGCCCGGACTCATCCCCAGCCTCCCCTAGGCCCACAGGAGGGCTCTGGTACAGGTGGTTTCCAGATGCTTCATTCCAGCTGCAAGCTGGAGAGCCCTCTTCGTGGTCCTCACTCTTTTCCTCAGGTAGAGCCTAGGTCAAGGGGCCAAATCCCACCAGGGAATCCTCCTGGGCCTCCTCTGTTCACTCTATCCCTTGGGATATTTGAAGCTCTTTGCTGACCCTCGGTGCCTGGGACTGGGTGGATGCGGTATGCGAGGGCTGGGGGTACTCACTAACTGGATGAATGGAAGTGACAGGGCACTGGGGTTTCCTGGACCCTGGCTGGCCTCCAGAAGCAGCTGTCAAAACTTCACTCCCTGTAGACAAGAGCAGACGAGCCCTTGGGAGCCACCAGGCATAATCCTGGCCAGGATCTTGGCCTCAGAAAACCCTAAGTCAGGTCTACGGGCAGAAGAAACCCTGGTCCTTCCTGTTAGGGTTAAACCAGATTCTCCATGGCTCCCTAAAAGCCAGAGACACTGGTGATTTTAGGCGATCTCCAGAAGGGGGTAGCATTGCTTGAACTCAAAACAGCCCCCAGAGCAGACCCAGGCTTGGGTCTTTAGCCTCACTGTTGAGACGGTCTTAACTTCCAATGAGACCAAAGGGAACTGAAATGGCAACTAAGTGCCAGTTCCCTGTAAGAGGGCTGCTGCTGCAGTCAATAGGTGTTCCGCCCACCAGAAACAGGCGACAAGGGCCCAGTCCCACCAGGGCCAGCACTCCGCAGGGCCCACATTTGTTGGGATGGGCACTTAGCTACGTCCTGAGCTAAGAGTCCTGATTCAGTGAAGTCCAGATGACTGAATGACACGTAGCTTTCAGATTTCTTGACTGTGACCACAGTTAAGAGGACGTTTTTCGTGTATACAACTAAAACACAACCCAAAGTCAGTACTTACCCTTAAGAAATGTTGTGCACTCCGATCCATGCCATCCCATTAAAAACGCTGGTGATGAAGTTACACACATGAGAGGCACACACAGAAACACACAAGGCACACATATACACACGTGTGCATGTGCATGAGAATGGCCGGGACTGTGTCTATGACCTCGTCCTGGTGGTGACACCGTGCTACAGTCCTACGAGATGTTGCCGCTAGGGGGAGCTGGGTGAAGTGTATACAGGATTTCTGTATTGCTTCTTGTAACTGCATATGAACCTACAATGATCTCAAACCCATCTAGGAAATAAAAAAGTCAGGAGTTCACAATTCATTAATGGGTCTCAAACCAGTTTGGAACGTACCGCACTAGGTGGAGACAAGTTAGAAGGGAAAGCAAAAAACTAGAAACCATTTGGCTGGCCCTCAGATCATTTCAGGTACTCAGAAAATTCTCCTGATAATTCTTTACCAAGCAAGCTTTCTGAACTGATTTTATTTTGGGGATCAGCATATTTTGCTAGGCTCTCTACTGTTAGGTGAGCATTTCCCAAAGTGAATTTTGTGGAGGGCCTGTCTTTTGGGTTGTTGTGTGAGAAGAGAAACGGTGGCCAGTTGGTCTGCATTAGGTCCACACCTTGATACCCATCAATGTCCTGCAGAAGAACACAGGCCATGGAACACATTCTGGGAATGCTGTGCATTACTCATGATAAGAGTAAGCCAGAAACACTTTAATGTAACTGTACCTGGCCCAGTAGCTTCTTGGCCACAGCCAGACAGACTTAGTAACAAAGCTATACAGGAAACAGGTTCAAGTTTATTCAGAAACGCCAACCCAAGAGCTCACTAGCCAGCCATTCTCTCTCTCCTCTAAGGCGGGCCGAGGCACTCCTGAAAGTAAGGTTTTCCAGATTGGGTTTGTAGGCTCAAGGGTAGTGCCACGTGTACCCTCCTCTCTCTTTTGGACTCAGTCTAGAAACCCAGCAAATTCTCACGTAAGATAGAAAGATTTTCTTTATTAATGACCCCAACCGTATTTGTTTAGATACAGGAGTTTTGAACTCAAATACTTAGGAGAAAACAAGTTAAGATTGCATTATCCTGCAACTCATTACCAGTAACATATTGCAAAGCGAAACAGCTTGGAAAACAGGGGGGAAGGCAAGGAGAGTGAGGGAGGAAAGATAAAGAAAAGGAATTAAGTTGATCAAGTGGAATTCTTTTTTTTTTCTTTTTTTAATTCTTGAGAACTATGAAGTCCTTGCAAGCACAGCTCGTTTCTGCAGATTATTTTCCAAACGTGTACAAAATGGAACCAAAACGGAGAATCCCTTAAGAACCTGAAGAGGTGCAACGGTAAAAGCTACGATTATCCAGTAGCAAGTGTTCCAGCCTTCAGTTGCCAGCCGCCTCCTCTTCCTGTGCCCAAGAGTTAGCGGGATGAAAACGTCTTCCCCCTTCAAAAGCAGAGAGAAGTGTGAGGGTTTCTGGGTCCCCTTTCCTGCCACCCCACACTCCTGGACTAGGGATGACATCCCAGAGAGAGGACGTAGGACCTCTAGGCCCGGAACAAGACCCAGCTCAGAGAGTTTCGTCAGCTCCTCGTGCTGAATACTCTGGGGTCCCGGGTAGCACCTGCGCCAAGCCCACAAGGGCATTAAATGTACCAAGTGAGATGGGAGGATCCCTTGCCCACAATTTCTGGATGGCCTAGACCAACCTGAATCTCAGACTGGGCTCAACCCTCTTCTTGGTCAAGAGCTCAGGCTCCTCCTGCACAGCTTGTAACTTCTCGGGCTCGCGGACAGCAGTCCCTTAAATTTTTCACCATGGGAGCAAGATGCTCAAACTTTCCAAGTACGGGCACTTTGTGTTGCCATGTGGGGCCATACCCCAGGGTTACAGAACACTCGCCTGACGTTAGGCTCCTGACTCCTGGTGCTCTGTTCTGTCCCACTTGGTATTTCTCCGAAGGGCCAGCTTTGGGAACAGGCTGGTTCCCAAAGACAGAAGTTATTTGGTAAAGCAGCCTGGAAGCTGGGGTTGAGAACTATGGAAAACTGGGGCAAAGATATGGGGGCTAAAATTTCCTGCCTTGAACATCTTACCCCAAAACGAAACCATACTTTATCAGCCCCCGTCTCCCCCCGCCGTGCAAAGCTCATGAGTGTTCGATTCTGGCAGAGAGCACCGTGGGGCATGGACACGTACAGTTAGCTTCTGAGCCAGGCCTGCCATCCCGTTCCATGCAAACCCTCCTTCTCTGCTGTGTGTGAGGGTCCTGGCTTCTTCTACTCATCCTTAGTAACACAATCCGGTTTTCAGCCTGGATGTGGTTGTTAGCCTCCCCCTCCCCTTTCTGAGGCCCATCTCTGCTAGAGAGAGATCACAGGACAGAAAAAGGCAAAGCTGCTCTTCGTGTGTCCCAGGAAGGAGACTCACAGATAACTTGGAGCTGCTCCTGCCCCAGCCCAAGACAGGTGCACTTGCTCTGTGGCAACTGCAAGGCCACCTGCCAGTGGGGCCGGAGGGGAGGGGAGGGGAGAAGCCCTGTGGGGAGACACTGGGCGGTGGCTGCTTTGGTGGGCTCTTCTGACCAGACAAGAGGTTACTGGGCCGAAGATGGTGCAGGCAGCCCCATGACTGACTAGTTACAGAGCCCAGCCTCCCCTCTGCTGTGCCTAGCTGCCGGTTTAGTCTCTCCACTGGCCCTGAAAACGGCACAGAATCAGCTGCCTCACACACTTGATCACCAGGTCACCAAAGTGGTGCCTGGTGAGAAGAGTAGTCCCATGGAAAGTGGGGGGGGGGGGGGGGGGGGGAGCGGGCAGGGGAACTTGTAAAACCCAGGAGGGAGGCAGGGTTCTGGAGGGGCAGCAAGAGTATGTGTGTTCCAGGACACTGGATTTGTTTTGCCCATTTTAGGCCCTGCCGTGAAGCTGGAGGGTAGAAGGCATAATGCTGCCATTTTGTAACCAGAGCATTTGGACGCCTCTCTGGAAGCAGAGGATCCAGCTATAGGTTGAACACCCCTCCTTAGGCTCTGGGCAGGAGGTGCAGAGCTACTACAGAAGAGAGGCCTTTGGTACCAATTTCATGAGACGGGCAGCCCCTAAGCCTTTGCCTAAAGAAGTCAGGAGTGACTTCAACTGCCTGTATTGGAGACTGGAAATCCTCTGCTCAGGTACCAAGAGTCAGGCACCTCTCTCATCCTGTCAAGTGGCAGCAGAAACTAGTCTGGCAGGAGAGGCCTCACATGTCAGGGGAGGGGACCTGGGGTCCTATGCACACCACACCTGCCAAAGGTCACCCCCAAGAGAACCAGGTGTCGGCAAATGCACTGGCTGTGAGGGGTACGCGGAAGCTTCGTTCGCCTCCAGACTTGCGTTGAACGGGCACAAAGGTTGGCAGATGAGCACCTGTTACCTTATCTTGAGAACAGGATCACCTAAGCTTCAGCAGAAGGGGAACTAAGACCTGACATTTTGCCCAAAGACCTCAATCTCTAGCTAGGCTCTAGGGCACACTGACTGTCCTGCACGCAGGGCCAACACTGGAGCGCCAGTCCACATTTCCATCTCAGAGACAACTTCGTCTTCATGCAAAATTTCTGCTGAGAAGCAGACCAGGGGATCAAAACACTGAGTGGGCGGCTCCAGACCTATGCACTCAACTCAACGTCCTTAAGCAAATCTCTCCATTTCTCCAGGCAGACCTTGACAGGACTGCCCAAGGAGAACACAGCTATCTCAGTAAAAAGGTCCCTCTGTGCGTCCCCTAGCTGCCATTCTCCTGGCTCACAAAGATGTGGAAACAAGGGAATGCAGCCCAGCCCCGTCAGAAGTGAAAACCTGTCCACTGCATCTTTAGTCAGTCAGGTGGCTACAGGCCCCCATCCTGCCTGCTTCACATGTAGCTGCTGCCCAGACACCTGGAGCACCAGGTCTCCAACACCATTTCCCTCTCGGTGAGATCAGGAGAGGATGGCGGTCCTGCTGGGAGGCTGCCCTACTCACGTGATTGTTTTCATTTCTTTTTTCTCGGCATCTGGGCGTGCACGGTTCAGCACCTTGAGGAAGTCAGATGTTTTTGCCCGCATACGTGTGTGAATATAGGCCTGGAAACAAACACAATGGATACTGAAGCAGTCGTGTTCTACAAAGACAGCTTTGCTTTCAGTAGAAGTTATCAGGAAGGTTTGGGAACATATGCCTTACGAGCGACATAAGGTCATGCAGGGAAGCAGGAGGGCAACCCTTCCTGGAGACAGAGATTCATCTCTTTACTATGGGGAAGAGATGGAAGAAAGGCCATGATATCTTAAAGTCTCTAGAACCATCAGGGTTCATAGCAACAGGCTGGACTCCAGGAATGACTTTTTTTTTTTTTTTTTAAGTAAACTCTACACCCAGCATGGTGCTCGAACTCACGACTTCAAGATCAAGAGTCACGTGTTCTGCCGACTGAGCCAGCCAGGTGTGCCCCACACAGAAATGATTTTTTTTTTAAATTTTTTTTTTTTCAACGTTTTTTATTTATTTTTGGGACAGAGAGAGACAGAGCATGAACGGGGGAGGGGCAGAGAGAGAGGGAGACACAGAATCGGAAGCAGACTCCAGGCTCCGAGCCATCAGCCCAGAGCCCGACGCGGGGCTCGAACTCACGGACCGCGAGATCGTGACCTGGCTGAAGTCGGACGCTTAACCGACTGTGCCACCCAGGCGCCCCAGAAATGATTTTTTATGTTATTAACTCTGGTGGAGAGAACGACCCGGTGCATAGGAGCCAAAGTGCCGTGGTCCCTTCTCACCTTAGAGCACTTGATGTGGTAGTGCAGATAGTCCCGGAACGTGTGGATCAGGTTGATGGTGTTGTCTCGAGCATTGGCATTGGTGTGGCGAGGGAACAGCACTGTGGGTGGGGGAACAAACAAGGCGTCCAGGTGTAACAGCAAGGCCAAAGAGATAGAAGGTCAGAGCCTACAGCTGGCTCCAGCCTCTCCCTGCCTAGTGCAATGCACTTGTATCCTCCTCCTTCAGACGAGGAAAGGATAAATACCACAACCAGGACTGGTACCAGTGAGTGAAAATGCCGGAAGTCAAGAAAAATGGAGGTGGTCAATGGTAGAAAACTAGGGCTCCCCAGAAAAGGGCTTGGTCCCGGGCATCACTCCAGGTCTGGATCCCATCCTGTGGCTGTGCATTCTGGAATCTGTCCCCATCTGTCTCCACCTGCTGGCTCCTGCCTCTGCAGCACGGCAGCCTCTTTAGGTGATACTACAGGCAATCTGGGGGGTACTTTAGAGAAAACACTTCACCTTAAGCGATCATGATTAGCAAACAAAGCCTTCCTGTTCTACGTCCCCGGGTGCTGCGGCACAGTGAGCCCAAAGGAACTCGTTTCCAGAGAAGATTCTGTGGTCCTGTGGTGAAAACTAGACACGAAGCCCTAAGGGCCTCAACCCTCTCGATGGGCACGGCAGTAGAAGTTGTTTCGGCTAGGAGATGAGGAAAGCCCCTCCCTCGGCACTATAAGCTGAAGCCGCGCCCTCTGCACCCCTCCCTTTGGCTTCCCAGAATCCTCTCCATCTCTTCCACCTACTCTACTCCATGGTCTTGGGAGCAATAAAATCCTCCAAGTATGAGGTTTTGATAGAATGCAAAGGAATGCCTCATAAGAAAGGGTAGGCCCTCTGTGTCAATTTACCTTGAAAAGAAACAAATAGCAAAACAAGAGGTAGTAACACTACAGGCCACAGAATCTAAGATGCCAACAATTTTAAGTCTACCCTCAGTTTATACACCATAAAGAGAAAGGCTGTCAACTGTGTGGCATGCACGAACTCCAAGCTGCATCCCAACCTCAAAGACAGTAACATGAAAAAAAGCGGAGCTCAGTGTTAATGAAATATGGTACATTAGTGGGCTCATCACCAATAAACGGGTACACCTTCAGTACAGAGGGGACTTAAACTTCATAAAAGGCAACATTTTAGTGGCATCAGGCGCAGTGAATGAGCTGTTATTCCGCACTATCAGCTACAATAATGAGCCGGCTCACTGGTCTAGAGCGACTGTAAGAAGGGAAGACTTAAATTTCTTCAGTGGAGTAAGTGAATCATGGCTGGAGTTCTGGCTTAGAAATGCCAAACGACTGAGAACTCCCAGTCGGCTACTCAGCAATGCTTGCGTGGTCCCAACTCACAACACTTGACACCAACAGGAAGAAAAGAAAATGATTACGGTACACCTTCCTGCAGCCACAGCAATGGCCAAGAACGACGTGGTACGCCTGCTTTCGCCCCTTTTACATTTTAACAAAGGTCCGTCTGGGTTTTGGCATCCTGCAGTGTGAATGCATCAAAGGCTCCCAACCTCAGCAATCCCACCCTGCTTACCGAAGGTAATATAGCCAATGTTGTCACCCACGGCAGCGTCGGTATCTTTCAGCTCCAGAGGTGGTTCCCTGTGGCTAAAGAGGACCTGTGGGGCTGTGTGGCTGGCTCTGCGTCCTTCTTTGAACTCCTGCCGGGAAGAAGCACAAAGCAACCAGAAGAGAATCTGATGTAAGATGAGTGGCGACTCATGCGATGAGGCTGGCCCCGTGGGGTGTGACTGGCAGATAGCTAAAAATAAACACCTAATATGAAATATTACAAGTACTGGCTGCTATCGATGCGATTTGGACTCAAAAAGGAGAGATCGCAGAGTATTTAACAAGTCAGATCTTCAAAATGTGATGAGAGCATTCTTAATCCCTTTTCCTTTCTCTTGTTTTGGAACCACATATGCGATATAAGTGTATCTGAGACTAAACAGACAACGAACTGCAAAGCATGAGAGAACCAGATTACATTTTAGGATTAAGGACTAATGCATATTAGTTTCTTTAGATTTAATGTGAAGAGCTTATATTTTTCAGGAAATCTTTAAAATTTCAGGGTGCATGGAACCTAGGCTCTAGCTTGGTTAAGACCCAACATGAAATCTTAACTCCTTTCATCTCTGTGTGAAAGCCTCTTATGGGCTGACCCATTTCTCACCCCTCCTTACCCCATCTCCACTTCTTCCAGTTTCATGACTATCATGCTTTCTCAGGGCTCTGGGCCTTTGCACAAGTCCTATTTCACGGAGGCATCTTAGACTGTTACTATTTAGAATCCAGAAATCAGCACTTCAGATTAAATGTAAGCCCTTCTTGGGGGCAGAAGACAATGGAGTTAAAGAAGCTGAGTTGTTTTAGGGTATACTGACAGGAGGAGGCTGTGCGACATGAGAAATGAAAGCCTGATTGTTAATTCTGGTCTTGAATGGCTGTGGACTCGCCCACCACCACTGTGCATAAGGACTTACTCCCCTTAACAAAACGTACCCATCCTCATCAAACGACAGGAAAATGACTGAGGATGTAAAAACCAGGCCATTCCCCCTATGTTTTAATCTCCATAATCTCCAAACCTCAAGCTTCTCTGACACACACATTCCCGTGTACACAGGAAAATGACACAAGGCATTCCTGTCTCAACCCAGATGTGCAAGAACAGAATCAGATTTTCCAGCCATGCCAGTAAAACAGGGTGATCCAAATCCAGAGTGATAACAGAAGAATGGAACCAAGGGCTATGTAAATCCACAGTTCTAGGAGTACTGAAAGCATGTTTATACAGCTGTTTGGTCTGCAACACTCTCCTACCGCTGCTCAGATACGGTCTCTTCTCACACGCCATCTCTAACACACGTGAGGAGCTGGCTGCTATCTTGTTGGGAGGTCCCATGTCTTCTCTCTAAGCCTCGACTCTCACACTTTACTAGTCACTAATGCGTCTGGCTTCCCTAAGGGGCTGTAAGCTCCACAAGCCAGGGATCTTTATTACTCTGTACCCATTCCTCTTCCTTCAAAGAGGCTGGACAGCACATGGCTTGCTGAGTGAAAAAGCAAGCACTTCTACTCTAGCTGACTTAGTGCTGTCACACTGGAAAGGAAGAGATGGGGACTAATACAGCAAGCCCGCAGCAAATTAATGGCAAAAGAAGGGTAACACCTGAGGAGTTTTAATGCCCAGTCTGGGATCTCGCCTGTTCCACCACCCTGCCTCCTGAGCTGGCACTGCTTGGCTTCTAAAGGTTGGTGGAAAATAAACTAACATAGCCAGATTAGGTTACTCTCTTGTAAATTTTGTTCCTCAAAGGAAAAATATTTGGAGAGGTAGGGAAGGAGTCAAGATCATTCAAATGGTAATTCCTAAAGCAAAGCTTCTGAGGTTACCCTTCTCTAGAAAACACTTGTCATTCTGCAAAGGGTTTGGGAGGTTTTCTAACTTCTACTATTTTTACTCTTTAGCTCCAGGGGAAAAAATAGAACAGGTAATAGCTGCTGGCATTTTCTTGTGTTCAGTAAGCTTCTTGAAGGCTCCAATTCACTGGTACCTGTGGCATTCATAACCCGATGGGGCGTGTGTAAACCTGCGGTGACTTATTAGCATTTCATCAGTTCTGTATAGGTAAAGCAATACATTCAAGATTTGGGTGAGGATACTCCCATGTGGGGAACTACCCTTTGGCCAACTTTGTGTCTTTGTTGCTCCTCTGTGCTCTCTCTTAAATAATACCTAAGAAACAATCAACCGACCCACCCAGTTCTCCTTTTTCTTTTCTAAATGCTTATTTAGGGAGAGAGAGAGAAAGAGACAGACAGAGAGGGAAGGAGAAAATTCCAAGCAGGCTCCAGGCTGTCAGTGCAGAGCCTGACCACCATGAGATCATGACCTGAGCCGCAATCAAGAGTCAGATGCTTAACTGACTGAATCACTTTCCTTTTTCATTAGGGTCTTTGTTAAGTGCACGTCAGCAATGATGCCTCTTTTTTTCCCCCTCCAACTAGGATGTCTTTTGAATATCACAGTATCATTTCTCTCTTCCATCAAAGCATGATTTATCATAGGAAGTTCAGAGTAAATCCAAATATATACAGAAATTGAGTCCTGTAAATGATAAAAAGCAGCATCTTAAATCGGTAGTATAAACATGGGCCTTTAAACAACTGCTGAGACCAGTGGGTGACCATTTAGAAAAAAAAGATGGACCCATCTTTCATACCATATGCCAGGAGAAACTCCAAACAGATAATCAAAAGATCATGTGTAAAATATGAAACTGTAAAAATACTAGGAAAATAATACAGGTAAACTTTACTATCTTAGAGTAGGAAAAGTGTTTCTAACAAGGACTCAAAATCTAAAAGCCACAGAAGAGATTTACCTCTGTGAAAATAAACTTCTGTGTGAGGGAAGAAAAACCCATACACTCTAATGACAAACTGGAAAAAATATTTGTAACTCTTACCATAGATAAAAAGGCTAATCTCTCTAGTATATAAAGAAATGGGGATTAATAACCCAATAGAAAAATGGGTAAGGGCATAGAGACACCTCAAAGGAAAGAAAAACAGACTTCAACAGAAGAAAAGATATTGGACCTTGTTCGCAAGAGAATATAGATACCATTTTTAAACCGATCAGATTGGCAGAAATCCAAAAGTCTGACAACATACTCTGGGAAAATATGCATCGTAGGTGGGAGGGAAAAGGGTACAACCTCCGTGGAGGTTGGCAATATCTACCAAAATTACTGACTTTGACTCAGTGCTCCCAGTACAGGAAAATATCCTACAGCTATCACCACACAGGTATCCAGGTAGAAAGGGTCCTCAACATAGTATCTTCACTACTGCTTAAGAGGCAGATTGCTTGTGTCTTGTCCCTGAACATAGAGAAACCAGTGGTTTCCACTTAACTTTTCTCAGTTACTGGGCTGACGTTAAGATCTAGAAATATGAAAGATATTCTAGTTCACCATACTCTTATCTCCAAAATTCTGTATCGTTCTTAATGCTTTCCATGGAATAAGCAGTGAAATGATATCAGACTTTAGTGCTCAGCTTGCACGTCTACAGAGATAATGCACCAAAGGCAAATACTAGAATATCCATGTGAGTATGCAATGGAAATTCTGTCTTTTTCCCAAGGGCATTAAGCATCCCTCAGAGTCTGCTGAATGACAAAAGCAGGAAACGTGTTCTGCCCAGGCTGGAGGTCCACTCCAGGATCCGGAAACCCACAAAGATACGCAGCAAGCAGGTCAGTGACCAGGGGGAGCTTTTAATAGCGTCCCTGGTCACAGCATTCTGTGCTAGGCAGGTGCTATTCTCCATTCTCCTAGAAATTTAAAATAACCAGGCCCAGGAAAATTCTCAGATGATTTACTTGGGGTAAAATCCAGCAAAATAAGCCCAGGATTCTAAAGGTCAATTCAAATAACTTGCCCAGCCTTTGACTTTGGAGAGGGAGGCAAAGCAGATGGCTTCCCGAGCACAGCCTTTTCACATTCTTGGACACCAGATGGGTCTGCATGGTGCCAGTCCAGTCATTAACTAGAGATACTGTCAGTGTAAAAATGCAGACTTTCTTTTCCCTTTTAGACCAGTGCCCCTACCACATGTACTTTGAGGGAGGAGTTTAAATTCATGTGCAAAAAATACACAAAATTTTCCTAAGGAACAAATCTCCTGTAAGCTCTCCAAGATAAGATCTGTTTAAAGCATAAAAATAAGATGTCGCCAGGAATAAAATGGAACAAGACTGGTAAAAAACCAGCTAAATCTAAATATATACTTCATAACTTTTAAAATTAGTATGTCAGTCTGGATTCAGCCCAATTTCTAAGCTACTGCATTTAATTCCCCTGTCAATTCTGCGTAAAAACACATGAAATGCCTGTCTGGAAGCTTACATTTAGGACCCACGATATACGTCTATATAGCTGCGCGTGCACACACACACGCACGCGCGCGCGCACACACACACACACTCGTTTTCTCTCTCTCTCTCATAAAGTTTAGTACTCTCAAATGCTCAAAGTGTCAATATTCCAATTTTTCCGCCTAGGGACTCTAAAATCAGCATTTCTGATTAATTAGACTAAACACAAAAAGTCACTAGAGACGGATCAAATTCCGGCTATCACTTTTGAATATTTCCCTAGTCACTTTAGAGAGGCTACACGTAAAATATCCTCACTATATTAAGCACAACTATCTTTCAACTCTTATGTAGCAAAAAAGGTTTGCTGTCCAGAGTCCTTAAATCTCCTCAACCTGCCCAGGGACATGACGAATGCACAAAAGGTGCTTGAAAACGTAAGCACTGAGCTAGATTTTGAATGCTGAGCCACCTCAGAAGAAATCAGCCTGGATACCACTTCACCAACGAGCTCTCCTGTCCTAGAGTCAGCAACTGGTTAGCAGACAGCATGACAGAGCCACAATGTGGTACTGTACCAGACCAGAGTCCAATTGTACCAGAAATCCAATTACACAATGTCCCGCTGAGCCCCATTACTCTCTTCTTGGTAGGCGAGCTGCTTCTGAGGAAAGAGCTCTACAGTGACCTCAGGCAAACTCGGGTCAATTTGCTTCACGGTCCACTCAAGGACTCTAGCCTATTAATGTACTATCTACTACTTAGGAATTTTCTAGGGATTCTGTTCTGAAAAGACTTTAGGACTAAACCAAGAGCAGACCTTGCCAGAAACCTCAGGAAACTTGACAAGAGGGTAGGAAACCCGACCAAGCTTTAAATCAAAGACTCAGTGGCAGCAAGGGTGCTTAATATTCAGTCATTAAGCATTAGTATGTTTGGTACTCCATTCACTCTTTCAGTCTACTCCTGCAGAGGCTAAAACCACTAAGGAACAACTACATGCAGTGGGTTGGGTGGGAGCTGTTTAATTACACCTTCAACAAGTTCTGGCATCGGCAGAGCCACCAGCTCTCCTCTTCTATGCTTCTGGTGTGCTCTGGTGCCACGGTATAAACCGCCACGCTGCGGCATCCCTCCCCCAAAACACGTCCACTCCATACCTGCATGAACACTTTTCCAATGACCACATCGTCGTCATCCTTAAACACTGTGCTGAAGACTACTGTGACTCTGTCCTTTTTAGACTCAACATACCTGAGGGGAACACAACCCATGAAGTAGTAAGTACAGAATCAGAATGGGGTTTTGTCAAGAACTTGATCTCGAAGCGCAACAGGCGGGTACAGTCATAAATCTTTCAATTCATAAAACAAGGCATGCCAAAGGAGACTAAGTTATGTATGACCAGCAAAGTCTATATAATGCACACATGCCCTGAGAGGGGTAGGAGATGAATATCACCCAAAGTGGATGGTACTAATCTGTCTATGTGGTAAGATGTGGAATCTACTAGTGTTAGTGATTCTCAGAACTTCACTCCTAAACATCTTTTTTTTAATTTTTTTTTTTTTTTTTTTTTTTTTACATTTATTTATTTCTGAGACATAGAGAGAGGCAGAGCATGAGCAGGGGAGGGGCAGAGAGAGAGGGAGACACAGAATCTGAAGCAGGCGCCAGCTCTGATCTGTCAGCACAGAGCCCGATGTGGGGCTCGAACCCACGAGAACCGTGAGATCACGACCTGAGCTGAAGTCGGATGCTTAACCGACTGAGCCACCCAGGCGCCCCTTTTATTTCTTTATATACTATGAGATTCCTGGTATGTAGATGATTCAAGAGTTGCAAAAACACAGACTCCATGGTCACCCTCTACCTCTTCATTACCTAGGCTATATTACTGAAGGAAACCTTCAACAGTGGTGTCTTAAAGGAAAGCAGTGGATTCACTTTTCTTCTTTAGCCAACTTTTGATATCTGGAGACTAGCAGAAGTGGCCCCCCCGCCCCCCATCATCTATACCTTGGCTTTGAGAATTTTATGAGAAAGACATGTTAGGGATATTCACCCAATAGAGTTTAAGGTCTGATCTAACCATGTGTCTTTCAGTAAGGGCATATAACAGCCACACCCAGGCTTTAGGGCCAAGTCCTATACTCACATGGTCTCATCATCCCTATAATGGATAACTGCCCTGTTCTCTCCTTCCTTGCCTTCTTCTTGGAATTGGAAGTATTTTTCAAAGACAGAGGCAAAACAATTTCGTTTCAACATGCCAGCCTGATGCACAATAGAATCCTTGGATGCAGGCAGATTTTCAAGGTCATATAGCAAGGAGACATTATATCCTGGAAGGGGGGGAAAAACCCAGAGGTCATATTAAAAAAAAAACAACACATAAAAACCAAAAAACTTTGCAGGTTCTAATGACATTTTATTTTGTTTCAATGCCTTTTAAGCCAGGTAGATTGCTGTGCATTCCCATACGCCTCATATGGCAAATGAGGTAATAAGGCAAATAAAACCCCAATTCTTGTAAAATCACTGTAAATATACACAGCTAATTAACAAATTCTCTGCAAAAATTTGAATCAATATCCAAGATGACAGATTACAAATAAGGAACAGGAAGAACCCATAATCCAGGAACTCTCATTAGAAATTTAGTGTTCTAGACACTGTTGGGAAGGGGGCTTGCATTATAGCTATCAAGCTATAATGAGTTACATATTTTTCTTCGATGGTTTAACCTGCCAAGTGCTAACACAGTCAACAGCTGGGGAGCTTTCTGATAAAAACACAATACAACTTCTTGCATGCCATCACAAACCCTTTGTGGAAGGAGGGAAGGTATGGAAAAACCTTAAGAGTGTGTACGTCTATATATATAACGTGTGTGTGTGTGTGTATGTGTGTGTATACCTCTCCAATAGCTTTCCCTTGTATACACTAAAAATTTCAAAGTGTTTTAAAATATCTTACTTCATTTAATTTCTGTAAAAATTCTTTGAAGTAAGCAGGCCAGATACGGTTATTCTCATCTTAGAGGGAAAAGGAAGTTCAAAGGAGCAAAGTGCCATGCTAAATGCAGCAGGATATAGAGGTGTCAGCAACTCTATTTTGAGTTGAATAGAATGGGATCCAAATTCTGGCCTTGCCACTTTGTGACCTTGGACAAACTACATAACCTCTATAATTCTGGCATCTGTTTAAAAAGGGTGGTAAGATGGGAGAGGCACCTGGGAAAATTAACATAGCATTTTAAAGCGGCTGGAACACAGTAGGTCATCAATAAATGGGCCCCAAAGCTAAGTCTGCGACCACCACACACTATTTTGCCTCTTTACAGCATGTCGAGTACGAGTTCCAGCAAACAAGGCGGGGACAACTGATTATCTGATCAAATGATGAATACACCCCAAAAAGTATACAGACAGTTTTGTAAGAGTATCTGTACATCACTGAGTATCACTTCACATGCTAGGTAAGTGCTGGAAATGATTTTACCAGAACTGTAAGGAATATCTTAAACATTTATACTTTGTTACTATTTAATTTTTTTCCAAGAGCATTCCTCAGGTCTGTGTTTTTTGTTGGATCTATCCTCCCTGAGAACATGAGCTATCTAAATCTCTGTTCTAGATTGTACTTAGCACATTTTTGATACTCCAATATTAAATAATATCAACCACCATTCCATTTTGGGTACCAGAAAACAAACCAGATAAGCAAACAGACTGTAAGATTAGATAGAAAAATAAAAGATTTAAAGTTGAGGTTTGTTAGTTTCAAGAAGCCAAATAAAACAAATTAAGTAAATTACAGCTGAAGTCAGACTTAAAGAAGGCTTTGATATGATGAAGAGAACATCCTGAGAATAGATTAAAAGTAAAGACCTAGTACGGCCTGGTGAGTTCCCCAAACTTGCCTAGATAAACTCACAGAGAAACAGGAGACACACTACTTCCACAAGTTTTTATATTTTGCACTTGTATGAACACAAGGTCTGCAGTCTGGCATTGCCTGTGCTTTAGCGGGAAGTGTAAGAAAAGGCTCAGGGACAGAAACCTAACCTCTGTGTTACACCCCAGTGGTTCTGACACACTGCTTGATCTGAGCTGTGACAAGCATGCCCAAGAGTTCCTATAGGATTTTTTTCTGTTCTAGTTCTGCTTCTTCCCTTCCTCCCTCCCTTTCCTCACTCTCTTTCTGAAATTCCTTGATTCCTCTTAAAGCCTATAATGTTATTTATTTTTTGGTTTTTATTTCTGCGATACACTTTTACATCAATTTGGGGATGAACACATTTTAGTATTCTTTCTGGACTGCAGTCAATGCTCCCACGCGCAGTACTCCTAGTAACAAGTTATATCCCAAAGGCTTCTGTATTTGCTATTTTTGTTTCCAGAGTAGCATACAGAAGACAGGAGAAGGTATTCTACTGGGAGTGGTGAAGCATGTCATATTATAAACATGAAAACAAAGAAAAATGCCACGAAGGTTGGGGAAGGAAATATGCTAGCAAAAGTAATAACTGCTGTTAAAAGACACAGACACACCTTCCTTCTTAGAACAATTTGCAAAGCACCACGGGTAAAATTTGCAAAGTACCACAGGAACAACACTTGAGTAACACTATGTTACTTGGTCCTCATCGGGGGGTCCAGCTAAACGCCTCAGAATTTGAGACTACCACCTATTCACAAGGAGGAAAAAATTGTTCAGTTTTTTTGCTTTGTCTCTCCTATAAAGCAGTATAACATAGCTCTTGTAATTAAGGAAGGCCATGGTGGGCCATGGTGCTTTTCAATTCCCGCGGCTGCAAAGAGGCGATTTATTCTTTATTAGAAGAACAGATTAAAAGAAGGGGTTGAAATTTCTGTTACTTGAATATGTGAGAACAGTTGTGTTTCCTTCTCCACATGTGCAGAGCACAGAAAATGGTGTTAATAGGGGGCTGGGGTGAAAACCAAGGTTTGCTTAATCTCAAAAGACATTTTCATCACCATGAGCAAGCAAATAAAAATGGCCCGCTGGTTCAAAGATTAAGGAAGAGTCATTTGGCCCTACCAAATGTTAAAAATGACAACATATAGCAGTTCTGCACACCACACTGTGAACCATTCCTGGACAGTGCAAAGCCCCTTAGCTTTTGGAAACAGCTCTATTTTTGTGGAGAGGACTGAAGTGGGAACTGGGCTCAGGCAGAAATATTTGTAAAATTAAAACTGTTTAAATGAAATGCTTTGTTTAAAAAAAAAAAGCAGAGTACAAACAGGACAGGTCTCTTTCCAGGTCATTCCACAGTTGCTTATGGGACTACATACCTGATTCGGGATTTACCAAGAAGCTCCCATACACCCTCTTTAGTAACTAGAAAATACAAAAACAAATGTTAATCCAAAGGTCATGATAATGTCATTTTTTTTTTTTTTTTTTTTTTAAAGCACTGAATTTCCCAAGCTTCTTCTAAGCCAGATTTCTTAACTTTCATTTGGTGGATGGGACACTGGATACACAAGGAGAAGCACATGTATCTGAGTTACCAAGCAAATCACTCACGGAACTGAGACTGAATACAAAAGGTTAATTAATCTAGGATCTGTTTTTCAGTCAAGGCTCATCTTTTACTCTTTCAGGATTCAGTCACATCCTTTATATGTTCTCTGTTCTCCTCCAGACCATATACTGCACACCATCATGTTTTTAAGAATGCAGAAGAATGGCAAACCTGAGTGACAGATTACGTCAGTTATCAACTAAGTACAGGCCAAACCAGTAACCGAGGTGAGCGAAGAGAGAAAAACCAGAATTGCTGGGATCGGATTCCAGTTAGCCTGCTTATCTTGTAAGCTTTCAAATTATTTAGTTCATCACCAGTTTTATGCAAAAGACAACAGATAATTGCACCTTAGCCAGTTGTTTCTACTGGAGGGCCCACAGAAGGTTGTACTCTCTAAACGGTTTTTTCCCAAAACCAATACTTACTGCTGGCTACTCTCTAGCTTTGGGGAGTAAATGATAAAACAAGAGCCCTTTTTACACCTTCCTATTTCTTCTCTGTCAGCACGACTGTTTCACCTGGTGGTAATTTCTCCCAGGCTGACAGTTTAGGAAACAAACCTTTTACTCTGGAAGGCCTAGTCCAGACTTAAATGTTATATAGAATACAATAAGCAGTAGAAAGGCAGCTATCTGAAGACAGAAAAAAGTAAATATTAGAATCGTCAGAACTTGGTAACCTTTTTGGTATTTAGTAGTCTTTATATGACTAACAGACTAAACACAGACATGACTTATTCTTAACCCTCATTAAAAACATACTTAGGGAGGGAAAGTGTCACCACTATTTCACAAGAAGGGAAAACTGAGGCCAGTATACTTAACAGTGTATGTAACAGTAATATAAAAGGCTGCATGGTTTGTCTCTTGACATTCAGTCAATTTCTTAACACTATCTCACCACAAACACATTAATGATCCTCTGAAATTTTCTGGGATGCCAAAAAAAAAAAAAAAAAAGGATACTTAATCCTTGACAAGTTACCAATTAAAAGTAAACAAAAGCCATTAACTTTTAATTGTAGGAGTTATACATGCGTCTTCAACAGAATTCCATCAGCTAAGAAAAGGACTGCAGACACAGGAGCACTAGAGGGGAGCTGTGTGCAAGCAAGCACTCAGCCCTGCTCACTGCTGTGGTCTCTGCATCCACACGCGCCCACATATGGGGACTTTCAATAAACAGAGCGGAGTGAATACTGTTGTTTTCTTTGACTCTTACTTTCAATGTACACTTCAGAGATTAAAAAAAAAATCAGCAGCAAACCATATATTTAAGTCATATTTGAAAAATTTTTCACATGGTGAAGTTCTTTCCTTCTGTTCTTAAATATTCTTTAAGATTCCACATATTTATGTAACCATTTTTATACAGCTGGAAGAAATTCTCTATCTGTAAATGTGGACAATGGAATGGACCTCAAAGCATGGATCAGCGATCACATCTGTTTGTACAAAGGCAAAAGACAAGTAATGCCACATGCAGTTGTGATCTGGTGACCATGTAGCCACTGTGAGGTTATCTTTTTTACAGAAGAGGAACTGAAGGGAGAAGTTCAAGGTCACAGAGTTTTCTGGTGGCACAGGGAGACCTGATCTTCAGGTGTCCTATACACCACTTCTCCTAAAGAGTCCTGGAGATGGGGTGAAGGGGTGGGGGTAGGGAAGTAACAGGCACATCCCTTAAGAATTTTCACTGGCATCCCACCTCTGAGCTACAATTCTGTACTGTGAGCACTGTGGGTACCAGGAGAAAGGGAAAGTTAGATGTGGGAGAAAAAAAACCATAGCTCCTAATTCTTAGTTTAATTCCAAGGAAAGTTAAAATTCTGAGATCTGAGAGGTTCTTACAGCCAAATTTCAGCCACGTTCAACTCCTCTGCTCCCTCCCCTTTGGTGAAACTAACGGATGCTTCCCTGTTTATTTCACTTGCACTTTTAACCCTGTATGATTCCCTTTTTCAATGAGCACCATCTTCCAACCTGACACCAGGAGATGGGTGGAGGCAACCCACTGATGCTCACCATCAGACCTTCCCACCCTAGCAGCAGAGGCTTTCAAAGTAACAAGCTGCCTCCGGTTATCACAGGCTGGTCACTGTTTAACCAACTCAGGGAGCAATTTACTGTGCCCTCTGCTCCCCAACTGTGAATGTTACTTGCTCCACCCACTTGAGCGGGTGGAGCTGGCTCTTTGGCCCTGTGGGAGCTACAAGAATAGTGCTGTTATGGAGCTCCAGTGCCTGGAGAGCAGTCTGGAAAGGAGATTTAAGAAATCTAGCTGTTACACTTTCTTCCCCTCCCAAGGATTATTGTTATCACCACACCTGCATCTTTACACAGAGAGGACTGTCTAGGGAAAACGATTACACGATTTTGAGCTGTCTGTTCAAAGGTTTAACAATTCTTTACAGCTAGTTATTTTATGGTTAATCAAAAGCAGGGCCACCTTAACAGCCACTTGTTTCTTCTTACTCTGAATGTGGTAAAGGGAAGAGTTGGCCACTAGCTTTTATAGAATGATCCTTCTTATGCTTTATAAGGCTAGGTCTTCTTGCTGAAGATTTTGTTTCATGTAAAACAACCCTGAACACAAATTCTGTAAACGTTTCTTCTTCCGTTGAACTTATGAGGCAAATCAGAAAAGGTTTTGGCTCTCCCCTTGAAATGCTGGGACAGATCAATTGCATGTGAATATCTAAGTGACTGCCTATGGCTCTTGGTATTCTATTTGGTTAACATTAATTTTAGTTTTTATACCAAAATATTATTGAGATTTTGATCTTTTTTTTTTTTTTTTTTTGCCAACAGCCTTTTCACTGCATAAATTTTAAATAACTAAAAAACTACTACCCTTAATCACAAAGAAAACAGAAATGGCCATATCTTCATTCACCAGATTAAGGAGAACCTAGCTTGTTAAAACTAAAAGATATTTGAAAACTGATTCAGGAACTGAGTCATACTTCCTGCTTTGAGACCCAACCACAACGTGTGCACACTGGTGTAACAGCATTTTCTTTCTTCCATAAATGGCTCTCCCCAGAGCAAATACAGTTCAACAGGAACCAAACCTGCTACTTTAGCTATAGAAAGAAGCCAGTGAATGAGGCATGGCCATCAAGAATTTCATAATGCATAGACATCTTTTTATTTCCCGTACAGTAGTCAAAAGGAAGAAGAGATACTTAAAGAGGCCAGCTCTAAAGAAGTTTAAACCAAAAAACTAAAAGGGTAGATTTGTGCCTAAATTTCTACAGTATGAAATTAAGATCATAAACCTTTAAGGCCAGAGTTACATACCTGCTTCACAATATCATAGAAACAGAATGGAACCTATCTTAGTCTTGCAGTAGCTATTTTTATGTTGGTCAAAGAAATATTCTTCAGTGCATTTTTTGGAGAACAAAAGTTTCATTTCATTAGTTAGGGACCATCTTTATTTTCCCCGAGTAATAAACAGCCAAAGCCTTTTCTAAAAAACACCCTTTCTATCATTATGGACAATGGAGTCAAGAGCCCCTGGTTAGGTGGGCAAGCTGTCCAAAGTGGCCAGTGCCGGTAGGGGTGGTGAGTGCCATGGACCTTCTATGAGTGGCAAGCTGCCAGTTAAAGGTGACAAGGAAATAAGAGTCCTGAGGAAAATGATGTGGAACATACCTCATCAGCACCATGTGCCTGAAGTTCCTTGTAGAATTTCAAAGAAATACTGACCATCACTTTTGTTTTGTCTCCATTAGGATTTGAAATATGATAGAGGACTCCATCGAAATCTGTGAAGAAAGCAAATAAAACTGCTTAACTTGGGAATGGGGAATAAGACCTTAAGGCACCTGGCTACCTCGTTACAGGCCACAAGGAGGTCTCCCTTGTAAGTAGGCATATAAGCAAAATATGTGCAGATAAGCAAAAGTTTAAATCCATGCAGAAAGCATAAACACTGAGATAGAACTGTCAAGTACTTATCTGTCCCCCTTTAAAAAAAAAAATATTTAAAAAAATTTTAAAAAATGTTTATTTTTGAGACAAGGGCAGAAAAGCGGCAGAGAGAGGAGACAGAATCTAAAGCAGCCTCAGCACTGTCCGTGCAGAGCCTGACGTGGGGCTCGAACCCACAAACCGTGAGATCATGACTTAAGCTGAAACTGAGAGTCAGACATTTTAACCAACTGAGCCACCCAGATGCCCCACTTTGCTCTTTTTAAGGAAAAAAAAAAAATTATTTATTTATTTCGGGAGAGAGACAGAAGGGGCAGGGGAGTGGCAGGGACAGAGGGAAAGAGAGAGAGAATCCTAAGCAAGCTCCTCCCTGTCAGTGCAGAGCCCAAGACAGGGCTCACGAGGGCTCAAGCTTACGAACTGTGAGATCATGACGTGAGCCAAAATCAAGTTTCAGATGCTTAACTGACTGGGCCACCGAGGTGCCCCTCTTTGCTCTTTACTAAAATTACAAAGCTATTCTTACCTTCATCACAGCTTGGTGCTGAAAGTTATTTCTTAAAAGGCTTTTGTTGTGATGTATGTTAAATATGCATACGAGATAATGTATAATGAACTCCTAGTTCCCACCATGTGGCTTCACCAATGATCAACACGGCCCAATCTTATTGGGATACCCCCCTCGCAATGATTTATTCTGAAGCAAATCTGAGACATCACATCATTTCATTCATAATTATCTCAGAATGTATCTCTAAATGATAAAGAAGAAATTTCAGAAAACACAGCCACAATACTGTTGCCATGCCTGTATTTTTAAAAACAACTACTTAATATCAAATATCCAGTCAAGTCTTCAAATATTTGGTCTCAAAAAAACCCCCAAAAACAGTTCTATTTTATTTTTTTTTATTTTTTATTTTTTAAATGTTTATTTGTTTTTGAGACAGAGAGAGACAGAGCATGAGTAGGGGAGGGTCAGAGAGAGAGGGAGACACAGAATCTGAAACAGGCTCCAGGCTCTGAGCTGTCAGCACAATGCCCGACGCGGGGCTCGAACTCACAGACCGTGAGATCATGACCTGAGCCGAAGTCGGACGCCCAACCAACTGAGCTACCCAGGCGCCCCCAAGAAAACAGTTTTAAAATACTGTTGTCTTATTTGAATTAGGATCTACACTGCATTTGGTTATCTCTTAAGTTTCTTCTAATCTCTATATAGGTCTCCCCTCTCTTTGGCTATTTTCCTGCAGTACAGAGAGAACTCACCCTGTGTAGTTCCTGAAACCAGGGGCTGAGTGCCACCACTTTAGGGAGACCTGGCATTGCCAGTTAGTAGGAGGGGACGGGGATGGTAGCCGGACTCCTGTCATAGCACTAGAGCTGCAAGAAGTGTTCCAAGACCATCTAGTCAAGTACCCTCATTTTATGGAGGGTGACTGTTTAACTCCTTGAAGTTCACACAGCAAGTGAGTAGTATCAATATCTAATTCTTTACAGGAAATAGAAAGCAATAACCCCTGACTTGCTGAACAGGTCTCTAGCATTTTCCATGTTTCCCCACTACTCTAGTGCTAGGCAAACTGAGAGGAAGGCTACTTGAAGAGAATTTAGTATTTCCAAATTAAACAAACTTTGGTTCGTACCACAAAAGTAAACACAACCTTCTAAGGTACCAGCAGGTTAACTTTACACAGTCCAATAAATCCATAAAATAGTCATCTGAAACAATGACCTCAAAAAAGCCTTCACGATCAAGGGATTGTACCCCGAATGTCAAAATTTATTTTAGAAGCTATTTTGTTTTTCTATTTTTATATTAGCTTTACAAGGTTGAAGTAAGGACACTTACCTGCAAATGTTACTTCTACTGCTTCTGGTTTGTTACTGCAAAACAAAAGAAGAGTCCCTTAGTTAAGACGGTTGTTTTGCAGCTTGCCTTCCAGGGGCCTTGCAAAGGCTCCTGAGCTTTACTTCAGATCACAGCATTCAGTACCAATTTTATGCTGACTGCTGATCTGAGTACACAATTCATTTTCTCATGTACCTGAACCTTTGGGCTCACTTAAGGTGGAGGATACAAAAAGGAAGCAGGACAGGTACTGCTTTTGTTTTCCAGCTGCTGTTGAATCCCTGCCATGGTTGGCGCTTAACTTCAATTTAGAATTCCTTAACATTATGATATACACCTTTGCATATGTGAACTACAAAATGCTATCTTTTTTTTTTTTTTTTTAATTTTTTTTAACGTTTATTTATTTTTGAGACAGAGAGAGACAGAGCATGAATGGGGGAGGGTCAGAGAGAGGGAGACACAGAATCCGAAACAGGCTCCGGGCTCTGAGCTGTCAGCACAGGGGCCCGATGCGGGGCTCGAACTCCCGGACCGCGAGATCGTGACCTGAGCCGAAGTCGGCGCTCAACCGACTGAGCCACCCAGGCCCCCCCAAAATGCTATCTTTTGATCAGTGTCTCCCTCCACAGGACTGTAGTGATGGAGACAGAGGTAGTACACTCAGCAGGAAAACTGCTAAACAGAATGTAGAATGGTTTTTAATATACTTAAGATGAAAGGATGATCTCAGGCCATAAAACAAAACAGAAAGTCTGTATCAGTTCGAAGACAACTTGTAAGTCTTCCTACACATCTTTTCCTCTCCCTTTATGTCACCAAAGTACTCACCACTCTCCTCCATGAAGTCCTCTCTGACTGGTTCTACCCTAGTTTTGTTTTGTTTTGAAATTACAGTGTGACATTTCCACAGAAAGCGCAGCACAAAGTAACACTGTGAAATCACTGGGAACAGTCAGGACTCCGATTTTTCAACTTTAGCTTTTCATCAAGACCATGTTTTTCAGACGAGTTAACATCCACACACCTTTATTTTCTCACCTATTCACCTATAAAATGGGAGAACACGATGACCCTACTGACCTCATAGAACTGCTAAAGATAAAGCAAGAGAATGGACACGAAACAACTTATCCTGGAAGGTAATGACGACAGCCTGATACTTTCTGTGCAGCTGCCAGCTCAGCCTGGTATGTAAACTTCTATTTGATAAATGTTGCTGAGTTCTTACCTAGAAAGCATGACATACATCCTAGCTATAAACAATAATGGCCAATTAACCTCCTGTGAAAAGCTACCTTACGTGATAGCCCCACTTCTCCAAGCCCAATGGTAGGAAACAAAGGAAGACGCCACAGTTTTATCACTAGCTACCTATGACTCAAATGACTCTACTTTGTTTTATGGACCAGAAGACAAGACATACACATTTTCACATTTATCCTTGCCTAATTTGCTGAAGACCTCATAATCAAGAACATATCTTTTATACTATCTCTGCTCCCTCACCTGTAAGGGGAACCAAGACTGAGTTGCCCTCCAGGGTTGCTGGGAAATAATGGAATATAGAGTGTGGTTTATGACTGTTAAAAAGCTGCTACAGATGCTAAACAATACCTTTCCAGGAAACTGGCTTCTACTAAACATATGCTAGTCCCGTTGAAAAATCAACCTATACAGGTCACATATGAAGTTCCACCCTACTCCTTCAAAGCCATCCATATGTGACTCAGGAAAAACACTTCGGGAGTCTCTAAGAATGGAAGCATCAGGTGTGTTTATGGGGAAGCAGTGAGTTCAGAATATGATGGAAAAAAAAAAAAAGAAATGAAAATTTAAGTTGCTTCTGATCTTTCATTTGAAACTGCACCCCAGGAGACAAAGGCAATGAATGGCCAACCACCATTCCTCATCGCTAAAAAACAAGGACAAAGGAAGAAGAAGCACAAACATTAATCTATGGCTCATTTAGACGAAATATTAAGAAGCTGCACAATGGGAGGAAGCACCAAAGTGTATTTTCCTGGGGAAGGGTGGCTGTGCCAAAAAGTCAGGGTGGAGGCTTGTAAAAGTCCATATTGGATCACTTAGTAGGTGGTTGGGTCTTTTTTTTTTTTTTTTTTTAATCTTTAGGCTTTAACTCAGCCAACGGAGGACTGAATTCCCCCCCACTCTCCTACTTCATCAACAGACCAAGAAAAATTAGGTATAAATAAAAAACATTAAGGTTCTAAGCGATAAACATTTTAAGGCTGAAACTCTGAATTTCTCTAGACTGTGAAGTTCCCTAACCACAGGGAGAAGTTGCTTACCAAGAGCTATCCTAAGTGGTTTGCTGCCTGACTTGGGAATATCTGTCAAATAACCACCATTAATATTTTAGTTTACTATTTATGGCTGCACAAAAGGTTGTAGAGGAGACAGGCTGTAGAGGAGAACACTGGGCCAAAGGAGTCTTCCTGAGAAGTTATATGGGAGTTACAACTCTGTGCCCCAACAAGGAGACCATACCAAGCGTGACACAGACCAAACAGGATGGTGTCAATTCCAAGACCAGGTGTTTGTTATTTACTTTTGTGGCTTAAAACCAAGGAGCTAGAGGGGAGTAAGATATGTTTTATCTTACTGGGGGAAAGCATACCACTTAATAGACCAAAAGATAAATGGGTAAGTTGTTTTTTGTTTTACCATCTGCCAAAGTTTCAGATGCTGAGGGTGAGTTTAATCACAATAAAAGCAAATCCTTCCGAGTTGACTGTTCAACACAAGTCCTGTCACTTACTGGCTATGTAACCACATTCGATGTTACTCAATGTTGCTGAGCTTCAGGATCCTTTTCTAGAAAATGGAGATTATAAGGTTGTTGTGAAGACTAATTGAGATGACATGTGTGCAAGTTTCCCAACCAGTGTCTTGTGACTAAGTTACAGACCTGCTGAGATAATAATGATCCTTGCAGCCCTTAGGGCAGTCCAGTGGAAGGATCTCTAGGCTAGGCCATTTACCCAACGTGCCTTATGAATATCATGTTCTGTTTGTGACATATCATAAACAAGGTCAGAAGTCACCAGTGAAAGTTAGCTGGTTAATACCTATGTGCATAATACCTATGTCTACTCCCTCCACAATTCCCATCAGCCCTACTTTTCTCAACTGTAAATGGGAACTGCTGTCACACAGGCCCATTTTGAAATCAAATGAAATTATGTTAAAGCTTATAGCAAAGTGTCTAATTCATAGATGATAATCAATGAATTAGTGTTTCTTCTAGGTGGAGTCAGAAGAGACCACACTTTGAAGCCATGGTTGGGAGAAGTTGTGGGATTGTGCTAAATCCCAGAATCAGAAATTGGTCAGCAGTACCAGGAGAAACGGAACCCTATTAGTATCAGAGTGCTTAATGTCCAGATTCCTGGAACAAATCAGCTAGATAAGCCCTCAGGGTTACTGACTAGATAGCACAAGATACTAAAACATATTCAATTCATTAAGATGGGTTTCAAACACTATTCTTAAAATCCTTAGAAAAAAATTGCTATCCTTTTCCATTAAAAAAAAAAACTCATTTATTTTTGAGAGAGAGAAAGAGACAGAATATGAGCGGGGGGTGGGGAGAGAGACAGACTCTGAAGCAGACTCCAGGTTCTGAGTTGTCAGCACAGAGCCCAATGTGGGGCTCAAACTCACAACTGTGAGATCATGACTTGAGGTGAAATTGGACACTTAACCGACTGAGCCACCCAGGCACTCCTACTCTTATCCTTCTTCTAAGGAAGTTCCTAGAATGTTACTAATTCATCAGTTAAGAACTCCTGACAACTTCATTTTCCAATCCTCTTTTCTCATTAAGGATTTTGGAGCCTTTACTCCTGAATGCATCCAATTCCCCATTTGGGCATTTATGTCCCTCTTCTACTTATCCCTTCACTGAGCTGAATGAGACGAATTACTGAATTCTGCTATCTCACTATAAGGTTTCTGATCTCTCTTCTGTAATTCTCCTAGAAGGCTCCCATCATCCCATTTGAGCAAAGACTAGAGAAATGCGGTCCCTACTCTCTGCTAAGCTGTATCTCAAGATATGGAGAACAAAGATGATCTAAAAGTCGATTCACACAATGTCAGAAAAGTGATAAAATCAGCACCTAAAGAAACTAAGATCCATCCTATCTGGGCTCATCCCTTCCTTCAAGAAAATATTTACTGAGCTAACTCTACATACAGTGAGGATGCTGGGAAAGAATGATGACCAGGGACAGGCTCTGCCCTTAAGGAGTCATCAGTTTGGGGGAGTGTAGCTCTGGGGCTTCGCGCCCAAAGCACTGCTGCAGAGGTCGGAAGTCAGGCAGCAGTGTGCAACTGTAACGACCTGTTAACAGACCCATCAGACCATTCCATTTCTTCTGAATGCTTAACCAATGTCCTAATTCCAAATCACTTCAAACCAGTCTGTCTCTCTGAGGACAGATGCAGCACATTTAGGAACGAGAACAGGGTATCAGCAAGATTTAATTTATTCCTTTCTCAAATTTCTCCTCCCACAGTCCTTGCCCACCCCAACTGGCACCGCTTGCTCCCTGAGCGTCACTCCCCCTCACAGAACCACAGAGCCCCGCAACATGCACAGCTGTGGCAAGGAGCCAGCATGCACTTAAAATCAACAGCAATTCGCATCTGACAGCATTTCCTCAATTCTGGCCTCCAGACTCTAGGTAAGTTGGTAGGCCTAGCTTCTGAGGCTGAAAAGGTTCTTGGTTGTATATACAGCAACAAAAAAATTAAATTAATCTGCCAGATTACTTCTGCTTTAATTGGGCATCTGGGTAAGAATTCCTAAATGAAAAGGCAACGCTGTTGACAAGACCTGTGTATGAGGTTACCTGCAGTGTTGAGCATGGCTCTTTAATCAGCATGTTCTCTTAGTCTGTAGGCTGTCAGGGAGACAATTTACCAATAATTATCATTTTGCGAGGACATATGAATCATTCCAAGAAGCCATTTTCACAGGAGTGTGGTAGGAAAAAAATAAAAAGCAATTTGTTGGAATGAATCTTAGGCTTCGTCAGTACTGCCTCCAAATAAATTAAAAGGTGATTACGACCCAATGTTAAACAGTTCAGATAAAAGAACTGCTTTACCCAAAGGAAGTTGAGACACTTAGCAGGATGTCACATGCAAGAAGATCTAGCAGGATGACCTGAGGCATGATTTAAAGAAAAAAGAAAAAAAAAAAAAAATCAACCTGAAGAGGAAAATCGCCGAACTGTATTCTGCAGCATGCACCACAGGACGATTTTAAGACTACCTCATGCTTGCATTTTCAGCAGTGCAACAGTGCTAGTGCTGTCCAATAGAACTTTCTGCAATGATGGAAATGTTCTGCATCTGTGCTGTCCAAATAAGGCCGCTACTAGCCACATGCGGCAACTGAGCACTACAACTGTGGCTGGAGCGAGGAACTTAATTTTAGTTCTATTTCACTCTGATTCTTATTTAAGCTTAACTAGCCACATGTAGCTTCTGGCTATTGTACTGGGCATCACAGAACTGTGAGATTCGTTCTGGAAAAGGCTGCTCAGAAGTATAATTTCCCCAACTGGTCTGAGAAGTGCACTCTCTGCTCTCTGTGTACTCTGAGAAGTGTAAAGTAGGGTGAAGCTGACCTCTCCCAGCAAGTTCTCACGCTGGTAAAAACCTCTCCAATTTCCAGGGTTTCTCCTCCCAGCTACTCCCCTTCTTTAATGCCTTTCTCCCATCTCCACCCTAACACATCTCACCCTTTGGCTCCTCTATAACTTTTGCCAATAGGTTTTCTCAGAAAGGCGTCCTTCCTCTGTTCCTGCTTGGGGCACTGGAAGAATCCCATAAATGTTTATGATGATCACACTACTCATTTTTTGCTAGAAGTTCTGGAGTAGTAGCCATGTGCCTTGATAAATACGTTAACTACTTCAATGCTGCCTCACCGTGTATGCCTGGAAACTCACAGCGGGCTTAGATGCCAGCTTCTGCTGGGTGTTACATCTACAATCCCAGGAAAGCCCCACTTCCTAGGCCTGATATCAGGGTCTCTGTTCAAAGATTTTCAAAGTGCTGTTTTGGGCCTACCTATTTAAAGTCACTTATCAAAGGGAAGACAGGCCATAGTAAAGCCTAAACTTGCTGCCCTGCCCTAATATGCAACACTGCTAGAACATATGCTTTGTTAAGAAATGTCCTAGAAATTCCAACTTACGCTTCCAGACTTGAGTGCCTATTTTAATTCCTCTGAAAGAGTATTTGTAAGAGTTAATTTTCTAAAAGGAAAAGAGCTGACGTTCTGGGTAATGGGCTTCAATTTGGAATCACAAATACACAAACAGATATGAATGTACTTCTACACTACAAGGCATGCTTCTACTTGAAAATGAACAGGCATTTATCTTGTCAATCGGCTTATAACCACCCAGATCTCATTCTTTGCTAGTCTGGACTCGAAAACGCATTTAACAGGTTCAGCTGTGAAAATGCAGAAGTTAATTCAACTTCCTCCTCTGTGCTACACTGCTCAAAAAAGTACACAGCAATCACCCAAAATAAGACTCTGATCTGATTGACTTGAACCTTTAAAATGCAAAGAATCTGGCCTAAAATATAAGCAACTGCAGCCCGTGGCAGGAAACAGTAGCTACTGCTTACTGTATGCGTTACTTCATGGAAAGCCATGCTTTATTTTACAAATAAAATCTGTAACCTTACTAAAAGGGACAGGAGACACAATATGTTCCATTTAAGTAGTGAGTTAGAAGTCTTTTTTTTAATGCCAAGCCACAAGTTCATTATGACTACTTAGAATTTCCCCTCTACCAATCCTCTCCCGTCTGCAGATCTCCAAGCACTTACTTTCCCATCACTAGTTCCCAGTTCACCAGAAAGTTTGCACTTATTTCCTCAACTGTGCAACCAAGATGTGAAGCCCCATCCTCACAATGGAGAAGTGAGGCAAAGGGACTATGTACAGGCCACCAAAAATTCAAAGCTAAAACCAAATCTTCGGCTCACGTTTTAAACATTAGAAAGCAAAGCAGCTTTGGAGGAGGAGGTTGTTTTCTACAGGTTCCCGTGTTTCACAGAGAAGACTGCCTTGGAAACATGTGCTAAGCCTACCTTTAAAAAGGCCAGTGGTAAAAAAAGTGATCTAAGAATCACCTTTATAGACTTTGGATTCTTGTTAAGTGTGTACCTGGGCCAGCATTACCACGGAAGAAATCACAGACCAGGGATCTTGTATAAGCGTTTAAAAGATAAATGGGTGGGGAAAGTTGAATTAGAACCTCAGAAGAGAGATAAGGAAGGGGTGTGGATTGGGAGACTACAAGCTTTGCTTGAGAAAGATGTAACAAAATGGCCAAAGTGTCTTACAGCACTGTTCCAAGAAGGGAAACCAGAGAAGTCGCATTTGTCGGGCTGCAAGACTGAATCTGCTTTCAGTCTTGCCTCCTGCTCCTTTAGACGAAGAGGTGGGGGGGGGGGGGGGGGGAGAGCGAGAAGGCTGGTGGTGATCTAGGCCTGAATCTTCTTCCCTCCTCCAGTCCTGGGAATTCCTGGAAACTCCTTTCAATCCAATCCCAAAGGAGCTTTCTTCGGGTTCCGAACAATGACGGGGACTACAGAAGGAAGGGGTCCCCTGCTCGCTCCAGAAGGCAATGGGATACCCCGGCCAGAGTTCCGGGCCCGGCAGTCCTCACGTCCTACAGGTCTCCTGCCCTTTGGCACTCACGCTCCTATCCACTCGCCGCTTCCGCATCCCTCCACGGAGCCTCTCCCCACGCATCTCTGCCCCTCACCCCACCGCGCCCAGTCGCCTCCCACGTCTACCCCGCCGGGGCCGTCCCCACACCCGGCCAGGTCTCCCACCTCGTGCCTCCAAGACTGGGGGACTGAGCGATACTAGGGACTAGCGTGGGTCAACTCTGCCTCCCCCGCCACCCCCCGGCCCCGGGCGCGCGCTCACCCGGCGGCCGCGTTCTCGAACTTGAGCGCGAGCGTCTCCTCGATGATGCGGTTGTTCACCTCCAGCAGGATCATGGCGGCGGCTGCCCCGGGCAGGGGAAGGAGAAACAAGGGACGGTGAGGGTGGGTAAGGGAGAAAAGGACGGAGGGATCGGCCCTGCTGCCCCCTGAGGAGGGGGGTTGGGTGGGGTAGGAGGTTAGGGGAAAAGGGGAGAGGGACCAGGGTGGGGGGAAGGGGAAGACGCGAGCGCTCGCCCGCGCACGCACTGGCTGTGGTGACACCCACCCACCCGACCGACCTGGCCCCCGAAGCCTGAACCCGCCTGCCGAGCCGCCGCCGCCGCCGCCGCCGCTGCCGCCTCACCGACAAGCCCGGTCCCCGCCCAGCCCCCGGCTCTAGCCGGCCACTTCCGCTCTCACACCCACTTCCGCTCGCTGCCCGGACGCGCGGCCCCGCGGCGCCATTTCCGCTTCGACCCCTCGTGCACGCGCACGCAGGGTCGCCGCGGAGGCTGGGGTGGCGTGGCGCATGCGCGACCCCCACCCCGTCTCCCGGTCGCCTCCGCCTTCCCACAGTTCCCCCTCACTTACAGCCTTTGCGAGTTTGTTTCCGAGCGGGCTGTCATTCCCCAAAGCCTGCTTCACTGTCCAGCGCCTCCCAACCGCTCGTCCCAGAGGTCCAGCTCCACCCTTCCGGTCTTGTCATTTCAAAGACCCCGGCGTCTTCTCCCAGGCGGTTCCTTTGCTCTCAGTTGTGTGTCCCTTACTCATGCCGCACTAATGGCTGTCCAGCGGCACTACCACGAATTCACGAATTCACGAATTCATTTCTCCAACAAATATTTAGTGGGCTTGTGCTCTGTGCTGGGGGCGCAGTGGTGAACGATACGACGTCCTGCCCTCGTGGAGCTTATAGTCTGGTAAAGGAAGCATAATAAATTCTCAATTATAGAACTACAAATTGTTAAACGTGTAATGGAGGAAAGGAATGAGAAGTCACCGTGGTGAATATGTCTCTCCGGGGTCTTGTCATGTCTCCGTTTGTGTGCCTGGGGAGCTGCCCCTGGGTGCCAAGAACATGATTTCTGTCTTTGAGACCCTTAACCTAACTACCTCTTCCAGAGACCTACCTACCTTCATACTCATCTGTATCCAGAATCTGCACCTTCTGTCTGTGTGTCTTGTTCTGTATTTTCCATCCTCTGGGGGAATCTAACAAACTTAGTTAAATCTCTTCTACCTGCACTGACTTATTTTCTGCTATGTACTCTTGGGGTAAGAGTGGGAAAATCCAAAAAATGAACAAAAACTAGTCCTTGTCATCAAGGCCCACACAGCTCTTTAAAACATTTCTTATAGGCTAACATTTTAGCATTAATGTTTATTGAATTAAAATACTACATATACATAGTGTAAAAATACATACATAAACTAAAAGTCTTGTAATGAAAAAAGCAGTTCCCTGGCCTACTTTTTAAAGGCAATATCTTTAACTCTTACATATTCATCCTGATTCCATCCATATATCGCAACAATTGCTTTTACTATTCTTGATTTGTTAATTTTAAGCATTATCTGTTGACTTCCTGCTATGATAGATAAGAACATGACCTTTCACTTCTGCCCCTGCCCCCCACAAAGTTATGTAACAGTTTTGGGTGAAACCAATAATCAGCATTTAAATTATTATGTATGCAAATATTATTTGCCAATGAGCTCCAAAGTACATTACAACCATGCCTTCTAGCTTATACAGCCCTTCATTTTTCTTAGAGTTAACTATTGCCTTTTTTCTCTCTTGTCAATTTCCCATATTATCTACAGTTGCCTGCCCATCCCCTCTGTAAGTACTCTAAGACTTTGTCAAAGTCTAGCAATATTTTCCATATACTCAAATACATAAGTTCCACTTTTTCTCTGGAGTCTTTGTCCCAGAGCCCTCCTGTCTCTTATTTCAATCTGGATTGACTGCTCTCCAGACTTGCTGTACAGTTGTCATTCTGGGATTTTCCTTCACTGCTGTTCTGGGCTGTTTTGCCCATTTCCTGGATCCCATGTCTTCCTCTTTCTTGGTTTACTTCCTTGTTTTGCTAAAGTACCTTCTTTAGTAACTTCCTAAGGAAGGGACTTAATTAAGGGCTATGTTGTTGGAATCTTTGCATATTTGAAAATAGCTTTTTTTTGTTTTTAAGTGATCTCTATGCCTAAAGTACAGCGCTAACTCAGGACCCCATGATCAAGAGTCACATGCTCTACCAACTAGCCAACCAGGTGCCCCTATATTTGAAAATATCTTTGTTCTAACACTTGAATTGTAGTTTGACTGTGTTAAAAAGAAACCCCAAAATGGGACACCTGGGTGGCTCAGTTGGTTAAGCGTCCAACTTTGGCTCAGGTCATGATCTCGCGGTTCACAAGTTCGAGCCCCGCGTAGGGCTCTGTGCTGACAGCTCAGAACCTGGAGCCTGCTTCAGATTCTGTGTCTCCCTCTTGCTCTGTCCCTCCCCCACTCAAGCTCTGCCTCTCTCTATCTTATGAAAATAAATGAACATTAAAAAAAAAAAAAAAACTAAAAAAAAGAAAAAAGAAACCCAAACTCGTGTTACTTAGGCCAACTCTGCAAAGAAGGGCTTAATACCAAACCAAATTACACTTTCAACCTCCCTCAGAAATTTAGTCTTTAGTCAGGAATTTTCTGATCAGCACCAATCAGGTTATCAGTGTCATGGACCTTCTTGATCCCCTAAAGGAAGATGAGGTAATGCACCTACTAAGACCCTTTTGTTCCCAAGTGAAGGTGAGACTTCACCTGAAATAATCCTCTTTTCTCTTCAGGGCTTCCTTGTCCTGCCTTTTGAAACCTGTCCTTTTCTATAGCCTCTCAGAGCTCCCCTCTACTTGCTGGGTGGGATGTTGCCTGATTCATGAATTGTTTAATAAAGCCAATTAAATCTTCAAATTTACTCGGTTAAATTTTGTTTTCTTAACAGCTGGTTATTGATTTCAAATTTGAAAATAATTTTTCCTCATAATTTTGAGTATTATTTCATGTTATTTGACCTTTCAGGGCTGCTATATACAAAGTCTGATTCCTGGGGCGCCTAGCTCAGTCAGTTAAGTGTCTGACTTCGGCTCAGGTCATGATCTTGCAGTCTGTGGGTTCTGTGGGTTCAAGTCCTGCATCGGGCTCTGTATTGACAGCTCAGAGCCTGGAGCCTGCTTCAGATTCTGTGTCTCCCTCTCTCTCTCTGCCCCTTCCCTGCTGTGCTCTCTCTCTCTCTCTCTCTCTTTCAAAAAAAAAAAAATGTAAAAAAATTTTTTTAAAAAAGTCTGATTCCTACTCATATTCCTGATCCTTTGTATCTTCCCCATCTCTAGAAGCATTCAAATTTTCTCTTTAAGCTATTGTTTGGAAATTGTATAATGATGCATTTTGCTATGACTCTTAATGTTTCTGTGCTGAGCACTCATTCAAAAGGGAAACTCAGGGGTGCCTGGGTGGCTCAGTCGGTTGAGCGACTGACTTCGGCTCAGGTCATGATCTCACGGTTTGTGAGTTCGAGCCCCGCATCGGGCTCTGTGCTGCCAGCTCAGAGCCTGGAGCCTGCTTCAGATTCTGTGTCTCCCTCTCTCTCTGACCCTCCCCCACTCATGCTCTGTCTCTCTCTGCCTCAGAAATAAATATACATTAAAAAAATTTTTTTTAAACAAAAGGGAAACTCATGTACTTCAGTTTGGGAGGAAACTTTCTTTAATTATTTCCTTGATCATTTCTTCTCTATTTTCTTTGTTCTCTTTCTGGAATGCCTGTTACTTAGAAATTTGATTTCTGGACTGATCCTTTAATTTTCTTTTCTATTTCCTATTTCTTTGGGTTTTGTTTGTTTGTTTGATTGACTTTTATTTTTAATAGTAGTAAAATACACATAACATGAAATTTGACATCTTAGCCATTAAAATTTTTTCTTTAATCTTTATTTTTGAGAGAGAGAGAGAGCGAGCAGGGGAGGGGCAGAGAGAGAGGGAGACACAGAATCTGAAGCAGGCTCCAGGCTCTGAGCTGTCAACACAGAGCCCTATGCAGGACTCAAACCCACAGAACCCACAGACTGCGAGATCATGACCTGAGCTGAAATTGGACACTTAACCAACAGAGCTACCCAGGTGCCCCAACATCTTAGCCATTTTTAAGTGTAAAGTTCAGTAGCATTAAAAATATTCACATTGTTGTACAATTACTTGTTTTGTCTTGCAAAACTGAAAACTCTCTACCCATTGTTTGTTTGTTTTTGTTGTCCTACTTTTCTGGGATATTTCCTAGTCATTATCTTCAACCATTTTAAGTTTCAGTTTTCCTATCTTTATTTCCCAAGACCTTTTTAATGAATGACCTCACCCCATATTATTCTCTCTTTGTTTTATGGACAAGAATACAGGAATATCTTCTATCTCTCTGGATGCTACAGCATGTTTGTTTTTATTTTTTCTTCTCTCTGCTATGATCTGTTTCTTTGGGTCCTTTTTAATGCTAATTTATTTAGGTATTTTTCTTTTATGTTAATGGCCATCCTCTAAAGTCTGGCCACTTTAGCAGTCTGTTTGCTAAAGAATGAGACTAAAAAAACTGAGTGGAGACTTGAGTATATGGGCAGGATGAGTTCCTTGATGCCTTGCTACTCAAGAGGGACCAGCGGCATTGGCTTCATCTGAGAACTTTTTGGACATGCACAATTTCAGTCTCCATTAGAAACTACAGATTTAGAATATGCATTTTAACAAAATTACCAGGGGATTTAAATGTACATTATGTTGTGAGAAGCACTGGATTAATGGGCTTCACCATAAGGTGCAACAATGATGTGCTAGATTTCATTGGGGGCCCATAAAGGTCAATATTGGGAGGTCTTTTCTCTGGAGAAGAATCTTCAAGTTGCGTTGGGAGCTTATAAATTTGGCATTCCCAGACTATATGGGGGGGTAGGGAAGAGTGCTTTGAATTCCAGCTGACTTCCACTTAATCTCATTATTAGCCCTGTGTCTCCCCACTGCCTTCTACTGGGCTAGAGTCTATAGAAAATAAATCTTTAGTGGTGGAGGGGGTGGAAGGAGGGTGGGTGGGGTGGGAAAGGGTATAATCCCTTGACTACTAGTGGACTTAGAATTCCAAAACTTTTGATACAGATTTTCTTCCCATTTTCTTTATCTTGCTTTTGGTTTATTTAAATTTATGACTAATAGAAGATATATCTTTGTACTACCACCCACTTTTCTTGAATCTTAACATATTATAATTAAACTTACTGCAGAGCTTCATGAAAAGAAATACAGTTGAAACTTCCCGAGAATCCCACCCAATTCCATTCCTTTCGCTCCTTCCTCCTCCACTCCATAAAGGCACACCCTGCATGTGGTGTTTATCCTTCTCATGCATGTTTTTACACTTTCACTGCATAAATATGTATCCATAAACAATGTATAGCATTTTTGCATATTTTAAGCTTTTAATAGTTTTATACTGTACATCTCCTTTGAAACTTGTTTCTTTTAGTCAACAATATATTTTTGAGATTTACCTATGTTGTTACATGTAGGTGTTTTAACTGTGAGAGAGCTTTCCAATGTACAATTATACATTATGATATTAAAGGTATTCATCCATTATCCTATTGAAGGACACTAACGTTTTTTTCCAGTATTTCTGCTATTACAAGCAATGCTGCTTTGAACATTTTTGTACCTATTTCCTATGTATAGATGTGACAATTTCTTTAGAGTATGTTCCTTGGAATGTAACTGCTAATATGTAGGCTACAGATATCTTGAACTTTGCCAGATGTTGCCAAATTGCTACTAAGTAGTTGTACTGATTTGTACTTCTACTGGCAATGTATGAGGGTTCTCATTGCTCCCTGTCCTCACTAGCACTTGGTATTGTCAGCCTTTGAAGTGGATGGATATGAAAAAGCATCTGATTGTTTTAAAAATAAGAATTAGTTAGGCAGAAAGAGAGGGATGTATGAAGGCCTAAAAGCAAGAGAATGTGATATCTTGCAGAAAGTGAAAATAGACCAATAATTGTGGGGTCTGGAGGGGGCATGTGCCAAGTAATTAACAGCTGGAGGCACAATAATAGCTAACATATATTGCAGTTGAGGATTTATTCTGTGGTAGGCTGTTTGAAGAGCTTTACATGTATTATCTCATTAAATCCCTGGGACAACTCTAAGAAGTAGGTACTCCTATTACGTCATTTTTTAGATAAGGAAACAGATGCTGAGAGGCTGAAGAATGGTATCCAAAGTCATATATGTGGCTGGTCACTGTGCTGAGATATAGACCCCAAATGTCATGCTCTTGACCACTATGTAATATTGGTATCCATTGCTGAACTGGATAGTTCTGTATCTTAGTTCAAGTGTGATAAAATCAAAGTATAAAAAAACTAGACCTAACACTCCATTAAAAATGATGATAACAGATTCTTGACTGAACCTTCATCCTGCTGAACACTGATGGCCAAAGTAGGGAAATTGACTGTTCTAAAATAGCCAGAAATATGGTGCTTTTGGTCTTAAAGTTAGAGACTGGAGCTCATCCTGAGATTGGGGACCTGTCTGGCTATCTTGGGATCTACTCTTCAACCTTCTTTACTCTCACATCAGCTGGACCCCCTTGCACTCAGACTTTGGTGGCTAATAGGGAAGCCCAGAAGGAGGAGAAAGGAGAGAGGGAGAGAAAGAGACAGAGGTGGAGGGGGGAGAGACAGAGGGAGAGAGAGAAATCAAGGTATTTAATCCTCTGCTTTCTCCTCCTTGTGAGGTTTCCTCAGGCTGGCTGTGTCCTTCAACCAAATGTCATTCCTCCTCTCAAGGTGACCACCTTAGCACAACTCTTCCCTTCCTTCAGTGCCTGGTAACCACCTATTTTCCTCAACCCTTAGGGCCTAGAGGTGGTACCAGCTTGGTTGCTGTTAGTCCTTGGTTACTGCACTCTCTCTTGTGGTTCCCATACATCCACACTTTGTAAATAGTCCTTTGTTAATACACCCTCTTTGAGTTATCCTGTCTTAAGTCTCCCATCTGTTTCCTGTGGGATCAAGACTAATATGGGGTGGAGAGTGATACTTCCATGATATCACTGTGAAGTGAAGTTATCCAGTGAAGTTAGGAAGCTCCAGGAATTGGTCCCTTGACTGAAACAACTACTGAGCTGGCAAGAGCTCTCAGAATCAATTATTTGGAACTTTGGAGCCTAGTTGAACACTTGCAGTATCTAAGGGAGTGATTGATGAAGGAAGATGCTTTTGTTGAGTATGCTCACCACCCCCCACGCCCACAGGAGGTAGTCAGATGGATCATTCCACATTCATGGTGTGGCTACTTGATTCAAGTGTGGGCAACAGCGACTTGTCCTCCAAAAAAATCAGAGTTCTGTGTTTTGATCTGCTTGGCAGTTTGCTAATAGGTATGCACTGAGGCTGCTCATCATTTCAACTTCCATAGGCCTTGCAGAAGTGTCTTCCCCAGTTGTGTCAATTGAGAAGTTTTAAAGAAACAGGACACCCCTTTCCTTTATTTTCCTTTCCATTCCTTTCCTTTCTGGATCCAGGCATTTGAGAAAATCTCTGTCAGGTCACTGGCTGACTACAGAGATAAAAAATGAGGCTTTGATGACTACACAAAATAAATATTATAATTTTTATAAAAATAGTTTGGGAAAGGCACTAAATAAACAGATGACTGCAACCTTCCTGAAGCAATAACAACAATTCCTGTGTAGGGGAGGATCTGATTTCCATAGTTACCACTTTAACATTCAAAATTCCCAATTCTCATATAAAATTACAAAGTATACAAAGAAACCAGAAAGTATGGCCTATTCATAATAAAGAAGAGGAGAAATTGATAGAAACCATCCCTGAGGAAACTTAGACATTAGACTTCCTGGAAAAATACTTAAACTGTCTTAAATATACTCAAAGAGCGGAAGGAAACCATGCACAAATAACTAAATGAAATCAGGAGAATGATGTATGAATAAGAATATAATATCAATAAAGAGATAAACAATTATAAACAGGAACCACATAGAAATTCTGGACCTGAAAAGCATAAGAGTAGTTTATCAGAAGACCTGAGTAGGTTGAAGAAAGAATCAGTAAACTTGAAGATAGGGCACATTAAAATTACCTACTATGAGGAACAGAAAGCAAAGAGAATGAATAATGAACAGGGACTAAGGGAGATATAGGACACCATCAAGAATATCAGCATATACATTATGGGAATCCCAGAAGGAAAAGAGATAAAGGGAGAAAATATTTGAAGAAATAATGGTGACAAACTTTATAAATTTGTTGGAAGTCATGAAGATACACCATCCAGTAAGCTCTGAGAACTCAAAGCAGGATAAACTCAGAGAGCCATACTGAAATACATTATGAACAAATGGTTGAAAGCTAAAAACAGAGAAAATCCTGAAAGTAGCAAGAGAGAAGTGGCTTGTCATTTACAAGAGATTGTCAATTAGACTTAATGCTGTTTTCTCATCTGAAAACATAGGGGTCAGAAGGCAGTGGAATGATGTCTTTAAAGTGTTGAAAGAAAAAAACTACCAATCAAGAATTCCATATCCAGCAAAACTATCCTTAAAAAAAAAAGTGAAGGGGAAATTAAGACAATCCCAGATAAACAAAAACAAATGGAATTCATTATTTGTAGACCTGCACACGGGGAATGCTAACAAGAGTCTTTTCAGGCTGAAACAAAAATATCCTAGATAAGATTATTGGTAAAGGTAACAACATAGATAAACATAAAAGCTACTGTTACTGTATTTTTTAATGTAACTTTTTATTTTTATTTAATATTTTTATTTAATGTAACTTTATTTATTTCCTATATGATGTAAAAGCCAAATGCATAAAATAATAATTATACGTCTATGTTAACAGGCACACAATAAAGATGTCACCTGTGACAATGACAAAACAAAGAGGGGATAGAGCTGGACAGAAGTAGAGTAAATGTATGCTATTGAAGTAAGTTGATATTAACTTAAGCTAGATTTTTAAAATTTAGGGTGTCATTTGTAATCTCCATGGTAACCACCAAGATAATAACTGAAAAAATGTATGGAAAAGGAAATGAAGAAGGAATCAAAATTGTACACTAGAAAAATCAGTCAAACATAAAATTAGGCAGTATTGGAGGAAATAAAGACCAAAACAGATATAAGACATAGAGGAAACAAACAGCACATAGTAGAAGTAAGTCCTTCATTATCAGCAATCATTAACATTTTTTTATTTTTAAAGTTTATTTATATATATATTTAAAAAATTTTTAAATCTTTATTTTTGAGAGAGAGAGAAAGAGAGAGACAGACAGAGAGACAGAGCATGAGCAGGGGAGGGGCTGAGAGAGAGGGAGACACAGAATCTGAAGCAGGCTCCAGGCTCTGAGCTGTCAGCACAGAACCCCGTGTGGGGCTTGAACCCACAAGCTGTGAGACCATGACCTGAGCTGAAGTTGGATGCTCAACTGACAAAGCCACCCAGGCGCCCCTAAAGTTTATTTATTTATATTGAGAGAGAGAGCATGCATGACGTAGGGGCAGAGAGAGAGGGAGAAAGAATCCCAAGTAGGATCTGCGCTGACACAGCATAGAGCCCGATGTGAGGCTCAAACCCATGAACCATAAGATCGTGACCTGAGCCAAAATCAAGAGTCAGGCACTTAACTGACTGAGCCAGCCAGGCGCACCCCCCACCCCAACTTCCCGCAGTAATCATTTTTAAAAAATGCTTATTTCTGAGAGACAGAGAGACAGAGAGAGCAGGGAGGGGCAGAAAGAGAGGGAGAGAGAGGATCCAAAGTGGGCTCTGGGCTACAGCAGAGAGCCTCATGTGGAGCTCGAACTCCCAAAGGCCGGATCATGACCTGAGCTGAAGTCAGATGCTTAACTGACTGAGCCACCCAAGTGCCCTTCAGTAATCATTTTAAATGTAAATTGGATAAACTCACTAATTATTTATTTATTTATTTATATTTCAAAAGGCTCATTTTAGATACAAAGACACAAAGAAGCTAAGAGTGAAGGGATGGAAAAAGATATTCCATGTGAATACTAACCAAAAGAGAGCTGGGTGGTTATATTACTATCAGAAAAGTAGATTTTGTCAGGGGGGAAGAAAAGTAGATTTTAAGTTAAAAGTTGTTACAAGACAAAAAGAAGGACATTATATATAGATAGAAGGGTCAATTCATAAAGAAGATGTAACAATTATAAACATAAACACTAAACAACAGACCCCCCCCCCCCCCCAATATCTGAAACAAATATTGACAGAATTGAAGGGAGAAATAGTTCTACAATAACAGATAGAGTTGGATTTTAGTATACCACTTTCAATAATGGGTTGAACCTCTGGACAGAAGATCAATAGGGAAATAGAGGACTTGAAGAACACTATAAACCAACTAAATTTGACAAATATATACAGAACGCTCCACTCTACAACAGCAAATATACATTCTTCTCAACTGTACATGGCACATTCTCCAGGATAGACCATGTGTCAGGTCATAAAAACATCTTAGTAAATTAAAAAAGATCGATATCATACAAAATATTCAACCACTAGAGAATGGATCTAGAAATCGGTAGCGGATGGAAAACTGGAAAAATCACAAATGCACAGAAATTAAACAACACACTCTTTAACAACCAACACATCAAAGAAGAAATCACTGGAGAAATTAGAAAATACTTTGAGATGCATAAAAACAAAAGCACAGTATACCAAAATGGATAGGATGCGGTAAAAGCAGTGTTCGGCAGGAAATTTATAATTGCAAGTGTCGACATTAAGAAGGAAGATCTCAAAACAACACCTGAACTTTACACCGTAAGGAACTGGAACAAGAAGAGCACACTGAATATGAAACTGGCAAAAGGAAGGAAATGATAAAGGTTAGAGCATAGATAAATAGAGAATAGAAAGACAATAAAGAAAAACAATGACACCAAAAGAAAAGTTTTCTTTGAAGAGATAATAAAATGGACAAACATTTTAGCTTAACTAAGAAAAAAAAGAGACAAGATGCAAATTACTAAAGCTAGATATGAAAATGGGGACCTTACAGAAATTAAAAGTATTTTTAAAAAACTTTTTTAAACATTTATTTTTGAGAGACAGAGACAGAGCATGAGCAGGGGAGGAACAGAGAGAGAGGAAGACACAGAATCCAAAGCAGACCCCAGGCTCTGAGCTGTCAGCACAGAGCCGGATGCAGGGTTCGAACTCATGAACTGCGAGATCATGACCTGAGCCGAAATAGAGCTGGACGCTTAACTGACTGAGCCACCCAGGCGCCCCAGAAATTAAAAGTATTTTTAGGATTATTATGGATAATTGTATGCCAACAAGTTAGACAATGCAGATGAAATGAACAAATTCTTAGAGACACACAAGTTACCCAAGAACCAGTAGGAAATATTGATAGACCTATAACAAGATGTTGAAGTAATAATAAAAAAACCTCACCAGAAAGAAAAGTCATTAATTAATTAAGGTGTAATTAACAAACAGTATTATTACTAATTTCAAGAGTACTATATAATGATTCAACAATCACTCAGTGCTCACCCCAGTAAGTGTAATCACCATCTGTCACCAAACAATGTTATTACCATCTTAGTGACTATATTCCCTATGCCATATGTTTCATCTCTCTCACTTATTTATTTTGTAACTGGAAGTTTGTACTTCTTAATGTCCTTTATCTATTTCAGCCACCCCCAGCCCAGCTCCCCTCTGAAAGACAAGAAAAATTTGCTAATTTTTTAAATGTTTATTTATTTATTTTTGAGAGAGAGAGAGAGCGAGCAAGAGGGAGCACATATGCACATGCAAGCAGGGGGAGGGGCAGAGAGAGAGAGGGAGACTGAATCTGAAGCAGGCTTTGCACTGTCGTTGCAGAGCCCATCGTGGGGTTGGAACTCACAAATGAACTGTGAGAGCCTGAGCCAAAGTCAGATGTTTAGCCAATTGAGCCCCCCAGGCGCCCCTAACAGAAAAAATTTAAAGAAGAATTGATACCAATTCTATCCGAACTCTTCCAAGAAACAGAAGAGGAAGGAAAACTTCCTAGCAGATTCTATGAAGCCAGCATCACCCTGACAGAGATACCACAAGAAAAGCAAACTACAGAGTGATATCTTTTATGAATATAGATACAATGATCCTCAATAAAATATTAGCAAACCAAATCCAACAGCACACTGAAAAGGTTATATACCATGACCAAGTGACATTTATCCCAGAAATATGACAATGGTTCATCATAGGAAGATCAATCAATGTAATAACCACATTAACAGAGTGAAGAAAAAGAAAAAAGAACATCTCGTAGATGCAGAAAAGGCATTTGACAAAATTCAGCACCCTTTCATGATAACAATACTCAGAATACTAGGGATAGAAGGGACTTCTAGCATGATAATGGACATTTATGAAAAAACCCACAACCACAATATCCTTGATGGTGAAAGACTGAAAGCTTTCCTTTTCAGATTGGGAACAAGACAAAGACATCTCTCTCATTATTGCTATTTAACATTGTCTGGAAGCCATAGCCATGCAATTAAGCAATAGAAATAAATAAAAGACATCGAAATTGGAAATCAAGAATTAGACTATTTCTATATGCAGAACATGAGTCCATGTAATGAAAATTGCATACAATCCACACAAAAAAATGTAGGGCTAATAAATGAATTCAGCAAAGTTTTAGGGTATAACATCAATTCACAAAAATCAGTTGTGTTTCTATACACCAGCAATGAACAATCCAAAAAGGAAATGAAGAGGGGCACCTGTCTGGTTCAGTTGGTGGAACGTGAGACTCTTGATCTTGGCGTTGTGAGTTCAAGCCCCACGATGGGTGTGGGGATTACTTAAAAAAAAAACAAAAAACTTTCAAAACAACTACCCCTCCCCGTGCCAAAAACAGACAAAAAACCCAAAAAGGAAATGAAGAAAACAATTCCATTTACAGTAGCCTCTAAAATAATGAATTACGGAGGTGCCTGGGTGGCTTCGTCAGTTAAGTGTCTGACTTTGGCTTGGGTCAAGATCTTGAGGTTTATGAGTTCAAGCCTCACATTGGGCTCTCTAAGAGCCCGCTTTGGAGCCTCTTTCCCCTCACTCTCTGCCCCTCCCCCCGCCCCACACACTCTCTCTCAAAATAAATAAACATTAAAAAAGTAAAATAATAAATCACCTAGGAATAAGTATAACCAAGGAGATAGAAGACTTGTACTCTAAAAACTACAGAACATAGTTAAAAGAAATTGAAGACTTAAATCAGTGGAAAGATTTCATGGTTACGAATTGGAAGACTGAATATTGTTTTTTTTTTTGACTGAATATTGTTAAGATAGTAGTATTCCCACCCTGCCCCCCCCCCCCCCGAAGTAATCTACAGCTTCAGTGCACTCCCTATTACAATTCCAGTGGGCTTTTTTTTTTTTTTTTTGCATAAATGGAAAAGCCAGTCTTCAAGTTTATAGGGAAATGCAAGGGGCCCCAGATAGCCAAAACAACTTTTAAAGAAAGAAAAGCAAAATCGGAGGACTCACCCTTCCTGATTTCCAAACTTACTACAAAACAACAGCAATAAAACTAGTGTGGTACTAGCATAAAGACAGACATTTGGAGACCAATGGAATAGAATTGAGAGTCCAAGCAATAAACCCAGCATTTATGGCCAGTTGATTGTTTTTAGTGTATTTTTAATTTATTTTCGAGAGAGAGAGAGAGAGAGACAGAGTGTGAGTGGGCAAGGGGCAGAGAGAGAGGGAGACACAGAATCCGAAGCAGGTTCCAGGCTCTGAGCTGCCAGCACAGAGCCCAATGCAGGGCTCAAACACATGAACTGTGAGATCATGACCTGAGCCGAAATCAAGAGTCAGACACTCAACTGACTGAGCCACCCAGGCACCCCAGAAGAGTGTCTTTTAAACAAATTGTGCTGGAACAATTCATTAACCGGATGGAAAAGAATGAAGTTATACCCTTACCTCATTCCAGATACAAAAATTAATTCAATATGGATCAACAACCCAAATATAAATGCTTAAACTGTAAATGTATTAGAAGAAAAAAACCTAGGGGCAAAATCTTCATTACCTTGGATTTGAAAATGGATTCTTGGACCTGCCACTAAAAGCATAAGTAACAAAAGGAAAAACTGGTGAACTGTTCCTCAAAATTAAAACTTGTAGGGGGCACCTGGGTGGCTCAGCTGGTTAAGCATCTGGCTTCGGCCCAGGTCATGATCTCACGGCTCATGAGTTCAAACCCCACATCAGGCTCTCTGCTGTCAGCACAGAGCCCACTTCAGATCCTCTCTCCCTCTCTCTCTCTCCATTTCTCTCTCTCTCCCCCTTCCCTGTTTATGTGCTTTGTCTCTCTCAAAAATAATAAATAAAAACAATTTAAAAAAATTAAAAACTTGTGGTAGATGCATACAAACTGAACCTCCAAACCTCACATGAGTCAGCCAAGAACTGTCATTAAGTATAATCAGTTGAAAGTTTGAATATGAATAATGCAATGGGTTGTGCTATTTACAGGAAATTAGTGATTTATCTTATTCAAATTTTATGTGGTTTAATGTTCCTCCTGAAGAGTTAATCTGCTTTGGAAAATCGCATGTATCGAATGTCCCATTTTGGCATAAGAAGAGAGGCATACCACTTTTATTAATAGACAATTTCTCCTCGTATCTGCTGAATAAACGCTGAGCTGAAGGAATGCCAAATTATTTGCTTGCCGGGGATGTTCTCATGCCTTGGCCCAGTGCGGAGATGAGGGGGGCAGAAGTGACAGGGGAGATCAGGAGGCTTTTCTATTTGTCTGCATAGGAGCTGGTGACAGTTTGCTCTGGGTGGAGTAGTAGAGATGGAAAGAATTGAATGTTTTCGAGAATTATTTCAGTGAAGAAATCAAGAAGTTCTGGTGGATTGGAGAGACGCTCAATATTTTTCTATATTGAGCAACAGATTACCACAAACTCAGCAACCTAAACAACACTCGCTTATGATCTCGTGGTTTCCATGGGTCAGGAGTCCACACTCAGTTTGGCTGGGTCTTCTGCTCAGGCCCTTATCAGGCTTCAGTCAGGTGCTGACTGGGGCTGTGTTCTCACCAGAGGATCAACTGGGAAAAGATTCACCTCCAAACTCCCTCAGGTGGTTGGCAGAATTCATCTCCTTGCAGTCGTAGCACTGAGATCTCTGTTTTCGCTCTGGCTGTCAGGGGATCCCCCCCAGTTCCTTGACAAGCATGACATCTTTCTTCTTTAAAGCTATCGACGGAGTCTCTCTCGCTTCAGCCTGCAAGATGGAGTCTTATGTAACATAATCATGGGCGTGACATCCTGTCATCCTTGCAATAGAACACAACCTAAACAAGGGGCTGACATCCATCACCTTGGCCGTATTCTACCGATTAGAAGCAAGTCACAGGTTCTGCCTCAAGGGGAAGGAATTATATAAAAGCATGACTCATTGGAGGTGGGGGGTGGATCCCCTTAGAGTGTCTCTCACAGGTAGGATAAAGGAAAGCAAAGTGCCTGCTATAAAGTTAAGATTTCTGGCTTGAGCAGGTGGGTGGAGATGTTGCCGTTTACAGAGATAGAGAACATGGGGGGAGCACGTTGGTTGAGGGGAGATCTTGAGTTCAGTTGTGGATGTGTCAGGTCAAACTGCTCAAGGGTATGAGCCATGACCCTTTTGCTCTTCCCTCTTTACCTGGTACCTAGGGTAGTTCCTGACACAGAGTAGGTGCTTGATAGAATGAGTGAGTGAATGAATGAATGAATGAATGAAATCTGTGAGGCACCCTAGTGGAGACAGGGATGAGGCCAATATCTCCTGGAGGTCACTGGTGTTTGTACAGTGATTAAACACTGCCTTGGATGGAATCGCCTAGGAAGGAGGATAGAGGGAGAGCAAGGATCTCAAGACTGAGTGCCAGAGGCCCCAAAACTGAAGAGTCAGGCTGGAGAGGAAACACTGGCAAAGGCTACCAAGACAAGATAGACATGAGAGTGTCGGACTGAACGCTGCTGAGAAGTTGAGACAGGGCTGAGGTGTCCTTGGGGAGAGCTGGTTTTGGTGGAGTGATGGGGCTCAGCAGCCAACTCCATGGGCTGAGGAATGTTCAGGAGGTGAGGAAAGGGAGGGCAAGCAGACAGTTCTTTCTAGAAGTCTGGCTGTAGGGGAGGAGAGATCGAATAACTGGAAGGAGATGAATCATCCACTGTTGGGACCATCCACGTTCTAACATCAAGAGAGGGACCCTCAAGGCAGGGGCTAGGGCATGCAGGTGGGTGGTGCTCTTGGTCAGAGCACCTTTTTGGCCTGTCTCACGTTCTTGCTTTTATACTGCTTTCTCTATCATGTTTCTATTATGGTCAGGTCACCATCGTTCTTTGAGATTGGAAAATATGCTCAAAGAGCCTCTTTTCTCTCCCCTTGTCTCCTCCTGTTTCCTTCCTTCTTCCTCATCCCAAATACTTCTGTCCAGAATTTTTCCCCCTTCTTCCTTCCTTCCTTCCTTCCTTCCTTCCTTCCTTCCTTCCTTCCTTCCTTCCTTCCTTCCTTCCTTCTTTCCTTCCTTCCTCTCTTCCTCCCTCATGCTTTCTTTTCTTCCTTTCATTAGTATGGAAGAGACTTGAGCAGTTCTCATTGTTGCCAAGTAGGCTGCAAGAAAGGAGGAGCGATTGAAGATAAAGAGAGCAAAAAAGATAATTAATGGTGGGAGGCTTCTGAGAAAGTGGCTGGGAGATGAGTTCTAGGGCACAAGATTGGCTTTGGGGTGATCACATAGCGACTCCGCCATGGCGGAGGAAAGGCGGAAGTAAAGGAGGAAGGCGAAGCGTGGGCCCAGCGATGTATTGATCTGGTGTTAGGAAGTAGGGGGCGGTTCCCAGAACTCAGGTCCGATTATCTTTTATGTCCATCTCAATCCCCGAGACAACCGTCTTTCACATAATAAACTGATAGAACTTGTTGAATGAAAGAACACGCGCAGAAACCCTCTAAAAGACAGCATAAATAGTGATTTTTTTCCTTACTTTTTCAAGATGAAATCCTTATTGACTTTAGTTATCATGCATGTAACACAGGTTCCTTGTAAAAAATTTAAATAATATAGAAAATTTCCCTTGAAGCTCTACCCCACAAAGATAACCATTGTTAATGGTGAGTGTCTACCTTGCCGGTGGGTTACATATTAAACAGAAGACAATACGTGGAACTGTGCGAGCTGTTTTTCTCACTTTAACATTATATCCTTTGTGTCAATATGTAAAGATCGTCCTTGTCTTTCATTACACCTGCCTGGTCTCCACAACACCTCTGAGTCTCATACATTTATTCAACGAAGATCCTTTGATAAGCATTTAGGTTGTTTCTGATTCTTCAATACAAGGATCATTCTTGCTCACAGCATTTTGCACACCTGCACCATTGTTTCATTAAAATAAATTTCTATAAGAGAAAAACACATGTGCACATTTGAAATGTTGGTACTTATCTCTAAATTGCCCTCCCGAAGGCTATGCCAACTTGGGCTTTCATTAGCAGAATCGAAGGCTGCCTGTTTCTCCACACTCTCACCAACAACTGGCTATTACAAATCTTTTTAACCTTGTCATTCTAAGTGAAAAATGACGTCCTATTTTTCACTCATCTGTAATTATTTTGCTCATCTGTAATTATTAGTGACGTAGAACATCTTGAACATGAGTTTTGGCCATTTGCATGTTTTCTTTTTTTTTAAAAAATGTTTATTTATTTTGAGAGAGTGCACATACATGGGGAGAGGAAGAGGGGAAGACAGAGAATCCCAAGTGGGATCTGTGCTGTTCATGTCTTCTTTTATGGAGTGCTTCTTTTTTTTAACGTTTATTTATTTTTGAGAGAGAGAGTGAGAACGAGTGGGGGAGGGACAGAGAGAGAAGGAGACACAGAGTCCGAAGCAGGCTCCAGGCTCTGAGCTGTCAGCACAGAGCCTGACACAGGGCTTGAACCCACAAACCATGAGATCATGACCTGAGCTGAAGTTGGACGCTTAACTGACTGAGCCACCGAGGCTCAGGTGCCCTTATGGAGTGTTTCTTAGTGCCTTTCATTCATTTTCTATTAGGCTTGTAATGCTCTTATTTATTTCTACATCATCATCATCATCATCATCATCATCATCCATAGTTTTCTCTATCATGTTGCAAATATTTTTTTCATTTGTTATGCCATTGGTTTGCTTTGTGATATAGAGATTTTACATTTTCATGTCAAATTTCTCAATCTTTCCCTTTCTGTTTTTTGTCATTTTACTTTATTTTTATTTAAAGTAGGCTCCGCATCCAATGTGGGGCTTGAACTTCCAGCCCTAAGATCAAAAGTCACATGCTCTACTGACTGAGCTAGACAGACGATACCCCCTGCCTTATTTCATTTCATTTCATTTCATTTCATTTCATTTCATTTCATTTCATTTCATTTCATTTCATTTCATTTCATTTCATTTCATTGACACAGTCCTAAGAAAGCTGATTATCACATCAAAATTCTAAAAAATTTCTCCTATTGTTTCTCTATTTCTTTGTAGTTTTTTCATAAAAATTTTCTCCTTTATCCTCCTCCTCCTCTTGTCCTACTCCCCCTCTTCCTCCTCCTTCTTCATCATCATCAGCCTTTACAAGGCTGTCGTAGACCCGCCTATTATCTCCATCTTCCCTGAATTCCTTGAGGTGTGTATGGCCTTATGTGCCATGTGGCCCAGGAGAAGACCCTACCACTCCCTCCTGGGAATCTGGAACAGGAGTATCAGAGACAGACACAAAGCTGGTTTTGCTTTTGCAAAGTGCTCCCCTGGTAAAAATGAGGTGATTTGGGGTGGCCTGTGGTGAATCGTTTTCATTTAGTTTAATTAAACATTTAAAATTATTATCATTTTCGGGACGCCTGGGTGGCTCAAGTCGTTAAGCCTCCGACTTTGGCTCAGGTCATGATCTCACGGTTTGTGAGTTCGAGTCCTGCGTGGGGCTCTGTGCTGACAGCTCAGAGCCTGGAGCCTGGAGCCTGCTTCGGATTCTGTGTCCCCCTCTCTCTCTGTCCCTCCAACACTTGCAGTCTGTCTCTCTCACAAAAATAAAGAAACATTAAAAAAAAGAATCTTTTAAAATTATTATTTTTCCTTACATTTACCAGTTTCTTCTTATTATTTTTTAAATGTTTATTTTTTTGAGAGAGAGAGAGAGAGACAGAGATGTAAGCACAGTAGGGGCAGAGAGAGAGGGAGACACAGAATCTGAAGCAGTCTCCAGGCTCTGAGCTGTCAGCACAGGGCCCGAAGCAGGGCTGGAACTTGTGAACCATGAGATTATGACCTGAGCTGGAGTCAGACACTTAACCACCTGAGCCACCAGGCATCCCCTTACCAGTTTATTATAAAGGGTGCAAATGAACAACCAGGTGAACAGGCAAGGTCTGGAAGGGTCCTGAGGGCAGGAACTTCTCCGTGGGGTTGGGGTGCACCACCCTTGGGGTGGGTGGATGTGTTTACCAATTTGGAAACCTGTTTTCGTTTCAACTGGTACATGTTTATTGTAAAGGTATTGGAAAAAAATAAAACTCACACGTGAGAGTCACAAGGCTAACATAGGTATTTAAGTTACTTTGATAAAAGTGGATCAATTAATTTTTTTAATGTTTACTTATTTTTGAGAGAGAGAAAGAGAGAGACAGAGCACGAGCAGGGAGGGTCGGAGAGAGGGAGACACAGCATCCGAAGCAGGCTCCAGGCTCCGAGCTGTCAGCACAGAGCCTGATGCGGAGCTTGAACTCACGAGCTGTGAGATCATGACCTGAGCCGAAGTTGGACGCCCGACTGACTGAGTCACCCAGGCACCCCAAGTGTGAATCAATTTAAAGAAGAACATGGCCCTTGAGTAAACATGACACACGGCTGCAGACGGTTTGAGGGTGATTGAGGTTTGGAAAATCCCAAATTAGATGATAATCTAATCACTCTCAGTCAGTCAAGAGTGCCCTCCACTGCAAGAAACAAGAACCTGACTCATAATAGCCAAAACACGTCGTGGTATTTTTGTTTGTGATTTTACGCATCATGTCCGTTAATGTTGAGTCAGGGGTTCGATGGTGTCCAAGGGGGAACCACCTCTTCGTGATTCTTCTGACCTTTCTTCATGGTCCCCTGATGACTGTTAGAGCTCTAGCTATCACAACCAAAAGGAAGAAAAGGAAGACGTGGTACCAAGCAGCGTCTTTCCTTTTTTGTCAGGAAAAGCAAGAGCTTTCCTGGAGTTTTCAGCAGTCTTTTCCTCAAGCGTCATTTGCCAGAACCACATACTTGGCCACTGCTAGGTGTAAAGGAGGCTGGGAACGTGGACAACAGACTGCCGTCGTTGGCTTTAACCATCCTCATTAAGCTGGGGTCCTGATAGTGAGGAAGGGAGGACAAGTGCTGTGTCTGTCAGGTGGGAATGCTTGGACCTGCAGACAAAAGCAGAGATGGGAGGCCACATGGCCCCAGAGAGAAGGGCCCAGCAAGGAATAACGTTGGGCTTTCAGCCCCAATCTCTAAGTGACAAACTCTACTTCAGTTCCTGCTCTTGTGAGTTGGCGAGATTGCCCGTTGTATCATTTCCAAAAACTGTCCTTCTGACTTGAGCTGGTGGGAGTGAGTTTCTATTCCTTGTAGCCCTGAGCAGAGTTTGTGACACATCTTTCTAGGTGCTTCCTCATTTGTTCCTTACAGCGGTTGCTATTGTCCTTATTTGACACCAGAGGAACAAGAGGCTCTGAGAGGTGAGGTTGCCCACTTTCATGCGACTGTGGCCCAGGTTTTCTGACAACGAATATATTCTTTATGCCATCAATGTAGTTTTAGAAGGATCATTTACAGGGGGAGTGTTTATTCCGTAAATAGCATCAAGGGCACAGAGGGACAAATATATGAGAGATGGAGTTTCATCTGGGGCCTGTCAGGGTCACCCATCAGCTCTGTCCCTGCTTAAGTCAAAAGGCAGGAGGCAGCTTGTCATGCGTCTGGGTTTTGGAAACCCAGGGAATGTTTATTTTCTGCTTGTCTATTTTCAAACTTCACGCATGTAATTTACTGTCCTGATTACACAGTTTAACATGGTTGGAAGATGTGAGTTATTCAAGTTACAGATTTGTGTGAGAAGCACAAGAAAAAAGAACCACATCTGGGAGCTATCGCGCTCCCCTTCTCACGCCACTGTCTCTCCTTGGGTGACCTTAGCCGGCCAGAGCCTCTACTGCCCCCAGACAGTGCCGGCTATCAAGATGGTGATTCATCCTGGTCAAGCAGAAGTCATTATCTCCTCTCCCTAAACTTGACCTTTCTTCTGCATTCCCTATCTCGGTAAATGGCACAGCCGTGGTACACAGCCATGCCCCGAAGTCATCACCCCCGCGTGCTTGCCACGTTATTTAAGATTAATCCCACTTTAATATGCCTCCTCTCCTCTTACCTCAATGCCTCAGTTCCGGCCTTAATCTCCTTTTGGAAGATAGTGGACATCATCTCCTGGACTCATTGTTTTCTAAGCTTGTTAGAAACATGCCCTGCTCGTTAATCATCTAGATTCTCAGGCCCTTCTCCTAGACTCGATTCAATAGGCCTGGGGTGAAGCCCTGGGATCCCTGTGCTTAACAATGATCCCAATCCATTCTTCTGAGCCGGTTTCCTGGCCTCAGGGCTCTCTGCTGCCACTCTAGCCCTCCTCTGCTATAGAACCATCCTCCTAAAATGGGCCCATAGCTCTTTGTCTGTGGCACAAAACCCAACCCTGCAGCATAACAAACAGGGTGTGATTTCCTCACTACCTCCCTCTCTGGTCTTACCTCCTGCCTTCCCTGGGCTCTAACAGCAAAAACCGTTGGTCAGATCTGAGGACCCCATTGCTTTTTCATTGCTCAATGCCTCTGCATGTGCCTTTCTTTCTGCCTGGACAGCCCTCCATCCCCACAACTACCTGGAAAATTCCTATCCATCCTGCAAGACCCCACTCAAGTGTTCCTTCTTCCCTGAAGCTTTCCTTGCCATCCCTGGGACTCAAGTGTATGTTTATTATTGTAGTTGTCTCACTGACTTCTCTATTGAAGAGACTATGTTTAGCGCACAGGGTACTTTTCCCACGTGAGATGAAATTTAGGGAAAGCACATAAGGCAGTTTCCAGGAAAAAATGCTCCCATTCTTTCCCACGAGCGTAAACTCTATCGAGTTTCTTACTGTGAAAATAAAACACTATCCATTTACATTTACAAAGTCGGCGTACTAATAGTTTAATAGTCAATAATAGTCAGTAGTAGTCAACATGTATCTGGTGCCCACTGTGTGCTAGAAACTTTGCATTCACCGTTTTACCCCATCTTACAGATGGGAAAAGTGAGGCTCAGAGGTGAGTTAATTTGCCTAAGATCACAAAACTGGTAAGTGGTGAGATTGACGCTATGCTAATTCTACCTCTCCCAGAGATTTCTCTAACAACCATTAGGATCTTCAGTATATGTCTAGGACAAACATCCCTGTACCAGGGGGCGCAGGAAGTATAAGTGAGTGAAGCGGTGTGGGCTTTGGGCAATAAGATAGGGTAGGGAGTGTGGCCGACTGGAGGACATACACCCCATTTAAAAGAGCCTGCCAAGGGGCGCCTGGGTGGTGCAGTCGGTTAAGCGTCCGACTTCAACCAGGTCACGATCTCGCGGTCCGTGAGTTCGAGCCCCGCGTCAGGCTCTGGGCTGACGGCTCGGAGCCTGGAGCCTGTTTCCGATTCTGTGTCTCCCTCTCTCTCTGCCCCTCCCCCGTTCATGCTCTGTCTCTCTCTGTCCCCAAAATAAATAAAAAACGTTTAAAAAAAAAAAATAAAAGAGCCTGCCAAGACTGAGTGCTGACTGAGGCCCCTCCCCAACATTTTATTGTGAAAAATTTCAAACATATAGCAATGTTGAGAGAATTTTACAGTATATGCCCGTATACCTACCACCTAGATTCTCCCATTAATATTTGACTGGCCTTATCCTGTGTCTGTGCATCTAGCCATCCTTATATATCCAGTCCTTTTGGATATGTTTCAAAGTAAATTGCAGACAGCAGGACACTTGTCCCTAAATATTTTAGGCCGTATAGCATTAACTACAGATGAATATTTATAGTTTTTCTTTTATTATTATTAGTTCATGTTTATTTATTTTTGACAGAGAGACAGATGATTAATGGGGACACTTTTTTTATTTGTGAGACAGAGCAGGGGAGGGGCAGAGAGAGAGGAAGACACAGAGTCCGAAGCAGGCTCCAGGCTCTGAGCTGTCAGCACAGAGCCCGATGCAGGGATCGAACTCATGAGCCATGAGATCATGACCTGAACCAAAGTCCGACGCTTAACCCACTGAGCCTACCCAGGTGCCCCTAGAGTTTTTCTTTTGATGTAAAATTTATATGTAGTTAAATGCATAAGTCTATAGTGTCCATTCACTAAGTTTTGATAAATATGTGCTCCTCTATCATCCCAACCTCCATCAATATGGAAAACATTGCCATTATCCCCCCCAAAATCCCCTCATGTCCCTCCCAGTTTGTCTCTGCTTCCGTCCCCCCAAGGTAGCTGCTGTCCCGATTAGTTTCTTCTTCTTCTTCTTCTTCTTCTTCTTCTTCTTCTTCTTCTTCTTCTTCTTTTTTTCCTACTTCAAAAAACTTTTTGTAACTTGTTTTATTTACAATGCCAACTTTTTAAAACTTAAAAAAAAAAATCTAGACAACAAACTAGGCAGAAATCGCTTTCCAAAAAGAGGGAAAGCCCAAAATAGCACCTTCTATAAAAACCCCTGGTTCAGCTTTGTTCAGAGCAAAGAGAAAAGGAGCTTTTGATCAGACTGGAAGAAACCCAGCCTCAAGTTTGGAATCTGTACTTCACCTGTGCCAGCAAGGAGGACAATATTCTACCAAAATAACTGATTTGTCGCTGCATTTGTCTCTGTTTGTCTAATATTAACAGTTATAAACAGAATCGTGTGGCTGGTCACAACAGCCCTTACGGTGTTACAGGGTCAGGCATAGCATTTCACTTCTCTTCACACCAATGCTTAATTTTGCGTACCTGGGCTTCGCCTTCTCCAGAAAAGTCATTTAAAAAAGTTTTTCTTTAAGTTTATTTAATAATTTTGAGAGGGAGAGAGAGGGGTGGGGGCGTAGGCAGCTCAAATGGGGGAGGAGCAGAGAGAGAGGGAGAGAGACTCCCAAGCAGGCTCCATACCATCGGTGTGGAGCCCAACGCAGGGCTTGAACCCACAAAACCACAAGATCATGAGCTGAGCTGAAGCCAAGAGTCAGGCGCTTAACCAACTGAACTACCCAGGCACCCCTAAAGTCCTGTTTTAAAAAGTTTATTTATTTTTTATAAGTTTTTAAACTTTATTTATTTATTTTGAAAGAGAGAGAGAGAGAGAGAGAGTGCAGGAGGAGCAGAGAGAGAATCCCAAGCAGGCTCCACACTGTCAGCTCAGAGCCTGACACAGGGCTTGATCTCATGAGCCATGAGATCATTACCTGAGCCCAAATCAAGAGTCGGATGCTTAACCAACTGAGCCACCCAGGCACCCCTATCCCTTTTCTTAATGATATCTTTTTGATAAGCAGAAAATTTTGATTTTGATGAAGTATAACTTAGCAAAAACATTTTTAAGATAATTAAAAAAAATTTTTATTTATTTTGAAAGAAAGGGAGAGAGAGACAGAGAGGGAGAGAGAGAATCCCAAGCAGGCTCTGCACTGTCAGCGTGGAGCCCGATGTGGGGCTCTAACCCACGAACTGTGAGATCATGACCTGAGCTGAAACCAAGAGTCAGACATTCAACCCACGAAACCACCCAGGCGCTCCTAACTTAGCAAAAACATTTTTTAATGGTTATTCTATTCTTTGACTTGTCTGAGAAACTTTTTGCTTATGGAGTCATGGAGGTATTCATCCACATTTTCTTCTAGAAGCTGTACAGTTTTAGCTTTCACATTTAGGCCTGTGATTCATCTCAAAATAATGTTTGTGTACGATGCAGGAGTAAAGGCTTGCATTTTCCCCATACCTCCGTATTCCAACATCATCTTATTGATAAAACTGTCCTTTCCCCATTCGACTGCTTTGGCATTTCCGTTGAAAATCAAACGATGGGGGGCGCCTGGGTGGCGCAGTCGGTTAAGCGTCCGACTTCAGCCAGGTCACGATCTCGCGGTCCGTGAGTTCGAGCCCCGCGTCAGGCTCTGGGCTGATGGCTCGGAGCCTGGAGCCTGTTTCCGATTCTGTGTCTCCCTCTCTCTGACCCTCCCCCGTTCATGCTCTGTCTCTCTCTGTCCCAAAAATAAATTAAAAAAAAAAAAAAAAAAAAAAAAAAAAGAAAATCAAACGATGGTATGAGTGTGGTTCTGTTTCTAGGGTCTCTTTCTTGTACCAGCTTCAGCTGATGTGTGCCATGGGCTCAGTATTGCCGGACCCCCAAATTTTAGAGGACAGCTTAGAAACTCAGATTGTTTTTTTTTTTTAATTTTTTTAAACGTTTTTTTATTCTTATTTTTGAGACAGAGAGAGACAGAGCATGAACGGGGGAGGGGCAGAGAGAGAGGGAGACAGAATCGGAAACAGGCTCCAGGCTCTGAGCCGTCAGCCCAGAGCCTGACGCGGGGCTCGAACTCACGGACCGTGAGATCGTGACCTGGCTGAAGTCAGACGCTCAACCGACTGCGCCACCCAGGCGCCCCTAACGTTTTTTTATTCTTATTTTTGAGACAGAGAGAGACAGAGCATGAACGGGGGAGGGGCAGAGAGAGAGGGAGACACAGAATCCGAAACAGGCTCCAGGATCTGAGCTGTCAGCACAGAGCCCGACGCGGGGCTCATCACGGACCGTGAGAACATGACCTGAGCCGAAGTCGGCCGCTTAACCGACTGAGCCACCCAGGCGCCCCTGAAACTCAGATTGCTTTTAATGTAAACGAGTCTAATTTTTTTTAATGTATTATTTATTTTTGAGAGAGAGAGAGAGAGAGAGAGACGGAGCATGAGTGGGGGAGGAGCAGAGAGAGAGAGGGAGACACAGAATCTGAAACAGGCTCCAGGCTCTGAGCTGTCAGCAGAGAGCCCAAAGCGGGGCTCGAACTCACAAATCGTGAGATCATGACCTGAGCCGGATGCTCAACCGACTGAGCCACCCGGGAGCCCCAACGAGTCTAAAATTTTAAACGTTGAACACCAGTTCTAGTTTCAATGCACAAACAAAGGAAGAAACTGATTCCGTGCAGCCCAAGAAACTCATTGGGTCTGTGGCCGTGGGACTAGGGGGAGGTAATTTCAACAGGAAGCTGGATATACATACATTCACTATAAATCAAAGGCCTTATTTTAAGTGGAAGAAAACGGGAATGGCCCGAGGGCAGGCAGGTTGATTTCCATAGTCAGTGCAAGTTAATGAGAATTCACTGCCAGGGTGAGATAAAAAACCCCCGGCCTGAGGTTTCTTTGGCGCCCAGGAGACTGGGGAGTCCATCTGTGGAGAGATTTGGAATTGTATCTAGAAACAATACAGGCAGAGAGGGCCGGGTGGGAGATGAGGAGAGGCCACGATACCCTGGGTTGCAGCGGGGGTGGGGACTGAGAGCGTAGGCATCTAGACAGATCAGTGAGGGAGAGAGACGAGGACCAAGAGAGTCCAGGGTGAGCTGATTCCGAGTCAAGGATCTGGAGTGGAGGTAACTAAGAAGGCACAGTTTTCTAAGCCCAGGCCCAGAAAGGCGCCTCCTGGAATTGGCTGGAGGCCTCTTGGCTCTCTCGGTGGAGGTTGAGACATAGCATTCACGAGACATACAACCTCAGATGCCAGAGCTTCAAGGATGGTTCGCAGCAGCACCACTTACCTGTTACCCTCAAGTTAAAGTTCCTAGTTTTTACCATTTCAAGGTTACATTTTACAATTAAAATTTGTAACAAGAACCACTTCCCATGTTTCCAAAAAAAAACACTAAAAATGATTAATGAGAAGTCTTTTCCCCACCTGTCTCCCATCTGCCCAGTTCCCATCTTCAACCCCTCCACCCCCAGGTAACCATTTGTGCAATTTATTTTTACCGCCACCAAGGACACTATTTTGGCAGCCACGGCTGCCAGACAGAATGTCGAGTATGCTGGTTGGGCCGCATAGGGTAGAGCTTGGTGCAGTTGGCTGCATGTAAGAGAAAATAAGGAAGGCTGCTTTAAAGCCAGACAGAAATTTGCTAGAACTTGCTAGAACCTTGCCTCACGAATAGGTAAGAGAGCACCATCAGGACGGGACATCAATCATTCTCCTTACAGTGTGACAGGGTGCTTGCTATGGACTCAATTGTGTCTCCTCAAGATTCATATGTTGAAGTCCTAACCCTGCATGTCATGGTATTTGGAGGTGGGGCCTTTGGGAGGCAATTAGGTTTGGATGAAGTTATGGGGGTGAGGCCTCTGGGACGGGCTCGGGGTCCTTCAGAGAAGAGGTCTGTCGCCCCCGTGTGCGGACTCAGCGAGAAGGCAGCTGTCTGCAAGCCAGCAAGGGAGAACCCGACCGGGCTGGCCCCACCGAGTCCACGCTGTTTTATGATGGCAGCCCGAGCTGCCCATGACGCTGTTCAGGGACCAACAAGTGAGCTCTGAGAAAACAGTGAAAAGATTTTCGGTGCTTTGAAAGATACCTTTCAATTGTCTTGCCGAGAGCGTCCCACTGTGCTGTATTTGAAAGGGCACGAGAGACAGAACCACTGGTCTGGAGGAAAGGGACGACCACAGAGACAGGACTCTTCCGTGCTTGAAGCCGGAGACAGATAATTGGATGGCACACGAGCACACAGGTGATTAACTTCCCGGCCCCTCCCAAGCTGTGCTCACACTCTGGCAACTGCTAAATTCTCCTCGGGGAGGACTTGGAGGGGAGAATGAATGCATGCGAAAGGATTTGCGAACCTTCAAGGGTGGCGTTAGGTTCTAGAGGCTGGCTGCCTGACCCAACTTCTATGGGGTACCGAGTTATTTTCACTGGGATGATTTCATTTTCCCTCCCCACCCCGTTTGTTTGGATTTGAAGATAATGCTGCCCTCTGCTGGACTGATATTGCAACTACAGCCCCTGGCCACCCAGGGCGAACCCCACCCACGCCCCCGGCCCCCCCGCCCAGTCGTTTGCTTGATCTCAGTTGTCTGTATAGCTAGGGGTCTCAGGCTTTGCTAAGTCATGTCTTACAGCCATGGTGAAGTCCACTGTCCCTTCAGTGCTATATCCCAGAGGCTGGAGGTGAGATAAACAGGAGGCAAATTACTTCTGGGTCTCCCAGTCTCCAGAAACAAAACCCATCTCTCTTTTTTTTTTTTCTTCTTTTCCTTCTTCAACCATTTTTGTTTTTTTTAAACGTTTATTTATTTTTGAGAGAGACAGAGTGCGAGTGGGGGAGGGTCAGAGAGCGAGGGAGACACAGAATCTGAAGCAGGCTCCAGGCTCTGAGCTGGCAGCCCAGAGCCCCACGTGGGCTGGAACCCATGGACTGTGAGATCGTGACCTGAGCCAAAGTTGGACACTTAACCGACGGAGCCACCCAGGCGCCCCCTTCTTCAACCACTTGTTATCACATCCTAATCACTAAGCTGTCTCTTAGGCACTTGGGATACGGTGATCAAGATAGATAAGGATTTCTACCTTCCTGAAGCTTACAGTTTAGAGAGGAGAGAGAATAAACAACGGTATATGTAATAAACAAGCAGATATACAATATGTTAGGAAGTGGTAAGTGCTGTGAGAGAAGAAAAATGTTTAGAATACAGCATAGCCAGGGACATCAGAAATGCTAGGGGAGGGGCAATTGTGAATAGGTGGACAGGGCGGGCCTCCAGCATTTGAGCAAAGTCTCAGAGCAGGTGGGGGAGTTTCCCCTGAGGGAGGTCTGCCGGTGAATTATGTCCTCCTCTCCCCAAATTCATATGTGTTGGAGTTCTAACCAGAAGTATGTCAGAATGGGACCCTGTTTGGAAATAGGGCTGTTGCAGATGTAATTAGTTAAGACAAGGCCATGAGAGGGCGCCCTAATCCAACATGACTGGTGTCCTTACAAGAAAAGGGGAAATTTGGGGACACCTGGGTGGCTCAGTCCGTTGGGCTCAGGTCATGATCTCTCAGCTCGTGAGCTCGAGCTCGCTTCAGATCCTCGGTCTCCCTCTTTTTGCCCCTCCCCTGCTTGAGCCGCCCCCCCCCCCAATAAATACATATATTTTTTTTAAAAAGGGGGACATTTGGACACAGACACCTGCCCACGAGGAGAGCACCATGTGATGATGAAGGGAGAGATCAAGGCGATGCATCTACAAGCCAAGGAATGCCAGAGGTGGCTAGCACACCAGCAAGCGCTATGAGAGAGGCCTGCAACGGATTCTCCCTTGCAGACCCTCCCTCAGGAGGAAGCAGCCCTGCGGGCGCCCTTATCCTGGAAGTCCGGCCTCCAGAACTGGAAGACAATACATTTCTGCTGTCTAAGACACCCGGTCTGTGCTACTTTGCTGTGGCGGTCCTAGCACACCTAAGGCACAGGGATGATGAGGAGGGATGGGGATGTGGGGGGCGGGGCATGGAATGATGGAGGAAGGCCTTAAAGGACTCTGGCTTTATTCAAATTCATTTTTTTTCATGATTAAGTGGGATATATCCCCCCCCCCCCATGCAAACTAAATGAAAACCATTAATATAATTCACTTGCTAATATATCTAAGAAGGAAAAAAAAGTCATAGGACTATCTACATAGGCCTTTGACAAGATTCAACACCTAGTCCTGATTTAAAAAATAAAATTCAATATAACACTGTGTGTTAACTACACTGGAATGAAAAATTTAAAAAGTCATTAAAATCATCTAGACCTGTAGGCAGAAAGCATTTTCAAAAATAGAATAATGGAATTGTATTCATAAATAAGATTGAAATGAATCTTTCAATAACAAAAATCAGTGTTAAGACAAAAAAAATGAAGTCAATAACATCACATAGGTGATGACTTTAAACACAATTATGAACTGAACTCTAGCTTTTATTTGGATTTTGCCAGTTTTTCCATTATCACTGTTTTCTGTAGCAGGATCCAGTCCAGGGGTCACATTGCCTCTGGTTGTCATGTCTCCCCAATCTCTTGTGACCTATGGCAGTTTCACTCAGTCATTCCTTGTTTTTCATGACCTTGATAGTCATGAGGAGTATTGACCAGGTATAGAAGGCCTCCCTAGTCTGGGTCTGTCTGATATTTTCCTCCCGATTAGATGGGGGTTATGGGTTTTTGGAGAGAACACTACAGATGTGGATGCCCTTCTCATCACATCCTATTGGGCATGTAGGAGCCCACACGGCATCCCTGGTGATACCAGCCTTCCTTACCTGGGTAAGGTAGTGTTCTCCAGGTTCCTCCACTGTGAAGTTGCTTAAAATGCATTTACAAAAATCAAAGCAGTGAAGGGCGCTTGGGTGGCTCAGTCGGTGGTTAAGCATCTGACTTCGGCTCAGGTCATGATCTTGCGGTTTGTGAGTTGGAACCCCGCGTCGGGCTCTGTGCTGACAGCTCAGAGCCTGGGGCCTGCTTTGGATTCTGTGTTGCCCTCTCTCTTTGCCCCTCCCCTGCTCACTGTCTGTCTCTCTGGAAAATAAACCTAAAAAAATAAAAAAAATTATTTAAAATAAAAATAAAATTAAAATAAAAGAAATTAAAATTAAAAAAAAAAAGCAGTGAAATTCATTCTTTGCAGCCATTGTAGGGCAGTAAGAAAGTATGACTGTGGTCTGACTTAGAATGTCAAAAGACCTGGCTGGCGTGATGAGAACAGACTAGAAGAGCAGGGGCAACACAAGGGGGACTGGGTTGTCGCTTCGGTGATCCAGGTGAGAAGGGAAGGTGGCAGGGGTCAGGGCACCAACAGGAGAGGGGGTGAAAAAATAGGAGTTAGAATCAATTTTGGTCAAGTCAGCAGAATTTTCTGGTAGATCAAGCGTCGCATGTCAGGTGTAAGAGATAAAGAGGTGTCAATGAAGAGTCTACAGATGGCGGCCCGAGCTGCTGGAAGGACGGAGTTGCCACTGACCGAGCTAAGATAAAGATTCCAATCTGCCATTTCGCTCCTCTCCACTACTGCGTCCATTTAACCAATATTTATTTGGGCTGGCTGCAGGACCCAGTCAAAAGGAAAATGTGGGGCTCCTTGTTCCAAAAGCAAGAGAAAAGCTTGTTTGTTTCTTTTGCAATCTTTCTCTGAACTGGACTCCGTGTTTTTTATTTGCTATTTGATGCTGTGCTCCCTGAAGCATGGGGTGCTTGTGGGCTGGGAGAGTGGGTGGCCGAGCCCAAGGAGACAGTAAGAGGCAGGACTGCACATGAGCTGAGCCCCAAGCTCCAGCGTGTGCTCCACTGTCCTGCCGGACTTCACGCGAAGGCACGGATTCCAAGATAAAGTTATTAAGAATTTCAAGGCAGTGACTGCAGGGCATCAGGCCCCAAGCTCGGGGTTCTTCTGAGCACGGGGCTTCCTGTGGCTGCACGGGTCATACACCGACTTCCTGTCTGGCATCTGCTAGTATGTGTCACACACTTTGCGGGGCACCAAGAATGCAAAACGGAATCCTTTCTAGTTCCTGCCTTTAAGGAGGAGCCAGGAAAGAAGGGATGCTTCATGAATCCCTACTTTGTGCCAGAGCCTCGCCGGTTCACAGCCCAGTGGGAGGGACAGGCTCCTAAGAATGATACAGTAATACAGTCTGAAAACTACAACAGTGGAGGACCTGGGCGGGTGACACGGGAGCCCCAAGGGGAGGGGCAGGAGGATGCAGGGCATTTAGGGCTCGAGGAGTTGGCACTTAAGTTTTTGTTTGTTTGTTTTTTAGATAGAAAGAACAAGTGGCGGAGGGGTGGAAAGAGAGGGAGAGAGAGAGAATCCCAAGCAGGCTCTGCACTGTCAGCACAGAGCCCGATGTGGGGCTCGAACCCATGAGTGGTGAGATCGTGGCCTGAGCTGAGGTTGGATGCTTAACCGACTGAGCCACTCAGGTGCCCCTAGGGCTTGAGGAGTTGGGAGTTCAATGGACAGGAGGCTCAGAGTCCTGGACGTCTGCTCACAAACCTAGCTGGACCAGCTAGGTGAGGAGAGGGGGATATGACCATTAGAGTGTTATATATTCGTTTTTTAGTGAAAATGGCTAAATACATATTTCTTCATTGCAAAAGTAAGGCTCATCGTAGAACCGGGGCAACTTCAAAAGATATAAACAAGAAAGCAGCTATCTGTAATCCCACCACCCAAAGATAACCACTGTTAACATTTTTTCATTTTTGAGAGACAGAGAGAGATAGAATGTGAGTGGAGGGGGGTCAGAGAGAGAGGGAGACACAGACTCGGAAGCAGGCTCCAGGCTCTGAGCTGTCAGCACAGAGCCCGACACAGGGCTCAGACTCAGGAACTGTGAGATCATGACCTGAGCTGAAATCAAGAGTCAGACGCTTAACTGACTGAGCCACCCGGGTGCCCCAAGGAAGGCCAGTATTTGAATGATGGTCTGACTCCAAAGCAGAGCTTTCTGGGTCGTTCGTGAGGATTTTTGAATTCATTCCAGAGTGTGTTCTCAGATGGGTTCTTATGTGCTTACTTTTTAAGGTTCCTCTTTGACTTCTGCCAGAGTTTGGCAGGCAGGGCTAGGAGGTCTGCACCTGCCCAGGTCATACCTCTGTTAAGTCCTCTGTTACCCTGACTGTCACAGCCTGGACCCTGTGATTCGCTGACATTCCTCCCCTCTCCTTTCATTCCAGATCACTTTTGTTTTCCAGAACTCTTTCAGTTGGTCATCGTTTTGGTTGCAAGCAACGGAAAACTCAGCCTGAACTGGTCTGAACAATAAAGAGAATTTATTGGCTCACGGAACGGAAAAGTACCAAGGGAAGATTGCCTCTGGGTGTGGTTTGTTCAGGACTCTGGCTCTGATTCTCTCAGTTCTGTCTTCCTCTGTGTGTTAGGTTTTGTCTCTGGACGGGTTTGCCGTTCATGACGGTAAAATGGCATCCAGCCGTAACAATACCACATCCTTGCTTTTCCACAGTCACCAAACAGCCATGCTGAACTTGGCTCTGCGTGGTTCATCTTAGGTCACATATGTACCCTGGTCCTGGCACTGTGGCAATGGGGGTGATCACTGGAGAGAGGGGAGAATCCTCTCCTCCACCTCCCTTGCCTGTATTTTGGTCCCCAGGTCCAAGCGGGTCCTTCTGCAGGAATGTAAAGAGATGCTGACGCTGACCTCAAAGCTGACACAGGGACGGAATAGATATACTTACAGCCATATTGTGCTGTTCACAGGCTCTCGCCTAGAAGCTTTCATTTTTAGAACGGAGTGGCGAGAAGAGGCCCCCGCACTTTGCCAGAGGACTGGCATTCAGGCTACACATGTCACAACAGTCTTTGTGGCACTGGATGTTCTGCACAGAATAGAAAGACGCTTTCTCGTTAGGAACATTATAGATCCGCCGAAGAGGGAGCAGTTCTAAGCGGGAAGGTGCAGTACAGCAGATATGTTGGGTGGGCAGATTGCTGGAACATTTTCAAGTGGATAACATTTTATTCCAAGCTCATCTATGTGTGCCTTTCCCCTCCTTCAGTGCAATGCTCTTTCCTTTCTTTCCTTCCACGAAAGGGAACTTCTTTTAATTAAAACAATTAAAAGGAAATTAAAATACAACTCACTGGCAAGTTCGCTAACATACAGCGTATACAATGTGCTCTTGGCTTCGGGAGTAGATTCTCATGATTCATCGCTTACGTACAACACCCAGCGCTCATCCCAAGAGGTGCCCTCCTCATTGCCCATCATCCATTTCCCCTGCCCGCCCCCCCCCCCCCCCCGCCATCAACCCTCAGTTTGTTCTCTGATTTTAAGAGTCTCTTATGGTTTGCCTCCCTCTCTGCTTGAAACTATTTTTCCCCCTTCCCCCATGGTCTTCTGTTAAGTTTCTTAAATTCCACATGTGAGTGAAAACATATGTTATCTGTCTTTCTCTGCCTGACTTCTTTCACTTAGCGTAATACCCTCCAGTTCCATCCATGTTGTTGCAAATGGCAAGAATTTATTCTTTCTCACTGGCAAGTAGTATTCCATTGTATATATAAGCCACATCTTCTTTATCTATTCATCAGTTAATGGCCATTTGGGCTCTTTCCATAGTTTGGCTACGGTTGATAGCACCGCTATAAACAGTGGGGTACACGTGCCCCTATGAATCAGCACTCCTGTATCCTTTGGATACATTCCTAGTAGTGCAATTTCTGGGTTGTAGGTTAATTCTATTTTTGATTTTTGAGGAACCTCCACACTGTTTCCCAGAGCGGCTGCACCAGTTTGCATTCCCACCAACAATGCAAAAGAGATCCTCTTTCTCCGCATCCTCGCCAACGTCTGTCATTGTCTGAGTTGTTAATTTTAGCCATCGTGACAGGTGTGAGGTGGTATCTCAGTGTGGTTTTGATGTGTATTTCCCTGGTGAGGAGTGATGTGGAGCATCTTCTAATGTGTCTGTTGGCCATCTAGACGTTTAACTCTTGTCCTCCAGATCGGCTTCCCCCTGGAGACCTAAGCTACCAGTGTTGCTACCCCTGCACTCATCCAGAGGACTGCTTGTCTTTTGCTCCTTGGGCTTGAGGATGGACCAGACCCTTCCCCTCCATACCTCAGTCACTCATTGGTTTAGATGGGAATGCTGTACTGACCGGACTGAGGGCGTAAGAAAGGCAGAAGGGAGTTTTATACAAAGAGTATAAATACAATAGGTATTCACTGGGGCTGCTCCTGCCCTGGTCTTTCTCACTGGTCCCTTGCAAGGACTTCCCCATCCCGCAACTGCCGCCCCCTTGTGGCAAACACTCTCTTCCCCCTTGGCCTCGGCTTGCACTTGAGGATGCTTGGGTGGTCTGCAGACAGGCCCCAGACAGTCTGTTCTCTTGTGTGTTACCAGTCACTGTTTACTGCCCCAGGATTACTTTTCCCCTAGATGATTAATAGTGGAATGTCTGTTCCCTTCAGGGACTACCCCATCTTCCAGTGCTTTCTGATCGAGGCATCAGATCAGGATAGTAAGACATGAGTGAAAGCATGGGTGGCCCCGGGACAATTATCTCCTTATACTTCCTGCTACTGTTCGTGAATGATAAGAGCACCCAGGAGGAGTGCCAGTGGCAGAATTGTAGGCACTGGGGGCATGATTAATTGGCACTTATGGTAGGGGGTAGATTTTATGCTTGAACAGGTTGGTGCTGTGAACCATAGAGGATGATTGGGAGAGCACAATCCCAGACAGACCAGCCTGGCTGTGTGGAAGTGAAGCTTTCAGGCACACCTTATATATGACTGTGTGGCCGAAAGCAATAGACGCTCTGAATCATGGTGGTGATCCGATCCATGAATCACAGGAGGTATGTCTCATTTTTTCTACAACCATCAATTGAGCACCTGCTTTGTTCCCTGGTAGAGGATCAGAAGGTGGATCAGAGAGGGTCTTTATTCTCTAGGAGCTCACGGTCTCCTGGGGGAAGGCTGACTTGTAAACATATCATTACAATACGGTAGGGTTCATGTTGTATCAGAGAAGTGGTTACAGTACCAGAAGAATGAAGCCAGGGGACAGACATTAGCTGCTGGGAGCAGCTGAGGCAGGTTGCAAGAAGTCACCCTTCATTCTGGGAGAGAAGCAAGATGACGTTAACTCCAACCCCTCTGTTCAGGGATTGCCCCAGGTCCAGTGGTCTCCCTGTGGTCCAGCCAGACTGCAGGAGTGTCCCCCACTCCCCCCAACCCCGCCCCTGCCCTGCCCCCCGCCTCAGGCCATTCCAATCATCCAATTGTGGATAGTGATTGCCCCCCCACCCCCGCCAGGCCCTCCTAAGTGGGGGGCTCCTACCAGGCTCACCTACAGTGGGGTCCTGAAGTCTCTGTCAGAAGCAAAGTCCTCTCCCCTTTATTCATACCCAAGCAAGTTGGAAGCTTTCAAAGGTGATCTGCTAGGGAATTTAAGGGATCAACAAATGGAAACAAATGCCAGAAAAGGAAGAGAATAAAAATAGTTATCCATGCGGAGAATTCAGATAGTGGACTCTTGACTCCACCTTCACGTCTGGTACCCCTGTGTGGACATACAGATCCTGGAAGTCTCTAACGCCCTGTGGTCCCTTGACTTCATCTGTTCTCCAAATACGGTTGTGGGCAGGGCTCAGAGAGGAGGTGTGCTAGGAAGAGGCTTGTCTATTTCCCTTTATTCATCAAGTTTCTTCTAACTGTTAAGTCACTCTGATCTCTGAGTCCCAGGCTCTTACAGTTGGACACACCTTGCCAGTGCCTCAGGTAGGAAGCAACCTCTATTGCCAGGACTTTCTTTGGGGAGGGCGATTTAGTTTGATTGTGTTTTACAAAATGCATCCATTTCTGTGGGACCTGAAGATTTCTGCTCACTTGGCTTCTTGCCTCTTCCCTTGTGACTGTGTATTCAGTTCTGACCTCATACGTGGTTGTAGGTGGTAACAAGGGGGCCACGGTCTTGTCACCTCCTCCTTTCACACCTCCCCCTTTTTGGGGGGAAGAGGCTTGCTTTGCCCTAAAATGTTGTCTTCTGTAAAAAAAAGAAGTATTGGCAAGGGGAGACCCTCCTAAAGTGTGTGGATCTGAATGAATTTCTAGAACCTCAGGCTTGGAAGCAGCTCAGGGGTTAAATACGCTGCCCGCTTCAAGTTTGCAGATGACAAAACTGAAATCTATAAAGGTAAAATCACCCACTCAAGCTCACACAGCTTATTAATGATAAGTCAGGATGGAATGAAGACTGGATAGCAGGTATTCTTATTTCTTGGTAATTTTCCAAAGGTTTTCGGACTGTTTTCTGGAGAGCTTGGGAGTTTTGGGGGAACCATCTTAGCAGGTGTCTGGGTAGAGATGGAGCCCCCCTCCTTCCCAGCAGCTGACTTTAAAAATAAAATTTTAAAAAATGATTATTTATTCTTGAGGGAGAGAGACAGACAGACAGAAAGAGGATGAGCAAGGGAGGGACAGAAAGAGAGAGACAGAGACAGAATCCAAAGCTGGTTCCAGGCTCTGAGCTGTCAGCACAGAGCCTGATGAGGGGCTCGAATTCACAAACCGTGAGATCATGACCTGAGCCGAAGTCAGATGCTTAACCGACTGAGCCACCCAGGCGCCCCGCAGCAGATGACCTTTGATCGGTTTTACACATTGGTCTTCTGGTATGATTTTGCTTCAGCAAAATGTTTCACAATTTAGGAAGATAATTGAAAACTGCTGATGGTTCTGTGGATATTTAGGGAGTGCTATGAGGGAACAAGATGGGGACTTCTCTCAAATGCTGATGCTGTGAACTGACCTCTAAAGAAGTCCAAAATAGGGGCAAAGGAAGGGATCTCCTGTTGCCAAACAAACAGAAAAGCAAAAGATATTTGAGTAACTGTTCTCACATCCTTGATGAGTGATTTTAATTTGAGTTACTAAATCACATTTTTTTCTTTCTATCTTTCAACTAGAAAGATTCCATGATTGTCTTAATGGAAAATATTGGGAATGAGACTGATTGGTGGGAGTTGATGGACGAGTTTGCAAATTTCACTGGCACACCACCCACAGAAGAATATAGTCCCTGTAGGATAGAGATTGAAACACTCAACAAATATGCTGTACTGGTCATCTATGCTCTGGTCTTCATGCTGAGCCTGCTGGGAAACTCCCTGGTGATACTGGTTGTCTTATACAGTCAGGTCAGCCGATCTGTCACTGATGTCTATCTGCTGAACCTGGCCATAGCTGACTTGCTCTTCGCCCTAACCTTACCTATCTGGGCTGCCTCCAAGGCAAAGGGCTGGATCTTTGGCACAGCCCTGTGCAAGGTGGTCTCTTTTCTGAAGGAAGTCAATTTCTACAGTGGTATTTTACTACTGGCCTGCATCAGCGTGGACCGCTACCTGGCCATTGTCCATGCCACACGCACGCTGACTCGGAAGCGGCACTGGGTCAAGTTCATATGCTTAGGCATCTGGGCCCTGTCCTTGCTCTTGGCCCTGCCCATCTTCATATTCCGTGAGGCCATCGAGCCCCCCTATTCCAGCCCAGTCTGCTATGAGGACATGGGTGCCAATACTGCAAAATGGCGGATGGTGTTGCGGGTCCTGCCCCAGATTTTTGGCTTCCTCCTGCCCTTGATGGTCATGCTGTTTTGCTATGGACTCACCCTGCGCACGCTGTTTGAGGCCCACATGGGGCAGAAACACCGGGCCATGAGGGTCATCTTTGCTGTCGTGCTCATCTTCCTGCTCTGCTGGCTGCCCTACAACCTGGTCCTGGTCGCAGACACCCTCATGAGGCTCCGGGCGATCAAAGAGACCTGTGAGCGCCGCAATGACATTGGCCGCGCCCTGGATGCCACCGAGATTCTGGGCTTCTTCCACAGCTGCCTCAATCCCATCATCTACGCCTTCATTGGCCAGAAGTTTCGCCATGGACTCATCAAGATCATGGCCATCCATGGCCTCATCAGCAAGGAGCACTTGTCCAAGGACAGCAGGCCTTCCTTTGTTGGCTCTTCTTCAGGGAACACTTCTACTACCTTCTAGGCCCCTGCCCCTGTTGCAGCCCCTCGGGGCTCCTCCCTTGCCATCAACACCCCATTCTAAGCCTCACGCCCACTGGCTGTCCACAGTCTCTATGTCAAGGCAGCCCCCGTTGTGGTTACAGGAAGTTACTGGGGTCACGTCCTCATCAGGCCCTCCTTGTATGGTTGAGAAAGCCTGCCCTGCTGCCCCTCCCCTTACTGTAGTTGCTATGTCAGCTGCTAGAGCTCAGTCCATCCTACCACTGAGCCCATAGCACCCTGTCCCCTGAGACACTTAAAGACATTTAACAGACATTCTTTTAAGTGACTACAGAAAGTTCCCACCATTGGGAGCCATTAGTGGCAAACAGCATTGGTTGCTGCCCCAACTCTCTCTTTCTTGCCTGTCAGCAAAGTCCACTTCCCTTGAGAGAGGCCAAAATGGACAGGTACTCCTTTCTAAGACTCCTTTTTGCTAGGAGTGGCCTTATCATTCACTTCTGACTAATAAGATTTAAGGGCATTAGTGTGCTGGTCAACCACTGTCCTGGGGAAAAAAAAAGTCCTGATTTGTAGCATTTGCCAAGTTGCCTGGTGTAAATGCTCCACCGTGGCGATGTCACGGGTGGTGGTGTTTAGTAACCAGCTCACAAAAATCTAGGAAATGTAATGATCTGCTTTCACAAGCAGGTACAAACTGGCTTCAGTGCACCATTGCTTAAGAGGAAGTCTGCTGGGACCGGAGGACTCCTGGGAAGTACTCCTGATTGAACAAAGAAAGAGAGGGGCACCTGGGCCACCTCAGTTAAGCATTTGACTTTTGATTTGGTCTCAAGTAATGATCCCAGGGTATGCCGGGCTCATGTCATGGATTATTCGGTTAAGAAATGATCCCAAGGTCATGGGATCAAGCCTCATCTTGGGCTCTGCACTGAGTGTGGAGCTTGCTTAAGATTCTCTCTTTCTCTGTCTCTGCCCTTCTCCCCCACTCACACACACTCTCCTTCTAAAATAAAATGAAAACAATTTAAAAGAAAGAATAAAGAGACACACACACACATCCTTGGTTCTTGCCTTTAAATATGGTTGTAGGATATGATGTGACAGAGTCAAAAAGTGTGCCCAACATACTTAAGCAGATGAAGGCAATGGATAAAGAGGACCTAGAATAAAGAGTCCAGAAAGAAACCTAAGTCAGCATAAATGGTCAAATGGTTTTCGATAAGGGCACCAAGACTCTTCAATGGGGAAAGGATAGATAGTCTTTCAACAAATGGTGCTGGGAAAACTAGATATCTACATGCACAAGAATGAACTTGATCTCTTCCCTTACACCTCATACAGAAGTTAATTCAAAATGAATCAAAGACCTGATAACAAAAGCTGAAACTATAAAACTCTTGGAAGAAAACATAAAGGAAAAGCTTCATTTTGTTTGAGGTTGGGGATGGAGAGATGTTCAGAGATGGGGTTTAGATCAAGGTTGAGATTGGGATCAGGGATGAGGTTGGAGTTGGAGGTGATGTGGTGGGGAGCCAGGGATGGGATGGCAGCTTGGAACAAGGCAGAAGATCAGAGAAGGATGAAAATTAAGGATGGGGGAAATCCAGAACAGGGAGAAATTGGGGATGAGATTGAGGGAGGTTCAGATGGGCTTGGGAGCAGGTACAGAATGAGGTGTAGGAATGGGATGAGTGTGTGTGGGGGGGTGTGGTGAGTCTCAGGGAGACAAGTCAGAACTGGAGTGAATGCTCAGGGGCTACTAGTGTAGTCCAATTAGTGGTTGGAGCAAAAAGACGTCCTTGGGAGAGTGACCATTTTCTGGGGATCATTGTCTACAATACTTTTCTGGGGGCCAGGATGGAGGTGACTTGGCCTATCCAGCTGCGGTTCTCCAAGGCGGTTGATGAGAAAGGAGTTAGGGCTCAAGCCTTAGGGGATACATTTGGTGCAGAGAGAAGCCAGACGAATGCAGAAACCCAGGGAGGAAGGCTGGATACTGGGCATGGGAACCTCCCCTTCCTCTCCCTCCCTCCCTCCCCTAATGCCCTTCTGCCTTCTCCTCCTGCCTGATTAAATGCTTATCTTCCTTCATTCTCTGCTATTCCAAAGACAGCTCCATCAGGGCTTTAGTAAGTAAATATGGATCCATATTGGGCCTGAGAAAATACAAATGACTAATACATATCTGAAAACATGCCTGGCCTCGCTAGTAACCTGGGAAATGGGAATCAAACAGCAATGACATAATTTGGAAGTGTCTTAAATAGGAAGGGATATACAGTGGACTCTCCAACAACACTGGTTTGAATTGTATGCGTCCACTTATATGAGGATTTTAAAAAATAAATACAATACTATAAATGTGTTTTCCTCCTTATTTTTAAAAATTTTTAAATACAATCCACATGAGGCTCACACTCATGATCCTAAGACTAAGAGTCCCATGCTCTACTGACTGAGCAAGCCAGGCACCCCTTCATGATTTTGTTTTTTAATGTTTATTTATTTATTTTGAGAGAGAGAGAGAGAAAGAGTGAAGGCAAGTGGGGGAGGGCCAGACAGAGAAGGAGAGAGAGAATCCCAAGCAGGCTCTGCACTGTCAATGCAGAGCTCGATGCGGGGCTCAGTCTCACAAACCGTGAGATCATGACCTGAGCTGAAATCAAGAGTCGGACGCTTAACCGACTGAGCCACCCAGGCACCCCCTCCATGATTTTCTTAATAACATTTTCTCTAGCTTATTTTATTGTAAGAATACAATATGTAATACATATAACATACAAAATATGTGCTAATCTACTATTTATGTTATTGGTAAGGCTTCCAGTCAACAGTGCGCTGTTAGCAGTTAAGATTTTGGGGAGTCAAAAGTTGCATATAGATTTTTGAGTGCAAGGTGTGGGGGTGGGGTCAGTGTCCCTAACCCTGTGTCGTCTAAGGGGCAACTGTAGTCAGAACTCCTTCCAAACAAGGGCAGCATAGTTCAATTAGATTTTCAATGCAGTGTAATTCTCTGGGTTATAGCTCAAGACATAAATAATTTGCATTTCAGATCTGTAGCAATGTCAGATGTGGGTACTAAAATAACACAGTATACTGAAATATCAAAAACGAGCGTTTAAACCACTAGGTAGGATAAGGATTAGAAACCTGGTCAAGGTCAGGGAGATGGTTTGCCTCAGAAAGGGCTTAGTGTCCAGGGCAAGGCTGGGATCAGAGACGGGGTGCATCTTAGGAGGGGACTGGGGTGTCAGAGACGGTAGAGAGCCAGGGATGGGGCTAGGTTAGGGTTGAGGGGAACATCAGGATAGAGTGGGGGACAGGGATTGGGATGTGAATGTATGTTCTGCTCAATGCTTGCTAATTTTTTTTTTTTTCAACATTTTTAATTTATTTTTGGGACAGAGAGAGACAGAGCATGAACGGGGGAGGGGCAGAGAGAGAGGGAGACACAGAATCGGAAACAGGCTCCAGGCTCCGAGCCATCAGCCCAGAGCCTGACGCGGGGCTCGAACTCACAGACCGCGAGATCGTGACCTGGCTGAAGTCGGACGCTTAACCGACTGCGCCACCCAGGCGCCCCAATGCTTGCTAATTTTAAGTTTTGAAAATTTGTCTTGGGGGCACCTGGCTGGCTCAGTGGGAAGAGCATGTGACTCTTGATCTCAGGGTCATGAGTTCAAGTCCCACACTGGGTATAGAGATTACTAAAAATGAATGAGTGGGGGCGCCTGGGTGGCGCAGTCGGTTAAGCGTCCGACTTCAGCCAGGTCACGATCTCGCGGTCCGTGAGTTCGAGCCCCGCGTCAGGCTCTGGGCTGATGGCTCAGAGCCTGGAGCCTGTTTCCGATTCTGTGTCTCCCTCTCTCTCTGCCCCTCCCCCGTTCATGCTCTGTCTCTCTCTGTCCCAAAATAAATTAAAAAAACGTTGAAAAAAAATTTTAAAAATGAATGAGTGAATGAATGAACTTAAATAAATAAAGAATATCAAGTTTAAAAAAAATAAAGAGAATTTGTTTTGTAGGCTTGGTTAAAATTTTCCAGCCTCCATGTAATTATGTTGAAATACACTATTTTTCCCTACCCTAGTTACACTTCTGACCGACCATGGCCCCATCACCATCTCTTGCCCTCAGTTCAGTGGCCCGTTCTTACTAGTTCCAGCAAAAACATTAATTGATAGTCTGGGTTTTATTCGAAAGGGGTTTAAGATGACCCTTTTCTGTGCAACTTGCATTCGAACTAGCGTCTTTCAGAGGCTGAAAATTCTCATAGATGCAGTCAAAATAAAAGGGCTGCCTCCTCTTTGGTCTAAGGGTCTTTCCTGAGATGTGTCTTTTCTTTTTGTTTTTTTAATTAAAAAAATTTTTTTTTAAAGTTTATTTATTTTTGAGAGAAAGAGAGAGAGACAAAGCACGAGCGGGGGAGGGGCAGAGAGCAAGGGAGACACAGAATCCGAAACAGGCTCCAGAATCTGAGCTGTCATCACAGAGCCCGACTCAGGGCTTGAAACCCAAAGCTGTGAGATCACGACCTGAGCTGAAGTCGGACGCTCAACCAACTGAGCTACTCAGGTGCCCCCTGAGATGTGTCTTTTCTGAGGTGACCACTAACCAAGAAATCATGATGGACTACAGCCTTTTGCTGCAGAGGTTGGAGAGGCCAAAGATCTGTGGGTTTGTCCCTTCTAGAAAATCCTAAGTGGCTAACACCTATGTTCTTAACACTGTTGTTTGTATCCATCCTGGTATTCTGCGTTTAAACTCAAGATCCTTCTTCCAACCTTGAGGGTAAACATGAATTAAAGAATTAGAAATATATAAAATAAACAGAACATGTTTCAGACTTTCTAAAATTAGTTTTTTAAGAAATAAAAGTATTTCATGTACATTGTTTCAAAAAAGTGAAATAGCTTTATAAAGCTTATAATGAACATTAGCAGCAACCCTCCTACACTACTCCTTGCAGGGAAAGGCAACAACTTTCAACTCTCATAGCTGTTTCATTTAATGGTGCTGTACACATTTCTTTTTTTAAAATTTTTATTTATTTATTTTGAGGCAGAGAGGGGCAGAGAAAGAGGGAGAGAGAGGATCCCAAGCAGGCTCTGCTCTGTCAGCACAGAGCCCAACTTGGGGCTCGAACTCACAAACCGTGAGATCATGACCTGAGCCGAAGTCAAGAGTTGGTCATTTAACCGAATGAGCCACTCAGGCACCCCAATAGTGATATACATGTATCTGAATATCATGCTTATTCAGCTGATTCTTGATTCCTGTCCCCTGCACCCTCCCCCCCGCCCCCCCCCCCCCCCCCCCAGTTTTAGATATCATTTATTGACCTTCTCCTTTGGCTTCTGAGGATTTAACGCTTTTTCAAACTCTCTCCAGCATTTACCACTGTCCAAGCAAACGTAAATACTGTCTCTCCCATTCTCCCAGGAAAGATAATCACACTTTCTGGTTAAACCAACATTCCATGTTTTTGCTATAATGACTATGTAAAAAATTATTCGTAGTTGGGTACAATGTTTACATTTCCTTTCTTTGTACAAGTTCTATTGTCTCTGGAATTAACAATAGGATTTTCCATTACTTTTTATTACATCATTCTCAAATGTCTCCCTCAATACATCAATATTCATCAGATAATCTATATATATATTTTTCTTTCTTGGAGACTTCATTCATGGGGCCCTTCATAGTTCTGTTTTCGATCTGGACAGGTTAACTATCCAGGCCTGCCTTTTTTTTTTCCCCCCCTAAATGGTTTTAACTACATTTCCAGATAGATTTTAGAGTCTGATAGCCAATTTCTACAAAATTATCCTACTGGGATTTTGATATGGATTATTTTGAATCTGCAGATCAGTTTGGAGAAAGTTGATATCTTAACAATATTGGGTTTTCCAATCCATAGCATGGTATCTTTCTCCAGTTTTTTATGTCTTTTCTTTAAAAAATTTTTTAAAAAATGTTTATTTATTTTTCAGAGAGAGAGAGAGAGAGAGTGTGTGTGTGTGAGCAGGGGAGGGGCAGAAAGATATGGAGACACAGAATCCAAACCACAGAGCTGTCAGCACAGAGCCCAATGCGGGGTTTGAACTCACAAGTGGTGAGATCATGACCTGAGCAGAAGTCAGACGCTTTTTGAGAGAGACAGAGAGAGTGTGAGCAGGGGAGGGGCAGAGAGAGAGGGAGAGAGAATCCCAAGCAGGCTCCGCTCTTAGTATGGAGCTGGAATCAGGGCTTGATCCCGTGACCCTGGGATCATGACCTGAGCTGAAATCAAGAGTCAGATGCTTAACTGATCCACCCAGGTGCCCCAACCAGTTTTTTTTTTTTATGTATTTCCTAATTTATCTATGCAATGTTCTGTAGTTTTCAGTACATAGATCTTGTACCTATTTTGTTAAATTTGTCCCTAGGTATTTTGTGGTTATTTTGATGCTTTTATAAATGGTATTCAAATTTTTTTCCAGTTTCTTTTTCTTACCAGTATATAGAAATATAACTGCATTATGTAACTTGACCTTGTATCCTGGGACTTCAGTAAATTCTCTTATTAGTTTTAGTGGCTTTATTTTTTTAAAGATTCTTTTGGATTTTATAGGCACATAATCATGTCCTCTGAGAATAAAGACAGTTTTATTTCTTCGTTTTATTTTTTATTTATTTATTTAAAAATTTTTTTTTTAACCTTTATTTATTTTTGAGACGGAGAGAGACAGAACATGAACAGGGGAGGGGTAGAGAGAGAGGGAGACACAGAATCTGAAACAGGCTCCAGGCTCTGAGCTGTCAGCACAGAGCCCGATGTGGGGCTTGAACTCACGGACCGCGAGATCATGACCTGAGCCGAAGTCAGACACTTAACCGACTGAGCCATCCAGGCACCCCTATTTCTTCGTTTTAAAAAATTTCTTTTAGTGGGGCACCTGGGTGGCTCAGTTGGTTGAGCAACCAACATCAGCTCAGGCCATGATCTCATGGTTTGTGAGTTTGAGCCCCTCATCGGGCTTGCTTCTGTCAGTGCAGAGTCCACTTCAGATCTTCTGTTCTTCTCTCTCTCTGTCCTTCCCCCTCTCCTCTCACTCTCAAAAGTAAATAAAGTGTTAAAAATTTTAAAATAAACAAATAAAATAAAATGTCTTTTATTCATTTTTCTTGCCTTAATTCATTGTCTAGGACCTCCAATATGATGCTGAAGAGAAGTTGTGAGAGTGGACATTCTTGCCCTGTTCCCAGTCTTAGGGGTAAAGCATTCAACCTTTCTCTATTAAATGGGATGTTAAGTGACGATTTTTCACAGAGGATCTTTATCAGGTTGAGGAAGTTCCTTTCATGAATGAGTGTTAAATCTTCCTCTTTCTTTGAGCGCATGGCTCTGGTGCTTTAATGCTTACTATAACTACTGCTTTGTGACCAAGGGCAGATTTCTCAGCTTTCTTCGACTACCTTGTAAAATGTGTATAATAACAATGCTCAGCTAAAATCTATGAGGATTAAATTAAATGAGCACACAGCCACCAATATAGCATTTAGAAGAATGCCTAGTATACAATAGGTACTATATAAATATCATCTATCGTCATTATTTTGGTTTATCCTTTATTTTGCTAGATTAGTGGGTCTTGATAAGGAAGGATATAAGGGAAATAACTTTTTGAAGACCTTAAATTTCCAAAAAAGCTTTTATTCAGCTCCTGACTGGTATTTGGGCTGAGTATTGAATTCTAGGTTGCAATTCATTTTCCTTCAGAATTTTTCAGGCTCTTAGTTTCATCTAGCTTCTAGGGTTGCTGTTGACACTGCTCGTGCTATTCTGATTCTTGACCTGTTGTATGAGACTGACTTTTCTCTTAGAAAGTTTTAGAATATTCTCTTTATCTTCTTAGTGTTATTTTAAATTTATTTTTAATTTTTATTTGAGAGAGAGAGAGAGAGAGAGAGAGAGCATGATGAAGGGAGAGACGTAGAGAGGGGGAGAGAGAGAGAGAGAGAGAGAAAGAGAGAGAGAGAGGGAATCTCCAGCAGGCTTCATGCCCAATGTGGAGCCCAATGTGGGGCTCAATCCCACAACTCTGGGATCATGACCTGAGCTAAATCAAGAGTCAAGCTCAACTGACTGAGCCACCCAGGCACCCCAATCTTAGTTATAGAATGCACAATGATGTGCCTTGGCGGGAGCTCTTTTCTCATTCATTTTGCTGGTGAATCCGTTTAATCTAGAAACTCAGATTCTGTGAAATTTTCTTGTAGTATTTATTTGGTACTTTTCTACCCTTCATTTTCTCTATTCTCTTCTTTCTGGGATTCCTTTTACTTGTGTGTTGAATTCCCCAAGGTTGATTCTCTAATATATATTTTTAAATCACTCTTTGTTTTTCAATGTCTTCATCTTTCCACGTCTCATGAAGTTACCCTTAACTTTATCTTCCAGCCTGTTAATTGGCATTTAAAATTTCTAATATCATATTTTGAATGTCTAATAGGCTTTTTTCCTGTTCCTTAAGGTTCCCTTTTAGAGCACCTCTTTCTTGCCTCACCAATGCAATATTTCCTCTTATCTTTCTGAGGTTATTATGGTTTTTGTGAAGATTTCTTTAGCTCCCTTCATTGTCTTTGTGTCTTTTCTTCTGGTCCAATAACATCTACTTTTTGATTTCTATTAAAAAATATCTCATGTATTCTTTCACATTTTCTTTGTTCTTTACCTTGTGGGATTATACCTTTAGTGTCATTTTTAGTGGATTTTTAAAAATATAATTTACTGTCAAATTGGTTTCCATTCAACACCCAGTGCTCATCCCAACAGGTGCCCTCCTCAATGGCCATCACCCAATTTCCCCTCTCTCCCACCCCCCATAAACCCTCTGTTTGTTCTCAATATTTAAGAGTCTCTTATGGTTTGCCTCTCTCTCTCTCTGTAACTTTTTTCCCCCTTCCCCTCCCTCATGGTCTTCTGTTAAGTTTCTCAAGATCCACATATGAGTGAAATTTACTGGATTTTTGAGAGGGAGAAGAGATAAAAACATTCCTTCAATCTTGCACTTTTTTAGATAAAACTCTCCTGGATTTAAAAAATATACTTATTGTTTTTATTTTATTTTATTAAAATTTTTTAATGTTTATTTATTTTTGAGAGAGACAGAGCATGAGTGGGGGAAGGGCAGAGAGAGAGGGAGACACAGAATCAGAAGCAGGCTCCGGGCTCTGAGCTGTCAACACACAGCCTCACATGGGGCTTGAACCTACGAACTGTGAGATCGTGACCTGAGCTGAAGTCGGACGCTTTGCCGACCGACCCACCCAGGCGCCCCCCAAAATATGCTTATTATAAAGGCACATTCAGATGCTCTGTTATCTCCAGTCCCTCAGGTATAAATTCTCCCAATTGTCATGTTGGCTGAGTGTTGATGGTAGAGGTATTAATTCTATGGAATATTGATTGTGAGCTCATATGTTGAAGAGCATTTTGTTTCATGGGCATCTTGCATATGTTTTGGATTATGAAGAAGTCTACCCAGGGGACGTGTCATGGCTATCTTTACTGGAGCTCTACTGGGTCACATGGTTCAGAGCATTTGTTGTTGTTGTTGTTGTTTTTCTTAGTCCTGGGTTTCCACACCATTTCAAAGGGCAGATTTGTGTCCTCACCATTTGTCACTCAGGCTTGGGATTTGGGACTCTCCCCCAGGTGGCTCTCTTTTCCCTAGGGCCTAGGGAAGGTAGTTCACTTACAGGACACGTCTCAGAGCTAACTGGTATTTTTCTATCTCCAAACAAGCGTGGGCCAACTCTTTCTTGGTTCTTAGCCTTTTTCTGGGAAACCAGTTCCAGTTCCCTGCTGCGGGGTCTGTCAAACCTACTGTAGACCTTCTGTTGTCACTATTCCCATCATTAAGATACATGACCAATTCTAGCATCCTTCTGGGTTCCTGTGGTTTTAGGTCCTTCCTAATAAGTCCAAACCTCTTTATGTTCCTCTTCTCTCTCTCTTTCTCTCCTTTTGCTTTTGATCTCACATATTTACTTAAAAACTTAAAAATACATGTTATCTAACACTTCTCTGTAGATTGTGTGTGTGTGTGTGTGTGTGTGTGTGTGTGTGTGTGTGGTTGTTGGTGTTTCCCATGCCTCCTCAGCCCAACATCATGATGATGGGATATCAGTAAAAATTGAAATATCTCATGAAATAAAAACAAAGTTTCCCTTCCTGTACTCTACTTCTTCTTTTCAATGAAGATAAGCATTGTTAAAACCTTCTTCCAATACATTTTAAATGTCAACCTGGAAGACACATTGACCAGATTTCTAGTTAACTCACAGTGTGATGTGTATGTGTGTGTTGGAGGTACATGGCACTGGGTTATCTCAGAATTATCACCCTCTTCTTTCAGCCAGGTTCAAGATTGGGGGTGTGGGAGAAGTAAGATATAAAGGTAAGTAGGAAGGTGCTTGTGAAGAAATCCAGTCATTTCCGACATTGTATTGCCCAACAGAAATGTGAGGCCACATCCGTACCTCTTTTGGTTCCCATGTTGTAAACAAGGCTATCTTCCTGAAAGGGTTGGCTTTGCTCCAACTTTGAAAGTGTTGAGGGTGGAGGGAGATTAAGGACACAGTGCAGGGCTCCCCACTTTGACAGTGTACTGTGCACTCCTCTTAGCTGGGATCCTGATGATACTTAGCATGTACTATGCCCTGTGCACATTGATTGAGGTGTTCTAGAAAACATACGTTCATAAGTTAGGATCAAATAACCAGTTATTGGATTATGTATCAAATGCCTACTATGCACCCAACTTCGAGTTAGTTCCTTAAGACAAGGGCACATACTATAGAAATGAAACTTAGGGGACAAAGGAAACTTGTGAATGGAGGATATGTGAAGAGTTATGAAATTTCCTGTCGCATCATGGTGGCCAGAACAAAGACATCTAGCTGGGGGTCCTATTGTACTACAAGCGGACTATGAAGATTTGGGAAAATGCTTCTAATTAAATAAAAGAGAGAGAAAAGAAAGACTTAGCAGCTGTGTGACCTTGAATATTCACTTACACTTTCTGAACATCAGTTTCCTCTTCATTGAATAGAAGTTTGATTAGGGAAGCTCCCTTCCAGTTCTAAGAGGTGATCTAAATCTAAGAGTCTACTGAGAAGTACACATGCATCTATATTTGTGCAGATGTATAGCTCCATGTAAACTTGATAAGAAACTTTTATCTTTGCTCAGATCATGATCATTAGTGATTAGGTACGTCACAGAAGGCCACTTTGTGCTTTCCAGGCAGATGCTGACTAGGCCTAACATGAAGGGTTCCAGAGAGGCCTCCCTTCTCTCCCTTGCTCTCCCCTCTTTCCTCCTTTCTTCCTCCTTCCCTTCCAATATCTCCTTTTCTTATCTATCAGCAATTAATTCCTTTGGGTTAGGCAGGTCATCTGGAAAAAGGGAAAATGCTCCTGGGTGAGGGAAATACTTGTCTTTCAGTCATTAAGCCTAGAACAAAAATGGTTGGAATCATTCCCTTGCACAGAAGACTCTCTCCTTCTGAGCCTTCAAGGTCATGAGAGACTTGCATGCTGCGATCTGACATGTCAGCTTAGCTTGCCACTAACAGATGTGTCTGCTAATTGAAAACCTACTCTGTGCCAGGCACTGTGAAAAGCACTTCTTACATTCATTATTTCATTTAATGCTCGCCGAGACCTTATGTTAGGAATTATTACTATCCCCATTTTACAGATGAGAGAAATAAGGCCCAAGGAGATTAAGTACCTTGCTCAAGGTAACATAGCAACAGAGAAGTGGCAAAACTGGAGGTTAAATCAAGGACTAAGTGCTTTCAGAGTCTGAGCTCTCAACTGCTCATGGTAGGTGGAGAAGCACTATGCTAGAGCGAGAGCCATGTGGGGCTTTGAGTCAGGATCGGTCTCGGTCTATCCTGACTTCTTTAATCCCGAGCAAGTAACTTAACTTGTCTGAACTCCTGTCTTCTTGAAGGGATGATAGCATGAGATGCTTGGCAATATACGGCAGACTCTTGGAATAGACCAGGGCCTTGACAAATGGCAGACATTATTATCATAGCAGAGCCTTGGAAGGGTGACTCAGTTGAAGAGCTGGCAAGTATCCTGAAACCTTCTAACTTTAATGGCAGTGCTTCCTGCATGATGTTACAGGGGTTGGGGGCTAATAGGAGACAGTTGGTATACATTACTTTCAAAGGCATCAGGCCACTCTGAGATGAAAGGACAGAGCTTGGAAAGGGGATCAATTGTCTTGCTTCATGTTCCTACAACCATTTTTTTTTTCTCCTGAATCATTCCCATTAGCATCTAAGCTCCCTTCTTATAATAATCATCCCTTCACCCCACATCCCTGTCAGCTACCGTCCTATTTCTCTGCTCCACTTTGCGGCTAAGATCTGAGTCTTATGGCTCAAGGGATGCTTCAAACCCATGAAGGGAGATGAGGGACATTGAGCAGAGTCTCAGTTGGAACCTGACCTGGGCCATTCTGGGGGTTCATGTAAGCCTGAGCACACCTGAAAGGAACAAGAGGTCAGGAGCTTTTTAGGAAGTGAGCTCATTTCTATGGGACTAGAGTAAAGTCCATGGGCCTGCAGAGGGTAATGAGTCAGAACTGGGGGCAATGGGAGTGGGCGTTGTGGTTAAGACCATGGACTCTGGCCCATGGATTCTCACCTGTCAGGGAGATGGGGCTGGGAGAGAAAATGAAAAACACTGGGAGATTTTGCCAGTGCAAGCAACATGCTCAGGGAGACTGGGCCTGTTCTTTCTAGGTGGCCAGGCTGGAATTGGCAGAGGAATGAGGGCCAGCTTGACGAAAAGGCCAAGGGGCTTCAAAGGGGCAGGTGGGAGGCAGTCCCAGAGAGGTTCCCTGAGGTGACAAATCACAGCTTGCTCACTGGGTGTCTACATACAGGTTGTAAGCAAAGAAAGAGCTCAAGAAGGAAATGGCGGGCAGATTTCCGGGACCACCAGTAGCAGAGGAGGGCATTACTTCTCCACAAACCTCACTTCCTCCTTCTTAAAGATCTATTCTCCCTGGTCTCCTGCTTTCCTTCTGCATGTTCGTCTTCTTTTCAGTCTCTTTGGAAGGCTCCTCTTCCTCTCCCAGACTCCTAAATGCTGACATTCTTCCAGATCCAGTTGTTCCCCTTTTCCTGCTCTTTATCTATTATCATCTTTCCCTGGGTGATGTGATCTACCCCTGTGGCTTTAATGATCTGCCACCTCTGTGAAAATGATGTTCAAAAATGTGTTTCTAGGGTAGCCATTTTTCCTGGGCTTCCCGAACTAAATTTTCCAAAGCACATCGACATGCCTACTTGGACCCTCACCATAAATCCAAAATGAAAGCTGGTGTCTTCGCTCCAAAACCTGCTTCCTTCAGGCTGTTTGTCCAAGCTACGGGTGGAAGAAAACTTTTTGACCCATTCCCTCTTTTTCGCTTCCTCACTCCTATCCTTGATGGCCGAGTCCTGTTGTCTTGCCCTTAAAGGTCTCTTAAACTCCACCCACATTGTCCTTACTTTGCCCAGACTTTCATCATTTCTGCTATAGCCTACTGACTGGACTCCTGCCTGAGCCTCTAGATCTCTGGGTCCATTCACACACTACTCATGGAACAGTCTGATTTCATTATTTATCAGCTGAAAGCTTTCCCAGAGCTTCTATTTCTTGTGGGATAAAGCTCCAACATTTTGGCACAACACTCAAGGCCTCCTGAGGTTTGGACTTGCCCAGTCTTATCTTTCTTATCCTCACATCTGTTATGACCTTTGCTTTGGCCAGACTGTTTTCCTTAAATTTCCCCTAATACATAATGCTGTCTGCTTTGGCCTAGATTTCTTTGCTTGTAAGTAACAGAAACTTGCTTTAAAGAGACCAAAGCCTGAAAGGAATTTAGTGGAAGGGTCATCTGATGGAACCCAAGGGTGAGGAGGTTCTAGGAGGGACAAGAACAAGGAGGAGGAAGGGAACTCTTTTCTTGGGCTCTCTTTCTTTGGGGGCTACTGATTTTTCACCTCTACTTCATTTAGCAAGTCTGTTTCACTCCTCTTTCTAGGCATACCAGCTTTCTCTGCTTCTTCCTGCTTACAGCTACTCCATAAGTGAATTTATATCACCCTAAATCAATTGAAAATTCCAGGAAACATCCCAGGCTTCCATTTCCAGGCAAGCAACTCTTGTTGGCCCAGCTTTGGCAATGGAGGCAGCTTCTGGGCAGAACATACATAGCTTCATAAGGGAGGCTTGGATGATACCTTCAAAGAAGTCTCTAAACTCTCATTGCTGAGCTTTTGCATATACGATTCCCTTTCACTGGATGCCCTTTCTTGCATCTCCAGCTGTTAAATTCTACTCATATCTCAAAAGTTGGCTCAAAATTTAGACTGTTTTGAAAACCTCCCTACACAGAGTTATGAGTCCCTCCATGTGTTCCCATAAAACTATTGTATATCTTGACTCGAATGCTTATTGCGTTTGGGTTATGTCAATTAATTTTCTCCGTCTTTCCTTTAGACCTTAAGATCTCGGGAGTAGACACTGAATCTTTTCACCTCTTTTTCTTTAGAGTCGGGGGAAGAGTGAGGCCTAAAATGGGGGTAGATCACCTTTTAGATGAATGAAGAGAAAGGTGATTAATCTCCATCTACTGCATGTAGGTATTTTTCAGGGAAGGATTCAGGCATATGGTGGGAAAAGAGAAAATACCACATTGACTTCTAATGGCAGCATGTTCTTTCACTGTTCGTCAGAGTCCTACGAGTGTCAGCCCCGAGGAAGCTGTGTGATTTAGGATTAGTGTTCTGCAGGTTTACAGGGTTCTGACTTCCTCGATAAAAAGGGCCTAATCTGATTTATAAGCTGATACAAGAAAATGAATGGCTAAACGAAGAACAGACTGGGTTGCAGAACACGTTTTAAAAATGTTACCACCTTCTTAGGACAGGCAAGTTGATAGTGGCTGTGTTCATTTTATATTAAATAGTTGGGAACTCATTTGAACTTTATTATCAATGTTGCTGTGCATAAAGTTTAGCCCAAATTATGACTGACCTCTGTAAAGTCAGAGCAAAATTAAAATTTTGAATAAAAATTAATAGCTAACATTTATCGGAGTTTACAATGCTCTATTACTGGGCTAAGTGCTTTTTTTAAATATGTTTTTTAAAAAGTTTATTTAGTTTGAGAGAGAGAGAGAGGGAGAGAGAGACAGAGAGAGAGAGAGAGAGAGAGAGAGAACACGCGTGCGCACGCGCACAAGCAGAGGCGAGGCAGAGAGAAGGAGAGACAGAATCCTAAGCAGGCTCCACGCCTTCAGCACGGAGCCCGATGCAGGGCTCAAACTCAGGAACTGTGAGATCATGACCTGAGCCAAGATCAAGAGTCGGACGCTTAACTGACTGCACCACTCAGGTACTCCTGAGCTAAGAACTTTAAAAAAAATTTTTTAATTTTAATTCCAATTAGTTAACATACAGTGTTGTATTAGTTTTGGATGTACAATATAGTGATTCCATACATCATCTGGTGCTTATCATGACACGTGCATTCCTTAACCCTCATCACTAGTTCCCCCATCCCCCCTTGCTCCTCCCTCAGGTAACCATCAGTTTGTTCTCTATGATTAAGAATCTGTTCCCCGAGTGCCTGGGTGGCTTAGTCGGTTACAGCTCAGATCATGATTCCGCAGTTTGTGAGCTCGAGCCCCGCATCGGCCTCTGTGCTGGGGCTTGGTGCTGACAGCTTGGAGCCTGGAGCCTGTTTCAGAGTCTGTGGACCCCTGTCTCTCCGCTCCTCCCCCACTCATGCGCTGCCTCTCAAAAATAAACTTAAAAAAAATCTGTTTCCTGGTTTGGTTCTCTCTCTTGTTTTTTTCCCTTTGCTTGTTTGCTAAGTGCTTTAGATGTGTTCACTAACTACTCTGATCCTTACAACTACCCTATGAGGCTGGTTTTATAATTAGTCCGTTTTGCAGAAGAGGAAGGCGAGGCACAAGAGTTTAACTAGAGTCGGGATGTGCCTGTAGGGATCTGGCCCCGAAGCTAAACCTGCTTACAGGTGGTAGACCCTGGGGCCAGACCCTTAAGTAGCTAAATCTACCACCTAAACCAGCTCCAAATGTTTACCTGCTTCTCACGATGGGTGGGAATACATGAAGAAGTGTTGGGGACAGCCCTCTAAGTCTCTAATTTTGGGTTTTCTTATCCCTTGAATCTTTATCTATAGGTGCTGGAAGAAAAAGGTCATGGGCACAATCTCATGAGTCTTGCTGTCAGTCCTATGCGAATTAGTTTCCCCGGCGACTTGACTGGAGGCTTCCTGGTCTAGTGAAGAGGGTAATGGATGGGGAATCTGGAGACCAGGGTCCAGCTCTGCCTCTGTCACTTGTAGTTCAAGACCTTCGGCAAGGGTCCATCTGCTCCCGGTCTTGAGTCACTCACCTGTCAAAAGGGGAGTTCAGACTGGAAGGGGATATTTTTAAGCTCCCTTCCAACCAGTCTAGATTTGGGTAAAGCAGTTCAGGGCCACCACTCGTAGATGGGCAGGTTTGACACTGCACAGTCTAAGGGGGGTGCCATTTGCAGAGTATGAGGTGAATAACACACACACACACACACACACACACACACACACATATATATATATATATATATATATATATATATATATATATACACATGTATGCCCTAAGCTGAATTAGCAGGACCTCCCCAAAACGGAGGGTTTTTGTGCAACCCTGACCCTGGTCCCCGGGAGCTACTATGACATTGAGAGTCCTGAGCCTTTCAGAAGCTCCCTGGAAGTCACGCTCTTGCATTTTGACAACTGAGTGAGACCCTCGGCAAGCATAGACTTATGGGACAGCAGAGTTGCCCAAAGTGCCAGCTATGCAGTCTCGTATAGTAAGTCCCGTAGCATAATGCTGGACATCCGACAAAGTCCCCTAGAAATGCTAGTTGGTATTATTACTGTAGTGGAATAGAGAAGAAACATGGGTCAGATCACCTCATGGGATTCAAGACCCAATCTCTGAGGTGGCTTGGCACAGAGCCAGCTTCGATAGGAAGCTGACCTTGCCATTTATGGCTGGGGGAACATGTCTGACATCAGACCTTGCAAGGCTCTGTTGAGAAATCAGTTGTGTGTCTGTCTTCTCCGGGAAGGTGACTTCTCCGGGAAGAATGTCTCTGAAGGGCTGGGGGAGGGGCCTTGAGTTGGGGATGTGATCTCTGTTTTCCCCGCTCTCCCTCCCCATCCCCACATCTGTTCTATTTTGAGCGGATGGAATGGTCAGGAGGAGGCTGAAATGCAAGGCCACCTTGGTTTGGGCTAGGGGTCAGCAGGAGTTGGAGGGTCTTAGAAACTGGAAGCATACACGGAGAGAGAGAGAGAGAGAGAGAGAGAAAGCAGAATACATACCTTGTGCAAGGGAAAGACTCACCTTCACACACAATTCTAATTGCAATGGGGCATTTCTCATCTCTGGTTTGGGCAGCTCGGCCATCACTGCTTCTGGGTCAGTGGGCTTTACGCTTGAGTCTTGATGATACTCCTCTGGGACTCCAGATTTCCAGGACCCCACCCTCAGCTATTCAGATTCGGTAGGACTGGGACCCTCCCCTTACATCAACCTCGGGTTGGAGCGGTGAGTTGGATACCTTCCATGCATCCACTCTCTGCCTTTCTTACCCTGCTCTATGCTGTGGGATGCTGACCGATAGGCACTACCTAAATGGATTCCCCTGTCCTCTGGATTCTGAGCTCAGCCAGCGGGAACCCTAGTAGGAGATGGGTGGGCTGAAACTTCAAGTCAGGGCATTTATTCCCCCTCCCCCCCCCCCCCCCCAGCTCTGTCCCTGCTAGTTGCTGGGATTGGCTCCTGCTGGGCGGCCATCATCATACAGCTTCCTCCCTGGGCTCCCGTAATGTCTCCCTTGCTTCACTCCTCAGACCTAGGGGCAGTGACAGCTCCCAACTGTTACTGGCCTTGGGGTGCTGCACCATCACTCATTTTCTTTTCCTCGAGCCATTTCCACATGGTATTACACTCTCACCAGTCTGATAAAACTCTCTCTCCTTGCCCAGCTTCAGTACGCCACCTGGTCCTGCCAGGGCTCTGATCCATTCAGGGATTGTCCATAAAGCTGCCTTTTAAGCAAGGGGTCCATCTTAAACATGGAGAACTTTTAGAAATACTGCTTTATGGCCTTTTATGCTCTCTAGTTCTTTTTCAGTCCCTTGGTGCTTAACTCATTTGAGACTAAGGTGATGTTTTGCAAAGGCAACTTTACCAGAAAATGAAGTTAAAAAAAAAAAAGACTGTTCAATGGGAAAATATAAAAGCATAGGAACATATCCATAAAGCCTAGCCTCCTTGTCTGTAAGGAGACCGATATGCGTGCAGCCTGGCATGCCCCCTCCCCAGACAATAGGCCTCCATTCCCCCCCATTTTTGAGAAAATCCCACCCCAATCAAATATGTGAAACAATGCAAAACTGTATGAATTAATCCTAAATATTATTCCGCTGTCTAATTCTCTTTAACTCTAACGCCTTTCGATAACTTTGTGTATATCCTCCCAGATATTTTTCTGAACATTTATAAACCCATATATATTATGGTTTTTTTTTTTTTTTACAAAAATAAGCCATTTACTGTTTTACTTTCCTTTTTCATTCAGCATGCTTTCTTAAAGATCTTTCTGTGTCCATGCATATAACCACCTCATTATTCTTTAAGGATTTTTAAAACAGCTTTATTGACTATAATTTACTTACAATAAAATTCACCTGCTTTAAGTATATACCATCCAATGACTTTTGGCAATTTTCCAGAGTCGTATGACTATTACCACAATCCAGATGTAGAATATTTCCATTGCCCCTAAGAGTAGTCTTGTGCCTGTCTTCAATCATTCCCTGCTCCCATCCCGAGCCCTACGGCTCACCTGATCTCTGTCTCTGTAGATACGCCTTTTTCAGACATTTTATGTCGATGGAATCATACAATGTGTTTTCTGTTCTGACTTTTTCCACTGAACACCATGTTTTTACCTTGTGTTTAAACCACTGCATTCAATGCATTCCATGGTGTGGATGTTCCTTCGAACCTTATTGCATCTTTCCCTCCTGTTGAACATTTAGGTTGTCTCGAAGCTTTGAGTTTTAACAGCAATGCAGTGACAAATATCCTTTGTCTACCTACGTGGGTATTTGTATAGGGTAGATTTCTAGAAGAGTAATTCCCGGGTCAGAAGGTATATACACTAAAATAATACAATCAAATTACCTTCTCTAAAGGGTGTCCCTATTTACCCTGCTACCAAGTATGGGTGATGATATTGTCTTCTAATCTGGTGGCTTCTGACCCCCAAAACTATAGGATGTGGCAGCCTCCCCTTGACTCCCTGCAGTGGCTGCTCCAAATGACCAGAGTTGTCCTTTGTTCTTCTGGTAACTTCCTTCATATTCTTTCCCTTAATTTTAGTGATTAAAAGCACTTTTATGGTGAATAGAACACATACTACAGGTTGTAGAAAACTAATGTTTTTAGCTTTAAGAATAATGATACATCAGGGGCGCCTGGGTGGCTCAGTTAAGCGTCCGACTTCGGCTCAGGTTATGCTCTCACAGTTTGTGCGTTCGAGCCCCCGGTGGAACTCAGCACAGAGCTGGCTTCGGATCCTCGGTCTCCCTGGCTTTATGTGCCCCTCCCCCACTCGCACGCACGCTCGTTCTCTCAAATATAAATAAACGTTTTAAAAAAAGAATAGTGACGCAACAAATCCCAGGTATCCATATCCTAGGTAAAGAAAGGGAATATTACCAGGAATATTACCAGGAAGCCCCTAAGTAAACATTATCCAGATTTTGGTGGTAACCATTCTCCTTCTTTCGAGTCTGCACCTATGTTTGTGTGGAAGATTTGTAATGAGTTGATGTAGTTAAACTGGAATCACGTTTCCTCAAGCTCCCTTTCTTGCCTAGTTCCGCCTTAGCCGTCGGCCAGGAGAGACTTCTGTGTGAGCTTTACCAGCAGAAGCTGCGTTCTTTTTATGCTCTGGAAGGTCAGCGCGAGGCAGCAGATGCTGATCTATGTTGTGCCTCATTTGCCGGCTCCTCTTGTCAGTGTGGGGCGGCTGCTGAATCCGCAGCACTTCCTGCTCCAGAGCCAGGTGTGCTCTGACCTTCATGACGCAGGCGTTGGCATCTCCAGCAGGCCATCACACGTTGAACCTGAAGTCCATGAGAGGCCAGTGCAGGTCTCAGTCTGTCTTTGCAACGTCCAGCTTGTCCTATTCTCTGCTTCACGTGATCTCTCCTTCTCAGCCACCTGTCCTGCCACTTCCGGGTCCCAGCACCAGAAGCAAAGACCGCAGCCTGACCTAGACTGTCTAGCCAGCTCCCACAACTGCATACAGTCAGATCCCTATAACCCATCTCTCTTCCAAGGGGTCCCGCTTTCCTAATTGAACCCTGCGTGACAGAGCGTGTGTCCTCGATAGAGGGTTTAGGGCTGCCTGTCTTTGCACTTTGTACTGGGTTCCAATTGTCTCTTTAACTGGCTTGCGTACCAGCTCAGAATGCAGTAACCCTGTTCTGAGCCTGCTCCCAACCCTGGGCCCCAAGCCTCAGTTGGCCCTTACCTCTATCATATGAGTGTAGGCAGTGAAGTAGAGACTGGCCCTACCTGCATGAGCGGAATGCTCTGAGACGTTCATGTATATATTTCCCCCATCTGTTTGTAAGGGGCCTGAAGTCTCACCACTAGAAAAGCAAAATATCTGGGGTGCCTGGGTGGCTCAGTCAGTTGAGCGCCGACTTCGGCTCAGGTCACGATCTCGCGGTCTGTGAGTTCGAGCCCCGCATCGGGCCCCTGTGCTGACAGCTCAGAGCCCGGAGCCTGTTTCAGATTCTGTGTCTCCCTCTCTCTGACCCTCCCCCATTCATGCTCTGTCTCTCTCTGTCTCAAAAATAAATAAACGTTAAAAAAAAAAAAAAAAAAAAAGAAAAGCAAAATATCTGAAAAAACGAACCACACTAGGAATTTTTATTGCAGCTCTACTCTGACCCAGCCATGAGATTTTGATGAAGTTGCTTTGTTCGGGCCTCAGTTTCCTCATTTATGTACTGCAAGGGTTGGCGGGGAGGGAGGGGGGCTCCAGGTTGCCTCCGGCTCCACTATGGCAGTGGTGGCATGGTTTTCCACGTGGGTCTGCATGCGATGAATTTCAATGTGATATGCAAACTGGAGGTACTTCTTTTTTTATTTTTTTTTATTTTATTTTTTTTTTTATTTTTGGGACAGAGAGAGACAGAGCATGAACGGGGGAGGGGCAGAGAGAGAGGGAGACACAGAATCGGAAACAGGCTCCAGGCTCCGAGCCATCAGCCCAGAGCCTGACGCGGGGCTCGAACTCACGGACCGCGAGATCGTGACCTGGCTGAAGTCGGACGCTTAACCGACTGCGCCACCCAGGCGCCCCTGGAGGTACTTCTTTATGTCACCCAAGAGAGACTGGAGGCTGTCCTGATCTCATGAACAGAGGGAGCCCATCCCGCAGAGAATGGGGAGGGGTTGCTGTGGAGGAAGGCGGTATAAACTTGGGCCACAGAGAAAAAAGGGTGTTTGTGCAAGTAGGGGAATATATCTCCAGAAGCAAGAGCCCCCCTCTCCCCCCTCGCCCCCCTGCTTAGATGGAGCAGGCAGGTCTAGACAGAAAGGAGCTGGGCCCTAGGGACGCCTGGGTGGCTCAGTCAGTTAAGCGTCTGACTTCGGCTCAGGTCATGAGCTCACGGTTCTGTTTGTTCTGTTTGTGAGTTTGAGCCCCGCGTTGGGCTCTGTGCTGACAGCTCCGAGCCTGGAGCCCGCTTCGGATTCTGTGTCTCCCTCTCTGTCTGTGCCCCGCCCCGCCCCCCCTGCTCGCGCTCTGTCTCTCTCTCTCTCTCTCTCTCTCAAAAATAAATAAACCTTAAAAAAAAAAAAAAAAAAAAAAAAAGGAGCTGGGCCCTGCCAGTGGGTCTCGGGCCTGGAAACTTGGGAGGGAAGGAAGAAATCAACAACTCAAAGGCAGGCCTGGGATTTGCCTCCTCCTAGTGATGGCTTGGTCCGTCAGTCCCTTGTGCCAAGGGAGGAGGGAGGGAGAGAGTGAGAAAGAGAAACATTAACAGACACCTAATTGCAACTGAGTCTCTGCCTGATTGCTTCTGGGCTTGTTTTATATCCTCTTATTTTCCTTGGAGAAACATGCTTCCTCGAGCCCTTGTTATAGGAGGAAAGAGCAGAGCCCCGGAACCAGAGTGAAACTTCTCACTGACAATGATCTCAGGGAGCCATCTGGCCCATCCACTGTGCCAGGTCAGAACACCACTGGGCCCTCTGGCAACTCGGGTGTTCCCTCTAGTAAATACATGCTCACCTGCCTTTCCCACCTGCTGAATCAGAAGCTGCTCTGGAGGCTTGGCCAGAGCGGTGGGTCATGCCTGAACCTGAGCTTAGCACAGTGCCTGGCACAGAATGAGCTCAGAACAAGGGATAAATCGTTGCCTGGATTAATCCTGTTTGCACTTTCCTGAGTTGGGAGTGCTAGTTACGTGCCCTTTGAACACTCCAGCTCAAGAGATTTGCTCCTGCCTCCCTGGTGAGGCCTGTTTTCAGGCCTCCGATTTAGTGGTCAGAGAGCTGGTAACAGGAAGGGGATCAGAACCTGGTAAAGTTTGGGGACAGCGCACTTCAACTCCCCTTGACGTCTTATTTCCTTAGCAGGCTGCTCAGAGCTCTCTTGTCCCCTGCAGAGACAAGGCCTGTGAACAGGAGGGCTGCCGGGGAAGGCTCTGCCATATTCCAGAGCCCTGGGCTGGCAGGCCCTTAATAAATACTGCTAAAGCAGTGAGTTGAAGCCTTTGTTTTGTGCGGAAATCAGTTCCCCATGCTGCAAGAGTGTGCTTTTGCCAGTCTGGACGATGGGCGTATGTGTGCACGTGTGTGTGTGAGTGTACGTTTTGTGTGAGACTCGAAGTAGGGGTTGCTGACTGGGCTCAGGAGAGCTCTCTGACTTCCTGCTCCCCCGTCTAGCTGATCTGGTCAACACACTTGGCTTTTCTAATCCCATCCTTGACACTCTTGACTATGGTTTCACCCAAAGTCACGAGAAGCACTAGATGACCCCGGGACACATTTCCTTCCGTAACACATGACCAGCAACAACAGGCTTGGGCTCAGGATGAAGGAGATAGAAAGGCTGGCCTCGATCTCTATTTCAATCCTTCTCTCTGTGTGTCCAATAAACAGCAAAGGGGTTTATTTATTGTAAATAAATTTACACTCGGGACCTCTGCTCACCCTTATCTGACTTTCCAGTTTGGATGCTTTTTGTTGCAAGTCATTAAATACTCGACTAAAAGTGGTTTATATATAAAAAAAGACATTTAATTATCTCCCTTAACAAGAAATTATTGGTAGATGGTTCCATGGCTGGTTCAGTGGCTACAATTTGTCTTTTGGGAACTAGTTTTTTTTTTTTTTTTTCATTGTAGTAAAATACACATAACATAGAATTTACCATTTTTACCATTTTTAAGCGTACAGTTTAGGGGCATTAAGCACATCCACACCTTTGTACAACTATCACCACAAGCCATCTTCAGAACCTTTCATCTTCCTCGAATGAATTCTGTACTCATTAAACAATAACTTCCCATTTTCTCCTCTCCCCGTTTCCTGGTAACTGTTATTTTACTTTTCGTCTATGAACTTGACTCTTCTCGGTACTTCCAATAAGTAGAATCATACGCTATTTCTGTCTGACTTATTTCGCTTAGTGTAATGTTTTCAAGGTTCATCCATGTTGTAGCCTGTATCAGAACTTCATTCATTTTTAAGACCGAAGACAAAATTCCATTGTACGTATATCCAACATTTTGTTTGTCCATCATCCACTGAAGGACATTTGGGTTGTTTTCCCCTCTTGGCTATCGTGAATAATGCTGCTATGAACACTGGTGTACCAATATCGGAGTCTCTGCTTTCAGTTCTTTTGGGTATACACTTAGACATGGAATTGCCAGATCGTATAGTAATTCTAGGTGTCATCTTTTGAGGCACTGTTTCTCACGGCAACTGCACCATTTCACATTCCCACCAACAGTGCACGAGGGTTCCACCAGTTTTTCCATACCCTTGCCAACACTTGTTGTTGTCTGTTGTTGTTGAATTGTAGGAATTCTTTATATATCGTGGAAAGTAACCTGTATAAGATACGATTTGCAAATATTTTCTTCCATTCCGTGGTTTCCCTTTCCACTCTGTTGATGGTACCCTTTGACGTACATAAGGTTTTATTTACCTTTGATGAAATCTAATTTATCTATTTATTCTTTTGTTGCCTGTGCTTTTGGTGTCATATCCAAGGAATCATTGTCGAATCCAATGTTATAAAATTTTTCCTCTATGTTTCTACTAAGAGTTTTATCATTGAAACTCTCATGTTGAGGTCTTTGATCCATTTTCAGTTAACTTTTGTGTATAGTGTAAGAGAAGAGACCAAGTTCATTCTTGTGCACGTGAATAGTTTTCCCAGCACCATTTGTTGAAAGACTATCCTTTCCCCACTGAAGAGTCTTGACGCCTTTGTTGAAAACAATTTGACCATTTATGCTTAGGTTTCTTTCTGGGCTCTTCATTCTCGGGTCTTTTTATACTTTGACTCCATCTGCCTAAGTATGTTGGGCATACTTAGTTTTTGCCACTTTGTCACATTATATCCTACAACCATATTTAAAGGCAAGAACCAAGGGTGTGTGTGTGTATGTGTGTGTGTGTGTGTTTAATCAGGAGTACTTCCCAGGAGTCCTCCAGTCCCAGCAGACTTCCTCTTAAGCAATGGTGCACTGAAGCCAGTTTGTACCTGCTTGTGAAAGCAGATCATTACATTTCCTAGATTTTTGTGAGCTGGTTACTAAACACCACCACCCGTGACATCGCCACGGTGGAGCATTTACACCAGGCAACTTGGCAAATGCTACAAATCAGGACTTTTTTTTTTCCCCAGGACAGTGGTTGACCAGCACACTATTGCCCTTAAATCTTATTAGTCAGAAGTGAATGATAAGGCCACTCCTAGCAAAAAGGAGTCTTAGAAAGGAGTACCTGTCCTTTTTGGCCTCTCTCAAGGGAAGTGGACTTTGCTGACAGGCAAGAAAGAGAGAGTTGGGGCAGCAACCAATGCTGTTTGCCACTAATGGCTCCCAAAGGTGGGAACTTTCTGTAGTCACTTAAAAGAATGTCTGTTAAATGTCTTTAAGTGTCTCAGGGGACAGGGTGCTATGGGCTCAGTGGTAGGATGGACTGAGCTCTAGCAGCTGACATAGCAACTACAGTAAGGGGAGGGGCAGCAGGGCAGGCTTTCTCAACCATACAAGGAGGGCCTGATGAGGACGTGACCCCAGTAACTTCCTGTAACCACAACGGGGGCTGCCTTGACATAGAGACTGTGGACAGCCAGTGGGCGTGAGGCTTAGAATGGGGTGTTGATGGCAAGGGAGGAGCCCCGAGGGGCTGCAACAGGGGCAGGGGCCTAGAAGGTAGTAGAAGTGTTCCCTGAAGAAGAGCCAACAAAGGAAGGCCTGCTGTCCTTGGACAAGTGCTCCTTGCTGATGAGGCCATGGATGGCCATGATCTTGATGAGTCCATGGCGAAACTTCTGGCCAATGAAGGCGTAGATGATGGGATTGAGGCAGCTGTGGAAGAAGCCCAGAATCTCGGTGGCATCCAGGGCCCGGCCAATGTCATTGCGGCGCTCACAGGTCTCTTTGATCGCCCGGAGCCTCATGAGGGTGTCTGCGACCAGGACCAGGTTGTAGGGCAGCCAGCAGAGCAGGAAGATGAGCACGACAGCAAAGATGACCCTCATGGCCCGGTGTTTCTGCCCCATGTGGGCCTCAAACAGCGTGCGCAGGGTGAGTCCATAGCAAAACAGCATGACCATCAAGGGCAGGAGGAAGCCAAAGGTCTGGGGCAGGACCCGCATCACTATCCGCCATTTTGTAGTATTGGCACCCATGTCCTCATAGCAGACTGGGCTGGAATAGGGGGGATAGATGGCCCTGCGGAAGACGAAGATGGGCAGGGACAGGATCAGGGACAGGGCCCAGATGCCTAAGCATATGAACTTGACCCAGTGCCGCTTCTGAGTCAGCGTGCGTGTGGCATGGACAATGGCCAGGTAGCGGTCCACGCTGATGCAGGCCAGCAGCAGGATGCTGCTGTAGAAGTTGATTTCTTTCAGGAGCGAGACCACCTTGCACAGGGCTGTGCCAAAGATCCAGCCCTTTGCCTTGGAGGCAGCCCACATAGGCAAGGTCAGGGCAAAGAGCAAGTCGGCTATGGCCAGATTCAGCAGGTAGACGTCAGTGACAGAACGACTCACCCGACTATATAAGACAACCAGTATCACCAGGGAGTTTCCCAGCAGGCTGAGCACGAAGACCAGGGCATAGATGACCACCATGGCATACTGATTGATTTCCAGAGATTCTGGCCTGCATGGGGCAGAGTCTGACAGAATAGTGGGCAGGTCAGGGTTGTAACTATAATTTTCCATGTCGAAGAGATCTTCCAAGCTGTAATTATCCCAGTCTACTTCCATATTTGAGGCAAACTTAAATCCTGGCCTAGAGAAGAGAGGTGAGAGTTACTGCACAGGAACATCTCCCCAGACTCTAGCCTGTTTGCCCATAAACCTCCGACAGGACTCTTCCTTTTGGCTTGTATATTACATGCAAGCAAGTTTCACGTTAGGAAATAATGGCTCTAGGGTTTTGAGACTCATTTACTTAGTGATAAGTGGTACATTGCATGAAGAGTGTAGTTCCCTTCAAAGCCAGAGAGGTTCTGAGCACTTTCCACGACACCACCATCACCCAAAACATTGTTGAAACTTCCCTTCAAATAATCCCTATAGAGCATGTCTTGGATTCTTCAGTGGTGAGCATGTCTGACTGTTGAGGCTGAATTTAATGTCAGAAACATGAGGTACCATTTAGTTCTTGATCTGGGGGATGAAGCAGGCAATCCAGTTGGGTTTGACCACTAGAAAAAGATCAAGGTTTGACTATAAAGGTGAGGGAGGAAGCTCTTTGTCCAACTTTTTGAAAGTTATTTAAAAGAAGTGTGCGGGGAAACAGATTTAGTGGTAACAGCATACAGTTGCAAGATACTTGAGCTAGAAGAAGGAGAGTTTACTCAGTACAACCCAGTATTTTCCTTTCAGGATGCAGGAGACCTGCAGTGGGAGTATTTGTGTAGTTTGGAAAAAAATATATTAAAAATCCTAAGCAGGTGGCTGATTGATTCTCCAAGTGGGTGGCAATGAAACAGGGTGTCTTGGGAGCTCTGAGGAGCCATATTCTGTCATGCAGAGGTGAGCAGAGAAAGCCAGCGTGCTCCCAGCATGAGGAGCAGAGGCAGCAAGAAGCAGAGAAGACAGGTGGAGACACACTATCCTTGTTTTGGTGGCTTTCCAGTTCTGGTGGGGATACTCTCTGTCCTGCTAGGGAGTGCCTTCATCCGTCATTGACTCCCCAGCACCCCCAGACTCTCCCCAGGTAAACCTACTTCTGTTGGCTCTGCCCTTGTTACGGGGATAGCCCAAAGCCTGCCTCTGGAGGAAGCTGCAGTCACTCTGAAATATGAACCCAGTTTTCAAACAGGAAGTAAATTAAAATAGACTAGCTACCAAATTAGTTCCTTTTGAACCACAAAATATGTCACCATTGTGCCATTTCTTTATACCGAGGTATGACATTCCTGTGACCATATGCAAGTCTGTGACCCACCTCAAAATGGAACCAGTGTCAAAGAGAAAAAACATAAAGTAAATGGTTCTGGAATTACTTCAATACTAACTAGGATCACCATAATAAAACAAGATGGACAGCAACGATGTTGACAAGGATGTGGAGAAATTGGACCCCACATACATTGTAAGTGGGAATGTAACATGGTGCAGCTACCTTGGAAAACAGTCTGGCAGTTGTTCAAAAAGTTAAACACAGTTACCAATGGCCCAGCAATTTTACTTCTAGATATGTACGCAAGGGAATTGAAAATGTATGTCCACACAAAAACTTGTACACAGATGTTCATAGCAGCATAATAGCCAAAAAGTGGAAACAATCCAAATGTCCATCATCCAATTAAAGGATAAACAAATTGTGGTCTATACAAACAAGGCAATATTATTCAACCACAAAAAGTACTGATCTATGCTACAACGTGAGTGAATCTTGAAAACATTATTCCAAGTGAAAAAAGCCAGACATAAAAGGCTTCATACTGGATGAGTCCATGTATGAAGGAATAGGCAAATCAGTAAAGACAGAAAGCAGATCTGTGGTTGCCAGGGGCTGGAGGGAGGGGAATATTAATGAGTACGGGCTCTCTTTTCAAGGTGATGAAAGTGTTCAGGAATCAGACAGTGGTGATGATTGTATAACTTTGTGCGTATATTAAGAACCACTGGTTGTACATTGGAAGTGGGTGACTTTGACAGTGTGTGAATTATATCTCAACCAGAAAAAAAAATAACCAAAGGGCAAATACATTGAAAAGCAAATACAAATAGTAAAACAATAGCATCAACAACGAAACTCCCAGGGAGCTTTTCTCTTTAACAGAAGAAAGTCTGTTATTGTCAATCACACATAGTAAAGAAGAAAGCTGGGTAGGGATAAGAGACACCAGAAAGGTAATGCCCTTTCCCCTAGAGTGACAGAATTCTTAGCCTTCACTTTCCTGAGAGGTTATTACTTTTTTGCCTAGATGATGGAGGTCAGTTAAGTTAGCCTCTTAGCCCATGGAGACCACGCACAGAGCAGATTCGATCAGTCTGTGCTGGTGGTGGTGCCCTGTTTGGCCAGGAGGATAAGGTGGTTGTGGGATAGTCAGATGGTACAGCTGGCTCCATGGTTGTTGGCAAGACCTGCAAGTCATTGGCTCCACAGTCCCATAGTCAAGAGCATGTTTATCCCAGGGTCACATCCAAGGAAGTCACAAGGTCAAGGGTAGGTCGCCTCTGGGAACTGATGATCAAAGGTGCTCTCAAGGGAAACAAGTGACCTAAGAGAAGGCCCACTTTTGAAAATGGATGCAGAACTTGTGCCCACAGAGGAGACCCCTTCCTCCCCCTAGTTATGAGCATTGGCTGTGAGAAGACAGGGCTAAGGCGGCCACAGAAACTTCCCCATCAGGACAGGACAAGCAGCAGTCAAGTATATTTCACAGATATGCCCTCATTCTGGATAATCCAGTGCTCAGCTGTACTTCCACAAAGTATCAGTTGGAGGGTCCAGAGGAGGCCCCGCAAATCAGGATAGAAGGTAGAGAACTCAGGAAAGAGAACCAGGCCAGGGCAATGACCCCCAGCCACTGGGGGATGGGGGGGATGAGGTTTGTTGTTGCTTGTTGGGTTTTCAATTTACCAATCTCTAGGGAGGATGTTTTGACAGTTAAAGGGAGAAACTAAGGGAAGGGAGTTAACATATCTGAGATCTGCTTTGTGCCTCATAGGTACGTGATCTCCCTTGATGGTTACAAATAGATATGATTAGCCCCTGTTTACAGATGAGAAGAGAGGCCCAGAGAGGCACAAAAACCAGCCCAGGGTCACAGAGCCTACAAGTGCTGCAGCCAGGACTCCAAGTAGGTGTGGAGATCTCCACATGCTACTTACAGTCTACAGACCTGCTTCAGGAAAAAAAAAGAAAAAACATACCTCATATATAAAATATACTTCTAAGTTAAGTTCTCAAGATCTCATGAAGTCAGACTGTATACGGTTGACTCCCATCATTTGCTGTTTTGTGGAGTGCTTTCTTAGCTATTCTGTAGACCCAGAATGAAATCTACAGCCCTTGCAGGAATGATAAACCAAACGCCTTTGAACTGGCTAGCTGCTACTGACCACCCAGTCCTGTTCTCGGTGAACAAGCAGGAGACTCCCTCATTGAGTGAGATGGCCATACCCTTGATGACTCATGGCCGTTCAGAAACTCCACAGATGGGATGAGATGAGTCCAATTTATTTTATGAAAATGCTATAAAACGGAGACATTTATAAGATCCCAAACATTGAAGGCAATCTTTTCAACAGCAATGGAAAATTCAATCATCTCAATACAATTTTAGCATTCTTTCTCTCTATAAATATAATCCACACATATTTGCATTTAATATAGTGGACGGGGTGGCGGGGGGGAACTCAGCAATGTCTGTCCCTTCCTCAGACCCAATCCTAGCCAAAGCAGGAGAGCTCACTGAGTTAGGAAGGGAAGGGGGTGTGAAGAGAGTTGCCCTAAGTGGTTGTTGGAGAGAGGTCTGTAGAGATGAAGGGCAGAAGCTCTCCCTTTGGGGGCAGGGAGGCCTAAAAGTGGATAAAGCCCACCCAGGGTGGGGAGAGGTGTCTGGGATAAACAGAGGCTGGGTGTTAAGAGGAATAGAGAACAGAAACATTCTGGAAGGTGAGAGGGTAGGTGTTCCAAGACTTACCAGGAGTCTGGGACTTTCACCTGTACAATGCGATGCGTCCAGGAGGGCAGATGTGCCTGACTGACAGGGCGGCTGTGGTGAGAACACAGTGGAGGAAGTGAGCGGAGGATTTAGATTGCTCAATTCTAGGGTGGAGTCCTGAGGGTGCTGGATGCTTTTGATAACTTGAATAATTAATTCCCAGGTCAGCTCTTGGATCACAAGTAATTTTCTGGACCGGTAGAGTTCCATATTGGTAAGGGACATATGGTGTTTTCTAGACAATCTTTTCCATTTCACAGATGAGGCAATTGAGGCCCACACAAAGGCAGCGGTTTGCCCAGGACAGCATGGGTTTATCTCACCTTTGCCCTGGTCTCAGCAGCCCCTGGTTCTTTCAGCTGCCTTGTCTGACTCTCTCCACACTCCAGCTGCCTCGGGCAGCTCCCGGCTCATAAACCTCTTTCACATCTCACAGGAGAGTGACTCATGAAGACGACAGAGATCGTTTCCTCCTGCCTCCTGTCCCATCCCATTCACCCCAGGAACTTTAAAGCCTCACAGATTCCTTCTCCATGTCACATCCCTGTGAGAACTCCCACCCCCAAATGGGGGCCCCACTCTCTTGTCTTCCACCTCCCTGCCCAACCATCTGCCCTGACCAGGGGCTCCTCTAAGGGCATTGGGATTCTTTCTCGGCTTGTACACTTGGGATTGGCTCTGCTGTAGCTACCGTCTTTGGAGCCAAGACCATCGGATTTGGAAAGAAAGCCTTTCGGGAAAAATTAACAACGTATCCAAGTCCAAACAGTTTTGAAAGCAGTGTTGGGTGGCACTAGGAATGGATTTTGTCACATTGGCTATCGATTACAATGGAAAGGATGAACACGGGCAGAGCAGTGAACACGAATTCACGGCTCCCTCCCAAGCCCCCACCCCAGCAAACGATACCTCCATCCCCTCCACTACGCCTTACCCTAGCCTGTTAGTCCGTGTGTCCCTGCAGAAAATTCTCAAAGCCTGCAGCAGACTCACCCAGGCTGCCTGCCCCTACAAAAGAACCTCTGAGTCCAACTGTTTAGCACACATTCTTCGTCACCCTTCTCTTTCCCATGCCGGAGAAGAACGCAGTGACTCCTGACCGGGTGATGCCAAAACCAGACAGAAGCTCGTTATACACGGAGAGAGGAACATGAAAGCAGGATAAGGATTCTGCTAGCCGAGCAGCTCTAGGCAAGTGACTTTTCCTTTCCAAGTCTCAGTTTACTCATCTGTCAGATGAGACCAATGATAGCATCTAACTCGTCAGGTTGTCCTGAGGATTGACTAAAGAATTACCCGTAAAATTCTTAAGACACACAGAAAGCGTGATGTTAGCCTTTGTCCTCGTGATCTTTAAAAAAATTTTTTTTTCGGGGCGCCTGGGTGGCGCAGTCGGTTAAGCGTCCGACTTCAGCCAGGTCACGATCTCGCGGTCTGTGAGTTCGAGCCCCGCGTCAGGCTCTGGGCTGATGGCTCGGAGCCTGGAGCCTGTTTCCAATTCTGTGTGTCTCCCTCTCTCTCTGCCCCTTCCCCGTTCATGCTCTGTCTCTCTCTGTCCCAAAAATAAATAAAAAACGTTGAAAAAAAATTAAAAAAAAAATTTTTTTTTTCATGTTTATTTTTGAGAGAGAGAGAGACAGAGCGTGAGCAAGGGAGGGGCAGAGAGAGAGGGAGACACAGAATCCGAAGCAGGCTCCAAGCTCTGAGCTGTCAGCACAGAGCACAAAGTGGGGCTCGAACTCACAGACTGTGAGATCATGACCCGAGCCGAAGTCGGACGCTTAACCGAGTGAGCCACCCAGGCGCCCCTATCATTGTGATCTTTATTACTGAAATAGTGTATCAACTATACGATGACGTCTCTCCACTATACCCCCAAGCAAGGAAAAGCAGTGGGTATGCTTTCCAGGCTGACTCTGATGTACATCTTCACTTTCTCTGACCTGGATAACAATAGTCACATTAGCTATAATGTTGAGTGCCTACCAGGGTCCAGCTCCTGGGAAAAGTGCTTTCCAGAATTTGTATTTTAGGGGCGCCTGGCTGGCTCAGACAGTGGAGTAAACAACTCTTGATCTCAGGGTCATGAGTTTGAACCCCATGTTGGGTGTGAAGAGTACTTAAACATAAAATCTTAAAAAAAAAAAAAAAAGAATCTGTACATTTAATCCTCTCAACAAACCCATGAAGTACACATTTGGTGAATGAGGAAACTGGACTCTGAGAGTTAAGCAACTTCGTCAGAGTGATGCAGGGAACTGGGTTTTAAACAATTTTTTTAAAAAAATGTATTTATTTTTGGGAGAGTGCAAGTGGGGAAGGACAGAGAGAGGGGGACAGAGGATCTAAAGTGGGCTCTGTGCTGACAGGCTGACAGCAGTGAGCCCGATGTGGGGCTTGGACCCACGAACTGCGAGATCATGACCTGAGCTGAAGTTGGACGCTCATCTGACTGAGCCACCCAGGTGACCCTTAAACAATTTTTAAGCAATGCTTTTTACCGGACCTTAAATCCTGTATTCTTTCCACTGTTAACAAGGGGCCGGATCCTAGCCTCAGGTTTCTGAGCTCTGTTAGGTACCTCTCTGTCCCAGACAACTAAATGAAAAGGTGTCGAAAGGGGAGCCCAGATTTTTTTTTTTTTAATGTTTATTTATTTTTGAGACAGAGAGAGACAAAGCATGAACGGGGGAGGGTCAGAGAGAGAGGGAGACACAGAATCTGAAACAGGCTCCAGGCTCTGAGCTGGCAGCACAGAGCCCAACGTGGGGCTCAAACTCACGGACCGTGACATCATGACCTGAGCCGAAGTCGGACGCTTAACCGACTGAGCCACCCAGGTGCCCCGTAGGGGGAGCCCAGATTTGACATTTCCCCACCTGCCAGCTTCTTGACGTCCACCGGGTTGATTTCATTTCCCCTGAACCCACCACCTGCATATGGATGTTGGGGTGAATAAAGAACAGGCTGGTTCTGCTGCTGATGGTCATGAACTAGGACAAGTCAATTCTCTCTGGGCCTTGACGTGGCCCGTCGGAAAATGAGGCGATTGTTCTAGATCTGCATTGTCCAGTACGATAGCCACTAGACACATGGAGCTACTTAACATGAGTTAAAGTGAAACAAAACATTTAGTTCCTCAGTCATAGCAGCCATCTTTCAAGGGTTCAAGAGCCACGCGTGGCTATCACGTTGGACGGTGCAGATACAGTCTCTCACACTTGCAGTAAGTTCTTTTGTACCATATGCTGTCCGGGTGAAGATTTTGTTAGCTTTAGCTCGAAAACTCATCACCCCGGTTCTCGGGGGCTCAGTGGAGGAGACTGAAGTTTCAAAGTCACGTCCATCAGAAAAATGCCCCCGGCGGCCCTCAGCCCGAACACTCACTTACCTGCTGTCGCCGCTACAGCTGCTGTTGTAATTGGAGTGGTCACTGGTACCTCCTCTGTGACTCAGGGCTGCAAGCAGTCAGGGCTGTCGGACAGGAAAAAGAGTGAAGTGGACTTTATGGGGAAACCTCGAACCTGGAGTTGCCCAGGGTGAATTCCAGGAGGCGCGCCAGGGGGAGAGTTCCCTCGGAGGAATGAGGTCTGTCCGGAGACTCTGACTCCAGGCCCAGGATCCGCCTGGAGATTCTGTGATGAGCGCTGGGGATTTTCATGCCTACCTGAAAGTCTAATGGGTGCTGGAGGAGCCTGCCAGTCTGAAGGTGGAAGTATGCCTAGTCTACCTCTGTCCCCGAGCGTGCGGAAACTGCACCTCCTTCTTTACAAGGAAGATGCGGGCGACCCCGGTCCCCGTGAACAGGCTTGCGTGCCCTTGTTGCACACCTTCTTCCTTCCTCGTAGAGTCAGCGTGAGAAGTGTCCCTCCTTCTCTTTCTGGTAAATTCCTGCACTGTCTGTGGAACACACTGCCTCTCACATCCTGGAGGGTCCTGCCTCCCGGCCTCTCTGCCCCATCCCCCATCCCTTTCCCTGAGCTCACCCTCCCTCTGTCGGAGGACCCCTCCAGCTACCACTCCCCTAGTGCCCTCCTCGCAGGCAGACTTCTGGAGAAAGCGGGGACTGTCTTCACCTCGCCACCTCTTGTTCACCGCTCAGCCCGCTGTAGCTAGCTCCCTTCCCACCCCTCTGCTGACGCAGCTCTTGCCAACATTACCAATGACCTCAGGCCATGGCCTCCAATAAGCCCTTTTCTGAAATTAAGCCACTTAAATATTGGAAAAACCAAGCAGGACTATGGTAAAGAATAGAGGTGCCACAGAAGCATCTGAAGTCAAACAGGAAGGACTCTTTCCGTCCTTAGATTCACATATACCTTGTGTCCATCTTTCCAGACTTTTCCCCATGCATATACAAGCGTGTTTTCCTTCCTTCCTTCCCTAAAACAAGTGACAGTTAACTAGATGTACCGTCCTGCACCTTAATACGCTGTCGCGGGCCTATTAACACATCAGTGCATGTAGATCCGTCTTTCTCTTTTCAGTGACACATACTGGCCCGTGGTGCGGATGTATCACGATTTATCCGATAATTACCTTATGGACGAATATTTAAATTTTGCTACGAGCATCTTTGGGCGCAGGTCTTTGGGAACTTGTATGATTGTATGTGTGACTTAATTATAATTTTGCTGGGTCATATCTGTGCATGTTTAAATTTTGATAAGGCTGTACCAGCTTACGGGGGCTCTACTTACCGTGATGAGCAGGGCGTGATGTGCAGAATTGTCCACACCACCGTGTTGTATGCCTGAAAGTAATATAACATTATATGTCAACCATACTTCAAGAAAAAGACTGTATCAATTTATTCTCCCGTTGTCAGTTTACAAAAGGGCCCCTTACCCCATCTACTCATGTCTGCCAATTATGTTAAAATATTCCCCCCCCGCCCCCGTTGCATGCCCTGTAACTGTATTTATAGTGAAATGGTTATTGTTCAAGTGTTATTTAGCCTCTGTAGCACTTAATCCCCCTGACCTCATTCTTCTTTTTATTTCTCCTGCACCTCTCTTCATCTCACTTTGGGGCATTATTTCTCAATTCATTCCTCAAATCTGGATGTTCCTCTGGGCTCTGCCTGGGTCCTCCCCTCTCCCTGCCCTCCCCAGGCCAGCCCACCTGCCCCCCGTTGGCTTCAAGGGCCACCCAGTAAGGGCCAGGATCTCCCATACCTTTTGCTCCTGACTCGCCTCCTGCACTTCTCGCCTAAGCTCCAACTCCTCACGGGGCCACCTCTTGAAATTTCTGCTGAGGCTCCACAGGTGCCGCAAGCTGAGCAGGTAGAAAACCAGTCTCGTGGAATTCTGACCCCACCCTCCCAGCCGGGCATCTGCCCAACCGGAACGGCCCGCCCCTCGCACACCCCTGTCTCAGAGGCTATCTCTTTAGCATCTCTTGATTATCGCCATCTTCACTGACAGTGTTAGGCAACACCGCAGTCCTCATGCAACAGCTGTGGATTCTGGAGCTGGACTGTAGACCGTGGGGAGGTTATTTAGTCTCACTGGGTCTCAGTCTCATCGTCTGGAAAATGGGGCTGTTGAAAACACCCACTGCATGTTAGAGTGTTGTCATGCGGATTAAATGAGTCTATATTTATAAAGCACTCGGAATGGTGCTTGGCACCATTTGCTACTGCTGTTCCTACTACTACTAATCACCAATACCACTAGATCATCGTCCCCACCACCACGACAGCTACAACTATTCTCCTAAGTGATCTCGGCCTCAAATCTTTCCCCTTTAAACCATCCTCTATTCTGCTCTCAGAACCATCTTCCAAAAGTGTGAATTTGATCGTGTTCTTTTCTTTTTAAAACCCTTGGAGGACCCCCATTGAGCTCAGGTAGAGCCCATCTCCCGATTATGGGCAACTGGTGCCCCTGCATGTGACCTTGTGTACTTCTCCAGCCTTGCTGCTGGCCACATCCCCCTGACCCCTTAACTACAGCCACAGGGAACTACTTGCAGTTCCCCAAAGAGCTGTTTGGTTCCCCCACAGAGCCTGGCATGCATTTCCCTTCCCCTTGGAAGGTTCTTCCTTACCCTCTTGGTCTGGTCAACTTTCCATTTTCCTTTAAAAATTTTTTTAAGTTTGGGGTGCCTGGGTGAGCCAGTCAGTTAAGCATCCAACTTCGGCTCAGGTCATGATCTCGCAGTTTGCGAGTTTGAGCCCCATGTTGGGCTCTGTGCCTACAGCTCAGAGCCTGGAGCCCACTTCATAATCTGCGTGTCCCTCTCTCTCTCTCTCTCTCTCTCTGCTCCTCCCCCTCTTGCTCTGTCTGTCTCTCTCTTTTTCTCTCTCAAAAGTAAACATTACAAAACTAAAAAATTTTTTAAAGTTTACTTATTTTGAGAGAGAGTGCACACAAGTAGGGTGGGGACAGAGAGAGAATCCCAAGCAGGCTCCACACCATCAGCACAGAGCCTGACGCGGGGCTCGAACTCACAAAACTCGAGATCGTGACCTGAGTGGAAATCAAGAGTCAGATGCTTAACTAACTGAGCCACCCAGGCACCTCTCTTTTTTCCTTTTAGATTCAGCCCAGTCATGACCTGTATGGAATGCAGCCCTTTCTCTCTGTGTTGTCCACACCCTTAGGCTTACCTCTATCATGGCTTCAGTTAGGGGTTTTGTAATCTCTGGCTGCTCCCTCCTCCCCACTGTGAGGTTCTTCAAAGCAGGGATTTTATATATAATAAGTAATATACATATAAAAATATAAACATAAATAAATATATACAGACTATATATATAAATTATATATTATATAATATATATAAATTATATATATTATATATATATAATATATATATATTATATATATATATATATATAATATATATATATATATAAAATCTCTGTATCCCCAAACCAATCACAGTTGTTTGGCACATCCTGGGTGCTTCCTATAATTTTGTTGAGCACTGAATGAGTTGACAAAGTAGGGGGATTGATGTACATTGGAGGATCTGAATGACATCTAATTGAAAGACATAATTATGTTGCCAAAATTTCCCATCACATCAATAGCAGTAATAGTCAATAGTCACATCAATAGCAGTAAACCCAAACAGCACTGGCTTAAACCCTCTGTGCTCATTCAGGGCTTCATCCCCCTGTAAGGTGCTCTCCAGGAATTTTGAGGGGGTCTGTTGGGAGTGTCCTGGGTGCTCCTGTGCGGGCTGCTGCGCTAGACATGTGTGCTGGAGTCACTGCTGAAGGACTGGTACTCTTGGTGACCCTTGTGGAACCTTCTGCCAGAGGATTCCCCAAGGTCTAACAAGCTCTTCTAATGTCTTTGTGGAGCTTTTGTGCTCTTCGTTGGAGTTGGTGTGGACTCTTTGGGGGGCAGTGTTGAGCTAGAGACTGGTCCTCATCATAGCCCTTCCATCCCACCTAAACGGGGAGAAGGTCAAGCTCCCCCATTTCTGGCCCCTGATTTCCTTCTAATGAGTTCTTGTCCAGGAGCATCTTGCCTTCTCTTTGAACATTGGCTTCTGCTACCTCTCTTCTCTCCCATCAGTTCATCAGGCAGGCCTGAACTCGACACTGGAGTTCAACTAGAACATGATGCCGTCCACTATAGTAAGAACCTAATAAAAGTATCCGAGCAAATCTAATCCTTAACAAGGGATCGCTGTCCTTTAGGGTAGGGGTGATTCTATTGCCCTGATTGCTCCAGAGCCCCAGCCCTGCCCCCCTCCACCCCCTCCATTCTGTGCCCCTCACCTTGTTGTAGCTTTTGCTAAGGAGAAGTTCTTACCAGCTCTCCAGGGCAGGAACTGCTATTGCAAAACTCTTGCTCCATGCTATGGTAATGGGATGCAACTCTGGGTGTCCCTGACCCCAAGAGGCGGTCCACAGGCGCTGGTCAGAGCCACAAGGTTGCCCAACTACTGCAGAGGCTCTGGCAGTCTGTGTGAGGCAGAGGGGATGGGGATAATAGCACGCATGCCTATTTGGGGCCACAGAGTCTGCCCTGGAGCCCAGATAGGGCAGCTAATCCCTATCTGGTACAGAGTGGGGCCTGTGCTTCTTCTGAAACAGTATTCTCAGAAGCACCACAATTGGGAGTCCAGTGAATGACACAGAATTTGTGTAAGACTTCTTGGGCAGTCAGGGGATATGATCTTGTACCATGAAGGTACACAAATCCTCATAACTATCTTTACTAAAGTTTAGTTGAGTGAGCACTGCATAGAGAGTTACCTAGTCTCAGCTCCTCCGTCCAGGCACTCACAACTGGGGACTGACCAAGTCACCACAGTGGTTGGAAGGGCAGGACAGAGAGGCCCAAGCCTCATGTCTGAGCCTCCTCTCCTGCCCACTAAACCAGATGCTCTGCGAAGCGGCCGGCCCTCCCACACACTGCTGGTGGGAGGGGCCAACACACAACTCTTTTGGGAACAACTCAGCAGTTTCTTAAAAGTTAAACATATACTTATCATATGACCTGGCAAGTTCATTCCTAGGTATTTACCCAAGAGAAATAAAAGCAAAGGTCTAGGGGCACCTGGCTGGCTCAGTGGATAGAGCATGCAACTCTTGATCTTGGAATTGTGAATTTAAGCCCCACATTGGGTGTACAGATTACTTTAAAAAACAAAAATCTTAAAAAAAAAGTAAACGTCTATGCAAAGATTTGTACACAGATGGTTATAGGAAATGTATTTGTAACAGTCTCAAACTGGAAATAATCCAAATGTCAGGCAACAGTTACATGTGTAAACAAATTGTGGTATATCCATGCAGTGGAATACTACTCAATAGTAAAAAGGGACTATTGAAGGCAGACAATAGAGAGTGTAAAATTAGGATTCCATTTATATAAAATTCTGGAAAACTAGTCTCCAGTGATAGAAAGCAAGTAAGTGGGTGCCGGGGAGAGAGGAGGAGGAGGGAGAGGTTACAAAGGGCATGAAGAAATTTGGGGAATGATGGGAATGACGTTCATTATTTGGAGTATGGCGATGGTGTCATGGGTATATATTAAAGTGAAAACTCATCAAATTGTACAATTTATGTGAAGTGTGTTAAATGTCAATAGTAACTCAGGAAAGATGTTAAAGACGAAAACACAACAAAAGCAGACCTTCAAAGCAGACAGGATGCTCCTGAGTGTGGTGAGCGGTGGGCTGGGTGAGGTGGGAGTGTGGGAAATGTCAGGGTCTCTGGGTCTTCTTCTTGGTCAAGGACATTCTGGGCCTGGAGGAACTTTAGAGAGGATGGTGCCCGGCTCCCTCACTTACAGAAGAAGCCCAAACAGCTGTGAGCTCTCTCAAGTCACCCAGCTCATGGATGGCGGATGCAGGGCTTCAACCTGCCTCCTGCCTCCTGCCTGCCAGCCTGGCTCCTTCCACTCCCACACTACAGAATGCGCACACAAGTGCTGTCCGCCTTAGGTCACCAACTTCCAGAAGGCAGGACAGGTCAGACCAGAGGGGTGGGAAGGGAGGAGGGGAGGGAGCTGACGGGATGGGGTGGGTGGCCATTCCTGGGTGATCTCATTGGTCGAACTGAGCTGCTCCCTTCTGGGAGCAGGGTGGGCAGTGGCGCCCTCTCTTCTTGTAATCCACAGAGCAGGCATGGCAAACCAGGCCTCCGCAGAGCCTAGGAGCAGAGGTGGGAAGAGTGGGGAGCTCAGGGATGTGTTTGGGGGAGGGAAGCATGTTTCTCATCTCCCATCAGAGCAGTGTGTCTCAGGAGGCCTCCCCTTTCCTAAAGGGCGTCCCAGTGCCCCACCCCCTCCAGAGTCCTCTAAATGGCAATGACAGGTTCTCCTGCTGGCCCCCCTCCCTCTCTCTCATGGCTGGTCCTGCCACCATGTTCCTGGAGGAAGATGAGGGGAGCAGCTTCCTCTGTATAGGAGATCTCTCCCAGACCAGGAGCCTGTTAATCAGTCTCTTCTTGGAAGGCTGGCACAGTCCCATCCTCCAGACACTGTTGCTTGTCTGACTCCTTTCCACTGTTCTAGCTCATGGCTATGCTAAGTGTTGTGTAAAGTGAATGGCCAGCTTTAAGTGGCTCTCATAAAAGCCCAGTTCCTGTGACACCTCCCTTCCCAGAGAGGGCAGAGTGCTGTGGGCTGGTGGAAGCAGGGCTGTCCCAGAGGAAAAATTCTGTGCTCTCCCATTACCTGCATGGGTACCGCCGAGACAGCCGGCCAAAGACCTTGCTGCAGTCAACACAGCATCCGGGGGCCATGGAAGAGAGATGCTGGACCTTCTGCCACAGGTCATCCTTCTCTCTGATGAGTGGATGGAGGTGGGGACACACACACACACACACACACACACACACACACACACACACACACACCAGGAGGATGGAGATGACACAGGTAGAGATACCGAGACCGGGAGAAAGAGAAACACAGAGACCAAAGGAAGAGTGAGAAAGGGAGAGAGAGACAGAGAGAGAGAGAGTCATACAGAGATACACACACACAGAAACAAGAAAAGGAAGTCAGGGGGTTGGAGAGGGAGACAGAGACAGAGTGGTAGGTAGGGAGATAAATGTAGAGAGAGAGGGAAAGGCCAAGAGAAAAAGATGTGGAGACAGGGACAGAGACACAGAGAGGGAGAGAAAAATACAGAGAAAGATGGAGAGAGAGACATAGTGACAGAGAAGGAAAGAAATGAAGAGATCATGAGAGACACACACACACATAAGAGGTGAATGAGTCTGCAGTCTTTGGGAAGATGGATGGTGACACCCCAGTCCCCTCCCCCAATACAACCTTGATCCATTATTTAAGAACCTTCATATCCCACCTCCTCCAAGGAGTGTTCCCTGATCATAGAAGCCCCCATAAGTTTCTTACGATGCCCTTATCTTTTATTTGGCACTTGATACAACCCCCCTTGTATTTATGTATGTTATACTCCTGCAAAACTATCTTTACTGTTTTTTTTTTAAAGGATGTTTAGGAATGTGGGTTTAAAGTCTTTCTTTTTTTATCAAGATGATATATACACACGATTTAAAAATCCAACAGTGCAGAAGAACTTATATCAAAAGGAAATAGACACCCTCCCTACTCCTTCCATTCTCAATGGCAAACCACCTCTTACACTTGTCGCTTTTTCTCTTTGATATTACTTCCACACTTAAGTAATATGCTCATATCCTCTTTTTTTTGATATGTCAAGAGAGAACATCTACAGAGCTCCTTACCTTGATGTCAGAGGACTTAGCTTGTTTATTACCATCCCCACTAACTCCACCTCCTTCCTCCCCATGCGGCTATATCCCTATTTTTGGTTCCTCTATTACTACTGTAGTTTTACAGAATATACTCACACATTTATTTCTCACTCATTCTGTGAAGCACAGATAGCATCCTGACTGCCATTCTGTAATATGATGATACCAGCATCACTTCCTCTTCGGTTGGCCTCCTTCATCCACCTCCTACTCGTTATCTATTCCTGCTATGTCCAATATGGTAGCCACTAGCCACATGGGGCTACTTAACTTTATATTTCATTTAACTAAAATTAGAACTTCAGTTCCTCAGTCACATCAGACACATTTGAGGTACTCGGTCACTACATGTGACTGGTAGCTGCTGTATTGGACAGGGCGAGTATAGAACATTTCCATCTTCACAGAAATTTCTATTGGCTTCTATTTTGTGTACTTAATGTTGTTTAGGTAATAACATTACATTTGTTCTATAATTACAATTGTTTACTGTGCTTTGTCTTTAGGTTGATTCTAACATTGAAAAAACCAAAAAATAGTATTTGTATTATTAGAAAATATATAAGCATATTGCTTCAAGGAGAGCTAAGATGTGTTCTAAACATTTCCTTGGAAATTTTTTGTTTTTCCAGGACTTTTTAATTGCCTTTCTTTGCTCCTTGCAAAGTCCTTGCATGACTTGCCTTTAACACAGCCTAATTGTTCCCTCTCCTCAACAAATTCTTCATCATATCAGGTATGGCATTGATTCTCTTTTTCCCCGGAGACCTTCCTCCTCAGTACTTCTGTTTCAGCCTGGATGTACTGCTCCTTGGGTTTGACAGCCACTTGTCATCTTGGAAATTCCCTTTTCTTCTCTCCCGGGCTAGAGCTACTGTTTCCTGAATTCCACATCTTCTTTCTTGGTAAGCCAAGCTTACTTCCTTGTTTTTCCGAAGCACATCCTTAATTAACTTCCCAAGAAGGGCCCTGTGGGAGGTAAATTTTCTATAACCTGTCTTTCTGAAAAATGTCTTTTCCCATATCACCTTCTCTGCTTGTTTTATAGTTTGGCTGGATCTAGAATTCTAGGGCAAAAGTTAGCTTTCCTCAGAACTTGAAAGTATTGCACCATTGATTCTTAACATGTTTTTCTGTGTCCTACTTCCTTTATAGGTGACGTGTCTTTGAGTATATTGTCCTCATCTTTGTTTTATGGCGATTTCACAACAGTGTATCTCAATGTGGGTTTTGCTCCCTTTCACTTATTGTGCTGGTCACTCAGTGAAATCTTTACATCTGAAGATCTGCAACCATTAGAGCCTGGAAAGTCTCGCATACTTTTATCTTATATTCTCTCTCTCTCTCTCTCTCTTTTTTTTTTTTTGAATTCTTATCAGTTGGAGAAGAGATAGTGAGATAGTGAATCTCCTGGAATGATTCTTTATGTTTCTAACTATCTCTTTCATGTATTCCGTCTTTTTATGCCTTTTATTCTACATTTTGAGAGATAGCCTCCTCTTCCTCTTCCTATCCTCGAGTTAAAATTTCAGAGATATTTTTAATTTCCAAGAACATTTCTCATCTTTTGTAGGTCACTTTTCACATTATCCTGTTTCATAGGAGACCGATCTTTTTTGTTTACCTTTGTCTCTGCTTCTATGTTCTAGACTCTTCTCAAACATCTGAGGATCCATGGTCATGATTTCATGTTTAAGCTGCTGGAGCTTCAACAGTGGACAGGGGTGGTTGACTTGTGGCTTCTCTTTAGGAAGGATGGGGCAGGAAGCTAACTGCCACATCAGACTGTCAAATGCCAGAACACACTGTTGTTTATTTGGGACATTTAACTTTGTTTAGAGAAGGAAGTTTTAATTATTTGCCTGGGAGATAGACCCCTCAGGGTTGATATTCTGAAGTTGGGGAAGCAGGCTGAAAGCAGGGGATATACACTGATCTTTCCAATGACTTTATCGGTCAATATTCCTGATTACTGTCCCTTATCTCATTTCTGCCATCTGTGTTCCTAGTGTCTCTGGTCCCTGAAGTTCTAACTTGGGCTAAATCCAGTCTCTACTTCTTCATACATTTTCTGGCTTCTGGAAATTAGCTGTAATGTCTTATCTGTGGTTGGCTCCTCCACCTTTCTCTCTATTAGAAGTTTTATTCATTCATTTATTCATTTATTTATTTATTTATTTATTTGTTTGTTTGTTTATTTATTTATTTATTTTTACAATCATTCTACTGAGATCTCAGGATGGAAAGCAGATGATGTGTTGTCTACCACCTTGATGTAGAAATCAGCCTCTATAGCTTGCCTGCCCACTTTGTGCTTAGGGCCATATTTTCCATGATGCTTCCGCAAGGGACATTATATTATGTATCTTGGGATCTCGTGATGAGTTTCTTTAACACAGGAAAAAAAATTTCCTTTCCTGATGAACTGGTATATTTCCTTGGAATGCATAGTGACATTTAGGCAATTTACTGTGTTTCCATTTCTGATTCTGCCAAGATGCTCAGAGCTAAGTTTTAACCCTAATCCTTATCCCTCAAAAGTATGAATGTTTCCTCTTCCATTTCATCTATTTTTCTTAACAATCATATGTATATGTCTTTTATTGTTGGCTACCTTAAATTCTTTTGTGAGATACATGGCTAATTTTTTATATCTCCCTTTCTCCCCATTGACAGCTCTGTAGAGGAGGTCATTCTTAAATTCTTTGTTTGTTCTTTCCAGGTTGACTTCTCCCTTCTCTCATCTTTAATATCACTTGGATTTTTTGCAAGAGGATTTAGTCCTGGATGATCCCTCGGTGACCCTCCAATTCTAATGAAACCCAAGTCCAATGCTGTCCTGTTTCCTGAACTGGGTCAAAGTATAGCATTAGTTCCCTACTAGACTGAAGGGCGGAAACCAGGCTTTACACACCTCCTCCATTGCTCAGTGGTTTAGTGGTTTGGAATCCATCCTGGTGAGCTCTCTGGTACCTAGGGCAGCTGACCTGGGATGGCCCACAGGCCCAGTGGTCTCAGGAAGTCGACCAGGCAGTCAGGGGTAGCACATATGATTACCTCTTGGTTAACCTCCTTTTTTCTTCTCTCAAATCCTTCTCCATCTATGGGCTCTTTTCCCTTCCCCTAACCTTAGTAGGTATGCGTGTATGTGGGGGTGTGTTGGAGTGGTGGCGTGCCTTAGAGCTAGAGGAATCCATGCAATTTATATGCAGTGCGTCCTTGGTGTCCAAGTCAGCATCTCTGACCCTCAGTTTCCTCATCTGTGATATGAGGAGAACAGCTGGGGCGGCTAAAAGAAGATGAGTTAGCATATATTAAAGTTCTGCTCGATAGTTCTCCGCGGAGTAGAATTTTCATTACCCAGTCTCTACATCCCATATCATCCCCTCTTCTGCAGTCCCGCCCTGCTGTGTCCACCCTTACTGAATCAGTTCCAGCACCCTCATCTTCATGGCGTGGACCAGGTCCCGCTGCCCTCCAAGCTCCTTCTCATACATGGCGTCCCTCCTCTCAGCCTCCTGCTGATTCTGCTCCAGCTCTGTCTGCAGCCGGGCCCTCTCTTCCTGACACCTGGGCACAGAAGGAAGACTCAGTTCCCAGCATCTGTGACCAAGCTAGGCTGGGCCTCTACCTGACAGGGAGCTCCTGGGGGAAGCTGGTGGTACCTCCTATAGCTGATGCGCACACACACACACACACACACACTCACACACTCCCTTCCACACACACACACTGCATACATTCTCCATACCCCCGCGCCCTCCCACGCCACGCATACTCACACGCACATAAAACACGCCATACCACACACCAAGCTGAACACCACGGATAGCGTGCCATCTATAGGCTGACTCCTTACCAACCGTCCAGAGGAATGAAAACAGGGTATAGCCTCCTGTGTTTCTTTAGAGAAGGTGAGCCAACATCTCCATTGGTTGTATTTCTTTTCTTTTCTTTTTTAACATTTCCATCTTAAAATGTAATTTTCTTGAAAGGCATGCCCACAATTGCAGCAGCTCTCTGGAGGGAAGGGGGGTATCTGGCAACCCAGGCTGGATGGGCTTTGCCCAGCTGAGAACAACAGTTGGTTTGGGAGTGGGGTAACTGGTGTAGGACTCAGGGGGATATTTTTAGGTTTTAAAATATTTTGAAAAATTATGGTACATTGTCTTTTCAATTAAGAAAATAATGTTAAACATATGGCTTCCTTAAATTTTTGTTTCAGTTTGGGCTTAGAATCTCCTCAGCTCTATTCTTGCCTCTTTTTTTTTGTCTTTGGTGGCTTCTTAGAAGGTTCCAAGAAGTCTACTGCACTAGAAATAAGAAAGTCCCAGCCCCGCCCTCCATCACTCAGATGAGGAGGGTGTTGCAAAGGTGGGTGCACATCCTGTGACCTCAGGGTGTGTGTGTGGGGGGTGTGTGTGCGCACGCACACGCACGCACGGCCACACCCCTGGCTTTCAGTGTGTTTGAGGCTCGCAGGAGGCTTGCCAATGAACTGAATTATGAATTTTTACAACACTGCCGTGTAGCACACCTCAGAGAAGAAAGCTGGGTAGGCTGTAAAGTCAAACTGACAACAGAGATCCACCATAATTCCAAAAAGACCAGTCCCTGCAGCTTTAAGGAAGGGTGTTCTTGTGTTCGGGCACTGGACCAGGGCTGTATTTATTTTAATGAACATCTTGGCCTTCAGTGTCCTTGTTTCTTAATATTGGTATTTGATTTTCCTGAGCTAGTTTACTTGCACACTGATCCCAGGGCCTTTGGTGTGGCCAGTGCAGGTCCCAATGTGAAAACCGTGGTTAGTGTGTGTCTTTGAGGTGGGAGGGAACACTTATTAAGCACCATCTGTGTGCCAATGGCTGTTTGAGGTGCCAGGAATACAGCAGTGCCTACGGCTCCTGGTGGAGCTTATAGTGTGTTGGGGACAGTGGTCAAAAGAAGTGATAAACCAATAGCATAATTAAGCTACATGTGTGACGGAGATAAATGAGGGGCGGATAGAGGCTTGGGAGGGTGTTCAGGAAAGGCTTCTTAGACAAGGTGACCTTTAAACAGATGTAAGAGATGAGAAGTCAGCCAAGCAGAGCCAGCGAAGGTCACATGGAAAGGTCTGCAAGTTGGCAAGAACTTGCTTGTTTGAGGAACTGAAAGAAGACTAGGGAAGCTGGGATACCATGAAGTTGCAGGAGGTGGGGGTAGGCAAGAGATGAGGTGGAAAGGGGCAGGGCTCTCTCCCTCACTGGCCCCAGGAGGAGTGGACTTGAACCTCAGTGCAATGGGAAGCCACTGAAGTATTTCCAGCAGGGGCTGACAGACACTCCTGGTGCAGGAGAGGACACGGGAGGAATTAAAGTCTAGAGCACCTGTTACACGCTAGCCCCCGAGCTTAGTGCTTTATGCCCTATTTCATTTAATTTTCACAAATATGGCAGACAGGTGATATGGTCATAATTTTACAGGAAAGAAAATAGAGCTTCAGAGAGGAAATAACACTTGCCCAGGGTCACACTGTTTGATATGTGGAGGGAGAAGAAATCTGGACGCAGGCCTGTTGAGCCATAAGCTCTATTGGCCTCCCCAACTGGCCTCCCCATACTTTTGTCCGTGCAGGGCCTGGTCGCCAGTGGTTTATGGCACAAGTGCTGAGTGGGCAGCAGGTGGGAGCAAAGCATAGATCCTCATGAGCCCCTGGTGTGCCCCAAAGGAGCTCAATGGGGGGCGGGGTGGGGAGAAGGGTGATGTCTGCCTAATTCTGTCTGAGGACCTTCCACTTATACTTGCCCTAATCACTTTTGCTTTGAGGTCTTATCCAGGGGCAGAGGAAACCTACCTACTTGGAAAGATGGTCCCACAGCGCATCTGAGCTGGAAGGAGGAACTTTAGAGATCCAACTGTCTCCTTTTGCAAATCAAGGACCAGAGGCCAGAGAGGGAAGCCCAATTTCTCAAAGTGCCACAGCCAGAAAGCTAGGAAGTGGGTACTAGGTGGCCCATAGCTCAGTTCCAACTGTGTTTTCATAGCCCCTGGTTGGTCTGCTAAGGCCTGAGGCCAGGCTTAGCTGGCCCACTGTGTCTTCCCTATGTGTCCAGCCTGGGGCTCTGTGCCCAACTGGCTCTACGCTGCCCGCCTTCTGTCTATTCTCCACACCAACAGACAAAGTAGTCCTGAAACCCATGGGGCTCTCCACTTCCTGCTCAAGACTCTGTTCCAGCCTTCCATAGCACAGGGAGTCTGTCCACTCCAGCCACATGGGCTTGCTTGATTACAAGTGCACTTCTGGGATTTTGCCTTTGCTGGCGTTCCTGCCTGGAGCACTACTCCCACGGTCTTTGCACGGTCATCATTTTCCCAGTGGCTGGGGTTTCTCCTCAACTGTCACTTCCTCAGAGAGGAAACCCGGGACTCTAAATCTAGGTGAATCTCCTGTCTCTGTCCCCTTTCCTGGACTGATTTTTTTTTTAACAGCGCCCATGACTACCTGACATCCTATTCCTATTTGTTGATCTAGTGTCTGTGTCCCCAGGTCTGTGAGAGCAGACACTGACTGTTCTATCCACTGCTGTCACCATGCTCATGGCCGCAGGAGAGTCACAATATACTATCTGCTGACCGAGTGGGCTCCCTGGCACTTCAATCCGGCGGTAGTGAAACAGTCGCCCCCAGCTTGATGCCCGTGGCCCCTTTTCCCTGGAGTGATGTGTTCCTCCTGAGTCCCTGGATGCCAGGAGGATCCCTCCTGGCCACGGGAGCTTCCGTCCTGCTATCTGCATTCTGACGACTCTCCCGCAGATCCCCAGCCCAGGCTTCTCTGAGCTCCACACTCAGCTGTCTGCTCAACAGCTCCACTGGCATGCCTAAGGGGTGTCTCACACTTGGCATGCTCTCCCCTCAACTCCTGAACTTTCCCCACAAGCGAGCCCTGCCACAGCACACCGTCAGCTGTGACTCTAGCTTTCCAGCTGGTCAGGCTGGAAAATGAGTCACTCCTGACTCTGTCTTTCCCTCTCCCCCCAGGAAGCCCCGGCTCACGGTGAATCCAGAATCTCGCAGCTTCTCTGCACCTCCACGACCGGAGAACATTCAGAGGCACTCCCCTGCCCTCCCCTTCCTCATCGCTGTCCCTGCTTCCACCTTGGTTCCTTACAGACTAGCTCCACAGAGCAGCGGGCTCGAGCCCTTGAAAGCACAGATCAGTCCAGAATAGGCACATCTATGGGGACAAATCAGCAGTTGCCTAGGGCTGGGGGGGGGGGGGGTTGGGAGGAAGTGGGCAGTGGATGCTAATGGTACAGGGTTTCTCTTTGGGCTGATTAAAATGTCCTAAAACTGATTGTGGTGATCGATGCACAATTTCATGAATACACTAAAACCCACTGAACTGTTAAAAAAAATGCAAACCTACTTAACCTTAAAGCACATAGTCACATCTCCCCCTCTGCTGTGAACTCTCAGTGGCTCCTATCTCACTCTGAGTCAATGCCAAGGTCCTTTTGATGACCTGTGAGGGTCTCCTGTTACCCAACTGACCTCCTCCTACCTCCTCTCCCTCCTCTACTCCCCTGAACCTCCATGATGTTCCTAGGACCTGACATGCCCATTCCTGCCTCAGGGCCCTTGCTCTTGCTCTTCCTCTGCCTGGAATGTTCTACCACATGCCCAAACAGCCCATTCCTCATTTGCTTCAAGTTTTTAACTCAAATATCACTTTTTCAGGGAGGTCTTCCCTGGCTGTGTTGCCTCATTTAATATCACCCCTGACACTCCCATTTACTGCTTTATTTTAATCTTCCTAGAACTCGTCACCTCTGACATTCTACGTAATTAACCTGCTTATCGTGTTTACAGATTGCTTTCTGCACTAGAAGGTAAGCTCCACAAGGACAGGCATTTGGTCTGTTTTGTCCGCAAGAGGATTTCTGGCACACAGAACAGGACTGGAGCAGCTCTGAGGGTCTGTGGATAACGGACTGGATGACAAGTGAAGAATAATCGGCTGTGAGACAGGGGCTCCCCCAGATGAGGGAGCAGCCTGGGCCTGGTTGTCTCCTTGGAGCCTCCCAGCTGCTTCCTCCAGCCTGTCTTGATTCCCAGAGAAGGCCCCTGGGTGGGCAAGGCCTCTGCATTCACCTAGGGCCTGAATCATGGGAATCCTTGCTGACCAAACTGCAAGGCTCAGCTGAGTGTCTGGTGGGAAGAGCCCCTGGGGGCCTTTTTGGGTTGGTTTCTGGGCCTATAGTGTCTCTCAGCCTTTGAAACAGAGACTCAGTAAACCGCTCCATGATTCAGTCTGAATCACAGCTACCCAGGCTCTGATGGGGTTCAGGCTGGTGCCTCTGGCCCTGGGGCAGGTGTCAGCCATGTGCAAGAGTCAGGGGCAGGTGAACTGACTGGGGCACACAGAGCTAAGGGAGAGAGGGACAGAGAGACCAAGTCAGACCAAGGAAGATCTTTGCATAGCAGAGGTATTTTTTAAAATTATGAAAGAGAAACTCGGACACTGAGAAAGTGTTCTCTGGGCCCTTGTGGTTAATGTAATGACAGGAAGTAGGAGAAGGTGGAGGTGAGAGTAGCTGAGGGGGAGGCAGAATGAAATAAATACAGGCACACAAAATATTGGCGGAGGGCCCGTGTTTAGGCCCACAGGTTCTGGAATCATCTACCAGGGTGTAGACCTCAGCTCCTCCACTAGTGACACTGGGTGAATTGTGTGGCACCTTTGAGCCTCAGTTTTCCTATCTATACAATGGAAATTCTTAGAGAACTTATCTTATAAGTGTGTTGGGAGGAAATGCCTAGAACAGTGCCAGGGACATAGTAAACGCTCAGTACATGATAGTTATGATGATGATTATGCATTAAGAGAGTGAAAGAAGACTGTGCAACAGGGAACAGGAAAATGAGAGACAGAGGACCAGAGGAAAGATGGACACTGAAGGGGCAGGAGTGTGGAGGGGCAGGGAGGGAGACTGGGAGAGAGGGGAATGGCAGTGGAAGAGGCAGCAGAGAGATAAAGGTGAGTGTGGGAGGGACAGGAGGCATGCACCCGTCCTGCAGGCTGTTGGGAAGGCCAGTGAGGGAGGGTCTGCCAAGGGGAGGAGAAGGGTCGGTGGGAGCTCCTCCAGGAGCCCTAGGAGTAGTGCCCTGAATGCCTCAGTGTCCCAAAGCTGTGCCCAGCACAGGGCCTGATGTACCAGAGACGCTCAGAAGCCACTTGCTGGTGTGACCATGAAGGTGAGCGGGCGCCGGGGGGGCGCCTCCTGTCCTGCTGGCCTCTGCTGCCCACCTGGCAGCAGTTGCCAAGGTTGCCAAGGTTACCTGCTGAGCCGCTCCTGTAGTGTCCGCAGCTCCCCTTCCTTCTCCTTCAGCAGCTGCTCCTGGTGCTGCGCCCGCTCCTCGGTCTTCCGGAGCCCACGTCTCAGGCTCTTGGGGGTGGGAGGTAAAGGAAAGGAAAGGGGAGCTGAAGGAGGAGGGCAGAGATCCCAGCCCCGGGTGTGACCTGACAAACATCCCCATGAGACCCCAGGGCCATGCGAGATAGCCCTTGGGTGGAGGGCTGGACTGAGGACAGCACTGGGAGATGAGAAGCCCGGCTCTGACTGCCCCTGGGAGAGGATGATGATCACAATTCAAGAGAGTGAGAGGGGACTGTGCAACAGGAACAGGAAAATGAGAGACAGAGGAACAGGTGAAAGATTTCTTCCTTTGCTGAAGGATGAAAGTTACAGAGCTCAAGGATACAAAGAAGGTGGAAGGAAGGCTTGAAATTGATCTTGGGGATCTCCAGGAGAAACATCTACAACCAGAGCTGCTTGGTGGGATGTGCAACAGCAGAACTTAGACATTGGTGGGAAATCCGCCAATAATGAGGGCTACCGAACTTGAGAACCTGTCATTGCCCCCAAAGAACTGTTGGGGGAGGGGGGGGGTCTTAGACTCCAGGGCCTGCAGGAGCCAGGCAGGTAGTACTGGTGAATAAAGTGGGCTTGCCGTGAGGCCGTAGGGAGAGGCAGGGACTGTGGTGACCTGAAGAAGACCTTCTCAGAGAATAATAACCCTGTGCAGACCAGTCAGAATTATCTGTGGGCTGGAACGCACCCCTCCCCCCGGACCACTGAAGACTCCCACCTGGGGGCCAGGTTAGAGAGGGGAAAGGAGACAGGTACAGAGCTCAACTGCTCTCACCTTGACCACATCCTGCAAGGCCACTTCTGCTTGCTCCTTCCTCCTGGTCACACTGGTCTCTCCTGTTTCCTCCTGTGGTTCCTCTGGGGTGAAGTCTTCCTTTGTTCCCAGGCCCCAAAGGACCCGGGGCTCCCCTGGAATGCTAGGCACCTCCCACTCTTGCTGGTTCCCTGACATTGTGTCCTCTATTGTCCCTGTAGGGCTGGAGGCCAGTAGCCTACGGACATGACCCCGCTCTGCTCCCCCTTCATGAGTCCCCTCCGCACTGGGAAGAATCCTTCTGCCCTTGGCCTCTGTGCCTGTCACCTCCTTTGGAGCCCCCTCAGACCCCTCTCCCTGTTCCTGGATGCTGGGTGTTGAAATCTCCAGGCAGATCCCAGTTCTTGGGGCTCCTTTCTCCTGGGCTTGCTGAAGTTCCTCCCCTGCTGGTTCCCACATGCCCTGGGAGGACCCGAGGCTCCTGGGATCTTCTCTTTTCTTTTCCAAATAGGGAGGAAGGTGCCTTTGTTGCTGGGACCTGGGGAGTCCGGCTAACCAGTCTTCCCTGGGTGCATCTTGCAGACAGCTGGTTTGGCTAGTGTGCAGCTCCTCTGGCTGGACTGCTGTGGGGTTTCCACGTGTGGCTGAGATCTGCAGAGAAGCCCCAAAGCCATCACTGCTCTCAGCACCAATTTGCCAACCAGGTGGGTGGGAGAGGCCACAGACCTAATCCAAGGAACTTACTAAATCTAAAGGAATATTGATTCAGGGCCCAGGAATCGGAATGTTAACATCGCCCCAGGTGGAGGGGGGGCCCCAGCTTTGATCCTGGTCAGGGAGCAGTAGTGTTTCTCAGTGCTCTTTTCTGTCCCCCACTCCCTGCCTCCCCTGCGTCTTCTGCAGCGATCTGGTTTCTACTTCCCACCCTCTCCTCTGACCCTGCCCCCTGAAATTCTCTGGGTTTCAGTTTTCTTGTCTGTAAAATGGGAATAATAACGCCTGCCTTGTAGAGTTGTGGTGAAAGCTTAAACAGACCGACAGCAGCTAAGGGTCACCTCTCCTGAGAAGCCGTCTCCAGGCTCCCCTGTTCCTCCGTGCATGGCTGCATCACCGCACTTAACAGGTGGCGTTGCAGTGTGTTCCCCCTTCTGGGCACAGGCTGAGTCCTCACGGTATCCGTACCTGGTGCTAGGAAGCTGGTGGAGTGTAGAGTGAGATTGGGGAATGACAATGGCCATGAGCTACCACTTACGGAGCACGTGGCCAGGGGCCTTGCTCTGTGCTACACGCAGGCTGTCTCTACACTTCCTCACAATCACCCTGCAAGGCAGGGCAAGTACCTTGCCAAAGGCCTTGGTTATTAGGGCCAGAGCTGGGATTTGAACCCAGAAACCTGACTCTTCAATGTCTCCAACTGAATGAACTGAGACGTTTGCAAACTGTCCAACGGAGGTTGTTTCCTTGATGTGCATCCTACACGCTTCCGGTTACCCTCCCCACCGCCGCCTCCTCTCCTGGGCCCCATGGCTCCCGCAGATGGTGCCAGTGGCCCTCCTCTCTCCCTGATATCCTCACCACCGTAGGACTACGAGCCCTTTCTTGTCCTGTGGCTACCCAGTCCCCAGGTCTACATGCCGGCCTCTCTGTCTGTCTGTCTGTCTCCTCAGCTACTGCCCATCCTGTGGGGCCCGGCAGAGACGGAGAAGAGGCAAATCAGAATGAAGTTGGGCAGAGGCACCTGCTTTGGGGAGTCTTTGGTCTTTCTGGGTCTTCTTCCCTGGGTCCGGCTGGGGCAGCAGGACCTGCAAGGGAAGGTGGCAGGGGGACCACGGGCCTCTCTCCAGCAGTGGTCGTGGTGCTCAGCGGCAGGACATCCCATCTTTCCACCCACCCACTCATTTCGCTTCCGCTCCCGCCTTCCCACCTTCCCACCCTTCCATCCTCATGTGTGCATCCCCCTCTCCATCCATCCACGAGCCTTGCCCACCACTCGTCCTAAAGCCACCATGCGCTCGTCCTTCTAACCCTCCACCCCAACCATCCAACGACTCTTTAGGGAGTGTGCAGTCTATGCAGCATCATGTGACAGGACAGATCGTGCCGGGAAAATAGAAGTCTGGGGAGGTGGAGAATCAGAGGCTCAGACAGCAAGGAGGGAAGAACTGATGGGACCGGAGGCTGAGTTTGGAGCTTGCTTGGGATGCATGGTGGTCAAACGGCAGGAAGGCACTGAAGAGAGGCTTCCCTTCAAGCTAGACGCACTCACTCTGAGAACATGGGCCAGGCTTCATCTAGGTCCGGCCACCGCAGGTTCAAGTCGAAGGTCACTCCATTGAGAGCATAGAGAGAATCCAGGAGGTCTTCCCGGAGTTCAGGGCACACCAGAGGGCTCCGGGGGCCATACCATTCCCTGTGTTATCAGTAATCAGCAGACTTGGCCTTTGGTACTTGGCCTTGGTGCTGTGGCCGCCCCCGCCCCCAGGGGATCTTCCTCTGCTATACACCACCATGGGATGGTTCCCCAAGCAGGGCTGTGGCCCTTGGGGAGCAAGAGGCTTAAGCATCATGGTGCTACCAGGACTCCTGGGTTCTGACGCCCCCTCTGCCCTTTCTTCCTGGACTTTTCCCTCATGGCTGTCATTTTAGTTGTCCTTGATATTAATCCATCCATCTGGGGGGCAAAGAGGCATCTTTCACAAGGGACAGACAGTAGACTCAGAGGGTGTCAGTAGGATCATGTCCCAACAGCCCCACCTGGTGAGCTCGGGGTTCAGAAGGCAGAGCTGCAGGGACTCGGCCAGCTGTCCGTGGGCTAGGCAGAAGCGGATGAAGGCACGGCCTTTTGCTAGAGAAGTCTTCAACTGCAGAGTGCATAGGGGGCGAAATGGTGGGGAAGAGGTGGGGAGGTGGGGGCGTGGTGTGGTATTAGATCAGAGGGAACTCGGCCAGGACAGAGAGACAGGATGGGGACTTGTGTTGTTTGGGAACGAAAGGGGTGGCTGGAGGGCTGCTGAGGGCAGGGCTAATGAGACATGAGGGCCGGGTGAGGGGTCTGTGGTCAGTGGAGCGGGGATGGGTGAGAAAGGGGCTCCCGGAGGCCATCCCCATCAAGGGCCTGGTGGTGGGACCCCCTCATGCTGAGGCCAGTCTCCCTGCCAGCTGGCTCTGGATACCTTGTCCTGTGAGCAGACGAAGCGGGCCGGCTCCGTGCTGCCCCGCTGTTGCCGTAGGCCAGAGCAGAGGAAGTCCCAGTAATCCTTCCGAGGCCTCAAGAGGCTCTTCTGCTCTTTCTGGTCAAACTGGGAGCAAGACCAGGGAAAGGAAGGCATGGAAATGTTTCCTCCCGGAACCAACCTTGCATTCCAGCACGCTGAGAATGGAGGGGAAAGGGCTACTGCAGACAGACCTGGCTTCAGGGGCTGGCTCTGCCCTCAAAGGCTGTGTGACCACGCTCAAGGTGCAGGACCTCTCTGAGCCTTTGGTATTCTCATTCATTCATTCCAGTAATACTTACTGAGCACTTACTATGCGTCAGGCTTTGCTCTGTGCCCTGGGAATACAGCAGTGAGCAAACTGACCTCATGAGCTTATACCTTGGTAGTGGAGACAGACAATGTGCAGAGTAAGTAGAACATATAGGATGTTAGATGGTGCTGACTGCTAAGGAGAAAAATAGAGCAGGGAAAGAGAATAGAAAGCACGTGGTATGTGCACAAGTGTGTGTATGTGGTGTGTGTGTGAGATGTGTGCGGGGTGTGTGATGTCTGTGAGCGTGTGGTGTGTACGTGTGTGTATGTTTTAAAAAATTGTGTTAGGGTGGCTAGAGAGAGCCTCACTGAGGCGATACTATTCAAAGTCCAGATCCAAAGGAAATGAGAAATTGTGCCGTTCAGATTTCTGGGGGAGAGCATTCCAGGCAGAGGGCAAGTGCAAAGGCCCTGAGGTAGGTGCATGCTTTCGGAAGATCAAGGAGGTCAGTGTGAATGGAATGCAGCAAATGACGGGGGTAGACTGGCAGAAGATTCACACATGCATACTACCAACCTCACATGTACACTCACACCACACACATGTGCATAACACGCAGAGAAGTAGGAAGGGTATGTGTGCGTATGTGGGGCTGGTAAGGTCATCCAGCACCTCAGGGGGTTAGAATGAGAATTTAAGGGGCACCTGGGTGGCTCAGTCGGTTAAGCATCCTCCTTCGGCTCAGGTCATGATCTCACGGTTTGTGGGTTCAAGCCCCGCGTCGGGCTCTGCGCTGACAGCTCGGAGCCTGGAGCCTGCTTCGGATTCTGTCTCCCTCTCTCTCTCTCTGCCCCTCCCCTACTTGTGTGCATGTGCTCTCTCTCCCTCTCTCTCTCTCTCTCTCAAAAATAAGTAAATAAACATTTAAAAAGAAAAGAACGAGAATTTAATAAGGTGGGGCAAGAGAAGGGCTTTGCCCGGCCCTTGGTAAGTGCTCAACAAAAGGGCCAGCAGCAGAAAGGTCCAGCCCTAGGACATCTCAGCTCTGAGACTTCAGTCCTCAGAGAAAGGTGGCTGCCCTACCCCACCCCACTCCGCCCTGCCCCAGCCTCCTGTCCACCTCGTGCCCCCGCCTGCAATGTCAACCTCCAAGGGTGAGATTAGATGTCGGGAAGGGCTTGCTGACTCTGAGGGTGCTGAGGCGGCCAGTGGCTCTTCCTGAGTATCTGGGAAATAAATCCCTGCTGGTGACCTGGGCCTGGAGAGAGCGGGGTGGGAAGGGGGCGGGGCGGGGGGGTCACCTGTAGCAGCAGCTCCAGGCAGCCACAGAGTCTGTGCAGCTCAGCGCTGGCATCTGTCACTGGAGGCTGCCCGCCAGGGTAGCCCTGGAGGATGGCGGAGACAGCAGCTGCAGGGGCGGGGGCGGGGGGGATGGTGGACATCAGGCACTAGGTAGGGAGGGCTCTGACGGAGGGGCTCCCAAGAGCCCTCACCTCTCTCCCAACTCAATCCCAGAAAATCTCTCAGGACACACTCACCTTTCAGGTTCCTGGTGAGGATGGCCCCTTCCTCTGCCATGAGTATTTCAAAATGATGTGATTCTTTGTGGCTCTGCAGGGTCAGTCCAGGCAGGAGCCTCCGGGCTCAGCTGCCCAGTGGTCTCCTTATACAGAGGAAGAATCAGAGCCTAGGCCAGGAATGGGAAATATCTTCAGTCACACAGTGAGTCAATTGGTAGGATAGACACTTCGGCTCTTCCTCGTAGGCCAGCATGGGAAGGGGATGGTATGGGCCCCACAACACCAAGGGAGCAGTTCCCGGGTGCTAGGCCCTATGTTCTGTGCCTGACATCTTTGTCTTGTTCAGTCCCCATAATAACCTAGGAGGTCATTAACTCCATGAAAAATTTTTTTAATGTTTATTTTGAGAGAGAGAGAGAGAGAGAGAGAGAGAGAGAGAGAGAGAGAGAGAAAGCGTGAGTGGAGGAGGGGCAGAGGGAGAGAATCTCAAGCAGCCCCTATGCCCAGCTCGGAGCTGGACTCGGGGCTCGATCTCATGACTGTGAGATCACAACTGCGAGATCATGACCTGAGCCGCTATCAAGAGTTGGAAGCTTAACTTACTGAGCTACCCAGGCCCTAAGTGGAGAAGCTAGAGTTTGAACTCAGGTCTGAGTGTCCACACACAGGGCAACCTGATGTGAGGGGCCCTGCGAGGGCTCACGCCATGAGGACACTGGGCTGAGGGAAGGTCACCCCTCTCTGCCACAGGGAGCCTTGCCAGAGCAGTCATCATCCTTGAGGCGCACATTCATCCTTTCCTGGCCCCCAGCTGAGTGGAAAATGTGTGTTGTTTGAGGAAAGGGAGGCAGAAGTAAAATGAGGCCCTAGAGCTGGGACTGGGCCAGGATGCTGGGTGTGTGTGGGGGGCAGGGCACCTGGTTTTAATCCTGTGGTTCTCCCCCGCCGGGGGATCACAGCCTTTCTTCCCCCGTGGGTCCTGGGGCTCAGAGAGGAATACTGTGGCCGCTGGGGGCCAGTGGCTTATCCTGATGTCACCTGGAATAAAGACCAGTCATGGGAAACCCCAGGGGTCCTGTCTCTCAGACCACAGTTGCTGGAATTCGGGGGTGTGGGTAGGAGTAAAGAAACAGGGGACACAGTGGAGGGAGAAGGGGAGGGAAACAAAGGTAGACGAGGGTGGAGGGTGGAGATGGTGTTCAGGAAACACTGAGCTGGACGTTGAGAGCCCTAGGTCTTCATCCTGACCCTGCTACTAACTCACTGTGTGGCCTTAGGCTCATCATTTGCCTTCCCTGGGCCTCAGTTTCCCCATCTATAGGGTTTCTGCACCCCCTTCCAGTCCAGATCCACTTTGAACTCCATGAACACCTAGATGTGCCTCATCGTCTCTCATTTCTATCCAAGTGTCCCTGCCTCTCGCTCCCAGCATTGCCCCATTTCTCCAGCCACCCCTAGACCCCTTCCCTGCTACCCACCTGGGAAGGCCTGGCTAGCTGGGAGACGGAGAGCCGGCACTGCAGCCCGAGCCTGTCACTTGTGACCGTGGGTCCCGCGCAGCCTTTCCCAGAGTCCCGCCTGGGAAGTGACTCAGGCCCAGTCCAGCAGGAGCAGGAGGAGCAGAAAATCATGGGGGACATGTGGGAGAGGCGGGATCCAAGGCACCAGGGCAGAATGGGTGAGCTGGGGGATGGTACCCTTCGGGCAGATGGGGTGGCAGATTCACTTGTTGGCCAGACACCAACTCACCCAGAGCCATAGCGGCAATTGCCCCTATATGCGAGTTTCCTTCCCTTTCTCAACAGGGTCACTGGCTCTTGCCTTTCTTCCTTGTGGCCACCAGGCGGCACAGAGAGGCTGTGATTGCTGCTCTACCAGATATTCTGTCTTTTCGAGCCTCGGTTGAACTGCGGAGCAGGTGGGGAGGAGGAGGACAGGGTCCCACCACGTATCTCCCTCCCCTTCCCCACCTCAGTCTCCGGGTCACCAGCGCCATCCTGCTCCGCCCCGCACTCACCCCTAAAAGATTGGAAGTGAAGCCACTGTGAACCCGGGTTCACAGCTGGGTTGCCCTGGTGGGCCGTGTTCTCGCACCCTGGCTGTGCCCCGCCTCCTCGAGGCCGGGGTCTTTCCACCTCCGGGTCCTCATTTTTCCAGGCTGGGATGCCCCGAGGGCTAGTATTGGGGGCCGAGAACAGAGGGGCAGGCACCTGCGAAGACTACTGTTTCACAGACCTCAGGAACCGCCTGGAAACAGTGGCACTCGAGGTGGCCGAGCCCGGGTCCGCCGTTTCGCCGCGGACTTCCTGCCCGTCTCTCCCTCTCTGGGAGTCGGTCTCCCCGCGCAGAGGCTCCGGCCCCCCTCTCTGTCCCCCGTGTCCCCGTGTCCCCGGTCTCTCTCTCACTGCTTCCTGCCTCCCCTTCGCGCCGTCGGTCTTCTTCTCGCCCTCCCCAGACTCGGCCGGCCGCCGCCCGGGCCCCCGAGACCCCGCCGCCGCTCCTCCCCGCGCCCCCGCGTCCCCCTCCGCCCCTGGCTGCGTCCGGGCGCCCGTGTCGCCGCCCCTCTCCCGGCCCGCACTCCCCGGCCGCCAGGCGGTGCGGGCCCAGAAGGCTCCGGGCGGAGACGCGCCGCCCCCCCACCTCCCGACGTGCGAGGCTCCCCGGGCGGCGCGGTCGCCAGGCGGGGGGAGGGGGCCCGGCTGCCCCCGCGCCCGCGTCCCCGCCCCCTCCCCCCAGCCGGGCGCCCGGCCGGATGGGCTGCACCGTGAGCCTGGTGTGCTGCGAGGCGCTGGAGCCCGGGCCCCCCTGCGGCCCCCAGCCCCCGGGGAGCCCCCCGGCCCCGGCGCGGGCCGAGGGCTGGGAGCCGGGGGCCTCCGGCCGCGCCGAGAGCCGGCGGCTGCTGCTTCAGGTAGGGCGCTGCGGGGCGGCTGCGGGGGAGCGGGTGGCGGTGGCGGGCAGAGCCCCGCTCACCTGACACAGGTAGGGAGCCACGCCAGGGGAGCGCCTGTCAGTCGCCTGCCAGAGCCGGCTGCCCCCGGGGGCGCCGGTCGGGGCCGGGACCGGGTGAAGGGGCCGGGAGCCGGCCTGAGGTCCCTCCTGGGTCTGTTGTGTCCTTGGGAGGAGGCGGATGTCGGACGTGACCCCCTTAAAAGGGCAAATGGTTCAGGTGAGGTTTAGGAGCCACCCAAGTTGGGCAGGGCTGGGAGTGCTGGGGCACCGAAAGAGTTTGATTTCCCCGGAGCCGATGCAGAGTTCACTGTGTCCCGGGGTAGCCGTCGCTGTTGTCCCTGACTTCTGTAGGCAGGAGGGAGGGGGCCTTCTGAACCAGGGAAGGCCCCGCCAGAGCAAGGACTGACCTGAAGATGATATGGGCAGCTGGGCCCTCACCCCTGCGTTCTCTGTTTCTGGTAAGTCTTGGAGCCTCTCAAGTGGGCAGCTGACCCAGAGGGATGGGGATAGGCTGGTGCGGAAGGCAGGTGTTTGTTCCGGACGAGTCGTCTGTCTGGGAACCACCAGGCCCCGCGTAGGTGTGGGCGCTAGATTTCTCCAAGGAGGAAGTGAAGGACAAGGAGATATTTGGGGTCACTAGGGACTAGATAACCCTGCTCTAGGCTCCCTGCTTAAGCCCAGCCTACTTCCCTGTTTGGGAAAGGTTGCAGCCTCCTAAGATTTGTTTACTGGGCAGGGTTTGGCTTATGCTGGTGTCTTATCTCCCTCCACCTGGGGCACATGGTGTTTGGGCAACTCAAAACGTATGCTGTGGCCATATCCCAGCCCTCCTTCCCCTTCACTGAGGCAGCCAGTGAAGTCCAGTGTGTGTGTGTGTGTGTGTGTGTGTGTGTGCGCGCGCGCACGCGCGCACGCATGTGCTGGTGACCTTTCTGTCTCGCTTGACCGGATGCCCCTCCAAGGCAGGATTATAGCATATTCGTGGTTATACTCCACTGTGCAAAACATGGGGCTGCATTTACCGACTGAGCTCTGTCTTCCCCAAGCCCTAGCCTTGATCATCTCCGTGATGACCCATCATGGTGAGGAACAGGCTTGGTGGGGCAGAGTGTTGCCCTAGCCCTTATAGTGGCTGGTGGCCCAGGTGTGATTCCGATGGGAGCCTTAGTGCCCCGGGGTGGGGTGAGGCCTCAGCGTGTCAGCTTGGCATCCCATAGTATTGCTTCTCAGTCCTGGCAAAAGGGCAGAGGGTCTGGAGAGTGGAAATGACACGGCACAACCCCTGGACTGCTGGGCCCTTCCAGAGGTCATCAGGACTCCTCTCTGCCTCAGAGCCTCATGAACTCTCCTCTCTCCTCGAAGGTTTCAGGGGGAAGTGTGCTCACAGCGCTTCCCCTTTATCTGTTCTGTCTCAGACCCTTCTGGACTTCACTTTCTCTGTTGGTGCTTCTTCTTGACTCCCCCTGTCTCCCTCCATTCTGCACTTGCAATGCAGGCAGCTGTGGGGTGGCTTCCAGGGGGGCCACCTGAGGGTGGGCAGGGACAGGGTCAGGCAGTCGGTGCTGAGAAGGAGGAAGAAGCCAGGGGCACTGGAGGTGGGTGATCAAGGAGAAGGAGGGGAAAGGAGTGAGTGCATGGGTGTGTGACAGCCACAGGGACAGGGATGGGGACAAGTGTCTGTCTGCATTCGGATGAGCTGGTTTCTGAGCGGCCTCTTGAGAGTGCCTGGCGCTCGCTCATGACTCACCGGCTCCTTTATCTGCAGGACAAAACTCCATCCCAGTCCCAGCCCCTGCCCATTGCTACCCTAGCCCTGGCTCCAGCGGGGCATGCTGTTGCCTGCTGCTTTCTCCTCTCACCAGCACCCCCCCACCCCCATTTATACTGCAACTCTCAAGAGACCGGTGACCCAGGAAAGAACAGCCAGGCTGCTTATCGCTTCACTAGAGGGGGCGTTTACCACGTTCTTGCAGTGGATAAACATCTCTTGGGCTCTGAGCTCCCCCCCCCCCCCCCCCCCCCCCCGGAGTCAGGGCTTAGAAGTTACTCAGGCATCTGGGCTCCCAGCCAGGGCTCTCCCACTGACAGACCTGCCACTGACATGCCACCATTGCTGCCACTGACCATGTTCCCCCTGTCCCCCTCCAATACATATGCTAAGCTTCTTTCTTTGGGCCACAGGCTCCTATCACTTCCTCCACCCACAGCCTTGCTCTCCTCCTCTCCCCTCTGGGCAGCCCCCTCCCACCCAGGCCATATTGCCCTCTCCCCCACTGCATGCTGCCCCCAACTCGTTCCCCTAAGCAGGCTGTCCTCTGCTCACACCACACTGCCCTCCTCCCTCTGGCGGCCTGCTTTGTCCACCCCTCCCCCGCCGCCCCCACCAGGCCCCATTATCCACAGCACTCTCCTCCTCCCTCCCGGATTTGTGGCCTGCTCCTCTTCTTTGCTCTGGGGAGGTCTGTCCACTTTGGTTCCCAGGCCTCAGAGCCCTAGGCCTGGGTTTTTGGAGCCTGGAGGTGTAGGCCCTCTACCCCTTAGGTGGCCTCCTGAGGGTCCCACGATTACCCTATGCTCTAAGCTCTCCTTTGGTTCCACATGTCAGCCTGCCAACTTCAGGAGAAGGGAAGGTGGGGTTTGGCACCCCTCCTGAGCATTCCCGCCAAACCTTCTCTGACCTGGGTGCCAAGGGGCCTGGAGGGCATCTCCAGGTGCCAGCCTCGCCTCCTCACTTTCTGCTGTATCCCAAGGCAAGTGGGTGCTTGTCAGATGGTGGCAGGAGCAGAGGGAGGAGACTCTGGATCGTTTCAGCCTCCTCTCTCAAAAAACCAGCCCCTCGGGTCAGTTGGTCTGGCTTTTGCCCAACTGCCCAGAGCTCTGCTGAGTTTAGGGGTTCCCCAGGAGGCCAAGTCCTACAGCCTCCCCTGTGTTCCTGTTGTGCGGTCCTCACCTCTGATGGGAGTTCTTTAGCTCCGTCTACTGTAGGCTGGATTACTTCCTCTTTGTCTCTAGTTACATATAATCATAACCGCCACCCCCCACCACTGCCCCAAGCTGAAAAGGATCTTGGTTAGTGGATCTGAACTTCTTGAGGCCACAGATCCCTTTAAGAATCTGGTAAAAGCTATGGGTGTTCTTGCTAGGAAAATGTGCACGGGCATGTGTACACACGCGTGTATACACACATCATATACCCCTTCCCGTATACCCACCACCACCACCACCACCGTCTGTGGTCCTGATACAGCTAACCCCTGCATTTCACAGAGAAGCAGCCTTAAGCCCAGAGAGGAGACATGACTTGCCCAAGGCCATAAAACAAGCGGGTGGCAAAGTCAGGACCACAGCCCAGGCGTCCTGACCCCCAACGAGTGGAAGTTTTGTTCCCAGAGGCAACTTTGCCTTCCCCAAAGGCTGCCTTCAATGGCCTGGCCATTCATTTATTCAACAAGAGGGTTTTTGGTGGGGAGTTTTAGGGTATTTATTAGCTTAGCTTTTAATAGGGTTTATTTCACTGTATGTTGATGTATTTTAAAAAAACGTATTTTTATTGAGATGTAACTGACATATAACATCGTAGAAGTTCAAGGTGTACGATGGATTGGTTTGATTCATTTGTATGTTGCCATATGAACGCCACTGCCACGTCAGCTAACACTTCTATCAATGCTTCTACTGAGCCACGTAATTATCGTTTCTTTATGTTTTTGGTGGGAACAATTAAGATTTAGTCTCTTAGTCCACAAGCAGTTTTGAGCACCAGCTATAAGCCAGGCATTGAGCTGGGAGCTGGGGAGAGAGCAGGAAATCAGGCAGCCCCTATCCTTGCCTTCAGAGGTGGTGCTGATGCAGTGGGACAGATAGAACAGAGCGCAAACATGACTGGAAACAGAGCCGTGGAAGAGAAATAAGGATGTGATGGGAGCTAATGGATCAGATTTAGGTTGGCAAGGTGGAGGAAGTCATCTTTAGCGAGCAGAAGGTAGGGAAGCGAAGCATTCTAGGTGAAGGGAACGGCATACTTGAAGGTCCTGAGGTGAAGAGGTGGGAGCCCTCAAGGGATTTGACAGAGGCTTTTTCTGGCTGTGCCTGGCTCCCCATGGGCCCTGCCATCCACGTGGTGTGGATATTGATTGGATGGTGGATTGGAAGCGGGAAGGGGGGCCGAGCAGGGAGACCTGGGTGGGGGGGGGGGGAGATGGGTCCCCCCCAGTCATCTGGGTGAGATACAGGCGTGTGGGTGAGAGCTGGTGGTGGTTGAGGTTAGCGAAGTGGCTGGTCATGGGGAGGGATTAGGGGGTGAGGGTGAGACTGATTCAGGCAGAGAAGGGACAAGCAATGGAGATGGGTTGGAAATGGGCTGCGATGAGGCAGAGGTGTGTGTGAACCTGACCCCCTCATTTTACAGAAGTGGTAGCTGATAAAGCCTCATCAGGCACTCCTCGATTTCAGTTTAGTATTTCATAAATATAAAGTGTTTCATAAATACAGAAAAGCGCACAAACTTTTCCCAAGCTGAATACACCCGACATACCCATGACCCAGAACACAGCCAACAATGGAGCGTTACCAGCATCCAGAAGTCTCTCCCCCTGCCCCTTTCCGGTCACTAAGTCCCCTCTGAGGGTTATTCGCTATCCTGACTTCTAACAACATAGATTTTCCTGTTTCAGAGCTTCTTATCCATGAGCACTTATAGGGGTTATTTTGTAGCTGATTTCTTTTGCTTAACATTATGGTTGTGAATTTCATCAGTAGTCTTGCATTCGTTTGCAGATGGTTCCTTCCCATTGCTGGGTAGTGTTCCATCTGGTGAAAATACACTATCAATCCTGCTATTCACAGGCATTTGGGTTGTTTCCAGTTTGGGGTCATTGTGAAAAGCACTGCTATGAACATTTTTGGGCCTACCTTTTGGTTCTAATTTCTTTTTCTTCTTCTTTTTTTAATGTTTATTTTTGAGAGAGAGAGAGAGAGAGAGACAGAAAGTGCGAGTGGTGGAGGGGCAGAGAGAGAGAGGGAGACACAGAATCTGAAGCAGGATCCAGGCTCTGAGCTGTTAGCACAGAGCCCAACGCGGGGCTCGAACTCACAAGCCATGAGATCATGTCTTGAGCCAAAGTCAGACGCTCAACGGACAGAGCCACTCAGGTGCCCCTGGTTCTAATTTCCGTTTGGTAAATCCATCCCTCTGTTTTGATGAGTGTCTCTGGAAGACCCCAGCATCTCAAGAATCAGAGGCATCATTCTATAAGGGGAGCACTTCAGGCATTTGTGGGTGATGAGAGACATTTTGGGGAAGTGGAGAAGATTCTCTAGCCCCCTAGTATGTCCCTTTGTAGTAACTCTTCTCATCTTTCCCTCCCTCTTACAGTGGGTGGGAGGGGAAGGAAGAAGAAGCTTTAGAGGCCTGCACTGAAGTAGGGGTGGGTGGGAGCTGACCACTTCTGACTTGCATACTCTCTAGGGGCAGATCTGGGTCCCTGGTGGATCAAGGGGGTGTGAGGCTGAGGATGTGGCCACGCCTCCAACCTTTCCTCCTTCCCCAAGGGCAGGAAGCCAGCCACTGCCTCCTTGTTTGATGTATGAACTTGCCAAGGGCCCCTGGCACCAGGACAGAGTGTGATGCCAAGGGCAGGCAAGCTGCGGCAGCCCCTGGAGGGGCAGCGGCCTGTGGGTGGGAAACAGAGGCTGCCATCTGCAAAGAAGCCAAGTGGTGGGGAGCAGAGCGAACCCAGGCAATGTCCAGGATTCAGTCCCCTTGCTGATCGTCCCAGTTTTGCTCCCTAAGTTGACTCCCTTCCCACCAGAGACAGCAGCCCTGGTGCTTCTGGCCAGCCCCTCCCTCTCTCAGCCTGAGTGGCCTGAGGGCCCAGAGCAGGGGCAGGGGATGAGGGATTTCAGCTTTAGTGTTTGTTGCTGGCCAAAGATGTGAGAGTGTTGGGGTGCTTCTGGTGATTTCTGTCTCCCTAGTAGGTCTGGGAGCTGGTATTTTTAGACCAGAGCCCAGTTTTTGAGAGCTTGGTATCCTAGGAATTTAGCAGAAGGCAGGCTCCTTATGGGTTGCCCAGTGGAAGGATGACCACCTGTGAGACTGGGACAGGTAGAGACCCCAGAGGAGGCGAGGGAATCCCCAGGGAGGCCAGGCCTAGGGGATGGCGATGGGCAGGTGTGGCCTGCTTCGCTGGGTGGAGCTATTCTGCCTGGGAGGCTGTGATCCCCACTCCGTCTTGGGCCCAAGCTCCTCTGGGCAGCCTGTGGGTGGGTGTGGGTGTGGGGATGGGACGGGAGGTAGGAGGAGACTCCCCTGGTCAAGCTCAGCCATGGTTGGAAATCCGCTGATAGAGGCCTTTCCGAGGTTTGGAGAGAATGGAGAGGAGAAAGACCCTGGTGATCTCCTGGGGTTAGCAGTGGGCGGCAGTCACCAGGGGGCCCAGGGGCTTGTTCTATGGCCTCAGCACGAGTTTTGCCTCCGTCCAGCTCCTCTTGGCATTCTTGCCAGCCACCTCCTCTCAGGAACTTCTCAGTGTCCCCGTCAAACCCTACTTCAGCCCACTCCCCGTGCCACGGCTGAAGCCAAGGAGTCAAGGATGGCCTGGTGCGTCCTTGGGCCCAATCCTCAAAGCAGCCTGGCAAAGCTTTCTGTGGGATGTCCCGTGGGCCCCGGTGCCCCGTGTGGCATGTGCCTTCCGCACCTAGTAGAAGCTCCCCGGTTCTCCCTTGTCTGCTCCCCTCTCAGTTCACCTGTCTTCTCAACCGTCCGTTCTTCCTTCTCTTTTCCCTGTGCACCCTTCCTCCTTGCGCCCATCGCCTTTCCTCTCTCCTACTCACCCGCCCTCTGCCAGGTCCTGAGCACACATACTGGTCTTCCCCAGTAAGTCCTCACCCTCCATTCGGAGGCCCAGTTTGGGGGCCGGCGGGAAAGATGTCTCAACACATCATCTGGAGGCAGTGTGCAAGAAGGTCTGTATAAGCCGTCCCCTGGTTCTAGAACTGGGGTGGCCTACTTTGCCTGGGGCAGTCTGGAAAGCCTTCCCAGAGGAGGTGACATTTTGACCTGGGTCTTACAAGGTGAGTAGGAGTTCACTGACACAGAGGGGAGGAGAACCCAGGGGCGTGAAGGTGTGTGGTACCCTCAGGGTAGGGAGAGGAGAGGCTGGATCAGAAGCTGGAAAAGAGGTAGGTCAGTGTGGGCAGGGCCTTGAATGCCAAGCAAAAGAGTCTGGACTTCAGTCTTATGTGGGTCATGGAGAACCCCTGGAAGGTTCAGCCGGATGTGTGGAGAGGGGGTGGAGTCTTCATTTTAAACTGTCCCCGGCACAGGGTGGAAGATGGATGATAGGTGTGTGGGGCGTACCTGGAGCCAGTGATGGGTCTTTTTTATGCGACTAGACCAATCGGGGATGGGTGTGTGTATGCGAGCATACGTGCATGCGTGTGTGGGTGCGTAGGGGTTTTCCTTCTTTGTCCCTGAGTTCACTTCCGCCGACCCCTTCATCCCCTAACCAGCAGCATGGAGAACTCTGGTCTGGCAGGTCAAGAGTTAAGCTGGGAACTCACCTGGAGGAACTCACCTGGTTCTCTGCCATGTCCCTTTGGCTCAGTTTTACCTGCTGCCCAGCCCAGACATCACTCCCACGGAGGCTGGGCAGGGGACAGGCCTGGCTTTGTTGGGACCCTGAGACCCGGCTGGGCTAGCCCTGTTGGCTCTGCCCTGGGAGGGATAGAGGACTAAGAATGGCGGGGGCGGGGAGGGATGGAGATTCCAGGGACTGGGCACTGCGAGGAGTCCCTTGGCTGACACCCTCATCACATGCCCAAGGGGGGCGAGTTGGGGGTGGTTGGCCAAGGATGGCAAGAAGTGGGTGGGGTCGGAAAGTGCTCCAGGGCCACCTTCTCCTTCCTCTTTTCCTCCCTGTGGTCCAAGAGCTCAGCCCGTCCCTGCCCTGGGGAGGTGAGGTGCTCTTGCTTGTAGGATCAGGACTCTTTGGGGGCCAGAGCTGGCTCTCCTCCTAGTCTCTTCTGGCTCTCATTTGTGCCTTCATTCTGTCTCTAAATTTCAGCTCAGTTCTTTCTGCGTGTCTGTCTTGCCCAATCCTCAAGAGTTTCAATTCCCTTTTCTACCCTCTTTCTCTCCCCAGATGGGTGGGCTCTCTCTTATAAAGGAGGCAGTATGGAGTAGTGGTTACACAGAGGCCTTTGTGGTCAAACTGTTGCCAACTTTGGGCTTGGCCGCTTCAGGTCTGTGCATCACTGGGCACCTTATGTAACCTCTCTGTGCCTTGATATCCTCTGCTGCCTTTAAAAGCACTTAGAACAGTGTGGCGCATTTCAATAACATTCAATGAACGGTAACTATTGTTGCTGTTGTTATGGTTACTGAGTCATTGCATTAGTCCAAGTTCTCCAAGAAACAAGATGGGATTAAATGTGTAAAGATTTTATTAGGGGAAATGCCTGAGTGAAAGGAAGGAGCCAGGGTAGGCTTAGAGAGCCTTCAGATGGCCATATAAGACTGACCCTGAGTGAAGGAGAGGCAGAGGGAGCCAGGATTGGATGGAAGTGTCCTAGACCTCTGTGCACTCCCAAGCAAAGCTCATAAGGAATCCATGAACCAAAGTTGGCCAAAAGTCTCATGTCTGCCGGGAACAAGGCTGCCTTGGAATTGTCCCTGCGCTCTGAGTGCGTGACCTCAGCAAGCATGGTGGTGATTTCAAGTGGGGCCTTGGTCAGTCCCATTCCTTCTGCAGGTCTGTAAGGTGCATTCTTGTGGCCTGCCCCAGGGCCTGGAGACAGGGGGGGAGGACAAGGTCTTTGATTCTGGGGATGTGGGGTGGGTTGGTGTGGAGGCGAGTGATGTGGAGGGAGGCAGCAGACTGGGCCCCAGGCTGTCCTGTCCCCTTCCAGGCCTGGGCCTGCTTGGCCTGGCTTCAGGCTGGGTCCTGGCTGTCAAGTTAATATCATTTGTCCTAGTCAGGTTGGGGCGCCTGGGTGGCTCAGTCGGTTAAGCGTCCGACTTCGGCTCAGGTCATGATCTCATGGCTTGTGAGTTCAAGCCCTGCTTTGGGCTCTGTGCTGACAGTTCAGAGCCTGAATCCTGCTTTGGATTCTGTGTCCCTGTCTCGCTCTGCCCCTTCCCTGCTCATGCTCTGTCTCTCTCTCTCTCAAGAATAAATAACACATTAAAAAAAAAAAAACCTTTTGTCCTGGTCAGGCTAAATAGAGTGATCCTGCTTGAGGCAGACAGATGACCCACCTGGCCTTTGATACGGCTCTCTGTTCCCCTCCCCATCTTTCCTTTGTGCTCAGGGTGCCTCAGTGCTGAGGGGGAAACTGAGGCATGGGTGCGTGAGGCCAGTGAGGGTCCTGTAGGTGCATGCAGGATTCTGCGTCATGCTGTTCTCTTCTTCCCCCCTGAACAGAGCCATCCACTTCAAAGTTTGTCCTGGGGAAGGATGGGCAGCTTGAGACTACCCGTGACACTACCCTTAGGTGTCCTCTGGGGCTGGCCCAGGTTTGGTGGGAGCATGGGGCAGGGGTGCGGAGAGCAGGTGCCAAGCTGCGACACCATTAAGGGAATGAAGTTGGAGCAGGAGCAAGTGCTTCTGGGCACTGAGCTGAGGCCATCCGTGGGAGGTCGGAGCAAGCCCAGCCTGGCCAGACTGCACCCCCCACTCCCTCCACTGCCCGGATCGCCTCTCCTCCGTCGCAGCTGCTGGCAGACTGCATTGAGATGTGCGAGCCACCCAGACGGCCTCTTGAACCCCAGCCACTCAATATGCTAAGCAGGGCTAATTTATTCCTTTGCTTCTTAATGGAATTGCACAAAGCCAGTAGGGGGTGAGCGTGTTGGAAGTAGCACTGGGGTGGGGGGTTCTCCGTGGTTCTTCTGCATTCTGAAGCAATTCTCCTGGCCTCCCTGTGGGACTCAACACTGCCTCTTCCAAGGCTTCCACTCAGAGAGGAAGCCGGGTAGTAGAGAGAGCCGGGACTGGGGGACAGGCAGCTGGATAAGTCCTTGCTAACTCTTTCTTAGCTGGGTGCCCCTGAAAAGCTACGTTTAGTGCCTCTGAGCCTTGGCTTCCTCCGACCTGCGAAGTGCGGGACTCAGGGCCCACCTCGCCAGGCTGTTGAGCGAGCCAGCTTCATAGTATGTGCCAAGCCCTGGGACCAGTGGACAGGCAGCACTGTTCGAGTTGGTCCACACTGTTCTGGTTGGCATCTCCTTTCCCTCTTTTGTCACCCTCTGCAGTCTCGAGACCTGAATCCTGAGGTCAGCTGGGGATGGTGTTCAGGGAGGAGGTTGTTCTGGGAGCTCTGCTCTGAGGAACTGGGATTGGGGGTGAGGGGCAGGGACGGGTGAGCTTAAAGCTCTATGGCAATGAAATGAGGGGGGGTTTGTGGTAGAAAAGCATGGGCCCAGGGCTTGGGCTGCTCTGGGCTCTGCCACTGATAAGTTTGTAAGCCTCAGTTTCCTCATCTGGGAAATGGGAATGATAGCACCTACCTTGCAGGGTTAGTGAGGAAATTGAGATGGCTAATGTATATAAAGCTCCTAGTACGTGGTAGGCCCCCAATAAACATTAGTTTCCTTCTTCCCCTTGAAGGAGGCTTTGAGATCATCTGGCTGACCCCTTCACTTGCTGGCCAGAAGCCTCACCTGAGAATTCCTCCCAGAAAGTAGAAATTGGGTTTAGGAAAAGGGGAGAGCCCTGGGCTTGGGATCTCTGATTTGTCTGGCAAGTCAGAGGTCGCTTATCAATAATGATAATAAATAAAAATAAAAAGAGCCTCCCATGATCTCACAACAACCATGAAAACTGATGTGGGCAGTCATTGTTACCCTATTTCACAGATGGGGAGGTTGAGGCCCTGGGAGGTGACCTGTCAACAGCCTCACTGCTGTTAGTGTCTTTGGGACGCGAGCCAGGTCTTAGGATTCCTGGCTCACTGCACTTGGCCTCTCTCCTGCTTCTTACCCATTCTTCTGAGCAGGATACCACCCCCTCTTCCCCCCACCCCCAGACAGTACAGGTTGGGGGTGTGCAGTAGGAGCAAAAGGAGAGGTTCCTCTCGTTCCCAGTGGCCTCTTTGGAGCAAGAGGCCATTGTCTTGCTTGACTGGTTGGTCCTTCTCCTTCTCCTGGGACCCCTCAGTCTCACCCCAGCCTGGCCTTCAGCCCTGAAGAAGGTACTCACCCTTCTCCCAGCTAGACCCAAGGCAGCATAGGGAAGGGGGGTGGGGAATGGGAGGGTCTGTGGTTTCCCTGCCTTCTTTGGGGATAGTGTAGGGTTGGGCCTGTTGCTCCCTCACTCAGGCTGGGCAAGGAAGCCCAGCTCTCTCTCTCTCAATGCCTCCAGCAGGTTAGTACTTCTGACTGCCTCCTCCAGGAAGCAACTTCTGGTCCTAGCTTTCTCCCTGCCTCCTGAGCCCATGAGCCCCCCCCCCCCCACTTCCCCCTCCCACTAAACGCTTCTGTGGCCTCTGTGGCTGTGAGAACAGCCCCTATCTTGCTTCCCAGACCCACCGATGGGTATTTCCAGCTCTGGGGTCTCCCCCCGCCGCCCCATTTATCTCCTCCTCTGGGAGCCAGAGGCCTTTTGTGAAGCTCTTTGTGTGGATTTGAGCTCCTAAGCCTGGGCAGGGGGACGAAGGGACACCCCTCTCTCCCCTCTCTATTGTCCCATCTCTTCCCAGGAGTCTGTGTGTGCATGTGTGTGCGTGTGGGTGCGTGTGTGTGCCTGTGCACGTGCCGTGCTCACGTCCACGTCTGAGCCTGGTGACTTTTACATGTAACTTGGGAGTAGGGAGGAATCTTAAAAGGATTCAGGGATGCCAAGCGGTGTCGGGGCCTCTACTCCAAGGCTGAGAGGCCCTGGTGGGTGAAAGGAGACTAGGTGCTTTTGAGGAGGTGAGCAGGCCTGGGGGTGTGTGAAGTGAGGACCAGACTGTCCCCACGAGTGGGTGCTGTCCCCCTCACCACCTCTACCCAGCTCTCACATTCCCTTGTTTTTCTATCTCTTTGTCTGTCTGTCTGTCTTCTCCCTGCCCTTCCCCTTATCTGTCCTCCAACTCACTCTGTCCATGCCCAGCCCTCTTTCTTAGCCTGGCATCTATCTCCTTTGGTACTGCCCCCTCTCATGGAGAAGAAACAAGGCAGACTCCCTTTCCTGCCCCTCGATGCCAGTTCCAGGGGGTCTTGTCACCCACTGCCATCCCAGTATCCTAGCCTTTTCTGGATGTCTGCCCCTGACTCAGCCCTCCCTGGCCCTGACTCCTTGCCCCGGGCTCTGCTCTTCCTGCCCTCCCTTATTCTGTGGGTGTCTCCTCCCAGGGGTGCCATTTCCGCAGCCTCAGCCCTGGCTCTCCTTTATCCTGGCCAGCCTGCTGACCCCATGGTCTAGAATAACACCAGGTGGCCGGCTGCCCTCTGAGACCTGGCTAAAAATAGACCCATGCTTGGGGGAGCTTTCAGGGCAGTCTGGGGCAGAGGCAGGGTCCACCCCACAGGTCCCTCATGGTCTCCTTGGGGCACATATTCTGCTGGGGCCTTGGGGCCTCCCCACCACCCTGTTGCAGCCAGAAGCCTGGTTGGAGGGCCGTGGGCCCGAGCGACACCTGGGAGGGACTTTCTGGTGCTGGCGGGTGACACGTGGTCAGAGAGAAGTGAACTGAGTGCTGGGATCAACCCAGGATTCCTAGCTGGTAAGTGTCAATGGCCTGGATTTGAACCCATGTCGAGCCTCTCAGATTGGAGGTATAGACACTGCAGCCTTAGATGGTTTTGTGGCACAAAGGTTGAGTTAAGGCAAGAGTTCACATTCCTTCCCTGCACCACGCTTGTCTTGCTTTAGACCCCGAGCAGTGACTCAACTTCTCTGAACATCCGCTTTCCCTGCCTGTAGGAGGGGCCTTCCACATCTGGGGGCTATTGCTAGGTGCGTGGCTGCTAGGTCAGTGGTTGCCAGGGCTCCAGGGGGACCATCTACAAGCTTACCAAGCTGGCAGCCTCTGTCCCTTTCCAGCCCCAGGCCTTGGACCCTCGTCTCTTCCTGGCCTCTTGGATCCTTCTATGTGTCTGTGTCTCTGTTTCACCAGGTCTCCAGGTCACTCCCATCGTGGACTCTGGGGCCCTGAGGGGTGTGCAGAGCTTCTAGGAGAGGAGGGCCTGGCCTTCTGCCAGTGTGTGGGGGGTGGGTAAAGGGGAAGGTATGCACCAGTGCCTAGTGAGGGACTCAGTCTGGGCTCTGCTTTTTTAAGTTAATTCCCAAGAACTTTTTTGTTTGTTTTTCCTTCCTGTTCTTGTTTCATAGATACACTTTCCTCTCTGGCCTCTGTGAATGTTAATAACTTTATCTTGAAGTTTTCTTCTCCCCGCACCCCACCTGTTTCCTCCAAGTGTTCTCTTCTAAGCTTTCCTTAGATGCCTATAGCCTGAGTTTTTGGCTTATATTTCAAATGGGACCCTAACAGGCTGATGGTTTGCTCTTGGAAATGGATCCACCAAGGGCTTCACTCCTGGGGACCTGGCTGGGCTACTGCATTGGGGAAGCTTTTGTCTTTATCTGGGTTTCTCCTCCTGGGCTTGTCAGATCCCCAGAGAAGTTTTCACTTCTCTGCCTGGGGGGCAGGTACAGGCCTGGCTGCCTCATTCTCAGGATACACTTAAACCCCCTTTTTCCTATCAATACTCACACTGTCGGCTGGGCCTGGTGGACTCTGGGGAGGGCCTGCTGTTTTACCCTCTCCAGGGAATAAAACCTCCTGCCTTCTGCTGGGGGTCAGAGACAGGATCTCGAAACCAATTGCTTCTCCAATGTTCTACATATCTTCTAGTTTAAGTTCACATTCATCCCCACCCCCAAAGGTATCTGCCCCCACTAATTTGGAGTCTTTGGAGGGTTCTGTGCCCGAGGGTCTGGCGGCTTCTTCTTAGCCTTGGCTTTTCCTGCAGGCAGTTCTGGGTGCAGTTTTCTCAGGCTCCCAGATCCTGTTCATCCATCTGCCCTCCAGCTCCCAGATTTTTGACAGTGTTGTCAGGGGTGATAATCAAAATATTTAACAAGCGATTCTAGTGACTGGGCTAGGAGGCTAGAGCAGTCCTCCTGAAGCCCCTCCTGGGCCAGGAATTAGCCCTTTCAGGTCCAGGGGAGGGCCAGAGCACTGGGAGGGTGGGGGCACAGGAGCTATTTACCAACTGGAACAGAAGGAATTGACTATTCCGGTAGTGGTTGTGTTGTGCTGAATGGCACTCCACGGTTGTGTCTTCTTTTTTTGTTTTTTGTTTATTTGTCCTCCGGACTTTTTGCTTTAATTAAAAAAAAATTTTTTTTGCTATTGTTTTAGAGGAGTTTCGAGAGGGGGCAAAAGTAAATGTGTGTCTTCAATTGGCCAATGTCACCGGAAGTATCCTTGTTGTTTCTTGGGGCTTTGGCTGCTGTCACCTGCAGAAAAGCAAAGTTGGGGGGCTGCCTGGCTGACTCAGTTGGTGGGGCATGTGACTCTTGGTCTCAGGGTTGTGAGTTCGAGCCCCATGTTGGGTGTAGAGATTACTTAAATATAAAATCTTAAAAAAAAAAAAAGGTCCTAGTTGGCAAGCAGGGAGGCTATGTGACTAGTCAGAAGGGCTGGAAGACACAGCCTTTCCTGGGACCCAGAGGCAGAGTCTCCTCTCCCTTCTTGTCTTAGGTATCACTTATGGTAAGCATGGCCTGGAGGCCACTGACGGGACAGTGAAGTGTGAATCCAGCTTGAAAACAGCAGCAGGTCAGACAACTGGAAGCACTTCCCAGCCAACCAGGGCTGTGAAGCCAGAAAACAGGATGGGGTCTCCCTTTCAGAAGCACTTTCAGCCGAAGGGGACCTGGTGGGCCGGAGCTATATAGAGAGAGCTCCAGGAAGGCAGAGGGCTGACTGGGGTGATCCCTCAGTGAGCCCAGGGGGCTTTGCTGCCTGACCTGCCCCTATGATTGTTGATGAACTGATCTCCCTTTTCGGGCCTCTCTTCCTCTTTTTATCAACAGAAAGCTTCTCTCCGTGGGAGGCAGGGTCCCTCTCCTGTGGGCAAAGGGGCAAGCCCCTCGTGGAAGGAGGCAATTTGGGGTGTGAGGGGCAGAGACAGGAGAAGCTTTGGGGACCTAGAAAGAGACCCAAGGGTGGGGAGAGGCCCTGTGTGGCCCTCTCTCTGGGGCCCAAGGCTGGAGGGAGAGAGGGACCTCCTGCAGGGAGGTGAGGGGTTTGAGGTGGAGCCCTGGGGGTGGTTCTTACCCCAACACTGACCTCTCATGATGGTCAAGCATAGACAAAGAATTCCCTGTCAGGCAACCTTATTTGCACACTGGCTTGTGTGTCCTTTGGGGTCCATAATGGTCAAAAGGTTCCTTTAGCACCTACTTTTCTCTTCCTGGGGAAGAGCTCCCCAGGAAGCTTCCAGCTCCACCCCCTTCCACTCTTTCCTGTCTTGTCTACAGGGTACCAGGCCTGGACCTGACCCTCTAGGATGCTTACTTTGTCCTGCGGGGGCATGTGTCGTATGTATGTGTGTGTATGTGCTATAGTCTTCCTCTATTTCCAGGCGCATGTTTGCTTCCTTTCTAACCAAGTCCCAGGCCTTTCTTACAAACTTTTAGGAGCAATAATGGGGTTCCATCAACCTTTCCCTATGAAGGGCTCCTCCCTGCCCCCCATCCCTACTTCCCGCATCCCTTGCTTCCACCGGCAGCCTGTGCCCCCTTCACTCTGCCTCCCAGACAGAAAACTTAAGGAAGGGGACAGTCGGTGCTATACAGAGCCAGGTCTGAGTGGTCCAGGCAAGGCCTGGTTGAGGCAGAAGAAGGGGTTTCTGAGGGATTAGGAGTAGATGTCTCAGTGGGAATTGGTCCCCCATTCCAGGCATCTGAGATGGCCACGGATGGTGGGACTGAGTTTTGGTTTCTGCAAGAGAATCTATACGGAGATGGCTGGGCTGAATGAGTCTGGAGATCTGGGGACCAGGGAATCAGGGCTGGCCTATTTTCTTGCTAAGGAGAGCAGGGACTTCTAATACTGAGGTTTTATGCCGAGTAACAGAAAGTTGAAGACTCAGACCTCATTTGGGGTTTAGAGGAGAGTGGGGGAGTAATGGGGCTAAAACGGGGGTCTCTCCGTAGGTGTGGTGCTTCATTGGAAGTTCTGCCTGTTGTCTAACTTGAGTATCTCCTGCTTTAGTCTGGGCCCATTTCCTCATGTTTATCTTCAGTGTGGGTGGGGAGCTCAGGAACTCACTGCTTTTTTCTTCTGTTTTCTCTGCCTGAGAAAATCCCTCAGTCCCTCTTTCTTCTTGAGTTCTGGCCTCTTCTGGGCTCCTGTGCCCCCATTCTACCTCTCCTTTGGCCTGCTTCCAACATCTCCTAACAATACTGTTTTGGCTCATCCTGGCTCCTCTTCCTTGGGTGTCCATTCCCCAGATGGCAGTGTGAACTGTGTGTTCCAGACAGGGTGCTCTTGCCGAGGGTTCTGGTGGGGAGCGTCTGTCTGGTGGGGGGGTCTGAGCTTGCTTTGACAGTCACCCCAGGGCGTTTTCACATTTAATGTAATCCTCACAACTATCCCATGAGGTTAGGATCCTAGTCTCCATTATACAGAAGAGGAAACAGGCTCAGAATAGGGAAATAATCTCTTCAAGGTCATACAGGATTTGGACCCCGGGCTCTGCTACCTTTGTACCTGTATCCTTTCCTTTGGGAGGTGACTCTTCCTGTACATTTTCCCCTGGCATGCTCTCAAGTGCACTGGGAGGTAAGAAAGGCAAAGGCAGCAGTACCCGTTCTCCAGACCATGCTGGGCTCCCAGAAGTGCTGTGCTCAAGCTGTGTCTGGGATGTTGTCTTCTGTCCTTCAGTCTGACTCCTCACCCCTCAAGGCCTCATGACTTTGTTTATCCTTCCATGGGGCTGCATCAGTAACTTCCTCTTCTCTGGTCTGCCGGGGTCCTGCGCCTGCCCTGCTCTGCCCTGAAGCTATCAGAGTGAGAATAGAACATGCCAGGAGTTGGGCTTCAGTGGATCACAGAGAGGGTCTGGGACCCTTTGGGGAGTGGGAAGAGGAAGCTGTATTGTACCATTCTGGTCAGGGGAGCAAATGGAAGTCCGCAGGGCCTTGGAGGGCCTCTAGCCTCGAGAGGGTGCAGGATCCAGCCAGGGTGCGTTGAGATGCCACCCCTCCTGGCATCTGCGGAGTAGTGAAGAATTTGCATCTGGTGGGGCTTGGGTCCCCTCAGGAGCTTGTTTTGGGCCTGGCCCCTGGGCCAGCTAGGGCCTCCTCCTAGTCAGGAATCAAGTGCCCTGAGAGCTTTGGCCCAGATCTGGCTCCTGACCACAGGGGCTGCAGCTGGGCCCTGGCGGGAGTCCCTTGCTTGCTTCTGGAGCCTGGGTATAAGGCCATGTGACCTTGTTTTGTGCCTTGGTTTCCCTGGCTAGCTGGCAGGTGGCACCCTGTGCTTTCTCTCCTCTTTGGTCTATTCCTTGCCTCTCCTCCCCTCCCCTAATCCCGGACCTTTGCTGCGGCCCTTTGTGAGTTGGTCACCTGCCTCCCTGCCTCCCTGTCCTCCTGCTGGCCTCCTGCCTTTCAATTTGGCTTACCTCCTTCTCCCTACTCACAGGGGCTTTCTCTCACTTCCTGTGTTTGACATATTAGCCCCAGTGCCTTTCTTGTCTTTGCATGTCTCTCTTGGAGGCTCCGTTTCCCCCTCCTGTCTTCAGCTTGGTCTTGGGGTCCACCTGGGATCTGTCTCAGTGACCTGGCTCCTCCCTGACCTACTCACTTCCCTGGAGTGCAAGGTGTAGGCCGAGGGCCCTGGGCAGAGTGGGGAGCCTGAGAGTCCTGGGGTCCCTTTTCTTGGACTCCCTCCCATTTCTTCACTCTGTTGTCAGGGGTGGGCCAGGGAAAGGAGCCCAATGATGAAGTGGCACTGTGTGTGTGTGTGTTTGCATGGTGAGGGGTGCCAGGAGTGGGATGGGAGGGAGATTGTTGGTGAATGGGGGTAGACAGGGATCTGCTTATCTGTCTGTATCTGACTCTGTTTGCCTGTCTCCGGATGTCTCTAGCTGTCTGCCAGTCTCTGTCCCTGTCTTTGCCTTTCCGTGTCATCTTGGTTCTGGGACTGGGGGACTTAACCCAGCTCCTCTCCTCTGTGCCTCCCCCACGCACCACCCTCTCTGTCCACTTCAAGGGCAGGCCAGTCAGTGGGCTGGTTTCCCAGGAAGGGAAAGGGGCCATGTGGGGGGTGGGTGGGGGTGGAGGTGAATGGTAATTGTATTAGCTAGTTCTGATGCAATTGGGCTTCCCAGACTGGCCCCCCCCCCCCCCGCCAACCCCCTTTCCCTCCCCTGTCCCCCGCACCCCTCCTCTGTCTCTCCTCCTGTGCTCTCCATTCATCTCCCTCCCTCTCCCAGTTCCATCAGAATCAATTAGACAGTCCCTGCTTTAATCTCATGCAGGAGCCTGGGCTCAGACCCAGCTGCCCAGCTCCTGGTCTGCAGTTTCCACATGGGGCCCTGCAACCCAAACCCCAGGGGCAGAGGGATAACCAGGATGACCTTAGGGCCCCTGTTCTTCCTTCTCCACCCGCCCCCCTCCCCACCATGCTGTAGCCTGCCTTGGGAGGGAGACCAGGCCTTAGGCTCCCCAAGGGATCAATACTCTTCATGGCTCTGGGTCTGTCCCACCCCTCCCCCACGCACCACCGTTTATCATGTCAGCTGCTGGGTGGTGATGGAAGTCGTTTGGAAAGGGGCCCAGAGGACCCAGGAATCTCATCCAGCAGAATAGAGAGGGGTGGGGGTGGGGTGGGGATGGGGGCTTGAATAATGAGCTGCCAGAGTCTGAAGGCATTCATTGTGCAGAAGAGAGTGACCAAGTCCTTCTCCTTCCCAGGCAAGGCAGTACAAGAGGAAACGGTTTGGAATTTGAGAGGGGGATGGAGGCTAGGTATCAGGAGGAACTTCCTGCCTGTCAGGGGTCAGAGACCTGGATTAGGGGGTGAAAGGGAGAGAGAGAATTTAGGGACTCACCTCCTTGGGATATCTGTAAGAGGAGGAGCATTTCCTGCCTCTCCTCTCCCCCTCCCCCTTCTCTCTCCTCTCCTCCTGTCTGCAATGCTGTACTATGGAAAAGCAATGAACCAAGAATGGGGGGCCTCGATCCACTTCCAGCACCGCTACTGTCTAGCTGAGTGACCCCTGACAAGTTACTTTACCTCTCTGGGCCTTGGTGTCCTCAAGTGTAAACTGAGTGTGTGTTGGGGCAGGGGGCAGGAGAAGGTAGTAGGTCTTTTTCAAGTGTACCTCGAATCAGGACTGGATATTGGGGAGCTGTTTCAGAATAGGAACAGGGTCCCCTAGTTAGGGGTGAGATGCATAATGGAGATGCATAAAGACATCACTGTCCTGGCTGTAGCTGCAACAACCCTGAAAGTGACACTTCCCCCTGGCCCATAATCCAGGGCTGGGGGAGGGATCTAGTGGATCTGGAAGTAGGAATAGTCTTCCTCCCTCCCTCCCTCCCTCCCTTCCTCCCTCCCTCCTTCCCTCTCTCCCTCCCTCCCTCTCTCCCTCTCTCCCTCCCTCCCTCTCTCCCTCTCTCCCTCCCTCCCTCCCTCCCTCCCTTCCCTCCCTTCCTCCCTCCCTTCCCTCCCTTCCTCCCTCCTTCCTTTCTTCCTTTTATTCATGCAACCAACCAACCAATCTACCAAGTAATGTATGTCCATCGACCACGTGCCAGGCCATGCTGGGTGCTGGGGGGGGGGGCGCGGGGAGTGCAGTGGCTGACAAGGTGTTCTGGAAGCTGGCATTCTGGTGGGGAAGAGATGAATTAGTAAAGTGAGCAAATCTGTCCACAAGAGGCACTAAGTGCTATGAAGAAATGCTGGGTTGAGGGTGGGGGAGGGCAGGCAAGGACTTTAACGAGGCTGTCCGAGGAGGTGGGAACCTAGGAGGTGACGTTGGAGCCCACATGAGATGGGACCCCATCTCTGCAGGGACCCCTATTCTGTCGCATGGCGGGAGAACTGTTGGAGTTCTGGATCTTGTAGATGGTTGTGCAGTGTAGCTATGGGTGCAGCCCATGAAGTCCCTGTAAGTGGTGCCGGACCCTGGGGAAACCAGCCTGGGAGGTGAGACCAAGTGAGAGCCCCCTGGGGGCCACAAGAGGACTCCTTGAAGCTGGGAGGGTGTTGAAACTAACTGGTAGTGAGAAAGCCAGGTCTGCCAGAGCCGTCCCCATCTGATGGGGGAGAAAGGCTGGGAGGTCCCTGGGGAGCAGCCTCTGTGCATCTCTCTCTGAGTGTGAAAAGAAGACCCGGAGCCTCTGATCTGATGCCCAAGCCATTCTCCCCAGACAGGAGAAACCATTGTCCCCCCACAGACAAAACCATCTGGGGGCACTGTGACCCTGGGGGCCTGAGACAGAGGAGGCTCTGTGCCTGCCCTGAGCCAGTGGGCCCTCCTCCCAAGGCCTGTCCCCAGGGGGCTACTGGCTATGACCTGCTCTCTTATTTCCTTGACACCTTTGCTGGCTGCCTGTGGGGAAGTTTCCCATTCTTCTCCTACTCAAGGGAAAAGTAGGCCCTCCTGGCTCTGACCCAGGGAAAACTTGGGGAGAAAAGCCCAGAGTGGCCCCCTCTCTGTGCACGTGGCTTCCGTCTCACCTAGTCTGTGGAATTTCCTCCCTGGCCTGCACTCAGAATCTGGGTCTCTGGGTTGTGTGAACAAGAGTGGGGTGAGGAGAGATTCCTCCTCCTTCAAGTCCTGGCCAGACCCACAACACAGCTTAGTTTGCTAGTCTGGAATCTAGCTGAGGAGAGGAGGAAGAGGGAGGAATAGTGGAGGTCCCGGAGGGTGGCAGGGCTGGGAGTCAGGCCCAGGGACCACTGAGGCCTGGGCAGGGCCACCTCACATGAGTTGAGGGGGGGGGGCGGGGGGTGGAAGCAGTCATTGGAAGGTTGGTTAATCCTCTGAGGATGCTGGCTAGCTTTACAAAAGCTCCAATGGGGAGGGAGAGTTAGGAGTCTGGGGGCTCTTGTCTGGCACCCTCATGGGCACCGTAGAAAAGTTGGGGTTCTGATATGAGGCCCTCTGATGGAACAAACTCCACCCAGGCTCATCCTGGCCCCTCATTCACTCCATGCCTTGGCTCTAATGTGTGGTCCACTGTGTTTGAGCATCCGTGTCTGGTCCATTCTGTGGAGCCTTGCATCTGTCCCCAGTATTCAGGGGACTGGAAGAAGAAGGAGGGAAGATTTACTAAACACCACCGGGTACTGGATGCAGTTTCTGGTGCTTTGACTACTTTGCGGGAGAAGGGGATTGAGATTAAGAGACCTTTTGGGATTCGGCTCCTCCCCCCCCAACCCCCCCCCGCAAAACCACAAGAGCCTTGGTGGAAGAGGAAGCAAAGGGGTCCCTACTAAAACCTTCTGGGAGATTCTGGGGATTCTGCGGCTGCTATTCTCAGGATTCTGCCCTCCTCTGGTGGTGAATGCCGACCAGAGGCCTTGTGGTTTCCCACGAGGCATCACACTCCCAGGGCCACATTTCTGGGTCCCACCAAGGCAGCATCCACGGGGGCAGGGTTAATCTTCAGGAACTGAGGTGTGGAGCATGAAGCTAGGCCAGGAGCTGGGGGAGAGGGGAGAGCTGGGAAGCAGCTGGAGGCAGTGATGGGCTTGACTGCCTGTCTCTGTCAGCTGCACAGACTCTTCCGTTCCTCTCTGGAGGGTCCCTTGGTTTAAGGACACCTCCTGCTGGGCAGTGGATGAAGTGAAGGACTCTGTCCTTTTGAGCCTTTTTCATCGGATCTCCTTGTTCCGAAGAGCTAGGTCTAGCCATCAGTTTCTACTCTTTCTTCCCACCCTCCCTCTTTCCTTTCAGTGTCCTTGATGAGTGCCTTTCATGTCCTAAGTGCCAGGAAGACTTAAGGATGCTGTTAAGAGAAAGTCATCTTGTCCTCTTTTCTGCCAAGCAGGGCCACCCTTCAGCAGCCAACCCTATCTGAAGGACTTCCTCCTATTTAAAAAATGCAACAAGTGATTTCTTTGATTAAACTTTGTTCCACTCCCTATGGATTAAGCCCCATTTCCTCACGTCTCATGTTTTATCCATTTCCTCTGGTGCCCCGGTGGGGAGGCTGTGGAGACTGCCGGACCCCCAGAGAAGAGGAACGCCCCTCTGCAGCCCTGGAAGAGGCTTGAGCAGTGCCAGGGCCTTCGCTGGAGGTCACGGGCATGAGCGAAGGCCTGCTAGGGGGATGGGCTCACTTTAGTGGGAGGTGTAGAGTGTCCCCCTGAGGCCCCCTCCAGCTTTCACCTAGAACCTTCTGTGTGTGTGTAGGGTGATGGTGGTCCCCTTGCTTGGGGGATTGTTAGGGGCTGAGGGCCCTAATGTCTGTCTTCCCCTCTCTTACTAGCCATGCACTGGCTGGGATCTTTTCCTTCTCTTTCACTGTGTCCCTGCCCAATCTCCCCCAAAGCACTGTACCCCACTGCCTTGTCTCCTGGTGGGGATCTGAAGTGGGGAGGGGGCAGGGCCTGAGAAGTCTGCTGGAGAAGGGAAGAGCTTGGGACAGGGGTGAGGGGAAGGGGATAGGGAGACCGCATTGGCAAGAAAAATGGCCCTGAGATGGTCCCAGGGAAGCCTGGCTGGGCAGTGCAGGCCATGGGGGCCCTGGGGGCGGGGTCCCTAGCTGGCTCTGGTGGCCTGTGGCTGCGGAAGAGGCCCTGGCAGGGTCCTGCAAGCGCACAGCTCCCCCGCCCCTTTTCTCTCTGGGCTTGGCTGGCTGGCTGCCTTCCCGTTTCTCTGCAGCAACACTAAGAGGGGCAAAGCTCATGGCTGCCTGTCCACCTCTCTGTGGTCTGGCAGTGGGTCTCCAGTGTGTCTGTCTTTGCCTTTGTGTCTCTGTTTCTCTCTCCCTCTCTCCTGCACCTCCCCCTCACTTCTCTCTTCTTCCCTCTTCCTCGTTCCACGGTCACAGTATGGTTACCCCAAACAATATTTCTGCGAGGACCCATCCTCGGTTCACATCATCTGAGCACAGCAGAGGCAGAGGTGGGTCCTGGCTCTAGTGGCAGCTACGGGGCAGGACAGAAAGTGAAGATGGGGAGTGGAGTGCCCTGAACCCTGAGCAGGAGGCTCGGCCATAGCCAGAGGCAGCCTGTCCAACTCTCATTCATCTGAGCTGGTTCAGCCTCCCAGGTAGGGTTCCTTCCAACCTGTGCGGGTTCTGGATGCTCAGAGCTCCCTCCCTCCCTGACTTGGCTGGAGAGAGATCCAGGTAGAGGAGTCTGGGTGTGGCCAGGGTCAGGGGTTGCTGGTGAGTTGGGACAGGTGGTTCAGGTTGTGTTCAGCGTCCCCATGTGCATGCCCCAGCTCGAGGATGTTTCTGCTTGTGCTGGAAGCCGGTGGCCTCCGTTTAAGTTAATCACATTATGCTCGGGGGAGCAATATGGGAATTGAGTGAGGTCTGGAGGGAATCCACACACGCACGCTGGCTCGCACACTCACTGCAGCTCGGAGCACAATGCCGCCGCCGCCGCTCAGCCTCCCAGCGCCGCTGTGCCTTCCTCGCAGGTGGACGCCGGGCGCCTGGCACCGCCTCTGCCGGGTCCCGACCCGCCTCTCCCGCGCGGCCCCGCGAGCCTCCCAAGTTGCCGGGGTGCTTGCGCCCGCCCCCCAGCCCGCCAGAGAAGCAGGCGGGCCGAGGCCGTCTCGCCGAGGGGAGGAGAGAGGGAGCCGCCGGAGGAAGTCCCCGAGGGTGGAAGCGCCCAGCAGCGGCCGGCGCCTCCCGCAGGGGCTTCCGGGGAGATGGAGCCACGTCGGGGACGCTCCTCCCGCTAGAGGGGGCGGGACACTCGCGCTGCTCCTGCGGGGCTCAGGTTCCCGGAGACCCCGGGGCAGGGCTCTCGCCTTCCTCCTCGCCCCACCCCAACTCGGCGCCCCGAGCGGCGGGTCCACGTGCCCAGACCCTCTCGCCCGCCCGTGGCGCCCACCCTCGGGGTCATCATGACTCGGCTGAGCTGGTGCTTCTCCTGCGTGATCCGATGGGGCAAGTACCTCTTCTCCTGCCTCCTGCCCCTGCGCTTCTGCCTCCGCAGCCAGGTAAAAGTCCTCTGCCTCACCTGGCACCTGTCCCCTCCCTGCAACCCTCCCTCAGACAGGCACTCCGGGCAAGCGGTCTGCGGTCTGCCTGGGGGCCAGTGTATCACCCTCCCACCCTCAGGGACACCACCGTCTTGACCATTGTCAGCCTGGCTTTCGTCAGAGTTTGGGGACTCCTGGGGCGCCCCTACCCATGCAATAGGGATACATAAAGGAGGAGTGGCTGCCCCTCCCCAAGCGCACCTTAAGTTTGGTCAGAAGTCTGGAGGATAGTCTTTGGGAAGGCAGTGGGGATTTGGGCATGGAGGAACCTATCTAAGGGTTTAAGCATCCCTAAGTTTCTGTGGGAAGGGAGGACTAGTTCCTGGAAACGTCTCTTTTCCCCCACCGGACTGAGGAGGGGCCAGAGTTAAGGCTGGGGGAGAGCAGAGTGACATGGAAGTGGGGTGTGAGGGGCTGGTGGACTCAGAGGGGCTATCCCAGTAGATGGAAGGACCGGGGAACGGGACAGGGAGAGGATGGGGGCGGGAGGCAGTAGCTGGGTTAGTGAGGGTGGAAGGGTCTGCAGGGACGCAGTGCTATGGGTGGGTGTGTCCTAGTTGAGCATCCTGGGATCCTCCCAGAGGAGAGAAGATCCTTGACAATGTCTTCAGGGTGTGTTTGCCTCTGTGTGTGTGTGTGTGTGTGTGTGTGTGTGTGTGTGTGTGTGTGTGCGCGCACGCGCACGTGTAAGGGGGAGGGTGGGGAAAGGGTGGAGGTGGGGGCATAGGTGGCCAGCAGAGTAGGGAACTGGAAAAACCGCTTGTAACGTCACATTCTCCCCTGGAGGGGCAGAGAGAATCCCCAGGGCATGACTTGAGCCCTTGGAAGCTTCCAGTGAGGGGAAGGAATTTAGGGACTCGGGGTCCTATGGCAGGAAACTGACCTTCTGATCTGTTCTGCATTCCTTTGAGAAACTGGAAGGGCCCGTGTCACACTGGGGAAGAGGGGTGCAGTACCCCACTCTGGTTAATTAAGAGTGCCAGCTGCAGAGCCCGTCTGCCTAGCTCTGAATTCTGGCTCTTCCATTTACTAGCTGTGGACCTTGGGCAAGGTGCTTAATCTGGCTGGACCTGAGTTTTCACACGTGTCACATGGGCATGATGAAACTACCTACCCCAGTGAGTCGTTGTGAAGGTTAAATGGGGCAGTACGTTTAAAGTGTTTACCAAAGTGCCCACTACATAGTAGTGTTCCATAAAAATTACAGATATTGTCTTTATTATTAGTGTGCCTTTCCAAGCAGGGGTCTCCTTCCTTGTAGACCTCCAGACAGGCCAGAACTGGGGTATGTGGGGATGGAGGGATTTCTCCCAGTATCTATTCTCCCCCTCATATGGAATTGAATGTTCAGCTCCTCCTCCCAGGTGCTGCCTCTGGGCCTCAGTTTCCCTCTCTGCCACTCCGCAGTGGGGAAAGGTGCCAGCAGGCTTCCGCCCCAGTCACCCAAGGTGTGCTTTGAAATCTTCTAGCAAAATGCATTGTCCCCAGTGATTGGCTGGGAGGCAGCCGCTGCAGCTGTGGAGCACGGGACCAGAGCACCATCCACGGTCCAGTGGGCTCTGAGTTCAGATGCTGCGGAGTCGGGTTTTCACATTTGGGAAAAGGCAGCCTGCAGCGGGCAATGGCCACCCAGGACCAGGTCAGTCGGACCCCAGGCTGCTTAGCAATTCCCCCTCCTCATTTGCAGAGGTAGAGAGTGACCTGAACTCCTCCTGGGCCAGGATTAGAACTGGGCACTGGTGGTGGGGGTCGGGGGGTGAGGGGCTGGCTGAGCAGGTGCAGTCACCTCCCTCCAGCCAGCCTTTGAGGGCCTGAGTCAGGCAGGAAATTAGAGCTGGGGGAGAGATCAAGATCATTGAGTAGAGCTCTGGGAGAGATTTTATTAAAAATTGTTGGGATTGGGCCCAGACTCTGTCCCCACCTAGGGTGCTGGTGGAGGGGAGGTTAGGGGAAGGGGATGTGAATGATGCCCTTTCCTATGTCAGCTGGGGAAACTGAGGCCCAGGCAGGGCCGGGTTGGAACCTCACCTTTTGTCTCAGGGAGCATCCAGATTTCTGGAATGCAAGGGGGCCACCTCCATCTCATACTAGAGGGGTGGTAGTCATGGGGGCAAGAGGCAAGACCTCCCCTAGCCCACAGGGTGCCTTGGTGGGCTTTGGGATGGATGCCCCATGCTACGGACTGATGTGGCCCATGCCAGGCTTGGTGACTGGAGTATGGATGGGACTTCAACCCCCACCTCGCCCCTTGGCTGCACCCTTGTGTGATGAACATCCCACGTAGTGGTACATGGAGGCATGCTAGGGCTCCAGTATCCTAGAACTCGAAGGCCAAGTGTGTGTGTGCTGGTGGGAAGCAGGGTGAGGAATCATGGCTTACCCGAAAGGAGGCTCTCTGGGCAGTGGGGGCCAGACCCTGTGCTCACCCAGGTCTCGGGCCCCAGGGCTTGCTGGTACTGTGGCCTTTCTCTTCCTGTTGCCTCTTCTAGAGCCATAAGGGAGCCCAGCCCGTCAGTCTCACCCTGAACTGTGCGGCAGCACTCTTTCCTGCCCCCTGCTCCTCCCACCCAAGCCAGACCTGGGCAGCTGACCCCCTTTGTGGAGCTGCAGCGCCAGCCCTTTGATAGGGGGTGGCAAGAGAGCTCACATGTCACCACAACATGGGACCTCAACCCCTCGTCCCTGGGTGACCGTACTGCTTGCTACAGGAGCGGCAGGAAAGTTCTCAATTCTCATGAGATGTTGAGTCAGACGCCCTGGTCTCCATTCTCACATACACTAGCTGTGTGACTCTGAACCTTTCTGTGCCTCAGCTTCTGCATCTGTAAAATGAGAGCTGGTAGGAGTCTTAAATACGATACCACAGTGAAGGGCCGAGTTAGTTACTAGTGATCTTTCCCGGGGCCAGAGGTGGCATGGCAGAGGCTGAGGGGACGAAAGCTGACAGATACGGTTGCCGAGTGCTTTGGTGTTAGGATCCGCAGTTGGACATCGGAGAGGAATTCCAGAGCCGGCAGTGCACCTGCCTATTTGATGGGAGGCCTCTGGGACCGGCTGGGAAGAAGGCCATAGTTTGAGCGGCCCCTGCGTGGAAGGCGGTGGGCTGTGGCATTTGTAGGAAGCTGAAAGCTGGACTCTGGTCTGATAGTGACCGGAAGGCAGGCTGCTTAGGAGAACGTGTGGGGCCTGGGACGCACGGGTTGGGGGCTCTGTTCCTGACCCGCTGTCTCTGTGACCTCCCTCCACTGCAGGGCTGTCATCTGATAACCAAGGAAGCTGGATGAGGTCAGCTGTGCCCCAAAGGCCAGACTCTCCCAGTGGATATGTTTGACTGACAGAGTGGTTTCTTTAAAAAAGCCAGCGTGGTGAAATTTGCTTTTTTGTTCATATTTGGTATAAAAGACTTTATACGATAATATAGATTTGGGGCCTCTCTCGGCAGATCAAAAGATCTGATGGTATGGGCTCACGTCCCTGATGCCACAGTGGCTGTCACTGAGAAGCGTGTGTCCCCTTTAGCTGGGGCTGCCGTCTCGAGGTCACCAGAGACCCCTCTTCTTTGCCTTCTCTAGTGCCCCTGAGAGCTCTGGCCTGTGACCCTTCCAGTCACCCTGACTGTGGCTGCTAGCTGAGCCAGAGGGTCTTTACGCCTCCGATGGTCTATGACTTTCACGTCTGTGCTGGTGGTGACAGAGGAAAGGCTCCGTGCCACCATCGGAGATGGGCTGGACAACAGGAAGAACTTTTTGATGGATGAGTGTCGAGAGATAGGAGGAATGCATTGGAGGGAACTTGGTGGCATCAAAGAAGGTGCAGCTGGAAGGGGCCTTGGAGGCCATCAGCTCGGCCATTTTGCAGGTGAGGAAACAGGCTGGGAGAGTGTCAGGCTTACAAAGCCCTTTTTAGCTTCATTCCTGCTCTCACTCACCCATCCCTCCGCATCAGCTCAGTTCACCTCCGACCGGCGCCGGCCCTAGAACCTGCAGAACTGTTTCTTCCGTTGACTGCTGGGTCTGGATCTGGATCTGGAGACCCGCTAGCAGGGAAGTGCTCTGCGTGCAGGTGGGGGAGACGAGTGGAACACAAACCAGGCCACAGCAGTGGGGAGGCAGTGGGGTGGTGTGGCACAGGGCGGTGGCAGGTTCTGAGGCTTCTGGGATCCCAGTCTGGAAAATCCAGCCGGCCCGCTGGCGTGTACCTGATGTCTGCTGCAGACAAGACCCTGGTGCAAGCACGAGGCGGGGAACCCCAGACTGAGCACAAGTGTTCTGGCCTCCTGAGAGTCTGCAGCCTGAGAGAGCTCAGAGGCAAGGGAGGGGGTGGCAGGAAGAGACAGTACTGAAGATGGGTGGGTATCGTGGGCATGTGCAAAGGTGTGCAGGCTGGACTGCCCAAGGCCTTTTCAAGGGGGCCAGAGGGGGAGAGAGGGAAGGATTGGGAAGTTAGATGCTAACTGTAGGAAAATAGGTTAGGACCCATTGATTGACAGATTGACTCATTCATTCTTTAATCAGGTCTGGTACCTGCTGTATGCCAGGCTCTGGGGATATAAAGCACAGGACGTGTCCTTGCCCAAGGAGCTCTCCCCTTGTGTGGGTGGGGGAGGGAGCGCCGGGCTGTGCAGGATGAATAATGGGTAACGAGCCCCAAACAGGGGGTCGTTGCAGAGTTAAAGACACCTCAGGTGGCAGAGCTTAACATTAAACCGGCTGGATGGTGGTTAGGTAGCAGGAAGGACTTCCCAACAGTGAGAGGTTAAGATACAGGAACAGACCCCCAGAGGCTTGGAAAAGAGAGATGGGAGCCTTCTGGGGGAGGGTTCTTCCAAGGGGACCTGCAGCACTAGGGCCCTTCCCACCTGTTTTTAGTCCCAGCTGGGGGGGACTGGGGAAGGCACTGGCCTAGAGGCTGCAGGGCCCCTTTGGGCTTTGTGGGAGGCAGACAAGTTGCTGTCACTGTGACTTGGTCCTCAGTTTTGTTTTCCAGCATTTCTGGGAAGCTGCAAGGTAATTTCTCAGAACTTCTGTGATAGCTGCTGGGAGGCACATTTTCTAGTGACGCCAGCAGGAGAGGGCGGTGGGAGCAGGCAGGGAGGACGGGTGGGCGTGGGTACTGGGGTGTCAGGACGTGGCCGGCTGAGCCCTTGAAGCGGTGGGAAGGCTGGCAGGGCTGGTGGTGGTGGTTGGGGGGGTGGGTGGGCTCCAGGCGCTCAGAGAGGCCTCCTGAAAAACCACTCCTCCTTGCTTGCCCCTACGCTTGGGTCCAGCAGAGGGTGGGAGGGTCTGCAGGAGTGTCTGTCTGTGGACGCCCCCAACGGGCTTGGTAGGGAGGTGGCTGGGGTGAGGGGGCTGAAGGGTATTATGACGCTGCAGGGCATGCAGTGTGGGGGCAAAACCCTTTGCAGCTCAGTAGCTCTGCAGAAGCACTTGGAGCAGGAGGAGCAGGGAGTCCTGATTCCTCACCCCATCCCCCTGAGCAGAACAAAGACTTAGGCACCTGCTCCAGGAAGGACCAGAATCAGACACCTTGCTTCAGTGTCCTCCCCTGACTTCTTAGAACACCAAACGATAAGAATGTCAGTCCCTTGTGCAGTGCACAACCCGTGTTTCTGTGTGTGGCAGCCTTTCCCCAGAGGAAATGTGAATGTTTCCCTCTCTTTTTGGAGTTTCTCAGGTAAATGTCTTGGCTGGACTGTGGGCTGGGAGTCAACATACCTGCTGGGCAGGTCCGGCTGAGGGGAGAGTCCGGTTGTAGAGACTGACCCCTGGGGATGCACTGTGTGTGGTGCTGACAGAGAGTGGCAAGGGCATGCTCTTGGGTGACGGGGGGAGCGAGGCTGGGAATTTGTAACCTTTGTACATGTGGCCGGGGGCGTATACAGCACACTCGTGCATGTGCGTAGGAGCTCAAGCGAGAGGACTTTTTTGCCAGGTTACTCAATCCAGGAAAATGGTCTCAGAGTGCTCTGGGTGGGGCCCTGTGCTCGGCATTTTGAGTGTTTATGTGAGTTGGACTCTGTGTCCTGATGTGTGTGTCTTCAGAAGGGGGTGGGGCTGAGCCCTCTTTCCCTCCCCTGAAAGGCTCCAAAAAGCAGAATGGGTGATTCACCAGCCCCACCCACTCTCACTTGGTCCAGCCTCGGCCAGAGCTCAAAGAGGAAAGTCTTTGGGGGAAAGGTGGGGGGTGGGGGGGGGTGGATCCAGACAATGAGAGCCTGAGCAGATTTTGCTGGATTCGCCTGCAGTGCTCCCTGGGAATACACTTAGATTCTGTACTCTACTTTTTACCCCTCTCTGGACCCCAAACTATTGCCCCGAGCTAAGGTGGGGGGAGGGGAGGGCTGGCCAGGAAGGGGGACACTGTGGGGGAGAAGTAGGCGGGTGGAATGGTGGGAGGTGAAAACCGGGCCCAGGGAGGGGGAGCCAGGGAGGTGGAGGAGGAAGTGGGGAAATGCAAACCAAATGTTGGCCCAGGGTACAGTCAAGAAAAACAGACTCTTGCAGGAGCCTGGAGCGGGGCTCCCTTTAGGAAGGGCAGGAAGGGCTGGGACAGATGTTTGGAGAAAAGAAAGAAAGAAGGAAAAAAAAAGAAGTAGGAAAAAAATTGGAATGAAATCCACAGCCTGGAGGCAGGGCCATTCTCCCACAGTCTCTGGCCTGGTTTCTCTTGTGTTAAGGCCTGTGTTAAGGCTGAGTGTGTGTGAATAAATGTGCGTTCCCAGGGCGGGAGAACGTGCATCTGTACTCAGAGATGGGATGGGGCCAGGGAACCCCAGGATATACAGACTGTGTCTGTCTGTCTGTTCATCAGTGGTCTGGGGGTGGGGAGGGGGGCTCCGCAGTGAGGACAGCAGACTCCAGGCCACCGGCATCAGATCAGAAGGTGGAGGAAGTTTTGGTGGCTCACCGGGGTTGTATGTCTGGAGGTGTGTGTGTGGGGAGTGCAGGGTGGACGGTGATGGCTTGTGGGGGGGCTGTCTCCAGTAGGTGTCCCTTTGCCCCGTCTCCTTCACACCCCCTGCAAAGCAGGGCTTCTGACCCCCAACGCCACCAGCCACCAGCCACCAGCGGAGCCTGGAAGGAGGGAGGAGACTGGAGGCTGGGACAAGGGGGTGGAGTGGGGGGAGGAGGAGGAAGGGAGGGAGGGCGAGAGGCCCGACAGATGCTGGCTGGAGGAGCAGCGGCCTCATTCTCAGAGCTGCCTTCTGCCTGCTCCGCGAAGGCTGTGAGCTCAGGGGGGCCGTGTACAGGCTCCGGGCTTGGCCCGAGCGACGGGACCCACCAAAGATGACGTGGATCTGTCTGTCCTGCATGCTCTGGGTAGGTCTGGCTGCTTTAGCTAGGAGGTTGTACCCTCCACCCCCGGTCTTATCCTTAGGCTGAGAGCCATTGGTGGTCGGGTCTTTGGGGGGGAATGGAGGTTGGTGGTGAAGGCGGAGGGCCTCTCTGCCTCTAACTGACAGAAGGACAGACTGACTTGGGCAGGCCCTCAGCCGTAGTCCTTCCCCATCAACAGGGCCTAGGCCCTGGTTCTCGTGGTCGGCACATCCCCCCTCTCTACCTCTCTGGCCTCCACTTGAGTGCAGGGGCTGCAAGTAGAAGAAAGAACCAGAAGTTTGTTTCTTTTTGGGGCCTCTCCTGCCTGCCGCCCCCACCCCCTGCCATCTTGGGGAGGGGTGGGGGGGGGGAATTCCTCCCCCGCTGGGTTGCTCAGCCCAAACTGGAGAAGGTGGCTGTGCTAGGGGCCCAGGGAACGGGAGACACTGACCTAGCAAATGTAACCTGGGAAAGCCTGGCTGCAAAGAATTCTGCTGGGATTCCATCACTTCTGTCCCTTCTCCACTCACTTTCAGCCTCTACCCACTGCCATCCCTTCCTCTCTAGGCCTCCCATCCTTACGGACACCCCTGCCGCCCCTCCCCTCCTGCCCAGGAGAGGAAACCCCTGCCTCGTCCTCCTCCCCGGTTGAGGAAGGTGTGGGTTGAGGTGAGGGTGCTGAGGTGTGACCAGGCAGGGCTGGGGTGGGGGCACATGATGAGGTTAAAAGCCTCGTGGGAGAGATGGGGGCTGGGAGAGTCCCGGCTGTTGCAAGAGGGGTGAGGGCAGGGGCAGGAGACCCCTTCCCTAGAGGGGCTACTTGGCTGTCTGGGCTGGGCGAAGGCATGCACAGGGGTCAGGAGGGCGGGGAAGCCATCCCCGGCTGAGGTTCATGTCGTCTCAAAGAGAGTGATGACTGGTTTTGGGGGAGGGAGCTTTAGACCCGGATCCAGATGTGGCCTTTCCTGCCCCTTTCCCTGTTCTGGCCAGGCCCTAGGCAAGCTCAGTCTGAGGACAACCGTGGGACATCAGACTTGGGTAGCCAGGTGTACTTGGGACAGAGGGGGGAAGGGTGGGAGACGGGGCTGGGATGAGGGGCTTTGGGTGGAGTGTGGGGCTCTGGGGCAGGCGTGGGTCTGAATAGTAGACTGAGGGTGCCTGGAACATCCTGCACACGGGATGCATCAGTGGTTTGCCGGGCTGATGTTGACATCTGTAAAATGGGGGCTTTGGCCAAGTTCATCTCTCTAAGGTCTTCCGGCTTCCCTCGGATGAGCTTACAGTGCTGAGGACTGAGGTGGGCAGTGGGGGAGCCCTGCAGGGGGAACAGAGGGCAGTTAGACTTCCAGGGATGATAGGCTGCTGTGGATGGAGGAAGGGCCACCACTGCTCAGAGGTCGTGGGGAAAGTCCTTCATCCTGACAAGCCTCAGTTTCCCCGTGGGTAAAATGAAGATGGTAAAGGGGCATTGCAGAGAGGTAGGCGTGTGTGCCCTATGGATCTTACTGTCCTTTCTAAGAGTTGGGAGAAGGTGCTGTTGACCAAAGGGAGGTACGGGCGCTGTGACTTTGGTGCCTCTAAACCCCTCCCCTGCCCCCTCTCCTGGTGCCTTCCCAGCCCTGTCCCTCCTGGCCCTGTGGGACAGCCCAATGGGCACTCGTCTACGGGATGGGGAAGAGCTGAGGGAGTGGGCTGGGCAGAGGGGGTGGCCGTTGCCAGGGTGGGCTGCAGTCTGGGGAAGTGTGGACTGGACCGAGGGCCCCGTTCTGGCCGTGTCCAGGCTGTTGTCTCCCCCCTCCCCGACAGCTGCATGGGTAGTTGTACCGGCAAACTTCCTCTCTTCTGGGTAGGCCTTGGTGGGACTGGGGTGTGTGTTTGTGGCAGGGAATGGAGGGGTAGATGGCACCAGTTATGGAGATGGGGCACAGAAGCCCTGGAGACCTTGCCAGGGGGGCTGCTTCTGCCTCGAAAGGCACCTGGCGGTGGGAAATGCGTGGACTCTGATACTAGACAGGCCTCAGTTAAAATCTTAGTTCTATTACTTGCTAGATGGGCAGCCTTGGGTAAAACAGTCCCCTTTGTGAGTCTCAGTTTCCTGATCTGTAAAGTGGGAATAATAAAACGCACCTTGTATAGCTGGGATGAGCACACAGGTAATGTATGTCAAAAGATCAGGTGCCCAGGCACACAGTAGGTGCTCAGTAGATGCTGGTCCTTCCCCCTCTCGGAAACCTTGGCTCGTGGGATCCCCTGTATCCCAGATCTCATGTGCGGGGAGGATCTACCTGGGATGGCTGTTGTGGGCCGGGACCCCATCTCTGAGGCTCCCGACTGCCCAGAGCCTGGGGCCAAGAACTAGCTGGGTCTGCAGTTATTCTGGGGCCAAGAACTAGCTGGGTCTGCAGCTTAGGAAGGTAAACTGAGGCATCGTCTGGAAGAGATGTCTTGTGCCCTAGTGTGAGTGCATGATTGTCTATGTGTGCACATGTTCCCGGACAGGGATAGCTACAGATGTTTCATCTAAGAAGTAACGTATCTGCAGGGTATAGTTTTCACAAGCTCTAGGAATGAAACAAATATCACTTTATTAGCTGAGGGGTAGAGCTACATATTCTGCATGACTTGATTCTCTCATCAAATGCTCCCGTTTGTTTCTACATATCCGAGTATGGTTTATTTAGAAAATAATACATGCCCATTAATTGAGGCTTTTTGATGTTACGCCGATTGAGTTAGAGCCACTCTGTCCTCTGGAACTGGAAGGAACGCCTCAAGGGTGGTGGGGCTGAAAGAGACACAAGGCCGTGGCGGGGAGTGGCGAGGGCGCCCAGGCCCTGCCCTGAGTAAGCCACGTGGCCTCTGGCTGGCCACTCGACTTTTCTGGACCTCGCAGAAGTGTGGATAGTATTTTCTGAGGCCATTTCCAGCTGTAGACAATGAAGTGTTCTCTGTTCTGGAGTTGATGCTCTTCCCAGTGCTAAGCACATATTATTTTCAGAAGGGTCCTCACGAGCCCTCAGGTTCTCAGTGTGCAGTTTCTGCCACATAGACCCCAGTCTGACCTCCTGGTCCTGAATTTGCTGTCTCTGGAGTTTTGTTTGCCCGTGAGGGCTGTGCCCACCCGGGGCCTCCTGATAAGTAGGGTTTGGGACCTAGGCTGGGCTGGATGAGACTGACCAGGGTCTGAAACAAACCCCTCCTTGGGCAAAGCTTTTCAGAATGACTTTTGAGGCACAAAGTCAGAGACAAGTACCTCACTGTCTTTCTGCAGTGTTCAAAGGAAGTGCTGTGTGCTGGCTGACAGTGCCGTGCCTGGCCTTGATCCTGGCCTTGCTACTTGCTGGCTGTGTGCCCTTAGACAAGTAGCTTTACATCTCTGTGCCTCAGTTTCCCCACCTACCTATAGGGTTGTTAGATTTCAAATGAGCTAATAGACCCACACATTTGGAACAGTGTCTCTCACACAGTCAGGGCTCAAGAAATGTCAGCTCTTATCGTATGATGGCATGTTTTCAAAGTCACCCAGCAAGCTAGACTCAGGACTAGAACCTGGGTCTCCTGGTCCCCCATCAAGGGCTTTCCACTCTGGGACTCCTTCAGGGTAGGGTGTGTGGAGTCGATGTGAATGGGGCCAGGAGAACGATGTGAAGGCAGAGAACAATCAAGGCCTTCCCCTGCAGACAGCACACACAATGCTCAGGACACGGCCTCTGGAGCCAGCCTGCCTGGGTCCAAATCCTGACTCTGCCACTGGATAGCTGTGGTGGTCAGACAAGTTATTTTGCCTCTCTCTGCCTTTCTTGTGTACAGTTCCTTGACTTAAACAATTTCGTTTGAACCTCAGTGTGATTCCGTAAGGCACGAAGGGCAGGGACGACAAGTACCAGTTTCCAGCCATGGCGAAGGGGACCCACAGAGGGTAGGTGGCTTGCCCAAGGCCACATGGCCGCTGGGTTCAGTGTTCCTGGACAGGGAAGGTGAGGGCCGGTGCGGGGTGAGGGGTGTTGGAGCTCTGGTTAAAGGGGGTTGGGGGCGAGCAGCGAGGGGTACGGGCTGGTGTTGGGGAAGTACCGTGTGTGATGGAGAAACCGTCCGGCCATTGGGCCATGTTGGCACCCGCCTGCCTACCCACTGCCTGTCCATCCATTTCATGGATGATGATGGGGTTCTACTTTCTTCAAGAAGCTTGCAGATCTTGGGCTGATGATTACAATAAGATGGGTGTTGCCAAGAGGGAAGCTGTGGGTGTAGGTTAGGGGGTACCTAACCTGGATTGGCAGAGGCAGAGGTGTTAGGAAAGGCCTCTCGGGAGGCTTTTAATGCAGAGGTGAAGCTGAGAGCTCGGAAGTCCAAGTACAGCAAATGAAGATAGTTGTGGATGGATAGGACAGGGTCAACTAGCCAGGATATGGCCTTTGGGTAGAGGGGCACTGACGATGTGACTGTCAGGGCTCCTAGAGATGGCCAGGACGGGCCACTTCTGGCATACTGTTACAGATGATGGCAGTGAGGTGGCTAGGGACTTGGGACCTTGCCTCAGTCAGACCTGGATTCGAATCTTTGTTCCATCCTGCCCTACCTGTGTGTCTGGAGTAAGCTCCTCACCTCATCGTCACTGTGAGGGGTCCGTGAGGGACTCCGTGGCAGCCTCTTGCCGTGGCACCAGCCCATGAATGTGGCTCAGACTATCCCGTCCCTGTGTCCTTCCACCCCGGGAAGGATGGGCACAAAAAGGGACCTGGGACTTGTTGATCAGGAGCGTTGGGATGTGGTTTGTGAAGGAGCCGAGTGGCGCAGAGAGAGGCCAGCTGAGGGGAGAGATCATTCAGCTCAGGGGACCGAGTCAGGGGCTGAGTCCTGGGCTCCCACGCCTCCCATGCTCCTCTGTCACTTGGGAGGAACTCAGTGCCGCCCCCTGCCCTCCTCCTTCTGCAGAGATGCAGGGCTACTCACAGTCAGAGAGCTTTCTTCTGAGCTTGGATGGGTGGCTGGTGAAGGGGGTGACCTGTGTCCTCTCCCCGAGGGCAGGTCAGTGGGGTACAATTACACGGGAACTGAGGCCAGGCATCAACTCCATTCAATTCGCTCCTTCTTTAGGGATTACACTGTTCCAGCACCTGAGGGACATGGAGCAGAAGTACCGGCAGACATGTGTACCTGGGGAGCTAGTCTAGCGTGCACGCGCACGTGCGCGCACGCACACACACACACACACGCATACACACGCAGGAGTGACAGACAAGGTGAAACATAGCCCATACCTAGGGAGCTTTTACTATGTGCCAGGTGCTGTTCCCTTGGCTTTTGAGGCATTGCCTCACAAGCTATGGGTGGTTACTTTTATCAGCCCATTTAACTAAAGTGAGGCAGACAGGGGTTCAAACACTTGCCTGGGGCCACCCAGCTAACAAGGGAGGGGAGGGACAGTCACATTGCACAGAGTCCTATGATGCAGCCCCAGGAAAACACAACCAGGAGAGGAAGGGATACCTGGGTTGCGGGTGGGGGGCGGTGCTTAGCCTGAATTGAATCCTGAGGAACCTGAGGGACCTCCTGCCAAAGAGCCTAGAGTCTTCGAAACAGGGAAATCAAAAGGAGGAGGAATGGGTCCAGATGAAAGAAGATGAAAGAAACCTAGCAACGAAATGTAATACAGGCCTCTGCCTGAATCCTGAGTGCAAAAGAAAAACAAAACCAACGGCCCAGCTCTGAGGGATGTTAATGGGGCAAAAGGGGAAATGAGAGTATGAATTCAATATTAGATAATAGTACCACACTGGTGTGGAACTTCCTGCGCGTGAGAATCCGTGGAGCTTGTGTAGGGGCAGAGACGGAGAGGGAGCGCGGACCCAAGTGGCACATCATTAACAAACGGTGAATCACGGCCACGGAACAAGCATGCTCGTCTTTTCCAGCGCTTTTACGCTTTTCAAAACACCAAAAGAAGGCAGCAGTGGAGAGACTGAATCTGAGCCGGTGGTGTGTGGGGGAGGGTATGGGGAAAATCTCCCTGAGGGGGTGAGGTTTGGATGAGGCCTTCCAGGATGAGGACAGAAGCCTAGAAGCTTGGCCAGCTGAGAAGGGAGGACGGGCATGTTGGGAGGACACAACAGCAGAGCAGAGGCTCAGAGGTGGACGCGGGGCAGGGAGTCGGGGAGTGGGGTGTGGGGATTGAGATGGCGGGGGGCTGCTTACGGACCAAGGCTGCTTCCCCGGCTGGCTTGAGGGAGTCCGGGTTTCATCTTGGATTCATGGGTAGGCATGGAAGCATTCTGGGGGGAGTGGGGGCGTCAGTGACCTCATAGAGCTGTGCTCCTTAGAGGCTGCATGGAGGCTATGTGGGGAGCAGGGGCCCCGTGTCAGGGGACCAGAAGGCTGTTGCAGTAGCCATAGGTTGAAGTGACAAGGCCTTCAATAGGGCAACGGCCCTGGAATCAAAAAGTACAGGAGGGCTGAGAGTGTTCAGGAAGCAAAATTCAGAGTCTGGCAGCTGGGTGGATTGGAGGGTGGAGGGCCAGGAGTTGGGGGGTGACTCAGAGTTTTCCACCCTGGCAACCAAGAACACTGTCAGGCCATTAGCTGGCTAGCAGATTGCAGGTGGTGGTGGTGGGTAAGGAACTTTGGTGTGTATGTGACAGGAAGTGGGGTTGGGGGAAGTTTGCTCTTGAGGTGACCGGGGTCTCCCAGATGCCAGCCTGTGGCTCCTTGGGGAGTCTGAGTCTCCTCCACAGAAATGACAGCTGATGCCAGCCTGGCAGCCTAGCACAAGACTGCCAGATGTGGACTGGTGGATGGCCAGCAAGCAGGGCAAGGCCTGCCCTAGGCCTGCTTTTTGGTGACTCTCTTCCCTGAGGCTCACTGGCGAGTAGACTTCTGCCCTCTGGCCACATCCTCCAGGGCTCCTAGCCTCAGGGCATAGGGAACCTAGTGGGGATAGGGCTGGGGAAGTTTCTCTGGAGGGCGCAGGAACTCCTGAGCTGGAGGACCCCTAGGGCTGCCAATCCCCTTTCACTCCCCACCCCCACGCCATCACACTCTGCCCCCACGGGGCAGGGAGGAACCAACAATCAGCCTTTCCCACCCCAGGGCCCAGGACTCCCGCCAAATCTGTCGCAGCCAGATGTGCCCCGCCCCTCTGGCTGGGATGTATCTGGCAGGCAGGCTTGGCTGAATGGAGGGTAGGAAAGAGAGGATCCCCCTGAGGCCCAGGAAAGCCCTCTGATACTGGGTGGGCTTGTCACAGGGGCAGGGGACTCTGGGCTCGGAGGGTGGGGAAGTATGACTTCTGGGCTGGGACCCCTTCCCTTTTCCGGGCTCTGGCTCTTGAGGGAAGTGGGTGTTGGAGAGATCGGGGAGCTCCTGTTGTGTCTTCTGTGTCCCCCTAGTTTCCCCCAGGCCCTCCAGGAGCTAATCCAGCTAGGAAGGGTGGGTAGTGCTTTGTGAGGCTGTCTGCCACCTGTCAGGAAAAATGATGAGCACTGTCACAACAAGTGGTTACCCCTGCACAGAGTTTTGCACTTCACGGGCTCGTTCACGTCCTTTGCCTGTATCTGCAGAGTAACTCTGGGGGAAGGCAGTGAAGGTACCCGACCCCCATGTTTTTTCTTTGTCTGGATTTTAACATGTGGTCGTCGGGAAGTTCTCGTACCCCCTCGAGTCTAATCTTGTGTCCTTGTGACTTCTGCCCGCCCCCCACTGAGTTTTGTTTTGTTTTCAGTAACTTCATAGATCACGTCTGGTTCATTCTTACCGTGACACCTCCTTCAGATATTTGAAGACATAAGGTTCACCCACCCTAGACTTTCTCCTCCAGCAAACTGGGAAATCTTCATACCTCTGTGGGTGACCCTTTCAATGAAACTGCCAGATACCCATTGGATAGCCAGTGAGCCGATACTGTAAAGTGGAGGTCACAGCCTGGAGCCCCTTGCCTGGGGTTGGCCAAGCTGGCCTCCTCACTCCCACCTGGGTTCCCTAGACTCTCACAGAGGGGTGATATCTCATGAGACATCTCTCTGTGTCACCATGAGCATGTCCTGCCCTCCGTTCCTCCAATCCCTTCATCTCAAACGGGCCCATTGTTTCCCCTGCTCTGTCTATACTCAGAGGATCTTGTCTAAACCCGTCACTTCTGTCTGGGGACTGTGAGAACCAGAGAAGGTCAGTGATGTTCTCAAGGTCACCAGCCTAGACAGCAGGTCTCTAGATTCCCATCCCAGCACTCCTTGAGCCAGAGAGCCAGAATGGGGTGGGGGTGAGGGGCAGGAGCGTGCTGGGCCGTCGCCCACAGGCTGCTTAGAGAGGCCGCGAGTAAGGCCCCGAGTGTATCTGAAACCCTGTTCCTGTTCTCCAAGCCTGTGTGGGGAGAGATTTTGTAAACTCACATTTATGAGTTTGGGCAGGCAGAGCAGGCAAGCCCAGGGCCCACGGGAGAAGTCTGGGCGGTTGCTTGTCAGTCTGGAAGGCTCCGCCTGCTCCCCATCTGTTCACTGGGCAGCCAGGACCCTCTTTCGGGAGATTCCACTGCTCCAAGTGTACTTTGGGGAGAAGGTCTCTTTCTGCCGGCTTTGGGGGAAGGGCTGAATTTGGGGTATAGGTGGAGAAGTCTGGGGGATAAATCGGAATGGGGGGCCCTGCTTGACTCAGTGGGGTGGGAGAGGCAGGTTTAGGGGGTGGCTAGAGTAGGCCTGAAAAGACTGGGCTTAAGGGCTTCCTGCCTGCCTCCCCAGACAGGCCTTAAATTGAACTCCGGGTCCCCTTCCTGCTCCTCCCTCCAGCCCAGGGGGTGCTGCTGCATCTGACATTGGGCTGGGCCCCCTCCCTGGAATGTCTATGACAGAGATTGTCTGGAAGGCTGCCAGCCAGGGGCTCAGATGGGAAAACAGGGGAGGTGAGACCTCAGAATGGAGGGAGCTCACCTACCCTCCTTGCGGGCTGGGGGACAACTGAATGAGGTCCAGAGCAGGACAGTGCCCTGTCATGTCCTGCCCCCGTCCTCAGAAGCTGGAAGCACAGCTCCTAGGACCCAGCACGCTGGAGTATCAGAACCCAGGCCCTGCTGCTGGGCTTAGCCACTAGGGGGGCACTGCTGGGCTTCTGGCACCACTCTGGCTCCATTGCCCCCTGCCCTTGCCACTTCTGCCCTGGGCTTTGTCTCTGATCCATCCTGCCTCCCTGCCATCTCTAGCTGCCTGTCTCTTTGAATTTTGAGACAGTCTCAAACTTGAGATAGTTGCAGATACAGTGCAAAGAACTTTTTTTCTTGAGCTATTTGAGAGTAAGTTGCTGACACAATGCCCTGCCACCCTTTAATGCTTTCCTGGTTTTCCTACAGGGACTTTCTCCTACCTAACCCAACACAGCCATCAACGTCCGGGACCTGACATCAATACATGACTACTGTGTCCTCCTCAGACCCCACCGAAGTGTGGCCAGTTGTCCCACTGACGTCCTTTATGGGCATGGGAAAAATCCAGTTCAGAATCAGCCACTGCTTTTGGCAATCATTATCTCTTTAGACTCCATCAGTCTGGAAATCTCCTCCATCTTTCCTTGACTTTTGTGACCTTGTCACTTTTGATGATTATAAGCCATTTAATTGGTAGACTGTGCCTCGATTTGTGTTGGCCTGATGTTTCTTCACGATTAGATTCAGCTTGTGTCTCTTCGGCAGGGAAGTGGCAGAAGTGATGTTCTGTTCTCAGTGTGTGTCCGCCATGGTGCACGATTTCCAGTCTTCCCATTACTGGTGATGTTCGCTTTGATCATTTGATTAACGTGGAGTCTGCCGGGAAAAGTGACTTTTTTCCCTTTGTAATTTATAAAAGTGTGGTGTGGTGAGGTGCTTTGAGATTTGTAAGTATTCCGTTTCTCATCACACTGTGAATTTTTTCACGTATTTTGCATATCAGCATGGGCTCATTTAGGCCACTGCTATCGTTCTGTATTGTGATGCTCAAGTCTTCCCAGAGTTAGCGTTTGGGGGCCCATTCAAGCTGGCTCCTGTGTCCCTTTGTCTGTCTGCCCCTTTGATTCTCTGGTTCCCTTTACAGTCTCTGTGTGTTTCTATCTATTTCTCTTATTCTCCATGTGTGCTTGTTCATCTCTGCCTTTGTCTCTGCCTTATCTCTGTCTTCTTCCTCTCTGACTCTCTGTTGTCTTTCTCTGTCTTTCTCCGTTTCTCTGTCTTTATCTTTGTCTCTCGGTCTCTCCAACTCTGAGTTTCTGTCTCTGTCTCTCTCTTTCCCTCTCTATCTCTCTGCCTCTTTGTCTCTCTGGCTTTCTGTGTCTCTCTCATTTTGTCTGTTTTTTTCTCTCTGCATCTCTCGCGGCTCAGACTCACTCTGCCCCCCCAGGACTCACCACTGCAGTGTCTTCAGAGAGGAGTCCTGGACCTGCTAGCTTTCGGGATGCTCTGAACACACAAGTCGCCCCCTCCGGCCCCTGTGTCAGCGCTTGGAGGCTCTGGAGCAGGGCACAAGGAGGGGGACCTTGAAGAGAAGAACCCTCCCCTGGGACTTCAGGGTTTGCTATAGGTTGTGTCTCTGTGTGTGGCCATGTGTGTGCAGAGGGGTGTCAGGGAGCCCTGCGCAGGGTGAGGGAGCTGCCGATGTCTGTGTTCTGCCGGCCCCTGCTGCCAAAGCCGGGAAATGCATCAGGTTGGACACCAGGGTGAGGGGTCTTGGAGAGGCATGGCGCCCGTGGGCAGGGATGGCTTCCCGGAGCATCCACGGGAAGCTCCCTGAGCCTGGGCCTGGGCTGAGGGCTGCAGATGGGAGGAGGGGGTCCTAGGCAGTGTGGGTGCAGGGTTTTGTGGCTTAGAGTGTGTTCCCATATGTGGTTACAAAGGACAGACTGTCAGAGTTTGAGGGTGTGGTGCCCAACCTCATGCCATCCAGAGCAGGAAACCGAGGCCTGTGGCCGCGGCGGCTGGTGACTGGCTCGGGGCTCACGGCCAGTCGGACACAGAGAAGGCTGGACTGTCAGCCTGCCTCTCATCACATGTGTGTGGTGCTGTCGTTTTAAAAAGGAGGTTTAAGGGGCGCCTGCCTGGGTGGCTCAGTTGGTTAAACATCCAACTCTTGATTTTAGCTCTGGTCTTGATCTCAGGGTTGTGAGTTAAAGCCCCGTGTTGGGCTTCGTGCTGGGTGTGGAACCTACTTAAAAATAAATAAATAAATACATAAGTAATAAATAAATAAATAAATAGATAAATAAATAAAGGGGCACCTGGGTGGTTCACTCGGTTAAGTGTCCGACTTCGGCTCAGGTTATGATCTAGCCGTTCGTGAGTTTGAGCCCCGCATTGGGCTCTGTGCTGACAGCTCAGAGCCTGGAGCCTGCTTCGGATTCTGGGTCTCCGTCTCCCTCTGCCCCTTCCCCACTCACACTCTGTCTCTCTCTCTCAAAAATAAATAAATGTGAAAAAAAATAAAAAAAATAAATAAAAAGGAGATTTAACATGCCAATATTTTCATAGTGCAAAGAACCAAAAATAAAGATGGAAGAAGCCCGGTCTGGGGCAGGAGGTGGTAGGGATGGGGGTGAGAGAGAATGGAGGGACGTGGCACATTGGCGACATGGGGACACGGACAGGGAAAGGAATTAGCTGTGTTCACACATGGTGATGAAAACGAGGTGCTGCTGCTCCGTGCGACTGTGTGGATAAACCCCACGGATTAATCCTGAGTGACAGAAACATCACAGTGAAGCTTAGAGCTCCGGCAAAATGCATCTTTGGTGAAAGGAGTCGCCACAGTACTTACCTTAGGGGGCTATTGACAGGGTCGGCCATGAGACAGCCTCCCGGGGTGTGGTTGTGCGGTGTGCGCATGTAAAACCGTATTGAGCAATCCATTTAAAATCAGTGTCCCGGTAGGCTGACCCAGCTAATTGTGGGAGTCTGGGTCACACTCAGCTTTCTCTCTCCTGGGGCACCTCCTCCCAGAAATGGGCCCAGGCCTGTCACCCCTGACGGGGCTCTCACTTCTCCTTTTCCCCAGTCCTTGCCCACTTGTCCCCTAGTCCCCTCCTCCTCCTTCCCCGGCCTTCTGCCCAGGCCTGATCACTGTGCCTCTCCCCCCACCCCCCACAGCCGGAGGATCTGGAGGCCCCCAAGACTCACCACTTCAAGGTGAAGACCTTCAAGAAGGTGAAGCCCTGTGGTATCTGCCGACAGGCCATCACCCGGGAGGGTTGCACCTGCAAAGGTGAGCAGCTGGTCAGGCTCTGGCGGTGGGTGGGGGGGAGAGCACTGCCATGGGAACGAGGTGGCCTGGGGCCGGGGCAGATGTCCTCGGGGTCCTAGCCTGGAGCCTGGTTCTCCTGTGGGGAGATGTGCTACGCACACCAGATGGCAAGCTTGTGGGTGTGTGTGGATGGTACCTGGCAGGTGTGGGTGGCACGGGCATGACCTGTGGCTTGTGAGCGAATGGCCGGGATGCGTGTGGATGATATGAAGAAGGCACGCGGAAGGGGTGTCGCATGTGGATGGCGTGTGGACGGTGCGGGGGAGGTGTGTGGATGTGTGCCTGGCACTGAGGAAGATGCCAAAGCTAGGGAGGAGTGCAAGAGGCTCTGAATACGACTTGGGGGAGAGCCTGGCGGCTGCTGGGCTTTTTCAATCACTGTTCTCATGTGCTTCTGACACGGCCTGGGATTTGGCTGTGACTGTTGCCAGAGAGGTCAGTGTCTTGCCCCAGATCACACAGTAAAATCAGCAGGGGGGCCCCGCGCACAGTCTCAGTGATGGTGACTGACACCCCCCACCCAGCGGCCCTACCAGATGCTTCCTTCTCCTGCCCCCCCCCCCACCTCCCATCAATCGCCAGGGCCCCCAGTGTAGTTTGAATCACTGAGCCTCTCCAATTCAGGCTGGCAGCACCTGTCATCCGGAGGGCTGACTTCAGCTCTTGGCTTCCTGGCCCACCCTCTCCAATCTACTGTCCTCACCAGCTCCAAGAGGGACTCCACGTAGATCTGGTTATGTCAGCTCCCTGGTAAAGGTTCGGGAGCCCCCACTACGCTCAAGACAAAGCACTGACTCCTTCCTGTGCCTCCAAGGCCCAGCAGGATCCACCCCGTGCCAGCTCTCTGACCCATCCGCCCTGTCCCCCAAGCCCATACTCACCCCGGCTGCACCTCGCTCAGTTCTGGAATACGCCAAGTATAACAAACATGCCAGAGGGGCCGGGCTCCTTCTTGCCCGAGGGTCTTCACTCACGTGGCTCTACCCGGACTCTCCCCTCCCTCCCTGCCAGTCTCGGCGGGGCTGGGAAGCTGGGCATCAGAGCCTAGGGAGCAAGCACGAAAGCACTTAGTATGAAAGCACTCACATGGATCTCCTGCAGGGCTCGCAGCCTCCGGAAAGTGCTAGTGTCGCCCTCAGTTTACAGATGAGGAAACCAAGGCTCAGAGTAGTTAAGTCTCTTGCCAAGGCACACAGCTGGCTGGGTCCGAGTGGGGTTGTCGAGGGTGTGCTCTCTGGGGGAGGGAAGTCCTCCTAGACAAGGAGTTTCAGCAGTATGTTGGAGGGGGGAGTGGGTGGATGGGAATGTGTGAGTGTGTGTGAATGTGCACGTGGAGGCATTCTAGGCACGTCCTGCTATGCGCAAAGGGCAGAGGTTAATGGTCCTTGACTGAAGAGCTGGGGACGCCCGGAAGGAATTTAGGAGGCACAGGGACTTTTGCAGTACCAAAGTAAGCCGCATGGTGTCACCCTCCTCCCAAGAGGTCCAGCTGGGACGGTGTCGGGTTAGGGTGGGAGCCGGGAGAGTCAGGAGGAGATTGCTGGGGGCGGCGTTTTCCATTTTGCTTGCGTCACCGCCCCCACCCGACCCGGCCGGGTGAACCTGCTGAAGTTAGCCCCTGAGCCTCCATTCCCTCCACCTCCCACCAGTTCCTTCCTTCCTTCCCTGGTGTGCCTTCCCTTCACCCCAGACCGCCAGCACTCCTCTGATAGGAGGCAGAACAGGGGTGGGGTAGAAGGAAGTCTGGCACTCAATGTCTGACCTTGGCACATCTCTGGCTGCAAATTCTGTAATAGTCTGTAGTCCTAAGTTCCCCAGTTGACCTGGCTTGAAGGCCTGGGTTGAGGAGGGGATGTGAACCTGTGGGAAGGGAAGGCCGCCAAGGTGAGACCTGGGTTTTACCTGGTTCGGAGCTTGGCCCTGCCAGTGTGAACCAGAGTGGAGGGCAGGTGGCCAGTGAGCTGCCAGGCTGGTTTGGCAGCTCTGAATGAGTTATTGAGAAGTGGGAAGAAAGCCAGGACTGCAGCCCAGAGGCACCACCAGGTGTCAGGACTGGGCCATGGAAGGGCTGGGGCTGGGCCCAGCAAGGGAGGATTGAAGACTCCCAGCTCTACAGGAGACTACGATGTGCATTCTCAGCAGAGGGTTGGGGTCACCAGGCCTGGGGACGGGGTTGGAGCCACTGGGCTTGTTGGTGAGAGATACAGGAGTGGGCCAACTCTCTGTGTTTTGGAACCAGAAGGTGGCACAAGATGGACAGACCCCCTTATCCACCCACCCACCCATCCATCCACGGCCACCAGCTATGGTTGTACAGGTTGTTCCCCAGCTAAGGGGGTGATTGTGGACTAAAACCCAGGTCATGTTTTGTTCACCAAGCCCAAACCGAAGGGTTTGTGGTGCTCTCTGGTTCCTTTTTTGGTCTTCGAGTCTGGGGTCACAACATGGTCATTCTCTGGATTAGTGGCTGAGGGTGATGAGTGTGGAGGGGTGCATGGAACATCAAGGCTCTGAATTCAGTCTCCTTGCAGTGCGGAGGGCACTCCAAGTGCAGGCATGGAAAGTGAGGGCACTTTCCTAGATCTAGAGAAATGGGGGCGTTTGTCCTGTCTCCCTCTGGCTGACCTGCTCTATCGCTTGGACCAGTCTTCTGCTCCCTGCCTTCCGCATTTCACTGTTTAATGTACTATGGCTGAAGGGGTTGGGGTCGATGATGGGGATGGGGAAAGGAGTCAGGGAACCTAGGGTCTAGTTCTGGATGGGGAGACTCAAAGATGGACAATGCAGGCAAAGAACAAAGGTGGCAGGACATTTGGGCATAAGTATGACTGATATACAGGCAGAGAGGTCACTGTGAGACTGTCACCAGTCTTTTCCTTCCCTGAGCCTGTTTCCTCCTGTGTACCATGGGATTAGTAATAAACCCTGTCCTGCGTCTCTGGGGGGGTGGTTACTGTGAGGAACACTGAGGTTCTGTGTGTGGCTGTAAAATGAATACCAGTGTTCTGGACTAAGGCTCCCTGTGAGGGAGACAGATGGATGAGACAATGGGAGGAGAAGAGGCCCCAGGCCTTTGTTAGCAGTCCAGGCACTCTGTCTGGCCCTGCCACTCACAGGCTGTATGACCTCAGATAGATCACGTCACCACTCAGGACTCAGTTTCCTCAACTGTAGAGAAGGGGCTGGACCAAGAATGCTCCCTGAGCCCCGGCCAGTGGGAGGGCCTGGAAAACTCCTCTGTTGGAGTCTGTAAAGGCTAGATAAGTCTCCCAGTGTAGGTTGCCACCTCACCTCCTGCACACACAAGGACATCCACCTGGCAGTCGTGAACTAAGGGCCCTCTGGGCTGGACGCTGTACCAGGTACTGGTGCCGAAACCCAGCCCCTGACCTGGGAAGACAGACATGCCATCAGACAATCACAGAACATGTGGCCAAGCTGACACAGAGGTGTATGAGAAAGGTTGTCTCTGACTTAGCAGAGATTTTCCTGTTAGGCTTCATCAGGGAAGGCAGAAGGAGGCTGGGTCTGGAGGGATGTTTATGAGTTCCTCAGGTCAAACGGTGGGTTTCCCCCAGGTCCTTGGGGGCAGTGCTTTAGGGAGTCTAGGGCCTTGCTAAAGGGCTCTAGCCTTCTGCTAGGCTGAAAGCTGAGAGGAGAGACCAAAATGCCGGCTCCAGAGCCCAAGGATTGCCATCTGGGCCTCGGTGTGGGCCTAGTTTTAGACTACCTCCTTTCTCAATGCCACTGACCAGCCTGGAAGGCAGGGGAGGTGCCTGCTGCCTCCCCAGAGTGGGATGTACCCGGGGAAGACAATTCACCTCTCAGTGGGACAGGCCTACTCAGAAGCCCTTACTGGTTGGATTTGGGGAAAACTTGTTTCAGGGAGCTCGTTCTCCTCTGTTATTTCACTGACAATGACAGCTTTCACCCTGTTTCTGAGGACCTCTTTGGAATCATTGGAGGCAGCCTGGTAGGGTGGAAAGACCCCAGGTTCTTGTCGTGGCTTGCTATGCTCTGGCTGTGTGAGCTTGGGTGAGACACTTAACCTCTCTGGGCCTGACTTTCCCCTTTCTCTAGAAGAGGGATTGGACTGGATTAGAGGTTCTAAACTGTTCTCCAAAGGAACTGGATTTTTTTTTTTTTTTTGGGGATACTTTAGGGGCCTGAGAAGGTAGGAAAAAGGAGAAATCCAAGGGAAGGCTTGAGGGGCTGAGACTCTGGAGCCCCTGCCCATTTGAATCAGAAAAGCTCTGGTTGTGGGAGTTAAATGTATCAGGAGGCAGAATGGATGGTGGTTTTGTACTTAGCCCAGGCGTCCTGAATTCATATCCCAGCTCTGCCGCTTACAAGGGAGAACTTAGGCAGGTCGCATAACCCCTCTGAGCCTCAGTTACCTCTCCTTTCAAATGACACACATCACACACCTCTCTCCTTGACTTACTTTGGGGATGAAATGAGATAATATGTACACATAAAGGGCTCAGAACAGAGTCTGGTACAGAATGAGCATTCCTGAATGGTAACCAATATCAAAGGAGTCCATGCGCATGATGGTAGCCAATATCATAGGAGTCCATGTGCATGAAAGTTTCAAAAGCACTGGACGGGATGATCTAGAAGTTTCTTCTCACTCAACTTCAAAGTCTCATGGCGCCCATACCTCTGACCATCCCTTGCATTAGTTGGGGTTCTCCAGAGAAACAGAACCAACAGGATGTGTGTATAGATGGATGGATGGGTAGGTAGGTAGTTGATGGATGGATAGAGATAGGTAGGTAATTTGTTTTAAGAAATTGGCTCATGCAGTTACAGAGACTTGGCAAGTCCAAAATCTGCAGAGTAGGTCATCAGGCTGGAGACCCAGGGAATTGCAGTTCAAGTTCTAAACTAGTCTGTTGGCAGAATTTCTTCCTGCTTGGGGAGGTCTTTGTTTTATTCAGGCCTTCAACTGATTGGATGAGGCCCACCCACATTATGGAAGTTAATGTGCTTTACTCAAAGTCTCCTGATTTAAATGTTACTCTTATCCATAAAAAAACCCCTTCATAGAAACAACTAGAATAACGTTGAACAACTGTTTGAATACCATGGCCTGCCCAAGGCCATGGAGATCAGCAGAGCAGGGAAGGGCTGTTAGGCTGGGTGGGCAGGTGGGTGGCTGGACTAGTCACTCTGTCAGCTGGGGAAGAAGCTGAGGCCCACTGGGGGTGTGGGCGGTTATTGCTGGGGTCAGGTGCACACTGAGGCTATGTGCTCATTTTCCAAGCCGAGGCCAGGAGGAAAAGGCCATTTAGATCCCAACAATGTTGGCTTCCTGTGTTCCTGAGAGGCAGGAAGCCACCTCAGGACAGAGTCCTGGCAGCCCAGTGAGCCAGTGAGGCGGGAGCTGGCTGAGGGCTGGGGTTGGGGGTGCAATTTTCCACCCCAGAAGGTAACCTATGGACCCCTCTACACTATGGGGCTCTCAGCTCCCTCTTAGGCCACCAGCTGGTGTATCAGGAGCCTGGAAGGCAGGGGAGGTGCCCTGCTGTGTGGGGGTCACTGTTGACACCCATGGGCAGAGATGGGACTCTCGGGGCTGCACGGAGCTTTGGTTTGATGGGATCACTCCCCAGGGGGCTTCATCTTGCAGAGTCACTGGCTTCAGAGGCCACTGTCTTCTGTGGGAGCTGGGGAGGGCCACGGTTCGCTCAGGTGGGGTTGATCCTGAGATGTGCATCTGGGAAGGACTCAAGCGTGGAGGACATCAGGCTGGGAAGGGTGGCGTATTCCTGCCCTTGACCCTCAGTGAGGTGTGGTACAGTGTGGAGTGGGCATCCATGTCAATCACAGGCTGGGTGTTTCCTCCAGTGTGTGGGATGTGCGCAGGGTTGGAACCTGGGCTTCCCCTGCTTTCTTCGCTGTTCGCTGGAGGGAGGAAGAGACAGGTGGTGACTGGTGGGGAGACCGGTGGGTAACACAGACTCTCACAGCTGGAAGAGGGCTTGAGGACCATCTGTTCCAGGGCTCAGTGATGTAGGGAACTTCAGGGGTAATGTAGGCAAATGAGTGTGAGTCAGCAGGGCGTGGTGGGGACCAGAGAGTGGGAATGACTTACTTGCCTCACGTCACACAACTATATGATGGCAGTTGGGACCGGAAGCCGGGCCTCCTGACTAGGAGTTGGGGGCTCTCCAGTATAATAACAGTAGGGATGAAAAGCTGCTATGCTGTGGGCCGCCCACATATAGGGAGTCAGTTAATTCCCATAACAACCGTGTAAAGTAGATACGGTTATTGCCCCCATTTTATAGATGAGGAAATTAAGGCTCAGAGTGGTTAAGTAACTTGTCCCAGGTCACAGAGCATGACCTACATCTGAGCTGAGAGCCAGTCTACACGCAGCCAGGTAGGTAAGTGGGTAGATGGAGAGCTGGACCAGGTTGGATCGTAGGTAGTATTTGTACTGACACACTCGGAAAGCACTGACCACGGTCCCTATTTGCCCTTTCCCAGCAGGAGCTGAGCTGAAAAGTAGGGCTCACCTACCCTCTCTTGTGTCTGTTTCATTGCCCCGGAACATCAGCCCCAGTCCCAGTGGTTTGGGCTGGGGAGAATTTTTCCAGTTTTAAGTGTACTCCACGTGTGTTGAGCCCCATCTGTATGTCAGACCCTGTGCTAGGAGAAGGGGCAGGATACCAAGCTGCCAGGTTGAACAGGACCTGCCTGGGAGCACAGAGGAGGAGCCTTTGAGTGCCTGATCATCTAGGGAGGGGCGTTTTGAACTGGGCCTCAGAGGATATATATGAGTTCACCATTTCAGGCCTACTAGCCTCAATGTCTTTTGGGGGAGTTCACTGTGGCAGCAACAGATCTCTTTTGGGGCAGTGGCTGGAGGCGAAGACAAGACCTGCCTGTGCGGGGCCTTATAAGCGTGCTGAGGTGCTGGACCAGGTGTTTCTAAGAAGGAGTATAAATGCGATTGGTTTGCACTCGAGAATGGCCTGTGGTTCTGTGGATTGAAGGAGGACAAGGCTGGAGGGGAGACGGGGCCCAGGGAAGGATAATCGGCCCGAACTGGTGCAGTGGTGGGGGGCTGGCAGGAAAAGGGGGACCCAACTGCCTCTTTGGAGTTACTTTCTGGGACAGGATGACTAATCATATTGTAGGGTAAGGAGAGGGGAGAAAGGGTTACGGGGAGGAGCATGCTGGTCCCAGGACGCAAGGCAGGACTGAGAAGATGGCCTCTGGCCTCAATTCCCAGCAACAGCCTTTAGCCTCTTGCTTTCTGAGGGATCCTGTGCCCTGGTTTCTGTGTTGTTTATCTGTAGCTACTTAACACATCATCCCCCGACTTAGCAATTTACAATGAATATGCAATTATTATGTCACAGAGTTTCTGAGGGTCAGGGGTTCCCGTGTGACTTAGCTGGGTGGTTTGGACCCTGGGTCCCTCATGAAGCTGCGGCCAGGGCAGTAGTCATCGGAGGGCCTGACAGACAGGGCCTGGAGGATCCACTTGCCAGGTGGCCTGGGCCTGTGCCTGACAAATGGGCGCAGGCCGGTGGCAGGGGGCCGCGGCCGTTCCTCGCGTGGCCCTGTCTATAGCGCCTCGTGGCATCGGAACTCGCTTCTGCCCCAGCAAGTGATCCAAGAGACCAGGGCTGAAGCCACAGTGCCTTTGATGACTGAGCCCCAGAGGTCACACACCAGCCTTTCGATGATATTCAGTTGGGTGTATAAAGCAGCCCTGTTCGTTGTGTGAGAGGGTTCCGGGAGGTGCCATTGATCTGGGAAGTGAGAAGCCAGCAGAATGTCATGCTCAAGTTTCAAATTACAGCAGAGGGGATGTGCAAGTCAGAGTAGGAAATACTGCCCCGGGTGTGTGTAGGGTTGCTGAGAAGGAGTGACTAAGATTGTGAGCGCACAGTCCCTGGAGGGCACTCAGGGCAAGAGGGCCTCCTTGGGGAGTGGTGGGCAGGTGCTCCTAAGGTGTCAAAAGCTCTCAGCAGAGCTGCTTGGAACCTGCCACTTGAGTTGAGTTTGCCGAGCTTTTGTCTTCTGGGCTCTGGGGGGTTGGGGGAGGTCTTCCCTTGCTCCCCACTGTAGAGCTTTCAAGGGCAAGTTCTCTGCATTCCAGCACGCAGGGAGCCCTCAGAACACTGTACTGCAGTTGCCCGATGATTTCTCCATCTGCCCTCCATTCAAGGGCATTTGTGGAGTGTCTGCCCACTGTGTGATAGGCAGGGCTGCCCTGTATGGTCATGCAGGCTGTTCATTGCCAAGGGCGCCTACCCGAGGGAGCCCTGGAAGCAGCCACTCTTTGCTCTCCAAACCACACACTCAGGTACAGAGTGGGGTCTGCCTGGAGAGGGGGCACCTCCTTGCCATTTCCACAAAGATACTCTACTCAGCTGTGTGTCCAAGGGGTTGGTTTGCTCAGAGGGTAAGCCTTTTTCTAATTTGCACAAAGCTGCTGTTTGCTGTTGTGGGCTGGAGCAGATACCGTTCTAGCTACTGGGGATATGGTGCGAATGAGACAGGCATGCTCCTTGTCCTGGTGAGTCTAGTGTAGGGAGATGCACTATTCATAAATGAGCAGGAATTGCCCACGTTGACTTCAGACTGTGAACTGTATTAAGAAGGAAATTATCAGGGTACCACTGAGAAAGAATATTGGAAGTACCTAATGTAATTTGGGTGGTCAGAAAAGCCTCTTTGGGGAGATAGATGGCTTTCGGTGGATTCTAGAAGTAGGAGAAGGATTTGGCTTGGGGAACAATAGACGGCTGGGGTGAGGGAGAGTGTTCCAGGCAGCCAGAACAGCAAGTGCAAAGGTCCTGAGGCAGGCAAGAGTTTGGTGCATTCTGTGAACTGTCAGGTATGCAGTATGATACTGGAGGAAGATGGAATCCTGGCTGTTGGTATCTAGACTGGGATCAGGAGGCCCAGATTGGATACTTAGGGATCCATTTTAATGGATAGTTAACTGTTGGGGGCAGAGTATGGCTCAGGGAAAGGCTAAGAGTGGGGTAGGAATGATTAAATGGGGGTGTACATAGATTCAGGGGAGATCTTCAGTCAGGTCCAACTCATCAATCATTTGTTAAACCTCTACTGTATACCAGGCACTGTGTAGTGTGTGTGTGTGTGTGTGTGTGTGTGTGTGTGTGTGTGTGTGTGAGAGAGAGAGAGAGAGAGAGAGAGAGAGAGAGAGAGAGAGAGAAAGAGAGAGAGAGAGAGAGATCCTTCCTTTGAAGGAGCCCACAGCTGTAGGAACCAAGGAGGTGATGGGAAACATGCTCTCTCTGGTGATACCTGCAAGGAGGTAGGGAACAGTGAGGGAGGCCTCCAGATGAGGGGCCCAGGACTTTTTCCTGAAGGCCTGGGATTTGATTAGCAGAGGAAGGGGAAAGCTCCTTCAGGCTGGAGGTAGTGGCCCAGTGGGGGGCCGGTCTGGCTGGAAAGGCCTTCAGAGCTCAGGCCACACTCAGCCTGAGGCTTTCTCAATTCCATGTTCTGAGGCCAGAAAAGAAGGTGTGGAGGTGGGGCTGGGGAGTCTGAAGGGGAGTTGCCACGCTGGGGTAGTGAGAGTGGGGAGACAGAGAAGCAGAAAGGCTAGCAGATGGGCATGACTTGTTTTGGGTGGCCAGGGGTGGATACGTCTTGGTGTGGCCAGGGGCGGAGAAGTCCCTGAGCTGGGCTGGGTGGCTGGTGGGGTCAGGAAAGCCTTGTGCAGCCACAGCTGAGTCACACGCCTGAGCTGGGGCCAGGACTAGGTTCTGGGAGAACAAGGTCCCAGGCGAGGAGGGCCAATAGCCAAGGTTGAATCCTAGGCTCCACCCATTGTGCCTCTGGACTTCCACTCCCACGGACCAATCAGAAGCCTTGGTATGGAGAGCCCCAGAGCCTCTTTTGGCAACTCTGGGCCTTCCTCTGTGCCTCAGTCTCCCCTTTTGCATTCTGCTGAGAATCAAGTTGGCTCAAAGACAGAAAAGGATTAGAGGAACTGTGGATCCAAGAGGTCAGGGCAGTTGGCTGTGGCTACCAAGGATTTGGGGTTGCAGCAGCTCCCCTGCCTCCCCGACCCCTGTTCTCTAACCAGTGCTGCTAACCCACTGGTCGTGGGTAGCAAATAAGGTCGTGGTAGCAAATAAGGTCAAGTCCGTGTAGGAGCTCAGCTCAGGAGACCCCTCACTCCATCTGTGGGACTTGGTGGGAGGGCACCAGCAAACCCCAGGGTGGAGGGCCCTGTGGGTGGGGCAGGCAGGGCTGGGACATTCCAGACGGAGGGAACCCCAGAGGAAATTTGATTCCAGCTTCTGGTAGTGGGAGGGCAGAATTAAGTCCTGTGTGTGTGTGTGTGTGTGTGTGTGTGTATGTTTCAAATGATGGACAAGAAGTTTGTGAGCCTGTCTGAGCATCTGTCCATATGTCTGTGTCTACACGTCCGTGTCAGGCTGTGTGTTGGTGTCCCTGAGTCAGAGGTTTCCCTTGGGCATGAGTGTGAGTGTGTGTGAGGCTATATGTGTACATATGGTTATGTTTGCAAGTCTGGCTGAGTGTACGGGTATAAGTGGTTATGGGTGAGTCTGTGTGTGTATGGGTGTAAATGCGAATGTATGTGTGCACCCGTCTTCTCCTGGACTGTAAATCCGGTCCGTGTGTCCCTCTCTGGGGGAGAGTGAGTGGTGCGATTGTGGTTCCTGGGGTGCCGACTGCCTTCCTGGCGCGCGCGCGCGCGCGCGCGCGTGCGTGTGTGTGTGTGTGTGTGTGTGTAAGGGGAGAAGGCCCCCGTTATTCCTTGGCGCGGCTGGCATGGGGCCTGGGTCCGGGCCACCTCTGCCCCTGGCAGGGATCCAGCGGGGGAGTCTGTCCCCCCCTCCCCTCCTCCTGTTCCTCCCACCTTCGCAGGCCTGCCCCAGGGGCTCTGGTGATGGGGGCTCGGTGCCTCCCGGCCGGAGGGTCCGCAGTCCCCGGCGTTCCCACCCCGCGGGCCCCGGGGAGCTGCGGCAGCGGCCCCCCTCCGCCGCCTCCTCCCTGCGTCCCTCCTTCCCTCCTTCCCTCCGTCCCTCCTTCCCTCCTTCCCTCCTTCCCTCCCAAGCGCGGAGTGCGGGCGGGGGTGGGAGGAGATTCGCCGGAGTTTCCATTTCATACCTCGCGGCTAAACTTTCTTTCTGTGTCTCGCCCTCTCACAGTCTGCAGCTTCTCCTGTCATCGGAAATGCCAGGCCAAGGTAAGGGGCCGCGGGCCGCCTGGCTCTGCGGGGGGCTCGGTGACGGGACTGGTTCGGGTTCTGGGACGGGAGCGGGGGCACGGGGGGCGCCCGGGGCGCCGGCGGGCCGGGGGCGGTGCGCGGGTCGTCCCCTGCCCCGCTCTTTGTTTATGCCAAGATTTGGGGCCGGGAGCGGCCCGGGTCAAGGTGAAGGCGAGGGCCGGGACTGGCGGGAGGAGGGCGGGGGAGGGGGAGGGGGCTCTGGATGGGGGCCGCGCGCGGGGTCTCCGCGGCTCCTGAACGTGGCTGGCGGGGACCAAGCTCCGAGGGAGGGGCTTCTGAAGGCATTTCCCTTGGTTGGGGGGGGGGGGTGTGCTTGTGGGAGTGGAGGAGGAGGAGGAGGACGACGCGTTTCAGTTATCCCATGGGCCGCGCAGAGCCCTGGTTGGCCCAATTGGGGGCAATCTGGAAAAACTCGGGATGGGGGCCACAGTCAAAAGACCCCGAGGGCGGGAAAACGGGGTAGGTAGAAGTGGGGATGAGGTTGGAGGTCAGGGTTTCCCTGGGCCTGGAATCTCCTGCGAGACTATCCCACTCTCTTTATTGGCCAGGTGGCACTTTGGCCCTCAGTTTCCCCATCAGTGTTTCAGGGCTGGTCTTGGTGGGAGAGGAAAACTGAGGCAAGAAGGTCAGAGGGACTGCTGGGTCCTGGTTGGCCAGGTTGGCTGGAGCCCTGCTGCATCCTCTCGGGCCTGGACTGAGGAGTGATGGATCACGAGTTGGCTTCTTGGAGTAATGGATTATGATGGAATACTTGGGAGAGCAGCTGTTCTGTCAGATGGGCTCAGCTCTCTGGAGGTGGAAATGCCCTGCCTTACCTGTTACACAGCCCATCTCTGCATTGTCCCCCATTATTACTTACATCCTCCCTGCCCTCTCACCCCACCTTTGCCGTTCACACCTGATCTTTCAGGAAGGAGTTCCTTGAATGGAAGCAGGAGGGAGGATGTCTCAAAAAGAAGTACTGGGCAGTTGAGGCCCAGGATCCAGTACATCTCATGCTCTGCTTCTTTATTTACTGAGTGACCTTGGGCAAGGCATCTAACCTCCCGGAGCCTCTGTTTTATTCTCAAGGGTATGGGGTAAGAAAAGGTTATTATGAGGATAAAATGTGATAATGCGTGTGAAGTGCGCAGTCCAGTGCCTGACATAAGGCAGGTGCTCAAGAGCAGAGTAATTGATTATTATCAGTTGGTAGCTCCAAGAGCCAACTGTTGTTTTGGGGAAGGGTGCCCCTGGAGCGGGCAGGTCTGCAAGGGAATCCACTTCTTCCGGAGTGACCTTGCTCAAGCAGGGTACATGGCCTTGCTGGGGGCATCTCCCCATCTGTGTGTGAACTCCGGGGGTGGGGGTGGGGGAGGGGAAGTGCCCTCGTAGCAGAGGTGCCAACGGCCCGGCTCGCAATGGGCGCAGGTGGACGGTCCTGCCCCTCCAGGTGCCTTCTGCTTTTCTGACTCTCCCAGCCTTGCCTTCTTCAGGTGGGGGCAGTGGGTTTCTGCTCCTCCCTCCATCTCCCTCCTTGTTCTCTTCGTCCAGAGCAGAGCTTTTCCACCCTTAACTCCAGAACCTTTGTTTCCTCCCTCCTCCCTGTCTACTCTCTTTCTCTCCTGCTTTCTGCACCTGCTTCTCTTAATAACAATGGATGTTTGTACAGTGCTTCAGGCTTTAGAAAGCACTTCAGTGCATTGTCTGATTTTATTCTTTTAATTCCATCACCGCATAAAGCAGGTTGAAAGATCTCCTTGTTTTACAAATAAGCAAACTGAAGCATCCAGAGGTTGGATGACTTTGCCAAGGTCTCACAGTGTAACTCGTCACCCATCTTTGTCCCTGGACCTTTGTGCTTCCTTCTAAATATCCGATCTTGCTGACGTTCCTTAATCCTTACCTGCCCCTCCGTCTTTGCTTTCCATCTCTTATGGCAGCGGATTCCTTCAACTAGGATAAGGGGACGAACATACTGGCAATGAAGGGTCTGAGTCTGGGTGAACAGGGGCTGAAAGAGGTCCGGAGGTGTGACAGAAGAGGGTTCCCTATTATACAGCAGCCTCCTGTGGGGTGACAGAGGGATGCCAAAGATGACTTCTGGGGGGTGTAGCCTGCCTGGTAATTCTTAAAAATACTGGAAGCTCAGAATCCACCAGGCTGCGGCAGTCCTGCTCTGCCCAGCCAAGGACGACAACTGAGAGGGTAGAGGTGGCCCGGCAGGGCAGTGGCCAGGCAGACAGAAGGAGCTTTTTGGAGGATTTTCCTCTGTAGGAAATGGGACCCACCGGTGGTGTGAGCTCCACCCAGCTGGCAAGTCTTTCCCCTAAAACCACAGCTCTTACTACCGCCCTGCCTTTTCCTCTGCTGGGAAGGGCGATGTGAGCCCCAGAGCACACAGCAGAGCTCTGTCCTCTGGATTTTACAGCCAGATCAACTTGGAGGTCATTTCATCCACCCCCTTACCTCTGGACAGGATTCATTAAACAAATGTTTATTGAACTCTTTGCATGTGACACTTTTTTTTTTTTTTTGGTAAGAAACACATTTATTTTAAGACACTGTTTTTTTTAAATGTTTATTTATTTATTTTGGGGGGGGGGAGAGAGAGAGAGACAGACCAACTATGAGTGGGGGAGGGGCAGAGAGAGAGGGAGAGAGAGAGACAATCCCAAGCAGGCTTGACACACAGCATGGAGCCTGATGTGGGGCTCAATCTCGTGACTGTGAGATCATGACCTGAGCTGACATCAAGAGACAAACACTGGTTTTGAAGTGAATAAGATAGATAAGGTGTTTGCCCTTACGGGACTGACACTTTTCTGGGGGAGACAGGCAGTAAATAGGTAAACATGTTATGAAGGAAATGAGCTAAAGCAGTGGGTTAGAGAGTGATTATGTTAGTGTGGCCCCGGAAAATTCAGAGGAAGTATTGCATGAGGTGAGACCCAAATGATGATGTTACATGATGATCTGGAAAATTGAACGAGCACGTGCAAAGGCCCTGAGGTGAGATGAGCTTATTATGCTTGAAAGAAGGCCATGTCTTGCTGGAGAATAGTAGCCCTGGAGTGTTCTGAGCACATGCCACATGATCTGATCTCTATTCTGAGAAGACTCCTCTGGCCTTGAACAGGCACAAGAGTAGGGTAGGGAGATGGGTCAACAGGCTGCTGATGTTGGCCAGGTGAAGGGGGCTGGTGGTTTAGGCCGTGGTGCTTGCAGGAAAAGCAGTGAGAAGGGGCCAGGTCTGGGATACATTCTGAGGTAGAGCCCAGAGCTTGGCTGATGGATGAGATGTTGGGTATGTGAGAGAGAATGGGCTCAAGGATGACTCCCAGGTTTTTGGCCAGAGTAACTGGCCACGTGGTTCCATTTACTGAGATAGATGGAGTGTGTAAGAAATTTCTAGGTAGGAAGGTGCCAGGATTTCTGCTTTGCTTGATTTCTTATTTCACAGTCCTTCTCGCACATGCTGGGGATTTCTTGTTGATGTGTGTCCTCTCCTGTCCTCTTAAATTCAGCCCATGCTGGCTACCCCTCTGGTGAGTGGATCATTCTGGACCCCTTAACATGCCACCTTCCAGACTGTTCCTGCAGCATGAACCCATGGCTCTGAGCTGAGAGGGGCTATATTATGTATATGAAGCAATATGATATAACAAACAGCCCCCAAATCTAGTAGCTTAAAACAGCAACAAACATTTATTATCTCATACAGCTTCCATGAGTCAGAAAGTTTGGAGTGGCTTGGCTGGCTGATTCTGGCCTGGAGTCTCTCATGGGGTGGCGGTCAAGATGTCAGCTAGGGCTGCAGTTATCTGAAAGTCCGACTGAGGCTAGAGGAGCTGCTTCCAAGGTGGTTCATTCATGTGGCTGGCAATTTGGGGCTGGCTGTTGGCAGGAGGTCTCAATTTCTCACCACATGGCACTCTCCCTAGGCTGCTTGAGTGTCCTTACAACATGGCGGCTGGCTTCCACAAAGTGGGTAATTCAAGGCAGTCCTTTTATATCCTAGCCTTGGAAGACAAATACTGTTATTTGTACAATATCCTATTGGTTGCATAGGTCATCTTCATTGTGGGGGGGGGGGGCGATATAAAGACACGAATACTTGGAGGCAAGAATCAGTGGGGCCACCTTGGAGGCTGACCGTACAGATGCCCAGAGAGAAGGCACGGTGAATCTGGCTCCTGGGGGGCTGTGAGAGCGTTGGGAAGGGCAGAGATGTAGGAGTCAGACATACCTATACCTGGGTTTCAACTCTACCCCTGCTGTCTTCCAGCTATGTGAGCTCTGTTGTAGAGGAATAAATGGATACCAGCACCTAGTAGACAGTTTTCTCCTTTCTTGAACCACAGGTGGAGAAGGGTTATCTATTCCAGATATTCTTTGCCAGCTCTTTACCCACTTGGACCTGCTTGAGAGAAAATGCTTAGTGTTGGTAGAGGAGGGGCCTCAAAGTATATGTTAAATACCTGTTTACTGCACAAAGGAGGGCCGAGAGTTAGGTTGCACCCTCAAGTTTCTAGAATAGTGCCTGACCCCACTATTCTAGAGGTAGGGGTTCCAATGAAGGAGTAAAGGAATAGAATCAAGGAATGTTGAGGGACAAGAAGTTCCCATTTAGAGAGAGGCTATGGAGGGGGGTGGTGAGGGGAGGGTGTGAGAGCAGGAAAGAAGGAGTAGCAAATGGGTTCATAATTTCCCTCCAAAAGCCCTCTTACCTTCCAACAGAGACTGACTCCACATAGTAATTTTAGTCATTTACATTTTCTAGCTGAGGTATAAGTTACGTACCATCAAGCATACATTGATAAGTCTGTACCTATATATGAACCAGATCAAGATCCAGAACATTTCCAGCACCCAGAAGTGCCCTTATGCGCCCCTCCAAGTCAGTATCCCTCAAAGGTAATTTCTAGTCTTACTTGCACCATCCCAGATTGCTTGCCTCTGTTTGAACTGCATACGAATTGACTCCTACAGTATGTTGACTCTTGCTCCTGACTTATTTCACTCACCATTAGGTCTGGGAGGCTCATCTGTGTGCGTGCACACTGTAGCGGTTCATTCTTCTTGATTGCCGTGTTGTATTCCAGCATATGAATAAACCACAACCTGTTTATCCATGCCACTGTTGATTGCCATTTGGGTGATTTCCAGTTTGGGGCTATTATGAACAGACGTGCTATGAACATTGAATCATCTGGATTTACACAGATCTTTGCAACACACAAAACGTTTCCACTCATCTTCTCGGTTCTGTGATGTGGGCTGGACTCCTGGTAGTCCTATTTTATAGATCCCAAATTGAGGCCTGGGGAGGGTAACCAACTTGGCTAAGGGCCAGTGGTCTTCTACATGATTCTGGCCCTGCCCTTGGACCCATGGGTGGGAAGCAGGTGAGAAGGGAAGAGAATGAGAGAGAGAGAGAGAGAGAGAGAGAGAGAGAGAGAGAGAGAGAGGGAAGGAGCGCCAGCACGAGCAGGGGAGGGGCAGAGAGAGAGGGCGACAGAAGATCCGAAGCAGACTCTGCACTGACAGCAGAAAGCCTGATGTGGACTCGTACTCACGAACCATTGAGATCACCACCTGAGCTGAAGTCAGACACTCAACTGACTGAGCCACCCAGGCGCCCCATTTATCTATCACTTTAAAGGCAACTTGTAATTTTAGAGTTGTTTTAGATTTATGGAATAGTTGCCGTGATAGTACAGAGTACCTGCATAGCCCACACGGTTTCCCTAATCCCCAGATACATTTTTGAGAAATGCTTTTCTCACTCCTGGTTTGCTCCTTGTTTTGAAATAGCCGTCCCCGCTGAAGAGAGCGGCTCCTTCCAGCAAAGTGCTCCTCACCCGTTCCCAGGCCAGAGAAGAGTTAAATGAAAGGACCAGGCAGCCAGGCAGGCAAACTGCCCACTCCTCAGCCTCCAGGCAGCTCCCACTCACCTCCTGCTTCTTTATCTCTCTCCTTCCCTCTTCCCAGACCCTGGCTCTTCCCTGTCCCGAGCACCAGCAATGACTTGGTCTCCTCCCCTGTCCCAAAGGGGTTTAAATCCCATCCTTTAAGCTTGAAAGGAAAGGAAATCCCATAATTAACCCCCACCTTTCAGTCATATTATACACCACCTTTACCACTCTCTCATAAACACACCTGCGGCTTTCCTTCACGATTGTGTTGGAGGCTTGGAGAATTCTCCTGCTGTCCCGGGTATAGTTGGACTGAGGGTTGTGGGGGGTGGGTGTGTTTCATGCCTTGGGACCCATTGAGTCTTCTGTGGCCCTGGAGGAAGAATATTGAGTTTAAATCCTGACTGCATGGATAATTGGTTGCGTGACCTTGGGCAAGTTGCTTTACCTCTGTGAGCTGCATTTGCTCATCTGTATCGTGGGGATTATAGTAGGGCCTATCCTGTAGGACTCTTGTGAGCACTGAGAGTGATGACCCAACTGTAATGCCAAGCTCAAAATCAAGTGGTCAAAAAGTTGCTAATATTTATTATTATTATTATGTTTAATGCTTTATTTATTTTTGAGAGGGAGAGAGAGACAGACAGAATGTAAGCTGGGGAGGGGCACAGAGAGAGGAAGACACAGAACCCAAAGCAGGCTCCAGACTCTGAGCCGTCAGCACAGAGCCTGACGTAGGGCTCGAACTCAAGAACCATGAGATCATGACCTGAGCTGAAGTCAGGTGCTTAACCGACTGAACCACGCAGGTGCCCCAATATTTATTATTTTACATTCCTTCCGCCTTCTCCTAACTCATGAAAGGTGGGGAGAATCTGGAAGACCAACATAGCTGACTCGAGACTAGATGCTTGCCTATGTTTTCTTCTTTTCTTTCCATTATCAAGGAGGCATCAGGAAATGGTGCAGGTGAATATAATGTGTCTTTTGCTTGTTTGCTGGCCCCAAGGCACCTGAGATTGTAGCACTGGCTTTCAAGACCTTGTCTGTGCATTAGAATCACCTAGGGGCAATAATGATGCCTGGGTCCTTCTCCCCAGAGAGTCTGATTTAATTGGCTTGCGACATGACCCGGGCATTGGGATTTTTAAAAGTGGCAACTAGGGGCACCTGGGTGGTTCAGTCGGTTGAGCGTCCGACTTCGGCTCAGGTCACGATCTTGCGGTCCGTGAGTTCGAGCCCCGCGTCGGGCTCTGGGCTGATGGCTCAGAGCCTGGAGCCTGCTTCCGATTCTGTGTCTCCCTCTCTCTCTGCCCCTCCCCCGTTCATGCTGTGTCTCTCTCTGTCTCAAAAATAAATAAACGTTAAAAAAAAATTAAAAAAAATTATAAAAAAAAAAAAAGTGGCAACTAGCAGTGGGAGTGTAAATGGTACAACCATTTTGGAAAACAGACCGTTCCTTATTAAGTTAACATACACGGTTGCTCCCTGACACAGCAATTCCACTCCAAGGTATTTACCCAAGAGAAATGGAAACATGTCCACAAAAATGCGTGCATATCCATAGCAGCTTTATTCACAGTAGCCCCTACCTGGGGAAACCCCAATATTCAATAACAGGTGAATGCAGAAATTGTGATATAATGGCCCAATGGAATACTACTTAGCAACGAAAAGGAGTGAACCATTGTTCCGCATAGCACTGGAGGTGAATGTCAAAAACACTGTTGAGTGAAAGAAGCCAGACACAAAAGTACACACTGGCTGATTCCATTTTTATGAAATTCTGGAAAGTATGAAGCTGTCGTGGCAAAAAGCAGATTAGTAGTTTTCTGGCCCTGGGGGTGGTAGGAAGACTGACTGCAAAAGGGTGTGAGGGAACTTTTTTTGGGTGATAGAAATGTTCTTTATCTTTGTTGTGGTGGTAGTTATGCACATGTATCCATCTGTCAAACTCATTGGACTATATGCTTAAAAGGGATGTGTTTACCGTATGTAAATTCTGTCTCAATAAAGTTGATTTAAGTAAAAGCCTGCCAGGCGAGTCCTCTTTGCGACCAGATTTGAAAACCAGTGGTCTGCAGCTTCTGGAGACCTCTCTCCATCCTTTCCCTCTTGGTCACTCTCTCTCTCTCTCTCTCTCTTTGGTAACAAGTATATTGAGGTATAATTCACATACCATACAATTCACCCATTTAAAGTCATAGTTTTTTGTTTTTTGCATATTCAGTGTTCTGTGACCATCAACATCAGAACCTTTTTGTCCCCTTGAAAAGAAACCTGTACATTATAGCTGTCACTTCTCAGTCTCTCTGTCCTTTCCCCCCACCCCTGCCCCAGCCCTTAGCAACCACTGATCTACTTTCGGTCTCTACATATTTCCCTGTTCTGGAGATTTCATATGAATGGAATAATAGAATGTATGGTGTTCATTTAATGATTGGCTTTTTTCGTTTCACATAATGTTTTCAAGGCACATCCTTTCTATGTCTGAATAACATTCCATTATGTGAGGTTATCCGTTCATCAGTTGATGGATATTTGGGTTGTTTCCATCTTTTGATTATTATGAATAATGCTGTCATGAATATTCACGTACAAGTCTTTTTGTGACCATATGTTTTCATTTCTCATGGGTATACGGTTGGCCCTTGAACAGCACAGGTTTGAACTGCACGGGTCCACTTATAGATTTTTATAGTACAGTACTGTAAATGTATTTTCTTCTCCTTATGATTTTTTAATTAACATTTTCTTTCCTCTAGCTTACTTTATTGTAAGACTACAGTATATAATACATACGCTATATAAAATGTGTGCTAACTTTGAGTAAAAAACGTGTTAGTTGACTATGTTATTGGTAAGGCTTCTAGTCAACAGTAGGTTATTAGTAGTTAAGTTGTTTTGGAATCAAAAGTTATATGGGGATTTTCATGTGCCGGCTATTGGTGCCTCTAACCCCCTCATTCAAAGGTCAACTGTATATACCTAGGAGTGGAATTGCAGGGTCATATGGTGACCCTGTTTAACTTTTTGAGGAACTGCTAGGCTGTTTTTCAAAGTAGCTTATATTAGTTTTCGAGATCTGCTATACCAAAGTACCAAAACCCGTGACCTAAAACAACAGAGATTTATTGTCTCATGGTTCTAGGGACTGGAAGTCCAAAGTCAAGGTGTTGACGGGGCCATGTTCCTCTGAAAGCTGTAGAGGAAATCCTTTTCCTCTTCCCGGCTTCTGGTGGTTTGCTGGCAATCTCTGGCATTTCTTGTCTTATAGATCCATCACTCCAATCCTGTCTTCATGTGGTATTTTCCCTGTATGTCTCCACATTATCTTCCCTCTGTGTCTATCTCTGTGTCCAAATTTTTATAAAGACACCAATCATGTTAGATTAAGACCTATAACAATAACCTCATCCTAACTTGATTATCTCTATAAAGAACCTACTTCCAAATAAGGTCCCCATTCTCAAGTATTGGGGATTAGGACCTCAGCATATCTTTTTAGAGGGACACAATTCAACCTGTAACATTGCTATACCATTTTACATTCTCACCAGTAACGTACGAAGGTTATGATTTCTCCATGTCCTTGTCACTGCTTATCTTTTTGATTATAGCCAGCCTAGTGGATATGAAGTGACATCTCATTGTGGTTTTGATTTGATTTCCCTGATGACTAGTGATGTTGAGCATCTTTTCATGTACTTATTGGTCATTTGCTTTATCATCTTTGGAGAAATGTCTGTTCAGATTCTTTGACCATTTAAAAATTGGATTATCTGTCTTTTTACTGAGTTGTAAGTGTTGTTTATAGGTTCTTTTTTTAAAAAAAATTTTTTTTTAACGTTTATTTATTTTTGAGACAGAGAATGACAAAGCATGAACGGGGGAGGGTCAGAGAGAGGGAGACACAGAATCTGAAACAGGCTCCAGGCTCTGAGCCATCAGCACAGAGCCCGATGCGGGGCCCGAACCCACGGACCGCGAGATCATGACCTGGGCCGAAGTCGGCTGCTTAACCACTGAGCCACCCAGGCGCCCCTATAGGTTCTTGATACAAGTCCCTTATCAGATATGATTTGAGATATTTTTCCCATTCTGTGGGTTGTCCTTTCATTTTGCACAAAAGTGTAAAATTTTGATACAGTCTAATTTATTTATTTTTTCTTTTATGACTTTTGCTTTTGTGTCATACCTAATAATTCATGGCCGAATCCAAGGTCATAAAGATTTGCCCCTATGTTTCGCCTAAGAGTCTAGTAGCGTTGGCTCTTTCAGGTAGGTCTTTCATCCATGTTGAGTTAATTTCTATATTGGGTATGAGGTAAGGGTCCAACTACATTCCTTTGCATGTGGCTATCCAATTGTCCCAGAAGCATTTGTTGAAAAGGCTGTTCTTTCCCCACCGAATGATCTTGGCAACTCTATCAAAACTCACTTGACCATAGATGTGTGGGTTTATTTCTGGATTCTTAATTCTATTTCACTGATACATATGACTGTCTTTATGCTAGTACCACACTATTCTGATTACTGTTGCTTTGTGTTGTAAATATTAAAATTGGGAAGTGTGAGTCTTCTGTGTTGTTCTTTTTCAAGATTACTTTGGCTATTCTGGGTCCCTGGGTTTTAGGATCAGTCTATCAATTTCTAAAAAGCAATCTGCTGGGATTCTAATAGGGGTTGCATTGAATTTATAGATTGATTTGGGGAGTATTACTATCCTAATGATATTGAGTCTTCTGATCCATGAGCATGGAATGTCTTTCTGTTTATTTAGATCTTTAATTTCTTTCAACATGGTTTTGTAGTTTTCTGAGTGTGTTTTATAAAATTTATTCCTAAGTATTTTAATCTTTTCTATGGAAGAAATGGATTTCTTTAAATGAAATTGTTTTCTTAACTTCAATTTTAGATTATTCATTGCCAGTGTATAGAAATACAATTATTTTTGTATATTGGAGATTTATCCTGCAACATGATGAACTCATTAGTTCTAATAGTTTTTTTTTTTTTAATTTTTTTTCAACGTTTTTAATTTATTTTGGGGACAGATAGAGACAGAGCATGAACGGGGGAGGGGCAGAGAGAGAGGGAGACACAGAATCGGAAACAGGCTCCAGGCTCCGAGCCATCAGCCCAGAGCCTGATGCGGGGCTCGAACTCACGGACCGCGAGATCGTGACCTGGCTGAAGTCGGACGCTTAACCGACTGCGCCACCCAGGTGCCCCCTTTTTTTTTTTTTTTAATTTTTTTAGTTCTAATAGTTTTTTAAGGGATTCTTTAGGATTTTCTATACAAAATCATATAACCTGTGAATATAGTTTCACTTCTTCCTCTCCAACCTGAGTGTTTTTTTTAATCCCCCCTCCCCCCAAATTGTCCTGGCCGGAACCTCCAGTATAATGTTGACTTGAAGTAGCCAGAGCAGAAATCCTAATCTTGTTCTTGACCTTAGGGGAGGCATTCAGTCTTTTACCACTAAGCATGATGTTAGCTGTGGGGTTTTTTGGTGATACTCTTCGTCAGGGGCATTTTCTTTTATTTCTAATTTGTTGAGTGTTTTTTAAATCATGAGATATGGCTGGAGTTTGTCAAATCTTTTTCTGCATCTATAGAGATGATTATGTGGTTTTTGTATTTTTGTTCTTTGATATGGATTGTATTATAGAATGGATTAAACTAATTGATTTTCAGGTGTGAAAACAGCATTCCTGGGGAGAATCCCATTTGGTCATGGTGCATAATTATTAGTACATGTAGCTGGCTTTATTTTTTAGTATTTTGTCAAAGGTTTTTGCATCTCTATTCATAAGAGATATTGGTCTTTAGTTTTTTTTTTTCTCTTGTAATGTCTTTGTCTGGTTTTGGTATCAAGGTAATAAGGATCTCATACAATGAGTTGGGAAGTGTTTGTTCTTCTTCCAATTTTTTCAAGAGTTTGTGAAGAATTGGTATTGGTTCTTCTTTAAATGTTTGGTAGAATTCACATGTGAAGCACTTTGGGTCTGGGTTTTCCCTTGTGCATAGTTTTTTGATTGCAACTTTGAGCTCTTCAACTTGGATTTTCTGTTTCCTCTTGAGTCAGTTTTGGAAGTTTGGTTTAAAAAAAATTTTTTTTACATTTATTTATTTTTGAGAGACAGAGAGAGACAGAGCACAAGTGGGGGAGCGGCAGAGAGAGGGAGACACAGAAGCCAAAGCTGAGGTCCAGGCCCCGAGCTGTCAGCACAGAGCCCAATGTGGGCTCAAACTCACGAACTGCCGAGATCATGACCTGAGTCAGATGCTCAACCGACTGAGCCATCCAGACGCCCCTGTTTTGTTTTCGTTTTTTTTTTTTTTTTAAGGATTTTGTCCATTTCCTCTTGGCTATCTAATCTATTGGCATATGGTTGTTTATAGTCTTCTTTCATGATTCTTTTTATTTCTGTGAGGTCAGCAGGAATGTCTCCTATTCCATTTCTTTTTCTTTTTTCTTTTTTTTTAAATTTTTAAGCATTTACTCATTTTTGAGAGAGAGAGAGACAGCGTGCAAGTGGGGTTTGGGACAGAGAGAGAGAGGGAAACACAGAACCTGAAGCAGTTTCCAGGCTCTGAGCTTTCCGCACAGAGCCTGACGTGAGGCTTGAACTCACGAACCGTGAGATCATGACCTGAGCCAAAGTCAGACACTTAACCTACTGAGCCACCCAGGCGCCCCAAACTCCTGTTCCATTTCTGATTCTAGTAATTTGAGTTTTCTCTCTTTTTTTCTTGGTCAGTCTACCTGGATGTTTTGCCAACTCTGTTGGCTTTTTCAAAGAATCTGCTTTTTCTCTTACTCTTACAGGATTTTTTGATGCAATCACTTTGGTTAAAGCCACTGTTTATTGAGTGTCCTCTGCAGGGTGGCTACTTGACCCTCAACTCATTTAATCCCTGAAAAAACACACATAAAGCAGGTGCAATTGGCCCCACTCTCAAATAAGAACACTGAGGTGAAATACTTTGTGCCAGTCATGAAGCTGGCAGGCAGTGGACCTGGGGCTCCAAAGCCTGATCACTTTTCACTGCAGCAGGGGACCTCCCCTCTTCTGCTCTCAGCCTCTACTCTCTGCTGCCGAGGTTTGTTTTCTGATTTCTAAGGGGAAGAGCCATGGGTCACGGTTCCCTCACACCACCTGTCAGTGGAACTCAGCATCATCTGGGGAGCCTGTTAAGCATATTCCTGCCACCCTCAGCTTTGGTTCAGTGAGACTGGGCTCGGGTCCAGGGATATGCATTATTATCTACCATTCCTAATAGTTCCGATGCTGGGGTTCCCTGACAACACCTGAGTAACCCATGTTTGCCCCTGGAAACTCCTCCTCAATTTTCCTGGGGGCAGGCCCCCTAGGAGCAAGCCACTGGTTCCTCTGGGTTCTGTGTTCTCCTGGCTTCTGCTTCTCCTGGGGAGCCAGTCAAGGCCAAGGTAGGTCTTGGGCGGGAAGCTGTTTTCTCTCTGCTTTACAAAAATTTGCAAGAAGTTGTAACAACCCACGCACCCCTACTTCATCTTCCTAAAGTTCTCTCTGAGGTAATAGAGTATAGGACCTTCAGGAGTTAATAAGTTAGCTTGGAGTGTGTCATAAGCAGTTAGTGCACACACACATACACACACGTACACACACGTACACCGGCAGGGAGGGGGCGAGGCGAGGGGGTGGAGGGGGGCAGAAAGTGACACTGAGCTGTGACTGGCTTCTCATTTTCCTGGAATGTGGCTCCCAAAAGGTCTCATGGGTTTCAGCGTTTCTGATTCTGAGGCTGTGTAAACATCACACAGGGGGTTGCTGCCTCTGAGAGAACAGAGGAGTTAGAAAGGGGGAGGGTGGGAGCCCAGAGCAGGGAGAGAGGGCAAATTGGAGCCAGAGAGGGAGAAAGGAGAGGGAAATCCTGGGGGTCTTGTTGAAACAGGACACGTGGTGAGGTATGTGGGAGGGAACAGAGGCCAGCAGCTTCCCACTACGAGCAAGCATGAGGGATCTGGTGAGGGCTGGGGTCCGTGGTGTGAGGGTAGAGGGGAGGGCCCTGTGAAGATTAGGAGGCTTGTCAGTGGTGTGGGAGAGAACGGGGTGACTCCTGGACCCCTGGCCCACACTAGTCTCCCCTACTCCTTCCAGTTTTTAGCTTGGGAGTTAGTCTTTCCTGGAGCTGGCTAAGCACGGAGGGTGAGGAAAGGCTGGGCTCCCCGCTCCTGGGGCATGGTGAGCCCGGTAGCTAGGAACTACAGCTCCTGCCTCCTGGCATCCTCAGTTGCCTCTGGAGAACCCGGCATTCTCTCCTGCATTGCTCTTTCTAGGGGCCAAGACTGTCTTAGCCTTCTGAGCCTCCCAAGCCGTTGACCTAGAACAGCTTCCGGAGCCCGCATGGCCTGAGAGGGGGCCCGGTGGAGTTGGAGCTTCTCTGGCCTTGGGCCCAGGTGGATCTTGACTCTGCCACTTACATGAACTGTGTTATGTCTGACAAGTCACACAACCTCCGAAATCTGATTTCCTCACCAGTATAAAAATGGCGACATCGATGACATCGATACCAGCCAACCTTGCAAGGTCGCTGTAAGGATCAGAGAAAGTGTGGGTAAAATCCTGGCATGTGATAGGCTCTTTATCGATAGATGATAACTCTTAGTCATTCTATTATTCTGAGACCCAAGGATAACAAACATCTAAGTGCCCCAGAAATCCACCAGCCAGCAGGCCCCACCAGCTCCAGAAAAATGACAGTGACCCACACTCTGTTATCCTGCCCCCACGTTGGTTCCTCTGCCTGAGGCTACCTGCTGGCCCCCTGTCCTGCACCCTGCTTTTTGCTCTGCCCAGGAGCTGTGAGGCCCCGCTCCCTCTCTCTGAGAGTTCTGCGCTCTGGCTGATGAGTGACATGAGTGACTTGGTCATTTGTCCCCTGGAGCCAGCAAGCAGGGTGAGATGTTAGCAGGGGGCCATTAGGAAAAGGGGGGTATATATATCCTGAGGCACAAGAAAGCACAGAGTGAGTCACAGATTAACCCCCTGGCTTGTTTCCACCTGCTGGGCTGAGGCACCCGAGCGAGGGTGTTCAGAGGTGTCTGGGTTCAAACTGGGTTCTGTTTAAGGAAGCCAGGGAGGAAGGTCACTCATGGGTCATACGTGATTGGAGGAACAGCTTAAAAGCTCCAGTGCCCTCTCCTGCACTCGGAAAATCACACTGGCTTGAATTCCACCATCAGTGCCTGGCTTACAAAGATCCTCTCTCCTTGCATGGTCAGGGTCCATTTAATCTAATCCTTGCAACAACACGGAAAGGTAGGCATTAATGTAATCCCTTAGGGCACAGAGGAGGAAACAGGCTGAGATGGTGAGCAGTGGGTTCACACAGCCAGGAAGGTGATAGAACCAGGACCCAGGAATTGAACCCAGACTTAGGGAGATCCTTGAGGAGAGGGTCTGATCTGGAGACGTGGGTCCGACCCGCATCTGACTTATCTTCTTCAACAGTGGGCAAGTTGCTTAGCCTCATTGTGACTTGGGTTTCTGATCTGCCTCTGCCTCATCAGGTAATTGTGCGGGTTACACGAGTCAATGCGTAGAAAGTACTAGAGCAATAGTGAATACCAGCAATTAGTGTCATTGCCACTGCTTTGTGACTGGGGTCCCAGGACAGAGTCTGCAGTCAGGTTGGGTGGAGGAAATTCTGTCTTACCAAGCCAACCTTAATCTCCAGGGAAGAAAGTTAGATCGGTCCCCCCTGGACTCGGCTGTCTTGTGAGATGGTGAGCTCTCAGCAGCCATCTTGTGCTGTGGTGAGGGAGGTTGGACTGGAGACAGTCAAGGTCTCTTTTGTTGTAAGATTTGGGAGTTCGGGAGTCAGAGCTGGATTTGTTCTCTGTCTCCCCGCTTATAGCTGAGTGGCCTTGGATCATTTTCTGAGGTACGCTGATTCTCAGCTTCCTCATCTTTTTTTTTTTTTTTAAGTTTGATTTATTTTGAGAGAGAGAGAAAGTGGAAGTTGGGAGGTGCAGAGAGAGACAGAGAGAGAGAGAGAGAGGGAGAGAGAGAGAGAATCCCAAGCAGGCCCAATGCTGTTGGAGGGGGCGGGAGATGATGTGGGGCTTGAACCCATGAACTGTGAGATCATGACCTGAGCCGAAGTCAGAGGTTTAAGTGACTGAGCCACCCAAATGTCCCTTTCAATTTTCTCATCTATGATCTGGGGTCATAAAGGCCTTTCTGCAGGGTGGTAGTGAGAATGAAATTAGTAGATAATGGAGAGTGCTTTCAGCTCCTAGTGCGCAGTGGCTAGCAATTTGTGACAGCTGTGGTGGCGGTGGCAACATCATGGCTATGAGCACTAGATGCCGACTCTGTCTCTGGGTGATTATCCCAGAGCTGAAGGCCTGGGGACTCCGCCTGTGTCACCTTGTGTCTAGGCCGGATCCATTTCCTTGGCACCCGGAGCAGTCTGCCTTCTCCCTCCTCTCGTCTGAGGGCCCCCTCCTCGGGTTCCCTGAGGCTGGGGACCTTCCCGAGTTGAATCCCTCTTCCCTCCCAAAGGCCCAGTCCTTTAACTGCCCTCTGGCTCTCATTCTGAACCTTAATCTGTGTCTTTTTTAGAACCTACTTACATTTTTTTTTTTAAATTTTGAAATGATTCTAGACTTACGGAAAGTTTGCCAAAATAAGACAAAGAGTTCCCATATACCCTTCTCTCAGCTTCCCCAAATGTTGACAACTTTACAGAACTATTGCGCAATGATGGAAACCAGGAAATTAACACTCATCTGATGCTTTTACTAATCCACAGACCTTAGTCGAATTTGGCCGGTTTTTCCACTACTGCCCCTCTTCGGATCCTGGATCCACTTCAGGATCCTACATTGCATTTAGTCTGTGTCTCCTTGGCCTCCACCAAGCTGGGATAATTCTGCAGTCCTTCTCTGTCCCTCGTGACTCTGGCACTTCTGAAGAGTGCTCGTCATGTATTTTATAGAATGTCTCTTAGTTTGAGTTCATTTGATTTTGTATTTGTATCATTCCTCCTACGTTTATAAATGGAATTCATCTGTTCTTCAACATTCTCCTGTCTCTATTTGTTCTACTGTCTCTTATGTCTTATTTATTTATACAGTTATTTGTTTATGTCAGTGCGGAACCTGGATATTCATTTTTTAAAGGTTATAATCCACTGCTATTGTTATTATTATTATTTGGATTGAATTGACCCCACTGTGGCCATTGGGAGTTCGTTTAAGTTGGTAGGATCCATAGTTTTTGACCTCTCTTATTTACTCCCTATATCAGTCAGGTTCTTCACAGAAACAGCAGTAGGAGGTATAAACGGACACACCTCATTTTATTGTGCTTTGCAGGTATTGTTGTTGTCGTTGTTGTGTTTTACAGTGGGAGGGGAGATAGTAGCTACTGATGTCGTGGAAATAGCAAGAGAACTAGAATGAGAAGTGGAGCCTGAGAATGGGACTGAATCGCTGCAATCCCAGGATCAAACTTTAATGGGGGAGGAGTTGCTTCTCGGGGATGAGCAAACCAAGTGATTTCTGGAGATGGAATCTATTCCTGTTGGAGATGCCGTGAAGATTGTTGAAAAGACACCAAAGGATTTAGAGCATTGCATAAACGTAGTTGATAACACAGTGGCAGGTTTGAGAGCATTGACTCCAGTGATAAGAAAAGTTCTACAGTTGGTAAACGCTATCAAACAGCATCACGTGCTACAGAGAATTGGTTCGTGAAAGGAAGAGTCAACTTCTGTGGTGGCACCCTTTACTGTCTTACTTTAAGAAATTGCCACAGCCACCCCAGCCTTCAGCAACCACTACCCTGATCAGTCAGCTGCCATCAACATTGAGGCCAGACCCTCCACCAGCAAAAAGATTATGATCTGCTGAAAGCTCAGATGATTAGCATTTTTAGAAATAAAATATTTTTTAATTATGTAAATGTTTGGAGATAATGCTATCACACACCTAATAGATTATAGTGTAAACATAACTTTTTATCTTTTACATGCCCTGGGAAACCAAAAAATTCATTTGGCTAGCTTTATTTCGATATTCACTTTGTTTTCATTTTTTTTTTAACATTCATTTTGAGAGACAGACTGTGAGTGGGGGAGGGGCAGAGAGAGAGGGAGACACAGAATCCAAATTAGGTTCCAGGGCTCGGAGCTGTTAACACAGAGCCCGATGTGGGGCTCGAACTCACGGACCGTGAGCTCATGACCTGAGCTGAAGCTGGACACTTAACTGACAGAGCCACCCAGGCGCCCCAGAAGGAGGATCTTAAATGCTTGCTTCAGAAGCCTGAGTGGGAACGCCCCCTCCACAGGGCTTGGCTTCCTGTTCCTTCCAGGACTTGCAGCCAGTTTTCCGGGGAAACACGCAGTACCTTGTCTTCTGGGAGAGGCTAAGGTGGCCCTGGCAGAGTAGCGGTTCCTCTGTCTGATCTGATCGGTATGGGAGATGGTAATCAGAGAGACCGCAGTGGGTAACCACAGAGCCCAGGCAGGAATTGCGGCTACAGGGCGTGTGTGCACGTGCACACATGTGTATGTGTTTGTGCCTGTGTGCGCGTGCGTGTGTGTGAAATATCCTAGGGCGTGGGTGGGGAATGCTTGGAGATTCAGAGAGGCCTGGGATTTGAACCAGCAAGGAGGCTAGAGCCACTGAGCAAGTCTCTCTAACAGGGCTGCGTTCACTGGAGTTTTGTAGGTGGCAGAGAGGGGGAGGGAGAGGGGTCCGGCTTTCACCGAATTGGGGAAGATGCGGAAACTAGGGAGAAGGGTGCCTTCATGCAAGAGGAACGCTCTCAATATATCCCCAAGGCTCTCCCCTGCCCTTGGGGTCTTGGCATCCCCCCTCCCTCCCTGTGGGCCACTTGTCCTTTCCATAAGGGGAAACTGAGGCCCAGGGTGGCTGCAGCTCCAGTAGAGGGGTGGGTACGACCACAACCACGGAGGGTAACCGGAGGGTTGTCTTGGTCTTTGTGGAGGACAATCTAGGAGGAAACAGGTTGAAGCAGCAGCTGGAGTGAGGTGGGTTGGTTCCGGGGGTGCCTTCTGGTGGCGGGGAGCCAGAAAAGGGGCAGCAGAGAACGAAGGAGCAGTTGGGGCCCCTTAACTGGAATCTCAAGAATAGAAGAGGTTGTGTTGGGCCAGGGCAGGGCCGAACAGGTGGAGTATGTGTCTGGAGGGGCAGGGTGATGGGTCAGCGAGCGACTGGTGTCAGCAGGCACCCTTCGGCAGGGAGCCTCAGCAGCCCCGGCCTCAGTTTCCTCACGTGTGAGACAAGGATGATGAGCTCTAGCTTGCTGGGGTGTGGTGATGAGCTTTGGAAACGATGCCCGTGGTGGGTGGACGTCCTGTTCCGGGCTGAGGCAGCGAGTGGGGGGCGGCTGATGTGTGCAGCCGGTACCCCTGCTGCCCCACCCCCCTCGCGGAGCGGGCGGACGGGCCTGTGGGTCTTTCCCGGGACCCCGGCAAAGGTGAAGGTCCTTTCCGCTCAGGGAGGCCTCCCCCTCCTCCCGGCAGCCGCCTCCCCTCCTCTCCCTCTCCAATCCCCACTGCTCCCCCCCTCCCCTCACACGTGAGGGTGATAAACACTCTGCCAGCTCCAAATAGGGCCTGACCTCAGCGGCGAGGCATCTCCCCTCGCCCCCCACCCTCCCAGCCGCCAGCCGCATTCCTGGAGAGGATGAGGTTGGCCTGCTCTCCCCTCTCGGCCTCCTTTGTCCTGCGGGCTGCTGCCCACCCTGCCGCTTCCTGTGGTCCAGGCTCATCAGGGCCTTGAGTGCCAAAGGGCCCAGCTGTGGATCTCAGACAGGATAGTTAATGATCATAATTACAGTGGTTACCACTTATTAAGCAATTAGGACCAGGTTCCATGCTAAGCACATTACACGGATCATGCCAATGAATTTTCAAAACAGCCCTGTGAGGAAGTTGCTATTATTATTATTCCAGTTTTAGCACGGACAGCAGGGGAAGGTGGGAAGGAGAGGGAAACAGGGGAGAGGTCAAACGGCTTGCCCAACCTCACATAGTTAATGAACGGAGCCAGAAGCCCTATGTTGCTGCTGACCAGAACCTGCTCCTCCCGGCCAGCCAGCATTAGGCTCCGGTCAGCGTGTCCAGCCCAGGACTCAGGACCTAGTCCTGAGAGCAGACGCAAGATTGGGAGGTGAGACTTGCTTAGGAGGCCTCCCTGGGGGCATCTCAGCTGCCAGGAAAGATGGATGGGGATCTCCTGGGTGCTGAGAGCTTTGTAGAAGTGTTGTGTCCCTCGATGTTCCTTCGCCTGTTTTCCTAGCCTTGAAAAGTTAGAACTTGGGCATGCAGATAGCCCTTCTAGGGCACCACCTTAACCCCTTTGTCATCAAGAGTGTTCCAGGCTTTGATGCACAATGGAAGGACTCTTTCATTAATATTTCCCCCGTGAGCCTCACGTTTTGAGAAGTTGCATGCATTTTCCTATTTTTGTTAATCAAACACATTTTGACTACCAACTAGAACTCCCAGGAGGCGTGGAATAGCATATATTCCCATGCTGAGTTGGTGTAATCCCAGCCCCAAAGCTCCGAAGGGTGATGTTTTGAAATGTTGACCAAGGCTCACAGCCCTCTGTTTCTACCTTCCAGTTCTCCCAGCTGTCTGACCTTCATTCATCTTGCTGCAGTCTTTCCCTTTCTGCCACTTCTGTGTAACAACTGTTCAGACACCCAAACCCATTGTGCAGCCCGGGCCCTACCAGCCCTCCTCTCCTACCTCTCCCTCCCACAGATCATGTCGTTCTTGTCTTCCTCTCCATGTCTTTCAGGGCCTTAGCTCTCTGCTGGGCCCAGGCTCCTGCTGGGCTGGTTCCCTGGCTGCCTTCTTGGTTCCACTAGCAAGTGCGGGCATCAGAAGCATGTGGGTTCAAACCCTGACTGCCACCTGCTGGCCTTGGGACCTTGAGAAGGTCACATCTGCTCTCTGAGCCACAGTTCCCCCATCTGTAAAATGGGTATGATGTTGTCTACCTCTGAAGGCTGTGTAGGGATCAGAGCCAGTGCAAGTACAGAGCCGGGGTGGGGGGCTGCCCTCGATAAACAGCTGCAGTTGTTCTCCACTATTGTCTCTGCATTCCAGCTGTTCACCTGTGCGGCCAGCCTAGGTCCATCCCCTGTGGCCAATGTCTCAGGTAAGGCTGCATAGCTGCATATTCAGGATGCCTCCATTCTCACCAGCCTATTCTCTCTCACCTAGTCACAAAAAAAAAAAAAAAAAAAAGACTTGTGGGCATCTGGGTGGTTCAGTCAGTTAAGCATTCAACCCTTGATTCTGGCTCAGGTCATGATCTCCCAGTCTCGAGACCGAGTCCCGTGTCAGCCTCTGCACTGAGCACCGAGCCTGCTTGGGATTCCCTCTCCTTCTCTCTCTGCCCCTCTCCCCCGACTCACTCGCATGCTTGCTCTCTCTCTCTCTCTCTCAAAATAGATAAATAAACATTAAAAATAAAAAGACTTGCTTTTATAACCTTTTACTCATTTAAGTGCTAGAACGTACAGGCTTACTCTGCAATTATATACTTTTGGTTTCTTTTAATATACAAAAGTATTAAAATAAAATGGTTGGGCCATGCTTCCGGCTAACAGCATCTTGAATACCACACTTCATAGAATGTGGATCAGCTGACTCCCCCCTCCCCTACCACGTGTGTGCGCATGTGCGTGTGTTTGTCAATTCTTTATTGTGGGAGATTTGAAACTTGTACAGAAGTAGCAAGAATAGCATAATGAACTCCTTTGTACCCGTGTTTGACAACCATCAGTTTTTGGTGTTTTTGTTTCATCTGCCCCCCTCACTCCCTTATTTTTGCTGGAGTGTTTTTAAAGCAAATCCCAGACATTATATCATTCCACTGTAAATACTTCACTCTGTATCATTAACAGATAAGGCCTTTTAATTTTAACATTACCATAGTACCATTATCACAGTCAGCATAATTAATAATAATTTCTTAGGAGCAGCTAATACCTAGTATGTGTCCCGTTTTCCCTCATCCTGTTTCAGTTGCTTTGTGTGTATCAGGCAAATAAACTTGGAAACTGTGCTCTCATCTATTTCTGTAATGATCACGTATCTACATATATTGTTGCCTCTGTCCCTTCGCCGATCAGCTGGTGCCATGTGATCACATTTCTGATGGGTCCTCATTCCATAGTTTCTGTCCCTGGCCTCTCCCTTCCAGGTTTCCCTACGGGCTCCCAACTGGAGGGTCTCTGTCCAGCTACATGTGAAATCTGGAGCTCAGTTATCCTTCCCTTCTCAGCTTCCCCTCTCTGGCCTTGGCCTGCGGGTCTGTTGCCCTGTCCCCGGAAAAGAGGGGGCTCTGGAAGGAGGGGCTGTGGGGAGAGAGCAGCACCCCAGAGTGCCTAATCTGCTAAACACTGCCTCCCTGAGATGTCTGTGTAAGGCTGCCTGGCTTGCTCAGAGTGGGGATGGGGGGTGGGGGGTCAAGTGTGGAGTGGGGGGCCGGAAGGGGGTGGCCAGCAGGGTCCCGCGGCTCTGGGAAGCACAGCTGCCTTACTTACCAAGCCGGTGGCTGGGATGGCCGAGTCTTCGTGGGAATGCTCTCCCCTCTCTCAGCTGCAGTCCCCACCGTGACCCCACCTCCTGTGCCTCTGTGCCCTCTGCCTTCATCTCCAGCCAAGGTCCTGTGCTCTTGGAGCCTGGTCGGCTGGTGTCAGGCTTGGGAGGCTGCTCTGATCCTGCCCGGTCCCATCTTCCCGGGGCTGGGAAAGTCACACCCCAGAGTCCCCCGGGCCTGCTTCCTTCCATTCTCCCTTTGCTTCTGGGGCCTCTCGCCTCGGCTCTGCTGGTTGGCAGTGCTGCCTCCTGGGGAATTGAGGGGATGGGGATACTTGGGGCCTCTTCTTGGCTTGTGTTTTTTTCAGTGAAAAGGAAACCTGGCGCCTTTGGGAAGCCACAGTCTCTCGCTGGCCCTCACTGTTCTCATGTGAGACATGTCCAGAACAGCTCTTGACCTCATTGACTGAGTTGCCCAGAAGGGCACTTGAGATTTAGGTGAGCGTGTGTGTGTGTGTGTGTGTGTGTGTGTACGCGCGCACACACAGACTTTAAAACTGCTGCCCTGGAACATGGTCAGGCTACAAGGTGAGATAAGACTTAGGGGCGCCTGGGTGTCTCAGTCGGTTAAGCGTCCGACTTCGGCTCGGGTCATACACGGATCCGTGTGTATGTGTGCCTGTGGATGCCAGTGTGTGTGTGTCAATGTGGATCTTTGTGAGTTCGAGCCCCATGTCGGGCCCTGTGCTGACGGCTTGGAACCCGGAGCCTGCATCGGATTCTGTGTCTCGCCCTCTCTTTGTCCCTCCCCCGCTCGCGCTCTGTCTCTGTCTCTCAATAATAAATAAATGTTAAAAAAATTTAATTCTTTAAAAAGACTCAGATGAGGACTGCTCCACATCACCAAAGTGCAGCGGAACTTTCTAGTTCCCAGTCTCTGTTGCAACCACATCTCTCCTTCTCTCCTGTTGCCTCTTTCCTTTAGGGACCTCAGGTTCCTTGGCTTTGTTCCTTCTCTTTCCTGTCTGTTCTATGTCCCTTCTTCTGGGGCCCTGAGGGCTCTGTGTGTTCATGTCATCCCCTGGATTCTCCCTTGTTCCCCTTCGTCCTGACTCTCCAGCCCTAAAATCCAAAGACCTCTCCCTCTTGACTTCATGGGTGGAGGAAGCCCCTTTCTCAGTCTTCACACCTCCATTTCCCAAACCCTTGGTGACTTGGAGGTTTGAGGGCTCATGTCCTCCTGTCCCCTGTTATGGGGACTGTCGTCACGCCTCTGGCAGCTGCAGATGCCCCAGAACAGCCCCTAACGTCTGCCACTTTCGTGGGGGTACTGCCCTTGCGTGTGTGTTACTCACAGTCCCCCTCCTGGGTCTGTAATGAACACGATTTTTTTCCCTGAGAAAGGTGATGATCCCTAAGATGTCCCTGATCTACCTGGTGGCACTGAAAATACGTGATTTAAGAGTCAGCCAGGAGGGGGATGGTTTGAGGTCCTAGGAGGAGCCCTGGCTTAGGAGCTGGGAGGCCTGGGTTCAAATTCTGGGTCTCTCACTTCCTGGCAGCGGGGTCTCAGTGGACCCCAGTCCCTTCACCTGCATGATACAATGATGTCATTGAGTTGTAGTGAGCACGGGTGTGATGAGGCGCTCCCCTGGCGGGAGGGGCTCCGCCAGGCTGGTGTGTACTTAGTACGGGAGGCGCATGGGGCGTGTGTTTGCCCAGCTTGGGGCTGGAATGCAGAGAGGTCTTATAGTTTAGCCTGCGTCTCAGGATGGACACAGACCTCTTCTCCTTCCCTGCATGCATGTCCCTGGGGGGGAAAAGCGGGCCCGGGGTCCCTGGAGAGGAGAGAGTGGCAGGCTCCTGGCCAAGGTGTCTGTGCTGGCGGTGTTGGCCTCTGGGGCTCCTCCAGGACGGCGCTGCGGGTGGGTGGAATCCACAGGGGTGAGACAGCGAGTCCGGAACGTGCCGAGGATGCTTGGGGCCGCTTATCTCGGGCCAGGAATGCGCTGCAGTATTATTAGCCGACGGCCTTCTCGCCTTTGGAATAACCACCCGGGTGGCGTGGCAGACATCTGTCCAGTTCTGCCTGCCCAGACAGTCCACGGGTGCCTACGCCAAGCCTCCCGTGGCTGGAGCTCACACGTGTGCCTGTGTGCGGGTGTGTGTGTGTGTGTGTGTGTGTGTGTGCGTGCGTGTGCATCCTTGGAAGTATGTACACGGATCTATGTGTGTGTGTGCATGTGGATGCCAGTGTGTGTGTGTGTCAGTGTGGATCTTTGGGGGCCTTTAGGCACGGGAATGTGTGTGCAAAGAGTGTGCATGTGTATTCTGTAGACATAGTTCCTTGCCTGTGTGTGCAGACAGGTGTGTGTGCATGAGTTTAAGTACATGTGCTTGTGCGTAGTGCTTGGGTACCTGTGCATACATGCACAAATGTGTGTGTATGTGAGTGTGCGAGCATACATGGTTGTGTGGCTGTGTCTGTGTGAGCGCTGCTACCCTGGGGGAAGCAGGAGGCCCCAAGGGGGCCTGGGGGACAGGAGGCGGGTAAAGGACAGAGGGGAGGCTGATGAGTCCACCAGGGCATGATGAGAGGCTGGGAGGCTGGATGGCGAACCACGGCCAGACATGTAGGGCAGAGAGCAGAGGCTGCTGGGCTCTTGGCGCCTGGGGTCTGGGCCGTTCCCCTCTATTGGACTCTCCAAGGCAGCATGAGCCCTGAGGTCAGCCGGCCTGGGTCCAAGTCCTGCCTCCATCGCCCACTGGCCATCACTTGGGCAAGTGGCTCCTCAGCTTCTCCAAGCCTCAGTTTCCTCATCTGTATGGTGATGGGAATAATAGTGTCTGCCCAGTAGAATTCATGAGAGAGAAAAAAAATGCAGTGCCTGGGACATAGTGAGAGCTTGATGACTGAGAACATATCACCATCATCATCATGATTATGGACTCCTCTGTCTGCCCCACATCTAGCCTTGGCAATCCCTCTGTGGTCGGGACCCCAGGCAGGATGGGGGACCCCCAGTTCATTCTTGCCCGATAGTAAGATGGAGGCCAGAGAGGGCACAGATCGGCCACGGGTCACCAGGACCCAGACCCTGGCTCCTGGGGACTCTTCCCTCCTGCTACACTGCCTTGTTCCTATTTCTGGGTTACCAGGCTGGAGAGGGAAGGAGAGTCTGGCAGGCTTTCTCACCTGGGCCAACCGCTGCAGACAGCCCAGGGCCAATCTGTTTATCATTCAGCTTCTTAAAGGAAAGAAGTTTCCACTCTCGGTCTTAACTGCTCTCCTGTGAGTCTCCTGCTTTGCAGCTCCCCTGATCCTGCTGCAAATCTTGAATTTCAGATGGAGATGAGTCAGCCCCAATGAAGGCAGGCCCCAGGGTCCTCACCCCCTTGCCCAGTCCTGCGCAGGAGAGCTGGCCATCTGGCAACGTCCTCGCACCTGCTTGGGATACCGCAGCTCCACCTTCTGCTCCTGACTGTGGCCAGATGGGGTGGGATTCCTAGGGAGTGCTGGGCCCATTTAGAGCTGAGCCCCCACCTGGCCTTCCTCTGCCCCTGCCAGCACATCCCACATCCTCTGCCTTGGCCCTGCTGGGCCTCTCTGGACCTCCCAGGTGCCAGGACAGCTGCCCGCCGCCGGGAAGCGAGCCCAGAGTGTCGCCAGGACTGTGGAGGTGGGAGCGGGCACTTGGGCGCCTGGGCATGGTGGGCGGGGTGGGCAGAGGCAGGTGGGGTCTGCCAGGATCACTCAGCCTGGACAGGCGGTGGTTGCCCTGGACACCAGCTAGAAGAGACTTGTTCCTCATAACCATCACCAACTACCTGGAAGGAAAAGAAAAAACCAACAACAACAGCAAAACAGCCATCAAACTTTTTTTTTTTTGAACCTGCTGTTAATGGCCGATTGGCTGTACATTATTAAACAGGCAGCTGGAGATCTGCCAGGGTAGGGTGCTTGAGCCAAGACTCCCAGCTTGAACACAATGTTCCTAGGAAAACAGTCACCCGCGGGGTCCCTGGGGAGGAGCAGCCAGAGGGAGGGGCTCCAGCGGCTGCCCCTTGCCCTGCTCACCCTTCCTGCGCTGGCCTCTGTTCTGGTCATCGGTGGGGAGCAGGACTGGCCTGCACCTGGAGCCCAAGCATCCTTTATCTGGCCCTGTGGGTCCCTCACCACCCCAGGGGCCTGAGCCCCTCTTTCCTTCCTCATGGTTAAGTGGACACAGTCCTCCTTCCATCCCCGCATGGCTAAGCCCAGCACCGGCTCTCCTGGGGGCTAGTGTGATGCAGGTTGGGAGCTGGACACATGGCTCTAGGGTTGACTGCATTGAGTTCCTCCCTATGGTGACATCGGGACTCCCTACTTGTCCTTTCTGGGCTTTAGCTTCCATATAACTATGATGAGAGGATTGCGTTAGTCAACTCTAAATTCTTGTCAACGTTTGTGAGCCCAGAATTGGGTGGCCCCGGGGAGAGCCGGGGGTGATTGTTTTCCAGAGTTTGGAGCCCTTCTTGCCCTATCCCTGGTCCCATCGGTGTCACCAGGAGCCACGTCTCAAGCTAAGCCCTGACAGGAGGGGCTGACCACTGGCCCCATTCACATCGTTTTGGACAGCCCCTCCAGCCCCCTTGGAGCCAACCAGGGGAAAGGTCAAATGTCTGAAGGTGATAGCAAGTGGGAGAGTAAGCCGGGGCTCTGGTGTTTGGGTGACTTCCATCTTGGTGAAGCCAATGTGGCACAAGGGAACATGGATAAAAAGCACAGAATGGGGTCGAGGTCACCACCAGGGTGGGCCTGCCACCTTCTGCATGGTCAGGCTGCTGCTGACATGTGTGTGTGGGTCATCGGCTTGGGCACTGAGTCCTAAGGAGCCCTCCATGAACCTCCTGGACATAATATGACATGGTGCTTCGGAGACCGCTGGGGTTCAGGCCTATCGCCCCGCCTCTCTGCTTTTGTCTTGCTGACTTTGGGCAGGCAACTTTGCCTCTCGTGTCTGAGCTCCCTCCACTGTTCGAAGGGGGTTAGAAGGACATCTACTCCCAGGCCTGTGGTGGGGAGGGAATGAGCTAATAAGGCATGTGTGGGGTTTATAATGGGGCCTGGCACATGTTACGGGCACATTAGCCATTAGGATTTAAGTGATCCCTCCCTCTGGCTTTCCGGTCTTTCCCCTTGCACCACTCAGCACTGTTCCTGATATGTGTTTGTGCTTCTGTTTGTTCGGCGTCTCGTCCTCTAGACCAAGTGTCCCTGCGGGCAGGTGCTCCATCTGGCTTTGCGTGTGATCCACCTGTGGTGCTGGCCTGACCCTCTGTGGGCACTCCAAAGCATTTGTTGAATGGATGGGTGAATGTATGAATGAATGAAGGCCAACTGGGACGGGATCAGAAGCAGGGAAACGACCGAGTACCTGGAAGGTGGAAAGATCCAGAAACTGTGGAAGAGCTGGGAATGCCCAGCCTGTGAAACAAGTATTTGGGGAGAGTGTGAACAGGTGTGTGTGTGTGTGTGTGTGTGTGTGTGTGTGTGTGTGAGAGAGAGAGAGAGAGAGAGAGAGAGAGAGAGAGAGAGGGGGTGGGGCGTAGAAAGAGAGAGAGAGAGATTTCTGAAAGCTTTAAAGGGACTTGTTCTCTGCAGTGGAACCAGGAGCCACAGGAAGCAGGTTGCCACTCATTGGAGCCTTCCAGCCTCAGCTGGGTGTGGAGCGGGCTCTAAGGGCCTGGTGTGTGAAAGCAGAGGCTGGCGAGCGAGCATCTGTCAGGCACAGGAGAGCCCGGCACCCGAACAGGATGTCGATGGGCAAAGGCCCTGAGGTCCCTGCTGACATACCATGGCTGCTTCAGTTAGGAGAGTAGTAGCAATTGTAGCTGATGTCTCTGAGCGTCAGTTTCCTTATCTACAAAATGGGGTTCATAATGGTCAATACCCATAGGGTTGTTGGGAAGATTGAAGTTAATATCCACGAGCTCTAGGAATAGTGCCTGGCACATGTGAAGCCCTCAATAAGTGTGAGTGTTTATTAAACAGGGCCTAAGACATCCGTGAGAAGGAGAGATGAACTGGGACTCTGGGGTGGAGGTGGTGAAGGCTTCTTTGAACGAGGAGGATGTGGGGGATGCTCTGTGTCAGACTCTGTAATCATTTGTCAGAGTGGTTCATAACTTGCCTGAGATCACACAGCTGGTGAGTGGGGTGGCCAGGCTTCAGTGATGGTCTGGGTGGCACCAAAGCCTAGACTCTTTCCCTTCCCATCCCTGGGCCTTAGTAAGATAGGGCCAGCTTTCCCTGGCTCTCATACTCCAGGAGGGACAGCCCTCATTTCAAGGTGAAGCAAAGAGATTATTATTACCTGTAGGGTAAAAGTCCTCTGGAGGGAGTCTCCAGCTCTGTTGAGCCCTGAAAGTGCTATATAATTAAGAAAATATGGCGGGCGGGAGGGGAGGTGAGGGCTGAAATTTTCAGCAGCCCATTGCCACGGAGCACAGAGCAAAAAGTAGTCATACGAAGAACGTTGGAGGCCTGAGATTCAATGTTAAGGAGAGGGAATGGTGGGGTGAGGGTCGGTTAGGGGGTGAGAGAAAGGAAGATGCACGGAAGATGAGGAGGTGGGAAGGCCATGCAGGTGATGAGGGGCTGGAGGGGAGGAATCCAGCTTTGGCAGGATCTGGGCTGCTGGGGAGCTCCAGACTTTGGGCAAGGGTGCCCATCTGGGGCCAGACCCCACAGAGCAGTGGCAAAGGGTGAGTGTTGGTGGGGGTGGGGGTGGGGGTGGGAGGCCAGTCGGCCAGCCTGGGACAGCATGTGCGAGCCAAACGTTCAGCCACAAGCCTGGCTCCTTGCCTTCTCCAGCTCAGCAGCCGGCTTGGCTAAAGGTCAGCTCCCAGGCTGGGGCCAGCACACTCCCTACTGATCGGCGCCCACAGGCCTGGCCTTGTCAGGATGCCTTTGCATCCTTAGCAGCTGCTCAGCTCCTGACTGATGCTGCCTTTTGGATATTCAGAGATGAATGGGAAATGGTCCCAGGCTTCAAGGAATTCGCAGATGAAGAGGCAGGGAGACAAAGGAGGAGTATGTAGGCAGTACAGTTTGCCCTGGCTCACTTTCTCAAGACAGTTTTTCAAATATCGGACGATGTATGTTGTGTCCTCTCTTTATCGTCTGAAATAAAAATTGGGCTCAATCTCTTTAGCCTTTCTTGCGCTTTTATTCAATAAATGCTTATGGAGTGTCTTCTGCTGTCCTCTTCTGGATGCTGTTTGGTTTACAGAGTATAGGAGAGAACTCAACACGTCTGATGATGTCTGAGAGGCATGGAATAGAGTAGAACTCTCATCTCCTTTGGTCTAGATTCTATACCTCTATTAATGCAATCCAAAGAGCATGTGCCTTTTGGTGGCAGCCATATCCTCCTGAGAGCAGAATTCTGAATTTTCTGTTTTCTGTTGCCGCTAAATCTTAGACTTTTCCTTGCACGAACTATTATTAATTCAGTGTTTTTATTTTATGACTTTTTAACCTTAGTTTAGGACTTGACCTCAAGAGAAATGTTCCCTTACTAATTCTGGTCTGTTTGTAGTGTCAATTTTTGTATTTTGGTTCAGTTCAACATCTTTCTTTTGCTTTTTTACCTTTGTGTGCTTGGTAAGCCTTGGTTCTAAGTCTTCATCCAAGTTACTGATAAGTATGTTGGACAAGCCAGGGCAGAGGACAGAGCCCTTTGGCAAGTCAGGAAGTTGACATTGATCTATTAATCAACACCCCTTGGCTTGCTGGCTCGGAATCCACTCGGCTTTCTATCTCGTCTCCAAGCATTTCATCACGGCTCCTGCCAACACCTTCCTGAAATCCAGATAACCTGGGTGTGGGGGATTCCCCGACTGTCCAGTCTAGGGACCTTGTAATAATGGGGTTAGGGTGGTGGGTGTGTGTGTGAGGGAGGGCTGTGGGTTCTCTGAAAGGATCCAGGCTGAAGCCGGTGACCATCGCTGGTTTAGGCTTGAGAGGAATCCTGTCCCAGAGGCGATTAACTCCCAGAGTCCTTACAGCTTTAAAATTGGCTTTCTCAGGGGAGACAGGGATTTGTGTGCAGTGAACTGGCACCAGCAATGATTTTCTGCCAAGGACCAATGTCTGCCTAGAAACATATTCCAGCAATCTTCCGAGGGATCTTCGAGGTTGTCAGATGGGGGGATGGAAGCCAAGAGGGACCAAGAGTGTCCTCTGGTCACCAGGGCATTGGTGGCCGAGTGGGGCTGGATCCCAAGGCCCTGACTTCCAGTCTGAGGTTCTTGGGGCTGGATCCGAGTGCCTTTCCTGGGTGGAAACTGAGGCAGGCTCAGGAGGGAGGGGCTGCCAGCGTGTGTCTTGGGGACAAGCTGTTGGCAGGCCATTTTTCTCATGCTTCTCCTGTTCTTTTGATCCTCTGTCCTCAGACCACAGGCGCAAACCAGAGAGGAGGAAACCAGAATGTGGAAGGCCTGGAGCTTCTCCCTCCCTGGGGCAGTGTGTGGCAAAGGGCCCAAGGCTCTGCCCAGCTCTGTATTCTGAGAGATGCTGGGAATGCATGCAAATGAGATGCAAATAAGGGACAGTGGTGAGGAGGGGGTGCCCCTGCTGCTGCCTCAGTCTGGCCTTAATGTCGAGGATGACAAACAGAAAAGGAAGAGACCTGTGACCTGGGCTGTGGAGCCCAGCATCAGGAAGGAAAGGAGAGGGGCTCTGTGGGGCAGCAGGGTGGGGTGTGGCTTCTGGAGCCAGCTCTGGGGAGGGGGGCACGTGGAAGCGGGAGGACCAGAGAATGGCCCTGAGATGAAAGTATCCTGGAGAAAGCCCAAGCTCATCTCTAGCTGCAGGGGCGGGGGGGATGTGGTCAGAAGGGAGAGGGTGCAACTCAATGCACAGACACTGACCAAATGCCTACGGTGTCCCCCACGGCCTGGCTCCCAGCCAGCTGTGTTATGGGGCCAGCAGGATTCTGAGGCCCAAGGCCTCTCCCCTGGGGACCTGGGCATGTGGCCCTCCCTGCCTTCTCTGTGGTAGAGAGGGAGGAAAAGAGTGGGGGCCAAGGGCGCTAGAGGGGAGTAGCTCCAGCATATCCCTGCCCCCTGTGCTAGGAAGATTGGGAAGCCAGTTCCTGCCTGCTGGATGTTGGTCTACTCATAGCCCAGCTCAGAGGAACTTGCCCCTAGCTCCAGAAGGATCTGGGAACCTGGCCCTGCAAGAGTGGGGGTTACGTGCCACATGACACGATGACCTCCAGAGGGAGCGCTGGCACCCAGCATTCCCAGTTGTATTGGGGAGTGAGACAGCCTTGAGTCGCAAGACCTGGATTCAGACTCTGTTTCATCAGCTGCCCTGTGGTCTTGGGTTAACTGCTCTGAGCCCAGCTCTAAGACTGGGATAAGAATGACAGCTTATAGCCATTTCTCAGATTTGAATGGGGGCCCGCACGGAAACACACACGGGAAAGTTTTGGTGCAGGGTAGGTCCTCAGGTATTGATGCAAATGGAATGGAGGAAAACATGGGAGCAACTCTGTGCTGGCCCATGGGGCCACGAGGCCAGGGGGAGTCTGGATTCAACATTCGCTGGCCGTATTTCCCTTGACTTTATCTTTGCCCTTTCTTCTCTGTCTCTGTGTGTCCCTTTGTCCTCCTTTCTGTCACATCCCCTCCTGTTCCATTGAAAGTGCCTAACTCATCACCTGGCCCCGACATGCACGATTCATTTCGCTGCTCTTCTCAATGGCTACTCTGTGGCTCAGTGGCCGTGTCCCAGCGCCCCCAGCTTTGTCTCCTTGCTCCTTCTGGGTCTCTGTTTCTGACCCCCTCTTTGTCCTGCTCTCTCTCCTCCTGACTTTCCTTGCTCTCTGTTTCTCCTGCTTCTATCTTCCATCAACAAGCATCCATTGACTCCTTGCTAGATGCCAGGCACAGCCCTGCTACTTTCTGGGTTCTGTGTCTCTCTCTGCCTCCTTGCTGCCGGCCTCTCTCCCTCCCACCCCTTCAGCCTCCTGCCCTCCCTTCCCCCAGCTCCACAGTCTCCAACACTGGTATTATTCAGTTTTATGAGAAACCCCCAGGCCTACCCCTGAATGGACCAACCACAACTGGAACCAGATGTGCAGTCCAGCACGTGGGGATGGGAGGGAGGGAGGGAGGGAGGGAGGGAGGAGGGAAAGGGGCATGGGCTGGCGTAGGAGGTGGGGAGGGGATGGGGGTTGGGAGATGGAAAACCCTGGGAATCCCTTGTCTGCTATGGCTCAGGGGAGGAGGGCTTTGTGGAGGGGAGGGAATAGGGGCTAGGCAGTCTCCTGTAGAAAGCAGCTCTCACTCTGTGTGTGTGTGTGTGTGTGTGTGTGTGTGTGTGTGTGTGTGTAACTATGCATGTGCATGTGTGAGAGGCTGAGACTGATACTGGTGAAAGTCCAGGGAGGGACTGGGGGTGGATGGTCAGCTATGGGACAGCTCTTAGAAATAAAGGGGAAGACTACTCAATTTCTTTGGAATCTCCCAGCTCCTTGGAACCCCCTCCCTCCCATCCCATCTATCCTTGACCTTCTGTCTGTGCAGTTTCTAGAGGCTTACCGAATTCATGCCTCCTTGTCCCAGGAGGGCTGGGAAAGAGAGGTGGTATTGGGGTGGAGGATGAGAGTGTCACCTCCAGTGGCTCCTTGCTAGCAACTGAAGCAGGCATCTCTCAGAGCCTCCTGATCTGCTGCAGATGATGCGTGAGGGACATGGTGTAAATGATCCTCAAGTCCTAGCAAGGTCAGTTTTTCTGATGGTCAGTTTTTTATATAGCTTTGAAGATAAAAGTCTGCCAACAGGTATCTTGGTACAGCTTTGTGCAGAATCAAACATTAAAAAGTGTTCGTTTATTCAGTCTGTAGCCAACCATCCATCTATCCATCACTCCACCATTTATTTATTCAGTCTGCATTCACTGAGAATCTATGCGGCCACCTTGCACTGGGTACCCAGCATGCGAGGAAAGGGGAAGGAAATGAGGAATGAATCTTTGCTCAACTCACTGGGACATAGACAAGTGCACCCAACCAGTGAGTGTCCCGGCATTAATGTATGAGCAAGAGCCCTCAGTGTTCAGAGGAGGGGCCAGTGCCTACGGGAGGGGCAGTTGCAGAAGGACCCAGGGAGGATGTGGCTTTTTTTTTTTTTTAATTTTTTTTTCAACGTTTTTTATTTATTTTTGGGACAGAGAGAGACAGAGCATGAACGGGGGAGGGGCAGAGAGAGAGGGAGACACAGAATCGGAAACAGGCTCCAGGCTCCGAGCCATCAGCCCAGAGTCTGACGCGGGGCTCGAACTCACGGACCGCGAGATCGTGACCTGGCTGAAGTCGGACGCTTAACCGACTGCGCCACCCAGGCGCCCCGGGATGTGGCTTTTGAATTGAGGCCTGATCATGGAGAAAGAAAAGGGGGAATGGTGCCTTGAAAAGGCTTAGAGGTGGGGCTGTGTCGCAGAGGGTCCTTCTGCAGTGCTGGGACTGGATCTGGTAGGCAGTGGGGAGCCTGGGATAGTTTGGTGTCAGTCAGGGTGATGGTGGGGTGTGGGTTGGAAGGAGGAGATGGGGAGGATGGCGTGTCTGCCCTTCGTGACCCAAGACAGGGAGGGGGTTTCCGCTTCTGTGGCAGACTCCCCATCTACCTTTAGGGGAGCCCAGATTGCTGACGTGGAATCTCTCACTTCCCTCCCCTGACCAAGGCTGAACCAAGCCCCTGAGTCGATGTTGGTCTGCAGGGATGTGGGAGTTAGTAGGACAGGCTATTAGTATTCATCTTTGTCCCAGAGTTGGGACGAGGGAGGGCTAGACTCTTTCCTCACACAGTCCACAGTCTCAGAGGCACATTCTGTGGGGCCACGTCTCTCCTATCTCTGTCTCTGGCTGCACCTACACACTCACAGAGGGAGGCCACTGGCAAGGGCTGGTAGGTTTAGAGATACTGGGATTTGGGACTCTGGGAATCCAGACTCTCCACCTGGGAAGGGGTGAAGTCATCTTGTTCTGGAGGCAGGGGGTGGGCGCAGTGATGCTTCCGTCTCCACCCTGCCCACATTAGGGTCCTGGGAAGGTGCCCTGCTCCCACCCCCGCAATCCTCAAGGCTTCACTGTCACTGAAGCAGGGGGAGCAGCCCTCCAAAGTACTGATCGTTGCCCTGTGACACTGGCCCTAGATGCCCCCAGATCTTTCCCGAGACTGTTTGTCCCTCCTCTGGGTCTTCCCTGTCACTTTCCTGGGGAAGCGTTTGGATGAATTAATAAAATTAGTGAGTGTTAGAACTGGAAGACATCTTGAAGACCTTTGGATCCAAACTCATCATACAGCAGGGGAAACTGAGGCTCAGAAATGCAGGTCACTGGCCCAGATGGGGAAGAGAAGGGCCTTTCAGTGTCTGGAGAGCTGAGCGGTGGGGAGCTTGGCTCTGGAGTGAGCCTATCCAAGGTTGACTTTCTGCTCAACACCATCCTGTGTGGTCTTGGACAAGTCACCGAACCACTCCAGGATCGCTTTCTTCAGCTAGAATAACAGGGGAGATTTGAAGATTAAGTGAGAGAGAGAATATTCTTTAAGTGTCCGGCATGCAACAGGTGTGTAGCAAATAAATGACTTTTCCCTTCCCCTCAAAATAATCCTGTCCACTTATCTTCAAACTTTTCAAATCACGTTTCCCCTGATATTTTTAATTATAAATAAATTTTGTCCATATAGGAAAGTTGAAAGGATTAAATGGTAAACTCTGTAGGTTCTATAATGAATCCTTTGGTATATTTGCTTTATCACATTTCTGTTTATCTCTCCATCCATCAGTCCATGTTATTGTTTGATGCTTTTCAAAGACAGCTGAAGCATGCAATTCATTCACCGGAGTTCCTCTTCGCATCACTTTTGCATATAAAACCACAAATGCCTTCACTCAGCCGGGAGAAAAAAAGCAGAGGTGAAGAAAAAAACGGGCTCAGAAGTGAGATTCTGGGTCTCCTGTCACAAAATGAGTTGGGATTGGCACAGAGCAGGGTGCTCTCCAAAAAATTGGGAGTTGCCAGTTATTCCGATTATTATCATCGTTACTGCCATGTGACCAAACATCCTTCTCTGCCCCGCAGCCCTTTGGCCATTTCTCTGCCGCTCTGTTTCTTCCGTGGGGTCCTGGACCTCTTGCCACCTGTCCTCCCGCTTCTGCCCCCAAGCCCTCTGACGCCTCCCTGCAGGTCCTTGGCTGGCTGCTGAAGGAGGTGGGGGCTGCTTCGCGGGGCCCCAGGCGCCCGCCCTGCCAGGAGCTGCCCGGAGCGGCAGAGCGCTTCAGGGGTTAAAGGCGGCGGCGGCGGCGGCGGCGGCGGGCGGGCTGCTGGCCGGCTCGGGGAAGGAGGCGGTGCGCCGCCGGCCCGCCCGCCGCCGGGGGAGGGAGCCGGGCGAGCGGCGCCCTGGCTCAGTTGCTCCCAGCAGTGGCCCTGGGACCAGCTCCGCTCCTGCTCCTGCTCCCGCCCCGGACACAAGGCTTACTCACGCCCTCCTCCCGGCAGCCAGCTTACCAGCTTCTTGCCAGCCACAGCTGCTGCCCCGTCATTGCCCACTGCCTCTGTCCCAGACAGAGGGGGACCCAGGCACCCACCCACCCGGTGGCTCTTCTGTCAGAAAGGTGAGTGTGGGGTGTGTGTGTGTGTGTGTGTGTGTGTGTGTGTGTGTGTGCGCGCGCGCGCGCGCGCGCGCGCGCGCGCGCGCTGGCCTGTCCTACTGATGCTGTCAGGACCTCCCATCACATAAATTAGGGGAGGGGGAGGTCAGCCCACCTGGTCACCTGTCCTGGGGCTAGGCCAGCCCCCAGCCCCCAGCCCGACCTGTCAGTCCCCTGCCCTCATTGTCTGGTTCTGGCAGGGTGTCTGGGGTGTGGTTGTCCCCCGCCAGGAGAGACCAGTCAGAAGGAGTTTTGTTTGCCAGGGAAGTTGCCGGTGTCAGTGGCTGCTTGAGACTGAGGCCAGCAGGGCGAGAGGGGGCAGTCGGGAGTGTGGGTCTGCGGGGCTCTCCTCCCCTCCCTGCTCTCCATACCAGGGGTGCCTCAGGAGGGGACCAGGAGATGGGCGTGGGCATTTTTCCTCTTCATTTCTTTCCCCACCACCGCTGGAGCTGCTGCCGGGCCCTGTTCTCGGGGCTCCCCTTGCTCCCACCTCTCATCTCCCAGAGGGCTGCCCAAGGCTTCCAGGGAGGGTCTAGTGGGCCTGGAAGGGTTTCCCCGCTGCGCTCAACTCCCCGCAGCTTGGGTCCCTGGGTCCCTGGGCACAGCCTGGCATAAGTGCCCCCTGCTGCCCTCCCCCAGCCAGCAGCTCTCATTCCCTCCTCACCCCTCTGGGCAGAAATGGCTAATCCAGGTGGTTAATGAACAGACACACGCAGCTGCTTTGCACCCCCCTCTCCTTCCTCTCTTCCCACCCCTGTCTCCTCCTCTGACCCTCTGATGCCCTGCCTGCCACCCTTTCCCAAGTGGGGGAGTCTATGCAGAGCTAAACCTCAGTGTCTGGCCCCCACCCCCCAATTCAGGACCAGGGCCAGGACTGCCTGCCCAGATGTTTCTCTGCTGGCCACTGTCTTAGAAGAGGAAACTGGGAGGGGGTGAGCGAGTGGTGACCAGGAGAAGCCTGCTGTGCCCCCCAGCCGGGCTCCCTGCAGGGGATAGGGTTAGGGGACAGGATGGGTGCTGGGTAGGGGAGGGCAGGACAAGCAGTTGTGGGGTGAGGCTCAGAGGAGGAACTGGAAACCAGGGTTCCAGAATCTTTGGGGACAGGGGTTTTTCTTCTGGAAGCTGCAGAACTTCTTCCATGTGGCAGAATCAAAGCAGGGGGGTCAGGAGGGCGTGGGGGAGCACTCTCTTTCCTTGAGTCTCTGCTGGGCCCCTTCCTGAAGCTGCCTGGGTGGGGTGGGGACCATTGTGGCTCAGACTTGGCCTTAAGTCGCTTCTAACCCTGCCAGCTGGCGGCTTCGCCTGTCTCCCCCACCCTCGCTGTCCCCCAGGACCTCAGAGCTGGTTATAGCCGAGCCCCCCCTCTGCCCTGACCCCTTTGGCCCAGGTCTGGTGGGGACCTGTGTCTGCATGAGGAGCTGGGTGGGAGAGCTCTCAATAGGACCAGTGCTGGGATCCCCGCTTGGGGAAGGTCTCCCGGAACCCCGAGGTTTGGGAGCCAGGACTTTGATTCAGAGCTGAGAATTATCAGGTGGTGGAGGAGGGGGCGTGGGAATCTCTGCTTCCAGACCCCTGCCTCTCCTTCCCTAGCCCTCTCTCAGTACTTCTCATTCTTCACTTCCCACAGAGCCCCAGCCGAGAATCTCCCATGGGGGCCACAGCCTCCAGAATCGCAAACACCCTGGGGGTTGGTGGCCAGGTGTGGGGGGCTGCTGGGTGGGGTGCAGGGGAGTTCAGGGCCAACCTTGCCGTTGGATGACCATCTTCTCACCTCTGATGGACTGTAGCAGAAGACCTGGAGTTTGAGAATTCTCAGTGCCCTGTTAGTACTGAGGTGGGAACAGGAAGCAAAAAGGGAGAATGGATTTTTGCTTGGTGAAGGAAGCTTGGCTCAGGTCTGTTGAAGGGTTTCTTAACAAGCCTGCTGGTCAGCAGGAGAATGGGCTGCCTTGTGAGGTAGCGAGCCTCCCGTCCTGGGGAGAGTTCGGACAGCGGCTTGAAAACAGCTTGGAAGGATTCCTGAGCCGGGATGCGGTTAGGAGAAATGACCCTGGAGGTCTCTTGGGATGCTGAGGTCCTGGGATTCTTGAAGTCAGGAATTCTCGGACACCCGGAATGGGAGAGCAGGAAGGCGGTGGCCTCTGGCCTGGGGCGGGGGCACTGTCTTCTCCTCCCTGCCAGCGTTTGGGGAACAGAGAGCCCGATGCTCTCCCCTCGCACCCGTTGCGCACTCTCCTGCCAGGTCTGCCCCAGCTGCTTCCTGCAAGGATTCTGAGTTTCTTCCGATTCTTCCTGTCTTATTCTGAGCCTTGCCCCGTGGGTTAACCCCACAAGGGCCAGCACAGACCTGTGTATGGTATGGAATGGAAGGGATGCCATAGACCTCACCCCCTGCCCCCTCCAGTTAGAGCCCATGCTCCCAGCTAAGGGGGCTAACTGGGGGCCAGTGTGTGAGGATTAGGGATAGGAGTGTGCTTTGAGGTTTGGCAGCTTAAACCCCTGCCCAGTTCATACCCCCTGACCCTGGCCCTCCCCCCATCCCCCCCACAAGCCCATGAGAAGGGGCCTCCCCAGCCTGCTAGGGCATAGTAGGCAGAGGAGCAGTGCCAAGGTCTGAGATGCAGAAAATCCCCGCGTTGGCTCTTACCTGAGCCTCAGTTTCCAAATTTGTGAAATAACACAGGGTGGTCAGGGGCAGCTTGCAGTGGTTTGTGTAAGTCACAGGGGGATTTCACGGGAGGAGTGTGGGAGGAGCAGATCACTCGCTGTGTCCACGCCACCTCTCCACACCTGTGTCTCTGTGGTGTGGGTGCCAGGCTGCCAGAGGAGAGGCATTGTGGGGTTGGAGATACAGGGTTTGGAACCCCAAACCCTGGGAGGCTGGCGCTTTTCATGATGGGAATGTCAAGGTGGGCTTCTGGGAGAGGCTCAGGAACCCACCCGGGCTCCATCCTTCCCGTCCCAGCCTGCCTCTCCACACAACCCCCGTGACTCCTTTTCTCCTTAGTGGAGAGAGTGAAGGAGTAGGGTCTGAGGTCCCCCTGGCCAACCCTCTGCCTCCAGTCAGTCAGTCCTGGCTTCGTCTGAAGATGAAGTCCTTTCCAAGTGTCTAACTGTAGTCCCTCGTCTCGAGCCGGGACTAGATGAGGCAGCTTAATTAGGACACTCTTTGCTCTGGTCTGACCGAGACCCAATAGAAGGGCAGGAAGGTGAGATGCTGGGTGTGCCCTTGAGCCTAGAGAAGTTAGGGTTAGAGCTGGGGACAGCAAAGGCTCTCAGCTGCAGGTCATTTGGCTTCTTGGCTTCTTTCTGGGGCCATGAGTCTTACCACAGAAAGGGAAACTGAGGTCCAGCTGGGGGATGTGTATTGGAGGGGGGCAGAGGAAAGCCCTCCCAGTTACTGGACTCTGAAAAAAGCAAGTGGGTGTGGTGCTGGGGGGAGGGGGAGAGAGGTTTTCAGAGGGACTCTTGTCCCCAGTGCTGTATCCTCATGGCCCTGGCTCTTAGCTTTCAAAGCCATTAGGCACACAGAGGCGTGGGCACCAGTGAGCCGGAACGAGAGGAGTGGGGTGGAAGGGTTGCCAGCCTTGCGGGCCATGCCCACCTCCCTGGGTGCCCTACTCCATTATGCAAGGTCACACCTGGCCCTCCTCTCCTTCCTTTTCTCAAATTGCCTGAAGCACTTTCCCAAGAGGGGAGGTGGCAGGAGGTGCAGCTGGGTCCCTTGCCTGCCTCTACCCTGGTTAGTGACCTTGGCCATCTTCCTATTTGTCCATACTTTGGTTTCCCTCTGGGAGATGGTTAGTCTCCACAGAGTTGGAGCTTTGTGGGGTGGGGTGGTAGGTGGGCCCCAGCCACTCCTTGGTGCTGCCTCCTCCAGGGCTAGTCTGGACTCTGTAATCCCTGCCTTTTTAGGGCTGGAGGCTTGTAGCTCAGGCCTGGGTGTTTCGGGAGGCAGCAGGGACTAGCCGAGGAGGGTGTGGTCCCGGGGAGCCTGCAAGCAACGAGGGGTGACAGCGGTGTCTGAGCAGAGTCCTGTCCTGCTCCCGTGGTGAGAGGGAGTCCCAGTTAGAGGTCCGGGTTCCCCAGAAATCTTCCTAAGCCTTCTCTGGCAGAGAACATGGGACCCCTTAGTTTTCCCCGTCCTTCAAACTTCCCGTGTGCTCGTCTGTCTTCTAGCTGGATTACGAGCTCCTTGAGGCCAGGCCTGTGCCTTTTGCCTCTCTGGCGGTCCTTGCTGGGCCTGGCAGAGTGTTGCTCAGCACTAACTGGCTGCCTGATGAGGGGCAGAGGAGTGATGGTTTTAGATGGGGCCTGAGAGGACTTGCTAGGCCCGGAAACAGGGCTGAGTTTACTCAGAGGTCTAGAGTGAGGCGGAAAAGGTGACTCTGAAGGCCAGACTGCTGGGGCTCAACTGAAGACAACCCTATTTATTGACTGTGTGGCTTTGGCAAGTGACTGAACCTCTCTGAGCCTCAGTTTCCTCATCTGCAATAGGGGAGAATAACTGTACCTGTTTCATGCTGTGGTGGTGAATATCAAATGGGTTAGTTTATTGGAAATACTTCGAGCAGTGTTTGAGCCCGGCACATAGCAAGTGATCAGCAAATGCGAGTAATTGTTATTATTGGTTCTGGTGGTGGTCCTGGTGTTTCTCTAGGGGCTCAGTTCACTCTTTTCTCTCTCTTGGGGTTGTTCCGTCCCTAAGACGGGAGCATTATGGGATCAGAGGGTGGAGGAGATGGTGGCGTCATTTTCCCTTGAGGGGGTCCTAGCATCCGAGCCTAGAGAAGAGATTCCCCCTGACCTCTGTCTCTCTCTCTCTGTGAGTGTGGGGAGGCGGGGAGCTAAGGGGACCTCCCGAGGCCCTGTCTGCCCAGGGGAGCCGATGCAGAGCTGTGTTTATGGAGGACGCTGAGAAAATTGCCATCACTGTAAACAAGATGCATTATTATAAACCAGGCCAAGCTCCCCTCCTTGGATCCTATCCCATCCCTTGATGAGAGTCACTGAATCAGAGACTCCCAGGCCTGGCAAGAATGTGGCTGGCCTGGCCTCCAGGCAGGCTTCTCTTGACCGTGGACCATACCCATGGGGGTGGTGTCTGTATTGTAAGGTGGGATCCCCAAGCAACTGCAAGTTGCTGTATCTTATGTCCCCTAGGTCTCTCTGAAGCCTAACCTCCATCCCTCTTGCTGCAGCTGTAGTTCAGTCCCTTGCTGGCGGGAGGTGGGGGAGAACCAGGCCCAGCCCTTCCTGCATGCCACATAGCTGGGGGCTTTGAACCTGTGGTAGGGGCGGGTCCTGGCCACACTGCCTCTTCCTCCCAGGGCTCTCGCCTCTCTGGGGTCCTCCACCTTCTGGTTCCTCATTAGCAGGGGTCAGCCCTAAAGGCCTGCCAAGCCGCACTCTCCACCTAGCCCGGGTTCCCACCCAGGGAGGCTGGGGGTGCTCCAGGTCAGGGGTGTGAGCTCTATTTCCGGACCCCTGGCCCGCCCAGTTGCAGCTGCAAAAGGCATTAAGCTTTTTTTTGGAGAAAGAATGGGCTTGGGTTGATGATGATGACAGCTGGGGAGGGTTCCTGAGCTCAACCCGGCCCTATCTCGCTTCCCCTCCTCAACCCTTGCTCACCTCTGCTCCATTTCTAGGCCATTGCTCCTCTGGAGGAGGGGCTTGCCTTTGGCTCTTGACCTTGACCAGATCTGAGCAATCAACTGGTCTACAACAGCCCTTTATGGGGAGCAGTCTGTGGGTAAGGTCCTGGGTTTGGGGCTTGGTTGGGGGTCAAGGGGTGGGCAGAGGGTTCAAGGGAAGTGTAAGACAGGCCCAGGGCATGGGGAGAGCAGTGCTCTTGCTCTGTCCCTGGACTCTGGAAGTGTCCCTTCCCTTGCTGGGCCTGGTATCCTCACCTGTCATATGAAGGGCTAGGGAGGTGCAGGGCTGGAAGCGTCCGGGAGTCCATCCCAGGCTGCAGACTTCACCTTGGATTGACCTTGCTTCCCTTCTGCCCCGCCCCCACCTCTGGCAATCGCAGGCAGGAAGTCCTGCTGATTAGGGCCCTAATCACTGGCTGAGACTCCTAGAAACAGCAGAGCTGGTTGAGCAGAGAGGGGTAGGCGGACAAGCACAGGGAGAAGCCCTCACCGAGGGATATGAACTGGGTGTTCAACTGTCATGGGGGGCACTTGATGCCTGCTTGAGGCTGGGGGTCAGCTTCTGGGGTGGGGGCAGTGCCCAGGCATCCACCGTGGAGGCTGTGTGGCCGTGGCTGAGTCCGGCCAGGCACACGAGGCCCCTGATTATTCACTTAAAAGCTGTTTTTGGGCACTGACCCTATGCCAGGCAAGGTGCCAGTGGTATGGGGCTGGAAAGGCCAGGGGGACAGGGTCTAGTAGGAGACAAAGGGGAGTAGATGGACAGTTTCTGCCAAATGCAGAGGGCGTATCAAGCAGGAAGCGGTGTGTATGACCTGGTGGAGTGGAGAGAGCTTTGGAAAAGAGGTGCCATTTGAAATGTTTTTTAAAAGAAAAATTTTAAATGTTTTTATTGATTTTTGAGAGAGAGACAGAGAGAGAGCACAAGCAGGGGAGGGGCGGAGAGAGAGGGAGACACAGAATCCGAAGCAGGCTCCAGGCTCCGAGCTGTCAGCACAGAGCCCGGCGTGGGGTTTGAACCAACGAACAGTGAGTGAGATCATGACCTGGGCCGGTCAGACGCTTAACCGACTGAGCCTCCCAGGCACCGCGAGATGGGTTTTGAAGGTTGAGAAGAAGGAGTTGTGCAGGAAGCAGAAGGGATGAAGACTTCTTCAGGCACAGGGGAAAGGCACGCACGAAGGCACAGTAGCACACGTGTAATGGATAAAATAGTGGCTCCAGTCCTGTGGTAGAGTCAGACACACGGGGCTGTCCCTCCCGGCTCTGCTGCTTATTAGCTGGGTGACCTTGGGTCAAACCTCAGTATCTACATCTGTAAAATGGGGTTACTCTTCCAATCTCTTAGAATCATAGTAGCGATAAAATGAGATCATGTCTAGGAAGCAGTCGGCTCAGTGCCTAGCACAGGATAAGCCCTCAGTGAGTGTTGTGTGTAGGAAAGCCTGGCTTTGGGGAAGCTTGTAGGTGTTGCTTGGGGTCCGGCCATGGGGGGCTTTCTGAGCCAGGTTAACAAGGGAGCAGCCGAGGGCTTTAATGTGGGAGAAATGTGATGAGACTGTTATTTAGGAAGGTGATTTGGGCAGCTGTGAAGACTGTCCTGGCCGGGGAGATCTGGGGACAGGCCATAAGCCAAGGCCCTTGGACTCCTCTGTTCAACTTTCTCAACCCCAAGCTGGGAAGTCCTCTCCTGAATCACTTCGTCTCTCTGGGCTCCCTTCCCACGTGTTGCCCTCCTCTTCTGAATCAGGAGGCCGAGGAGGCACTGAAACCTTCCTGAGAGACCTTTCAGGCCAGAAGAGAGCCCTCCTGGGCGAGGCTTCACACACAAGACCGGCACGGACGGATCGTAGCGGGTAGGGGTGAGGATGGACCGCAGGCAGCTCGCGTTTCTGAGGAATCCAGAGGCTCCTTTTGGGGGCATCCTTCACCGTCTACCTGGCACACAGTAGGCCCTCACTGTTGGTCAAATGAATGAACAAACAGGAGTGTCCCCGAGTCAGGTGGAGGATCCTGCCCGCTTGGAGGCGGAGGCTTCCCTGCCTGACTGTAAGCGGCCTGGTAAGTGTCTGGACAGGGGCTGCCCGTTCAGAGGCACGAGGACCATTGAGCGTCGCCAAGGCCAGTGTGACCCAGGAGTTCAGTGACTGTGTGTGGATGAGGAAGCAGGGATTTCAGGAGCTTTAACTTGGAGCCAGGTGCTATCATGAGGCAATGTGGCAATGTGGGGGCGGGGAGGGGGTCAAGGTCAGATGCTGCAGCCACACCGTCTGAGTTTCAGTCTTGACCCCATCTCTTGCAGGCTGTGTGACTGTGGTCGGTGCTTTAATTTACTCCTCTATCAAAAGTGGGAAATAAATAGAAGCATGTCCAGCATGTAGGCCATGTTATGTGACCCTTGATTATCATTACTGTTATCATTATTACTTGTGTTGGTGTAGAGGGAGAGAGGCAGGCAGGGGCTTCTCGACAGGCATAAGTGCCCAGAGTGGGCAGAGAGCACAAGAGACAGACGAGGCTCCCCAGTGCCTCGTGAGCTTCGAAGGCTCTTCAGTGCCTTGTGAGCTGCCTCGGACGTCACACATGGGGCTGTGTCTGATGTGGCCAGCTGGGCTGAGCTGGGCGTGGGAGCAGAGGCCGCGTCCAGCCTGGATTCCAGGCTGGAGCCCTGGGAGAGCAGGGGGAGCTGGGGCGAGGGCCAGGGGGAGGAGAGGTGAGCAGAGAGGAGGCCAGGACTCTCCCAAGTCCCCAGCTGGGACCCTAGGAATTCCTCCCATCGTCTGCTGCCAGAGGGCCTGGCCTCTTAGCTGCATGGCCTCCGGAAGGCCTGTGGTCTTTCTCCCCATCTGCTGGGAAGACTGTTCCTCGTGCCCCTTCACCGTTAGGCGGTGATTGCTCCCCACCAACCACTGTTTGGGGCACCCCCTTCCTTCCTTCTCTCCTCATCTCGGCTTTAGCTCTCCCAGTTCCAGTGCTTTTCCGGATGAGCAGCTGCTTTGCAGTCGGCAGGGGTGAGGGTGGGCTTTCAGGGCCTGGCCCAGGACTTGCGGTGCAGTGGAGGGACTGGTGGCAGGTGTGGGGGGTCAGGTGGCCTATTTCCCGTCCCTTTTTGGCAACATGTGACCTTGGGCAAATTGCGTCCCCTCTCTGGCTTGTTTCCTCATTTGTAAGGTGACAGATTGGCCTTAGGAGAGTTCTCTAACCAGTGCTGAAATCCTGCAAGTCTGTGGATCTTTCTGAGCAGAGAGGCTCTTCCTCTTGGGGCTGCTAGAGGAGCCATCCAGCATGGGAGTGGGTGTCCTGGAAGGTCTTCAGGCGTCTGCTGGGAAACCAGCTGAGATGCTGGGAAGGTCCCTTCCAGCCCTGGGATTGGAAGGTTCTTTGCCCAGTTGACCACTCTTCCAGGCAGCTCTGTTTCTTGGAACAGAGTGGAGGGTAACAGCTGTCAGGGTTGAGTGGACCAGAGTCTCCAGGGCTCTGTCCCAGTGACTCAGGTGGAGATGCACTGGCAGGATTGGAGCTAGTGAAGCGGGGGAGGGAACCAGCCAGATCTGCTGGCTCCCCTCGGCTCAGAGAGCAGAGTGGGAGTAAGTGATGTGCTGGGGGGGCAGGGTGCAGAGAAGAGTGAGTAACAGTTGTGAGTGAGTAATGACCCCGTGTCTCTGCTGGGCAGGTGGCTCCTAGTCTGCAGGGCTGTCTGGGGCTCCGGAAATGCTCCCGGGAGGCCCAGCCACTGAGTCACTTAGGAGCTGGGGGTCTAAGGTGGCATGCCCCCCCCCCCCCCGGTCCCTTTGCTTCTTTCTCTGTGCTCCTCTGCATCAGCCACTCCTTCCAGCTCTGCCACCACACCCTCTAGGCCCCATAGTTGCCCTGTCTTGTCTTCGAAGCACCCAGGTGACTTGGGTCGCCTATAGGAGTATAGATTTTGCAGTCTGGCTATCCTGGGTTCAACTGTTCATAGCTGTGTGACCTTGGGCAGCTTACTTTTCTCACTGAGCTTCTGTGGCCTCATATGGGAAAAGGAAGATGTGTCTATTGTATGCACTGTGGAAAGAATTAAATGTGGCATCATGTCTGCAGCACCCCGTGCATTCTATGTATTCAGATATTGGGGCTGTCAGTCAAGGCCCCAAGTTCTGTTTTGCTCCTCCTCACCACCTCCACCCCTAAAAGTCCAGCTTCTATGCCTTTATTCCATGATTTTTAGGATGTTTATTCTCCTATCAGATCTGCCCCATGGTTTGTACACTCGCCCTCCTGTTTCTGACCCTTCCTACCTAGCTTCCATCAGTGTGACTTGCCCCTCACCTGCTCTTTCAGAAGGACGGGCAGGAAGCAGGTAGGGGGGAGAGTCCAGGGGGGAATCTGCTGCTGGTCCTGCCTCAGTGGATGGGCTGGCTCCTGCGGGCACTTTGAAACAACAACAACCTCTGAGATCTGGGTGAGTGTTCAGACTTGAACCCTCCCCACCCCACCTCTGCTGGTTATGCTCTCCCCTCCTGCCGTCTGCCCACATGGGTCATTCTGCCCCTGGCTTCCTCAGATCCTCTGTGCTCCGGGACCTGGTCCCCTGCCTGTGGGTGTGCTGGTGGGGCTGCTGTGTTCCTGTTGGTGCAGCTCTGCTCCGGGTGGGGCCGGGAGCGCTAGGGAGTGACTTTGCATCTGGACCTGGCAGTGGGCCGCAGGACTGTGTGTGCAGTGTGTATGTGCCTTAGGGCGTGTGAACTGTGTGTACATACATCAGCAGTGTCTCTGGGCCACCGGGTCTGTGGCCCATGTGAGTCCCCTCTCCTGCCTGTTTAAAATCTGCTTGCGTTTTCTGAACCCAGTGGAGAGAGGCAGGCCTTCCGCTGCCCCTCCCTGCAGCGCCCCTTCCCCCGGACCTGGTTTCAGATGTGTGCGTCTCTGAGGTTCTCCTGGAGAACAAGGAAGCAGGGGGGTGGATATGCGTCAGATGGAGCCAAACAATGCCCGTGACAGCCAGGCCTCCGCCGGCCTCCAGTGCTGGCTTCACTTCAAGTCTCCTCTGCCTGCCTGCTAATTGGGAGTGAGAGGGGGCTTCCTGCGCTTCGGCCACAGATGGATTTAAAGGAGCAACGTGAGGCTGGGCTGCCTGACCCTTGGGATTCCTGCTTCCGGGGCTCCTGGTGCCGTTCATCAGAGCAGATGGGGTTCCAGCACACCAGCCCTTGACAGGTGCCAACTGTGCGAAACCAACACACGAACTCCTCCTGCCGCTGCCTTCTGGGGCCTAGGAGTTTCCTAAATGAGTGCATTTTCAGATACCTGAAGCCTAGCCGGAGTTGAAATCTCAGGGGAAAAAGGTGGATTATTATTGTTATTACTTTTTTTGGATGGGAATCTTGCATTATATTCTACTGTCCCGATCTCTGACTTAATGGTGGATGGGTGGGACCTTGTAAGTCAACAACCTCATCTCATCTGTTGTTGTTCCTCAGTTTCTTCTTTCAAGAGGGCACGAGAGCAGAACCTACCTCACGGGGTTGAAGTGACGATTCGAAGAAGTCGGGATACATGCAGTGCTCAGAATGGGGCACCGTGCAGTTTACTGCTCTGTAAATGAAGACGTTGAGGGGCAGACAGGAGCAATAATACAATAGCAACCAACTCGGTAGAAGAGGACTGTGTTTACCCAGTGGGTGCTGTGTTCCAGGAATCTTTAATCGTGTCCACACAGTCAGCTTTATTGAGTTGCACCCTGCAAAGTGGGTCTCCTAACTCCCATCTTACAGATGCAGGGGGCTTCAGGAAGTGGTGGTCTGGGACAAAGTGCCATCGGGAGCACGCCTCACTCCACGTTCAGTGCTTTTTCTGTCCCACTTCTTGCCCTTTGGTTGGAAACCACATGGCCTCCCGATGTGTTGAGGAATTTGGAAATAAGGATCCGCAAACAGAAGGTGTTATGTATGATCTTTGAGATCTGAATCTGCCCCCAGCTACCCATTTCTTGGCTAGATTCAGAGCAGTCTGGAGTCCAGTGATGAGGCAGAATGACCTTTAGCTGTCCAGGGAACGTAAAAGCCACAGATGGGCCTTGAGGATATAGAAGTTTCTCTGGGGTAATATGCGGTTGGGTTTCTTTTCACCTTGTTCTTTCTTTTGGTGTCCCTGAATCTTTCAAAAAGGAAGTACTTTTAGGTTACAACAAAAATTTTCTTCAAATTTGAGATGGTTTTCTTTTTCTTTTTTTTTTTTTTACGTTTTGGTGTTTCTGAAATTGGCATGTGCCTTGCAATTGAAGTGTACGTGTTGGGTACATTTTTCCCCCTCAAAAGCTGGTACCCAACTGATGGTGCCCCAGACAAGCAACAGCATCTTGGAAATTAGGAAACGGGGGGAGGGAGGGGGTAAACACCTGCACTTTGCAAGGCACCATGCAGGTGTGGAAGGGAGAGAGGCCAGGAGGCCCCGTCATGGCCCGCGAGCAGATGCTGTGCTGGTTTCAGAAGGCCAAGGGAGCCTCTGGTGTTTGTGTGGGCTCGAGTGTGGCTTCTAGCCCCAGAATTCTCAGCTCATGGCCTGGCCGAGGCCAGCCTTTCCCCCACTACCCTCCCCTCAGCCTCCTTTGCCATGTCCGAGGGCTGCTGGTGTGCTTCTCGGCAGTTCCCGAGCCCTTTGACTTCTTGGGTTTCCCCCTTGCTCTTAGATATTTTTCCCATGCGTCCTTCCTGCCTTACTGTTCTGGCACAGTTTAGGGTCAAAGGCTTTTGTCCCTTAAAGTTCTCATCTGGGGACAGAAACCCTCAGTGGGGAGTGAGGGGGGTTGGGTGGGCAGTCTCCCTCTGGGCGTAATTTCTGGAAAAACAGATGGGTTTGAATCCCAGTGAGATAATAGGCCTCTTCATACCTTCATTATAGCAGTTACTGGGCTCTTTTATAATTCTCTGTTCACATGTGTGCCTCCTCCAGTGGGCCCCAAGGTCCCCTCCTGGGCCAGGCCATTCTTATTCATCTCTGTCTCCCTCAGCTGGGAAGCTGGCACTGAGGGGCCCTCCTCAGTATTGTTGAGTGAATGCATGGTCTTGCTTCCCATGTCGGTCACCCCCCTGCCCTGCTGCCCCCCATTCCACTGAAACCTTCACCACAGACCACAGCCCTTCCTTGACCAGATTCTTCTAGGAACTTCCTAGAAGCTGCTCTCTGTGCTATAGGCCATGTCACCCCACCCCCTGCTTCAGAACACATGGCCCCTCTCCAGGAGGGGAAGAAGGGCTGGGGTTTTCCCTGGTCTTTGAATCTCAGGAGAAGGCAGCTCTGAAGTCTACATTTCACACTGCCTGTTGACACTTTCACTTGTACAGTAGAGGCCCTGCTTCCTCCGAGTCCTCCAGGCTGGGCCCCTCAGTGGTATCTGGCTTCTCCATCTTCTAATGTCTCCTTGAAGCTCTCTTCGTAGCCTCTCACTCTGCTTCCGGCCCTGGCTCAGCGCCAGACTCCCTTCGGTGGCAGCTGCCTATTTTAGGCTGGACATTTGGCCTCCAGCCCTGCCCCTCACCTGTGCCCTCTCTCACTGGCTCTGGAGGCACTGGGCTACTCCAGAGCCCTGGACATTTGCCTCAGTCCCACCCGTCAGGCCTTGCACAGTGTGCCCTCTTTGACCCGCTTCCTCCATTTTGCCATGTGCTCCCTGGGCCCAGCCGACCGGTCTCTCTTCTCTGTTTTCCCACCTCTGCCGTCTCCCCTGCTCCCTCCACCTCAGAGGCCATGCCCGCCATGAAGCTCTTGCTGTGGCCCTGACTGGGCAAGGTGGTGTGGTGCTGGGCAGAGCGGAGGCTTGGGACCTTGGGTGAAGTGTATGGCCTCTTGGAGCCTCATCTGGGAAATGGACTGATAACACCTAGTACCTCGGAGTGTATTAGATGGAACAGAATTAGACCTGAAAGGGGGTTTCTTTGGCTGGAACAAGAGCATTGAGGCAAGGAGGTGGGGAATGGAGACTGAAAGAGAGACCCAGCCAGGTCCCTGAGGACTATGAGGACCATATTAGGGCATTTGGACTCTATCCCATGGACCCGGGAAGGACTTCAGGCAGGAGAGTGACAGGGCTGGATGTGCATTTCCAAAATAGTTCCCTGGCTGCTTAGTGGGGAATAGGTTAGAGGGGCAAGACCGAAGGCAGAGACCTGAGTTAGGAGGCTCTCACAGTAATCTCTGTGGTTAAGGGGACTGGAGGGTAGGGTGGCTTGGAGAGATATTTGGGCAGCCGAATTATCCAGGCTTGGTGGGAGGGAAGGGAAGGAGGAGTCAAGGCGGGCACTCAGGTTTCTGGCTTAACAACCTTGGGTGGCTAGGAGTGGGGGAGTAGAGTGGTTGTCAGTGCTGAGCAAGGGAGCGGTGGGGCAGAGGCAGGGTGGGGGTGGGGCTGTGAGTCCAGTATGCTGACCAGTGTCAAGCCCTGGGCCGGCCCAGCTGTGCCTTCTTAGCCCTGCCGGTAAATTCCTGTGGCCTCATGTGCCCCACCCTGTCTTGTGGCTATTGCTCAGCCCCTCTTGGACCCTTGGCTTACTCTCTAGTGCTCCCAAGGGCCTGACACATAGTAGGTGCTCAGTAAAGGTTTGCTGACCTCAACTTTTCCGATTCTCCTGGTCACTGGGGTTTCATCATAGGAAGGCTGGCCTGGTTGCAACCTCAGCCCTCCTGGACTCCCTAATTGTGGGTGTGGGTAAGTGGGGCGCTGGAGCTGGGGTCCCAGCTGGGGTTCAAGGGGAGGCAAATCTTCTGAGAAAATGCTCTGCAGCCAGCCGGGCTTCCAGCATGGGCTGATCCGGTGCTATCTTATGCCATATTCCAGAAGGGCTCTGCAGGGGACCAGCTTCAGTAAGCGGAGAGACTGCTGGCTGCACAGCATATGCTCTGCTAGGTCCACCGCAACCCCTTTCCTGTGGCTGGAACCTTCTGGTGGGGCACAAGAAGGGCACACCCAGCTCTCCCCCTTGTGTAGTGTTGGACTTCCCAGGTCAGGCTGCCGCGTGTGGGTGTGGCTAAGAGGTCAGGGAGGTGTTTGCCTGTAGAGAAACTTCCCTGACTGGAGAGCCCTTTCTTGAGTGTGTTACCAGACCTAGAGGCTGGCAGTGGGCTGGGAGGCCAGTGAGTGGGGCCTGAGGAGAAGGTTCCCAGACAAGAGGGTGGACCCAGGAGAAGGGCAGCTGCTGGAGCTTGGGGAGCAGGTTGATTGGGTCAGTGGTTCAAGAGGTGTATGGCTCAGGAAGATTTTGGGGGGAGGACTGGGGGCAGGAGTCCCAGGGGCAATGCCCGGAGTCGGCCCTCTGGGACTCTCCTCTATTTCTTGTCTGAGTTGGAGCCTGTGCTGGGTTTGGGGAAAGGGCTGGTCCCCTGGCTCTGGAGGGGACTCTTGGCTGGGACATTCCCTACCCCCCTCAGCTCGAGGTGTCCCTGGGAACAGGCCCCTTCTTGCCTCCAGGAACTGGATGCACTTCCTTTCCTGATCCTGAGCAGAACTCTATATAAGGGAAGGAAATAGCCGAGTAGGCCGGGAGCAAGCTCTGGTGAGGACAGGTGGCCTGGAGGAGGGGGTGTGGGCCTGGGAGGAAATGGAGCCAGGGCAGTGGCCATCTTTCCCCCAGGAACCCCCTGCCTAGGGCCTGGGGCTCAGAAGGGGAGGCCAGTGTCTTGAGCCACCGAGCCATCCTGGCCTTGTTCTTGCTGCCCCCCTCACCACGGCTGTGGCGTTCTGTAGCTGCCTGACTGTTATGCACCCTCAGGTACTGAGGGGTGCACATTTGCCTCCTACGGGGCTTCCGAGCCATCCCTTGGTCCACTTGGCTGGGCTCATAGGGGCTGGCTGTGGTCTTTTTGCTGGAGCCCAGTGGACTTGTAATATGAAGTCTCAGGTGCTGGGCTGTCCACGGCCAAGGGGTCCTCGGGCTCTTTCTTCAGTCACATGGCATGTGGGCTAGATCCTCTGGGGTCAGGGTCTGCATTATTCTTGACCCCCGCCATGTCACCCCCGTGACCAGGGCTCAGGTAGCAGCATGCTGGCCACAGGCTCCCTGAGCGGGGCCCAAAGGGTGAACAGCAGCTCCCGTGGGGAGGGTCCACTTGCTTTGTGCAGGGCAGGAAGGGAAGAAGTTGGGGGCAGTGGTATCCTTCCGTGCTGTGGCTGAGGGAAGAGCAGTAGAGGCTGGAGGTGGGGGTCTATCCAAGTGTGTGTTTTGTTAGGGTAGGGATGAGGGCCTCTTGGTTTTAGGGTGCCCAATGGCCCCTTATCTCTGGGCTTTGGAGCTCCTCCTCCTCTCCACCCCCTTTTCCCCTCCGCCCCCCCCCCCCCCCATTATTAGTAGTATTGCTATTTGCATATCTTCTGCCTGCCTTAAGTTTCACCATTTACTTCCCCCTGCCTACTCTCCTACTCAGGCATCTTCAATGGCTCTCCAGTGCCAGCATCTGAAAGTCTTAACTGCTTTGCTGGGCAAAGTTGCCCGTAGGAAGTTCCAGCCTGGAAAGAGTTTGCAGCCAGTCCTCCTTCCCTTGGTCTCCTTCAACGTGTCCTTTAGTGTCCCTCCTCCTTCCTTCCCCCACCCGTGTCCCGGCCAAAGGAGACTTCTAGTGGTTCTTCCTGCTGTGCCTTATTCACGTGATCATTGCCACGTGAAACGCCCGCTCCTCATCTACACCTGTTAAAACCCTATCCACATAGTGAGCTCCAGGCCCTGAACGAGACACCAGGGCTGCCCACCCTGGGGGGTCTTAGAACAGTAGTGGGTGTGACACCCCACGGACAAAAGCAATGTGTCCTGGAGGCCTGGCCCAGAGACCCCCTGCTCCGTGGACCCTGCTTGCGCCCCCCCCCCCCCCCCCGAGTGCTCTCTGCTCTCACAGCCCCTGGCACCTGTGTATGGCTATGGAGGCAGCATGGTGTGCTGGGCAAAGTGGGTTTCGGAGTCAGGCCGACCCAGGTGGCAGTCCGGGCACTGTCATTTAGCAGCTCTGCCCTCTTGGATCTCACAGGATTGCTGAGAAGACTGCTTGAGATCCTGTGAGATGAGGGTACTGCTATCTACCGCCAGAGGGCCACAGGGAGAGGTTCCTGGGTGGCTCAGTAGGTTGGGCGTCTGGCTTGTGGTTTTGGCTCAGGTCATGATCTCACGGTTGTGGGATCGAGCCCCCTGTCAGGCTCTGTGCTGACAGCGCGGAGCCTGCTTGGGATTCTCTCTCTCCCTGTCTCCGCCCCTCCCTTGCTCTCTCTTTCTCTCTCTCTCTCTGCAATAAATGACATTTAAGAAAAGGTCACAGGGCGTGTGAGGGATAACATAGTGTGCCTGGCATGCAGTGAATGTACACAGAAACCTCACCAGATGCCGCTGCTTCTGCTTCTGCCATTGCTACTAGCTGTTCGACTTTGGGCAATTGCTTAACCTCTCTGAGCCTATTTGCCACAAAAACTTGTCATGAAGACTGAATAAAATTAACGTACGTAAAGCACCCAGTCAGTGCTACACAGCAGGCCCACGGCAAACCCACCTTTTCTTCCCTCCCGTGTACCTTTTGGTGTCGTTTGAGATGGGCGCCTGGAGCGGTGGGGGCAGGGATGTGCAGGAGGAGTCAGCGAGAACTTTGGTGGAAACAGCCTGGGTGTCCATCGAGGATGGATGGATAAACACAATGTGCTGTACTTATACGGTGGAATAGTCTTCAGCCCTAAAAAGGAACGCCGCTCTGCTAAGTGCAAGACATGAATGGATGATCCTCATACAGTCCTGGAGGCTGGAGGTCCACGATCAGGGCGTTGGCGCGTTTGATTTCCTCCGAGGCCTCTCTCCTTGCCTGTTCCTTGTGTCCTCACGTGGTCCTCTTTTTTTGTATGTGCCTCTAGTGACTCTCTGTGGGTCCTAATCTCTTCTTATAAGGACCCCAGCCACAAGGGATGAGGGTCCACTGATGGCCTCATTGTAACTTCATCACCTCCTTAAAGACCTTTCTCTAAATACAGTCCCATTCTGAGGTCCTGGGGAATTAGGACTTCGACATATGAATTTGGGGGGATATAACTCAGCCCATAACACGAAGTGAAAGAAGCCAGATACAAAATGCTGTGTGATTCCCAGTGTATGAGGTGCCTAGAACAGGTAAATTCATAGACATAGAGAGGAGATTAGGGATCTCCAGGGGCTGGGAGGAAAGGGGAAGGGGGTTCTTGTTTAGAGGATGTGGGATTTCTATTTGGGAAGATGAAAACATTCGGGAAATGAATAGGGGTGATGGTTGTACAGCAGTGTGAGTGCACTTGATTGCCATCAAATTGTACTTTTTAGAAAAATGATTAAAATGGTGGGGTGCCTCAGTGGCTCAGTCGGTTAAGCATCTGACTTTGGCTCAGGTCATCATCTCGCTCTTCGTAAGTTTGAGCTCCACGTTGGGCACTGTGCTGATGCTCAGAGCCTGGAGCCCGTTTCAGTTTCTGTGTCTCCCTCTCTCTCTGCCTCTTCCCTGCTTGCATTCTGTCTCTGTCTCAAAAGTAAACAAACAGTGAAAAAATTAAAAAAAAACGGTTAAAATGGTAAATTTTTGTTGTGTGCATTTTACCACACACACAAAAGACTAGCTAGAGATAAGGGGAGTGTATGAAGTGCTTAAGTCAGAGACTCAAGTGGCTCTAATTTTGGCCAGGGGAAGGCGGCCCTGTCCAGCCCCAGGGGCCAGGTGGTCATGGGTGTGGGGAGCTCCTTGGAAGGGTTGGGCAAGTTGAGGAGTCTGGGGTTTTATGTAACCGAGGCTGAGAACCTGAGGCCCTGAGAATGGGAGTTGTCACCCAGCTGGGGACCGGGTCCTACCACTTGCTCATGACTGAGGTGCTGGGGGCCATGCCAGGCGGGTGCCTGGAGCCCACAGACCAAGATTTCACTTGCAGTGCACCCTTCCCCAGCGGATTGACCGGGGACAAGTGTCATGATCTCTTCGAGTCTCCATTTTTTCATCAGTAAAATGGGAGCAATATTACTGACTCTGCAGGACTGGAAGGTCTCAGAGAGACAGGCATGTGGCAGGATTAGCCCCAGCACCTGGCACACAGGAGGTGCCCAACAAATGGCAGTGATTTTTACCACTAGTGGCTGCAGGTGCCTTCCTTTCTCGGGCCTTGAGTGTCTTTCATTGTTCCACAAGTATTTAGTGTGCAGCTACTATGTGCTGGGACTAGTGTGATGAACAAGATGTATTCCTTGCCCTCATGGCGGTTGTTTTCTAGCAAGGGAAACATAGACAAGAAAACAGACACCTGCATAATTAGAAACCGTAATTAGGTCTGTGAAGGAAGAGATAGGAGTGCAGGAGTGTGTGTGTGTGTGTGTGTGTGTGTGTGTGTGTGTGTGTGCGCGCGCGCGCGCGCACATGCTCATATGTGTGTAAATTAAGGGAGTCAGGGAGGGCCTCTCGGGGGTGGTGGCATTTAAGCCTAAGCCAGAAGTGTGGGAAGGACTCAGCTATGCAGACAGCTGGGCTGAGCGTGTCCCAGGCAGAGGGAACAGCATATGCAGAGGCCCTGAGGAGGAGCAGAGCTAGGTGTGTTCAAAGGACTGAGATCCGCCCCCCTACCCTTTATGGATTTGGGTCCTTGACAAGGGGATGGATATAGAGTGGTGGTGGAGAGGAGGGCAGGGGCCAGGTCATGCAGAGAGCCCTTGTCTGCCTGGCTGGCTGCTGTCTGGTGCTTTAGACCCTCGTGATCCCTGGGGGAATCTCCAAGGGTGTTCCTGTTGTTGGTATTTTGCTCAGGGACATTTGAAACTCAGAAAGCATTAGTGGGGGTGGGGGAGGGGGCTGATGAATGCCCAGCATTGGCCCTGGTCTGGCCCTGGCTCGAACTCACAAACCGTGAGATCATGACCTGAACTGAAATGAAGAGTTGGATGCTTAACCGACTGAACCACCCAGGCGCCCTGTACATTTTTTTAGTAGGATCATAATGAGTCCAGGAAAAGAGCTTAGGACAGTAGCAGACAGACAGCCACATTCCGTGAGCTTTCCATTACTATTGTTGACTACGGCCATATGGAAGCCAGCGTCTACAGGAGCATTAGCATAGCAGAGAGGGCAGGAGCACATCTCCATCTGGAGCCAGACTGCTGGGTTCTCGTCCTGCCTCCTCTACTGGACAGCTTGTTAACCTCCCTGTGCCTCAGCCTCCTTGTCTATAAAACAGGATGCTGAGGTTTGTTGTAGGAACTAATGAGTTAATTTATGCAAAGTGTGAAGAACAGTGCCTGGCATATAGCGAGTGTGATGGGAGCGTAACACCGCTGTTTTTATTGTTGCCTTTCTTAGGGTGGAAAAGTGCGTATCAGGCCTGCTCAGCCCCCGCTGTGTAGATGGGGTTTTGCAGGTATATCAGGGGAGGAGGCTTACCTGAGGCTGACCTCCTGGGGCTGAGCCCTGGAATCCTGCACTGCTGATACCAGGGAAACGAGGATATGACAGGGCTGGGACCCAGAGCCGCTACGGACGCCCCGGAGTCTGCCCCCTCTGCAGAGAGGTTTCTAGCTTCGGTCCCTAAGGGGCGATGGGAGTGGTCAGTGCTGACACCCGGAGTGTGGGGCGGTAGGCACCGGCCACAGAGTGGCAGGGGGCCCTGGCTCTCCCTGGCACATTCCAGGCTCCTGAGAGGGTGGCCAGGGGCCAGGGTGCCGGAGGGAAGGAGAGAGCCTTTTAAGGAAACATTTCTCTACTTACAAAAAAAAAAAAAAAAAAAAAAAAAAAAAAAAGGAGAGAGAGAGAGAGAGAGACAAGAAACATTGAAACACACAACAAAGTTAGTGGGCTGGCTGGCCGGCTGGCCTGGAATGCACAGCTGTGGGCGGCGGGTGGAGGAGGCTGCTGGGGGGCAGCAGGCCACGAGGGGCGCCCAGGCCTCAGGCCCTCTGGCTGGGGGGTCCGCAGATTCCCCTCAGATCTAAATCCTTAGAGGGTGGTTCTGCCTCAGGAGGAGCAGGGAAGGGACCTGGGGTCAGGACACCTGGACCCCCATTATTTCTACCGCCTGAGGATGTTTCTAGGAGAGAGACCCTCCCCCTGTTTCAGAGGATACTGTCCATTCTGCCCCTGCTTTAAATGTACCCATAACCTCTCCCTCAATCCCCGGTCCCTGAATGGGAGACTAGAGATCCCCTGGTGAAATGGCATGGGAGACACTGGCTATGGATGGGACTTGCCCGGGTCTGGGATGCTGTGGCCGGAGCCTGCAGCATCCCTCCTCCCACAGTATGGTCCTCCATCAGGTTCCCAGCCCTGCCCCAGCCCGGAAGGAAGGAGCAGAGCAGGGCGCTGTCCTGTGGATTACACCAGCTCCCACCCAGGCCCCGAGGGACCCATAAATGGTAGAGCGGTGTGGGAGGAGACACTGGGGGCCTGGCCCCAGAAGGTTGAAGCCTGCAGCCCCTGAATGGGGTTGGGGACGGGAGGAGACAGGGAGGAGGCCACTGCTAGATTCAGGACTCCTGCCCTGAAGGCGCCTGATGGGGGCACCCATGTGTCCCTTGTCTGAGACCTTGTCTGGTGGGTGGGGAAGGTAGGGAGCCCCGCAGGCCACAGTCTCCGCTGGGGCCTTCCCTTCCTTCCCACTCCGTTCTCCTGGCATCCTCCACCCCACTCCAGGCCCTGGACTCCCCTCCCTGAAACTTCTAAAACAGTCACTCATGGCTCCATGCTGGTATGTGTCAAGAACCCTGAACTTGTGAGAACATTCCCCCCATGTTTCCTCATTCTCTTGAACATAGGGGATGAGTCCTCCTTCACATTTCATTTCGGGAATCAGAATGCCTGGGTTCAGATCTTGCCCCCTTCTCAGCTGTGTGACCTTGGGCAAGTTGTTTAACCTCTCTGTGACCCCTGTGCCTCAACTGAAGATATAATAGCACCTACCCTTTTGGGTTTCTGGAAGGATTAAATGAGTTATTTTTTTTTTTCAACGTTTTTTATTTATTTTTGGGACAGAGAGAGACAGAGCATGAACGGGGGAGGGGCAGAGAGAGAGGGAGACACAGAATCGGAAACAGGCTCCAGGCTCCGAGCCATCAGCCCAGAGCCTGACGCGGGGCTCCAACTCATGGACCGCGAGATCGTGACCTGGCTGAAGTCGGACGCTTAACCGACTGCACCACCCAGGCGCCCCATGGAAGGATTAAATGAGTTAATATGGGTCAACCACTGATAATAATAATGCCTGTCATTTCTACAGTCCACATTCAGCAGGTGTTAGCTGTTGTTCCCTTTTTTGGCCTCATACATGAGTCTCGCCACAATCTCGGAGTAATGCTGAGTACCGGGCCATAGATACTGAGATTCAACTCAGGCTTCTTTGGTGGAGAATGAGCTGGGCAGCAAGCCTGTAACAGGACTGGGTCAAGAACCCGGGGATGCTAAACCCCTAGTTTCTCCATGCCTTGCAGAGCTCAGGGCACACAGTCATGTGTTGTGCCCTTCCGGGCTGGTGTGTCAAGCCTGGGGATCCCTTGGGCTGCTTGGAGGACAGCCTGGGTCAGGTGGAGGGAGGGCCCGGCTGAGGGTGGCTTCTCGTCAACAGCCAGGTCCAGCAGGGCCTGGGCTGTCACCGTTACCGCTTCACTGGGGTGGTGGCTGGGGCAGGGGTTGCCCACTGTTTGAGGAGGCAGCAACCCCCTCTTTGGTGATCCAGGGCTTGTGCCCAGACACCCTCATGCCCGAGGGAGAGCCTCCCCCTAGTCCCCTCTGCGGGCCCCTTGGGTTGGGAACTGGAGCCAAGATTGAGGTATGAGCTCCAAGAAAAACGTGTCCCGGCTAGAAAAAAAAGAACACACTGCGCCTCTGATAAAGGGCCCTGCTAATTGTCAGCGTAGTGGTTTTGGCTGCCCTGGCTGGGGGGGGGGGGGGGGGGTTGTTATCTCAGGGAAGGGAGAAATGCAGCCCTCCCTCCCCAGTCCCTCTGTCTGGAGGCCCAAGTTGCCACCCCCGCCTCCATCGGAGAGGAAGGTGAGGATGATGTGCGAGCCAAAACATAAGAGACTCCTAAAAACTGAGAACAAACTGAGAGTTGATGGGGGGGAGGGAGGGGAGGGTGGGTGAGGGGAATTGAGGAGGGCACCTGTCGGGATGAGCACTGGGTGTTGTATGGAAACCAACTTGACAATAAATTTCGTCTTAAAAAAAACCAAACAAACAATAGCTGACCCATACAGGGTGCTTTCGCCCCTCAAGGCTTCCTTGGGAAGAGCTGGCGGGGGCCCTTCGCCAGCCTGCTTCCCACATGCTGAGGGGACCCCAGACACTGCCGTTTTTGGTGAGATGCCCTGGTGCTGGGGAGAACCTCCTTTCCTAGAGGTCTTAAACGTGTTTTTTAAAAAAATTTAAAACAAATCTTAGCCTACTGTAGAACATAGAGCAAAGAAAAAAAAATCCTTATTCTTATTACCTCAACCCATTGTTGTGAAAAATTCTGGTGCACTGACTTCCAGTCTTCTGCGTATTTTTCTACAGAACTGAAAAATTGTGATACACATTTCGTTTTTGCCTCCTGCGGCACCCCCTCTACCAAGCATTATTGCCTGAACGTTTTCCCATGTTATTGCGCGGGCTTCCAGTGGCCTCTCAAGCTGGAGATTGTCGTTGTGTTGAGTTGAGGGAAGGGGTGTCTAGTGTGGAGGTGGGACCATTGGAATGATCTCAGGAGACCCTGGTTTTCTATGGGGATGAAAGATGCTAACCTTGCCCTTTCTCTGTTCCTCCCACAGGTGGCTGCCCCCTGCATTCCTCCATCCAACCATGAACTGGTGGTGAGTGACAGTCCCTTCCCTACCCTGCTGGTCTCTCCTCCTCTTTCCCCAGCTCCTTGGTTACAGCTTACTTTAGACCTAAGCATGCTGCAAGCCCCCGAGGGTGCTGGGCAATTTGGGGAGGAGGAGGAGGGGGACCCTTCCCAAGGCTGAAGCCGGACTGGGAGGAAATGAGTCATGAGGTCCCTTCTGATGAGATGCAGGGCCTCCTATTTCAATTTGAGACTTAAGTCCTTGGAAAAACCCATAAAAGGGCATCTTGCATGCCTCCGAGGCCTGGCCAGGTGCCTATTGTTCTGGGGCTTCCAGGACCAGGGGGTGGCATCTCCTTCTACCTGCCTGGTCCCGGGTCAGGTACCCTTCGGCTGGAGGAAGGGGGACGGGAGGCATGACCCACAGAGTTCACCTGCTTGGGCAGGTGCTCACACTCAGGTGGCCCGTTCCACCTCCAAGCTGGAACTGACTCTGCTTTTCTGCCCCGTCTCCCCATCTCCCACCCTTCCCTCCCCTATCAGGCTTCCAGAGAAGTATGGACGGGCAGGACTCATGAGTTGTGGGCTGGGGAGAGGGGCCCGTTCCAGACTGATCCCAGCTGGGCTGATTTGGAACACTGGGAACTTTTCTTCCCTGCTCTCTCAGTGCCTTCGCACCCTGTGAAGGCCTCCTGTACCCCAGCCCAGTGCTGGAGGCAGGCAGGGCCCTGGAGGCTGGAGGGGGAGGGGTCTGCCCCACACGGGGCATGTGTGTGCATGCAGGGTGTGTCACGGAGGGCCCCGGTGGGCACAGTCAGATTTGCTGGTGCAGAGGAGCCTGTGGTGACCCTGGTGTGGGTGGGGGCCGGGGGAGGGAGCAGGGGTGTCCCCGAGGCCCAGGCTGTTCCAGGTATCTACACGCTCGCTCAGCCTGCATACTGCAATCTCCGTCAGGCCACCTGGTCTCTCCTTTCCCTCCAACACCCATTGGCCGAGTGACCGTGGACCAGTCCCCCCCTCTTTCTGGACCCCAGTTTCCCTTTCTGTCAAAGAGAGGGGTTGCTCTAGATGCTCCCCAGGCCTTCTCAGTGCTGAGAAGTGTCCCCTCCACTGAGGGTCATTGATGGAACGAAATCAAGTTTGTGGAAGTGCCTGTGCCTCAGACACCTCGGACCCTCGGCGGCGCCCCTGCCCTCTGCACCCCAGGCCCAGGCCCTGCCAAGCTGTTTCCCTTCTGTGCAGCGGCTGCCCCTTTCCCTCTGGCCTCCCCGGGCTCAAGCCCTCCTGGGCCTCAGCTCTGCCCAGCTGTGCCGCTCCAGATGTGGAGTGTTATTCACGCAGGGCCCAGTCGCACGTCGTCTGACAACAGTGGGGGTGGGGTGCCGCGGGGAAGTGGTGGTGAGGAGGCCAGAGTGCGGGCCTGGTCTGCAGCCACCAGCGAGAAGTCTCTCTGGGATTGCTGAGGGTCACCGTGGCAGGCCGAGAGCAGGGAGGAGGAGCATAAGTCTCATCATTTCAACCCAACTGCCACCACCTTGCCTCTGAGAACAGAATGTCCTTGGCTGGTCTTGGACAGCTGGGGGGTCCGGGCTTTAGGGATCTTGGGGCAGAAGCCAGATTCCTGGCCATTTGGAGTCCTGTGAGCTTTGTTTATGTGAGGAAGGGGTCAGGGGTTGGGACAAAAGGGGACAGGTTGGCACTCCAGCTGGAAGGATGTCAGATACCAGAAGGAACTCCTACCTGTCTTCCCGTCGGGGTGATGTGCCCCACCTGTGCGGGGGACTCTGCCCTTCCCAGAGGTTGGGTCAGCCACCTGGTGGCGAAGCCGTTGTGACACCAGCTTGTGCCCACAGAGGGCCCCCACCTGAGTCAGAACAGCCCCGCCCCCTGCCCCAGCACTGGTGAAGAGTGAGGGGTTAGACTACCCCCTTTGGGTCCTGGCTCCCCAGTCTGTGGTATGCGATCTTGAACACACTGCTTAACTTCTCTGGGCCTCAGTTTCCCCTCTGCAGATTGGGATTTGGTAATAGCAGCCACCGCATGAGATTGTTAAGAGAATAAAAGGAGCAAATGAATGTATTTAATTCATCTGGATTCAGGGCCCTCCAGCAGCTGCCCACTTGATTTGCGTAAAAGTCCAGTTTCTTGCATTGGCCTGTGCGTGGTCTACGTGACAGGTTTCCTTTCCGACCTTGCCTCCTTCTAGAAGCTCTCTCCTTCATTGACTCTGCTTCAGGTACCTTGTCTCCTCGCTGCCCCTTGAACATAGCAGGCACGATGCTGCTTCAGGGCTGTAGAGCCTGCAAGGCTCTTTCCCTCCCTCGGATCTTCCCACAAGTGTGAGATTTCTCTTCCCCCCGCAACCCTGTCTCCCCTCCCTGCTTTCCGTGTCCCTCCACGTATTGCCGTCTGGTACACTGTGTGTCTTACAAGGTCCCCCTCATACCAGCATGTAAGCTCTGTGTCAACAAGGGATTTTTACTGTTGTGTCCATTGTTGTATCCCCACTGTCTGGCACATAGTAGGTGCTCAGTATGTGCTCACTGGGTGGCTAGAAGGAAGGCTTGCAGCCAGATGCCTGGTGCAGATTAGGTGCTCAGTAAGCAGGGCTGCTGTCACTCCTATTCCCTGGCTTGCTGATGGGTGGGTGGGGGGGTCTATTAGGGGGGCTGAGCTCCAGCCAGAATCTCTCCTGCTGTCCCCAGAGAGTGGGAAAGTGGCCCAGGGGAAAACCGGGAGAAAGTTTGGCTTCCCCCCGAGGGCACTCAGCACCTTTTCCTCAAGGCAGGCAAGGCAAGTGCTTTGAGCAGGTTCACAAGAGGGAGGAAAGGGTGGGATGTATTTTTTCCTTTCTTTTCCATTTGCTGCCTCTCCTTCAGCCTCGGCAGAGCTGGTCTCTGGTCTTCCTGCCCCCTTCCCTCGTGCCCCACACCATGCGTGTCTGCCCGTGGTGTTTTCTCCATGTCTCAGTTGGGCCCCAGCTCTCCCTCTGGCCTTCTCACCCATCCTGCTTAGATCTTACCCCCCTGGGATCGGGGGCCCGCATCCTGGGCACAGGATTTCTGCCCAGCCTCTGCCTGCCAGACACATTTTCCAGCCTGTGCCAGGCCAGCCAGGGCAAAGTGGCTTAATCTTCAACCCGTGTTTTCATCTTACTCAACAGATGTTGCCCAAGGCCTTGGGCAGCAGGGTCCTAGGGTCACCTCCCTCCTGTGGGGTCTCTCGGTGGGGGCAGGATGAAGAGGGGAGAGAGGGCTTGTTTGCCACGGACACTCCTGATCCTTGGAAGTTGCTGAAGCCGCTTTCTCAGCTTCTGACAAATAAGGGTCAAAAGGAATTTCCCGAGGGTGGTGGCCAAGTGGAGTGGCCACCGAGCTCTGCCAGATGGTGAGCCCTTGTGCACACACAGCCTGGCACCCAGGAGGCCTGGGCTGGCGAAAGATGGGTGTGCACGACTTCTCCTTATACAGACCAGCCCCCTGGCAGGTGCTCCAAAGGGCCTCGTGGAATGAATTGGAGGTCCGGTGCGGGGTCTGTGTTGGGGGGGAGAAAGAAGAGGTGAATGGGGCAATTGGAATCCCAGGCTGGCTTCACCCATAATAGCAATCAGAGCAGTAGTTCAAAGTTAACCCTCGTATGGGACTTTCCATTTGCTAAATATTGTTCTGAAAGCTTTGCAAAAATAAACTCATTTATTCTTCATGACAACACAGCAAGAGGGATGCTGTTATTATCCCCGTGTTACAGATGAGGAACTGAGGCCTAACGCCACAGAGCTATTCAGAGGGTGGAGCTGGAATATTTAATATTCAGTAGTCAGCACCACAGTGCACCCTCCACTCCTGTCAGTAATGACAGACAGCATTCCCTTGCATGGCACCTGTGGGTTTCAAAGCCCTTCCCCTGACATTGGGCTATTCGGAACCCACAGTGAATTGTGTGGAAGTCTGGGCACTTCCAGACAAGTGTGAGACCAACCTGGGTGGATGGGAGGAACACATTGTGCAGAGGAACAATCTGGGGATCAGAAAGGCTAGGTGACGTGTTCATGGTCACACAGCAGTGCCGGTGGGGGAGAGGGGATGGGTCAGGAGTGTGGTTTTTTTTTATTTTTTAAAGTTTATTTATGTATTTTGGGAGAGAGCCTGTGAGCAGGGGAGGGGCAGAGAGAGAGAGGGAGAGAGAATCCCAAGCAGGCTCTGAGCTGTCAGCACAGAGCCTGACTTGGGGCTTGAACCCACGCACCATGAGATTATGAGCTGAACTGAAATCAAGAGTCAGACACCCAACTGACTGAGCCACTCAGGTGCCCCTGGAGTGGGGTTTTTGATTCCTGGTTCTGCTTTCTCCCCAGGATACCCTAGATGCTTTCTGCTGATGTAAACACTTAATGCAACCAGGTGGACTTTTCTGGGATTCCCTTCCCTTCCCTCCCCTCCCCTCCCCTCCCCCCTTCTTTTATTTATATGGTCCCCCCTTCTTTTATTTATATGGCGTCAATGCTGTGAAGTTGATACACAATGTTACATTAGTTTCAGGCGTTGGGATTTCATTTTCTTTTTTTTTTTTTTTAATTTTTTTTTAACGTTTATTTATTTTTGAGACAGAGAGAGACAGAGCATGAACAGGGGAGGGGCAGAGAAAGAGGGAGACACAGAATCTGAAACAGGCTCCAGGCTCTGAGCGGTCAGCACAGAGCCCGACGCGGGGCTCGAACTCACGGACCCTGAGATCATGACCTGAGCCGAAGTCGGACGCTTAACTGACCGAGCCACCCAGGCGCCCCTGGGATTTTATTTTCTAAACAGCACCAACCACCAGTCTACCTATGTGGCCCGTTTGCCAAAGGATCTGAGATTTAAAGGAGGGTCTGTCCCTCCATCTTTCTGTCCATCCATCCTACCAACAGACATTTCCCAAGCACCCGCCTTGTGCCAGGTGCTGTTTTAATGCTGGGGCTGTAAAGTTCTTTTCTGCCACAGTGCCAGGCCTTCTAGAAGGTGGGTGGGGTTGGGTGGCATGGAGTCACAGGAATGAGAGGGCTTTAAGACTGTTTGGTCCAGTGAGGCCCTGAAAAAATATTTTTTGACTTTTCTTTTCTTTATTGTGATAAAACACACGGAGCGTAAGAGTCACCATCTCCACCGTTTTCAAGCGCAGGCAGTGGTGTTAAGTGGGTTTTCCACTCCTGTACAACCATCACCCATCTGTCTCCGGAACTCTTGTCGTCTTGTAAGACAAAACTCTACCCATCAAACAGAACGCCCCCTCCGCTTCCCCAGTCCCTGCCAGTCACCATTCTGCTTTGTATCTCTGTGAATTTGACCGCTCGAGTGACTCATGTCAGTGGAATCATGTAATATGTGTCCTTTTGTGACTGACTTGTTTCACTTCGCAGGATGTCCTCAAGGCCGTGCTGTGCTGGCAGAATGTCCTTCCTTTTCAAGGCTGAATAATGTTCCGTTGTACGTGCGTCACATTTTGCTTAGCCGTTCCCCCGTCGGACATCTGAGCTGCCTCCGTGTTTCCATGTTTTAACATTCATTATTGCGAATAATGCTGTTTTCTTGATAGCAGCCATCCTCGTGGGCGTGAGGTGGTGGCCCTGAGATTTTCAGATGACTTCCCCAAGGGGCGGATCTGAGGGAAGAAGGCACCATGCCGCCTCACGGAAGAGGAGAGGATGTGATGTTAATCGGTTCCGGAGAAGTGTGCGGAACCCTCAGCCCCCGTGCTGCCGTCTTGCCCTCCGTTAAGGAGAGTGGCTAGGAGTCACTTCAGTTTGGACGCCAGTCTCTTGATGAAATTTCATCTTGTAGCACTGTGGGCCATGAGTGACCATCTTGGGAGATTCTAGAAAACAGAGCAATGTCAGAAGAACCCCATAGAGCCTTGGTTTTTAAAGGAGAGCGCAAACTCAGGACATTGCATTCCAAGGAAGATTCCCAGAGTGGTGAGGGAGGCTGAAGATCCCAATTTGTGCAAAAGGGCTGTGCGGTCTGGAGAGGGGAAGATATGGAGTGGGTGCGGAATGGGAGTAAGAACGTGAGGAAGGGCAGATTGGCTTGTTTTCTGTTGCTCTCCGGGGTAGAACCTAGTAGGTGGAGGTTATTAGAAAGAAGACGAGACTTGGATGTGAAGAGGAGCTTTCTAACACCTCAAATGGCCCAGCGGGGCCATCGGGGAGAGTCTCTATCTATTGCTGGAACCCATACTCACTGATACCTGTTAGGTATGAGGCCGGTGCTGATGGCAGGTTCCTGCTCTGAGGAGTGCCTGGTGGCAGTCCTGGTGGAGGTCCTGCCCTCAGACTGGGCTGTGAAGGGACATGGTTCCTGGAGGCCAAGGCATCCACTAATGTGCTGACCACCACCCCTGGGACCTCCACTGGGAGGGGCCAAAGTCAGGCCTTTGCCCTCAGGAGCCCTGCCCTCTGGAGCCACGTTTAGTGGGGGCTGGGGGAGAGAGAGATTTATCAGGTGGAAATGAATTAGTGCCCACCTGGGGGCGGGGGTCTGACCAGAGGTACTTGGGGGCCAGGGAAAGAAGCAGTCAGGTTGTGCTGTGGTAGTTGAGGAAGTCTGTCTCCTGTTCCAGGTCCAGTTTAAGATGTGAGCAAATGGAAGAGAGGTGGGGAGGAGGAGGGAGAGCTGAGACAGAGAGGGGGTAGGGCCTTGGTGTGAGTTACCGTTGGGAGCCAGGGCAAATCCAGGGTAAATATTTTTGGCCAGTCTGCCCTTGCTGGGTGGGGTTGGGGGGGAGGGGAAGTGGGGCCAGACAGTCCTGTCTCATTTTGGTTGGTGGCCCTGGCTGGGCATGCTGGTGGAACTGGTTGAGTGCAGGAATGGAGGCAGAGTGAACCCGGCATGTGTGGCCAGATGAGGGAGGAGTTCACAAGCTGGGCAGGGGAACTTGAACTTGATGAGCCAAGCAGTAGGGCCGTTATGGGTCCGTGAGTGGGGAAGTGACCCAAAGCTGGATCTGAGTCTGCGGCCAGCTGTGGGGTGTGGCGAGGGGGCTGCGGGAGGAGGGCTGGGTGGACCAGAGGCTGGCACAGGTGCTTGGTGGGGGGCAGAGAGGATTTCGACAGGAGTGGCTAGAGGGGCAGGGACGAAGGGCCGAGCGGACTCCCAGCGCCCTGGCTGAGGGGAGAATAGCATCCAGGGTGGAGCAGGGGGTAGGAGGTGTGTTGGGGGGAGCACTCCCCCCTGGCCTGGCCAGGTGTGTGCATGCCACCCCTGCCTTTGCCCCCTCTCAGCCAGGAGCTGTGCTCTGGGTCCCTCGGGGTGAACTGGGGCCGGCCCGAGGACAGGAGTGGGCTTGCCCGGGCCCCTCCCTGGGGGGTGCGGGGAAAATCAGGCATCACATTCCATTTAATCACACCCAGCCTGTTCTGTTTCTCTGGTGGCCTAGGCCTGCCCAGGAGAGGATGTCGCCCCTGGAGTGATTTCACTCAAACACTTCAGGGGGAACCAGGCTGCTGGCCTCCCTCCTACCCTGGCCGGGCCTAGCCTTGCTTGTTCCACACCCTCTCTCCAGCCCCCTGCACTCAGTGCTGATGCCCAGCCCCAGTGGCTCCCCGTTCCCAGGATGGCCGTAATTAACATGAAGGGTGGGGGGCAAACACAGGCTTTGAGGCGAAGACCTGCGCTCATGTAGAGCTGGCCAGCCTCCCTGGACGCTCAGTTTCTGCATCTGCCAGAAGGGTTCCAGAGAGCCTCTGCTGCCTCAGCTCGTTTTATCCTGTGTGATGGTCCCGCTCCCACCCCTGGGGCTGTGGGGTCTGTAAAGTGCCATCCCGGCCACGCCCCCTCTAAGTGCCCAGGAAATGGCGCTTCCCTGCTCTTCCCTTATGCTACCAGGCCCTCCTTTCATCTGCTTAGGGTTCTATTTCTGGAACCGGAGCAAGTGAGCCCGGAATAACCTGCCGTGGGTCCTGGGGCTGAGGACGCCCCAGCTCCCCCACTGGCCCTACCTGCCAGCTCCCACCTGTTCTCCCCACTCCTGAAAGGCAGCGCTGCCTGTGACCTCACAGCCCGTTGCCATGGCAGTAGATGTGATGTCATGGGGTCTATTGGGCCTGAAAAACTGCCCGGATTCCAGGCCTCCCAGGGGGCAAGAGTGGGGAGGGCTGAAGGGGTGGAAGGGAGGAGGGTGTGAGGAATTTCTGGACAGAATGTTCCTCCGGAGGCTGAGTCTGCATTCTGCGCCAGACCCCTCCCCCCAGCCCTGGGCTTGGGCATCCACCCGCCTCCCCCCATTGGCCCTTGCCTTGCCTTTTCCTTCCTCCACAACAGCAGCCCACAGATACATTTTTTCCCCAGCCCACCCTCCCTGCAGGCCACTGATATGTACTGCACAAACCCCTGGGCAGCATCCTGGCCCCCCAGCCCCTCGGGCCCACACAGTCGGGGTGGGTATGCATGCATGGAGGGGGCGTGCGTGTGTCTTTTTTTGGAAAAAAAAAAAAAAACTTGAGGAAAGGATGTGCAGTTTCCCTTATCCGCCCTGTGGTTCACAACCCCTCACATTCAGGAAGTTCTCTCTGATGTCTGATCTCAGTGTCTTCTACTGCAGCCCATTTCCTCCTCTTCCTATGGCAGTGCATTGGAGGAGTCTCTTCCTCCTGAGGGTCCAAGACAATTAGTCGTTAAGTCACAGAGAGCTTGTGCCCAACAGGAGGGCAGTTGATTGAGAGGAACTCTCAATGAGTGAAGATCATTGCCAGGGAGCGGAGCTAGAACCTGAGAGATGGTGAGGGAGCCTGGTTCGAATCCCAGCCCTCCTCCCTACTAGCTGTGCTGTGTTGGGAAAATTACTGAATCTCCTGGACCTTCTGTCTCAACTGTAAAATGGGGTCCTGCTTACCTCACAGGGTGGTGATGCGGATTGATGATCGTGAAAGTCAAGAACCTGATATGACGCCCAGATCATGAACAATTACTGTTATTGTGCTGATGTTATGAAAAGGCATCCCCAGACGAGGGCCAGGAAGAGGTAAGGCAGGTGAGGCACCCATGGTGGAAAATGTGAGAAGGCATGTTGCTCTCAGGGTCGTGTGGGTGCATGTTGAACTGCCTGAGAGTGAATGCCTCCTTACATTTTCTGCCCTAAGCACCTCACCCTAGTCCCTACCTCGCTGCAGACTTAGAGTTTGGGACCCTAGAGCAGGGTGATCTGTGAAGAGCAAGGCTTGGCCATCAAAGTGGCACCAGGTCCAAACCCTGCCACCTGCTTGGCATTGTCCTGGCTGGGGGCAAGGAGGATTCCTGAAGACCCCTGGCGGGGCTGTGAGTTGACCGCCCTCAGCTTCGGAAAGCCTGGGGTCCTTAGATCTAGGTTTTGTGCTGGGATTGGGTAGGGGTGGGGCTAGATGAGGGGTGCCCTCCCTGTCTGGGCTTCATCTACTATATCCTTCTGCAGCTGAGCCTTGGGGGGAAGGTAGGGGAGAGCCTTCCTGCTAACGCGTCCTGCAGGTTGGCTAGAGATTGGGGTGAGGGTCAGCAAGGTGAGCTCAGCGGTGGGGTCTAGAGACCTGGGTGCCAACCCCAGTATTGCCGTAGACCTTCCTGCGAGAGGCTGGGGGACTCAGACCTCTCTGCACCTCACTTTCCCCATCTGTGAAACAGGGAGGGAGGGAGGAGATGGTGTCTGAGGTCCTTCTCAGAGCTGGTGTTCTTAGGAGTGGTGTGCAAGGATGGTGTGTGTGTGTGTGTGTGTGTGTGTGTGTGTGTGTGTGTGTGTGTAGAAAGGTCCTGACCAAAATCCAAGCAAAGATGGAGGTCAGAGAGCTCGGCTCCAGGAAGTCTGGGGGTACCAGCCTCACGGTCAGGGGTGAGCATGGTCAGGGAGCCGGGGAAGATAGTGAGGGGCTCTCGTGGTTAACTCACTCAGTTGCTATTTGCCGAGGGCCTACAGTGTGCCAGGCCCCGCCCCAGGCTCTGGGGGCTATGGGGACTTACCTTGTAGTGGGGCAGGAAAACCCTAAATGAGATAAGCAAGTAAAATACATAGTGTGTTGGAGAGCAAGGGGTTCGAAGAAGAAAACTAAACCAGGGAACGGGGAAAAAGAATGTTTGAGTGGGTGTGTGTCCACGTCCCGAAGGTGGGCTGACAGCCCAGGCCGAGTGGGTCGCTGTCGCCATCGGAGCTCTGGGTCGGCCAGCTCAGGGCCCACAGGTTGGGGTGCTCTGGGGGCTTCCCTACAGCACAGTCAAGGGGCTGGGGCAGGGGCAGCCTCAGGGAGACCCTGACCTTGTGCTCCCCGTCCCTTGCCTTTTTCATTCCCAGAAGCCCCAGGGCTGGCAGTGCCTGGGGGACAGAGAAGCAGGACTTCAAACCTGGGAGGACTGGGATGCAAGACAGAGGGGTGGGGAGCTCAGTGTGCATGCTGGGCTGTATTTGCAAACACCGCAGGGTAACACTGGGTGTCTAGCTTGGGAGGGGTTTTTGGAAATTTTTATCTTCTCAGAAAGCATGTCGACCACTAAGTCGAAGGCATCTGATGGCTGACCCTGTGGCCGCCCTCCAGCTGGCCTGGGGAAGGGGTGGGGGCCGAGGGGCTGGTGCTCAGATGATCGCTGGCCAGGAGGGAAGTTTCTCTTGCAGTGCTGAGGCCTGTGGTTTCTAATATTGACTCGTCTCCCTGGGGAGGGGTGGAGCAGGAGGGTCAAGGCGGGGTAGGGTGGGCCTTGGGAGTGTGCAGGGTGGAGACAGCTAACATTTATTGAGAGCTTCCAAGTGCCAGGCCCTATTCTAAGTGCTTAATGTGCTCCCTCTCATTTGGTGCTCACAAAATACCGCTCCGCAGCCCTGTTGAGGAGCAAGGACAAAGTGACCTGCTCGCGGTCACAAGTTAGTAGCAGAGAGAGTCAGGACAGGGCCCTGGCTGCTAACGCTGTTAGCTTAGACCTGTGGTTTTCAAAGTGGCATCCCCGCACCTGGAAACCTTTGAGAGATGCACGTTCTTGGGTTCTACCATAGGGCCACTGGATTAGACCCTCTGGGCAGGGCCCAGCCACCTGTATGTCCACAGCCCTCCAGGGGATTCTGAGATCCTCCCCTCCTCCCCTCCCGCTGCCTGCCCGGTTCACAGCCTGTTCTGCCCAGAGTCAGGCCTCTCAGGAGGCTTTACCCAGAGCAGGAAGAGGGCCTCCTAAGGGCCTGTGATGAGCCTGGGGCAGGTACTTTGTCTCCACCTTTTCTGTCCTACCCGATTTCTGACCTTTCTGACCCCCCCCCCCCCCACTCCCGTCTAGGCAGGCTGGTTAAGAGTGAGGGCTTTGGAGCTGGGAGATCTGGATTCAAATCTCAGTTCTGTGGTATAGACTGTGCACACAGAAGGTCCCTGGGATCAGCCTGCCTGGAGTGTTCCTCCTTTCCTGGAGGCTAGAACAGCTCAGAGAGGAGGCACTTGGGCCTTCCTGCTTAGCCACAGTCTCCACAGGAGTGTTGCAGAGCCCTGGACCAGAAGGGATAGTGGGAGGGTCAGGGCACCACTGCCGAGGACTCCCCTGGTTGGGGCTGGTGGTTGTTGGAGGCTGAGGGGAGAACCTGGCCCCAGTTAGCAGGCAGCTCCTAGAGCTCAGGCTGGGATAGCAGTCCCTGGGGATTTCCAGACTGCCCCTGCCGGGTGGCCTGTGGGCCGGGAGTGGGGCCTGGAAGAGGGTGGCTGAGGACTGGGACTGGGCTCAGAGGGAGTGGAATGTGACATCTTTTCTTCTCCAGAGTCATCCTCAGACTCCAGGTGGGCTGACCTGGGGCCTGGGAGGCGCTGGCTGACTTGCCTCCCCATCTCTTACTCTGTTCCTGGGCCCTGTCCTCCCTCAACAATCCACATTGTCTTGGCCATGAACTACTCAGGAAGTTTCATCTTCTGGAAAGAAGTTTTGGCCTCAGCCTCCCATCTTCCAGGCCATAGGGGTAAAGGGGTCTGGGCCATTTCCAGAAAGAGCAGTGCTACCTTGATCCCAGCTGGCTTTCTTCCTCCATGCCCAGCTCTCCTCCCTGATGCCAGAACCTTTCAGAGGCCATTCTGTCCTTTCCCCTGTCTTCCACAGGGGTGAGCAGCTCACCAGGAATGGGGTCAGGGCAGGCGTTTCCTATTCTGAGACACTGTCCTAAGCTGGTTCCTGCTCATCATGGCAACGGCTTGCTTTCTAACCTTCATGGTCATGCTCACGTCCTTCTGTGTGATTCAGGGGCCCCTGGAACTTTACTGGGTGGGAAACAGAGCCCTCGAGACTGTAGGCAGGAATTGGATCTGGAATGGGAAGTTTCTCTCCTGTATGGGGGAGTCCAAGGAACCCGCTTTTTAGGATCCCTTTAGTAGGAAACACTAATGTTGTCCTGGCAGGGAAAGGGTGGAGCCAACATCAGGGACAGGATCAGTCCAGGATCAGCATCAGGACAGGATCAGCCGGCATGTATTGGTGGCCGGCTACACATATATCCCAGTCCCCGGCGTGAGGGATATGGCAACTGAGTTGGTAAAAATGCTGCTTTGAATGTTTTTTGGAGGCAGGTGAGTAAGACTCACAAAACAGTATTTGGGGAACAAGACATATTCCCATGATGAGATTATTTATACCCGAAGGACCAGAGACATAGCACAGAGAGCAGGCTTATTGGAGTTCCAAGGTGGGAGGGAGTCCTCCTTACTGAGTGTTCAGGAAGGGCCTTGGGGCGGAGACCTTGTTGGAAAAGAGTGTGGACGCAGGAGCCATTCCGCAAGCAAAGGCCTGAATGTGGGAATAAACCAGGAGATCTAGGGACAGGTCTGGATGGGGCAGAGCTTTGGGGCAAGGCTAATGGTGGGGGGCTTTGAAAGCCCACAGAAGAGTTAAGTCTCTGGAAGACTTCATCCTGGACTGTGGGGATTTCACGCAAAGACCACGAAGTGTGGAGTCCCAAGATGGGGTTCATATCCTGTTGTGGCCAGTAGTAGTCGATGACTTTGGGCTACTCATTTACCTTGTCCTTTTCTGTGAAGTGGGGGCTCAAAGGTAATAATGGGACCCACCTCACTGGGTTCTCGTCACGAATAAATGAGCCGGTACAGGTGAAGACAGCTGGCACGTAGGGATAGGCATGACCTTGACCCTCTCTGTGTTCCTTTTGGAGGGGTCAACAATTGAATCACAGGCCTTGGTGAGAGGTTCGTCGAGCTGGCTCGTTCTAGTACCAGTCGGATTATTTTATGTTTTCCAAACTCTGCCACCCAAGCATGGGGCTAGCCAGGTTACGTCTGAGCCTTGGGTCGGAGGCATGGGCCCTGCTTCAAGAGGCATTCCGCCCCTCAGGGCCACCAGCCCTGGGGAGAGAGCCAGCCTGAGACCCAACCTGTGGCTGTTCGCCCTGAGGCCTCACACTGTTTTCTCCCTGTGTTTTGCAGCCCATCAACCCTGAGAATGCCCCGAAGAATGTAGCCGACACGGTGAGTGGCAGCAGGTGTGGGAAACAGTCTGGGCATAGTGTGGGAAGCCCAGAAAGCAGAAGGTGGATTTGGGGGAAAGTGAACAGATGTGTTTGGGGACATCTTTCTGGAGTAGACTTGGGGAACTTGGGGGGAAGTGATGGGCTTGTGGGTCACGTGGGGACCTGGGCATCTGACATCACGTGTTTGGAAATGGATTGCTAGGGAATTAGGGAGGCAGGTGGGAGAGGCCAGTGGTTAAATGTGGGTTTCTTTATTAAATATGTAGAATGTGAGAAAGCCGGGCAGATGTTTCCAAACTTTCTGACTTAGCAGAAAGACAGACAGTTTTCCAATTTCCTCAAGGCTGCATGAGGAGGAAGAGAAGAGAGTGGGTGGGTCCCAGAGTGTGGAAACCGAGATTAGCAGCTGAGGGGGATCTCCTGGCAATGGCCGACACGTAATAATGGGCTTACAGTTGGAGGGCTTGTGTTCAGATCCTGCCTCATCCAAGCTGCTTCTTTTTTTTAAGTTTATTTATTTACTTTGAGAGAGCAAGCAAGCAAGAGAGCAGGAGTAGGGGAGGGGTGGAGAGAGAGAATCCCAAGCAGGCTCCACACCACCAGCACAGAGCCCGATGCTGGGCTCGAACTCACAGACCGTGAGATCATGACCTGAACTGCAACCATGAGTTGGACGGTTAACCGACTGAGCCACCTAGGCACCCCCTTCATTCAGGCTTCTAATTGTGTGGCCATTGGCAATTCATGAGCCTGCCTGTACCTCACTTTTCTTACCTGCAAAATGGGAAGAGGAAAATTATAAAACAAATGAGAGGGTTGGTTGGCTCTGAGGGGCTTTTAGTGGACAAAGAAATGCTAAACACACAACTAAGTTGCCTCCGAGGCCCTTCTGCCAGCTCCCTCCTGCCAATCCCAGTAGGTGAAAAACGAGGGTGCCCTTTGATTACTTTCCTTGACTCCCCTCTCTGACTGTGTTTTTTCTCCGTCTCCAGGGAGAAGGAGCTTTCCGGGGTGGAAACACACGGAAAAGCCTTGAGGAAGACGTAAGTATGGGGATGGGGAAGGGAAGGGTTTGGCTGGGCTCATGGTGCCCCAGGGGGATTGGAGGTGTGGATGATGTATACTACCTGCCTTGCTGAAGCATCCCTTACCTCCTTTCCAGAAGGACAGGCAGGGGTCTCTGAGTGCTATGGCTGAGCAGGGGAGGAGGGGTTGGAAATGGTGAACAAGCCCCATGGACTTACATACCGGACCTCAGTCTTGGCTTTGGCTCCCAGCTCGGCTGGATCCAGAGCTCATTTGCCCATCACTTTGCCAGACCTCAGTGCTCCAGGCTGGGGAGGGAGGCAGCAAGGGTGTGCTGTGAGGTCTGGCTCGGTGGTGAGCAGGATACTAGCAGAGCTATAGCAGAGGGACTAAGGACAGAGGCGAAGAAGGACTCCTGGGCTCACAGAGGGTCATCAGACCTTGAGGAATTACAAGCTCTGCTTCTTTGGAAAAAAGGGGTCTTTGCAAACGTCAGGATCTTCTGTGTGGCTTCAGTGCTGTTGATTCTGGAGGAAGAAGCTGGAAGCTGGGCCCGTTGACCCCTCTGGGCTCTTCCTGGTGGGCAGTTTTGGTGGAGGTCAATGGGCAAATTGCTTAAATGGAGAGACCCCTGGGAAGGGCAGAAGGGGCTCTCCTGGGACCCTGCTCTGAGCGGTGCTCGTGTCTGGGCTTGTCCTCATGTGCCCGGGGTAGACACCCCACACAGTCGGGCCTTTCTCTTTCTTCCCCACTCTCGTCTGACAATTTGCCCCTACGCTGGCCTCCATCCTTGCTCGCCTTGATCCACAGAGGAACAGGGAGTGGTTTTGGCGGTTGGCACAGGGGGAGCTGTTGATGGCATGAGGCCCTATCATCTGACAGCTGCCTGACCCGCCATGGGGAGGGCCCCAGAGGGAGGTGCTCAGGCTGCGGGAGGCTCCTGCAGGCGGCTGCCCTTGTGTGGTGAGCCCGTGGCCACGGCCACATTGCCCTGGGGCAGCCCTTCATGGCCAGCCCTGAAAGGCGGAGGCGTCCCTGGGGCTGTACGACCTGTCCAGGAGGAGCGGGAGCATGCCTCTTAAATTAGTGGGGAAGGCTCTGTTCAAGGTACGCGTGGGTCCTATGGGCACGGAGTGCACATGTTGGGGAGGGACTCTTGTCCAAGTTTGCGGTATTTTGGGGGCTGAGATGTGGGTCAGAAATTAGGCTTTGTGTGTACCTACTGCTGAGGATGAACTCAAGTAGTGCACCCAAAGCATATAATATATGCTCAATAAATATTAGCCATTCTTATTACTGTTATTTTGACCAAGGGCCTGGAGCTGGATTGAGTACTTTGGTGATCCCCAGACACCACCCCTATGGTGGATGCTATGGTTCCATTAAAATTTTTTTTTTTAATGTTTATTTATTTGAGAGAGAGAGAGAGAGAGAGAGAGAGAGAGAGAAAGAGTGAGCAGGGGAGGGGCAGAGAGAGGGGGAGACAGAGGATCCGAAGCAGGTCCCGTGCTGCCAGCATAGAGCCCAATGCGGGGCTTGAACTCACAAACCATGAGATCATGACCTGAACCGAGGTTGGATGCTTAAGCGACTGAGCCACCCAGGCGCCCTTGGTCCCTCATTTTTCGGATGAGGAGGTAGAGACTTGAAGGGGCTCAGTGAATTGACGAGTACCTTCCCCACCCCTTCCTGGGTTTGCTGCTCGAATCTGGTTGTACCCTGCTCTCCCAGCCCTTGGCCAGGAGATGATGTGTGAACTAAAGCCTTTACCTGACGGCCTGGGCACACTTACGGCCAGGTCCTGATGCTGCTGCTTCCCCCAGCCCCAGCCTGGGCCAGACATAGCTTGTCAGGGAAAGCTGCAGCAAGAGAGAGTGAAGTTAGACATCATGAAGAACTTTTTGACGTGATGGTGGGTATGACCTTGGTCCCAGGAAAGAAAGAAGCGGCCCTTTAGTTGGGACGGGAGGTTTTTTTTTTTAGAAGGAAAGTTTGTTGATTTGGGATGAATGCGCGTGTGTCTAATGTGTGCCAAGGTGGGTAAGGGTTGTGTCCTGTCTGGATGTGGGAAGAGGGTTGTGACTTCTGGCGTAGCTAGTCTAGTCAAGGGAATGCTAAGCGAGCGAGCGGATTCTAGAATGGCCTGTGTGCTGCAGAGGAGGGAAAACCTAGTGTCTAAAGTTCCCAGACACCTGTCTCGGGTTGGGTGATCCCAGGGTCTTTGGTCCATGCCCTCCTCAGCCATGGGGGACCCCCGCAGTCTGCCCCGTGCGAGGAGACCTGTGCTAGAGGCAGCACAGTTGCGGCCCTCAGCCTAGTGCCGTGCCGTTGGGCCTGTTTGTTGAGCTGTTTTCCTGTCTCTGGCCCGTGGCCCAGGACTCATAGGGCCGGAATGGCTGTTTTCCTCCAGCAGGGCTGGTGTGTAGAGAGGTTTGTGGATGCTGTGCTGTGTCGCACTCTGTTTTGGAAAAATCCAGGCTGGTGGGCAGGAAGGAGAGAGGAAGGGGTGTGGCTGGAGGGGCTGGTGGGGGCGGGAGGGGGTGGCCACGGCCCCCAGAGGAGAGGTAGGAATGGGGACGGGCCCCTGACGTAGATTGGGCACCAATTTCTGGCTGCCTGACGTGGCCCCTGGTGTTTCTTATGGACCCTCCTCCCAACTCTGCCCCCTGGGGACTGGGGCTCAGGAAACGGCTTTTCTTTTGGTCCAGAGCTGTTGTGTTTGGTCTGTGGACCTCAAAGGCAGGCAGGACTCTTCCCACACAGTTGTTGCTCTAAACCAACTCCACCCAGGTCCTGGGGTTCCCGCTCCTTGCTGCATGGTGGAGAAGGTGGTGGCAAATAACAGAGCCTAGGGCCACAGACCTTGAGCCACTCAGAAGTGTCCGAGTGGTCGTTGGCAGTGGGGACCAAGGCAAAAAGAGTTGGCTGGATCTGCAGGACGAAGGGTGAGGGTTAGATACTAGGAGGAACTTCCTGGTAGAGAAGTAAGACACCGTTTTGGTGGGGGGGCTGTGGAACTTTCTTTCATGCTGTTCTCTTACTGAAAGCGAGACCGTGGTTCGGTGATGACTGTAGGGGAGAGTTCTTGGTGCCTAGGGAGTTGGATCAAAGTTGTATTATTGATCTCTGTCCTGGGAGAAGCGGGAGGGGGAGGTAAAGCCGAATGGGCAAAGGGCTTTGAGAGCCCCAGAGAGGAGAAGAATGGGATTACAGGCTGACAGAGAGCTTCTTTTTTCTTTTTCAAATAAAATCTTTGTAGTACTTTTTGTAAAGCCCTCTGGTAGTTTCCCCTGGGGGCTTTAGGTGGAACAGGTGAATCACATAAGATCACACGAGCACTGTGCTATACCCATTTTACAGACTGGCCAGTGAGACCCGGCAGCAGAGTCTCATGCCTGTTCTTGAAGAGAACAGCTCCAGTATAAGCTCTCTGAGGTCAGGGATTTCGCCTCCTCCGGTCCCCAGCGCCTAGCACGTTGCCTGGCACACAGCTGGTGGCACTCAGCGAGGGTTTTTGGAATGAGGGAAGGAGCGTGATGACGGACAGCAGAGATGACTGATCTCTCAGGGGGCTCCCAGCCTCTCAGAGAGGGTGTGTGTGCTGAGGCGTGTGCTGGGGGTGCCCATCTCTGGCCTCATGTGTGAGGTCACCTGTGTGTTTTGGAGCATGAGGCCGTGCTTGCTCATACCCCCCGCCCCCACAACTATGTGTGGTTCTTCACGTCCACGAGACTCAGGCTTGTCACCCGTGTGTCTGCTTTCTGCCAGCGAGTGTCACATGTCCTCGAACTCTGCAGAAAACAGGAAGCCCCGTCAGTTAGAGGACGGCCCAGTGATTCAACAGGGGATGACCATCCAGCTGTTCCCGTCCCTGTCATCTGGTGGGGTCACGGTCCAGGGCAGCTTCCTCCCCTGCTGCCCCTTCCCTGGCTGGCCTGGAGCAGAGCCGGCTTGGACTTTGTCTTATCACCTCTGGAGGCGGCACAGCCAGACTCTGTTGGGGCCAAGTTTTTATTTATCTTCCCTGGCTTTTTTGGGGTGGGGAGGTTAAGGAATGTGGAGTGTTGTAACTTTGGGAAGGGGGTGGAGGAACGGGATCCAGCTCTCCTGCCCCGTTCTTCCTTTTCACCCCTGCGCCCGAGGAGGCTTCTGGCTCCCCTTGGCTCCCCAGTCCCCTCGCCAAGCTGGCCTCAATATCACGTCTCCCTGCAGCTCCGTGAGCCCAGACCCATGGCCCTGACCACACCGCAAGCCTCGGCTGCAGCTGTGGCTTCCAGTTGTTCGAGGCAGCTGTGGTGGCCTCCTCCAAAGTGGCTGTGGATCAGCAACAGATGAAACCCGAGGGGCTATTTATAGCAGGGTGGCCCCGGGGCCTGGAGCAGGGCCTGGGGCCTGGGGCGGTCCAGCGACTCCTCATCAGGGACCAGTGAAATCAAGATGGATGAAGTGTTGGGTCTCTGTGTTCCTCTGGGCGGGTAGTTTTGGAACAGCCTGGTTTGGGGCTTGAAAAGCAAACATGATCCCTCTTACCCGCGCCCCCCCCCCCCCGCCCCCCCCACCATGCCTGACTCATGCAAACCCAAGTTGTCAAGGCCAGGGGGCTGTGGAGACAGACACTTTCCTCCCCAACAGCCCCACTTGGTTCTTCCTGCTGCTACTGCAGAGGCTGAGTGGTTCGGAGCTGAGCTGTAGCCCACGCAGAGGGGGCTCTGGGTGCAGCCTTCTCACAGGTGGCTGGATGGAGACACCTCCTCTTAGTGGGGCTGCCCTGACTTTGGGCACTACCAGGAGCCTGGCCTCCAGGCTTCTCTGCCCCTGCCTTGTCGGCCCTGCAGGGGCCTGGAGGAGGCCGAAAGCGGCTGCTCTCTTCGGGGCCCCAGTGGTTAAACCCAAGGTCTGAGGGTGAGTCCTGCCAGTTGTCAACTTCCCCAGGACTTGGGGGTGAGTCACCGTGCCTCAGTTTCTCCTCTCCCTGGTAGACTGTGGTCCTGTCTCCTCCAAGAGGTGGTTGCAACTTGGTGGTGGGGAAAGGCTGGTTTCGGGGAGGCACAGGGATGTTTGGTAGGTGCCGATGGGCTCGGAGAGCCCTGGCTGGGCCTGGGAATCTAGAAGTTGGGCGTCGATTTTGCATCACGTGAGGTGGCTGACAGGTGGGGGGAGAGGTGATGCAGGGCTCTGTGTATAGAGGTGAATGTTGGTTGTATGTGTAAGCACCCTTTTAATTGTACTAGATGCAGTAACAGTAACAATAAAGAAGTGCCTTATATGCATACTCCTTTTAATCTTCAAACAACTCCGTAAGGATTGCCCCATCTTACATGTGACGTTACAGAGATCCAGAGCATTGAGTACTCCCAGGTCGGCCGGCAGGGTGACTCTTAGCTTCCATCACGGTGCCATCGGGTCGTCTTGGGCTGTTTGGGACCCGAACTGGGGTCCGTTTGCCTAGATTTGTGCCGATTGACAACCCTCGAGAGGGGAGCGGGTGAGGGGGTAACCCAGTGGGAGGTGGGTCCGTAGGAGGGTAACTTGCTGCCCAGCACTGGTCTCGGTGGGTACACGCCGCCCCTGGCTGCTCTCAAGCCACAACTTCTGCTCCAATGGCTCTTTGTTGCTGCTGTGAAGGGGAGGATCGCGGGATGGTGGTGGTCAGGGGGTCAAGGTTCAGAGCAGGACAGAGGCTGCTGTCACCGGTCTTTCCTTCTGTCATGCTCGCGGTCGGTATTCTCCCCTGGGGGTTACGGTTACGGCATCCAGGGAATCAAGATGAAATGTGTTTCCGTCCATTTCGAAACTCTTTTATTGAGCGTGTACTCAGTGCAGATGGCACCAGCCCAGACATTTCTCAGCATCTGGGATTTCTTCCTTCCCTGGGGAGGGAGAGCTGAGCCCTCTGGGGGCTCACATGCACACTCACAAGCAATCGGTCTTGGTCGCTTTTGGCCTTAGGTTGCTGTGTAGCCTGGATGTTAGGGTGCCTGCGCTGCAATGTTGGCCAAGAAATAAGATCATCTGTGTTTGTCCGCAGCGCTGATGCTCCTGGGGACATCTCTCCGCCAGCCTCCTCCATAATGCCGCTTGTCTTTTCTCTGTCCTAGGGCTCCAGCAGAGTCACCCCGAGTGTCCAGCCCCACCCCCAGCCCATCAGGTATGCCTGGCTTGTTGGGGGGTGGGGGTGGCTAGGGATAGGGGTGCCGCTGTGAGGTCACTGTGGGTGTTTCCAGCAAATCATGCTTTTGGGTGCCTGAGACCGAAGTCATAAAGCCACAGGTAGGGAGCGTGGGCGGATGCGCAAGCCACAGAGAGAGGATGCGGGTAGCTGCATACCCTTGGAAATGGTCATGTTTTGAGTTCTAGCTCGAAGCTAAGCCTTGAGGTGGATTTTTTTTTTTTTTTTAATGTCCCTGCACGATCCCATCTAGTCCTTGCAACAACCCTGCAGGGTAAGTATTTTTATTCCCATTTGGCAGATGGAGAAACTGAGTCTCAGGGAGGTGCGGTGACTTGTTACAGGTCATGAGACCAACAAGAGGCAAGACTTGGGTGTGCCTTCGGGACTGGCTGGCATCATAGTCTATCTAGATCCAAGTCTTCTCTGTGGGCAGGGTTTTTGATGTTGAGGGTCATTTAGAAAAGGAAAGTTCTCTATCTGGCTGGGCCGGCAGGGGCTCGGGGCAGGGATGCACAAGGACTGGGTGCCTTGCTGATCTGTGTGCAGGTTCTGTGGTTTTTCTGGCTTGGTCCCTTCCCTCTCTGCCTCACCTTCACCTCTGAGGCTCCTGAGACAAGTGAGAATCTGCCTCCAGGGAAATGCAGCTCCAGCCAGAGAGGGCTGGTGTGTAGCTAAAGCCCCCAGTGGGTTGTGGCCGGGCTGCCAGCTGCCCGCAGACCTGAGCAGCCCCTTAGAGAATCTTCTTCCCTTACAGCTGAGAACCACCTTGGGGTGGGTGGGTGCAGGGTGCGATGCTGAAGTTGTCCAGGTGGTGGCACCGTTCTGCCTTGGACCCATCCCCGCCCGCCCAAGGCTGCAGTGAGAACCTTATCTTAGGGACAAGGAATGGCCCGGCTCAGAGGTCAAATTCAAACTGGGCTCCTTACCACAGCCCACTGGCCCCTCTACCACTTGGCTCCTGCCCTTGTCACCATGGAGAAGCCATACCTCGCCCTCGGCCCCCCCACCCCATCTCCAAGCCCTATATACACAGTTGGGTTCCAAGTTAACCCTGGTGGTATCTCTCTGCTGCCCCTCCCATCTCACCTTGACCCTGCTGTAGTGAAAGAGTCTCAGAAGGAAATGTTGCCCACCTTGGATACAAAGAGGAAGTGAGACAATAGGGGGCGGGTGACAGGGTAAGAAGGTATGGTGATAGGGAGGGTGTAAGGTGGGCCTCAGAATGGAATTTCAGTGTCCTGAGACCCATTTCCCCTTCCTGTCAGCTCCCTGGGGGCCACTCTGGGCCCTCCTGCTGGAAGAGAAGCTGGATGAGGTATAAAGGCGTGAGCCCCCGCCTCCCCTCACCCGGTACAGGGGCTCCCCACTTCCTTTAGGAGCTCAGGTGGCCACCTGCCGCCGCCGCAGCAGTAGGCTCAGCACCCTCTTAGAAATCACGGAGGCTGCAGCCAAGAAATAGCCCTGGAAGGTGGTGGGAGCTGCCAGAGGTGGGGGAGAGCCAGGGAACAAAGGGCGGGAGCCGACCTGCCTCTGGGGAGGGCTGGAATGTGCGCTGTGGTCTGGCTTACTGGAGCCCAGATGAGCTTGTCACCTGAGCTGCCCTTTCCCCTGAGAAGCCTCCCCCTCCACCCCCCTGCCCACTCTATAGCTCGGGAGCAGGGGGAGGGCGGAAGAATGCTCAGCTCCAGGGGCACCCGCCGCTCTCCTTCCTGTACTCGATCTGTCCCAGGATCCTTTGAAAGACTTCTGCCAGACCAGGTGGCCACAGTGTGTTGGAGGGCTGAGCTGGACTCCTGGGCTCCTGGCAGGTTCTGATCCTGACCCCGACCTCTGCGTTTATAGGTTGAAGGCAGTGCCGACAGGATTGATGGCCACCTAGGGTTGCTGTCATCGCTGTTTGGCTTGGAAATGGCCCGAGGTCCTTGCCAGCCTCTGCCCAGCTCCCTTTCCTCTGGTGCTCAGGGAACAGTCAAGCCTCCGGGGTTGGAATTGTGGGCCACATAGAGTGTCTAGGGGGCACAGATCCCTACACCTTGCCCTGAGGACCGGGGTTCTGATCCGAACCCCCTTCTGCCTACTGTGTCTCCAGAAACATGAGTCTGAGCCGGACCACGGAGGACAGCTGTGAGCTGGACCTGGTGTATGTCACAGAGAGGATCATCGCCGTCTCCTTCCCCAGCACAGCCAATGAGGAGAACTTTCGGAGCAACCTCCGAGAGGTGGCCCAGATGCTCAAGTCCAAGCATGGAGGCAGCTACCTGGTGAGGATGGGGCCCAGTACCCCCCGTCCTTTCTGCTTACTACCTCCTCGCTGCTGGTGCCCCTGCCCACCTGCCCTGGGCCAGCTCTTTCTTAGCCTCTCTCATGGCCTGAGTCCTCACTCACCCCCCAGCCCAACTTTACTGGGAGGAGTGTGTCTGCGGCTGGAATGCGGCGTCTGGAACCAAGTCACGTGTGCCCGTGTGCGTGTGCGCGTGAGTGTAGGTATATGTGCACATGGGCATGCGTGTGCTCGTGTGTATGTGTGTGTTGACCAGGAGGACAGAGTAACAAGAATTCATGTTATTGTGTGCTTGCTATGACACAGGCCCCGTTCAATCTGCTCTCCACGTATTAAACTTCATGACAGCGCTAGAAATCAGGTTTTGCTGGAGCACAGAGAGGTGGGGCGTTTGCCTGAGGTCAGGAGGCGGCAGTGCCTCTGAGAAGTCCCAGGGCAGAGTTGTGGAAACATTGCTATCACGGGGATGGTGCCTGGCCCAGGAGGAACACATCACGAATGTGGATGAGGGGCCCGGGGGTGCTCTTCTCTAATGGCAGAGAGCTGGCATGGGGAATCAGACCTATCCTTGGCCCCAGGGGAGGGCTCAGTTCTACAAGGAGGTGCCTGTGGATTTGGGCTGCACCCACCGACCAGACCGTGCAGCCTCGAGGGGCTGCCCCGATCTGTGAGCAGAGGCCGGCGTAGGGGACTGCATTAGGTCCCTGGGGCTGCTGTAACAGATTGCCACAAAAACGTGGTGTCTTGAAACAGCAGAACTGACTTTCTCACAGTTCTGGAGGCTGGAGGTCCAAATCAAGGTGTTGACCAGGCCATGCTCCCTCTGCAGGCTCTACAGGGGATCCTGCCTTTCCCCTTCCTGGTTTCCAGTGCCCCCCAGCGATCCTTACTGACCTTGGCTGCTAGCTGCATCACCGCAGTCTCTGCCTCTGTCCTCACACGGCCTGCCTTCTTTCTTGTGTCTCTCTGTGGGTCTTCTCATCTTATAAGGACACCAGGCATCGGACCTAGGGCCCGCCCTAAATCCAGGATGATCTCATCTTGAGATCCTTAACTACTTACATCAGCAGAGGCCCTATTTCTAAATAAGGTCACATTCTGAAGTTCCAGGTGGATCTGAATTTTTGTGGGACACTGTTGAACCCACCACAGACACGCCTCTCCATCAGCTGTGTTGGGCAGCGTTGAGAGCCCGGCTTCAGACACCAGGGAGTCCTGGGTTTGAGTGTTGGCTCTGCTCTCACTATCTGACCTTGGCCACTTTGCCTCACTAAACCTTAGGTTCTGCATCTGTAAAATGGGTCTAATTGTACGTCCTACCTCTTATGGTTGTTGAGAGAACTAAGCCAGCTGCTAGGTGTAAAGTCCTCAGCATTGGGCTGGCAGGTTGGGGACACTCGAGTGGTAGCTGTTGTTAATGTAATAAAGTCTGTACAGTTACAGGGTCCAAGAATGGACTGGAAGCCATCTGGGATCATTCCCAGTTTCAGGAGTCCAGGGTTCTGTGGGTCTCTGCTATGCCACCCTCCCTCTGCTTTCCCATCGCAGGCCATGTGGTCGCTTTCCTCGGCAGGAGGCAGCACAGTTTTCTTTGAGTTTTTTGGGCAATGAGGTGAAGGTGGAGACAGGAAGTCCAGGGATTGGGGGAGTCTTACGGGACATGGTTAGGTGTCGGAGGGCATCTTCCGGGAAAGGGGTGTCAAGGGTCTGAGAGGCCCCGCTCAGGGTGATTTGCACACTCGGAGGGAGGGCGTCCTCCCACAGAGCTGTTGCATTTTTAGGCGGATGAGGTTCTAAAGTTGACATGTGAAGTGGAAACCAGAGATGGCCAAACACTTATCATGTCACACCACCGGATTCCCGTCCAGTGTGGACGGGTGGCACATGGGATGAGACAGGCTGCATCCCCTTCTCACCTGCAGTTTGGGTGTCTCTCTGCTCACTGAGGGTTGGGGCTGAGTGTCCATGTACTTCTTTCTCCTTCTCTTTAATTTTTTTTGTTAATATTTTTATTATTTATTTTTGAGAGAGAGAGAGAGAGAGAGAGAGAGAGCGCGCAAGTGGGGGAGGGGAAGAGAGAGAGGGAGACACAGAATCTGAAGCAGGCTCCAGGCTCCGAGCTGTCAACACAGAGCCTGACGCAGGGCTTGAACTCACGAACTGTGAGATCATGACCTGAGCCGAAGTCAGATGCTTAACCGAGTGAGCCACCCTGGCGCCTCCTCTCTCCTCTTTATCCTGAGAACCTGTAGTTGAGTGCCTGTTGGTCAATGTGTGGGTCTGATGGGACTCCATTGTAAGCTTATGCATGGATAGAATTTTCACTGGGTGGTTGGGAGGAGAGAGACAGAGACAGAGACAGATGGACAGACAGCCAGCTAGCACCAATTCATGATTTCTTCCTTTTCCTCCTTGTAGCTTTTCAACCTCTCTGAGCGGAGGCCTGACATCGCAAAGCTCCACGCCAAGGTGAGCTGGTGCGGATTAGGGGTGGGGGCTTCCCTCTGCCTGGAAGAGAAGAACAGCGTGGTTCTCCCCGTGGTTCCTACTTCGGAATCTGGGGGGAAGGGCTGAGACACTTCGCAAAGCCTATTCCCTTTCTATGCCAGCTTCCCTTTGGAACATGGAAAATACTGTATTTATGGTTTCTGTAATACAAATTGCAGACAGCAAAGCTTGATGCAGCGATTTCCTACCCAGGTCTACCCCCCCACCCCCACCCCGGGTGCACATAGCATCTCTGGGGCGAGACTGGAACTGTGAGAATTTTAGTCTTATTGAAAAGCATTTTGGATTTAAACTGGCTGGGAATTGCCAATGGCTGGTTTTCACTTGTTCACTCGGCGGGCTGAGTGCCGGGCTTTGCGTGGATATCTGCTCTGCCTCCCGGATTCTGGTGCCTGTTGCTGTGGGACCCTGGGCAGGTGACAGTTCTCTGGGCCTCAGCTTGCCCCTCTGAAAGTAGATGGGCTGGATTAGACGTGCTCTCTTGGCTTTTCCAAGCATGGGTTCTCTTTTAGTTTAACGATCTGTGAGTTAAGCAAAGCTTTGAGGAGCCTGAGGACGGCCATTCAGATCTGCCCTCTGTCCCCTTTCGGGTTCTCTTGGTTGGCCGGAAAAATCAATGGCTTGTGTGTCAGGGCCTGGAAAAGAGCTGTGAATGGCTGGGGGCTCTTCACTTTCCTCTCTGGCCCTGAGCCAGGGTCTCTGGGCCACACCCTTGCCCCCCACTCTGGGTTGTTGGGCAGGGAGGGCGGGAAGCGAGGTTGGCTGGTGGTCGCTGCCCTGGAGCCAGCATGTGGCGTAGATGCAGCTCCCGCTGCCCCGGTTGAGTCTCTGGGGCTTCCACCACTTCTCACTCATGACTTTGACCACAGGTCCTGGAATTTGGCTGGCCTGACCTCCACACTCCAGCCCTAGAGAAGATCTGCAGCGTCTGCAAGGCCATGGACACTTGGCTCAATGCAGACCCTCACAATGTCGTCGTTCTGCACAATAAGGTCAGAGCAGGGGCTGCTCTGTATGTACGTGTGCGTGTGTGCATGTACACACGTGTGTGTATGTGAGCATGTGCACACATGCATAGACGTGTCCTCGGGTGAGTGTGTGTGCATTCTCCTTTCTAGGGGATGGTAGATCCTGTCCCGGGGGGCACCTGAGAAATGGGGGTTAGGAGCTTGTGGGACCCTCACGTGTGGTAGATGATCAACTGCGTTTCTTCTCTTTGGGACTCAGCCCGACCTGCTCCCCTCCCTGGCATCCCACTCCCTCCTTTGAACCACACCCCTCTCTCCAGCTGCTGCTCACTTTTTCTCCAGGCTTCTGGACGGGTTCTGGGGCAGCAGGGCTGGCCTTAGAAATACAGGCTTTGTGTTTGGGGTTCTTTCAGGGAAACCGAGGCAGGATAGGTGTTGTCATCGCGGCTTACATGCACTACAGCAACATTTCTGCCAGGTAAGAGCCTCTCATTCTCTGAATATTGACAGCAGGAACCCCGTCTGCCCATCCCTCCATGGCCTCTCCCTTCCTTGGCTGGGAGAATAATGACAGGGGATGGGGTGGAGGAGCCCACGGAAAGGAGAGGGATCTGCCCACGGCTCTGAGGCAGGTGGCTGTGCACGGAAGGCAGGAGCAAGGAGAGTCCTTTACTGGGGGCACTGGTGGCAGCAGACTCGAGAGGCAGGCCCATCCATGGACACCCCATCCAGCCACCTTCCTGGGACCACTTTTCCTTGGCAAATAGCCCTCTTTTTTCCTGAGTGAGCAGGTGAGAGAGTCAGAAAGAAATGTTGGATCAGATCTGGGTCTGAAAGAACCATCTAGAAGTTATCTCATCCTTGTGGGCCTTAATAAGGACTTTGGGGCTTGGGATGGGATGTTGCTAGAGAGTCAAGAACAGAGGGTCTATATTCTTTCTCTTCAAAATGATCTCTTTGCAGACAGATAGAATGTTCTATGAAGGGTTTAGACGGTGGTTGTGTGACTGTAAGAAACTTAACCCAGCCTAATCTTTCCTTAATGGTGAACATTTCCTGTGCACCTACTGTGTGCCCACATGTGCCAAGCTTGTTATACATGTTATTTCACTCAATTACCGTAACGACCTTCAAGGAAGGCACTTGTCACTCTCATTTGACAGAAAATGAAAATCAGGTTCAGAAGGATTAAGTAAACCTGCCTCAAGGCACAAGGTTAATAAGGAGGCGGCACATTTGGTATGGGAACCCAGGCTGTCTGGCTCCAAAGCCCCAGGGCTGAGTCCTGTAGCATACAGGATGCAGGAATGCCAGGGCACTCTTTTCCTGAAAGCTTCTCAGAGTAGGGTGGCTGGAGGGCTCTACAGGTCTGGGGGAGCAGGGGTGGGGAGACCAGGGAGTTGGCTCCTCTGACCACCTGTCTCTCCCTGCAGCGCCGATCAGGCCCTGGACCGGTTTGCAATGAAGCGATTCTATGAGGATAAGATTGTGCCCATTGGTCAGCCATCCCAGAGAAGGTGGGTCTCCAGGGCTCACTGCCAGTGCATGCACACGTGTGTGTGTGTGTGTGTGTGCACGCTGTCTTGGGGACTAGCCTCACGTACCCACAGTGGGTGGAACAGCCATGCCTAGGTGGGGGTATACGGAGCATGCATATTCAGGTGCCAGCCTGGAGTGCTGTAAGCTCAGGGGCATGAGTGAGCCAGTGGGCAGCTGTGTGTGCCCACAGATGGGCATGGCTGTTGGCTCCTGAGGCCAGCGCTGGAGAGCAGTGGGGCTGCTGGTGGGGGATACATTGGTCTGGGTGCAAGAAGGCAGCTTGTATGAGAAGGAAATGCCATGTTGGTCCTGGCAGCGGGACCGCGTCAGTGCTTGGGTGAACCTGTAGGAGGCTGGCGTCATTGCCGCCTGCCCTGGGGAGATCACAGATTCTTACCATAAGGGTCACCTTCTGGGAGAGCTTTAAAATTTTACCAAGGGCTCTCAAGCACGTGGTCTCATTGGAGTCCACAGCAGCCGAGGGAGGAAGCAGGGCAGAGAGGATTCATTGATTCATTGGATAAGTTTTATGTGCTCTACTACATTCCAAGTGCTGGGGATATCTAGTTGAGCAGGACGAAGTGTTTTGCCTGCAGTGAGCTGATATGCCACTAAGAAAGATGGGCATTGCCCGAGTAGATAGACCAACAGGACAATTTCAGGTAGCGGTTAGTGCTAGGAAGGAAAGAGAACAGAGTGGGATAGACCTGGTGGAGGAGATTGGGGCTATGTAATGAAGGGGGTCAGGGAACACCTGTCAGAAATGATGGATTTGAGGCCAACCCTGCATAATGGTGAGCTACGGTATGATGATCCAGGGCATCCCCACTTTACAGATGAGAAGCCTGAGCCTAGGGAGGGGACTCAACATGGCCAGGATCCATAGCAAGTATTAAGCAGAGCTAGAATGTACTTGGGGACCTGTAAGTCCGGTCAGGGCAGGGCCCCCAGGGTTGTGCCGCCCACTGTCCTGAGGGCTGGCCCAGGACTCTGCTCTGTGGATAACGTGCTGTTTAATGATGGCTGAGAGAGCACAGGGCTGGTGGACTGTGGGGAGGCTGCAGGTGAGTGCGAGTCAGAAGCCCAGGCTCAGAGGGGAGAGCTGGAGATGGGGAATAGGGCCCTGCCCCTATATGGCCAGAGCTGCGGGCCCACCACACATGGTGATGTGCCACACCACTCTGCACACCGGGGCTGTGGGACTGACCCTCTCAGCAGGGTCTCGTGGAGTTTCCCAAGGACATGAGCCATCAGGGAACTTTCAGGTCGTGAGAAGTACTTGGAAGGGGAACAAAACCCAAACAGAGCGTGATGGGCTAGAGAGTGATAGCGTGAGCGCCAGGGCTGAACTTTCTGAACAGGTGACATGCGGGGTGAGCTCTGAGAGGAAGAAGGGAAGCATCTGAGGGCGGGGCTGGGGTCACCACACAGAGGGGACAGCAAGTACGGTGGCCCAGAAGCCAAAGCATCCCACTGATTTTTCCAGCCCCTCGGAACACTGACCGGGCAGGCAGGACCCCCTCGCCTCTCTATGCTGGGGTTTCCCTTCTTATTCTTCATCATCACCCCCATCTTTCTTGCCTTGTTAGAAGGGTGCCGGCTCCGCTGGGGACTTACTCCCATTGTAGTGGGAAGCCCAAGCAGAAGCGAGTCCTCAGGCCACCTGGTGTCTTGCACCTGGCACAGGACACCCAGGAGCCAATCTCTGGGTCAGCCGTCAGAAACAGGATGGCTTTATGTGCAGAAAATTCTGGCTGGGCTGCCAGATGCAGCAGCTGTGGATCAATGAGAATCTTCCCAGAGAGGAAAGAATGGTCATTCAAGTACCTGCTCGTCGGTCCCTGGCTTTCTACATATGGCTGGTGGCCTTGGTCACGAGCCTGACCTTGAAGGATAAGAGGGACAAACAGAAGAGCATGATGTTACGATGACGCAGCGTGGCTTGGAGAGAGTGGGCAGAGCAGTCACACCCCTGCAGCAGAGCGCCTGGAGCACGGGGTCGGGGTTACCTCTCAGCCGTAGGAGTGTTTGGGGACTCCACAGCGCACGGCGTATGCTTACACAGCGCGCAGTCGGGCGTATGTTTACATTATCTGTCTGCCTTGCAGCTTATATCTGCAACCGCACCTGCTTATGGGTGGGTGATTCTGTCCGTGCCCGTGTGTGAACATGCAGCTGTTGGCTTCATTATGTATTTGTTGCCACTTTCCCGCCTTCTGGGCAGTGTCGTTTGCAGGGACGGGAGCAGTTGGAGGAGAGGAGGGCAGAGAGAGAGGGAGGGAGGGGCTTTGCCTGCAACTCCCCCATTCATTGTCACCCCACCCCCAGGCGGCTCATTGTCCCCAGCGCACAGACACATCCTGTTGGCATGATCCAGAGATCTGATAGGAACCGCCATTCCAGGTTTCCGGTTTGAGTAATGGGGCTGGGGGCTGGTCAGGGGCTGAATAGGAACCGGCTCTGCCCATCAGATTATCTTGCTTGGGTAGTCTGAAGTGACCCCACCCGGGCCCAGGGACAGAGGCCCACAGGCCTGGAGGTGGGCCAAGGAGCCAAGAGATAGGAGGGGACCATTGTCACGGTCATGTGGGTTCTGGTTCCACCAGCCTCAAAGAGCCCCCTTGCCTCTCGCCAAGTCTCAGGATTCATTGTGATTGGTGTGGCTGACCCAGCTCACCATTCAGAAAAGGAGGGCGCGCTGACCAATCCACAGCAAAAGGACGGGCCTCTCTTTCTGGCAGGTGCATTGAAAGACAGCATTCCTTCTCTCCCCATCCACCCCCGGCTTTGTGTGTTCTTGCTGTGCCAGCAACTCTTTCTGGACCTAGTTTCCTCTTCTAGAAGGAGTGGAGATGCATTCTTCCAACAAGATCCAAAGAGAATTGGGGAGAGGAATACACAGTAGATATTAGATGTCTTTCAATACCAGATATAGAGGGAGTTCATACACTTCAGCGTGATATAAAAAAGTGAAGGACTGTAATTGTTAAGCTCTTACAGTTTTCTGGACTGTCATGTGGCTGGGGGTCTGTGGGGACAGAACTGGGGCCTGTGGTTATAAGCATAAGCTTGGTTTAAGCTAGGTTTAGGGGTGTTGGAGTGTTTGATGGTTGATCAGCCTGCCTTGTGCAGTGGTGAGCAGCTAAACGATGCCTGTCAGGGATGTTGTGGAGGGGAATTTTGGTCCAGCTGATTTTTGGGCTGGGAGTGAAGCTGGATAGGGATTTTCATTTTGATCACCAGGGGGCGCCAGAGAACCCCAAAGCAGAGTATTGCCTTGACTCAGCTCCTGCTTGAGTGGTACCTGCTTGTCCTCTCTGCTTGGGGTTCCAGGCAGCAAGAAAGGATGGTGCTGGGAAGGAGACCCCAGCTTTCAGGAGGTCTAGGAGGGTGGTGGTGGTGGGGAGCTAGGTGAGCCCAGAAAAGAAACCAGGATGGCTCTGCTCTAGGGCAGGCCTCCTGGCTGAAGTTGCCACTCTCCCTGCCCCAGGTACGTGCACTACTTCAGTGGCCTGCTCTCTGGCTCCATCAAAATGAACAACAAGCCCTTGTTTCTGCACCACGTGATCATGCATGGCATCCCCAACTTCGAGTCTAAAGGAGGTACCTGCCTGAGCCCTCTGGCTTCCCCTCTTCCTGTCTCCCATCTTCTTTTCTTAAGAGGCAGCCTTGGGGTGGGGGAGGGGGGGGAGGGTCGAAACGTATGCTTGGATTGGAGTCCCGACTGCATGACTTGCTGAGCTTTCGTTGAACCTCAGTCTATTCATGGGTTAGATACTGGCATTGCCTGCTGGCACATGATGTCGGATGTGGCAATGTATTTTATAAACTTAAAAAATGCCTCTCAAATGAAAAGTTAGTATTTCTTCCTCCTTTCTCTTTCCATTTCTCCTTCTTCTTTTCCTTCTTCCCCTTCTTCCCTCCCCTCTCCCCAGCCCTTCCTTCCTTCACCCTCTCCCCCACCCCTGCACCGTTCCCGCTGTCTTAGCTAACATCACCCTCCCTTACAGGGTGTCGGCCGTTTCTCCGGATCTACCAGGCCATGCAGCCTGTCTACACATCGGGCATCTAGTAGGTCCACAGGACAAAGAGGCCAGGGGTGTCTGGGGCCTGAGGCTGAGGTCCAGGGACAGGGTGTGGGGGGATGGGCCAGGACCTCCTCTAGGAGGATCTCATCTAGCACAGGGCTGAGGGACAGAGGCAGCAAGCCTTCCTAGGAGCCCTCTGGCAGGGGGCGGTAGGGAACAAGCGTGCTGCCTGCCCCCTCAACAGCTCTCTTTCCCTCCGCTCGCCTCTCTCCCGTAGCAATGTCCAAGGAGACAGCCAGACCAGCATCTGCATCACCATCGAGCCTGGCCTGCTCTTGAAGGGAGATATCTTGGTGAGTGCTGCCCCTCTGTTTCGAGCCCCCTCCTCCCTGTTTATTTTCTCTCCTTTCTTCTCTCTTCCTGCTCCCCTTCTGCCTCTCCAGACAAGATCACCACTCCTCGTGAGTCACCAGCCTTGGGGCCATAGGCTCTCAGGGCTCCTGCAAAGGCTTTCAGCCTCCAGTAGTCCTTGTGCATTCCCCTGCCTCAGAGTTGGACTCGCTTCTCCTACGCCTGTCTCTTGGTCTGGAATGTCTTCAGGGAAATATCTCTCAGTGTGAGCTGGCTTCCCGTGGTGACAAGGACTCCTTCACTTCTAACTTCAGTCTTTTCTCCTGTAATTTAAATTCACCCGTACTTTTTCCTTTCTGTGTGAAGGAACTTCTTGGGAGGACAGTTTTGTCCCTACAGGGCAAGCTTGGCCTCCAACATTCTGCTTTCTAGAGGTTTCCCCAGATAGCTCTGAAATCCTGTTTGGTATTGGTGACCTCTCCCTCAGTGGGCTTGGGTGAGCCCTGGGTTCTCAGTCGTGGAGCTAATAAGGAGGCTCCCTGAGACCTGATTTCTCATCCTCAGTCCCCTGATGGGCTCTGCTTTCTTTCCCACCCAGCTGAAGTGCTACCACAAGAAGTTTCGGAGCCCAGCCCGAGATGTCATCTTCCGTGTGCAGTTCCACACCTGTGCCATCCATGACCTCGGGGTTGTTTTTGGGAAGGAAGACCTTGATGATGCCTTCAAAGGTGAGCTCACTGAGTAGAGGGACAGACCTAGCAAGGAATAACTATACCACAGGGTAGAAGAGCAATAATGGGGGAGCTATGGCAGTCAGGAAGGGGGAACCATTTTCTGAGGGAAAGAGAGTTGGTTAGGGAGGTGTCTCCCTTCTCTATCTGTTTGAGGTTTTGTCTATATCGCATTGAGACCTGGAACATATCCACATCCATTCACCCATTCACTCATCCACCCATCCACCCATGCATCCACCTACTTATCCAAATCCATCTTTCCTTCCTTCCTTCCTTCCTTCCTTCCTTCCTTCCTTCCTTCCATCCATCCATCCATCCATCTACCCACTCTTCCAAATCCATCCATCCATCCAACCATCCATCTATCCACCCACCCATCCACCTACCCACTCTTCCAAGTCCATCCATCTATCCATCCATCCATCCATCCATCCATCCATCCATCCAACCATTCACCCATCCATCCACCCGCCCATCCATATCCATGGATCCATCCACCCACTCATCCATATCCATCCATCCAAATCCATCCATCCATCTATCTAACCATCCATCCATCTATCTAACCACCCATCCAAATCTACCCATCCATCCACCCATCCATCTAAATCCATCCATCCACCCACCCATCCATCCACCCACCCATACATCTACTCACTTATCCAAATCCATCCATCTATTCATCTGTATGTTTGTCTATCCCTCATCCATCCATATATCCACCAAGAATCATTGTGTGTCTGTATGTGCCAGGCATGCGCTAGACCCTGGGGATACGGAGGGAAAGAAGTCAGGCCCTACCCTCAGGGAACTCACAGTCCCATTGGAGATAGAGACACGCAAGTGTGATACTATGAAGGGACCCCTGCAGTGATGGAGACATGCACTGGCATGTCCCATCCAGGGAGTGGTCACCATGCCTACTGTAACTTTGCTTCCCACACAGATCACACAGATGGTGATCTGTGTGCAGATTGGGCTCAGGCCAAGGGCAGAGAGTAGGGCTGGGGCTCAGTGGAGGAGGAAACTGATTCCCCCAGTGCAGTAGAAGGATGTTTCTGTGATGAGCTTCCCCTGGACTGAAGCCAGGAGGGGAAAAGCAGAAGATGCCATTATAATTCAGAACAGAATGCAAATGTTATCAGTCTTAACAAGGAAAAATAAAGGAATAACAGACAACATAAAGGTGGAGTTGGTAGAGGCAGAGGCAGGGGGGTGGTGCAAATTTTCTCCTCTTACATGTAGGGGGTCAGGAGACACCGTCGAAAATGAAAAGATCAAGAAATAGAGGTTTAGCTTAGGATCTAAAGTTTCAAAGGCAATTAGAATAAATAATGATAGTAATAATAATAGTAAGAATTGACTTAATAAGAAGGGAGATAGGAGTGATCTTAGCGGGCCAAATTAATCATTTTCATAATGGTGAATCAGTGGAGATTACTTGAAATCGGTAAATTGAGAGATAGCGGCATAAAAATAGAGTCTATTATTTACAGTCTTAGAGGTAACTGTTAGTGGAACAAGAAATAGAAATGGTTGGGCATGGTTATCTCAGGCAAGTAAGACTAGGGCTAAAGAGGCTCATTTCATTACGTATATATGTGGTATTATCAACCCTGCATATGCACATTATGTTAATCTTGTCTAGAAAGATTAAAATTTGAGTCCTTTTGGGGAATTCACTGCCCCTTTTTGTCTTTTCTTCTCCCTTTTCAGATGATCGATTTCCAGAATATGGCAAAGTGGAATTTGTATTTTCTTATGGACCAGAGAAAATTCAAGGTATTAGCTTGTTAGAATTCATTTTTTCCATGCCTTTGCTTTCATCCTAACCTGTCCTCTCTCCACCCCATCTGCCCCACAATTGTCAAGTTACTATGGCTACAAGGCAGGCCAGCAGTAAAGGATCTGGGTATTAGAGTGGACCCTCAGCTAAACATGAACCAATGACTTAATCTTTGGAGAATAAAAATAAAAAAGCCTACCAAGAGGTGCTGGGTTGGGTAGACTGTTCTTGTCCCATTAGGTCACCATCCTGTTATATTCAGAGGTTGAGGGCTGTGGTGGATGGAGGGAGTGGCTGGGGGCCATGCAGAGGAACTAGATGGACGAGAAGTATTTATGAGGCCCGAGGTGGTTCAACCTGAAGATGAGAAGGCCATTTTAATAATAGCCATTAAGCCTTTAGACTGGTTATATGTGGAGGCCAGTTGTTCTCCATCCTGTTTGAGAACAGAATGAGGACGAGACGAAATTAGGTTACAGACAGTGGGACTCTGGGTAGATTCTAGAAAAGACTGCCAAGAGGAAAGGAAAGGGACTTGCCCTAGGAGGCAGGACTTGGGGCTCGTGCGCTCTTCCCCTTCTGTGGATGTGTGGGAGAGACTGCTTCTCCCCTTGGATTTCTGCCTGGAGTGGAGGGCATCTTAAGTGGGAGGAGGGGGGTTGGCTAGAATGACCTAGTGTCTTCTGAGTATCACGGCTGTGATTTCCCTGATGTCCTTGGCCCCATGCTACTCGGCACAAGCCTCTTCCACACTCCCCTTGAATCCAGGGGCAGGCCTTCTGGCCCCCTGGCACTGACCCAGGGACCCTAGAGACACAGAATAGGACGAGACGGACACCCAGCCAGAGGGCTCTCCAGCTTTCTCCCTGGGAAGGGGGGGATCTTCATTCCTCAGTGTTCCATCCTGATTTACCCCTACGACCTGGTATGAGCCTTTTCAAGAATGCAAGAAACCAGACTCCTGGGTTCTCTGTCCAATTTAAGCTACTGGTCCCACCCACTATGGTTAAGAAAATAAGAAGTCCCTTAGGGAGCATCCCTGGGGAAGCTGTTGACTTCCTCTGTTTTTCTAGCTGCTGATTTTTTTTTTTTTTCTTTCTCTTCACTGCCCTCCCGCCCCGTTTCTCTCAGGCATGGAACACCTGGAGAACGGGCCGAGTGTGTCCGTGGACTATAACACCTCTGACCCCCTCATCCGCTGGGATTCCTATGACAACTTCAATGGGCATCGAGAGGATGGCATGGAGGGTAGGTGATAGCAGTGGCTTCTAGCTCCTCTCCAAACAACACTGCCCCTGCTCACATGGCCTTGGCTCTCTTGGTTGGCTGTGAACGCCGTACTGGGTTCAAAGAGGAGGCAGAGGAGAGGTCCAGGGCACCTTGGAGAGCTCACAGTTCAGTGGGGGAAGATAAGACAGAGCATAGATAATGAAGACAGAGCTAAAGAATGCAGCCAAACAGCCACACGAGAGTGTATCGCTGTTGTTAAATGAGTCCCATCTACGGTGAGCAGTGAGTGCTCTGAGACTGGCAGGGGAGGGATTCTAGACAGCTGGAGTGGCCTGAGAGGGCTCCTCAGAGGAGGTGGCCTTGAGTGGAGCTTGAGAGAACTCCCGTGCAGCAAACACTGCATTTGTTAGATTTCTTTTCAACCTGCTGTTAGATTTCTCCAGGCTCGCTGCCTGAGTTCCCCAGGGTCAGAGCACTAGGAATGTAGACACAGCATGCAGGACCTACAAGCTTTCATCAACAGCCAACGAAAATGTCGAAGAGCTGGAAATGAAACCGATAGGCTCCAAAATTTGAAAAGTAAGCTGCAGTTGAAATTAATGCATGTCTAATTTAGCTACAAAACCTAACATTATGTCAGACGGTCAACTGCCACTCAAGTTCAGTCCCTGAGAGTTATATATGGACTGTATTTATTTGTGTGGTTCATTTGAATATGTGCGGTGGGTGGGGCCTCCAACAGGGGGCATGCCTGGAGCCCAGGAGCCCTTGAGACGCCTGTCTGGGGGTTGGCATGGACTTGCGTTTCTGATTTGGTCCTGGGACCGCAGCATGGCAGATCTGGAAGCATCCTGAGGACTGTTGGCTCATTCCCCCGTTTTCATTTGGGGATAACTGAGACTCCCTTGAAGGAAGGGTCTCCCGATTTACCTCCACGGCCTGGGATATGTCCTTTCAAAGACACCAGCTCCCAGCCTCTGGGCTTCTCCCAGCTGCAGCTGGTCCTAGGGTGAGACTGTGCCATCTTGGGGACTCTGGGCCCCGTGGCAGAGCTGGGCTGGGGGAGCCAGGCCTGCTGGGCCCCCGACCTGCTCCTGACTCTCTGTACCCCCCTGCCTCCTCCCGCCTTCCCCCTGCCTCCTCCCACCTTTTTCTCCAGGATTTTGGATTTGTTGAATCCACTCTGAAATTCTTTTAGGTCTTTTCTTGAAAACAGATGGTCTCTCTGACCTTAGAGATACCACAGCGAGTGATAGATTTCAGAGCGAGTGGGACGAGGGCGGCCGTGGGGCTAGAACCCAGGGCTTGAGGAGAGCATGTTGTTTACAGGCAACACTGCCAGGTCCATGGCTCCTCCTCTTGCCTCCCTTAGTTCCCGCTCCCTTCCTCCCCCCAGGGGCCCAGACACCCCACTGGGCTGAGGCGGTGCCCAAAGCACGCCTCCCCACTGCCCCAACCCCATCTGCTGTGCCGAGTGGCTGGGGAGAAGGCAGAGGATGAAATGAATTAGTTCTGAGGTACCAAAGGCTGCCAGCCTAATTGTTCATCGTTCTGGAGATGTTTGCATTTTTAACAAGAACACTTGGCAATTTGAAGGTATTTTCAATGTCTCCCTATTTCTCCCTGGTGTGGATTCAATGCAATGGTAAATGTAAAAGCATTTAGTAAAGTGCCAGGCAAACAAAAGGTAAAATAATTATGGAGAAAGAAGGAGAGGCTGTGGAAAGCCAGGGTGGGGACACAGTTGCTGCGAGGGAAGGCGGATGGCCCGGTGGATGGAGACCGCAGCCGTGAGAGGCAGGGAAGAGGAGGAAGGAGAGGGTGAGGGAGCCAGGGGCTCTTCTCCACCCCTTGCCTCCCTCCTCTCTCCTCATCCGCTCCCCCAGGCAGGGGGATGGAACCAGTGGGACCTTTTGGCCAGTTAAAGGTCAGCTCATCCTGCAGGGACAGAGGGGCTCCTGTCTAGAGGCTGAGAAGCTGGCCCTGTGCCTGGAGGGTGGGAAGGGAAGGCTAGGGAAGCAGTTCGAGGCTCTGCTGTCCTCTCCCCTGGCCTGGCCTGGCCTGACTACGGTTGGCCTGGTCCGGGAGCTACACAGTTGGGGTGGTCAGCGGGGTTGACCCTGCCTGTCCAATTGTGTGCTCCCCGCTGCCACTGGGCTGCATCCCCCACAGGGAAAGCAGAGCCAACCGGAACCAGCCATAAGGTGGGAGCGGTCATCATTATTCCTATCCTGCTTTTCTTCCTGGCTGGGGGCACTCCTGGAAGGTTCTAGATTCTGGGGCCCTGAGGTAAAAGCATTTTCTTCTGGCTAATTTTCTTGATCAAGAGGGAGAAGTAGGAGGCCTGTGCCTGTCTCCCTAGTTGTGGGCAGGTCCCTGTGCCTCAGTTTCCCCGTGTACCAGCTGGCGTAAGGACACCTAACCCCCAAGACTCTGGGGTGCCCAAGAGATGGCTCAGGCTGGAGCCTGGGAGGTGTCTGGGTGTCCCCTGGAGTGGTCCTCGGGCTGGGGGGATGGGCTCTGTGGGTTAGGGTGAGTACCAAGGTGGCTCTGCCTGTTCTCTGAGCAAGTCGCGGCCTGGGAGCGGCAGGCAAAGCCCGAGGTGTCGCAGCAGTGTGGGCGAGCCTGTGTGCTTCAGGCCTGACTGCCCGGGTCTGGTCCAGGTCCCAGGTCTCCCCTCTGGAGCTGCCTGCCCTTGGTCGAATTACCTAGCCTTCCTATGGTCTTTGTTTCTTCGTCTACAGACTTGGGATCGTAACAGGACTCGTGCCATTGGCTTCTCCTAGCCATTTTCATGAAAGGCAGTTTAGCGTAGGGGTTCAGAATGTGGCCTCTGGAGACAGACTACCCGGGTTCAAATCCTTTGACAAGATGCCAGGGCCTTGGTTTGCTCTGCTGTAACCGGGGGATTCAGTCGACAAATCATTTTGAGCACCTTTTGGGGAGTAAGAGCTTCAGAGGCTGCCTGTTGTGGCTCTTCACGTGTCTCTGACAGGTCAGTGGGGACTGCGGCCCGCACCTGAGACATCTGCAGACAAGGCTAAGGGGGAAGACTCCTCGGCCTTAGGAGCTTGTTTCTGGCTTTGCCATGTGACAGTCGTGGTGCCCAGCCCTTGATAGTGACCATTTCATGTCATGGTCACAGCCACCCTGTGAAATGGCACCATAATGGTGCCTGGATAGGGAAACCGGGGCACAGAGGGGTTCAGTAACCTGCCTAAGGTTGCCTCGCCGGTAAAGAGCGGATCTGGGTGTGGAACGCCAACCACTGTGCTATTTTGGTAGGCACCAGGTCCTGTGGCACTCCCCGGGTCGCCACCGGGCTTGGGGGAATCTGCTCCCTTGGTCCCCACCTCTCACCCCTGTGCAGACCAGATGAGCCCTGTCATGACTCCCAGGATGAGGGAGGGATTGGATGCAGTGGTACATGGGACACAGCACCTGGGAGACCGTTAGGCCCCCCCCCCCCCCCCCCGGCAGGTGCTTAGCAGGACTTCCATGCAGAGAATAGCTGAGGCATGTCCTAGGATGTCCCTACCCCGCCCTCCAGCAGGGTGTGGGGCTGCTCACACTGGAATGCCTCTGGTGAGGGGTGGCCTCTCAAAAATAGGTAGAGGGTAGCGTGTCCAAGGTGAGATGAGGCCATTTCTGGAAGTGGCACGCCTCTTCTATTTCAGGCCCAGTGAGGGAGGAAAGGCCAGACCAGTCCCTCTGGAGCCCGCTGGGTGGCTCAGGGGGAAAGGCAGGGGACACTGAGTCAGGTGCTGGGGAACAGAGAGAGATGACCTCTGGCCTGGGCTGTTCCTCGCCCCCTCCCAGCAGTGAAGGCAGTCAGCCCTGCTCCCCCTGCTCCTCCTGCTCCCTCAGGAGACCCTGACTTGACCCTCCATGACCTGCTCTGTGTTCTTGGTGCCGGCACCCCCCACCTCCCCCCTACCAGTTCCCAGTTCCACTTTCCACTCCCTCAGGACATCGCTGATCAATCTCAGCAGCAAAACGAGGGAAGAAAATCCATGGGACTTCTGTTCTCTGTAGGCCGACCTTCCAGGCTGGGGTGGCCCAGGCCAGTCATGGAGCCTATCTGACGCTGTGCTGCCACAGTGAGGAAACTGAGGCTCGAGAAGGGTGGGGACCTGCCAGAGGGGGAGGAAATCCTCACTTGTGGAACCCCCATCTGCGTGACCTCATATCCTGCTGTACTGACTCCGTTGCTCCAAGGAATACACCAATGTGGTCATGTCGTGGGGCATCATGAGATGGGACACAGGGTTGCTATTTGAATCCAGGGGTCTGACTCCGTCCCTTTCCACCTCCCTTGGAGCTTAGCTTATTCAGCGCCCCGTGCCCCCTAATTCAGGGTGGTCCTTGGGGTGCTTGTCCAACTTCACACACCTTTATTATTTTTTTATATTTACTAAACAATTTTTTAATGTTTATTTTTGAGAGAGAAAGAGAGAGAGAGAATCTGAAACAGGATCTGTCAGCACAGAGCCCGAGGTGGGGTTGGAACCCACAAACTGCGAGATCATGACTTGACCCAAAGTCGGATGCTTAACTGACCGAGCCACCCAAGTGCCACCCCCCCCCCCCCCCCCCCCCGGGCGCCCTGAACTTCTCACACCTTTAGATGGCAGAGAGCTCACTGCCACCCAGGGAAGCCATTTCACTTTGGACGAGCCCAAAATTGAGGGGACAAGGAGAGTTGCCTTTGTGTGGTGGACCGAGGTCATGGGGACCATGGATACTCAGGGACCGGTAATGCTCTCCTGCGCTTAGACCAGAAGGAAGGGGAAGGGATAAAAGGTGAAGAATCAAATGGAAGCTTAATATCAAGAACTCTCTGATCAGAGAAGGTCCCAGGCCTTGGGACACGTGGCTGGGGAGCGGGGGAGCCCCTCCGTCTCCAGGACTCCTTACTTTGGGAGTAGCTCCCTCTGGTGAACACAACGGCCTGGTGTCTGAGGCTGCTTGGGCGGCCACAGTGAAATACCACAGACTGTGTGGCTTAAACAACAGACATTTATTTTTTCGCCGTTCTGGAGGCCAGAAGCCTGAGAATAAAGCGTCAACAGCATTGGTTCCTCCTGAGCTCGTAGATGGCTGACTTCTTCCCTTTGTGTCTGTGTCCTGACCTCTTCTTTATAAGGACACCAGTCAGATTGGATTAGAGCCCATTCATAGGACCTCTTTTTAACTCAATTACCTATTTAGAAGCCCTATCTCCAAATACAGCCACGTTCTGAGTTACTGGGGGTTAGGGCTTAAACATAAGAATTTTGGGAGCAAACACTTCAGCCTGTGACACCTAGGAAGGAGTTTTCTGGGTTGCCTGTAGTCAGATGCCTGGAGCCTTGGTCCTGAGTGGGGAGGAAGAGAAGGTCCAGGGTGGTGAAGTGGAGAGTGATCTAGCCCCCCACCAGCCTCCTCCTAGCAGGCTGTCTCTGTCTTTCTCTGGTTTGGTCGGAAACCTGCCAGCTCAGCGCTCTGGCTGACACCACGTTTCACAGCCTCCAGAAGCCCCATTAGCTGTTTGGCCCGAGTTCTGAAGCCCCATGCCCAGATCCCAGCTCCCTGTGGGTGGGAGTGGGGCTGTATTTTTGCCTATGCTGCATAGAGCGGTCTCCAAATTCCTCCGGAGTGTTCCAGGGCGAGCCTTCTCGGAAGCGAGTTCCATACCATGCGATGTGGGCTGCCTTCCACCTCCAAGAGGCCCAGAGGTTGGCCAGGCCTGAGCTGCCTCACTGTCTCCATTTACTTCTCCTGTTTCCTAACCCCCTTGGACATTGAGTTGTTTAGAGTCCCTCACAACTTAAGAGGGTATTGGGTAATGGGGGTGTGTGCTGGGCAAGGTAGCAGATGGCTCAGGGCCAAAAGAAAGAATGGAGAACACGATAGGCCCCCTGGCCTGGCGGCAGATGGCAAGGGGGGCTGGTGACCACCCCTCTACTGGGTTGTTCCTCCATGGTGCCCATCAGTCCCTCTTTTGTTTCTGTGGGCAGTTCCCCCACCCCCCTGCCCAGAGCCAGGGGCACTGGGGGTGTGGTTTTGTGCCCAAGCGTCTCAGCCCTCTGAGGACCTGTGAGGAGAGGCACTCTGACTGTAGGACACCCAGAGTCTCTTCAAGCTCTGTTGACTGAGCTGGGGAAGAGCCTCCTGATGGCAGCCATGAGTCCCTAGTCTGTGGTGACTTCACCTGAACTGGGCTTGTCCAAGAATTCTCTGATTTTTTTTTTTTTTTTTTTTTTTTTGAGAGAGAGAGGAAAGAGGGAGAGAGGGAGACCTAGCAAACAGAGAGTGAGAAGGAGAGAGCAACAGGCAAGGAACATGGAGAGAGAGACAGACAGACCTGGGTAGACATTGGCCTGGGAGGCAGGGGATTTGTGTTCTGGGTGCCCTTGGTAACTCCTTTTCTTTAGCTCTCCCTTGTTTCCTTTGAAATGAAGGGATTGAAGGAGTGGTTCTTTCTGTTTCTTTGAGCTCAATCATTGTTTCTGTGACTTGTGAGGAGCTAAGATGGACCTGCTGAGCTTCCCTCTCAGACCTTCCCCCCTCACGAACTTGGAGTGGGGAGCTCAGTGGTGGTTATGTTAGTCAGGAGAGGCTTGGTTATGCTGGGTAACAAATAGCCCCAAATTCTTACCCCAACAAAAGCATATTTCTTGCCCATGCTGCATGTCCAGTGTGGGATGGCAATCTGTTCATCTATCTTATTTACTGCAGGCTGGTGGTGGCTTCATCCCATAGATGTTTCCAATCATTGCTATACCAGTGGGTAGCGGACACTGTAATGTCCACAGTGCTTCTGCCTGGACATGACACATATTCCTTCTGCTGACATTCATTGGCCAAAGCAAGCCACACACCCAAGCCTGACATTTCACTGGCCAAATCAAACCACACACCCAAGCCTAACTTCAAAGGGGGCAGAGAAATGGTTCATGGAAGATGGAAAGTGGAAATAACGTTGAAAAGATTAATACCTACTATAGGGATTAAGTCTGTGGGATCTAGAATCAGAAGATCTGGTTCTAAGCTCTGTTTATAATGTTCCTCGGTCAAGATGCTTTACTTCCCTGAGACCCAAATGTCTTACCTATAAAATGGGTACAATAACAGTACTTTCTTTCCTCGTAGGATTGTTGTTAAGATTCAATGAGGTAATATATATTTCACAGCCTCCAGAAGCCCCATTAGTTGTTTGGCCTGAGTCCTGAGGCCCCATGCCCTGTGATATATGGAGTGCCTAGTATGTTCTATGCTGGCAGTAATTTGAGTCTGTTACTGTTACTATTACTATTGTTATCATTGAATTACTGGAGGAGAGAAGGCAGAGAGGTGATTTTGAATATATATGCGCCCTTTCTTCTTGAGAAAATTTCCACGTCCCTCTGGCTCCTCTACTCTCTGGGAACCATCTGTAGCTGGCTCTGTTCTAGAAACCCCACTCATGGGAGTCAGGAGACTTGCCTCTGACTTCGAAAAAGTTACTTCTCCTCTCTGATTCTCAGTTCCCTTATCAGTGAATTGAGGAGGGTGGGTTCTGAAGGGGACTTTAACTCTGTATCCCTGATGATGATAATGATGCCGTGCAAATGACTGGGTGACGGCTAGCCTTGGTACCTGCCCTGAGCCAGGCATCACCAGTTCCATGTTCTCTTGGTTACTCTTCCCCAGCAGGTACTACTGTTCTGGGACTACTATGCAGAACTTGTAGAGTGTGGTTATAAAGCCACCTTGGGTGCCACAGCCCTTAAATCTGTCCTGTGCTTTTCCTGTCCCCGAGTGATATTAGGGCCAGCCTTGTGCCTTTTCTAGCCACTTTCATGGAATGAAAGGTCCTCTGGTCGGCCCTAAATGTGCCCAGCACCAGTGGACTTGGCCTGAGGCCGCCAGTTCTTCCCCCTTGTTGGCTCTTGCCTGGCACCAGCTTTGGGGTGGGGGGAAGATCACTAGGTTTTCCCTGTTTTCCTGACTTATGGGAAGAGAGGAAAGGAGGGAAGGAATCAGGAGGGCGTTTCTGTCCCCCAGGTACCGTTGTGAGGCTGCACACGCTCTGTGTTGAGACAGGCACGGATAATGATTCCTGAGCTCTTTGCTGATGGGAGATTCTGGAGGCGTAGATTGCTGTTTCTCTCCTGCAGCACTTTTGTGGGTGTTTTGGGGGCCCCTGTTAAACTCCCCATAAGTCACTCACTCTGTTTCCTTCAGGTGGGCGACCGCAGCTCTGGCAGACTCTCACAACCCTTCTGGGCCCACGTGTCCCTTGTCCCTGCAGTCTCCTCCTGGTGCTGATGTCAGTTCAGCCCAACAGGTGGCCCTCTCTGACAGGAGCTGAGGCACCCCCCCCCCCCCCCCCCCCCGCCCCAGGCTAGCCCTCCCTCTCCTGGGCCCACGGGAGCCCTTAAGTGCTGTTGGCCTCAGCCAAGCCTGGGATTGGGGTGGCCAAGGCAGCCCCTCTGTCTCTTCCCCAGCCCTGCCTCTCATCCTCCAGACTTTTGGCCCCAGCCAGGCTCTGCCTCTCACGTTCTCTGTGCTCCGGAAGACTCACCGAAAGGAGGGAAAAGCCCCTGACAGCAAAACAACACTCTCCAAAATTCTTCTTGGAATCTCCCACTTCCTGATCTTTTTCCTCCGTGAAGCGTAGGTGTGGGAGGTAGTTTAGAGCCACAGAACAGTTCTCAGCCCTCTTTGTCTCTTATAAAAATACGACAGCTAATATATTTCTAATGTAAGATACTGATTGATATAACTTAGTACAGGCACTTCACCTGTTTAAAGTGTGCAGTCCAGTGAGTTTTAGTATATTTGGGGTTGCACGACCAGCTCCCTAATCTAGTCGTGGAACGTTTGCATCACCCCTTGCCGTTGGCAGTCACCCCCCATGTCTCTCCCCAGCCTTTGCCTCCTTTCCGTCTCTATAGATCTGTCTATACAACATATTTCCTGGAAATGGAATTATACAGCACTTGGCCTGTCACTCAGCGTAACATTTTCAGGGCTCATCTAGGTTGTAGTGGGGTCATTGCTTTACTTTTATTGCTGAAAGATACTCCATTTATGGCCATACCACATTTTGTTCATACATACCTCAGTTGATGAATATTTTCTTTGTGTCCACTTTTTGGATATTTTATTTTTTTTTGTAAATTTTTAAATGTTTATTTACTTATTTTTGAGAGAGAGAGAGAGAGAGAGAGAAAGAGAGAGACTGAGAGAGTGTGAGGGTTAGAGAGAGAGGGAGACACAGAATCCAAAGCAGGCTCCAGGCCCCAGCTATCAGCACAGAGCCCGACATGGGGCTTGAACTCACTAACCGTAAGATCATGACCTGAGTTGAAGTTAGACACTTAACCGATGAGACACCCAGGCCTCCACCCACCCCCCCCAACACTTTTTGGATATTTTAAAGAACACTGCTGTGGACATTCATAGATAAGTTTTTGCATGGACTTTCATTTTTTCTTGGGTAGATCCCAAGGGGGTGAACTTGCTGGGTCATATGGGCAAAATATGTTTCATCACTGGAGGACCCGTCAGGCTGTTTTCCAAAGTGGCTGCACCATTTTTTATATTCCTCGCAGCCAGTGTCTGAGGATTACCATTTCTCCACCTCGTCAGCAACACTTGCTATTTTCTTTGGGGTCTTAGCCATCCTAGTGGATGTGAAGTGTTACCTCACTGTGGTTTTGGCTTACCTTTCCCTAATAATTAATGATGTTGAACATCTTTTCACATGTTAACTGGCCACTGTATATCTTATTTTAGAGAGATGTCTAGTCACATACTTTGCACATTTAAAAAAATCATTTTTTTTATACATTTGCTATTGAGTTATAAGTTCTTTATATATTCTGAAGACAGATCCCTTATCAGATATGTGATTTGCAAGTATTTTTCTCCCATTCTGCAAGTTGTCTCTTGTCTTTCTTTCTTTCTTTCTTTCTTTCTTTCTTTCTTTCTTTCTTTCGTTTAATGTTTGTTTATTTTTGAGAGAGAGAGACATAGCGCAAGCAGGGGAGGGGCAGAGAGAGAGAGGGAGACACAGAATCTGAAGCGGGCTCCAGGCTCCCAGCTGTCAGCACAGAGCCCGACATGGGGCTTGAACCCATGAATTGGGCAGTCATGACCCTGAGCCGAAGTCCGACACTTAACTGACTGAGCCACCCAGTTGCCCCGTCTCTTCACTTTCTTGATGTCAGTGATGTGTTCCCGCAATCCTTGTGTGGTGATCTCCTGCTTTACTTTTGGAATGGGGTGTTCATTTTCCTGGGGCCTCTGTCACAGCTGAGATCCCAATACTTACTTGTTAACATCTGGTTGCAACTAGGGTTCCCATTTTCTAGATGAGGAAACTGAAGCTGTCTCAGAGATGTTGAAGGCCTTGTTTGAGATAATGTCCTGAGTAAATGGTGGAGGCAGGATTCCAACGTGGGGGTCTGGAGCCAGAGTCAGGGATTGATACTGCTTCCTATCACTTAATGATCTTGATCTAAAAGAGAATTCATCAATAGCCTGAAATACTTTAGGCTGCTTGGTCTGATTTCTTTCCAGCCCTAGAGAAGGTGCTTGAACTGGCCTAGAAAATCTGCCCCATTGCATAGAGAGGGAGGCCAAGTCTCAGATCCCTGGATGGCAGAGAGCTCTGCCTCCCAGCTGCCTCAGCTACCACATGGCCCTGTGTCCGTCCCTTCATCTCCCCGAAGCCAGGCAGGATGAGGGCGGGTGACACTGTCCTCCAGAACGTGGCCCCTTTGAGTTGGGAGGGAGGCAGCTCGGCAGAGGGGGAAATAGCCCCTGCGCCCACCCTGTGCACACACTTATCCGTCATGGTGAATATCTGCCCTTGACATACTTGCATAGGGTTTGGCATCCTTGCTTTCTGAACTTTTGGGTAAGATGTGGGAAGAACCAGGAAGAGAGGAGTGCAAAACTACAGGCGGTCCCAACGGATTCACGAAAAGTTTCCAAGGATCCTGGAGTGATAATCTGCCCCATACCTCTGAGCAGAGGGTTTTAAGGGGGTGATCCTCTAACCGAGAGCCTGCCAGACTGATTTTTGTTGGGAAATGTCAACCTGGCTGCTGGAGAAGGCAGCCCTTCAGGTCTGTGATTTCGGGGGGTGGGGGGCAGGGACGGGCAGAGAGGCAGAAGCCCAAAGCTGCCACAGAAATCTTCTGTCCGTGTTCTGTCATGTCACGTAGGACCAAAAGCTTAGTCTGCAGCATGAAGGGAATGACTTAGCCACCTGGTGGCGGAGCTTCCCGACTGTGAGAGCACAGATCAGCTATAGTAGGGAGGTCAGGTTCTTGTCCTGTGGGCTCCCTTGGGCAGAGATGTCAAGAAACAAGGGAAATGGGTCTCAGGGTGGGATGGCCTGACATAAGGACAGAGGCAGGATGGGATGGCTTCTTGAGGAGGATCTAGGACCTTCTCTTCTCCCAAGTGAGGGGAGTCCTCTCTCCTGACTTCCTGTCACAGTCAGGGTGCTGAGAATCCAGACGGAAGGTTGGCCTGACCTTGTGGGTAAGAAGATGACACCACTGACCCAGCATCTGCCGGCCACCTGCTTTGTGGGGCAAGGCGGGGCTTGTCCCAATGCCCTTGGACCCTTAGCTGGCCCTGCTCCACGAGGCAGCTGGCAGGCTAGGAGAATAGTGTCTGCCCGTGGAACATTCAGTAAACCAATACCCTCCTGAGGGAATGTGATTTTGGCCCTCTGTAATCGCTGCCATCGGGTGGAGGCTGGGAGGCGGCCGGAGCCACACTCAGAGCGGACCGGAGCTCCCGGCCAGTGGCCTGAGCTGCACGTCTGCCCTCCTGTGGTGCTCAAATATCAAGCTCCAGGCAGGGCAAGAAGAGAGCACTCTGCCCCTGTCAGCCACCCTCCCCTCTTCCTCTCCTGCCACACTCGTAGACAAGCGCGAGTTAGCTGGACCTGGCGAGACCCCAAGATGCCGACTCTGACCATGTCCAAGGAAAGAAACTTAAGCTCCCATGAATCAAATATTTTTTCCTACAGCTGCAGCTACTTTTCACCATCATCCCTCTTTCTCTCCCTCCCTTCTTCCTTCTCTCCCTTCCATTTCTGTTTCCTTTCTTTGCCCAGAGACTTATGGATCACCTCCTAGGTGGCAGGTGCTGAGCTGGCCTGGGCATGGAATGTTGTGTCCTGGAATTGCCTGCAGACGAGGGCAGGAGGGGGTGCGGAACCGTCCCCTGTATCCCACAGCCAGATGGAGAAGGATCTCGGCTAGGGGTCCCGGCTTCTCAGGAGAGCAGCAGCTTCTGGGGACAGCTCTGTAGAGGGGCTGTGTTTGTCCTGGGTCTGGGAGGGGTATGCGGCATTGAAAGCAGAATCGTTTTCAAATCTAGAAGCAGCATAACAACATTGCCCAAAGTGTAGCTAGTGGAGGGAAAGAAAAGTCATAGAATCTGACTGACCTCCCTCTCATCACTGCTCTGGTCCTGGGACGGGTGGGTGGGACGCTAGCGTGATGCTGGAGCTGGTGAAGGAAGGGATGTTGGAGAGGGTGGAGGTGGAGGGTTTGGGGGAACACTGAGGGAGCCATATCCTAGAGTCCAGGAGGGGAGAACAGTCCAGGAGATTCAGAGAAAAGACAGCACACAATCCTGCAGCAGATGAGCCCCTCTTGCCTTCTGTTGACCTTGGACAAATCATTTAGCCTTTCTGAGCCTCAGGGTTCTCACCTGTAAAATGGGGACAAGAACAGTACCTCTCCCGTGGGGCTGAGAATTTATTGAGATAACCTATGGGCGTCTAGCTCTGTGCCTATACGTAGTGAGTCGGCAGTTCATGTCTGTTGTCACCGATACCACTACCTGACCTTGGGTGGTGCTCTGTAAAATGCTTCCCTGAGTGCAAGTCCGTTCATTTTTCAACGATCCCAGTTGTTGAACTGGACCTGGAACCTGGGCCTCTGGCTGCAGTTCTGGCGTTCTTCCCACAACACTGCACCAGGCGTGGGTGGCCGGACCTTTTCCCTGGCATCATCCAAACACCAGGCTCCATTCCCGTGGGTGAGTTACACCCTTTGCCCTGGGGTTGGGGGATAGGTGGAGGTCACACTGGTAACTGGGACAGAGCCAGGCCTAGCTCCCAGGGTCTTTTCAGGATCTTCACCTCTATGGGTCCTGCTTCCCTGGCACCAATCCTCAGCGGTGCCCAGGCTGTGGGTTATGGTGACTGCTGGCGTGGCTGTGAACTTGCTTTGTTGTCTTCCGTTTGAGAAAACAGTGCAGGGGAGCGAGAATGACGTGGCTGTAAGGGTAACCTTGAGTCTGCTCCACTGATGAAGAAGAAAAAAAGAAAAAAACCAAATCACGTCTGTTCTTTGGTACATGGACTATCCTCAGTGACATTCACTCATTCAGTCAACAAATATTCACTGAGTGTCTATGTGCCATCACTATTCTAGACACTGAAGATATAACTGGGCAAAACCAAGATCCTTGCCCTTGTCGTGATTACGTTCTAGTGGGAGAAGACAGACAATGAGAAGGAAAGTTTTAAAGACATTATAAGTAAATGAGAGAGCGTGCTAGAAGGTGATAAACACTCTGGGAGAAAATAGAGCAGAATAACGGTGGTTGAGAATGGGGGTGGAGTTGAGTGGTGAGTTGAAATTTTTTAAAAAGCTGGTCAGCCGAGCCTTCACTGAGGAGGAGACATCTGAACAAAGACTTGAAGGAGGTGACAGAGTTAGTCAACAAAATATCTGAGGAAGAGCATTGCCAGCAGAAGACCAGCCAGTGCAAAGGTCCTGAGGCAGCAGCTTGCCTGAGACGTAGGCTTGGGAATTATCAAAGAGGCCAGTGTCATTGCAGTGAAGACTGTAATAGGCAGAGAGGTCAGAGGTAATGGGGACCAGATCATTTGGAGTCTGGTAGCCATTGCAAGGATTTGGCTTGTAGCCTAAGCTTTTTCATCTAGTGATGTGTCATGGGGACCCTGCCATAGTAGCACGTAAAGAACCTTTATATCTTTTTTCAGGTGCATATGATTCCACCGTATGCATGTACTATGTTTTATTTAATTGGTATTTTATTTAACTGTATTTAAGCAATGTGGACAGTTGTTTCCAGGCTTTTGCTGTTGTCAAAACTGCTGCAGTGAATAACTTTGTACCTACACCATTTTTATTTGTGCAGTTCTATCTGTAGAACTGGGATTGCTGGGTGAGGATTAGATGCATACATAATTTTGAAAGGGCCAACTTGGCCTCCGTACAGGTTGTGTTCGTTGACGCTCCCTGCCAGCAATTTGCTTAGGGACTAGGAGGAAAGTCCACCTCTCGCTTCTGTGCATACCCTCCATGCGTGAGATGCTGTTAGGTGCCCATTATTTCCTTTACTCCTCATGACCCTCCTGTGAGATGGTTATTCTTGTTCCTACTTCTCAGATGAGCAAACAGGCACAGAGAGGTTAAGTAACCTGCCAGTGTTTGCACAACCAGGTAGGGATAGAGCTGGACTCTGATGCCCGCCATTTCTCACCATGGCTTCACAAGGGCAATGGTCTGAGGAGCTGTGCCCCGCCCCCCCCCCCCCCCCCCCCCCCGCTCTCTACCCCGTGCCTGATGCCAGCGGGCGTGTGGACTTAGCAGCCTGGGGTTTGAGACTCCTGAAAACGAGGGGCTGAGTTAAAATGGAAAGCCTGCTTGCCTGGCTGTGCCATTGCTGCATCTGCATTTTGGAGACCCTTGCAGGCCAGCAGCAGGGTGGGAAGAGGCCAGCCCGAGGGACTGGGAGCCACATTGGCTAAGCTGGCCTCCCCTCTGTCCCCTCCCATCATCAGCCCCGGTGGCGAGACCTGGCAGGCTGCGGTCCAGCTCATTCTGCTCCAGGTGGGGGGCTCCCCACTGCTGTCTGCTGGGTCGGCTCGCTCCAGGGATTGGGTTTCGGCATTTCTCTGATGAAAATAAATCAGCCTCTTTATTGCCCAGTATGGCCCTCAGCATCTCTGCAGCCTGGCGTGTATTTCTAGATTTCCAGTAAGTCACTGTTTCTGTCCTAGCCCCCAGGGGCTCCGTGGCTGCCGCGTAGATAGCCTCGGATGAGCTTGGAGCCCAGAGCTACTCAGGCAGGACCAAGTAGGAGAGGAGAATCAGGCTCAGTATCTGGCCAAGTTGGATCTTTGAGCACCTAGCTTTGGGCCAGGAGTTCAGAGATCATCTGGTCGTGCTTTCCCATTGCATAGAGGAGTACACGGAGGCCCATGTAGGATCGCTCTTTCGTACTCTGGCCCCTTGACTCCCAGTCTACTGCTGTTGCTGCCGGACAGCCTTTCTCTAGGACTGTGTATTGTGCAGTGGCCAGTTACGGATGTGAGGACAGAGTTGGAGAGAGTGGGTTTTAGCTGCAGCACGACAGGTAGAGGTCTGACATCCAGGAGAACTGACTTGCCTTTGAGGGAGATGACAAAGGGGAACTGGTGGCAGGACTGGATTTTCTCTGAGATTCCTTCCACCCTACACATCTGCCTAGATGGGGTGAGTGACCATGGTGCACGGACATGGGGAAACAAGGCAGCTTCTAGAGTGCTCGGACAGAGCCCCAACGAGGTTCTGAGTGCAAGAGGGACTCTGGAGTCTTGCCCCAAACCCCCTTTACTCCTGCCCCTCCTTTTCTGTGCTCAAGCATTATTTGCAAGTACAGGGCTCTCCAGCAGGGACACGGGGCATCCGGCCTCAGATGACAGAGCTGCTGGACTGCTGTCCCACCCTCGAGGGCCGGAGCCTGTCCATCCCCTGGGCACTTTATCCAGGCTGAGGGCGGGGCTCCCTTTTTCTGGGAAGCAGCTGAAGAGCTGTCAGTGGGTGGGCGCCAGGAGCTCTGACTGCCTTTCTTATCCCCGACCGACTGACCAAGTCTTCACATCTTTACAGCTCATCAATGCCCTGGTGCTAGTTGGAGACTTCACCCTGGACTGTGCTGATGGCTTTAAAATTGTCAGCAGCCAAATGTTCTTTGATGTCTGTTCTCCTCCTTCTCCAGGGGCAGTGAGATCAGATTTTGATATGAAAGCTCAAAGCTGCTCGGATCTTTTCACTTCCCTTCCTGCCCCCCTGCCCCCCTCTGTGCGTACAGGACTTGAGAAATTTCCAGAAGCAGGCAGGTGCTTGTCATGTGACACAAAGAGAGAAAGAAGCCTGGGGGTGGTGCCCTGCCTTCTGTGTCCTGTCCAGGCCTGTGCCCTATGGTGTCGTAGCTTCTGTCGGCTGGTGGCGGGGGGGGCGGGGGGGGTTGGCGGGGGCACGTCCAGCTTGTCCCTCTGCAGCAGGGAGTGCTCATTTCTGGCCCACACCTGCCCAGTGGGTGGAGCTTGCACTCGCTGCCTGGCAGACCGCCATGGAGATGCCTGTATGAGCCTCCTTTCACTTATTTGGAAAAAGAAGCAGAGCCCCAACCAGATTTGCCACCCACACCCATACCCACACCCACGCACGCATGGAACTGCATAGACTCCTCTGTGTACACTCACCACTCGTGCAGAGAACCACAAATATCTCCCACTCAGCATACACCCACCACTCATTCATGGACCCACGTAGACCTCTACCCCACGGCACACCGCACAGTGGTGATGGGGGCTCTAATGGTACAACTGCACGGCCAGTCTCATAACCAGTAGTCACGTGTGGTACTTCATGGGCCTGTTTGGTGTTAAGGATGGGGACTGACCCTTAAGTGCAGAGATGGGTTCATTTTTGTGAATTTTGAACCAGTCCTGAAACAGTTGCCTACAAGTTTCCAGAAATGCTTTGAGCCCCGGAAGCATCATTAGGGTAAATGCATAAAAGCCCCAGGGGACCACGCTGATGGCTCTCACTTGGATGTCAGGGTTTAAGCAGGTCGTTCTGAATCAGCATCGCGGTTGTCACTTTCCACTCCTTTCTTCCTGGTGGACCCCCGCAGCCCTCACCCTTTGCCCTTCCCTCTCCTTCCTTCCTCCCCTCTGGGAAGCAGAAAGAACATGAGCCCCGCAGAATCACACTGGCAATGTGATCTTGAGCAAGATACAACTTCCAAACCTCCGTCTCTTTACCGGGAAGATGGGAATGATAGTATCTCCCTTGAAGGGCATTTGTGGAAGCAAATGTGCGAGTATCCATTGAAGGGCGGACACACAGTAAATAAGTTGTGGTCTCCATTCTGTGGCACTCTCCCATTCTTCTTGGCTCCCCTGGTTCCATGGCCCCCTCCCCATTTCCCTCCATCCTTCTCTAGGGAGACTGTAAGAGTGGGGAGAGGCAGGAAGAGGTGTGTGGGTATGTCTCTGACACTTGTCCAACTCAGACATCTGCCTGGGACTTGACGATTCCCTCCCTGAGTGACCCTCTGGCACACCGGCCCCTGCCCTCCTCTCAGGGAATACTATCCTGAGGCTGGTGCTGTCTGCTGCCTTTCTGGGTGGGGGGACTTAGAGACCCTGGAAGGCTGGGGCCGTGTGAGGGGCGCCCAGAGCCTGCCCTGCCCCCGTGTCCCTGAGCTTCTGGTCAGCCCTGCTTTGCATCTCCCCTGGGCTGGCAGGCAGGAGGAGGTGCTGTGGAGGTGTGTGGACATGAGTTCATCCCCCACCCAGGCAGCAGGCCTCTCCCTGTGCTCCTCCGTTGCCCACCTGACCTTCGACAACTTGACGCTTGGCATGCCCGTGCCTTTCTCCTCCCCGTGCCTGTTCCGCGTAGGACGAGAAGCTTTAGAGTTCAGAGGTCATCTTGTTCTTCTCTCTCATTTTACCACTTTGGAAACAGAGGCCCAGGAAAAGGAAATGACTTGCCCAAGGTCAAGTGGCGAGTTAGTGGCCCAGCTGGGACCGGAAACCAGGACTCGTGAGTCACAGTCCTGAGCTCTGTTTCTCACACCCTCAGTCTGGACTGGGTAATTGCTTGTTGCTGGGCCCTGACCCGTGCATTGCAGGTGTTTAGCGGCATCTCTATCCACCAGATGCCAGTGGTATTTCTTCTAGATGTGACAACCCCACAATATTTCCAGACATTGCTAACTGTTCCCTGGGGGGCACATCCCCTGGGGGAGGACCACTGGCCTAGCTGTCCCCTCAGCCCCTTGTCTCTGGGACCTTACCTCTCCTGCTCGTAGGGTGTGAAGCAGCCCTTCACCGGGGACACTCTTTTCTGCTTCTTGTTTCCGTTCCCGGATTGGCTGTTCGGAAACCAAAACACTCAGCCATTTTGTTCCTTAGGAAAACGAGCAAAAAAACAAAAAACAAAAAACAAAATACCACCCCCCCTCCCCAAATCCAGGTTGGGAAAGATCTTCCACACCTGGCAATGAAAAGAAAGCACGGGGCGGGAAAGGGGCTGCGGGAGGCCCCCTGGAGAACCCTCAGTGTGAGTGAGAGGCCCTACCTTGTCCAGCTGGCCCAGCTGTGCGTCTGCAGGGGATGAAGCATTTGGTGGATTTGCATTTGGATGGTCTTTCCACTCTGTTTGCGTGGCGGGACCCAGAGACCTTTGAGGTTCTTTTTTTTTTTTTTTTTAATTTCGTTTTTAACGTTTATTTATTTTTGAGACAGAGAGAGACAGAACATGAATGGGGGAGGGTCAGAGAGCGAGAGGGAGACACAGAATCTGAAACGGGCTCCAGGCTCTGAGCTGTCAGCACAGAGCCTGACACGGGGCTTGAACTCACGAACCGCGAGATCATGACCTGAGCCGAAGCCGGATGCTTAACTGACTGAGCCACCCAGGCGCCCGACCTTTGAGGTTCTTACATAACAGGGACCCTAGTGCCCTTTGGGGCATCTCCCTCATCGTGTGTGACTCTTCTCTGGTGGTGGAGAGGATTTCCTTCTGGGGACCGGGAGCCCTGGGTGGTAGTCTCTGCTCCAGCACTGACCCAAAATGCAGCAGTGGGAAACTTCCTTACCCTGAGTCTGGTGGACCACACAGGGGTGTGTGTGTGGGGGGCCGGGGGGGTGACGAACTCAGGATGTCCTCTGGGTTGACCACCACTACAGTGCTTTCACATCTCAAGCTTAGCTTCCCCCACCCCCTGTCCAGAAAGATTTTTGCTGGAGCTCTATTCTGCAGTTTACATTAAGGAAAAAAAATGTTTGTTTTTTCCTAAATAGAATGCATGGTAACACTGAGTCTATCCTTTTTCAAACCAGATCGACCACACCCCTGCCCAGTTCTCCAGGAAGCACTTTCCTATTTGTGTGAAGGCAGCCGAAGTCTTGCCTGCCCCTCCTTCCTCCTCCTTCCTCATGGTCCTATGGAGAAGCCAGTTCTGGAGGCGGGAGAGGCGCTGTTGGCAGTAACCAAACTGGACGGTCTTGGTACTTAATTAGCTGAACAGCATCACTGTTTCATTTGATGCCATGATTTTGGAGCAGGGAAAGGACAGGCCAAGTGATATGCCCTGAAGCTTAAGCATCAGGCATACTGCATCTGGGCCCGGGGCGCTAGGGTCACTGAGGTGCCGCTCAGGGTGGAGCTGGGTTAGGGAATGGGGAGGAGGAAGCAGGTGTCATAGTTTTGGTTGTGTATATGGGGTTGCCTCATATAGAGCATCTCTGTGTGTTCTGTGCTGTGCCGAGTGCTGTATGCGCACTGCATCGGTCTTTGCAGTACCTTCTGAGATCAAAATATTAATATACCCATTTTGCAGATAAAATAACCAGTGCTCAGAAAAATTAAGTAATCGGCCCAGGGTTGCACTAAGCTAGTAAGTGGTAGTGTCTGGATTCAAACCAGTGTCTGCTTGACCCCTAAGCCTGTGTTCTTAGCCACTGTTCATGGCAGATGCTGAAGTGACATGAGCAAGAAGGGCTGGGTATAATATTAGGCTTCATTATTAAAGGTGTGGTTTCCAGAACGTGGGAGGTGATAGGCGTATGGGGCTATATAGGTCAGAGAGTTACATGCGTTGTTTGTGGGACCCTTGCTTCCCAGTGATAAAACCACTCACACGGGTGCTCAGATAGTCAAGCAAAGGGAGGTAATGGTACGGCGGGCGCAGGGACTCCAGGTTGGGTTCTGGGGAGATACTGCCTGTCAAAGGAGAGACTTAGGAGGACATGTGCACCACGTTTAGTATCTGAAGAGCTCTCGTGTGGCAGAAATTTGCCATCGGGCATGATAAGGCCAGTTAGTGGAAAAAACAGGGTGCTAAAATCTACCCGTTACAGCCATCTAAAGATGAAGTGGGCATTTTGGGGGGATAGTAAGATTCCCCATAGCTGAAAATAGTTAAGCAGAGCGAGGACCAGTTTTTCCCAAACCTGGTGGCCTAGCGTTCTCAGCTGGGGAGCGTTTCCCAATTCAGATTCCCTAGGCCCCACCTCTCACAATTCTGCCTCTGAAGGTCTGGGGTGGGACCAGGGGTTCAGGGTTTTTATAAAACTCCCAGGGCTTCTGGTGCAGCCGGTCTCTGGAGGTAGCACAGAACCGTAGGATCCGGTTGTGACTTCTAGGGACTTGTGCGGTGGTTTCCAAAGTGTGGTTATGTTGGCCAGGTTGACAATTATATATGAAACGATTTTAGGTGCATTTATTTTAATGCGTGTTAGGAAAAAAAGGTACAGATTTTATACGGTATGTATCTATGGGTATTGATGCTTAGAACTACTTGAGCTTAAATTAGGTTTTTAATTAATTATTTACTTATTTAATTTGAGAGACAGCGTGCATGTGCACAAGCAGGGGAGAGGGGCAGAGGGAGAGAGAGAGAATCCCAAGTAGGCTTAATGCTCAGTGTGGACCCGGATGCGGGACTTGATCCCACAAACCTGGGATCGTGACCTGAGCCGAAATCAAGAGTCAGATGCTCGACCGACTGAGCTGCCCAGGTGCCCCATATGAAGTTTATTTTAAAAGTTGCAAAATTATATAAAAATGGTGTTGGTAGGATTCACATGTACAGATAAACAAGAAGGTCCTATACAAATAAAATCTAGGTTAACACTGTTGTGGGTGGGGTTTGGGTAGGAACGTCCATGGACTGGGTAACCTTAACCCTTTCAGGAGCTTGGGGTTTGTTGGTTAGTTCTAGAAGGCTCTGTGGAGGTAGGAGGGTAATTGCAGTAGTTTGTCCAGATGGTGGTCTTCCAACAACCCAGCACTGGGAAAATTCCAAGTTGTCCTGCCTCCAGTTTGGAGCCTGAGGCCTGGAAATTCACTTCTCCCCTCCCCATTCGTAATGGTGTCTGTGAAGTCTGTGTTACTGGGCTAAGGGCCTATCCCGTCTCATCCCTGTAGATGCAGTTAGACAGGGCAAGACCGGCGTACAGGGCATTTGGTACCACGTTTGTTCTTCCTCCTATTTTCCTTCTTTAGTCTCAGAAAGAGGCAGCCAGAGAGTGATGCTGGCAATGGGGAGGGGGCCAGGGTTGAGGTATCAGCTCAGGCTCCTGCCTCTTCCCTCCCGAGCCTGCCTGCGGCGCCAGACTTGGCTGTGAAAGGTCTGGGCACGGGGGTGGGGTGATGCAGGAGCATGCTGGGATTGCAAACTAACTGGGGTCTTCAAGGAGATGACAAACCCTGAAGTCCCCATGGCCTGGCGGCAGCCCCCAGGCCATCTCTTACCAACTCTGAGAGTTGGGACATCCCCTTGATGTGCAAATAAGTCACCAACATGGTGCAAATAAGAGTTAAGGTTTGGTGTCCTACTGTCAGGGACACCAGGACTTTCTGGCACTTTGGGGGGCATGCCAGGATGATGGTGGGGACTTTCAGGCAGCTCTCGTGGTTTTGGCTGAGGGGCCTGCTTCAGGTCTGGGTGCTTGGTGTTGAATGTGGATGTCACTAATGCTCTGAAAAGTTATTCTCTCCACTCTTCATGATCTTTATAGATTGCAACAAGCTGAATATTGAGAGCTAGTCAATTGGAGGCATCTTAGGTGGCCTTGGTGGATCAATATCCTGGGCCAGATGCCCACTGGCCTTCCCAAAGCTGGGCCTCATAAATCGTTCAGTTTGCTGAGCCAGAATCCAAAGCTCTGCACTGAGAATGTAACTTTGGGGCTCCTGTCCCCCTCCCAGAGACCGGCCTGGGTGACACCTCAGTTCCTCTCCTCAGATCTATTGTCACCTCTGGGAAGAACGGGGGCTTGTGTTTTTTTTTTTTTTTTTTTTTTTTTTCTCTTCCCCTTTATAAGCCAATGAAGTGTCCTGGTTCCTAGACTCTGCCCCGCTGGGGGGAAGGAGGGGGAGAGGGAGGGGAAAAAAAAAAAAAGATTTCCACCTTATTGTTCAGCAGCTGGAAAATTGTTGTCATCTGTTCTGCCTTTCATTTGCTGAGAATGGAAAAAAATGTGGAAAAATTTGGAGAAATAAATCTCAATACCATCGTAGGAGCTCTGGCCCTTCCCTCTCTCCCCCTAGCATCCCGGCTGCTCTGCTCCCGGGCTTGCTCTTCCCACTTTGCTGGGCACTGGGGCCACGATGGGTTTGGGACTGGGGCTGAGCTGGGCCGGGCTGCTGGCCGCCTCTCCTCGCTCCGTGTGGAGGGCTTGGGAAGCCACTGTGATGTCATTCAAGAGCTGCATAGCTACAGGATGATAAGTGAAGCCCTGGGGACCCAGCTGGCTGAAATTACAGACAGAGTTTTATCCCACTGGCTTCCTACAAGCCAGAGCGAGGCAGAGCTGGCCGAGAGGGGGAGAGAGCGAGGGAGCGAGTGGAGGGAGGGGTGGTGCGTGTGGACCGGGCAGGCAGGCGGCACTGGCTCCTCCCACCCCTGACAGTCTGAGGGAGCCCCTAGCAGGACACAGACAGCCTTGGGGCTGCAGCCATGGAGGACTTATTTGAAACTTGAGGCACAAGGAGCAGAGATCAGATCGGAGTGGTTATTTCTCCTCCCCTCTCTCCCTCTCCGTCCAGAGGGTAAGTGTCTGCTGGGCAGTTGTGTGTGTCGCTGCGTGGCGCTCCCTGTAGGACCCGGAGGTTGGGGGGGGGGGTGCTTCTGTGCTCGTGGATCGGGATCTGCCGTGGACCCGGACCAGGGAAGCGCGTGGGGTGGTGTGGGGCTGTGGCCCGCCGCGCTGCCTTTGGAGGTGGCCACCTCCCTCCTGGACTTGCTGCCCTGGGACGAGTGAAAGCCGCCGCCTGAGGGGTGGCTGAGTTGGTGGGGGGCAGAGTGTCTGAGCTGGCCTCGCTCACGGAGGATGAGAATGGGGTGGTGGGTGGAGGGAATGTACTGGAGACATGGCTAGCTCCTGAAACATTCCCAGTGGGATGTTTTATTCAGGACGCCCCCGCCCCATTCTGTGGTTGGGGCTTTGTGGCACCCCCCCCCCCCGCCCCGTGCTGACCACTCCCCCGCTGGCCGCCCGTGGGCTCCCATTCATGGCTTTCCCCCAACTTTGGCAGGGCCTGTATTGGCTCGACCATCCTCCTGGCCAGGGATCCCTGAGTGTCCAGGCGGACACCCTGGCCTGGCAGAAGGACTTCGGTTGCTGTGGGCTCGGGTGCTATTTTTACTGTCCCGAGCGCCTGTGATATCTGGTGCCCGGATAGGCCGAGGGCAGGGAGTGGGGGCGTCAGGCTCTGCTTATAGTGCCTGGCGTGGGAACTGACGGCCAGGCTGGAGTCAAGCGGCTGGCCCTGAGAGTTCACGTTTGCCCCACAGGCGTGGGCCTTTGTGTGACCTCGGCAGGTCACACATCATCCAGGCCCCGGTCCCTCGGGTCTGAAATAAAGGTCACGATTGAGTTTTCTGTCTCTACTCCCTCTCTCTGGAGGAATTCCAGTAAGATGGTATCTGTGAAGGTGTCACAGGTCCTTCCTGAGGAAGGCCTGGGGACACATCTATCATCATCGCTTGATGAAGCCCCATATATTATATTGTGAGGTTCTTGGTGTGCAGCCATGAATGGAGTCCCCCCCCCCCCTCCCCAGACTTCAGCCATCTTCACCTTGAAGGCCGTTAGGAGAACGAGCGCCGAACTTCTCTGTGCTGGGTGACCTTGAGGGGGAGGGGGAGGGATTCGCTGAGCCTGCTGAGTGTCATTGCCTCCTGAAAACTGAGGGGTGGGCAGTGGAGTAACTGATCCCCTAAGACCCTTTAGCTTAAAACCTCATGACGTTTAAAAAGCTCTCTTGGCTCCACTAACTTCCTGGAGCAGCCCGTGGGAGGGGCTGTCTTTCCAATTTCTCTTTGACTGCTGACTTTCTCCACCTTCAAGGCCCACAGGGTGAAGTTGAGACCAGGCCTCCACTTGGACATTGGGCCTTCTTTCTTTCTTGTCTCAGTGGAATGACGGAGGTGGCCACCCACCCTCCCTGGGTCCACAGAGGCGGGTTTGTGGGTATCTCTGGTGAGGTCGCTTGTACAGAGCACAGAGCCACCTGTGAAAAGATTGACAGCAGCCTTGAGAGGAATCTTATTGATCTTTTGTCCAGTCTTGGAAAACGTAGTGGGTTCCCTCCAAGTGCTATGAAACAAGAAGAGAGGTGTCTGTTTGCCATGCGTGGACTCGTCTGTCCCTGCCCACGGGGCCTGAGGGCCTGTGCTCCTCCGCGGACACCTCCCAATGTGGACCTAAGTCTCTTGGGCTGCACCTGTTGCCTGTTCTCTGCCATCTCAGAGGCAGTGTCTCCTCTGTGCGCTTCCCCTCCAGAGAGTTGCGTGCTCCTCTTCAACCCTAATTCTGCTGACCTTCAGAGTCCCCGAGGAAGCCCGTTTCCATCTGGTGATGTTCCAGAGCTCTCTGCAGCTGGGAGGAACAAAGGGCTGCCTCAGTCCCCGGCTGGCTGTAGGATGGGAGGTCAGCATGGGTGGAGGCTAAGGCTGTCACAGACAGGGGCACAGGAGATCCCTGCCACTGTTGCTAGGGTGTCTCAGGAGGACCCCAGGTTGTGCCTGGGCCATGGGGCTGAGGTTCTGCATGCCCCTGTCCATCACCATCCTCTCCTCACCCTTGCCTTCCTCGGGCAGGTCGCAACTCAGTGGGCTGCTCTGGGCTAGACCCCCTCTGTGCTCCCCCAACCAGAAGATTTTCCTTTTGGTGCGCTCTCCCGTCTCTCGCAGAGCCTGGCATTCTTGGCGGAATCCCAGGTGCCAGAGAGGGATCCCCAGAAGCAGCACCCTGTTCGATGCATACATCTAAATTTAAGAGTCATAGATGGACATGGAGGGGTCTGTTGACCCCCTGAAATTAGGTACGACATTTGTGTTTGTGCAATTTTTTTGGAAATTAGTCTAGGCTTTCATCAGCTATCCCCAAGGGTCCTTACCTAAGAAAACTAACGTCCACTGGACTGGAGTAGGGCCGCGGAGCCCTCTGAGAGACCCCATGGGTCCAGCTCTGGCTCAGCCAGCTTACAGGCACCTCCACCGTGCCCAGCCGGTGCTAATAACCACGTAAACACTCCTCTCTCGTGATGTTCTCTTTCTTCTTCCCTTTGGCAGAAGCTTGGGTCCACCTTGAACCTCTGATTTTTCTCGTCCCCGGGTGGCAGTGGAAGAAGAGTGTCTCAGTAGCTGACAGGACTATATAAAAGTTTTTGGATTATTTAATATAACGCAAGAAGCATTTAGGAAATGTATAATGTGTGCCAGGCACTGCATCCTGTAGAGCTGTCCTGTATAGCCATGCAGGTTATGCCTTAAAGTCCAAGAGGCACTGTTCACGTAGAACATATTGTGAAGAGTACCTTCTGGGAACCAGGCACTGGACCGGGGTGTGTGCGGGGAGAGACAAAGGCTTTTTCTCCAGGAGCCCTCACCTTAGTGGGAGGACAAACATGGATAGCAATAGGGAGGTTGGTGTTAGAGTAGTTGTCTGAAGAAGGCAACAGGAACGGAGAAGAGGTTAATCTCAGTCTGGAGGGCTGTGGGAAAAGGGTTAGGTTGAGGAATGTGTCACAAAGCAGTTCAGACTGAACCTGAAGGAGGAGAAAGGGGGGTTTTCCAGGGAAGTTGGGAGCATTGGGGAAGAAAAGCAAGGAAGGATCTTACAGGAGAAGGAACAGCATGTACAAGGCCCAGAGGAGGAAAGAGCATATGAATATTGAGTGCGTTGAAGTGTATTTGGAGTATTGAGGATAGTGAAGGTGAGGCTTCAAAAGGCAGACAAGGGCCAGATGAGAAGAGGTCTGGCAGTCCAGCAGTGGCGGGTTGGGCTTTACTCTGTGGGTGATGGAAGCTGTTAAAATAGGTAAAGAGGAATAGAGAGAGAGGAGAATAGTGTCCGGATGTCCCAGTTCTAGCTTACGGTACTTAGCTCCTGAGTCTCGTCACTCAGCAAACCTTCAAGTGAGCATCTGAATCTTCACTCGCCAGGCTTGGAGGCTGGGCTCGGTGTGGTTAAATGGTTGATGCAAGCTGACTTGCCATTAAGATGGGGACCATCCTTTGGAGTAACGGGGTGTATCTGGCACAAAGGTGGGGTGGGAAGGGATACATCTCCTCTGCCTTCTCTCCAGAACCATATCTCTGTGGCCTCCCTGCTACCTAGCCCCCTCCTCTGGCTCTTACACTGTTGCTTCTCAATAGCCCTGGTCCTAGCCCCAGCCTGGCTCCCTCCATGGCCGAGGGAGAGTCTGTGGCTAACAGGTTAACACGTCCAGAGCTTGCTCTCCAGGCTGCTTCTTGGCCTAGCCTCAGCCCTTGTCAGAGCTCACCTACTTCTTATTTATTTATTTATTTATTTATTTATTTATTTATTTAGAGAGCATGCACGCACAAGCAGGGGAAGGGCAGGGAGAGGGAGAGAATCCCAAGAAAACTCTGTACTGCCAGCACAGAACTCAACATGGGGCTCGATCTCACGAACCGTGAGATCATGATCATGACCTGAGCCGAAACCAAGAGTTGGACGCTTAACCAATTGAGCCACCCGGGTGCCCCAAAGCTCACCTGCTTCTTGGACACACATGGCCTTTGATGCTCCATTCCCGTGTGTAAGGAGCTGAGATTCCCTTTGGGTCTGCGGGGGCCCCGGTCTGCCTCTGAGCTACCTGTGTCCACGGTGGGCACGGTGCCTCTTCCTATTGGCACGGCATTGATTTTCTTCCACAAGAGTTGGTCATCACTGCTCTGGGCAATATATTTTAATGAATTGCTATTCTGCTGGATGTGGACCCAAAAGACTTTTTATCATGAAAGGCCCCATCCTGAAAACCTTAATAAATCATTCACTATTCAAAACAGGTCTGCAGGTTAGACAAGGAGGGGTCGCTCCTCACTGTATCATCACTAAAGGAAACTTCTTTCTTGCACTCGATCAGCCTGGCACCTTTTGTTATTAAAAAAAAAATTTTTTTTAATGTTTATTTATTTTGGGGACAGAGAGGGACACAGCATGAATGGGGGAGGGTCAGAGAGAGAGAGGGAGACACAGAATCTGAAGCAGGCTCCAGGCTCCGAGCTGTCAGCACAGAGCCCGATGCGGGGCTCGAACTCACAGACTGCGAGATCATGACCTGAACTGAAGTTGGTCGCTTAACCGACTGAGCCACCCCGGTGCCCCTGGCACCTTTTATTCTTTATGGTCAGGCCATCTGTCCTGACATCTAAACAAGAAAATTTCTCCACTAGACATGAGTAAGAGAAGTGAGGATCCTTAATCTCAGAGTCCAAAGTGCTGACCACTGGGATCAGGGTTTCCCAAGATGTTATCCACCTGTGTGAGCCCCAGAACCTTGGGAGAGCTAAAATACTGCTCTTTGGCCTCACCCCAGACCTATGAGTGAAAATCTTTGGGGGTGGGGCCCCAGAATCTACATGTTTTTAACCAATCCCTGGAGGAGATGCTTATGAACATCAAAATTGGGAAACACCTGCCCTAAACCCATATCACCTTTGCACCCATGTTTCTTTCATTCTGGTTGAAGCGTACGGGATGGATGCGTCCCTCCTTCCCTGCATCCTGGCCTGTGCCGCGCCTCCTAGCACCGCACACACCTCCGAGGCCTGCTGGCAGGAGCCTAGGGAGTAGGTCCACATCCAAGTCAGCTGGGGATTTTCCTCAGGGCTTTCCAAAAGCGTGACTCACACATCTGGAGTACGGCCGCTGTGGAATAAGGGCCTCTTGGTACAATCAAGCTCAGCGTCGAGGGTGGAGTGCGGGTTCGGAGCAGCTGCTGGGGAGAGCCAGGAGATGTAGTCAGACAAAGCAAGTGGGGCCTTGAAAGGACTGCAGGCTTCTCGGCTTCCCTAGAGCAATGGCCAGGGAGAAGGCCCATGAGACAGGACGTTCTGGCTGGCTTGGCCTTGGGGCTGGGAGCTCTCCACTCCGGGCTGCTTGTAACTTGCGTTTCCCCAGAAGTTTAGCTTTCTGTTCCACCGTCACCCATGCCAGTGACAGGTTCCTCCTGTCCCCACGGCCCCACCAACCAGGCAGGTTCTTCCTCTGCCCCCTGCTCCCTGCCCCTGGATGCCCAGCAACCTCTCAACTGAGAGGATTTACGTAAACTGGTCATGCCCCTGGAGGCTTCTGGGACTGTGAGTTGAATCTGGTGGCCCCTCAGGTTTAGAGCCTCAAAGCCATCTCCCCCCACCTTTCTAAAGCCCCTCTTCTCTGGCTCTCTGTTTCACCCTCCTCCTTACTCTGCCTGCCTCTCTCTTTTGCCCTTCCTGCCTTAATAGATTGAAACCAGCGCTATGTTCCGGCTTCTTGTGGTCCTGCTAAATAGCACTTAATGCGGCCACGGTGGATGGGCAGAAGGGAATGACGGGCATGTGTGTACCTGTGTGGGGTGCGGGGAGCACTTTATCTCCTTTAGAAGGAACGGGGGTGCGTGCCTCCGCTGGGGTCATGCTGACACGCTGGGGTTTCAGTGAACCCTCACGGGGACTAGACAGACCCGGGATGGGTCTGGGGTGTCCTCACTGTCTCCCCCTGATGTGAAAAGGAAGACCAGTGAAGGTGCAGAAGAGCCCGGAACATGTAGCCAGCACTGGGTGGTCAGAAGCAGCTGGCTCCTTTTTGGAGGACAGCAATAGACATTTCCATTTGTTACTTTGCAAAAAAGATTTAGTTCAACAATTTTTACTTCTTCCACTTTCTTACTCAGCCTCAGTGGCCTGGCAGTTACTGTTCCTGATGTTGCTGCAAACAGTGGACCCCTTGGGGGTAGATTACGTGGCAGAACGAGCTTAATTTTGACATTGTCAGAATCAATGAAGGGGCCAAAAGGGACGAGATATCAGGTAGTGGTAATTAGTGTGAATTCTTCCTCCCTGCCTCCGGGAACGCTCTCTTAGCTCTCTTGCCAAAAGCTCTTCTTTTATGAACCCAAGTGAGATGCAGGAATAGGTCCACTTTCTCCCAGAAGGAAAGGATACTTACAGGTTTGCACTGGTTTGCACCCAGCGGTTCTCATCGACCCTAAGTGCAGATGGGGAGCATACTGGACACACCACCCTTTGCTTTGCTGTCCCTGCCACTTCCCAGACCACATGAGCATGGACTTGGGGGGATTAAGGAGGTGCAGGGGATGCAGGAGCTCCCTGGCCCGGAAGGCACCTGGCGTCTCGCAGCGTGAGCTGCAGAGTGGGGCCAGGGCCCTGGAATGGGCCTGTTTCTCTGGTGCCAGCAGCTTTCCAGGCACAGAGAGAAGGAAGGACAGCCCTCCAGCCTCCTCTGACTGATGCGAGGGGCCCACTCTCATGGCACCACCCTTGGAAATCTGAGTGGAGGAGAGCCCTTGTCGGCAATGCTAGGGAAGCAGTCAGCTGGGGTCTCTTATTTGGTGTAGCAAGGAGCCCAGTTCTTTAGAGGAAATGGCACGAAGGACAGCCTCTCTCCTTTAGTAGCTTCGACACCTTTAGGGACGGTGACAGGCCACTTAGAAGAGGCAGCCATGCTTGTATCTGCGTCTTAGCAACTATTAGGGGACCTGGCACAGGGAGCAGACCGCTGGAGATTCAGACCTATGTCTGATTCAGACCAGCCCCATCCCTGTGAGCCTAGGGCTGTGGCCACACTCTGGCCCCCTATCACTTGGGGCCTGCTGCCAGCCAGCATCCCAAAGCCCCAGGGAAAACTGGGGACAGATAGATGGTTCTGGAGAGTTAAGTGAATGGGCAGAGCATCCAGCCCCCGGGGGGTGTGTGTGGACCGTGTGCCTTGCCGGCATCTCTGTGCCTGCTCCCGGTGACGTCATTTGGTTGGCCTGTGGTTTGTGTGTGTGTGTGTGTTGATCAGGATGTTCCTGTTTTGTGGTTGTCTGATCACTTGTTTTTGGCCGTGGGCTTCTGTATGAGTGTTTATTTTTAGAGGCTGCCACTTCTGGCCTGAGGGCTGATCCTTGGGCATGGTAGGAGCTTGTATTTTCTGGAATGATTGTGGCTTTAAATTTAAGTATTTATTTTTGGGTATTGCTGCCTTTTATGTGTTTATTTTACTGTGTGTGTGTGTGTGTGTGTGTGTGTGTGTGTGATACGAGAATGTGGAATAATAGAAATTGCGTGGTCTTTGAAGTTCTGATTTTAATTTTGCTTTTAATTTAGTTGTATTTTAATTGACTTTTAAGTGATTTTAAATCTCTGATTTTAAATCCTCGCTTTACCAGATACTGTGTATCTGCAGATAAATGGTTTCACTTCTGTGAACCTCAGTTTCTCCCATCCTTAAAGTAGGTGTAAAACTCGCTGACTCACAGGATTAGAAATAATGTGTGTGTAAAGTGCCTAGCAAGGTGATTGGCGTCTCGAGGTCACCTGTCTCGTGTACCTCAAGAGTGCACCAGGGCGTTTGATTTGGCCGCTGGGTGTTCGGCTTGGGTGATTATGAGCTGGTGTGTGTTTGTGTCTGGATGTCTTTGTGTCTGGTTTTCCCGTGTGTGGTTGGTGTGTGTGTGTGACTGTTGGTGTCTGGCTGGAGTTTGTGCAGTTTTTGGGAGGGGACTTTCTTTTCTTGCCAGCTGGGGGCCTGCCTCGGAGTGAGGGGAGGGGAGGTGCTTGTGCGTGTGTGTGTGTGTGTATGTGTGTGCGTATGTGTGTGTGTGTGTGTGTGTGTGTGTGTGTCGGGGCTGGAAGCTGGGCTGCTGACTGTACAGGGTGTGAAATCACCAAGTCCCTCTGGGTGGGGAAGTTCTTCGTTCCTGAGTCAGCCCTTTGGCCCTGAGCCACCCAGCGCTCACTCTTTCCTTTCAGAGAAAGTATTGCTCATGGGGTCGCCAGAGCTGTGTGCAGACAAAATGACACAGGGGACACCCTTCCTGGATGAGAACATCTCCTTTTGTGTTCTGGATTCCTAAGATGTTTCCCATGCCACCCTGGCCCCTGAACCCCCTTTCCAGAAGCCCATGAGCCCAGCATTCAGAGGAAAAGCACGGGGAGTGCTGGCTTGGCTGAACTCCATCTTGACCCAGTACCTCCAGGTCTTTGGGAAGCTGAGGAGATACCAGAGCCAGGCTTTGGACTGGGGCATCTTGCTCCCAGAGCACCCCAGCCAGTCTTAGACTTCGCTGTTTGGCCCTGAAGCCGGGTGTTGGGGCCCAAGAGCCTGGGGTAGGGGTCCCTTTGTCCTCTTCCCCTATATTCTCTGACCTCAGCTCTATCTCGGGTGGTGCGAGGAGATTTTAGGGTCTAGGGAATGGAAGCTCTTGGCTCCTTTCCTTGGGGAAGAGATGTCATTGCCTCCCACTGACGTCTGCTGATTGTTGTTCCCCCCGCGGCTCTCTTACAGAGGTGGTGGGACACACTCAGGGGCCTCTGGACGGGAGCCTATATGCCAAGGTGAAGAAGAAGGACTCCCTGCACGGCAGCACCGGAGCCGTCAATGCCACGCGTCCTGTCCTGTCGGCCACCCCCAACCACGTAGAGCACACCCTCTCCGTGAGCAGTGACTCCGGCAACTCCACAGCCTCCACCAAAACAGACAAGACCGATGAGCCTGCCCCTGGCCCCTCCAGTGCCCCTGCTGCCCTGAGTCCTGAGGAGAAGCGGGAGCTGGACCGTCTGCTCAGCGGCTTCGGCGTAGAGAGAGAGAAGCAAGGCTCCATGTACCATACCCAGCATCTCCGGTCCCGCCCAGCGGGGGGCCCTGCCGTGCCCTCCCCTGGCCGCCATGTCGTCCCGGCCCAGGTTCACGTCAACGGTGGGGCCTTGGCATCTGAGCGGGAGACCGACATCCTGGATGACGAGTTGCCCAACCAGGATGGGCACAGCGTGGGCAGCATGGGCACACTGTCCTCCCTGGATGGGGTCACCAACACCAGCGAGGGGGGCTACCCAGAGGCCCTGTCCTCACTGACCAACGGTCTGGACAAGCCCTATCCCGCGGAACCTATGGTCAACGGTGGGGGCTACGCCTATGAGTCCGCCAGCCGGTCGGTGCCTGCCCACGCTGGCCACACGGCCCCCATGCGGCCCTCCTACTCCGCACAGGAGGGTTTAGCCGGCTACCAGCGGGAGGGGCCCCACCCAGCCTGGCCGCAGCCAATGACCACCCCCCACTACGGCCATGACCCCAGCGGTATGTTCCGCTCTCAGTCCTTTCCAGAAACCGAGCCCCAGTTGCCCCCAGCTCCGGCCCGTGGGGGCAGCAGCCGGGAGGCTGTGCAGAGGGGCCTGAATTCCTGGCAGCAGCAGCAGCCACAGCAGCAGCAGCAGCAGCCTCGTCCCCCTCCTCGCCAGCAGGATAGAGCCTACTTGGAGAGTCTCGGGCCCAGCAGGCCCAGCCCCCAGCCGCTGGCAGAGACCCCCATCCCCGGCCTCCCTGAGTTCCCAAGAGCAGCCTCCCAGCAGGAGATCGAGCAGTCCATCGAAACACTCAACATGCTCATGCTGGATTTGGAACCGACGGCCGCCGCCCCCCTGCACAAGTCCCAGAGTGTCCCAGGGGCCTGGCCAGGGGCTTCCCCGCTGTCCTCCCAGCCTCTCTCCGGCTCCTCCTGTCAGCCCCATCCACTGACCCAGTCCAGATCTGGCTACATCCCCAGTGGGCATTCCTTGGGAGCCCCTGAGCCGGCCCCACGGGCTTCCCTGGAGTCCTTCCCTCCTGGCAGGGCTTACTCACCTTACGATTATCAGCCGTGTCCAGGTGGGCCCAACCAGAGTTTCCATCCAAAGAGCCCAGCCTCCTCCTCCTCGTCTGCCTTCCTGCCAACTACCCATAGCCCTCCAGGGCCTCAGCAGCCCCCAGCCTCTCTCCCTGGCCTCACTGCTCAGCCTCAGCCCCCACCAAAGGAGGTGACTTCAGACCCCTCCCGCACTCCAGAAGAGGAGCCACTGAACCTGGAGGGGCTGGTGGCCCACCGGGTAGCAGGTAAGAGCCTCGTGGGCCATCAGTCTTAGGAATCCCCTCCCCTTCCCTCTTTGGTCTTGGTTGGTCTCGCTGCGGGGAGGAGGTGTAGGCACAGCCGTCGCACCTTGGCAGGTGCCGCTTGGACCTGGAGGAGAGGCTGTCAGGAGCCTCGTCCTAGCCGTCCCTTCCTGCATTCGTTGTCTGTTAGGCTGTAAGCCAGGCATTGAGATTCAAAGATCAGTGTCTTTCAGTTCCTGCTTTCAGGGAGTTTACCGTCTAGTTAAGGGACAGCTACACAGGAATGTAAAGTGTGCTGTGACAGAGGTGGGGACCAAAGCCCCAGAGCTGGAGGGAAAGCAAGGCTTACCACCTAGGGCAATCAGGGAAAGTTTCTTGGAAGTGGTGACTTTGGGGCTGGAGTACAGATTCTCTATGCAGAGAGAAGATGCTTTCTGCAACTGCCTGCTGTCCTCAGACTTCAGTTCCCAGGGGGAAGGTGTGGAGAAGGCTGGAGGGAGACCTCTGTAGACTCAGAGGCATAACAAAGATAGAAAGGGTGTCCTAAAGGCCTTGGGCTCTACCCGAGTGTTCAACCCTGGTGGGTCCTTTCAAGATATGTCTCATTTTGGTAGGGAGGCCAAGGTCCCCTTCTTGTTCAACTGTCCTGTTAGTCCTGGCTTTTGGACCTGCTCTGTATGAGAAGCAGGCACTGAGGAACCAAACTCTGTTTCCTATCAGAGAATGGGCTCATCTTCCTGGAGAGAGGAGAGAGAATGGGGTGACCAGAGAGCTCACTGGGGAGATAAAGGCAAGAAATGGCCGAGTGTGCAGAGTCATGTTGGGAGGGACCAGAAGGTCTCCCTTCCTTCTTAATGGCCTAAGCCTATGACCATTCCATGGGGGCAGCCACACTGGGTGGGAAATCCTGGGGGTGTTTTTCATTGTGGAGGTAAGGCTGGGCGGGGATGGACTAGAGACTGGGGCTAGGGGACCTTGTGCCAAGCCCCTCAGCTGACAGGGTGGTGGGAGTTCAGGGAGAAGAAGAGGAGCCTGGGCGGCTGACTCTGCCCTCCACCCTTTTCCCTAAATTTAGGGGAAGCTGAGTCACCGTGCCAGCTGTAGGAGAGAGGGACACACCCTCCCTGGGGATGGACAGTGGGCTTGGGGAAGTAGCTGAGGGCAGGCCAGCTGGCTATTGGGTTGGGTTCAGGATTGGGGTGTGGGGGCATAGATGCCCTGCTGTACTTCAGAGGAGAGCACAGTCCCAAGTTCCACTGTCAGCAACTTCAAATTGGCCGTCATGAAAGTATTTACACCATGGAAGTTGGTAATCAGGGTCTCACCTCGCCTAGAGAGCTGGCCCACGAGAACATCATTGCCTTTAGTGGGGAGTCAAACACGGGATGAGTAGCTCTATAGCTCTAGACGTGAAATGCTTTATGGAGTGGTCCACAGGGGGCTGCCGTCTTTTGCTTTGTCCCACATCTGGGCCCTGGCTTCCTTGTCACAGATTTTGGTCAAGGGAGAGGGATGTGGACCTCTTAATATTTTACAGAGTTGAGGTGGCCGGATGAATGGTAGCCCTCTAGCCTAATGATAGGATCTGGGGGGCAGATTCTCTGGGGAAACAGAGTGAATTCCCTACCCCCCCACCAGAAGACCCTTCTGTGTAGTTCTCCTGGAGCTTGCCCTAAAGGAAGCCATACCTGAATGGCTCCAGAAGTGTGTTCATCTTATAGTGCGTCTCCCCTCAGCCCTTTTCTCTCCTACCGGCTTCTGAGGTTTTGACTGTCACCATCCATATCCTTAGCTGCTCAGGCTTTGGCTGCCAAGGAGTCACAGGAAGGGAGAGACGTCGTTGGTACAGCATCTCTGTCTCCAGCCCTAATTTCCTCTTCTCTACCTCAGTCAGAGAAGGGATGAGATGCATAGAGAGGACAGATACGTTTGGTCCCCAGGGCCATGAAGGGACCTCTTTGGTTCATGCCCTGCCATGGAAGTATTTCCTATGTCAGCGGGTCCTGTTTGCCCTGCAGAGTGTCTGACGTGCTTGTGTAGGTACAGATGCACTGTCAGGATCATCGCGTGCAACAGTATGGGAGTCAGGGAATAGACCAGGACCGCTTCTTGCTGCTTCTTGTACATTCTTCTGCCAGAAGCTGGAACGTAAGCTTCAGCGTGAGTAACTCAGGAAGCTTAGACCCGAGGGAGAGCCTCTTCATGGCCACGAACCTGATCTGGTTTCTCCTGGCTTTTCTCCCACAGGTCTGCCTTTTCTTCCCTAGGCTCAATACCTCCTCTGTACCTTAATACTATATCCCTGGCTCATTCCACTTTGATCGGACAGGTCCTCCTATCTTATTTAAGCTTGGATCTCAGAGAACATAGGGGTAGTTTTCTTAACCTGATAAAGGGTAGGCACCAGAAGCCTGTAGCATACATCACACTTTCATGTGAAAGGTTAGAAGCATTCCTGTTACACTAGGAACAAAATAAACATGCCTAGTATCACTGCTATCATTTAACATTGTATTGGATACCCTAGCCAGTGCAAGAAGGCAGGAAAAAGAGATAGAAGCCAGAGTTGTCGAGTTCATGTTACCGTATGATCCTGATTATGTGACTGGACTGATCTCAGATGTCTCTAGAGGTAGAGATTTCAGTGCATGCTGGAAATCAGGTGTGAATCTTATCCCTAAAGGAGTCTGGAGTTTAGTAAGGGGAAAAAGGACTGGAACTTTAAAATGAAGTCATTCCTAATAAGTGAGACATGGGGAAAATTCTGTGGGAATGAAGAAAAAGGAAAGATCAGTATCAGCTGGAGAGATTGAGGAGTGAGTTGCGTGTGGGTTTTAGATAGAGCCTTGGAAGATGAGTAGGAGTTTGAAAGTGGGTGGGGTCATAGGAGAGAGAGGGTTTTTAGTGAAGACATGAAGGCAGAAGTGTTTGATGGATATAGGAGGTTGAGAGCAATTTAGGTAGTGTGAGAGGTCAACAAAGGTAGCCTGGGGCCTGCCTCTGGTTGGTCTTAAAATACCAGACCAAGGAGCTTGAATCTTACCTGGTGGCAATGTAGGAACCCATGACTGTGTTTAGTCGGGAGAAAGCCATGATCAAAGCTGTAATTTAGGAAGATGTAGCTGGTGAATCTGGGCAGGAAGGGTGCAAAAGAGGAGACTTTGTTTGAGTTAAGGAGGTGTAGTTGCTTATTAGGTAGACTGGGTTGGGGGATTGCATTAAGATGCTGACCGTGGAGTTGAAAAGTGTCAAGGACGCCGCGGGAGTAGAACCAGTGCATTTACAAGTTGATTGGATGTAGTGGGTGAAGGAGAGGAAGACGTCGACGATTATTCTGAGGCTCCACGAATAGGGGCAGAATGCTAGTTCCACTAACCAGCCCAGAGTTAGGAGGACAAGTGGATTTTGTGTGAGACAGAGATGCCAGTGTTCCCTATGTTGAGTCTGGAGGTGACAGTGAGCCTGCAGGTAGGAGAGATGTATGGAAAACAGCTAAACATTTGGAACTGGAGCTTGAAAGAGTGGAAAAACTACTGATTTTGGAGTCATCCTCACAAAGATGTAGGTCACACCTTTGGGCATGGATGAGATCTCTGTGTCAGGGGGCATGGAGAGAAAAGTAGGACGAAATGGCCATGAGGAGAAGAGAGAGGAAGGGGACTGAGACGGAATGTTCAGGACAGTGAGAGAAGACAGGGACAGTGGGTCACCGCAGAAGTGAATACGGTAGAGGGTTTCCAGGGGGAGGGGTGGGGGGTTCGCAGTGTCACTGCAGAGGGATCATGAGGAAGAGGATTGGGAGAAGTTCGCTGGGCTTGCCAATTAGGTGGCCCCAGGGATTTTCAAAGGCATATAGAGAGTGACAGAAAGCAGACTGCAGGAGTGAGGAGCGAGTGCAGGGAGAGTACAGACAGGATGTCAACTGTTCTTTCAAGTGGCTGTGTGATAAAAGGGAAGACGACAGTAGCTAAAGAGGGTAGCAAGATATCGAGAGCCTGTTTTTTCGTTTTTTTCTTTTTGTAAATTTAAGAGGCATGAGAATGTTTTTAGAGGAGAAACAGAGGTTGAATATGGAGGGAAAAGAAATAAGAAAAAGAATGTAAGAGAAAGAAAGAAGTTGCTAGAATAAGGTCTCTAAGGAGGTAAGAGGGGATATAGGCCCAGGAGCCCAGGTGGATGATTTAGGCTCAAGCAGGAAGTGAGATACCTCTTTGTGAAGCAAGAATAACGGATGAATACAGATATAGGGAAATATCTGTATCAAGCTTTGGGACCTCAAATTGAGAACCCAACATTTACATTTCATCATGGAAATAGGAGATGGCATCGAGGCCCATTCAGTCGTTCATTCAGCACGAATCCCTAGTCTGTGTTAGTCTAGGCTCTGGGAAAATGGAGGTAAACAAAACAGGTAAAAATCCTTGCCTTCATGGTGGAGATGGACAAAAAACAAATAAGCAAACACATATATAATATGTCAGATTGCTGATAAGTGCCATAGAGATAAGTTAAAGCAGTCAAGCGTCAGTGATTGGTAGAGGGTAGATGGGTGGTTGCACTTTACGTAGGATCAGAGGAGGCTTCACCGGGCCACCAGGGAATGCGCAGATGGAACAGCAGGTGCAAAGGCCCTGAGGTGGGGGTGTGCCTGATGTGAGGAGCCTAGTGGAGCATGAAGTCAGAGAGGTGATGGGAGTGGGGGCCGGCTTGCAGTGGGCCTTGTATGTGATCGTGAGAACTTTGGTACTCTGTGTGCTGTGTGCAGAGCAGTGACATCATCCGACTTGCTCTAGAAGGATCGGTGTGGCCAGGATGGAAGGAAGGAGACCGGTGAGGAGGCTGCCGCTATTGATCAGGGAGGTGGCTGTGGAGATGGTGAGAGGTGCTCAGGTTGTAGACAGTTTTGGAGGTGGAGCCATCAAGGTTAGAGGTGGGATGTGAACAAGTCAAGGACCGCTCTAGGGTTTTGGGTCTGAGCAACTAAAGGGTGGAGTTGCTCTTTCCTGAGATGGATAAGGTGTGGGAAGAGCAGGCTTGGGGGGAATGTCCTAAGCGCGAGTTTGGCCGTGATCGATTTGGGATGCCCTCGAAACCACCAAGGGGAGAGGTTGGAGTTTAAAAATGCGGGTGTTATGATGCCAGTATGTGATGTCACGTGAAAGTGTGGCGTTGCATATGGCACCTAGCGGTGAGCACGGATACAGAAGAGGTCCTAGGACTGAGTCCCAGAGCCCCCCACATTTGACGGTGGGAGGCATGAAGACGAAGTGGCCAAGAAACCGGTGTGGAGCAGCTTGTGAAGCAGAGGGTTGTTGAAGGAGCCTGGTTCCCTGTGCAGCTCCTGAGGTGTCAGGAGGTCAGTGACGGTGGATTAAAGGATGGCATAGTAGGTCTTTCTAGTGCATTCAGGTGGGCTCATTTTAACGACTTTTTGGTGGTGCCCAGCAGCTTTGGGCGGCAGTGGAAATGTAAGGGGCTCCGGGGAAGAAGGTTACCTAAGGTACGTGTGAGGGAAAGGTGAAGGGCAGAGGGATGCTAGGAGGCTAGGGAGTGTGGCCCTTGGGCCAGGCTGGTAGGATCACAACTGAGGCCAGGAAGAGGCAGGTGACCATGAGAGGAGACAGGTCCTGGGATGGGGCCAGGCCGATGGTGAGGGCGGGTGAGGTGTGGGGCGACAGGACTGTAGTCTCCTGGTCTCTGGCTGGCACCTGCTCGCCCCATGCTGGGGTTAGAAAAGAGAGCTGTGGTGTCCCTGCCGACAGCGGGAGGTCTGCCTGGCCATTGGAGAAGCGAGACCCTCTCTTCTTGCCTGACACCCTCCCACCTCCCTCCAGCGTGTGGTCAGATCCTAGACTCAGAACACCAACTAATCTTGATTTTCTCTTTGTTTTTGTTTTGTTTCGTCTTGTTTAATGCCTTGTCCCTTGCGTTCTCCGTGTGTCCCGTGTCCACCTGCCCCCTGTGCTATGGGTGTGGTGCCTTCCTTGCCTGGTGTCATCCCCTCCCGCTCACCCCCTCCCTGCCGGCTCCCCGGGGTGGGGGTGGGCAGCATACAACGCCAAGCTGCAGAGCATCGGGCACACGAGCTTCCAGCTGCCTCCTCTCCACCGGCTCCGATCTTCCTCCCTCTCTGGTTGGTCCACCTCTGCCCCTTCCCCCTGATAAGTCTGCGGCCCTCACTATGGCTCTCAGCTTCTCTTCCTCTCTGCTCCATGGGCCGCTTCTTCCAAACTTTTGCCCAGTCTAGTCCTCTGTCCTCATTTTTCCATTCCCCTTTACCTTTCTTCCTTCCCTCTTCTGTTCTGTTCTTTCCATCTCTTCCCATTCTCTTTGCCAGCCCCTTACTGCCCCCCCCCCACTTCTCTCTCCTCCCTCTCTCCACACTCTTTCCCCCTCCTTTCTGCATGAGCGAGTGCTCCCATTTCTGCATGGACACAGGCCTGATGCCTTTTGCCTTGGCCTTATCTGCTGGGAACAGGGTCTGGGGTGACTAGATGAACTTACAGGCTCCCGGTGGACACGCAGGCCACCATGTGAGTGTGCTCAGTAAGGGTGAGGACAGCCTAGCTCTCTGGCTACCCTGGCCAGACCACTCAGGCTGCTGGGCCAGGGCCTCGGTAGGAGCTAGGCTGTGCTTTGCGTGGGCCACCAGGCTCACGACAAAGAGCGAACATCTGTGCTCTGTCCACTCTAGAGCACACTACTCTCTGGGGATACAGCACGCCCTCTGACCTCATCCTGAATCTCGGATCCTAGGACCCGTGGCCAAACGTCAGAAGCCCTGGGTGTGGTCCTGGCTCTGCCTGTGACCCATCTCTGTGACCCTGGGCAGGTCTCTTAATTACTCAGGGCTCAATTGCCTAATGTGAAAAATGGAGAGATCATAGCCCTGCCATGTGTATTTTACGTTGGTGGCTTGATGGCCTCCAGTATGGTGGACCCTTTATCAAGGGTCTGTGTCTGCTCGATGATGCCCACTAACATCTGCCCCTGGCCTCTCTCGGACGTAAAGGCCCATAGTCTTTTAGCTCTATGGAGGGAATCTTGTTATCAGTGCCCTGAGCCTCGAAGCCCAAAGGCCCAGGTTAAGAAGGCTGCAGTTCCGGGAAAAGGCTTAGGGGACAGTGGGGATTGTTGACTCCCAATGGCGGTATCTGGTGCTTGCACAGCCCCTCCTCTTCCCAGTCCGTGGATAACGGGGAGATGGCTCTAGCAGAATGCCCCCTGTCCGCCTCCTCTCCCCTCCCTTCACCCTTTCTCGGCCCAGTGGTGGGGAGTGTTCAGTTGGGCCCGGGGGATGGGGGCAGTTGCGGGGTGGGGGGGCCTGTCCCGAGGGGAGCTGGCATGGCTTGCCCTGGGGCTGCTAGTGTGATCGCCGTGTGGCTTTCTGGTGCCCTGGCCCAGCAGGTGGCCTCCCGGATACCCTGGCTTTCGGAGCCCCAGGCATGCCGTCGGACACCCAGCCCCGTCACCTGGAGCTGAGGAATCCAGTCTTTTGGAAATCGGAAGGCTGGAAAGAAGAGCTGGGTCTGTGGGGGTGGAAGTGGCCAGTCTGGGGGCTGCAGGGGAGACATGTGATGAAGCCTGACACCAGGGCATTTGTCCGTGGGACTCAGGTGGTGGGTGGCTGTGCTCGGCCAGAGCGGGTGTGTTGATGTGTGTTAGGGCTACAGCGCCCAGACTTGCAGTGTGTGTGTGTGTGTGTGTGTGTGTGTGTGTGTGTGTGAGAGAGAGAGAGAGAGAGAGAGAGAGAGAGAGAGAGAGAGAGAGGGAGTATGTGTGCGCGCCTGTGTGTGTGTAGGGAGACAGAGGCCCTGACACACTGGGAACAGGCTCAAGAGACTGAGAAAGTCTTGGGGTTGAGGGTGGTGGGGGGAAGGAGGGGAGTGGGGAGCAAGCCTATTTTTATGATGGGTCAGTCTGCGGGACACGAGGGAGGGGTGTTCTCTCTCTGACACTGGCTGTTAGCTTGTGTCCAGCTGTCCCAGCTTGGCTGAGGAACAGTAGGACTCTCTTCCCTACCCCGGCCATGCCCTGTCTCCCCTCCCATAGAGAAGGACAAGAGAGAGGGGACACGCTCTCCAGCACTCCGGGGCATATCTGAGCCTGCCAAGGGGGACAACAGTGAGATACTGTGTTCAAAGAATGCGAGAGCCCTGGCTGGCCACTGGTGCCATGGGGCGCACTGCGGGGGGAGGGGCTGTCCCCATGGGAGTGGAATGTGGGGTCTTCCCCTTTCTGCAGACTCCTGGCTCTTTGGAGGTCATCCTGTCCATCCCCCTGCCTTAGGACTTGAGGAGGTGTGATCGTTCTCAGATGTCTGACTGCCTTGTGCCAGGGCCTCATGTCTCCACATTTGGGAAGCCCCTCCAGTAGTCTGGCCTCTCCTCTGCGAGGTGGCCACCATTTGTGGCCACCATCTGGGGCACCTAGACATGGAGGATGCTCTGAGCAAACCGGGGAGATTTTTCTCTGTCCCTCTGGGAGATTCAGGGCCTCGGATTAAAACAGACACACTTTTCAAGGGCAGACATCAGATCCCCAAACAGGCCACCCCTTGCAAAGACACAGGGACCTGCCAGAAAGAGGCTGCCGGGCTGGGTGAGCCGGAACTGAAAACCGGCCCTAATGCATTTCTTTTAACCTTGGGGCTGAACTTCATTCCAAACCCCTAGAGCCTTTCCCAAATGGGCCTCCTTTGTCACAATTATTATTAGAAAATCAATGGCTATGTCTGTTTCTTTCTAATGTTTTTGCCAGGAATGAAATGAGCAGCAGCTCTAGATGAGGCTGCCCAGGAGGCCTGGGGAGGAAGGGGCTCAGCGGAGGTGGGAGAAGCGGGGTGAAGGCAGGCGCACCCTCAGTTGTGAAGTGGCACTCGATGCTGCTGCTTCTCTGAGGGCTGGGAGCCTGGGGTTTGCTGCGGGGTCCCCGGGTGCTGCTCAGCCCTTTCAGGGCCTGCCTGCACCTTTGACCCGGGCTGATGCTCAGACCCTAGTTAGGGCTATGTGACCCCTATGCTTCTATTCTGAAAATAAGGGCATTTTAAGGTGAGGGCTTTTTTGCTTTAAGGAGAGCCGTTTGGGAGTCTGGAACACTGTCCCCATCAAGGGGCTCTTTTGTCTTGGTGGAGATAACAGGGAGGCTGCCTCTGGGCAATGAGGAGCCCAAAGCGGACCCCACCCCATCTGGGTACCGCTGTGCCTTTGTAAATTATGCCAGTCCTGCTGCTCTCTGGATGGGCCCCCAGTAATGGGACATGAGTGACTGTGTGTGTGTGTGAGAGAGAGAGTGTGTGTCTGGCCCTAGTTTGGCCTCGGCATCTTGCTGCTCATGACAAGTAGGAAGGCTTCCCGGCAAGTGCTTCTCACGGCAGCCTTAGTGGCTGAGCCAGGCCGGAGCTGGGGGTGGGGCACCTGGGGGCATGCCGACCCCACTGTGGATGGTAGATGATTCGCTCTGCAGGAGGGTGATTTCTGCTTGGCTGCGCTGGCACATTTCTAGTGGCCAGCGGTGGGCACACGTGCGTGTGTGCGTGTGTGTGTGCGTGTGCGTGAGTGTTGTGCGGTGGGACAGCGTTCCCAGATGCGCTGGCATGAGGTTGGTGCGGCCAGCGTCCTACGTGACCTTTGGAATATTCCGGCATTTCCTCTCACTTCACCTGCCCTCCCGGGAAGCGGTGAAGGCAGAGCTGAAAGTTCTCTCGCACAAGATAATGAAGACAAGAAGCCTGTCCTCAGGCTGGGTCTTGGCCTCCGGGACCTGGGGAGTAAGTTTTCGAGGATTCTGGAGCCAGCTCCATGAGGCAATGGGTTCTGTGCCTCAGCCCAGCTGTGGGAAGACGGAGTGGGAAGGAAGGAGGGCGAGGCTCCCAACGTGCCTGGGCCTGTGGAACGGAGGGGATACAGAAAAGCAGATGGAGCTCATGACTTCAGCCCCTCTGCCTGCTGTTCTGCTGGGAGGGGGAGGGTGGGAAGCTCACCATCTTTGGGGCGAGGAAAGGGGTGAGTAGATGAGGGGCCGGCAGAAGGGAAGTTGGCGAGAGGTTTCAGAGATGCATGGGAGGAAGGGTGGGGAACCCCAGAGAAGACCGGCGATATTCTAGGGGCCAGCTGGGGCTGGGGACTTCACGATAAGACTTGAGTCATTTCTTTGTTTCTCCTCGGGAGCACCATTTGCAAGATGATGCATTATTGGCTCTTTCCAAATTTCTTCCCCATGGGCCTGATGTTGCTTGTCGGTTGACGCGGTCACCTTGGAGACTGTCTCTCCTCCTTCCACCTTCCCTCATTTCCCTGGAAGCTCTGGCCCTCTGCCTCCAGGGTTTGCAAAGAGTTGACATCTGTTTCTTGTATCAGCCCTTGTGCTTTGGGCCCCAGCCCTGTGAAGGGTAGCGATTCCCGGTGAAGGCCAGCCCAACCTTAGCAGCTCCCCCGCCCTGCAGAGAAAGCCTGGGGTGTGGGCGGAGGGAGCTGGTGGGGAGTACTCAGGGGAGACAGGCCCAGCTCCAGTGTGGCCCCTGGCTAAGGTGCACCGCCTTCTCTGGGGGGATCGGGCCTCATCGATCCTTTCTCGCCTAATATGCTCATTGCCTTCTATGCCCTGCATTCTTCCCAGGGGTGCAGGCTCGGGAGAAGCAGCCTGCAGAACCCCCAGCCCCTCTCCGGAGGCGGGCAGCCAGTGATGGACAGTATGAGAACCAGTCTCCAGAACCCGCGTCTCCCCGTAGCCCTGGGGTCCGTTCCCCTGTCCAGTGTGTCTCCCCCGAGCTGGCTCTCACCATCGCCCTCAATCCTGGAGGGCGGCCCAAAGAGGTGAGTCCTTGGGCTGTGTCCTGTGGCCAGAGAGGGTAGTGGAGCGCACCTGAACTATCCAGGGGCCCGATAGTCACCTGAGTGACACTCTCCTGTCAGTAAACTCAGTTCTCACCCTATGTCTCTTCTCTGGCATGTGGAAGCTGGCATTTCCCTCCCTAAATAACTTCTATGCTCCCACTTCTTACATCAACACTGAGGTTGAAGTTCCCCCTTTGACTCCTAAAGGGCACCCCTTAGTAGGGTGGTAAGGATCCTGGGTATGACACAGATGACCCCAGTCTCTACACTCCGAACCCGATCATAGAGACTGACAAGAGTGTTGTTGAATTCTTTCTAGGTATAGAGTTTTCTTGGGATATCTAATTTCTATGTCAAAATGTTTGCACTTCTGAGACATTTCAGTAGTTGGAGGCAGTAGATTCCAGTGTATTAAGGCTGGGACAGGGCTGAGGAATATGCATTGTAGACGTGCATCTTGGAAGATCCTGATACGAGTGGCCCATGTCGGATACAATCCAGGCTAGTGAGTTACTCTGGATATAAATGGCTCTTGGACATCTTTTCTCTCCTGACTGCCTTCTGGACCCGAGTCCCCCATCCCAGCCCCTTGTCTTTGGCCCCATTGTGGAGTATTTCCAAGGCAGGTGCCCCTCATTTCCACCCATGCTGGCCCACGGTTTTGCAAAGAGCCGATTTCCATGGTTTTGCAAAGAGCAGTGATGAAGAAATTGGTGGCCTTCTCCCTTTGACCTTTGTGCTTGCCTGAGGAGGGGTGGGTGGGGCTGGCGAGGGGACTAGTGGGCCGGTTACTTGGGAAGCCCCTGATTGCAGGGTATGGCCGCCAGTGGGCATCCCCTCTACCCGCCCTGTTCTTCTCTTGCAGCCCCATCTGCACAGCTACAAGGAGGCCTTTGAGGAGATGGAGGGAGCCTCCCCAACCAGCCCACCACCCGGCGGGGGTAAGAGCTCCTCACTGAGTCTGTCTTCCCTGGGTCCCCTCAAGCCCCTCGCTCAGCCCTGGCCTGAGTAAGCACCCCGGTGTGGGGGGAGGTGCTGGCAATACTGGGTGTGGCCAGGATCTGCCACTCATTTCACTTCACCATCCTGCCCCACGTCTCTTCCTTCCGTTGTCCATGCGCAGACATGTACGGATGCAGCAGCCACAGGCTTGGGATCCTGCTGACCTTCTGTGGGGTCCCCGGCCTCCCACCGTCTAGATTTTTCCTAACCGTTGAGAGTTTTTGCATCCTGCGTGCAACATCCCCCCCGCCTCCCCCAATTCCTAAAGCGACTGTGACTTGCCGATGTGTCCCTGAGATACCCTTTGACCTACTTGCTCCTGACGCCCATTTCTGTCTACATCCAGGCACCTGTTCCGTTTCAGGCAACCTACTTAGTTTCCATCAAGGAAAGAAAGGCCCAGAACACTCAGCCTGGCAGAGTCCCCATCTCATCCATCCTTGGTCTCCAGGCAGGAGCATTTAGTTTGTACCTCCTGATGCACTCACTGGAGAGGCAAAATCCCCTAAGGACACAGGCATTTCCAACCAAACAGAAGACCCGTCTGAGTGCAGGGGTGGAGTAGAAGAGGCAGGAGGAGCTGGAAGAGGGCAGCTGTGGGACAGCAGTGATGGGACAATACTGAGAAGGACTCAGGGGGGGTCTGTGGCAGGCCCGGGGCAGCAGAGGAGGGAGAGACTGGGGAGGGGAGGAGGGTGATAACAGAACTGGTGACATGTTCTCCTGGTGGCTGGCTGTCCTGAGGATGGGAGGAACGTGGCACCAGTCCCTGCCATGGTGCCAGCACAACTAGTGTTGGCTGTCATCTGGGACACGCAGGAGGCCCAAGTCGTGAGCAGCAGCTCACGTCCAAGGAAAACAGGACACGAGTCACGTTTGTGATGAGACATTTTCTAGCAGCCGCCTTGAAAGACATAATAGGAAACCGGAGAAGTACATTTTAATATTTTTCTATTTAACCCCAAATATCTAAAATATTATCGTTTCAATAGGTAGATCAAGATAAAAATATTTAAAAAAAAATTTTTTTAACGTTTATTTATTTTTGAGACAGAGAGAGACAGAGCATGAACAGGGGAGGGTCAGAGAGAGGGAGACACAGAATCTGAAACAGGCTCCAGGCTCTGAGCTGTCAGCACAGAGCCCGACGCGGGGCTCGAACTCACGGACCGTGAGATCATGACCTGAGCTGAAGTCGGATGCTTAACCGACGGAGCCACCCAGGCGCCCCTCAAGATAAAAATATTAACGGGGTCTGTTACAATCTTTTTTAAAAAATGTGAAAAGAGGCCAATGAAATCCCTTTCAGTAACAGGTTTTATTTAACCCCAAAGACCTGTCATACAAAGAGATGTGTTGCCTTCTTATTTCACAGTAAGTGTTTGAAATCGGGCGTGTGTGTTACACGCGCAGCACATCTCGATTCAGATTGGCCACACCGCGCAGGTGCTCTAAAGCCACGTGTGTGCCTCAGGGCTCCCCTCGTGGACAGTGCGGGCCCAGGGAGGTCTGCTCAAGAGGCAGCTCTGTGGCCTTTTGTGACTCCGTGGAATCGCTCTCCCTGGTCTCAGCCCTCCGCCTTCACCCCTGCTCCAATTCGCGGTTGGTCCAATCAGCCAGGATCTTGGTCATCACCCTGTTTGGGATGGAAGCCATCTGGGCTGAGCTCGAGTTAGGTTTTGTCCTGTGTGCCTTTTCCCATTCTTCTCGCCCTGCCCTCGCCAGCCCTGGTGTCCCAGCGGGGAGAGTAAGTCCGAGGTTTCATCGGTGCACAGGGTTGGGAGAGAGGACAGAGGCGGAGAAATGCGAGGAATTTCTCTGTCGGGAAGCAAAAGCCTTGACTGGCTTCAGGGCCACCCACTCGTCTGCCTCAGCAGAAGAGCCAGATGCCTGGGGACTGGGGCATGAGTGACGAGGCAGCTGGAGATGCTTGAGGTGGAGCCAGGAGAAACCTCCCCCTGCCTCTTGTCCTCTTCATCTTGGGTCACTGGGCCACCTGTGCCTCTGCTACGCCAGCTGGGCCCTCACATGCACACCTGTGGGCTGGAGATGCTTCGTGCCCATTCCATGGGCAGTGGTCTCTGAAGCTGGGCTCAATCCTTCATAACTAATCACGTTCAAATTCATTCGTTTGACAAACATTAATAAGTGCTTCATAAATATCTCTTGCAAGACACCATTTTCAGTAAGGGGGGGGCTGGAGGGTGGTGGAAACCAAAAGTGTGTGTGTGTGTGTGTGTGTGTGTGTGTGTGAGTGTGTGTGCACATAAGGAGAGAGACCTGCAAACCTGGATCTGCCTCACTACCCAGATGTGTACGTTTGTACACATTTGTCTCCTGTGCTGTATTTGTCCAATCGGCACCTAAGGATGGTGCGAGGATAGACTCTGCCCCCCACCTGGACCCCTGCGAGTTCCCACTGTTCCTGTGTGCACCCATGTACACAGCCACCTGTGCACCAGCAACTTATGTATGTCGCTTGCATTGAGAGCGTGTAGCTTTTGTTTCCTGTAGGTCTCTCTGCCTTTTGGGAAAAGGATTGTGGGGGGGGGTCCCACAGCTGCTGTGGGGGTGCTAGGCATCGGAGGGTGGCCGCTGGTCTGTTGAGGCCAACGGCGTGTGGCAGGCAGGCTTGCGTCCTGGCCGAGGCTGCGTGTCCTCAGGGCCCATGGCCTCTGCACACTCCCCGTGGCCGGGCTAGGAGACACAGAGCTTGCTTCTTTGCTTCTTCTCAGAGGTGTGTTAGGAGAGGCAGCTACTGCCACCGAGGAGAGATCTCGTGGCTGGGCATAACCACCGCCCTGCAGTTCAACTCGGACGCTGGCCATGTCCTTGGCTGATGGGAAAACGGCTGACAGCCCTCTCTGACCTTGTGTGTTCCATGACACTTCTAACCCAGATGGGCAGCTGTGAAGGGCCCTGGCGTTTGAGCAGGGAGTCAGTGCTCTTGGCCAAGGATGGTGGCAATGGGGCTTTTCCCTCTTCCCGGACGCTGGGATTTGAGGGTACAGAGAGCCTCACACTGAGAAATTCTCTCTTCCTGGGGTTTGCAAGTGACATGGTTGGCTGAGGGCTGCCCTGGGGTCTCAGGGTGGGCACGGCTCTGCCCGGGATCCCTTTCCTCCCTCTGTCCTTTACAGGATGTGCCGTCTTGATATCCCATTTCCTTTAGTTCTCTAAGTCCATTGAAATGCGTGGTATAGAAAGACTGTGCATCAGCGGGGAACAAGAGGATGAGGGAAGGGAGAGTATAGTATGGAGGAAGTCAGAGAAAGCCAGACAAGCCTGTGTGTATGTCGTGAGCCGTGGCGATTCAAGAGGATCACGGCGATGCAACTGAGGTCAAGAAATTACTTTCTTGAGGTTGAGGGCCAGGCTGAGGGGCAGCTCCATGTCTTGACTTTGTCTACCCTTGGAGCTGTGGAGGAACACAGAGACAGGAAAGGGCAGTGGCAGCAACTTCTGGGACTGGGGCTGGTTCTTCTGCACCCCCTCCTGTCGCCCACCCCTCACCGACATGCCCTCACTTATGGGTGTCTGCACTCCTGCCCCTTTTCCTCTCCCCACACCTCTCTCGCCCCGAGGCTCACTCGCCGTGTCTCCTTTCTTCTTTCTGGCACAGTGCGCTCCCCTCCAGGTCTGGCCAAGACACCCCTGTCGGCTCTTGGCCTGAAACCCCACAACCCAGCGGACATCCTGTTGCACCCTACCGGTGGTGAGTGACTGGGCATGGAAGGTGGGGGGGGAGGCCAAAGGAGTGAGTCAGCATCTGAGGACCCCTGTGGTCCTGGGCGGGGCCTCAGGATCTAATCAGAAAATGCCCCGAGGTGATGGGTTCTCAGGACCCTTCTGGAAACAAGATGGCAACCTGGTTTTGTGCCCACACTGTCAGGTCTGAGTGGGGGTTCTCTGTGCAGGGGTGGAGGCGGGTAGGTCCCTTTATAGTCTTCATGGGGTCAGTGCCACTCCCGGGGTCCTCTGACAGGGGGATTTGGAGGCTTGGCCTCAGTTTCCTTCTCTGCAAGAAGCCTGGCCCTGCCATCCCCCAGTGTTCAGGCACTGTGTACTTGGAAACACGTATACACACACACACACACACACACACACACACACACACAGATGTACACACACTCCCAGTTCACACCTCCTACTTCCTTATCACGTGCCCCAGCTCCTTTCCTCCCTGTGGGGAAGGGGAGAGTGGAGGGCCCTGGTCCCTGAGTGGCCATTCTGCGCAGGCAGAGCCCAGAAGGCTGTTCCCTAGACTCTGGCTTTAGGGCTGGGCTGGGGCTCTTGGGGCCAACTTTGCTTTTTCTCCTTAGTCACCAGAAGACTGATCCAGCCAGGTAGGAGGGCAATGACATGCATGTGTGACCCACACGGCCGGCACAGCCTCCCACTTGGAGGTGTCTGCATGGCCAGGGACACTGAGTCACCAGGGAGCAGAGGGGCTGGGGCTGCCTCTCACCGGCCAGCACACTTCTGCTCGAGATGTAAGCTGAGGGGGCAGGGGCCATGAGAGGGGCCGGCTTTGTCCCTGGGAGCGAGGCTGTCCTTGAACTGTGCACCCTGAGCCCTCAGGGTCCTGTCAGGGTGGATCTTACCCCTCACCCTGGCCTCACCCCTGCTTTCCTACCACCTCTTTCTCAGTGAATTCTCTTTCAGGAAATAATCCCTGTTAATCGGTCTCTCTCTCTCCTTTCTGCTCTTCCTCACCTCCTCATCATCTGCCTCTCTTTCCTGCCTCTCCTTCCTGCTACCTCTCCTCTCATCTTCCCTCAGAGGAGGATGAGGGGAAGGTGGTGACAGAGCTTCCCAAAGGTAAGTGTGGCTTTGCTGGTGGCCGCTTCACTCTCTCTGAGTCTGGCAGTGGCTGTTCACAAGGGGCTTGGTTGGGCTGGCTCGGGGGCAGTTCTCTTTTCTGATGGGTCTCACATGACCAGGTACATAGCTTTCTGGTCCCCACCCCCTGGTGATGAGCGGTCCCCCTGGATGCTGCCCCGAGTTCTGACCAAGGAGCTGGGCACAGGTTCAGGCGTAGCCAGCTCTGGGTGCCAGTGTGGTGCCACCTTGCGATGATCCACCCCCCCTCCACCCCCGCCCCTTCCTCCCCCAGCGGCACTTCCGCTAGCTTGCCTGCGGTGCGGCCAGCCCCCTCAGAGGGCGAAGGGACACACGTTATCCCACTTCCTGGGGCGTGCCCCACGTGCATAGCTCAGAGCAGGTTTCTCAGCAGACTTAGAGCCGAGAGTTGCCCCCTTGAAGCCCTTGCTACCACAGATGGTAGGTAGGGAGTCTGCTTTCTGGAATCTTGGATGCCTCTGGGGATTTCATGACAGCTATGGATCTCCTCCCACACAAATGCATCGGGACACCGTGCACATAACTTTGACAGTTTCAAGGGGTTAGCATGTCTGTGTCCCAGCTTAACCCTCAGTTTAGATGAATTCTGTGTTGTACACGAAGCAGAGCAGGGGAATAGGAGGGGACATAAGCAGAGGCGGGACACAATCTGGTTGGAGGCCTTTAACTTATTAGGAACAGGATTCGAGTGATGATTCAAGAGCATCAGGTGAAATGAAGGGGGTGCCGGCCGAGGCCGTCTGTGTGTGACTCTGGGCATCAGGTCCCCGTCTCCACCAGGGGGGCTTGGATGAGGTGGGCACTGAGGTCCCTTCCAGCTCTGACACGTTAGATGTTCTGACTTCCTACTCGGGCCCTGGTTCCATGTGGCCTGCTTTCTTTAAAGGCTCTATCTGCTTTTCCGAATCCCACCTGCCTCGTTCCTTTGCACTCACTGCCTTGATTTCCCACCCCCAAAGTGGGCATGGGCTGTGCCCCTCTGAATCTGCGCACTGGACACCAGCCACAGTTTGGGCAGCAGCCCCAGGCTGCCTGGGGGTTGCAGAACGAGGTGGCTGCCAGCAACAGGCCCCAAGCAGGGGGAACCACAGCGTGCTCTTGGCTGCCCTTCTCCCCAGCCTCCTACGGGAGTCGGGGGTGGGGAAGGGCTTTCCCCCAGGCCGGCTGCTGGCTCCTAGCTCCTGACAGGGCAGTGGGGATGGGACAGGAGTCCAGAAATGCTGGGGCCCAGGAGTACCCACAAACCCTCTCCAGTGGGAGGCTCTGAGCGGGGGGTTATCCCACAGGCTGATAGGTGCTGGATGTTGTGTTTCCCACTTTGGGGTGACATTTCAGAGAAGTGAGTCTCAGCAGAACTGAACTGCCCATTTTACCGCATGAATGACTCTCGGCCTTCAAGGCCCCAAGTCCTCCAACCCTCCTTCGTGTGTCCGGGAGCCACAGAGTTTGGAGGGGATGGTTCTTGGGGATCACCTCTGCTGGACCCATCGTTTCCACAGATGTGGGACGGAGGCCTGTGTTGTGAGTGAGGGTCTGGGGCTTCAGTCCAAGGCCCCAGTTAGGAGGCAGCAGGGCCCAGACTGGACTTACAGGTCTCCTGTCTCCTAGTCAAGGGGCTATTTCAGAGCCCCCTCCTGCCTCCAGACACTGAGCCCTGGGATTCCAGTGTGGGGGTCAGAATTGCTGTTGTGGCCTGGGGTGCGGGGCGGGAGAGGGCCGGGGAGCGAGGCTCCCGGCCAGTTCCATTTTCCCTGACTCATGTACCACCTCCCTGGTCAGACCAAAGCACATTGTTTGCTGACCCTCCGAAGCTCTGCTTGATCTCCCTGCCGAAACTTTGGTGGGAAATTCAGAGAAAGATGCCTGTGAGGAAAAATGATCAGAGGCAGAATTACTCGGCTAGAGGAAGAGTAGATTTTAGGGGGATCTGCTCTCAAGGCACTGTGCTAAGTGCTTTACATGTATTCTCTCATTCTTTGATTCATTGATTCCATATTTCACGTCCCTATTACATGCCAGTCACTGTGCCAGGCTCTGGGAATATACTGATACGCAGTACTGTGATTCCTAATCTCATGGAGCATATATGTGATCAGGAGCCAGAATTAGGTTACTTGGAGTTACGCATTGAGATGGTACTCCAAAGGGAAGGGATACAGTTTACGAGACCTTATAGCCAAGAACCTGATGTTGGTTGAAGAAGTAAGATGTGAGGGTGAGTGACATTAACCTGGTGAAACTGAGAGGTGAGAAAAGCATTTGGTGTAGAGAAAAAGCAGGTACAAAGGCCCTGGGGTGGGAGGGAACTGCATGTTGTTTCTAGGAACTGCAAAATCAGTGAGGCTGAGAGCAAGAGGGAGCTGGAGGCTGGAGTAAGGGGGAATGGCTTTCTTCCTCTCCTTCCTTCATGAAGAAGAGAACTCAGTCCCCAGCCCCACTGTTTCCATTTGGAGGTTGTACCCTGGGCGAGGGTACACTGTAGGCAAGGAGGTTGGGGGGCGCTGCAAGTGTAGATCAGCAAGGATCCCAGGGTGGCCAGGGAGCGGATGGACGTCCTTGTCTTCCAGTGAGAGAAAAGGGGTGCTGAGGACTGTGGGCACCCGGGGTGAAGCCAGGAGCCTGGAAAGGTACAAGAGGAGTTTTCAGAGAGTGACCCAGAATGGCAAGGGATGGGAGGGGAGAGTGGACTCTGGCTTTGCGTCTCCATTGCCATTTCTGTGGGCTCCTTGTTGCATGGTTCCTCTGCCCTGATGGGTTACCCCAGGACACAGCTATCCCCCCCGCCCCCCAAGACTAAAGACACATGAAACGACGGGCTTCCGGACTTTAGCTGGCCAGTGTGTGTGCAGTGGGCGGGAGGGCAGCTCCAGGTCAGACCGCCTGTTTTCCTAGGCCAGCTGTGTCCCTCGGTCCCCTGTGACGGGGTGAGGGACTTACATTCTCCTCCTTTGCTCATGTAATTGCCATTGTTATTATTATTAATAGTTCTGGCTGACATGCTGGAGTACTGGGTCACAGCCAGCTCTTGGTGTCCCCGTGGGGCTCTGGCCCTTCTCTAGGCTACCGGGAGCCAGCGTTGAGAATCAGGAGACCACAGTGCTAGTACCTATGGCCATTGATTGGCTGTGTGTTCTGGGGCAAATCACCCCACTTCTCTGGGCTGAGGAGACGGGTGAGATCAGGGGTCAGTAAACTATGCCCACATCTGGCCCATTGCCTATTTTTGTAAAGAAAGTTTTATTGCCATACGGCCATGCTGTTTTATTCACGAATTGTCTATGACTTTGTGCTACAAATGCAGAATTGAGTAGTTGCCACAGAGACCATTTACTAAATGGTCTAAACGATTTACTATCGAACCTTTTATAGAAGCGCGTGCCTGCACTGGGCCAGAGGGTCTCTGTAGCGTCTCCTGGCTCCAGCAGGCCCTCGGGCATGGTCGGCCCAGAACCAATGCGTTTGGAGTGACAGAGGCCTGGGGCTTCTGTGACATGGCTGGGTGGCCTGGCTGGTGGAGGGGGGCTTTTTTGAGTAGGCCTTGCTTACCTCTGCCTGTATGGACTCCAGCTTCGGACACCAAGGTGGCTGGTTCTGTATCACCCTGTGCTCTGTACCTGGAATACAACACCCCATGCTTGACCCTCTGAAGACATCTTGCCCTCCCCCCATCTGCTGTCACACAGTCCTGGCCCTCGAAAGCTCCAGGGGCCTGGCCGGCCCAGGGCAGCACGGATTCTCTGGTTCTTCACTTTCTCAGGCTGATTTCAGTGGATGCCCCGATTGTGGGTAGTGTGTGAGCCTGTGTTCTGATCATGTCCCTCTTGGGGGAGACGGGATGGTGCCAGGTGTGGAGGTGGAAGGAACATCATCCGTCCCTGCTCATGTCCCTGGAGAGGCCGAGTGCCCTGCTTCTTCTCCCTGCGTAGCACGGAGTTAGTTTCATGCCTGGCCTCAAAGGGCTGGGAGGAGGGTCAGACAAACGCCGGCTGGGGGTCAGGAGATCTGGCTCCGGGCCGCACCTCCGGACACATTGATCACTCTCCCCAGGCCTCAGCGCCCTCACCTGTAGAACGGCCTTGCTGGCACTTGTCCCGCAACCCCCCCGGATTCTGAGACTCTGCTAAACACCAGACAGGGATAGTCATGTCGGTCTCGGGAGGAATGCTAAGTGTGTCAGGCAAGGTGGGTGGGTGTGTCTTGGCAGGGAAGGGGCTGGGCGTGACTCACCAGCGCGGGCCTGTTGCTAGGCCAGCAAGCCTGTTTGTGGATTCTGGGCGTGGGTGGAGCCCATGTGAACCCTGGCTCTGTCCCGAATGTGGGCAAGGCTGGGCTGGAGCTCTGGGTTCACTGTAGAGCCCAGACTCCAGCGGTGCCAGGGGGACCTTGAAGGGCCTTGGAGGTTGGGTAGAAGGGTCTTTGAAGGAAAGAAGCCACTAAAAGGGGTGCCAGCCATCGACAGGTGTCCTAGCTCTAGGAGGGAAGATTCTACGATGGCTGTGTCCAGCAGCAAAGCTGGGGTCCGTTTCTGGGAAGCTTCTGTGAGCGAGGCCCTGGTTAAAGGCTCTGTGGGGGCTCTTACAGCTTCTCCAAGACACTGGGAAGAGGGGGAGTGTGGGTAGGCCGGAGCCCGAGGAGTGCCCTTTGCATGCTTGGCTGTCCTTTGGGAGCTGTCCCCACAGGCTGGGGAAATGCTGTTGGGTTCCCTGACAGGTTGGGAGGGGTCTACACTGCACCCTCATGGACCTCAGTGTCTCTTCTGGCCCTTTCCAGAGCCCCGGAGCTACGTGGAGTCGGTGGTGAGGACGGCAGTGGCTGGGCCCCGAACTCAGGACCCGGAGCCCAAGAGCTTTAGCGCCCCACCTGCCCAGGCCTATAGCCACGAGATGCCCCTGAGGAATGGGACCCTAGGAAGCTCCTTTGTCTCCCCGAGCCCCCTCTCCACAAGCAGCCCCATCCTCAGCGCTGACAGGTAAGTGGGGAGGAGGATCCAGGCCTAGATCTGCCTGGAGCGCGGGCGGGTAGAAATCACGTCCAGATGGCTGCACCTTGGACACCAGCCCCCCAGGGTGCATTGGGAGAGCATCCCAGGTGCCAAATCTCGTGGAGCATGAGGATGGGTGAACTATAATTCCCAGGCTGAATTCAATGCCACCATCCAGAAAACTGTGCTGGACGTAAACCACCATGCACCGTGGTAAACCAGTCCTTCCCCCAACTTTAAAACCTAATGACAGCACCCACTATCTAGTGAGTCTTCCAGTGTGCCAGTCGCTTTGCTAAATGCTGCTCTTAGGATCCTACTTTTCAGAAGGGGAAACTGAGGCACAGGGAGGCCAAGTAGCTTGCTCAAGTTCCTGCAGGCTAAACAGTAGCGGAAATAGGATTCAGACCAAAGGCGTCTGGCTCTAGAGCCCATGTCTCTCCTGGACCTGCATTTAGGTGCCCGCCTGTCACAGGATGACAGTCGGACGTGCCCAAAGCAGACATGTACGTGTCTGGAGCTCCCAGCAGGAGGCTACCGTTTCTGGGTAGGGGTGCAGAGAGGGTTTCTGGGGGCTGGAGGTATTTGTGGTGAGGCCAGGAGGGCGAGCAGGTGTTGAAAGGGGGAGGGGGAGGGAGAGGGCATTCTAGAAGGACAGCACAGCCGGGGCGAAGGACTGGGGTGCGGACGTGTTGGTGCGGGGGGCTGAGGGCACACAGCAGCAGGTGAGGAGGGCCGTGTTGGTGGAGGGCGCCTGGCATTCGAGGTGGGTCAGACAGAGAGGAAAGCCTGGAATCAGGCAGGGGAGGGCTCTGAAGGGGAAGCCCCCTTGTGGGGGGTAAAGTGAGACGCTGCTCAGCTGGGGGAGTGGGTGTGGGCTTGGCGACAGGGAGAGCGTGACCTGACACAGGACAGGGAGCCGGGGGTGAGCTCGGGCAGGGTGTAGGGTGCCGGGCATGGGGGTTACGGACTAGGCTAGGCTGCCCCGGGACGGGAGACGGCTGCTGGGCGTCCCTTTGCACGTCCACCCCCTTCCCTAGCCTGGGCTCCAAGGAGGCCTTGAAACTCTCCAACCATGTCACCGGCCAGGCCCCGGTGGCTGAGTTTGCCACAGGCCCTCCGCCCTCTGTTGGTTCCGCATGGTGTGCCCCTTCCCAGGTCAGTGTGGGGGTGGCTGGGTGAGCAGAGGTTGCATTCTTCTCTTCTAAGAATTCTGGAACCTCAAGCCAAGCGTGCACCCTCAGTCCACCTTGCCCCCTCCCCAGCCTCTTGACAGGCAGACGGCTCCACTTCTTGGGAAATCTGCTCCGAGCCAGAAGGTACATTCTTCCTTTCAAGGAAAGGACATTTCCTAACCTGGCCAGCCCCCCTCCCCCCCCCCCCCCCCCCAACCGCTCATGTCCAGGGAGCCCTGACATCAGGAAGTTTTCACTGTTTCTCACTCAAATTCCTCCTGCTGTAGAGTTGGCTCTTTTCAGGGCTCAGGAAGCTAGTGTTTCTCCTGTGGGGTTAATCTTCCAGAACTCCATGTCAGTCCCCCTGACCCCACCCTGCTCAGCCGGACACTCCCTCCATTCCTCAGAGGCCATGTTATTCCGTACCAGGAATGGCATTCCACTCTAGCCACTTCTGGGATCTGAGGTGGACTTTTTCTTGGCCTGGCCCGTGACCTGCTTCTTGCCCTTGGCTCTTGCCTGGCCCCCCACCTCACCTCAGCCGGGGACCTGAGCTTATCCTGGCCTCAGCCTGGCCTCGAGGCTCCCTCCAGTCTGTATTTCCAGGTTGGCCCATATTCTTGTGTAAGGACACCCTCCCAACCCCTACCTCACCCCCCACCCAGGGGCTCCTGGAGCAGAGCCTACCTGCCACCTCCCTGCAGCTGCAGCTGATACAGGGTCCCTGTCAAACTTGGCCTCTCCCGCCATGTCAACAATGGATAGGAGTTTGGGTCTGGAAGGATTCAGGGTTATCTGATCCAGCCCCCTTGTTTCCCACATGAGGAAACTTTAACAAGCACGATCCAGGTTGCCCTTAACCTTGGAGGAGAGCCTGTGATTGTGGCTGTCTGCCAGGTACAGTCCCCTCTGAACTGAACTTTCCAGAGTCTTAGAATTGGGAGCAACCTTTGTGCTCATCTACTGTAACCTCCCGGTGGAGGAAATTCCCACCACAACATTCAAGAGGTTGGTCATCTTCTGCTTAAATGCTGCTAATGACGGGAGCCTCATTACCACGCAAGGCAGCTTGCTGAATTAGTGGCCAGATCCAACAGCTGGAAAGCAGACCTTACAATAAGCTGAACTGTCCTGCTCTGAGACGTGGTGTCTTTGCCTTTTGCAAAGACAAAATGGGAATGAGAGCCCAGGTCTAGCAGGTCTAGGCAGTGTTCAAAGATGCTAGCAGCATCCTGGGAAAAGTGAGTCAAGGCAGGGATACTCCTGGTAGGAACAGGAGCCGGGTGGTTTGACCCCACCCTGGTGTTCAGTGTCTGTGGTGCTGGAGGTGACATGGGGACAGCCATCTGCAGTTTCCATAGGGGAGACCCCTTGCTTTGCCTTCTGGTTGAGGAGTCAACAAGGGGCAGTGGGGAAAACATGGGCTTCAGAATCAGATGCGACTGAGTTGGAAGCCTGGTCTTTTACAAGCTATGTGGTCGTGAGCTTATTGCCTAACCTCTCTGAGCCTCTGTCTCTTCTTCTGATGGTTCCATAGGGTGATGTGCAAAAGTGGTGACATTCTGGCTCATGCCAGTGGGGCTTCTAGTGTTGCCGCTAGCGGTGGGGGGAGGGGGGGGGAGGGCTGAGGGCTCACTGCAAGCCTGGCCTTCATGAAATGCCATCTTGACGTTTCAACCTGCCCCCTCTCTTTCCAGCACTTCAGTGGGGAGTTTCCCTTCAGGGGAAAGCAGCGACCAGGGCCCCCGGACACCTACCCAGCCTTTGCTGGGTTCCGGCTTCCGTTCCGGCAGCCTGGGACAGCCTAGCCCTTCGGCCCAGAGAAGCTCCCAGAGCTCTTCTCCTCTCCCGACCGTGGGCAGCAGCTACAGCAGCCCCGACTACTCACTACAGCAGTTCAGCTCCCCAGAAAGCCAGGCGCGGGCTCAGTTCACCGTGGCCGGCGTCCACACGGTGCCTGGGAGCCCTCAGGCGCGCCACAGGACAGTGGGCACCAACACCCCCCCCAGTCCTGGCTTCGGCCGCCGGGCCATCAACCCCAGCATGGCTGCCCCCAGTAGCCCCAGTTTGAGCCACCGCCAGGTGATGGGTCCAGCGGGAACTGGTTACCATGGTAGTGCAGTCTCCAGCCCCCAGAGCAGTACAGCGACCACTCCAGGAAGCCCCAGCCTGGGCCGGCACCCCGGGGCCCACCAGGTTTCAGGCCTCCACGGCAGTGTGGCCACTACTCCGGGAAGCCCCAGCCTGGGCCGGCACCCCGGGGCCCACCAAGGCAACCTGGCCTCCGGCCTCCACGGCAATGCAGTAGCCAGCCCTGGAAGCCCCAGCCCGGGCCGGCACCTGGGAGGGCCTGGATCCGTGATTCCCGGCAGCCCCAGCTTGGACCGGCACGCGGCCTATGGCGGCTATTCCACCCCTGAGGACCGGAGACCCACGCTGTCCCGGCAGAGCAGTGCCTCTGGTTACCAGGCTCCCTCTACGCCCTCCTTCCCTGTGTCCCCTGCCTACTACCCGGGCCTCAGCAGCCCCGTCACCTCCCCGTCGCCGGATCCGGCAGCCTTCCGGCAAGGGAGCCCGACGCCAGCCCTGCCCGAGAAGCGGAGGATGTCCGTGGGAGACCGAGCAGGCAGCCTCCCCAACTATGCCACTGTCAACGGGAAGGTGTCCTCCTCGCCTGTGGCCAGCGGCATGTCCAGCCCCAGTGGGGGCAGCACTGTCTCCTTCTCCCACACTTTGCCCGACTTCTCCAAGTACTCCATGCCAGGTGAGCCCCTCCTTCCGCCCCCGCCTCTGCCGTGGCACGTGGCCCACTGGGTAGGATGTCTGTGTCCATCTCTGTGCTGATGGCTCTTTGGCACACAACCAGGGGCGGCTCATTGACTTCTTGGCCTCAGTTTCCTTGTCTGTAAAATGGGAGTTGGAGGTGGCCTCAAAGTAAGTGGGCTAGGTGCGGGGGCAGTGATGAGGATGTGGGTGCCCATGAGGAGGAGGGGGAGGAGGAGGAGAAGGGGGAGGGGGAGGAGGATAATGATAGTGTTACTGTTATGATTATCATCGCTATCAGCTTAGCTTCTGCCACTCACTGAGCACATGCTGTGTGCCAGGCTCTGAGCCATGCGCTAGCTCTTTAATCCTCGTGGCCGCCTGGCAAAGTAGGTATTATTACCCCCATTTTATGCATGAACAAAGTGAGGCTTAGAGAGACTCCGTCATTTGTCCAGGGTCACACAGTTAGTATATGGCTTCCGATCTAGGCCCATTGGCCATAAAACTCACGCTCTCAAAGCATTATTGGAGTTGTCTTCTCCTGTTTCCACATTTATGATTTAGCAAAACTTTGAGAATCTGCCTTCCTAACCCGGACTGCCATCCCTTTGGCCTGCCCACAGCACTCAGTCCCCACCTTTTGATCCCACTGTGTGCACATCACTGTTAACATATCTGGCGGCCACGAGCACTGGGGGCTGAGGCCGAGGGCTGAGCATTTTCACTGGAGTCTGGTTTCTGCCGACCCGGCTTTGCTGAAGCTCATGCACGTCCGCACACTGATCTCTTTGCTCGTCACCAGAACTCGGCATCTTTGGCCTCCGCGTAGGGGGCTCAGTGTCTAAACACAAAGGTCAGGGCCTCCGCCAGACCTCGAATGTGCCTGTTGCAGAATGGCCCCGGAAGTCTGGGGCATTCGAGGAAGACTGAGAAGGTTTCAGGCAGCCCCGGGGTGGGCTCCTGCTGCCTAGATTCTCAGTGTGTCGCTCCCAGGTCCTGCCCCGAGCCTGCCAGGCAGGGGCATCGACAGTGACCCCGCACGCCCCTGCTTCCTGCTGCCCACTGGAGACGACCGGTTCCCAGCCCCTCTTCTTGGAGGATGGAAAACTTCTAGTAGTTGGGACATTTCCTGTTTCCCACCATCTTCCCTGCTTAAAATAGTCACTGCAGCCGCCTCTGACAGCTCGTTAGGCCCCAGCAGCCGCGGGGCCTGGGGCTTCAGAGCAGAGACAGGCAGCTTGCCGCAGTTGCTTGGCCCGGCTGCTTCACCCGCCCCTGCCCCGTGCGCAGCTGCCAGGAAAGGGAGCCGGCCTACCCCCTTGCTGTCCTCCAGAGGCCGATTCCAGGGGTCTAGCCCAGGGTTACTGACAAGTCAAAATTGACTGAACGCTGGACCCACAGTCTAACCCGGATCTCACCTCTGCACCCTCAGCTTTATAGCGTCGTTAGCACAGGCGTCCTCTGTTCTGGCTTCTTTCTAAAGGGGAGGAAACCTGGGGAATTGGAATGTTCCTTTCTTCCTCTCCCCCCACCTCCACCACCCCCCACCCCGCCTTTTTGTTTCTTGGGTGCCAAAAGATGAAGGAACGGCTTGGAGAGCAAGGGCCGCACATCCTAATACCCAGACAAAGATCAGGCAAAGCAGGCACTAAATGGGCACCTGTGTTTTCTTACCTGCGAAGATCTTACAGGAGCCTTTCTGTGAACCACCTGTGTGATTTGGGCGGGTCCCTCTCCCTCTCTCAACCTCACTTCCCTCGTTTGTAAAGTTGCGCGGTTATCCTGGGTGCTCTCTCTGAGCATCTTCCAGAACCTAATGCTCTGTAAAGCATCTCTGGTCTGCAAAGGGTCTGGGTGGGGGTCATTTGCCAGGAAAGTGGGGTATGTGACTCACAGTAGGTGGCCTCTAAGCCACCTCCTCCTCTGTTCCAGGGCAGGACTGATTTTTTTGTATGTGAATATGATGGAGAACATGGGCTCTTCATATAGGGCATGAGGAGGGGCTTGGGGAGAAGTGATGGAAATGTAGCTTTCTTCCCTCATCTGCAAGGTTGCTATGACAAAGTCGGGAAATTCAGCCAGTGGAGAAAGAGGCTAGCAGGTGGGGTGCGTTAGCCTGTGGAAGGGAAGCTGCAGGAAGGGTTTGGTCCAGATCTTCTGGAGAGAGGAGAGGATGGGGTGGAGGGAGGGCTTTCCTCAGCTCAGTGAGAATGCTGTGCCAGGCTTTTCCATCGGAGAGCAGCTCTGCGATGCACAGCGGCTGGCAGGAGACAGGGGAAGGATGGGCAAGCCACTCGAGGCCCCTTCCAGCAGGGCTCTGATGGTGTCGAGGACACTGCCTTTCTGTGCTAGTTTCCTATGGCTGCCGTAACAAAGTGCCACAGACTTGGTGGCTTAGAGAACAATTTGGTCTGTCATGGGCTGGAGGCTAGGAGTCCAAAATCAAGGTGTTGGCAGGCTCCTTCTGGAGGCTCGTGGGAGAATGTGTTCTAGGCTTACCTCTTAGCTTCTCGTGGTTGCTGGCACATCCTTGGTGTCCCCTGGCTTGTGGATGTGTCCCCCCAGCCTCTGCCTTCATCTTCACAACTGTCCCCATGGTCTCTGTGTCTCTCCTCCTCTTCTGACATGAACACCGGTCATATTGGATTGGGGCCCGCTCTGATCCAGCATGACCTCATCTTAACTTGAATCCACCTGCGGAGACCTATTTCCACATAAGGTCACATTCACAGGTACCTGGGGTTAGGGCTCCAACCTACCTTTTTAGGGGACACATTTCAACCCATAACACTGTTTTTCTGTCTCCGTCTCTCTTAGACAACAGCCCCGAGACACGGGCTAAAGTGAAGTTCGTCCAGGACACTTCCAAGTATTGGTACAAGCCTGAGATCTCCAGAGAGCAGGGTGAGTCCTAGGTGGCACCGAGGGTCCTGTGGTCCATCAGAGGTCACAGCTGGCTGCAGCCCACCATGTCTTCCTGGGCAGACTTACTCCTTTTTGCAGTACGGGGTGGACACAGAGGGGGGCTGGGATCAAGTTCAGACGGTAAGAGGCACCTCCTCGCGGTGAACTGTGGGGAGAGGAAGCATGGTTTGTAGACCTACGAAGGGTGCTTAAAAGTAGCAAAGTCTCAGGGTGCCTGGGTGGCTCAATTGGTTGAGCATCTGACTTCAGCTCAGGTCATGATCTCATGGCCCATGAGTTCGAGCCCTGCGTCGGGCTCTGTGCTGACAGCTCAGAGCCTGCAGCCTGCTTCAGATTCTGTGTCTCCCTCTCTCTCTGCCCCTTCTCCGCTCAAGCTCTGTCTCTCTCTGTCTCAAAAATAAAAATAAAACATTAAAAAAAAAAGGTAGCAAAGTCATGATTTTCCAAGCAAGGTAAAAGGCCAGCCAAGGTCATAGAACAAATCTTAGCTATGTGATGTGGAGAGTTTTGCACATTTTACAGGCAAAACAAAGCTGTGGTTGTGGGGATGGAGTGAGGTCCACCGGGCTCCCAGGGAAGGTCTGTGTGGATGTTAGACAGGTTTTGGAGACTATGGCCCAGGGCCCGGACCTCTTTCTGTAAATGCAGTTTCGGTGGAACACACTGTATCTCTTTGCTTCTGTATTGTTTGTGGCTGCTTTTGTGCTGCAATGGTAGAGACGAGTAGTTTGCAATAGAGACAGCATGACCTGTGAAGCCTGAAATAGTTACTACCTGGCTATTTATAGAAGATGTTTGCCAACTTTAGCATAGGAGGACCCTTAGGGGTGTTTAAATTCTAACTAAGGAGCGAGATTGGGTAGACCTGATGAGTCTTAAGCAAGGCCCGTGCCATCAGTTTCTTATTTGCTCTGGTCCCCTCATCCCTTCCAATCCCAGCCATCGCTCTCCTTAAGGACCAGGAGCCAGGGGCCTTCATCATCCGCGACAGCCACTCCTTCCGAGGGGCCTACGGGCTGGCCATGAAGGTATCATCTCCTCCTCCGACCGTCGTGCAGCAGAATAAAAAAGGTAACACCCTCCTCTCGAGCCAGGCTCTGGACCAGCACAGCCTCCTCCAAGCCTGAGGTGCCAGAGGGACTCAGGGCTGGACAGACCTATGGTTCTTGGGGGAGCTGGTGCCTGCTGAGTCAGACTCTTTGGAAGAATGAGTCTTGGGCCTGTTGATGGTTGGGGTCAGAGGACAGGGAAGCAGGATTATTGGAACTCTTGTTGTGTTTCCTTGAGCGGTGGTCTCTCCATTCCTGGGTTCTGGCTGTATTATCTTTCCAACCCTTTCTCCCGCCACAGAGCTGCATGTGGGGAAGGGATGAAGTGATGTTAGCAAGTGGTGGGAGGGCCCCATGAGAAGTGCTCAAACCTCATGTCTTTCTCTTTATTCCAGGGGACATGACCCACGAGCTGGTGAGACATTTCCTGATAGAGACTGGCCCCAGAGGAGTCAAGCTCAAGGGATGCCCCAATGAGCCAAACTTCGGTGAGCTGTTCCCCAACCCCATCTCCACAGTCCACCTGCCTAGAGTGTCTCAGGCTGTCCAGGTCCCCCTTGTCATAGATGCAGCAGAGGAAATGAACAGTGTGGCCTCCCGTCCTCTGTACTGTGGCTGATTCACTCTGCCAAATTCCTTTCTGCATTTGTCTCACCCCACTGAAATGCATTATCATTAGAATTTGAATAACAGCTGTAACAACTGCCTTTATCGACCACCTACTATGTGAAAGTCACTGTCTGGGAACCTTACATTACTTCTGGTCTCATAACAATCCTGCATGGGAGGTGTTATGGTCCCATTTACACATGAGGAAACGGAGGTTTGTAGAAGTTAGACTTACCCAAGAACACATAGCTAATAAGTGACTGAGCTGGGATTTGATCCCACGATTTCTCTGATACTTCTGCTGCACTGTCCTGAGAGGGCCCCAGTAGCCAGAGGGACTTAGGAGAAATGTTGGGAGGAGCTTTCTGGAAAGGACACCTTATGGCTGCTTAGAGCGAGCCGCTGGAAGCTTCTCCCTTAGATATTGCTAACAAGGAGGGAGTGGATTTTCAGTTTCATTGTGGGATGAGGGAGAGGTGGGTAATAAAGAAGCTGAAGATGACGGATAGTGGGCTGGGTGGTTGGGCTCCTCGGTGCCTGGGCCTGCTCCCAGTGGCACTGCTCCTGACATGCTGTCTCCCTCTGCAGGGTCTCTCTCTGCCCTGGTCTACCAGCATTCCATCATCCCACTGGCTCTGCCCTGTAAGCTGGTCATTCCAAACCGAGGTAGGAACGTGAGACTCCTTGCTCTCCAAGTACATCTTTGAGCTGGACTGCTGTTTGTGTCTGCTCTGCCAGCCGCTCCAGAACATGGGCCAGCATTGAGGACCTGGGTCATTTTGCCAATCTAGGGAAATTCAAAGCTACTCTCCTTTTTTTTTTTTTTTTTTTTTTTTTTTAAATCTCCTATTAAAAAAAGAAGGAAAAGTTCTTAAAAAAAACCTTAACTCCAGGAACACACATAATTGACTTTCCAGATTGTTCTGGAAAATTCTCCGGTGCCTTTAAGAAATTTTTTTGCGAATCCTCAGAATAAGCCCAGGGGGGAGGCACTAGAGGTAGGAGTCAGTTATGGGGAGGACTGTGTCTGGAGGATGAGATGGGCATCGGTGGGCAGGGCTGAAGGAAGGGGGAGGGGAAGGCAGATTTAGGTCATGGGGGTGCCCACATGTTGGAGGTTGGTGTGAATAAAGAGCAGGGAGCACACGCAGAGGAAGAGTGACTGGGTTCCTCATGGTGTGGGAAGAAAACAGGGCCAAGACGTCCTTGGAGTTTTAGTCTGCTTGGCTGACAGGGTGTTCTCTGACTGAGGGGACGTAGAGCTGATGGGAAGAGCAAGGCCTCTTGACTGTGGGAAGTACAAATGGAACCCACGAGCCTCAGGACATATAGGACATTGAGTGAGACACCAGGCCCAGCTTCTCTCAGAGAAGAGCTCCAGCTTTGGAGGCTGGCGGATGGACACCCAAGACTCGTCACCGCACAGGCTTCTGTTGCCCAGCCCCATGAATCAGGGCCCACCCAAGGGAAATTATGCTCAGCCCTGACCTTGAGGTCTAGGAACTGGAAACTGGGTACCTGGTCCCCATCCTCTTGGTCCCATTAGCAATGGGATATTCAGAAGTGTCTCTGGGACTTTCTTCCGGTTTCTCTTGGAGCTCTTGGGGTTGTGCCCATACACAAAACCCCTAATATTATTTCACAATTTCTGTGAATCCAACTCATTTCATTGAATTGCTACTAATAATTGGCCGACATTATTAATTTAAAAGTTCAAGTACAACTTAAGTAGCATTATTAAGCACAAAGTTGAGACACTAACTAAATTATAGTTCTACGAAACTTATGAAAGTAGTTTAGCAATTACAAAACTGTTTGACGTTTACATTATATAAACCAGTGCTTCTCAAAGTATGGTTCCCAGACCAGTGGCACCGGCACCCTGAGAACTTGTTAAAAATGCAGATATTCTCAAGCCCTCCAGTGGGGCTCAGCAACCTGTGTTTTAATCAGCCTGCACTCCAAAGCCTGAGAAACACTGGTACAGACAATACTCCGTTCTTAGTAATATCGAAATCACGACTGCGCTGTATTAGTGCTTTAGTGAATTGGGACATTTATCGATCTACACAAAGACACATCAATGCAAAATGACAACAGAGATGTCAGTTGCCACTTGAGGTCCTGCTTTATGCCAAGCACTGGGCTAACACTGTATATGGAACATCTCAAAAACCCAGCACAATGGGTACTGTCATCACAATCTCCATTTTATAGGTACTTGGCAGGTGCTGGGGTGAGGGTCTGCACCCCACACTGTTGGATTCCAGAGCTCTCAACCCATGTGCTAACTATCGACAGTCCTCACTGAATGTTCAGACTGGACACACACATGCCTATTGCCAGGGACTGTTACGAAAAGCGGTATCCATTGCACAAAGTATTTGCAGAGCTTGCCTGAGGCCCAGCCGAACTTGTGCTTCTTTCCAGCTCTAGAGTTTTAATTACCAGCTGAATTAAATTTTTGTCTCAGACCCCACAGATGAATCGAAAGATAGCTCAGGCCCTGCCAACTCAACCACTGACCTGCTGAAGCAAGGGGCAGGTAAGTGGCCACCCCAGACAGGATGCCCGCCCAGCCCTTTCCTTCTGCCTGCCCTGTCCCGTCCTGCAGACCCAGCTATTTCTGGGCAGTCCATGATTCTCTGTGCGGATGCCTTGGCCTGAGGCTGGCCTAACATTCATCTACTCCTCCCCCGAAGAGCTGAGCTGGGAGGTAATCCCCACCCACTCCACTCCCTGTGACTTCTCTTTGGGTGGGTTTATTCCAGCCTGCAACGTGCTCTTTGTCAACTCCGTGGACATGGAATCACTCACTGGGCCACAAGCCATCTCCAAAGCCACTTCTGAGACTCTGGCTGCTGACCCCACACCAGCTGCCACCATCGTTCACTTCAAAGTTTCTGCCCAGGGAATCACACTGACTGACAACCAGAGAAAGTAAGACTCTTCTACTTGCTTCCATACTGGGCTCTCCCCGCTGTGCCCCATCTGTCAATCTACTTACCCACCCACTTACCATTTGTACCTTGTACTCATCTGTCCACCTGTCCACCCGTCCACCTACCAACCTGTGCCTCCATCTGTCCACCTGTCATCCACCCACCTGTCCAGTCTTCCACCCACCCACCAATCCATCCACCCACCCACCCATCCATCTATCCATCCATCCATCCATCCATCCATCCATCCATCTGTCTTCCCTCCTACAAATATGCCTGCATAGGGTATACAGCCAGAAACACAACTCATGAAAGTGCCTGATTTCTAGAGCAGAGCCCTTGCTCTTGTGCTCTTCCTCCAGCTTCTTTCCTTCCTCTGTCACATCCCCTCATTGATCATTCTTCAGTACCAGTTTCTTCCTTCTTTTCCTAGTCACTAGCATTGGGGACATGCTTCAGTGACACATTTATGTCCCTGTGCATTGCTAAGATGAGCAGCCCAGGCCACCTTGCTCATAAGGGAGAGGCTGGGTTAACCCATGACAGCTGCAGAGGGTAGCCTGACGCCTGCAAGTGGAAAGTGGCAAAGGGTGGTCACGTGGATACTCATTCTCTGTGTATCTGGTATCTGTGCCACAGGCTCTTCTTCAGACGACACTACCCCCTCAACACTGTCACCTTCTGTGACCTGGATCCACAGGAGAGAAAGTAAGTCTCTTGTAGTCGCCTTCTCTTGCACCCATCTTCACAGCACTGAAGTCTGTGTGGGGGCATGTGTGGGCGTGGGTGTGCGTGTGGGTGTGTATTCACAGTTCAACCGGAAGATCCGCCTGTGTCTGTGAGACTGTCAGTAATTGCATTGGGTACTTTTTTGAGTTTTTCCCACCACAAATTTGGAGCCCCTCCCAGGGACTCAAATGCTTGCTTCCATGCCCCGTGCCATATCCTTGACCTTGAATCCGCTTCTCCTCTTCACACTCGGGAGAGCAGGCCACAGTGTTCTCTCCACCCTGAATGCCTCCCCCCGCGTGGTCTTTGGAGGCTCCCACCCCCCTGGAACAGGGTTTCCCTTGCTTTCCCCCTGCAGGTCTGGGCATGTGCAGGGCTGCGTTCTCGGGGGAGGAGTTGTGGTGGTTTACACTGTGGTATCTTTGTCTCCACAGGTGGATGAAGACAGAAGGAGGTGCCCCTGCTAAGTAAGTGTGGCTTCTCCCCCGACGCCAGCTGGCTGCTCCCTGGGCCGGGGGGGTGGGGGGTTGGTGGTTAGAATCTGGGACCAGGGGTAGGCAAAGGGCAACAAAGGCCTTTGTGCTCAGGTTACTCAGCTTTGGAGAAAAGCTTGGCCAGGCAGCCAGGTCTTTTGCCTTCTCTTGCCTCAAGGCCAGAGGCCCAGCCTCCAGTCTCCTCACCTTCCCTCTCCCAGGACCAGACCAGCAGAGATCTGAGAAAGTGGACAGAAAGCTGGGAGTTCTATTGGAGGCAGTGGTCATGGGGCAAGGCTTGTTTAAATGATCTTTCTGCCCCAGTCCTGGCTTCCTTGATTCCTACTCTTGCTCTTTTGGTGGGTTTCTGTGGATCCTGTGGCTGGGCCTCACCTCTTCATCAGAAGTTGGGAGCCCAGAAAGTCCACATTTCTTCTGGGATGGACCTAGGACCTTTTGGCTGATTCTTCCACCCCTTCAGCATTTCCCACGTGTCTGCAGGGCACTCGGCCCCAGGATAATTCAGACGGACCAGGAGGCTGACTCTGCCCTCAGGAGGCCTGATATTGGCCCAGTGGATAAGACAAATGCATAAACAGCCCTGACGTGCTGGAGTGGTTTTCAAACCGTGTTCCCGGGAACCCTAGGGTCTTCCGGTTGCAACTGAGCCATTATGAAGGAAGGAGAAACCCTGGCCTGAGAGGCAGTTATTGACCAGTATGGATCAGGGTTTTCTCAGTTTCACAAAACCTAAACAGGGTATAGCAATAATCTGAGTACTGAAGCTGGCCTATGGTCTGCAATTCCACATTTGACTTTGTATGGTTCATGCAAGCAGCCCCAATTTTTCTCCCTCATTGACTTTATAATAGGTAAATGTTTTGCTGTTGAATCGATATATTCATGGCCATAAATCCTGCTGTCACCTTCATGTATTTGGACTTCATGTAAGATTGCTTTAGAAAAGGAAAACCTTCCCTGTTAAAATTAAAACTGCTGTTGTAGTGACACATGAAGGGTACCAAGCACGAAGAAGAGCACATCTAGGCAGGGAGAGATTTGGGAAGGTTTGGGGAAAGAACTAATACTTTCAAATGGGTCTTAAAAGACAGCACATTTTGCACAGGTAGAAATGGGTGTGGGAGTAGGAGACAATTTCCAGGGGACAGGGAGGCAGGGCCACACCGATGGCAAGCTCCTGAGGGCAGGACTGCCTTCGTGGTATGGGAGGGGTGATAAATATTTGCCGAATGAAGAAATTCGAGGATGGAGGCAAGCAGGGGGAGAGTGAGGAGGAAGCACGGTGAGGCCCCCTGGGTCAGGGATGAATGGAGCTGAGCGTAGGCAGTCAGCACCGTGAACGCCCTTGGGAGCATCCAGAGGGGGATGCAGGGCACCTCTCCTTGCCCGAGGTTACATAAAGAATTAGCTGGAAGGAGCACGCAGGTGTCCAGCCTTCTTGAAGCTTGCCTTGTACCTACTTCAGCCTTCTTTGAGTTCCCAGGGTCGTTGGGTCTCTCAGTCTCGGACCCCAGCCAGGCAGGCCAGAACTTGGTGTTTAAGGGAGCTCGTGCTCATTCAGCACTGGGCCCCACTGTGGGGAGATGGGTCAGGGACAGAAGTGGGCTGGTCCCAGGCCTGGAAGTCATTCTCTTCATTCCGGAGCTGGTTTTGTGCTGAGCTTCCTGCTGACATGGCCTTGCTGGGCCAGGCGGAGCCCCAGGGAGCCTGTCTCAGAAGAAGGAGGGGTGCGCAAGGCGCCTCAGGCCCCATGTTTAAGGAGACACTTGTTCTCAGGTTCTTGCAAGTGCCCCTCCCTGCCTCGGGGCTGAGGTTTCCTGCCTGGATCCACTGCCCCAAGCAGAGAAAGGACTTGGCAGTTGTTGAACTGGCCCTGGGAGCCTCGGAGCTGAAGTAAACAGTAGGGCAGGGCAGGCGGGCCGTGTTTAGGCTGGTGAGGTTGGCTGGCTCTCCACCCCGGCAGAACCAGGCAGCCGGGGCTGGCTCGCTGTCATGCGGCAGCTTGGAGCCGCTCCCTCTGTCCGCCCTTACTGCCTTCCACTGCACCAAGGAGACTGAGCCAGCCTGGAAAGGGGGTCCTGGGGATTGGTCCGTGGACCCAGGTTACCCCTTCACTTGGGCAGGCCATTACCCCGGACTCTGGTCCAGCTGTTCCCAGACCCTGAAACAGAGTTGGGGAGAGCAAAGCTGTAGGAAGCCCAGTGTGTGTGTGTGTGTGTGTGTGTGTGTGTGTGTGTGTGTGTACATACGTGCGGTCGGTGGCAAGCAGGACCCAACTTTGCTAATTTTAGCTGTTGTGGTCCAGTCCTGGGGAGAGGGGTTTCCATCGGAATCTCCAGCTGTCCCGATTTCCCCATCTCGCTCTAATTAGCAACGTGCCGACTGGGAGGGGACCTGGGCTCACATTCTGTTCTCTGCTCATATTTTTAACTCTGTTTTGCACAGAGAATGCCAGGTCATTCCAGCCCTGGTGCGGGGAGTGGGGGGTAGGGAGGAACAGGTGTGGGGTCCTCTGTCCCCTCCCGTTCTCTGGAGCCCAGGAGAAGTGTGTGTGTGGGGGGGTGGTGGTGACCCCTTGTCCTTTTGTCTCCCTGACCCTCTCCTGGTGTCTGAGGCCAAGTGCTTTGACAGTCAGACAGCGTTTTATTCATGTGCTTCTGTGTTGTGTGAACAGTCAGGGAGGGGCGGGGCTGGGAAGGACCGAGAGAAGCTCGCCTAGGAATGTCCCCATTTTATTTTCGGTCTCCTCCCTGCCTTTTAGTGTCCAGTCTTGTCATTTGCCTCCAGCTCCGCCTCCCCCTGCCTCTCAAAGGGGAATCTCTGTGTACCTAAAACCAATGACCCTGTTATCTCCAGGACCTGGCTTTGGGGTGCGGGGTGGAAGGGAGAGAGGAACCCTCTCTCCTGTGCCCTGTGCCCCAGTCCTCATGTGCTGGGAGAGGCGGGAAGAGTGGCGAGAGACTTCAACCTGAGGAGAGCTTGCTCACGGGGGCAGCTCTCCAAGGCCTGGGGTCCGCTTCACGCCCGTCATCCCCTTCTCCTGCCCCTGCAGGCTCTTCGGCTTCGTGGCCCGGAAGCAGGGCAGCACCACCGACAACGCCTGCCACCTCTTCGCTGAGCTTGACCCCAACCAGCCCGCCTCCGCCATCGTCAACTTTGTCTCCAAGGTCATGCTGAGTGCCGGCCAGAAGAGATGAACGCCACCCCTCGCCCGGGGCCATGGCAGTGGGGACGGGGCATGTGGGGCGGGGACTCATGAATCCTGACCACCCTTGAATCCAGAAGGAGGACTTTGGGCCAATTTTGGAGAAGGAGAGAAGAAAGTGCAACGTGGGGAGGGGGAAGTGAATTGCAGAGGGGACGGGGGGGGGGAGAGAGAGAGAGCTAGAGAAAGAAAAAGATGGGGGAGGATAACTCGGATTCCCCTGGGTGGATGGATACTGCAGAGCCCCCAAAGCCTCCACCGCTAACCAGGTCCACCTGACCCCCCACCCCCTTCCAAGAGGCCGGGGCTCCTCAGGAGACAGACCAACTCCTTGAGGATCTATATTTTGGGAGTAAATGGAAAAGCTGTCTCCGTAACCCGACCGCTTTGCAAGGAGAAATCAAATTGAGAGAATCCTTTTCTGGCCACCTCTGGGGTAGATTGGCAAACCAAAAAGAGCCAGCATGGGCACCAAGTGGCAGAACTTTTGCCTGTGAGAGTACTGCAGACCTGAGGTCCCTGAGGTCTCTGGACTCTGCCTCCGATGTACAGTCTGTGTGGGTGTCTATATGGGGTATATACTGTGTCCACACCCACATCTTCACGTATTGATTTCCATGTGCCTCTCAGCCAGAGTTATAAATACATAGACTTGTGCGTGCCCCGTGTATTTGCACACGCATGTGCATACTGTCCAAAGAAGGTGAGAGTTGGGCGCGACAGGGCAGCAGGAGTATCCAAGATCACGGGATCGCAGACTCTCTCTCAGTCCCCACGCTTGCTCTCTAGCGGCCCTGGGTGCTGCCAGCACCTTCCCAGCAAAGACCCCCGCAGGAGTGGGGCTGGCCGCCCTGCAGCCTTAGCCCTGATCTGCCCCCACAGGGAGGCTGGACGCTTGGTTCGGGAGGTGCAGACGTACGTGTGCATAGTCTTGGGGAGGAGATCCCTCAAGGGGGTTGCTGGTTGAGCTCTGGGGGTCTTCTCAGAGGCGTGTGGCCCAGCAGCAGGTATGGGCAGGTGGCTCCGGCCAGCTCTGAGCCCTCAGCCCGTTCTTGGGTTTTGTGCCCCAGACCAGCCTTTCTTCAGATTTGCTTATCTGTTTGATGCCTTTTTGGGTGTCGGGGATCAAGCCTTCCTGCCCTGGTTTGTCCTTCAGGGTCTCTGTGTTGGAGCTCGTCCTGGGGAACCTGCTCCATGAGGCCCCGGGGGAGACACCCGATGGCCTTTCGTCCCCCCCTCTGCAGGTGATTCTGGGTCTGATTTTTACTGGGCTGCCCGGGCTGTCCTTGGCAGAGCTCCTGGGGCCGCTTCCTGTGCATCTACATGGCCTACCTACAATGCCAAAGCCTCGCTGTTCCCCCTCCTGGCATGGTTTCCCCAGCAGAGCCAAGCTGCCCGTGGAGCAGAGGGGCAAGGGAATGCATTTAGGTCAGAGGGCTGAGAGTCCATCTGGGCAATTCGAACCCCCCAGACCACCACCCAAGCACTCTAAGCCAGAGTAGAAAATTCACCGGGATTCCATTATTGAATGGCTTCTTAAGCCTATGGGGTTCCCTAGAGAGAGGCATTGTACTGATATATAAATATATATAATATATATGTGAGACATACTGACAGAATCTGTAAGCTAATAAAATATAAGAAAAGGTTAAAAAAAAGAATAGGTAAATTGACAAGAAGTATTTATTGTTTTCCCATATTGCTTTATTGCCTTCCCGGGCATAAACCAATTCCCGTCCCTTTTTTATGTATAAGTGAGGTCTGAACTGTAGGGGGCCTTTATCCTTGGAGCCATCAGGGGTCTCCTGGCCCTACTGTTGGCCTTCCCTAGACTCCGTCTGGGGCTCAGTGAGAAGGGGGTGCACACGTCCATTCCCTTCACCCCCTTGTTTTCTGGCAAGCCCGGGGCACAGCAGTCAGCTCCCAGAGATGAGGGGAGCTGCCCCCCTCACTGTGGGCCTGAACAAGTGGATGAGCCTGCGGGGGACAAGGGTGTGTGTGGCAGATGTGGGTGACAGGTGTGTCTTTTGCATTTTTTCTCCTCCAAGAAGCTGTACCTGTGTGGACATTCTGTTTCAGGGAGTTGGAGAGTGTCTGAAGGTAGGGAGCAGGCCCTTGCTTCCTAAAGAATACAACCTTGCACTTGGTGGCCGAGGTTCCTCCCAAGTGCTCTTCCTTCTGAGGCATTCAAGCCAGATACCCAGATCTCCCCCCTCCTCATTCCCTACATACCCCGACTCTCTTCCCAGATAGGAGATATCCCTTGCCCACTTCCTTTGTAAATATCTCAATCTCCTGCTGGACCTGGCCCCGGGACTCTCCCCTCCTGGCCTGGATGTCCTCTCTCCGCTTGAGGCCAGGTGGAGTGTAGACCCTTCGGCAGCCAGCCCCGGGCCGTCACACGTGCGTTCCCACTGCCCACCAGCAGCTCCCACCTCCCAGGCATGGCCAGCCCACCCCGCTCAGGCCTGAGCCTAGTGTGACCCTGGGAAGGACCGGGCATCCTGGGAAGCTGATCAGCTCACTCCCTCACATCCCTCTGGAAGGAGTGGGTTTCCAGAAAAATGATAGGGAAGGGTACCCCCGTCTCAAGGCGGCCCTACCTTTGGGTCAGACACTGGTTGGGAGCACACTGTGGCTCTCCCATGTCTCACAGGTTAGGTCTCTGTACCCATGCGTGCACGCGCACACACACACACACACACACACACACACACACACCCCACACCCCACAGCGCTGCGGTATATTCTTGCCAAAGATTTCCTTTAAGAGAAAGCACTTTTAATAATTATTGTTATTATTGTGTGAATGTCTATCCTTTCCTCTCCTCCTTCCCCCTCAACCCTTTTTGCTGTTACTGTTGAATCTGTGTGTCAGCCAGGAGAATGCTGTCTGGTCTTGAAACAGGCTGGCAGGGCAAGGGTCTGGGGGAAGTTGGCAAGGAAGAACGGGAGAGGCGGCGAAACAGTGACACAGACGCCAGGCAGGCTCAGGCCCCGCCCCCCTGCTCCAGCCAGGCGTCTGAAGCCGGCCTGGGGCCTGGGGCTGCCCTGCACAGTGTCTGGAGGGAAGAGGGCAGGGAGTTGACATCTGTCCGATTCAGGGAGAGGTCCAGGTGGCTCCCCACCCGTGGAACAGGAGGACAGGGCAGGGCATGGGAACAATGGAGAGGTGACCCCAGAGGGGAAATAGGAAGGAAGTGAGCTGTCTGGTCAACCTCCAGGGGTGACTGCAATGCTCCCGCCCTGCAGTCTTGGCACCCTGGTCCCCTTATCTAGCCAGGTGTTTGGGGGCCAATACACTGTGTCCTAGGCTAGGGAACGGCCTTTTGACCCCTATCTTTGTCGGAGTCTCTCCCTAGCAACTCTAAAAACGTGTGGATTCCTTCTCCTGTGGGTTTCGAGGACTCCCTGGGTGTGTCAGAGGCTGGCAGGATAGGGGTGGCGGGGCCTGGTGGCCGTGTGATCTGTAGGAGGCAGCAGCCAGCTGGACAAGCGTGATCCTTATAAAGGGCACTCAGGACGGGGGGGGGGGTACTCTGATGCGCCACAGCTGAGGTCAGGGAGGCTCCCCCGCCATCCAGGGGGTGTGGAGGTGTCTGTAAGCAGAACAGGGATAGGCCCAGGGCATTTGCTCACCGTCCCTGCCTCCTGGCTCTCCCCCGCTTCTTCGGACTGTCTCAACTTCAGGATTGGGGGAGGTCAAGTGGGTCCATGCCCCGTCCAAGGGCTGCCTCCCGCCCCTACGTCTCCCCACACTTGGGTTCCTTGGAGAGGTTGGGGGCAGAGTCCCAGAGCCACTCTTCACCCAGGCCCAGGCCCCAGGGTCCTGAGACTGGAGCTCCTGGCTGGTGTTACACGGGGCGGGTGCATACACGTGCGTGTGCAAGTGTGGGTGTATATGTGTACATATTTTGCTGGTCTCTAGGGAACACGGGGTTAGGGTCAAAGGCAGCGAATGAGCTATGGGATGTCAAAGTCAGTATCACCCAGCAGTGAAAGGAATCAGGAGGGCCCCGATCGCTAGATTGTCAGTATTGTTGGTGAGGACTGGCTACACGGGGTGCTCCCTCCCGACTCCTCTGTCCTCAGACGCCCAGCATGTTTGAGGACTTCCGTTTATGTCCCATACCTGGGCTCTTCTCAGCAGCGAGGTAATTGCAGAGGAATGTCCCCAGTTTGTTTTCTAATCAGTGTTAAACAGTTTGAGACTCTCCTGTGTGTCCGTGTTCGGTTTGTGCGTGAGACTGAGCACATGTGTGTGTGTGCACGCCATGTTTCCCCATTTTCTCTCTTCCCTCCGACACGCCATTCGAAACAAATGTAAGAAATTCCTTGCCACCCCCTCCCCGCCTCCCAGGCCCTCTGCAGGAGAAACAGTAACTTGGCATCCTCCCCGTCCCCTGGCTGTGTATTTATATAGATGGAAATATCCTTTCTATTTTGTATCATCGTGCCTATAACCTCCGCCACCTTGTATAAACCCTGACCTGTGCTCCTTGCCCTGGATATGAATGTATTTTACACCAATGCTGGCCCGCTCCTGTACAGCTGCTTTGTTTCTTTGCGACCCATTGTATGGCTTTATAAATGGTAAAGCGAAAGAAAAAGTCTGTGCCTTTATCTAACTGCGTTTTTCGGGAAGGGGTCTGCTGCGTCTTGGTGAGCATGAAGGGGGCCTCACCCAGGCTCCGGGTATGGGGTGGGCTTCAGGGATGCCTCTGGCATATGGCTCACCTGTAATTCTCCCAGCAGCGTCCCCACCATCTAGGTCTTGGTTCTGATTGCCACTGAGTTTTTCATCTGGGTTCTTTCAGTTAGGAGAGAAACTCAAACTGTTTTTTTTTTTAAATTTTTAACATTTATTCATTTTTGAGAGATGGAGAGAGACAGAGCAAGAGTGGGGCAGGGGCAGACAGAGAGGGAGACACAGAATTCAAAGCAGGCTCCAGGCTCTGAGCTGTCAGCACAGAGCCCGGACGCAGGGCTCGAACTCATGAATGGTGAGATCACGACCTGAGCCGAAGTCGGACGCTTAACCCACGGAGCCACCCAGGTGCCCCTCAAACTGGTTTAAGAAAAAAAAAAAAAGAATGTATTGGCCCACGTGACCAAGAAGTGAGGCACCACTGGTCCAGCAGCTCGAACGGTGGAATGGGGAATTCAGCTCCATCACTTGGTTCTGAGTTGGCTTAATTTTTGGACAGCCTCTATCCCTGGGGTGGCCCCACGGATGCTCCAGGATACGGCCACTCGGTGCTACCAGTTTGCATCCTTCCAGTGCAGCAGCCCCTGTAGAGAGCTCTTTTCTCCCAATATTTCAAGCAAGTATTAGATGCTGGGATGAATGCTCTTAGGCTCTGATAGACCCTGCTTGGGTCATAATGACTAACTCCGAACCAACCAGTTTATCTGGAGCTGGTTCACAGGACTGCTTCTGGAACATTCTGGTCCATGGGGACAGCAGGTAGGTGTCGTGACGTCAAAGTGATGAGAACAAGGCTGTGAGAGGTCATGTAGCTTCTGACAGGCAGATCATGTAGCAAACCTGCTAAGTGCCAGAGACAACATTGAGCACGTATGCGTATTTTCTCATGCACCTGCACCCAGTGAGATAAGGGCCGTCCTTGTCCTCAGTTTACAGAGAAAGAAACCGAGCTTCAAAAACGTTGAGAGATTGCACAAAATCACAAAGCTGATAATTGGCAGAGCTGGGCTGTGAACCCTGAAGGGTCCATGCGTTTCTTAGCTCACATCTCTCTTCCTCTGCTGTTGGGGTTTTGTTTAGGAGGGAAAGACAGACTCTGATGAGTGATGGGCAGGCAGGAGACCAAACTGCTGGCATTGGTCCGACGGGGAGCTCGGGAGGCTGGGTGGTCTGGCTGGCTTCCCACGGAGGGGACCAGGGCTCCACATGTGTGAGCAGGGAGGGCACCCTCTGATGCCACCCCGCTCTGGAGGGATGTGGATACTTTAGGCTGGGCCTGGGGCAGGGGATGAGAGAGACAGAGGAGAGGGACAGGCTGAGGTTGCCTGGCTTTGAGGGGACCAAACAGGGGGGCAGGGTGGGGGCCGGCCCTGGGGAGGAGGAACTGGACTGGGGCTGCAGCAGGAGGGTCTGGGGTAGGGAGGTGAGCGCTCCTCATACCCCTTATTACACTGACGACTCTTCATTCCTTATGCGAGTGTGGCCCCTGCACTGTCAGCATCGGCATCACCCGGGAGCTTGTTAGAAAGGCAGAACCTTGATCACCACCCCAGACCTGCAGATCAGAATCTGCATGCTAACAAGACCCTCAAGAAATCCACACATGCACCGAAGTCTGAGCAGCCCGGCCGAGTGTCACACAGCTGGGACTCAAACCCAGGGGCCGAGATGCTCCGTGCACGGCTTGCCTCAGCACCACCCGAGCCGTTAGGATGGTGACCGCTCTTGTCTGGGTCTCCAGTGGAGACCAGCGGTCCTAGGCGTCACCTCACAGTCCCATCCTGCTGACCGGAGTGTGGAGTCTCTGCAGCCCGGCGCTGGCCGGGGCTAGGAAGGGGCAGCGCCCAGGCCTGGAACTCAGTACCCTGGTTGTTCCAGGTGTTCCGAGCGTTGGCAGAGTCCAGCCGTGGAAGAGGCAGGAACATCAGCGGAAGGGCAGGAGGGGCAGAGGGATGGGGTTGGGGGCCAGAGAAGAGGAGTCTCTCACTTGGCCTCAAACTTGGCTGAAAAGTCCCAAAGCCTGGGTCACACCCTGAGATCCCAAGTGAATCTGTCTGAGGTCCAGCGGGGGCACTGGAATTTTTCACCTCTCTCCAGAACCACTGTGGCAGACCTTTCTTCGTGCGGAATCCTCTGTGGCAGGTGTGTGTGCCCACGGGCAGAAAGACAGACAGAGGCACCTGCCCTGGAGAACGGCCCAGAGGAGGGCCAGAGTAGGAAGAAGTCCTCTCTGGATTGGCTTGGATGTCCCCATGGCCCCCTTCCCCATGTGCCCCCTTGTCCCCTTGGGAGCTGAGCCCAAATGTCCCTCCTCCTGCCCCAGCCCCCAACCAGCCTGAGGCAGAACTCGTTGAAGGAGAAGCTGTCTTAGTCTCTCCGGGGCCATGCCCAGGCCCTCTGGATGTGAGTGGGAAGGGAAGGGCCTGGGAAATCCGGTCCAGCGGCTCTGAAATGTCTCCTCATGGGCATAAAATTCTGCCTTCCTCTTTTAAAGAGCTGGATTGTCCTCATTCGTTGGCGAAAATGACTATTCGTCTCAGGAGTTTCTAAGCAACTCAAAGTATGGAAAGGATCTAGCTGGTTCTAAACAACGGACAGTAGGTGTGGGACCAAATGCACCTGTGTGTGGGGGTGGGGTGGGGTGCATGCACACACCCACATACACGCACACACACATACACACAAAAACCTAGCCTGTTGGGTTGCACAGTGTCTCCTTTGCGACCTCCTTCCCGCCCACCTTCTGGTGTGGAGACTCCGTCCCAGGGGTATCAGGCCAGCAAGGGGGCAGGGCTGCTCCCACAGCGAGCTGACCCCTGGCTGTGCTAATCAGCAGAGTGGCACAGTCAGAGGACAGGGACAGCACCCGTACCCCCCTGAGTTCCACAGGTCAGGCCAGGGGCCCGGTGCACAGTGGACTCAGGACGTGGGCAAGCAGGAGTGGGTGGAAAGGGCCAGTGGGCTGCAGCCTCGAGGAGCCTCGAGGAGCCTCGGGACTGGCACAGCTTGGCTTGGAGCAGTGGAGACACGGGGAGGCCGAGATGCTGGCTGGCTGTGTCCTGTGGCCTCCCGGGGACAAGGGAGCCCGCACCGTCACAGGTGGGGGCTGCTGGGAGCCCAGAAGGGGGAGGAGCTACTGGCAAGTGTGCTCTGGGACCAGTGAGCTCCCGTCTCTGCAAGTGCTGGAGTGTGGACTGCCTCCATCCCGGATGTGGCCGCGGGCACAGCCTAGGAAAGGCCTCTCTTCCAGCCCGATCTGGGCATCTGGGAAGACCAGGCCAGGCCTTGGGACTAGAGATGAGCCTTGTCCAGTGTAACCTGTCAAGGGAGCGCGGGTCTCCGAAGCAGGCATGGCTGGGCGTGGTTCTGGTTTTGCTAGGACTTCGGGAAAGTTTTTTTTCCCTCTCTGGGCCCCAGTTTCCTCATCTGTAAAATGGGAGAGCGCCTACCCCGAGGGGCGGGTGTGCAGATGAACTAGAGTCTGCTGCCGGGCTGTAGGGCCTTAAGGAATATGCATCTGCGTTCCTCTTCCTGTGCCTCTGGCCTCCTCCACACCATTCCTCAGGCCTCGGGAGACGCTTGGCTGCAGAAAGGACTCGTAGCTGAGAGCCTCCCCAACGATATTGATCTAGCTGGCTCCTGACTCCAGACCACATGCCTGCGGTGGGGGTGGTACGGCCGCCTCCACGTCTCTGGCTTTTATGGGGTTTAAAGATCATCTCTGGCCATCGAGACACGATGTCCGGGCTCTGGACCCCTCCTCTCAGCCCCCGTTCCATTCCCTGACTCCTGGGTTGGTCCTGAAAAACCAGGGGGTGCTTGCAAGGTCATCGGCCCCTGGCCTCCCCCAGCCTCGTATCCTGCATGAGTAGAATCTGACCTGGAGCACCATCACCCCTCCCTCAGGGGACTCGGGCTGGTTGGGGACATCAGGAGCAGAGCTGCATGGGGCAGGGGTCCTCGAGGAAGGCAGGAGACCACCAGGGAGAGAAGGAGAAAATCTCACAGACACGGAGCTCTAGAGCTGGTGGAGACCTCAGGGTAAGTCAATCAGTCAATGAATTCACCAGATATTTATTGAGTACCTACTATGTGCAGGCATTGTGCTTGGCATTGAGCAATACTGGTGTGTTTGCTTCTCTTGCAGCACCTGGGTCTAATGACAGCACGGAAGGGAGAGTGGGGGGAACATAAAGAAGCAGCTAATATATAATTACAGCGTGACAAGTGCCCCAGAGGACAGGCACATCATGCAGTAAGAGTTTGTGAACAGATTCTGATGGTCTGGGGAGAGCACAGAAGGGGTCCCCCAGGAAGTGACGTTAGGGTCCACAGAGTGAGCAGGAGTCGATTGGGTAAAAAGGAGAGAAAAGATATTTCAGGCAGAGGGAACAGCACATGCCAAGGTCCAGGGGCAGGAGGGACATAGTCTGCCCGAACCTCACGTGCCTCCTCTGGGCAGCGTGTTTTGCAGTTTTAATTTCATATTCAGTGGAAGGCCAGATAGAAAAGGGGTTAAGCGCACAGGCTGTGGTGTCACGGTTCAGATTCTGCTCCATTCCTACTAGCTGTGTGACCCTGAGCACGTGGCTTGACCTCGCTATGCCTCTGTTTCCACATCTGCCAGGGCGGGATGATAGTGGTGTTATCCGACTTCGGGGGTTGGTGTAGGAGTCGAGAGTCTCCACCTGTACAAACATTTTAGGGCAGCACTCGGCAAACAGTAAATACTCAATAATGTCGGCTCTGTTTATTATCTACTTGATTCCCTCCCCGCTGCCCCCCTCACTAGGCTATGAAGTCCTTAAGAGCAAGGACCCAGCTCCGTACCTGGAGCCCCGGCACAGTGTCGGGCATGTGGGAGGCCGTCTCCTCATGTTTGTGGAAAGAGTGAGGCAACTGCAAGGTCAGCGTAGCCCAAGGGAGCTGATGGGGGGTGGGGAGGGTCAGGAGGTTGGACTAGAAGAGGGTGGGTGAGTTTGGCAGGGCGCATTTGGTCACGTGAAGGGTTTGGTGTTTGTTGTAAGAACAGTAGACGGTTTTGAAAATTCTCCATCATGAGAGTGGTGGGAACAGATTAGCGTTTTGCAAAGACGACTGGGCTGTCTGTTCCAACATCTGTTGAATGCCAGTTATATGTTAGATAATATAGTCGATGTTATCTAACTTATTTATAAAACGACCCCAGGAAACAGGTTATATGTAGGTAAGGACACTAAAGCTTGGGAGATTAGTTTGCCCAAGATCTCAAAGCTGGAAAATGCTACAGAAATGGATTCAAGATCCCTTAGGACATTGACTCAGCTTCTATAACAGATTCCACATTACCAAACACTTAAATGTGCTAGGAGTCCCCCCCACCCCGCCCCGAGGTAAAGGCTCCAACTCATACTGAAGCTCTACTGATGAAGTTGTCGAGGAAATACAGGTCCTTCAGTTTTGTTATATGTGGTCCAGAAAGGTGGCTCCAGCTCCTGCCATTGCAGCTGCATTCCAGTTAGTGGAAAGCAGAGACAGAGGAAGAGCAGATCATGTCCTTCTCTTTAAGGACACAGTCCATTGTTTGCATCGTATACATTGTTTCTGCTCAGACTGCCACCGCCCAGACCATCACCTGCCCTCAAGGAGCTGCTGGGAGATATTACTTTGATGCTGTGCCACCAAGAGCCCAATGAGTTCTGGGGACTCATTAGTAAAGGAAGAAGAGGAGAGTGGGTGTTGGGCGTAGCCGCTGGTTTCTGGCTCACACTCCAGGGCCAGTGGGAAGGAGATCCCCTCTGTGGCTCCAGAAGCAGGAGGTGAGGGCCTACACTATGCTTCTTTCTGGGGCCACACTGGGCATGCTCAATGGCTAGGCCTGGAAAACAAACACTGATCCAATGCAGGGGCTTTGAAGTATGGTTAGAAGGATAACACAGAGTTGAGGGACAGGTGAGGAGTTTGGGGCTGGATGCGTTGAGGGAAGTAGCCGAGGGACTTCCGGGTGGAAATGTTCACTGGGCACTTAGAAGTGAAGGGCCAAGGTCCTGAATTTACAGTGATATCATGTGGGGTAGCTGCACGGCTCAGTGGTCCTCTTTCCTGGGAAGGCCATGACATACGGGGGTGACCCCCAGTAGTCATGTCTGTGCATTGGGTTACCCCGACTGCTTCCTCCCAGTTATACAGCAGGCTGGTCCAGGGGCGAGTATGTGACTTAAGGTGGGGCAGTGCAAGCTCCTCCTTGAACCAGAGAAAGGAGAAAAGAAAGGGCCCGGGTCTGGGGTGGGTGACTGTATGAACTTCTAGACAGTACCTCCAGCGAGGTGACAAGATGCAAGAGGAGGGCGGTCCTGCGTCTCAGTACAGAGGACAGGGACCAGGGCAGCAGGACAGAGGTCCCTGTGTCTCAGGTGTGGTTCAGAAACTGCAGAGAGCAGCCTCATTGGGGCCACGCAGCCCAGATGATGCCGCGGCCCTACCTAAGGTTCAAGTACTGGGCGCCCCGAAGTTCCTCGCTACTTTAGCGGACAGGGTTATGTGATGGAGAAAATAATCTGAGTCGTGAAAATCTTGTCATGCATTTGTGGGGTGAGATTCATGCTGATCTAAAGGCATCGTAGAGAGAGGAGGGTCATGAGTGGGACCGGGGCACATGGGTGTGTGGGGCGGAAGCAGAGGAAGAGGGTCCTGTGAAGAGGACGGAGGTCTCAGAACGGGAGGAAGATCTCATGTGTTAGTAGGCAAAGGGGCGAGAGTTTCTAGGGAGAAATGGCTGATCAACAGTCCAGCCATCCCCCTTCGGATCAAGTCGCATGAGCCCTGGAAGGTCATTGAATTAGACCGTGAGGCCTTGTTTCTTCCTTTGGGGAAAGAGTGACCACAGAGCGTGGGGGCACAGGGTTGAGCAAGTGGCTTAGCACGGTGTCTGACTCAAAAGGGCGCAGGATAATCCCAGAACTGGTGACTCCATGAGTGACCAGGAGGTGGAGAGAGACAGCAGGTGCGGGCAGCTCTTTCAAAAACCCTGACTTCTACCCACCGTAATTCGCTTCTTGTCCTGGGCTTTGCTCTCTGCTCTCAGGTGGTCCACCTGCTTTCAGGTTGGCCTAGCTTCCACCTGCTTAGCACAGGGCAGAGGCCGGGAAAGGAGGTGATTTGTCCTGGAAATCCGAAGCCTCCTTGGGGTGGCCTTGCAGAAGGAGCTGACACCTAATCTCGATCTTTCCCGCAGCAGTATCAGCAGGTGTCAGCTGGGGAGGGAGAAGCCTTCTCTGAATGACGCTCCTTCAGAGGACTAGAACCAGCCGGACTCTATCCCAAGTGGAGATAAGGGAGGTGAAAATCAGGTGAGAGCCGGCTGCCTTTGTGTCTTGGCTTCGCATTACAGCCTCTCCCCGCACTTCTTCCTCTCCACTCCCTGCTCCCGGAGCGCTGATAACCCAAAGCCTGGATTGGTATTGAGGAGGCTGGCAGCAGGTGCACGAGGCGGACGCCAGAGCAGGGTGTCCGGGCTCTGCAGGGCCAGGCGGGAGGAGGCCCAGGGAGATGTTACGTCTCAAGTTTCCCCCCTCAGGGCCCTCTCTCCCTTCCTTCTTTTCTCGTTCATCCCCTTCCTAGCTGCTCTTTCCCGCTGCCTTCCCGGTTCCCTTCGGTTCAGTCCCCCTCACTGCCCATCTCATTGCTCTTTCTCTGTCCCCCAGGGAGCCTCCCCTCGCCCCACCCCCCCGCCCCTCAAGGGGGCCGGTAGACCGGCTGCAACTACCCGCTGTGGTCTTTCCCGGTGGATGGACCAGGGACCTCAGAAAACAGGAGGGGCCTAGGCATGCGTGGGGGACGAAGGGGGGCTCTGGAAGTCCAGAAGGGGCTGCGATTCTGTGATCTGAACTTTTCTCCTCCAGCCTTAGGGTCTGACCGTGGCCCGCTTCCCAGTGGAGTCCCTGGCCTAAGGCTCCCTCCAGCGGCCAATAGGGGTACTGCAGGCACTCTTGGCCGTGGTCACTGAGGCCTCAGGCTGAGCCAGCTTCCAAGGGCCTGAGAGGCCCAGTTAACTGAGAGCTGGAAGCCGAGAGTAGTTGGGCACTTAGACGCAGACTGTTTATTAAAAGCTCTAGGGCAGTGGCGGGGACATAGATCTGGAGGCCCCTGGAGGTTTCATCATTAATCACCCTTCCTGGCAGATCAGAACTGGTCTCGATCTTCTTTTTATTGATTTATTAAAAAAATTTTTAAAAAATATTTATGTATGTTTGACAGAGAGAGAGAGATAGCTCTGTGAGCAGGGGAGGGGAGGAGAGAGAGGGAGACACAGAATCTGAAGTAGGCTCCAGGCTGTCAGCACAGAGCCTGATGTGGGGCTTGAACTCACCGACTGAGATCATGAGCTGAGCTGAAGTCGGACGCTTACCCGACTGAGCCACCCAGCTGCCCCTGAGCCATTCAGGTGCCCCCCAGATCTTCTTAAGGGCCTGCTTGGGGATGGGGCCCGAGGTCCTGCAGGTGGCCCGTGGTGGCAGGAACTGAGGCCCTGAGGCTACTGAGGCCACAGTGTGTGGCTCGGTGGAGGGGCACTGAACTAGCAGCCAGGAGATCTGGGTACACTGGGGCTGGCCAGGAGAATTCCCCTCTGAAATCTCTGTGTCCTTTTCTCTAACATGGGTCTCTGGGCCAGACGATGTCTCTGGGTACCTTATCACAGCCCTGCATGACCCGACTCTCTGGGTTTGCAAGGCTGGTCAGCCCATCGTCCTGCCGCCGGCCTGCTGTTCTCCCTCGCCAAGCTGGCAGGCCGGGCCGGGGTCTCTCCTAGGCAAGCAATGAAGAGTTTGGTTCCACTTGTCCTTAGGAATGACCCGACACTCTGTAGCTTCTTTTTTGCTCACGCTTGTGCCTCGGCCTTCAGTGCGAGCAGGTTTCTGCAGGGTCCAGCTCCTACGGAGGTGGAAAACAGCTGCTTCCTGTTCTCAGGGCCCTGGGTCTAGGAACCCGGAATGCAGGTGCCTGCATTCCCTGGACTTGGTAATTCACTTCCCCCCTCTTCAAAGTCAGGGACCCCCCATGAGACTGAGTGTGAACATCCACCTTTCCCTCGAAGACTCCCAGGCCACCGGTCTCACCCACCTGTCCCAGGTCTTTATGAAAGAGAAGCTGAATCTGACAAAAAATAAAAATGAAGAAGTTGAATAGACCTCTTTCCCCCCCGAAAAGGAGTGATGGGGGCAACTTGGCAGAGGCAGGACTGAAGCTGATACCCCAGCTGAAAAACAAAGATGAGACAACAATTTCGACAACCTGCACGTGGAACAGGGAGGCAAAGCACATGGTGGGGTAAGGGGGGAGAGGGAGCCCGAAAGTCCTTCCGGTCTGCTCTGCTCCTGCCCAGCCCCCGATTCCAGGCCAGTTATTTGACCAGTCTGTGCTTCAGTTTCCTTGTTTGTAACACAGGACAGTAATGATAAAGCTACATACATAGCAGTGGTCCTTTATGTAGGATGTCTAGTTTGATGTTGACATGGAATATTGGGAGGGAAGTTTATTTATTGACTGCCTGCAATGTGTGAGGTACATAGGATCTCATTTATAGTAAATTCAGCCAGGTGGCCATTATCGCCCCCATTTCACAGATAAACAAACCAAGGCTCAGAGAAGTGATAATTCAATTAAGAGCCGATCTAAGGATTTGAACTCACATCTGTCTGTTTCCAAAAACTTATCCAGGAAGGTATAGATGGGGTGGAGGCAGGAGCCTACTGAGGGTAGGGTCCGGAGAAGGCAGAAGTCCTTGTGAGACCAGAGAAGAACAAGACAGGAGAGATGGAGGTAGTGAGGGAAGCAGCAAGGGACAGGCCTAGAGAGAAGAGGGCTCAGGGCTCATGAGAGCTGGTGATCCCTCATTTCAATGTGCCCTTTGTAAGCAAGACAGCTGAGGTCAGAGAGGGGAAGGGACTTTCCGTAGGTCACTTGACCTCTTAGAGCATGGCTGGTCCAAAGGTCCAATGATTGAGAACCTAGAACCATCGCCAAGAGTCTGAGAAGGCCAGACGTAGTCTGCAGGATGCGTTTGGGGGAGAATCCAGGGCCTGGCCATGGGTGGCACAGGGAAACAGGACCGCAGAGGGCAGCAGTGACACCCTGGGAGAGGAGGTGGGTGTGGTGAGAAGACTGAGGGTCAACGTGGGGCCTTCCTTTCCAGCCAGAGCTGGGAAGGCCCTGAGACAGGACTGGAGGGGTCACTTGCCCTGACTCTGGAGGGGCTGGGCATGCTCCTGGGCTTAACAGGAGAAAGTCTCAGGGCAATCCAGGGAAGGAGGGAGAGAGAAGCCACAGAGAAGCAGCTCACGGCCAAGGACATCATGGTTAGAATCTGAGTCCGTTGGACATCCAGCTGTGGCCACGAGGCCAGTCATCTGGTCCAGAATCCCCTCCCTCCTTTAGGAGGGGAAGTGGGCATTCTGTCTCTTCCTGCCTCCCCTGGTCCTGGGGAAAGGGTTGATTTTAGGCTGTAGAGGCATTGGAAGGGGGATGTTGCCCCCTTGTGGCCATGGTGGTGGTATTATGAGGCCAAGGCTGGAGGAAGGGCTCCAGGCAGCCAGCTGGATGTCAAGGTTGAAACACTTTTGAGTTCCTCCTATGTGGCAGGCTCCCTTTGTGAGAGATGTTCAGGAGTAGGGCTCATGCGAGACGGTGGTGGCTTTCAGGCTTCAGTGCTGTGAGTGGTTTTCTCAAGAGCGAATTTGGGGCTCTAAGGGGCCCAGGCACGTTACAACAGCAGGAGTGGCAAGGATTAGAAGGACAACGGGGCACGTGGTGAGCTGTCCGCATAAACCAGGCCCCGTGTTAGGCGCCGAGGACGCAGACCTGGACCATGGCCTCCATCTATGCAGGACCCAGGCGAGAGACCAGCTGACCATCGCACAGCCTTCTCCGGGATGGGGGGACACGGGGTCGGGGCATAACCATTTCTCTATGGGGCAGTTTCCGAGTGATATCCTGGCCTCTCTCCTTACCCCTGTGTCTTTTTCATGTCAGGAGGAGGGACTCATCAGGTCGGGGGGTCTGGGAGGAGAAAGGGAGCTCGTCTACCTGTCTCTGCCCCCTCAGGGCTGGCACACTGCTAGGATGTTGACATGTCCCATGTGGCTGGGCATCTGTGTGCGGGGGCCCCGTGGTTGTCCAACACAGCTCAGCTTTGGGATTGGGGGGGGGGGTCTCATTTCGAGTGACATATGAGCAAGTTACGGTGGCCACGGGCCTGAAGTCACATTCTCCAATCAGCTCTGTCAGTAACGTTTTGATCTTCGTCTTCCTGACTTCAGGTCAGTTGATTGTTTCTGAATTCGGGTGTGGGAAGAGGAGGTTATTTATTATTTCTCTAAAGCCCACGACCAGTGGTTCTCAGCCAGCGGTGACTGCCCTGGTGACTGCTGTCACAGTCGAGGGTGGACCCCTTCTCCTGGTATCCAGTGGGGAGAGGCGAGGGATGCTAAAAAGGAAAAAAATCCTAACACACTCAAGACGGACCCTCAGGACAAAACGTATTCAGCCCAAATGTCAATAGTGCGGGGGTTGATAAGCCCCGACCGAAGGCATAGAAGGTTATGAGAAAGTACAGTAGAGGTGCCCAATTCGGCCTTTTGCAGGGGGAGGCTGTGTGCAGTGGGAGTTGAAAGAAGGCTTCTGGAAGGAGGTACTATCTGACTTGGGTTTGAAATATAAGTTGGAGATTTCTGTGCAGATCAGGGGTGTGCGAGTCAGACATGTGGAGGAATGTCCAGGCAGCGGGAACAGAGTGGATGAAGGCATGGAGGCAGACAGGCCGTGGTGCATCTGTACGGGGAATCAGTGCTTGGTGCATGAGCACAGCTGGGGCAGGCAGATCAGGCTGCGGAGGCGGGTGGGGTGGAGCACGGAAGGCTTTGCACGCCTTGCGGTGGACCGCCTTCTCATAAAGTATAGAGAAACACAAAATACACTTAGAAAAGTGTACAACACACAAGTGTGTGTCAATGTGGAGCTCAATAAATTATCAATCATAGGGTGCTTTCCCCACCATTGGCTACTATAAATAAAGCTCTATAAGCATTTTTGTACTTGTCTCTTGGGGTTCATTCTTATGAATCTCTTTTTGGGTAGAAGCCTATTAACAGAACGGCATGGTCACGGTGTATGCCTATGTTCAGGTTCAGTTGGTATCGTCAGACAATTTCCCTAAGTTCTTGCAGGAATCCACACTCCTAACCAATAGTGCCAGAGAGTTCCCACTGCTCTCCTTCACCAGCATTTCATACGGACACCTTCTTAAATGTCAGCTCCCCTGGGATACCTGTAATGGCAGATGTGTGTGTGTGTGTGTGTGTGTGTGCGCGTGCGCGTGCCTGTGTTTAAAATAATGTTTATTGACACATAATTTGTATATAGCAAAATTCACTATTGTAAGTCTACAGGTCTATGAGTTTTCACTAACCTATACACTTTTGTAAGAAAAACACACACTATTTCCATCACCCCCCGCACCCCCCAAAGATCCCTGCTCCTCTTTGCGGTTAATGTCTCTATTACCCCCAGTACCTGGGAACCATGGATCTATTTTCTGTCTTTATAGTTTTGCCTCTTCCAGAATGCCGTGTCAATGGAAGTGTAAGGCAAGTGGCCTTTTGAGTTTGGCTACTGTCACTTAGCAATATGTTTCTGAGATTCATCCAAACTTGTTGCATGGACGAACAGATGGGTAATTTCAAAAGTGAGATGGAAACTATAGGAAAAAATCTAATGGAAATGCCAGGAATAGAAGACACAGTGACAGAAATGAAGAATGCTCTCAATGGTCTCATCTCTCTTTTCTTCTCTATCATAATTTTTCAGCATGAACGGTTGGCTTATACAGGAGAATAACAGGAATAAGAAAGAAATGTGGTCGGTTCCTTGGTTGTGTGTGTTTCTTAGAACACTATTTCCTTTTTTCTGGGTTGAAAGCAAGGTCTGGTTCAAATGGAAGGTGTGGCCTCTCAGGGCTATCAGTGCCCGGATTACCCAGTGGTACCTACAACAAGCTCGCCTTGTACTCACGTGGAATCCTGCTGAAATCCCGGGCAGAGTGCAGCCACTGGAATCTGGGCCTACTGGGCCCACAGCTGTGTGTGTATGGGCAACAAAGGCTAGTGGACAAGTTTATTGCTGCCTCTTCTCTGCTCAAGGGCACGCTCCCTAGGCCCGTTGGACTCCACTTACAAAACACAAGTTCAAAGACAAACTCATCGAGAGTTGAGAATTCATGACATTGACGGCAGAACGTGGAACAAGCATGGGCTCTGCCCCCACTCTGGTTCACACCCCCACGAAGCTGGCCCAGGAGCCCCGCTCCATTCGTCCTAATCCCAAGTCCATTTTCCAGATGGAGCTTTACATTTCTGTTTTATTCTTTATTTTGTTTAAGTTTTTATTTTTAAATTTTACTTTTTTTTTGGGGGGGGGCGGTAGAGAGAGAGGGAGAGAGAGATTCCCAAGTAGGCTCTGCAATGTTAGCACGGAGCCCCACATGGGGCTTGATCCCACGAACCCTGAGATCATGATCTGAGCTGAAATCAAGGGTCGGATGCTTAACCAATGTGGCCCCTACGTTTCTGTCTTAAAATTTTGCTTGTGGTTCCCTCTTCTGTAATATATTCCTGTTTCTTGATTATTGTTTTAGAGATCATCCAGTCATTTTCTGCAGCTGAGAACTAACTCATATAATCCCCTCCCTTTGCCTTGCACCTCTTACCAATATCATTACCTTTAGTCCTTCCTTGGTCTTTTTTGGAACTTTATATAAGATGCCTCTTTACTTCTTGCTCTGTAACTTGTAAACATGTATCTTGATTCCCTCGTTTTGTAAGTTGAGGACTGTCAGGCCCATTTCCTTCGACAAGTTTTCCCCTTTTGCGTTCATCTTTTCTCACGTGTGCTTTTACTTACCACATGTGTTAGGGAAATACTAGATGCTGAGACAAACATGTCTTGAACTCGGTAAAGGTGTACTTACCGCTCACAGAGCAGCGGCGGGGAGATGACTAGGTTGGCAGGCAATTCATTGATCTGGTCTGATGGAAGCTTTATGGATCCAACGACATGTCACGGGGACTTCCATGGTAATCATCTGCTTCTCAACCGGCTGGACAGAATAACGAGCGAACCCAGGCGATGCCTAGGGGCCAGGCCCGGAGTTTGCGCACGTCAAGTCACACATGCCATCGGCTGGAACGCAGACCCGGGGACACCCTTTACTGCGGGGAGGAGGGGGGTAGCTGCCCAGGAAGAAGAGGAAAACAAAACAGTGAATCTTGGTCAATAACTTTGTCCCTTGTATATCACCAAGTTTGTAGTCTTCCCATTCTCTCCAGCGGCTTCTTCATTAGCTGGTTCTACAGCTACAAGTCTATGGCCAGGGTTGACATGGACACAACTACACGGTCAGGGTTCTGATGCAGGACCAAAGCCACCCTAGGTAGTTTGAGTGGGGAAGAATTTACTACATGAATTCAACATTTATGAGGAGGGCTGGAAAAACAGATTCTAACTTAAAATTTCAGGAACCGCTTTAGAAATTGTCCTCGGGGGTTCTGTGACTGTCACAGTCAAGGAGCTATCACCCCCAGAACCACACGGGCCAATTCCCGTTGCCAGGAGGAGGAAGCTGTCTCGGGGAAGCCCCGGCTGCCGGTGGTTCTAGAAGCACGCAGACCTGCTCTGAACCCACCGGCGGCAGGAGGGCGGCTCCCAGCCCCGCCTGGGCGCCCCTGAAGCTGGTCGCTGGGCACCTGGCTTCTGCTGATGCTGCGCACAGATATTCCAGCCCTTCCGCTGCCGTGTGCACCAGCCCGAAGCAGCACCAGCGGTAACAACCCCACGTCTGCTTGGAAAAACCTCGAGTGCACCCGGTTGGCAGAGTGTAAGTCGCATGGAAGGCGCTAGCTGCAAGGGACATTGGGAAACACAGCTGTCAGTCTTCCAGCCTCTTCCATCCAGAAATAGTTAACAATATTCAAGCTATATGTGTGCGTATATATATACATGTATATATTCAAACATTATATCTATAGCCAAACACACACACATTTACACGGTATCCACTTTTGTATCTCCTTACATTGAAAGCTGAGCTCACGCCAATATATCTACTTCCCCAGCGTTTATTCCCATTTTCTCCTTTTCCATATTTCCTAGTGAGAAACGTGGCTCCCATTATTCTTAGTGTATTCCCTATTTGTCCCCTCTCGCTGCATAACCAATCTGCTTCGCTCCTGCCCTTAACCCGCACCCCTCTTGCCCAGACACCCTCTGCATGGGGCACTAGCTTAAAAATTATTCACCATTTATCTGAAATTCCAGTTTAGCTGAGCAGCCTATATTTTTATTTGCTAAATCTGGTAAATCTGGACGAGGGACCATTCCAGCTTCAGTGCTCCTGTGGGGTCAGCTCCTACGGGCTCACCCGCCTGCCACTGGTCCCTAGAATGCTCCCCCATAAACTTCCTGCGAGCCCCTCTCCACCTCAGAGTCAGACTCCTGGGCACCTGACCTGCAGCACCAAGTCTCTGCTTTATTCTTTCTCTGGCTCTGAGACCCCGGACCACACTGGTGCGAGTCCAGTTCGCAGAGCAAACTGGGGCTTTCTTTAGAAGGAGGACCTAAAACGAGCTCAGGATGCCAGCCTGCAGGTTGTGAAATGACTCCGATGCCCACCAGGGGGCAGTCTTTACCCACATGTGAGCAGAACAGCGGCCCTGGGAGGGTGAGGGGTGGGCTCGAGGAGCGGGCCCTGCGTGTGTACGTGCCGGAGGGCACGTGCGTGCTGGGCAGGCCTGCGTGTGTGTGTGTGTGTGTGTGCGCGCGCGCGCGTGTGGCCAGATGTGTGCTCAAGTGCCCGACCCCAGGCAGGTCGTTCCTGTCACCTGGACCTCAGTTTTTTCATCTGGACAATGAGGGGCCTTTCCATTTTGACAGTCTGGTCCTTTGTGTCTCAGCACTGTTGGGTCATCTCTTTAGATATTTCTCTGCTCATTTAAAAGAATTAAAAAGTCTAGGCCACGGGGGGCCCAGGTGGCTCAGTCAGGTGAGCGTAAAACTCTAGATCTGGGTTCAGGAGCTCTTGATCTTGAACTCGGTCCTGAGATGAGCCAGGGTCAGGCTCTGTGCTGACGGTGCAGAGCCTGCTTGGGATTCTCTCTCTCCCTCTCTCTCTGCCCCTCCCTGGCTCGCTTACGTTCCCTGTCTCAAAAATAAATAAAACTAAACAAACAATCAAAAAGATCCAGGCCAGTGATTTGAGGTGGGGGCCAGGTGGGGCGAGAGGTTTTATTTTCTGCTACCAACAGCAATGCTTTAATTGCATCTTTAAAAATCTGAATTTTCATTTCAGCGAAGGTTTCTCTCCAAATAATCTGAGTTTGTGAGTCCTGTGCAAAGGCACCAGGGACCCTGGATGGTGCTTCTCTGCTCACCTGTGGGAATCTGGCCCCATCACTACTTCTCAGAGCCGCTGGGACTTCCCAAGAGGGTGCCCCCGACGCAGTAGAGAAAAATGAAATGGGAAAGAGTGACATCAGGGTCAGCCTTCCTGATCCTCGCTGGTCATTTGATTGCTGTGCCTCAGCATCTCGTCTGTAAAACGGGAGTAGGAACATCCACACAAGTCACACTATTACTATTATTGCTGTTAAATCCTAGTTGAGTGTTCCAGTCTCAGCTGCGTCATGCAAACTCTGTGACCTTGACTCTTCTCCCTGTGGGACCTTTGTTTCCTTCTCATCACCAGGCAGGGACAGCACTCATTTTGTGCAGTTGTATTGAATAGGGAGGATGTTTGTGAGACCACCCGGTACATAGTAGATCCTAAATAAATTCCAAATTCCTTTCCCGGATCCGCGCGGCTTCCCAAACACTTAGTCTGCTGTCACCCTGATGTCCGCGAGGTCACAGCGATAAGCCAACGATCCCACGTGGCAGATCTTTCCAGGACACCTGTGCGTAGGGGACAGCGAGAGTGCAGGCATCAGGAAAGCTCAGGGGAGCACGATTTAGCTTCCTGGAGCGCTCCTTTTGCCCCTGAGGTATCACCACTGTGGCTTGCCTGCGGTAAAGGGGCGGGGCTTGCAGGGGTGCAGAGGGCGTGTCCCCTGGAAGCCACCTCTTTGCAGGTGGGGCCATGTCATCTATCTGTGTGAGGAAGGGGGGGTTTGTTTTCTGTTCTTGTATTTTTCCCCGCACTGTCCCCAGCTCCCATGTCAGACAGCCTGCTCCTGTGGGAGCCTCTGTTGCAGGGCGAGTGGGAGGGATTACACATACCAGTCTTTTCTGGCACTTTTTAACTTAATTTAATTTAACTTAATTCTATTCTATTCTATTCATTCTATTCTATTCTATTCTATTATTTTTTTCTGGAGGCTAGAGTTCTTTGGGAGGTGATCCCTCTGAGGGCAGAGTCCCTGTGGACCTATGCCCTCTCACCTGGCTGTGCCCAGGGTGGACAGGACCTCGGGTGGACTGCCTGATGTGTTTGGGATTGGGTTTCCCTGGCACTCGGTGGCTCAGAAACCTCAGAGCCCTGGGATCCTGGGGGCAGTGTGGCCCTGGAACGGGGTCTCAGCAGTAACCGTTGGGGACAAGTGACCAGTGACCCCTCGTGCTTCCCTTCTCATGATGGTGGTGAGAGAGAGGCTGGGCAGGTGTCTCACTGAGACTGAATTCCCTGCCTCCAGGTGGGATGGGAGCTCAGAGACAGCTCGACCTTGATTCAAAGACATTTTTAAAAATGACATATTTTGCATCCCTCAAATTGTAGAAACGATTTATAATTGCTAGTTCTGAGTCTCCTGGATCCCCTACACAACTTGTCCACAGCGAATGCGCACTGAGCCCTTCTCCTTAGCTGCCAGCCTACCTATCGACACCTCCCCATTGCTCGAGGCCCAATCCCACGGGCATGGCCTCAAGAGGCCAAGGCGAGGTCTCCAGATTGCAGGTGCCTGGAGAAGGTACTGCTCAGTCCAGCACTGGCACATCGGTCTTCTTGGGAAAGGTGCAGGAATGAAAGACAACACGAATAGCCACCAGTCACTGAGTACTTACAATCTGCTGGGCATGCTTCTAAGCCCTCCGGGCATATTATCTCATTAATCTGTGCAACGGCCACTGCTGTGTTGTCTCATTTCACAGATGAGGCTGGGAGAGGTCAAGTCCCTTACCCAAAGTAAAAAAGCTAGCAAGTGGCAGGGCCCGGACACCAGCCTGGGTGGCTGGAGCCCAGAGCCCCTCACTTGAAGCACCTGGAACTGAATAAATAACGAAGTGCAGAAAGAATCAATTAGGCAGGTGAGGAATGCGAGGCAGGATGAGTTCAGTTCCTGCTTTCCACACTTCTCTGCTGCGAGCCCGTCCCACCCTGTTCCCCTTACAGCCCACCCAGCCTGCGGGGGAAGCGAGGGTCACTCGTCCGTCTCTGCTGGACCCTCTGGGGGCTTCTGGTCCTAACTCTGGGCTGGGCAGTGGGAGCTCTGGTGCCTTCTCTATCAAGGATGGACAGAGACGTTCTTTTTCTTTCCCCAGTGCCATTTTGTTAAAGCAGAAAATCCTTGAGGGGTGAAGTCACATTTTCCATGTCCCTGAAAGCTCCAGAGAGCCGACGAGTATTATTGTAACCAGAGGAGGCTGGGGACAAAGGAAGCTTATAATTTTGTGAACAGAGGCTTGGGAGAGGCCTGCCTGGGATGGCTTTCCAGGGGGAGGGAGAGGGGAGAGGCAGAATTTGGAAAAACCCGAAGCCGGGGGAATCACGGGACTGGTCAGCGTGGAGGCCTGGCACCCAGGCAGAGACTTGCTGGGGGTCAGGTGAGTGGAGGGGGTGTTCCCCGACCCCTCCTGATTCCTTCTGCAGTCAACATTCCCCAGCGCCCCCCTCTGAGGGATTTATGCTAAACTCACAAGTTGTTCTGCGTCAGTGGCCAGGTCACTGGGCTTGGGGCTCAGAGCCCAGCTGGTGAAAAGCCTTGGTTCTTTTCCCCAGCTTCTTCATCTGTAAAATGGGATAGTGAGGGATCTGCCCCGACGTGTATCCCGTCAGCCTGGTGACAGGGCCGCGCTCCCCTCTCTCCTGCCTGAAGTTCCCACCATTCCTCACTGTCTTTGCCAGACCACAAAGGCGGGGGGTGTCTGCCCGTGGTACTGCCATTTTTCTAGGGAGCCTGGAGGCCTCCGCTTGCCTCGAATCAGAAGGACATTAAGAGCTAATAGTGAGTGCTCCACGCTAAGTGACTTTCTACGCATCTCACTTAATGTACGCGACAGACTTGCAACGTCCATTTCACAAGACTAACAACATAAAGGCGCAGAGCAGGGGCGTCAGGAGCCCGGGGCCGCACAGCCTTCTGTCTGCAGAGCCCGCGTGCACGACCACTGAGTGTCCCTGCTCAGCTCCTCTTGGCCCAGAGCCTCCCAAACACCAGGCTGGGACCTGGGACACTTGTCACGAAACACTTATTAACATCCTGGAGCACAGCTTTAGCACCATGGACAAGAAAACCTCTTAGATGCTCGCCTCACCGTGAGAAGCGCGCACTGAATTAAAGGGAAAGAGAGAGAGAGAGAGAGAGACACTGAGAGACGGAGAGGGAGAGAGAAAGGGGGAGTGCCACCGTTACCAAGGAGACAAGCATCATCACATAAAGTAGTGTTCTGGGAAAGGAAGAGGAAGGTGACAGGAAGGAGGGCTCTCCCACCTGGCGGGGGCAGGCCAGAAACGCCCCTGCATGTGTATTTCGATCCATAAACTGAGGACGGCAGGGGCCCTTGCCTCGCGAAGGAGGAAACAGGTACACCATCATCTCCCTCTTGATTCATGTGAGCGGCTTGGCCTGGGTGAGGACGACGCTGGGACGGGAGCCTGGGAAGTTTCTGCCACCTGCCTGGTGGGGGGCGGGGCAGGCTTCTGGACTTGGAGGCTTCGAAAAGGTTGAATGAGGCCAGAATTGGAGGAGGGAGGGGAGTCCACGCTGCTCACCAAGGAGACCCAGCCTGACCATATATATGCTCATTGACCTCAAGAAACCTTTTCCCCCAAACACTCAGGCACCTGCCGCTTCTGGCCTCTGAGCCCCGCCCCTGGCTGCAGCCCAGACACCTGCCACCGAGACCTATATCGCAGGTGCAGGCAGTCGGGAGTCCCTGAAGGCGAACTCTTTTTCTCTCCATCTTTGGATTTGCACCTCCACCCTTGTCTGGGGCATTTGTCTTCGAGGGGGCTTTTTGTGTATTGTCTCCATTATCTGTGCAGCCTTAGTGAGGGTCCCGTGGTGAGCAGGAGGAGGTCACAGTCACCTGCATGAGCCTCATTTGATGGGGATCTTCAAAGCTTCGTGTGCCTGCGAGGGGAAGTGGGAGGCTCCAAGAGAGTTGATACAGTGGGAGCACTTCTGAGGATTATTTGCCCAGAAAAACCTCTTTCCCTGGGGTATCTAATGGGATTAGAGTGCCTGCTAACCAAGCCCCTCACTTTGACAGTCCAAACAGAAATGGAAGCTGTCCTCCCCCAGTCACTGGGGACTGGCTGGGGCTCGTGATCAGGGGCATCTGCTGCTGGAGCTTGGCTCCAGGATTGTGTCAAGGGCATCCAGTTGTGCTCCCAAGAGCCTCAGCGGCCAGCGTCTCTCCCGGGTGTCTTGAAAGGCCCTCCTGGCTGGCGGGTACTCCCCTTGTAGGAATGCCCCCAGCTGCCGACATGAGGGACCGGCACCCACACTCACAGATGACGAATGCGTAGGGGAGGGCTAGCCGGCTAACCTTGGAGGAGCTTGGCTCATCAGCTTTTGCTTCCAAGACCTGGGGATGCTCAGGAGGGGGCAGCAGAGGGGAGATGGCACGCATCAGAGCTGGAAGGGTCTTTGGGCATCACTGGGTCCAGAGATTCGCATTAGCTGTGTTATGTTTCCTTTAAATGAAAGTTGAAATGGAACCCCACTAGAAGAAACAGCAAATAGAGCATCCTAGATGAAATACGCGAGCGGAGGCCAGAAGAATGTGATCTCGGTCCCCCCCTCACTGTTACGGATGAGGGAGGTCATTCTGAGACATGTCCCCAGATCCTTTCCGCTTGCCTCTGCTCTTTATGTAATGGCTCTTATTCTGGGAGGTACCATGGGGGTACCTGTCTCCTGGGGGTTGAGGGCTGCTGAGGCTTAAGACCTGTACTGTATGGGCGAAAGCAGAGGGGCTGGCTGGATCCTCTCTTCTCCTAAGCTCGTCTTCACCCCTTCCTGGCATTTCCATGGTGGAACCTTCTCTGTTCTGGGCAGAATAGGACTCTACCATCCCTGTGCTCTGTCTGCAATCTGGGCACTGGAGTCACTCTGTCCTCTGTGTGGGTGGTGCTCTCTTTGGCACTGATCTCCAGGAAAGATGATGCGTGCCCGCCTGCTCCTCTTACATCCCGCTCTGCCTCCTTGGGAAACACCTCCCACGCTCTAGCCATCATCATTTACTTGTGATTTCTGCCTCCATAGCTTCGACTCAGAGGCTTCTCGGGTTCCCAAGTTCAATGCAACGTCCCTACTTATCGCTCCCTTTCTCCTCTCAGTGTGACTGGTCTCCTAAAGCCACTGTTCTCGCCTCGGCTTCCTTTTCTGGATCACCCGGGGCTGGAGCTCAGAGCTGGTTTGCACCGGAGCTAACCCATGTTCCCTTGTTAAAAACTGATCTAACTGGGGAAGGAGATGCTTGGGAAGGATGTTAAAAACTGATCTAACTGGGGAGGGAAGATGCATCCTTCACAGCCTCGCTTGCAAGGGGTCAGGTTTGCTGCCCCAGCATCAGAGGCCCACTGAGATCTTCTTCACCTTGTCCTAATTTGTTCGCTTGCAGGGCGTTCTTGTGACTGACCCAGAGAACCTCTCTTCTCTGCCCAGCCTGTCCTCTCTACCCAAATGGGGTCTCAGCTTCTGCAGAGGGCGGCTAGATGCTGGTGATGGTCCAAAACTAGGTCTGGATGGCCCCGAGCATAGTGCAGAGGACCAAGAGAGTCCAGACTCAGGTGAAGCTGGCCCCAGCTGTCCATTCACCTGGACGGTGGCATCTGCCTGGTTGCTGGCCCATGAGGGTAGATGACTCTTTTTGAGTGTGCATAAGAGGGAGGGGGATGCTGCACGATATCTTCCTGTCCGTGCTGGGCCCATGTGATCCTGACGGGTCAGGCCTTACGGGACAGTCCCCTGCTGGGCAGGGAAGAATCAATGGCACATGTCATCATGATATGTGACATTGTAGCTGCCCTGGGAGTCAGGGGTCCCAAAGGCCGTACGTCGGCCCAGGTCAGGCGCGCACCGTGTTCGTACGGCAAGCAGAGGTAAAACGAGTGTACAGGTCCACTCCTACGGGAAGGGCCAGGCCGTACCCTGTGGTCCCCTGTGGAGCCTGCAGGCTGTGGGGACATACACAGTCCTGTTTACCATCCCATATGTCCTTCCAGAAGGTATGCCAGCGGCTTGTGGAGATTGTGGGCTCTCGCTGGAAAGCCAGGGGCTGGGTCCAGGAAAGTTGATTTTTTGTCTCCTGAGATGCTTGCACAGGCCCCAGGCCAAGGTCTGCTGAGGGCTGGCAGCAGACTGGGAAAGGCTCTGCTCCCCTGTCATTGCGGACTCCAGAAGCAGCCTCTAGGGAGGAGAAAAGCCTCGTGGAGGGCAGCACAGGCGAGCCATGCCGATGAGACAAAACAGAAGGGGGGGTGGGTTACTGGAGAGGGAACGGACAGCTGTTCCTCTGGGGTAAAAGGGTAGAAGTGCTGACTAGTGAATCCGACCTAGGAAGAGGGGGAGGGGCCAGGAAGGGGGGAAAGAAAAACAATGGAGATATTAGAAAAGCCCAAGGGGGCACAGTTCCCTGGAGGGAAGCCGTGGGGAACGATAGCTAGAACAGGAACTGAACTTGAGACAATAATGGTCAAGATGCTTTGGGATTCACGATGGAAACAAGTGCTCCTGTCTGTTTCCTTCATTGCTTCGACATCATTATATAAAATAGAGGCAACTGCAGATTAGGGTCTCAAAAAAAAAAGAACTTTGTTGAATGAATAAGTAATTTGAGCACAGGGATATAAGGAAAGGAACATTGCATCCTAGGGAAAGAGCTAAAAATCTCTTCAAAATCTCCTCTGGGGTCCTAGAAATGCTTGCAAGGGGCATTTCAGGGGAGATGTTGGGTCATCCCACCAGAGGGAACACATTGAGGCCTATAACTAGAGGAAGCAGAGAGAATAGTGAAGGTTGATCCCAACTTTAGGGAAGCCTGGGGGTTGGGGCACCGGGAGCTCTAACCTTGAGCAAGCCAGGCAAATATATGCCTTTCCCAGGCACCCGGGGAAGCCAGGGGTGAAAGGCATCATCACTTTCTCAGAGGTGGGGAGATCCACAGTCCACCCTAGAGTGAGGCGGCCGGGCCCCCTCCTGGTGCTCCCACAAGGGATCCAATATCTGTTTACGCTTACACAGGCTGCAGGCTGTGAGGGGTGGTCCACCCAAGGAGGCAACTCGATGAGTCGGCACCTTCAGGGTGGCCGAGGAAGGATGAAGCAAGCTGTGGAGGGCAGACCCTTTTCTGTCAGCTAGTTGCTGGATCACGGAACCCTCGCTGCAAGTACCTGAGAGAACATTTCAGGTATTGGTTCTACGAACACTGAAAACCACCCCTGTGCCAGGCACTGGCTCGGGAGTCGTGCGAACAGCGGCAAGTCAAGGCAGGGGTGGTCTCTGCTCGAATGGAGCTTAGCGTCCAGCGGGAGAGAGAAGGATGGATGAAGTAATCAGACTGAAAGGTGTGTTCTAAGGGAGCATCAATCTCCACCTCTTGAAGAGAGGAATATGAGAGAATCTGCGGACCAATTTAAAACCACTACACTGTCCAAGAACAGACTTGTGCACTCTTCCCCCAAACCCGGTCCACTGGCCTGGTTCCTTGTAGAGCAACTGGTGCCCATGGAGCGAACCAGGAGCACACGCACCCCCACTGTGGGCCAGATTCAGTAACCTGCTTCTTTTAAACAGACTACAGTGATGGTGATGTTCTGGGACTTCCAAGGCCAGGTCATAACAAGCATTGTGGCTTCCATGTTGTTACTTTCCCTTGGGTCACTCGCTGTGGGTGAAGTTGCTGCCATGTCATGAAGGTCTATGTGGCAAGGAACCGAGGCCTCCAGCCAACAGCCGTGCGAGTGCGCCATATTGGAAGTGGATCTCCTAGCTCCAGTCAGTCTTGAGAGGACTACAGGCCCCACTGACATCTTGACTGCCACTTCACGAGAGACCCCGAGCCAGAACCTCCCAGCTATGCTGCTCTTGGATTCCTGCCTTGCAGAAACTGTGTGAGATAACATAGCAATAGACAATTAATACCGACAGCCAAGGGTAGGTGTTGGGTAGGCATTTATTGTGGCTTGAAATTAAAATTTGAGAGTTGAGCGGCCCCTGGGTGACTCAATTGGTTGGGCATCGGACTCTCGATTTTTGGCTCAGGTCATGATCCCGGGGTCCTGGGATCAAGCCTCGTGTTGGGCTCCTTGCTGAGTGTGGAGCCTGCTTGAGATTCTTTCTCTCTCTCCCTCTGCCCCTCTCCCCTGCTCACACATGTGCACGTGTGCTCTCTCTCTAAAATAAAAATAAAAATAAAAATAATAAAAATAAAAATAAAAATAATAAAAATAAAAATAAAAATAAAAATAAATTTTGGGAATTGACTGCCATTTGATGGTGGGTGAGCCATTTAGGAAAACATAAGACGAGAGAAGAGATCCAGATTGAGCTTCAAGAAATTCTGTCCCTTAGTGGCTCTGTGGAGAAGGACAAAGTGGGTTTCCAATTGTGCTCTGCATTGTTTTTGGTCCAGTGGAGGGACTCAGTGGATGGATGGGGGTTGATAAGCAGCTAGCCCTGCCAAGGCCTCTGGTCTGACTCATGGTCCTGCCTTTTCTGTTTTTAGGTTGGGGTTTAGAGTAAGATTCATGTGGGGAGAAGCCAAGATCTGACTCTAGAGTATTGCAAACTGCTAACCGGGTGCAATTTCTTTTTTTGTAGATGAGGAAACCGAGGCTCAGGCTGGCAAAATGACTTGCCCACGGGCAGGAAGCCTTGGAGATAGGTTTCTGGGCCCCAGTCAGGTGTTCTTGCCACAGAGTTTCCCATCTCCAGCACCTTCCAGTGGGCCCTGGGGAAGAGTTGGGAGATACGCAGAGGATACGGATACGATGGATTTCTGCCCATGGCATCACACCCCTTGCCACTGTACGATTTGGGACAATGATACCGCCCCCCCCCCCCCCCCCCCCCCGCCCAGGCCACCTTTTCTGGGAAGGGGGCAGGAGCCATGGGCCCATTCCTGGCTCTGCTAGGCATGTGGCTGCTCTGAGCCTCAGTTTCCTCATATGTCAAATGGGAATGAGGATTCATCCCTGTGAGGGTCCATTGAGGTAGGAGAGGCAGGGGGCTTGTCATCCATGAAGTGCTTCATAAATGGAGCAGGCAGGTCGCTGCTGGCCGGGGACGCACAAACTTTGAGGCTGCCCCTGGGCGGGATGGAGACCTGGAAACCCCGACACAGTATGACTCCTCTGCTAGACCAAATGCAGGCCGGCCGCTCAGAAGGCTGGAGCCATCAAACTGTCAATAACCCGGACCCCCATCAATCAGCAGGATCCCTCTGGGTCTGACTTGTGGTGCAAATGGACTGTTAGCCGTTCCAAGTTCTCTTGGCTCTCAAGTATCCATCCTCTGGGTCCCCGGTTCTGTAAATCTTGCCCCACTAATTGTCTCCCTGTCAAATTTGGAATTGTACGGAAGGGATGTGAGAAATCGGAGTGTACCCATTGTCTTACTGGGGAGACGGAACGAGGCCCGGGAAAGCGGAGTGACTGTCCACAGTCAGACTGTCCTCTACCCACCCGTGTCCACCTTCACGGTTTCCACGGAGTGATGCTTGTCATCTCAGCCCCTCACTTAGCTGCCCTTCCTTGGCCCCCCCTGCCCTCCTGAGCCTCCTCTTCCCTGACCATCCAGTCTGTGGCCCCGTGATCCAGCTTTCACCCTAACCCTGCTGCACCTCTGTCGGCGCTCACTGCACTGGACCCCTGGCCCTGGCCCGAAGATTATGCTGTTTGTGGCTCCACGATCCCCGTCTAGCTGCCATGCCCCCTTCCGTGTGGGACATATGGCTCTTGAGTCCTCTGAGGGGAGGCGAGGAGGTCTTAGGAGAGGAGCCAGCAGGCCTCTGGGTCTGGGCGCCTCACCCCCATGTTGGCTGTCCTGTCCCCTTAGCCCTCACGTTCCTCTCCTTCCTTCCCCTTCCTTCCCCAGCCCTCCTCACCCCCATCAGCTCCCAGCCCTCCTCACCCCCACCAGCTCCCAGTCCTCCTCACCCCCACCAGCCCCAGCCCTCGTCACCCCCATCAGCCCCCAGCCCTCCTCACCTCCATCACCTCCCAGCCCTCCTCATCCCCATCACCCCCCAGCCCTCCTCACCCCCATCACCTCCGAGCCCTCCTCACCCTCATCACCCCCCAGCCGTCCTCACCCCCATCACCTCCCAGCCCTCCTCACCCCCATCACCTCCCAGCCCTCCTCACCCCTACCACACCCCAGCCCTCCTCACCCCCACCCCTCCCCACTCCTCCTCATCCCTCCAGCCCCCTCAAGCCTCCGGGCTGTTTCTGAGGTTTGGAACCAGCAGAGCATTTCCCCTGACCCTATATTTTCTCCTGCCACTTCTTCTTGCTTGAAACCATTTGTAAGCAAAAAACCATTTGGGGTGTTGTGTTTATTTTTTCCTAGTTCCACGGGAAATTACTCAGAATGTATAAGTATGTGTTTTCCTTAGAAAATAGATTCCTTTACATTTTGGCTTTGTGGTTCCCGAGGCAAGTGGGGCCCACGGAAACCCGGGCTGCCAAGAAGGCTCCCCTTCCAGGAGTCCCGCTGGCCTCAGAATTACACCCTTTCTCCTCTGGGGGCTAGCCACCCCCTGTGGCCCCCTCGTGGGCCCCTCATCTTCTTGAGTCCAAGACTCCAGCCCGGCGGGCCAGACACCTCTCCACCACATTCTCCCAAATGCTTCGACTCCAGTCCTTCCTCCTCTCTGTTTGGGGAAGATGTTGAGGCAGATCAAGGCATGAGAACATTTTGTCCTGCCTTCCCCCCACCCCCGGGGCCGAAGAGCTCCCTGTCGGGGTCTCCAGCACAGACCCAAAGCCAGGATTCCGGGTTCTGATCCTGGCTCTGTCTCTTGCTAGCTGGTGATGCCGGTACACCTCTTCACCACCCCCCCCCCCCCCCCGCCCCAGGCCTTGTTTTCTTTTCCCGTAAATGGGCACGTTAACAGTATTTGTGCGGAAGGTGACCTTGAGGATGCGGGGAGGGCACGTGCGGCTCTGGCAAGAAGCCACACGGCATGTTTTCTCCTGTGCCTGTGCATGTGTCTGACATGTGAGCCATCCCAGCCCCCTCCTCCCGCCTGGCAAAGGGAGACCGAGGCAGCAGGGGGCAGCTGCGGCTTCTCCCCCGCCCCTCCGGGGCCCCTTCCTTAGGCTTGACCCTTGAACTCACAGTCCTTTCTCATCCCCCTCAAAAATCGCCTTTCTAGGGGTGCCTGGGTGGCTCAGTCGGTTGAGCGTCCGACTTAGGCTTGGGTCATGATCTCGGGGTCCGTGAGTTCGAGCCCCGCGGCGGGCTCTCTGCTGACAGCTCGGAGCCTGGAGCCTGTTTCAGATTCTGTGTCTCCCTCTTTCTCATGCTCTGTCTCTCTCTTCTCAAACATAAATAAATGTTAAAAAAAAAAAAATAAATCGCCTTTCTATTTGCATGCCCGTGTTCACAGCGACCATCTGTGCTCACCGTGGCGGGAGGCGGGAGCAAGTGTCATCGGCGGATGAACGAAATGTATCATATTGATAAATATTGTCGGGAGCAATCTTCCTGCAATTTTCCATACAAATCGAAGTTATTCAGCCTTAAGAAGAGTGAAATTCTGACACGGGCCACAATGTGGACGACCCTTGAAGGTGCTTTATTTCATGAAACAAGCCAGACACCAAAGGACATACCGTGGGGCCCCATTTAGATGAGGTCCCCAGGGTAGTCAGATTCAGAGACAGAAAGGAGAAGAGTGGTTACCAGGGGCTCAGCGGGGGCAGGGTGAGGGGTTTATTGTTGGAGGCGCAGGGTGTTTTAGTTTGGGATGACGAGAAAGTTCTGGAGACGCATAGTGGTGACAGTTGCACAATATTGTGAATGGACTTGATTCCAAAGAACGCTACACTTACAAGTAGTCAAAATGATAAATTTTATGTTTTCTGTATTTTACCACGGTCAAAAAGGCAGACATAAAAATACATACATCACTAATAATAATAGCAAATTTGCCTTTCCAGACCCTCTGAGGGGCATGAGGGTGGCTTAGTCTTCCTGGAGGGACTTTGGGGCAGGGGATAGATACGTAAATGATAACTGTAGTGCGTCCCATTAAGGACTTGTTCTTGTCCTGAGAACCGAGTTTGGGGGGTGGGGGAGCCCAGGGGAATTTAGAAAGTCTACCTGAAGCTGGATGGTGACATTTGAGCTGGGCTTTGCAGGATGTGTACGACTTTTCAACTCAGGCTGATGGGATAGATGGGCGAGGTCAAGGGCTCATGGAGTTGAGGCACATGGGTTCACCCTTACTTGGGTGGCTGGTCCATGGGAAGTTGGGGGAGGCGACGACCATGATGCAGGACAAGCAGGTCGGGGCCCGAGTGCGAGGACTCGGGGGGCCCGGCCGGGGCAGTGGACACCTCTGAAAGTCTGTGGACCAGACTGATGGCTAAGTGCGACCCTCTCCTCTCTTCTCAGATCCCAGGGTACTGGTAAAGGAACGCAAGTTTCTTTTTGCGTTTGTTTTTAAAAGGGATGATTCTAGGCACCAGGACATGCTTGTGAGCGATATTTGGGGGACGTCCTGGTGTTTGTTACCTCTCACCCCAAAGGTGCTCACGGGCTGCCTGATCCCCACTTGGCCGCTGTCTCTGAGGGTCCTGGTCTGGGAAGCCCGTTCCTTCCTGAATTGCTTAGTGCCCCTGCCTCTGCTTTCTCAGGACTCATCAGGGCCTGCCTCCTCCAGGACGCCCTCCTGGGCTAAGGCAGTGGCAGACAACTGAATCCATTTAACTCCCAGAGCTATACCCTCTACCTCTTAGGGCAGAAAAGTGTGGTAATGAGGGTCCTAAACTCTGGGGCCAGAGAGGTGGGGTGGGCTCAAATCCAAACTGCTACCCAGCAGCCATGGGAACTTGGGTAAGTGACTGAACTTGTGTGCCTCAGTTTCCTTGTATGTAAAACGGAGACCGTACTTGTATTCACGAGCCATACTGATGACAACAACCTCCGCCCGCTGTGTTCTGCCTCATACACACACACCACTTCCTGGCCACAGGACGGGTTGTACCCGCAGTGGCCCCAGAGTCTCTCCCACTGGGGTCTTTATTTCTAAGCTTCTCCTCGTGATGCAAATCAGAGTGTGCCTGGAAGAGAGGCTTCTGACTTCAGCCTGGCTTCTGGAACTGGGCTTGACAGTGAACTCTTAACTGGCACACCTTATTGCTTTTAACCCTCTGCCCTGGCCAGCCTCCCTGGGGGACCCCTCAGTTCACTGGGCTCTCCAGCGTTGGTAGGAAGCAGCTTCCGTGTCACAGAGATGCAGTATCTCTCCCACCTTTCAGGAACCAGGGGCCTGGCTGCTGGTGACGTGTGTGTGTGTGTGTGTGGCCCTCCTGGGTCCTGCAGCACTCCACTCGGTCCCAGTGTGTGACTGGCCATCCATCTAGTATTAATTAGGCACCACTGTATGCTTGGTAGAGTGCCGGACACTGGGGGTGCAGAGCCAGATGGTGCCCTGCTTCAAGGGCTTTCGTTCTGGCAGTCAGTGGTCAATTGGCGGTGTCAGGACCCAGCTGAGAGCTTCACGTGCATTCTTCCCCTTAGCTCTGCCAGCGGCCCTGGCAGGTGGTGTGGGGCCCCCACCTTCAGAGAAGCATTTTGCGACAGGGAGGTGCCTAAGTCTATTCGGAGACATTGCCATCCTGTCTCCACCTTCCCCACTTAGACAGGGGCTTCTTGCCTTGGTCATTTGAGTGCCTCCTCTGGGGCCAGAAGGAGGCCCTGTAGACCCCATGGCACCCTCTCCTGCAGCCTCCGATGACCTCCATGTTAGGTCAGGCGTGGTTAGTCCCCAGAGCAAGTCCCCAGCTCAGAGCTCTCAGGGGTATCTCTGAAAGTAGGGTGCAAGGTGAGGATGCGTTGGCCAGGTACAGGGGACAAAGACCAGAGACCGCCTCCAGTATATTGGCCCCAGGGATAGGAGGCCAGCACCTACCTGCCAAGGCACCATTCCCACGGCAGCTGGATGCCTCACTTGGGGGGGAAATTGCAGGTCGGGCCAGGCATGGTGCCGGGCCTTGCGGGCTGCATGTGCAGAGGCGGTGATGCCTCTCTCATTACCTCCTCCTTCTGCCCTTCTGTTTTCACTTGCTCTGCTTCCTGCTAAATTCCCTTCCCAGGCTAAAAGTTTCCATCTCTGGGCTTGGCCCCAAAGTGAAATTCTTTGGAAACTTTCAGCTGAGTTCATTTAGCGATTGTGGGGTGGGAGAGGGTGGGGGGGGGGAGCCAGTGCGGTTCTGCTGATTTCTGATATTTCACATGGAAGCATGGTGAGCGAGACCCAGAACTTTCCCCTTGGCTGCTTGGGGGTCTCAGCTGCGGTGATGGAAGAAAGTAGTTGGGGGGGGGGCTGGACCCCTCAATTCCAGCCCTGGCTAGGGGGAGTCTTGCCCTGTTGATCTGCTGGTCAAGGGGCTTTAAGTCTTCAAAATGATTTGCTGATTTCTAAGGCTGGGATCTTTTGATACATGATTTGAAGGTTCTTTACACACAGCCCCGATGCTGACTGATGGAGGCTTTAATAACCTCATGGCATGATTTTTCTTTGAAATGATTCGGGGCAGCCATCAGAGATTTCTAGCTTCTGCAGATGCCTGTGCTCCCTTGTCAGCCTCCAAGTCATAATCAACCATGGCTGGACCACAAAAGTCTCAGGCTTGGCCTGATGGAAATCAGGCAGCTGGCCCGGAAGGAATGAGCCTTGTTCTGCCCACCCTTCTCTCCTGTTTGTTTGGTTTTACTTGTGTTCTGCGTCAGGGATGAGCTGGTTGGGAAGAAGGGTATGAAACGTAGATCCTAGATCTGCACATGTTGTTTGGTTTGGGAAATTAAAAACAAAGCATTTGGTTGATTTTAGTCCAATAAAGTTTTTTTTTTTTTTTTTTTTTTTTTTTTTTTTTTAGAAAGACAGGTTGTTGGTCTGGATGTAGCTGGTTTTCGTTTTTACCCTAACATAAAAAGGTAAAAAAAAAATCAGCCTTTATTAAAAAAAAAAAGGTTTGAAAAATGGTCTCTCTGAATTAATTTCCTGCTAAGAGGGTCTTTGGTAGATAGCAGCCTTGCAGTACAAGTCAGATGAATGAAGAATGGTAGGAAAGGACAGAGGCCAATGTGGGATTTTCTGATCTCCAGAAAGTTCTGTGGCTTCGACACCATTTCTGGGACATATTTGTAAATTTCTTTAATTGTTCAGGGAGAGAGGAAGGGGCTGCCAAGTCCCCCTTCCCTAGAAACCATAAAAGCAAGAAGGTCTCCGGGGGTCCCTGGGGTTTCTCACTAGTCTCACCTGGAGATAGGGGGCTCGCAAGCAGGGAGAGGAGCCAACCCATCTGGCCGAGTGCACGGAATTACAACCCCCAGGTTGCTAGAGGGGAGACCTTCACAGGCTCTCTCCGAGTGGGGTCTCAACTGTTTCCTTCTCTTTCCTCTCCAATCCTGGGGTGGAAGCTGTCCAGATGAGTCCAGAGACCCTGACTCCATGTGTTTTTAAGAAACTGGGATAGAATTGACATACAGCAATGTGTAGCTTAAGGCGTACAATGTATTGATTTGCTATACCTCACTGTGTGCTTTTCAGACCTCGTAGATACTGAGCTGATGTTGTTGTTACTGTCCTTACACCACTTCCCCCTAAGCCCGCTGTCTTACTTTGCCCTTGAGATTCTTGTCTACCTTTTCACAAACAAGAATTTGAATGGCTGATTGAAGATAGGAGGGAGAGACTTGGTGGGGCGCAGGGAGATATTTTGCTTACCCTCTGGGGACCTGCGTCTCATCAGACCCTGAAAATGTCAGCGTCCATCGTTAGCGCTCACTGAGCAGCTATTATGTGTAGGGCTCTGTAGTCCCCTCCGAAGGTAGTATTCACGTTTGACAGTTTGGGAAACTGAGGTTCTTGCCCAAAGTCACACCTTGGGTGAGATACAAAGCAGGGATTGGCATCTGGACTTGTCATTTCAAGCCTATGATCTTAACCAGCCCAGTCAGCTATCTCTTGGGCGCCAGTGGACGTGAACGGTGGCCAGTAATTCCCAGTAGTTGCTGATTCTTGCTGTGTGCCCGTCTGCTGGCCAAGTATTTTGTGCCCCTTCATTCTACCCTCCACGGCTCTGCTCCCAGCTCTGGTGCTGTTGGCCAATGCCGAAGAGGTCCTCAGACCTGAGCCATGTCTCCCCAGGGGCAGCAGCCCCCTCGAGGCCTTTGCTGTCGGGAGCCCCGCTTTGATTTCTAAGGGGCCTGAAGCACCTTGCCCTTGTGGGCTCCTTCCTGTGTAGAAAAACATTACAAATTATATGACCACATTGGTATAAAGACAAATATAATTCAGGCTGAATTCACGATTGCATACTCACTCTTACTATACTGATTTTTGTGTTATGAGTTTTAAGGAAAGGAAAATAAAAGCACTTCTGAGGGGTCCCCAAACAGCATGGGCCCCAGGCACAGTGCCCCCTGGAGAAGCCGGCTCTGTGTGTTGTAAGTGCCCTGTCTCCTTGTCTTTCTCTACGGCTCTGAGAACTCCTCTGGACCCAGACACCCCTGCCGTTACCTGACATAGAGCCAAACTCCACTCCTTTGCGCACTGGCTCTAAGGTTCAGGAAAACCCAGATCATCTCTGCTTCTTCCTTCCCCAGCTCTCAAAAGTCTTACGAGCCTTGCAGGGAATCACACTCCAAAGAGCGTAACCTCTCGGGGCCTTTCTAAAGTCCCTACGGTCGTCCTCCCTTCTCCCCACCCAAATTCTCTGATCTAGCCTTCTTCTTTTCCCACTTGGGGAATGGCTGACTTAAGCCCGGTGACCTTGGCAGCTCACCATATTCCCTAGGAAACTCTTTTTCCTTCTGACAGTGGGATGCCGGAAGCTCGAATTCGGGGAAGCCTCTGCTGGGGTGAATCCTGTGGCAATGGGGTTGCTTGTTTGGGATTTGGGCACTGCAATCCCACCCCCAGCCTTTGCAGGCTTTGTACTTCAAAGCTGTGGCCTCAAGAACTCGATGGAGAGAAGTGGCTTCTGATCCAAGCCCAGTCCTAATATCACTGGGGCTTGAAGGAGGAGTCCATCTAGTGTATTCAAAACACTAGTGTATAAAAAACAAACCAACCAACAAAACCCCAAAAAACCAAGTTACAGTGTGTGTTCTTTCCTCCTTCCTCGACCAAAACACACACACAAAAACCCAAAAAACAAAAAAAAACAACCCTTTATAACAACCTGGAAGATCAGCTTTTGACTTAGAACTTTAATTTTTTTTTAAATTTTATATTTGAGAGAGAGAGAGAGAGAGAGACAGAGCACGAGCAGAGGCAGGGTAGAGAGATGGAGACAGAATCTGAAGCAGGCCCCAGGCTCTGAGCTGTCAGCACAGAGCCTGACGCGGGGCTTGAACTCATGAGCAGTGAGATCATGACCTGAGCCCAAGTCAGATGCCTAACCAACCGAGCCACCCAGGTGCCCCTTAACTTAGAACTTTAGACTCTTCGGAGTTCTGTGCCAGAATATACTGGAATGGGGAAAACTCCATGGTTCCTGCCTCCCATACCCACCCCTCTGTTCTCCCGGCTCCCATCTCCAACCTGAGCCTGGAGCCTCTGTGTGTGTTCATGGGGCCGCCCCACCTCCTAAAGCCAAGTCTGGCCACCCCTCAAGTCTAGGTGTGTGCATGCCAGTAAAGTGGTTTGGGCCGGTCTTGGGAGAAGGACCCCTGGGCAGAGGCCCACACAGGTGACCAGAGTGTGGTTCGGAGAGGATTGCTGGGCTTTAGGCTGGCATATTCCCTTTGCGTCTCAAGTCCTTGCCCTGTGGAGAACATTAAGGCTGGAGGAAGAGCAGATTAGAACCTTCAGGAATGGCCCAGGAAGGAGGTCTGTCTGGCCTGTGGGTGGTGCTGTCCTCAGTTTCCACTGGGCTATTCACTGTCTGGGTCTATATTTAGATTTGCTGCCTCTGCTTGTAGGAAGTTTGTTCATGTCCTAGAAGAAGTGAACTGCTCTTAGGGCGTGTGGAAATGGCGGTCCTTTGTTACACATGACCTACGCCCACATGCTGGAAGTGAACAGAACTCTTTATTGAAACCATTTATAAGTAAACTGAAGTCTTAAGAAGCAAGTTTAGAAAGAGGCAAACTCTTAAGAACAAGGTAGCTTTCTCGCTAATATTGATGGCAGTTGGAAAATGTCGATAATTTCGTAATTGAAGATTTCATAGGCCAATTCTTGTGACAGACCTGCTTGGGTCGAACTCTACCAGGGTATGAATAATTCCCAGGTTTCGCACCAGCAATTCTTACGCTCTAAATCGAGACAAACATCGTGAGCGCTGAGTGGTGAAGTTGTGTTTTAATCCATCGCCGAAGTTTTTGAGCTGGGGACATCCCTTGGTTTCTCATCCTAATGCTGCCATGGCCGGTCTGAGATTCCTCCCTGCATCTTCCCCTCATATGGACACAAAATGGAGAAAATGCCCAGCCCTCTTCCTGCAGAGCAATGACTTTCCAGTCTTCCTAACCAATTAAGTGAACCCTAATGACTGTGTCCTCACCATGTGCCAGGCGCCCGGAAAGCAATGTGAATCACACAAGTGTGGTCCCAACCCTCATGATATTTGCAAAACCTATTTTTTAAAAAGAGAAAATCCTCTGTCTCCTGACAAATCAGGAGATTTGCCTTAAATTTAAATACGACGAGGCTTCTTTAATGGCCATGTTTCCTCTCAGCAGCAATTGGTGTGAAAGTTTTTCAGTCTTCGTCAGAAAGGAGGCGTGTCCGTAGGACTGAATCCTTCAAGCGACTGAGAGGCCAAGAGGGTCTAAAAATCTGTCACAATGGGCTCGGCCACCAACTTACTTCATCATAAGGAAAAAAAAGTCATTTGCTCTCTCTGAGACTCAGTTTCCTAGGCTCTGCGGCAGGAGAGCTGACCCGGCTGATGCCCAGTCTCCCCTTCTCCCTGACGGTCTGTGACAAGCATTGTTAAGACAGAAATAGGCAATTTTCAGCATAGGCCCCAAGCGGCTTCACTGTGTTCATCCTGACGCCCACCTTGCACTGTCCTGCATCAGAGGTAGTCTGGCCTCTGTCGGGCAGCCTTCTTTGTCTCTGATCACAGTCTTCTGTCATCCTTGAACTGTTTTGGAAACGGCGGGCCAGATGTATCCTAGCTGCTGATGGCCTCTGGGACTTCCCAGACCACTCTGGCTGCAGCACCCTGCCCCAGGCCTTCCTGATGGTCACTTGTTCGTCTCTTGTGCCCTCATCACACACTCATCTATCCCCCAGCAGACTGATCTATTCATCACGCAAATATGTATGGAGAACCTATAGTTTCAGGCACGGTTTTTAGCTATGGCAGGAAATATGACAAGCCCCTAAGTGCGTGGGTTGTACATTCCAATGGGGAAGGAGAAGAGACGCGTGCACAGACACACACACACATGCTGTGATGTCAGTGAGTGGTAAGTGCGTGAAGCACAGAGAAGAACAAGGGGATGTAGCTTGGGTGATTGGGTGGGGGGACTTTCTGGGAGGGTGACTCAGTGCAGAGACCCAAAAGAGGCGAGGGCATGGGCCACGATGATACCCAGGTGAGGAACGGTTCATGGAGAGAGAACAGCAGGAGCGAAGGCCCTGAGGTTGGGAACACGCAGGCTGGGCTCCAGTATCAGGAAAATGGCCAGGGTGGCTGAGACGGGTAAGTGAGGGGAGACTGAGAGGTAGGAAGCCAGAGGTTTAAAGGCCCGATCCCGTAGGAGCATAGGAGGGTGGCTTTTGTCTGAAATGTGATGGGAAAACTTTGAGGGGGGTGGTTTGGAGAAGGGGCAGAACAAACAAGAGCTGATCTGGGTTTTCTTAGGTCCATCTGGTGGCCGTGTATAGTAGAGCCTGATGCAAAGAAGTCTAGAAAAGCGGGGAGGGGGGACTAGTTAGGGAGCTCAGGGCGGGGAGGATGATGGCTGGCCAGCATGGAGGCCGCGGGAAGTGCTTGCATTCAGGGCACGTGAGTGTGGGCACAGACCGTGTAACAGTCACCTGAAACGGCATGTGGCCAGAGCAGGTGCTCAGAGAAGGGAAGGAAGAAGAGAGAGAACACACGCGTGGTGCCAGAAAGCCCAGCTCTGAGCCTCTCTTGGCATTCCCCACATTTCTCTTATGTGCCCCTGCTGTGTGTATAATGGGGAGACCCTGTGTCGCTCCATCCTTATGTCGTTCGGCCTGGCAGTGCTTATCCCCTAAAGCTCTTGTTTTGTCCCCATAGGACCTCATCCTTCTGGGACGGCGCTTCCATCATTTGCCGCCCTTCCCCCTCACCCCTGTCTCAACAACGTCTTCATCACCTCAAATTTGCTTGGCCTTTCCTCTCTCCTGAGTGCTCACCACCTGCTCGTGGAGATCCTCGCCTGCCACAGCCGCAGCCAGAGCTCCTCCTAGGGCCTCCCTCCCCTGGGAAGCATCTGGGCGCCACCGTGGCTTCCATCGCTCCTGCCACGGGGGCTCCTGCCCGACCTGGTCCCCAGAGTCCCTCATTTCTCCCCACCCTGGTCTCTGATGGAGTGCGGTACAGGAGGCACCTGACTTCACAGGTGCTCCCTCGAGGTGCCAGCAGCGTGGGGGAGCTAATTCCTCGTGTGGACCATTTGGACGTAAGATAGACAGCCGATGGGGGGGTCCAGCAGGTCAATGTTTCTCCCTTCCTCCGTATGACAGGATGGTCTCGGGTGCAGTGATAGTGCCCACGGCTGGCTGTGGCCTCTTGGGAAACTGTGCACCATGCCGTCACGCACTGATTGCACCTGTGCCCTTTTCTTCCCACCCAGCTACCCTTGCCCGCACCCTTTCTGCCTTGGGATTGCACCTCCCGACAAGCCCAATCACTTAAGCTGTGACTCTGGCCTCATTTTCTTAGGTGCTCCCCCCGCCCCAAGTCACGTGATTCCAGTGGACTCTGTCAACCAATTCCCAGTTTCTTGGCCATGGAGGTGGGCACATATCCCCAGCGAGTCCTCGCCTGGGGTCTTTTTAATCAGAACTGAAGGAATACCCGTTGTTCCCTTTTGGCATTGAACCTGCACACGTGCCTGAAAGCTGCTAGGGGCCACACGGAGGACAGCGGAGGAAACCTATCTGGGGGCAGGAAGCTGGCCTGCAGAGAGTTGCTCCTAAGACCCAGCTGCTTCCGTCTTGCCCGCAGTTTCCTTCTGTGAGGCAACACATTCCTCCTCTTTCCTGGCGGGTTTGGATTGGATTTCTGTCATTCGCGATATTAGTCGGGGCCCAGACAGAAAACAGAAACCACTGGGAGGATTTTACATGCGGAGAGTTGAACGCTAGGGATGCCAGAGCAGGGAAACCAAAGGGTGCGGGAAGATTCCAGCACCTCTGGGGCTGGAGGGATAAGGAAGGGGTGGCATGACTGGCCACCAGGATGGGGGCCGCCTGGCCGAGGCTGAGACCATGGGCAACCCGTGTGGTGGGGGCCAGAGCCACGGGGCGGAAGCAGCCACGGTAGAGATGCTGCCCGCAGCAGAAAGGGCGGGGCAGAAATAGCGTAGTCTTTCTTCTGCCCCTCGGCCTCCCATCGTGCCCCCGTGTGAACGCTGCCCCCGAGTCAGAGGGCAAGGCGACCTGGGAACTGCAGTTCTCTGCAACGTAGCACAGAGAAGAGAGGAGACAGAGAGGGCGGAGCGACCACACACGGGTGGTCGATGAGTCCATTTATTCTACTGTGTCTGCCTTTGGCCGTGAAGCTTGGAGAGTCCCAGTGTGCAGGTCGAGCACTGTGCCGTCCCCCAGAAGCTCCTCACAAAGGGCTGGTGGTGACAGCAATGATGTGGGCTGTCCCCGAGAAGTCCTGCTCCCTTGGAGAAATGGATGAATTCTCCCCGTGCATGTTTTAGTGCCTTTACACTCACATGGGGGGACCCACAGGAGGCTGAGTTCATTATTTCGGGACACAGCTGAGCCACAGGGTACCAGAGGCAGCCTCAGACTAAATCCCCCAGCACGGCCTCAGCCAGGGTCTACTGAGCTCCCCCTCAGAGGCTTTCTGAGCACATCGGGAAGTTCTCCCCAGGGTCCAATCTAAATCCCTTTCCCTGGACTGTCAGATCAGCCTTGGGAGACGTGGGGCATGATTGCCCCATGTCATCTAGAAGGTAATTTGAGATATTGGAGGTGAGGAAAAGCATGCTTCTTGAGTATGGACTTGGTGAATTCTGATGATGTGGCAAAGGCAAGGAAGAGGGGACGGGGTCACGTGAGGGATTTTCAGACTCCAGAGTGACCGGAATGACTAGCTACAGCTTGTCCAGGCAGTGGGGTTTGAGGTCCGGCTATGCTCACAGAGAGGTTCCTGGGAACCCAATGGGGACAATTTGGGGTTTTGCAGATCATCTGAACAGAGGTTGTTTCCCATATGTTGGAGCGCATGCAGTTCTCTATACGTCTGTATTTTAAAGTAAATAAAAGACTCTCTGAGCAAACCACACGATATTGGATGGACTCGGATTCCAGTTCTGAGGCCTCTGCTTTCTGGCTTTACAGGAGCCTGTGGTGACCGCTCCAGGCTGGGCGTCCGGGTTGCTGGGTCAGCTTCTGGCTCCTGACACCGATTCCCTGCAGTTCCAGTGGACAGGCAGCCTGCTTGTGCCTGTACCTCAGTATTGCCTTTCTGTGAAACAGGCAGACGGGCTGGAGTCATCGGGTATTGCGACAACAGATTGTATTGTATTGTATTGTATTGTATTGTATTGTATTTATTGTATTTAATATTATTATTTTACTTTATTTCATTTTATTTTATTTTATTTTATTTTTACCACTATAAAGTAAGATTTAATTTAGAGACACAAGGGTGGTTAGATATTCAGAAATCAGTCTGATATATGATCATCTCGATAGATACAGATAAAGCCTTTTACAATGGATAATCTTTGTTTATTCCAAAAACTCTTAGAAGAAATGTATCTCAGTCTATAAAGGCCGTATATAACAAACCCATGCTATCACTGTATTGACCATACATTTGCATCACTTACTTTGTAATTGACGTTTGTATCTCTTGGTCCACTTCGACAACAGATGAGATTTTAGCTCAGTCTTCCGGGTTGAATTGTGTCTCCCCCCAGATTAATGTGCTGAAGTCTTAACTCCCAACCTCAGAGTATGACCTTATTTGGAGACAGGGTCTTTGCAGAGGTGATGAAGTTAAAGTGAGATCATTAGGGTGAGTCCTAACCCCATATGAGTGGTGTCCTTGTAAACATTTGGGCATAAATACGCCAAGAAAAGACGACGTGAAGACAGCTGTCTGCAAGCTGAGAGGAGAGGAAGAATGGATTCTTCCCTCACGGCTCTCAGAAGGAAGCAGCCAGGACAACCTCTTGATTTTAGGCTCATGGCCTCCAGCCCAAGCAGATGAATGCCTCCCGTGTCTTCTCAGTGTGGACGTGTCAGGAGAATCCCTATTCCTCTTCTTCCTACACTCACTCCTATATCACCCTGACACATTCCCTTCAAAGCTTTGTATTACTTCCATCTAAAAAATTTATTGCCGGTTTGCCTGGGTGGCTCAGTTAAGCATCGGACTCTTGGTTTCCGCTCAGGTCGTGATCTCATAGTTGGCAAGTTTGATCCCCGCGTCTGATTTCATGCTGACAGTGCGGGTTCTCTCTCCGTCTCTCTGCCCCTCCCCCACTCACACTCTCTGTTTCTTTCTAGATAAAGTTAAAAAAAAGTATTGTCGCACTTAATATCTTGAACTCTGCAAGCTTCTGTCCCCCTTGAGTGCAAAAGGAAAATGTCTCTTTGTTGGAGTCAAGGGATGCATCCCTCGGATGCATCCGTAGGGATGCAGGTGCGGTCAGTGGGATGGAGGTGTGCCACTGGGAGGGCCATCTGTCGGGGGATGGGCAACAGGTGAGACAAGGGGGAGGATGGGAAGGAGGCTGTCACCACCTCTTCCCCAGAGACCTGGGTGGGAAGGCTTGACTAAAAGGCACTTCTGCTTGAAGACAGAGCTGACCAGTGAAATGACTCCCAGGGGCATTGAAGACTCATTCCCCAATCTGGGTATGTCAGGTTACTTGGAGAACTTTAAATGTTTTTTCACCCCCCTTTTGTATTAACAAAAATGCGAAATACCACCTCGAATGTCCTGGTACCTACAGGCATGGCTGAGATTAAACTGTACAGATAGACTTAAATACACCCCTGTATGCTTCTCATTTTTAGCTTGGGAACTTTAAAGAAGTCCTATAGATTTCCCAGCCCGACCACAGACCCTGAACCAGAATCATCTGAGGTGGGGCCCAGGACTCCATGTTTCTCAGGCTCTTCAGGCCGTTCTGTGCGGCCGGAGGGACAGGGTGCCCCTGTGGATGAAGCCAACGAGGCTGCAGGGATTGCGTCTAGGAGTCCCTAGATTTTTCTCTTCAGGAGTCAGCTCCACACGCCTCGCTGACCAGCTCGCGGGTGCTGCTTGGGGGACACCGGGTGGGGCCAGAGGCACAACTGGAGTTGAGGGGGCTCAGAAATCAGGGGCTGCTGGTGGCCAGATGCTGGGTGAGCATTTGTGGAGAAGAGAGAAGGCAGAGGTCGGAGAGCGTTTTCTCCCAGGGGGAAGAAGATGGACGCCCTTGTGTCAGGATCCGGGGAAATGAGAGCCAGCCCTCTCGCACATCGATTTCTAAGACAAGCTTCTCTTCCTGTTACATAGAAACTAACGTCTCACCTCTTTCCCCATCTGTTCTATTTTCAGCCCTGTTCTTCCTCTCCTCCTTACATGATCACGGGAAAGTCACCTCGACCCCTAATTTCCACCTCTTGTAAGTGGAGCTAACACTATCTTTCTTGTTCTATTTGATAGCGTGGTTAATACAATCAAATCAACAGATGCTTAGGCAAGTACTTTGAATCCATAAAACATTCGGATTCTACTCATTCTTCAGTGTCAGGATCGAGTATCTTCTCTTCAGCCACACCACCCTAGACCCCACCCTTCCCTTCTAGGCCAGAAATAATCCTGTTATGTTTCCTTCTTCCCTCCAGGAACACATCACAGTCTCCTTTATTATATATATATATATATATATATATATATATATATATATATATGTTTTATTTATTTTTGACACACAGAGAGAGAGAGAGAGACAGAGCATGAGTGAGGGAGGGGCAGAGAGAGAAGGAGACACAGAATCCGAAGCAGGCTCCAGGCTCTGAGCTGTCAGCACAGAGCCCGACGCGGGGCTCGAACTCACGGACCTCGAGATCATGACCTGAGCTAAAGTCGGACGCTCAACCGACTGAGCCACCCAGGCGCCCCACAGTCTCCTTTAAATTAGAATTATTTGTTTCTACCTCTATTTCGCTCACCAGACTGTGAGCCCCGTAAGCACAGGATAAACGTTTCATTCAGGTTTGCGTCTTCAATGCCTGCCAAGTGTGTTTTACGTCAATGAATGAAGACTTTAGACAGAGTGGGGCACTGATCAGCCCTCTCAGAGTGGGGCACTGCCCAGTGGCCCAAGCGGCAGAGCAATACTCCAGGGGTGGGGGTGTCCAGGCATGGGCTGCAGGGCAGTACCCCGACGGGGGCGGGGAGGTTCAGGCATGCATAGCAATGGCACAAATGCAGGCTTCTGCATTGCAGCTGAATCTGTAGGCGGCCTTGCTTCCGGTTGGGGCTTCACCGGGTACTATGGCTTCTTGTGTATCAGCCAGCGCCCTCCAGCGCCTCCTGCATCCCCGTCTGCTGGGACTCCAGGGCAGCGGGCTTGCCTTGTGTGTCCATTTCAGAAAGCAAACATGTAATTTCAGGTCATGCCCGGTGCCATTTGGAAGGAAGCTCAGGTTTCCCTAAGTGGAAACAGCATGTTCTGAAAGCAATTATGGGTCGGGAGGCATGTTCTGGAGCGAGACCCAGCATTTATAGGCAAAGGTTACCCTTCCTGCCTGGTGACAGGACAACCCAGGGAGGGACACAGTCCAGTTAACCCCCATTTTATCCCAGGAGCGCCTGCATCATCCCTGGGACAGGGATCTGCTTGGTTTCCGATGGTCTCTCTGGGACCACTCTTTTCCACGGGAAGACCTTGGAAACCGAATAAGACAGGCCTCTCCTTAGGAATGGTGGGACCTTGACCAATCACATCCCCCTCGCTTTTGGTGCCCTGAGGAGGTCGAGCCAGATAGTTTCTGACCAGTCATGTGCTGGTGAGAGTTTAACAGTAGCTGTCTGGAAAAAAAGGCCTGGTCCGTAGTGCCTGCTAATTTCTGCAGTGTAAATACCCTCACCATGCCAGATTGCAAGCTATGATGTTATGTTATCAAATGCAGACTTGGGGAGAGATGCTTGCTGAATGTTGGGAGCTGGCATGAGCCATAAGAACCAGCCCAGCACGTCGCTGCTCCTGAATCTGGGGCCTGCAGAGCTCTGCCAACCGTCACCCAGCTGAATGTTGTCTAAGATTCCTCTGCTGTGCACCTGAACAGGTGCACACAGAGCTGGCTACCTAATTTGCGGACCCCCGTACAAAATGAAAATGCAGGTGCCTTGTTCAAGTGTCAGGGGAAAAAGTGCCATCAAAGCTACTAAAACATTAAGCTCTTTCTTTTTCTGCATGGTCTTTCAAGGTGTTCTCATTCTGCTGTTTAATGTAGTTCCAAGTAAATGAAAATTTAGAAATTAAATTATTAGCATGAGTTTTACTGTTACCTTGTTCAATGCTGGCCTTGGATGAAAATATAAGAGCATTTACCTAGAAGAACCACCAGAACGACACAATCGTACGTCACAGTTCACACGTGAATAGTAGGGGCTCTCACAAAACGGATCGTTCTACCGTTTTCATGGCACCTCTTTTAAAAAAAAAAAAAATTTTTTTTAACGTTTATTTATTTTTGAGACAGAGAGAGACAGAGCATGAATGGGGGAGGGTCAGAGAGAGAGGGAGACACAGAATCTGAAACAGGCTCCAGGCTCTGAGCGGTCGGCGCAGAGCCGGACGCGGGGCTCGAACTCACGGACCGCGAGATCCTGACCTGAGCCGAAGTCGGACGCCCAACCGACTGAGCCACCCAGGCACCCCCTTCATGGCACCTCCTGATGCGCACACATCCTACAGCTCTTGCCGCCTTGGCTTACTGGCGAGGAATCAAAGATCGAAAGGAACGAGATCTGTGCATGGCTCCCTTTTCCCCTTCCCTTGGTTGGATATGTTTCCCTAGAAGCCATTTCCTCCTTGCCGTGTTCAAAGAAAGTTCTGGTCTGAATGGAAAACACAGCTTCCTGAGATCGTCAGCTCCCATGTTACTTTCGTCACAGACATAACATGCTTATCATGTACCGGATTTGAGTCTTGCTGAGCGGGCGTGCATGGCGAGTCCGCCAGAATTCTGTGCTCAGAGGAATTGCAAATGCTGTCTGCAGATGGGGACGCCCAGCACCGCAGACAAGCTAATAATGCTCGTTTCTGCCCTGCTCATGCGCATGCCGGGTCCCGCTGGACTTCACTGATAAGACACAAACAGGAAATGACTAAGAGCTTCAAGATGGTGACAGCAGAGCCTCACACCCAATATGGGGTGCTTTTGGGCTCAGAGACCCCACGTGCCTGCACAGGCTGCGCGCACAGGAGCTGGCCTTGGAGGAGCCATTACTTGTGTCTGGGGTCCCGGATTTACTGCTGAGATTCTGCTGCCCTAGGCGGTGGGAGTGACAGGAATCCTTGGAAGTCCTTGGCTTACAACCGCCTCGTGTCCCTCGTGAACCCACCTCAATTTGAGGAGCGCTGTGGTAAGACAGCAAACTTCGAAAGGAGGGAGAGACCATGGGCTCAATAAATATTGGTTAAGTACATGGGTGTGTGAATGAGGTAAGGGATGAAAAGGGACTAGAGAAGCCTGGGGATGTCAGGAACAGGTGACTGTGAGTTTCCCGTCTCGTCCTGTGTGGTCCAACCCTTCTCACCTTTTGAATGGGTTCCCAGAGCTTATCCCAGGGCTGGGAGTAGGGGGTGCAGTTCCTGCTTGTTGAGTGGCTGAGGTCCACCAGGGACCCCCCAGAACCCAGGGTGAGTTGAGGGCAGAGGAGACGAGATCTCAGAGCTCTCTCTGAAGTCACCCACAGGCCCTGAGCGAGCCCCTTTCTGCATGCAGTTGCAGATATAGCCAGGCTCTTTGGGGAGCCTCAGGTGTGCGTGTGGGGAGGCACGGGAAGTCCGAGGCTGAGGCTGGAGCGGTGTTGGAGGAGTGTGGGGGGCACCTTTTGGCTCTGGCCCCCCTTCAAGGTCTTCAGAGAAGCGCTCCCAGCCACCTCCATCACCTGTTCCCACGTCTCACCAGGGTAAGTCAGGAGCTAAATCCCCATGGATTTGGTTGTCTGGGGCATAGAAATGCCACCTGGGTCAAATGCCTGCTCCCTGCCCTCCAGCTGGAAGGCTCGACTCCCTTCTTGGAACTCCCAGAGCCTTTTATCTGTGCCTGTGCCTCTAAGACACTTGTCGCAGCCAACCTTGTGACTTGGTCAGTGCTTGTTCTCCCGGGAAGCAGGGCCTGGTGATTTATCTGTGTGCCCCTTTCTGCACTCCCCGCCCCAAGTGCTGATTTAGCACCGAGCCGCCCGGGCCCGGCTTGCAACACAGTAGGTGGAATGAAGGCCGGAAGGTCTGTGTCCTGTGCTCCTAATGCTGGGCAGGTGGGCCGCCGGGCCGGGGGGCTCTCGCTATGGCAGAGTGGGACTCATCAGAGTGTCACGGTGCACCACCCACGCGTGTCCACAGGTGCCACGGCAGGGAGGCAGGACGGCCCTGAGCCGGTCCGCTGTTCTTTGCGCTGTGCCAGAAGAGGCACATCCTGTCCCCGGTGGCTCTCCAGATGGGAAGGGACCCCGTCCCGACAAAGAGTGGAGGACAGACCACAGGAACGGGGCCCAGCGGTGGAACTGGAGCTGCTGGGGGGAGGGGTCCTGCCGTGCAGCCGGCGGAGTCTCATTTCATCACCTGTCAAGTGAGAACAATATTAGATGACGGAAGAAGGACGAGGAGGATCTGGCGGCCTCTCATGTCCACTTGGAGCATACGCGGGCTCTGTCTTGGTTCTCTTTGCCCCGTTTTGCCCCCCTCCTCCACGGATACCCATCTGGCAAACCTTGAACAGGCCAGACTGTCCCCTTCCTTTCCTCTGTGTCTAATCAGAACTATAATAATAACAGTAACTAATATTTAGTGGGCGCTTCCTGTGTCCCCTGCACTTTACTAGACTCTTTCTGTGCACGAACCCATTTAATCCACATGTCAACCCAATGACATAGGCACTTCCGTCATCCCCGTCCTCTAAATGAAGAAACCCAGGCTCAGAGAGGCAAAGTAACGTGACTGAGGTTGCACAGCTAAGAATTGAAGAGCTGGGGCTGAAAGCAGGTCTGTCTGACGTCACAGTTGGTGATCTTCCCCACCAGCTTCCTGGATTGTTTCTCCATCTCAGGCTGCAGCTCCCTGCTTCTGTTTCGATGGTTGATTTTAAAGCCATTTGGATCCACATAAGAGTGAAAACATATGGTATGTCTTTCTCCGTATGACTTATTTCACTTAGCATAACATTCTCCAGTTCCATCCACGTTGCTACAAAAGGCCAGATTTCATTCTTTCTCATTGCCAAGTAGTATTCCATTGTGTATATAAACCACAATTTCTTTATCCATTCATCAGTTGGTGGACATTTAGGCTCTTTCCATCATTTGGCTATTGTTGAAAGTGCTGCTATAGAAGTTGGGGTACAAGTGCCCCTCTGCATCGGCACTCCTGCATCCCTTGGGTCAATTCCTAGCAGTGCTATTGCTGGGTCATAGGGTAGATCTATTTTTAATTTTTTGAGGAACCTCCACACTGTTTTCCAGAGTGGCTGCACCAGTTTGCATTCCCACCAACAGTGCAAGAGGGTTTCTGAGAAACTTAACAGAAGACCATGAGGGAGGGGAGGGAAAAAAAAAAAGTTAGAGAGGGAGGGAGCCAAACCATAGAGACTCTTAAAAACTGAGGATAAACTGAAGGTTGATGGGGGGTGGGAAGGAGGGGAAAGTGGGTGATGGGCATTGAGGAGGGCACCTGTTGGGATGAGCACTGGGTGATGTATGGAAACCAATTTGATGATAAATTTCATTAAAAAAAAAGCCATTTGGAGATAGGGGCCTGGCACTTAATGTGCTGGCCTTTGGCATTTTAACTGGCCTCTTAGTCTTGTGGCATTATGGCAGAGGAGAGAGCTTGTAATGCCAGGCGGGTAATGCAGTTTCCAGGGCTTGGGCTGGAAGTCCAGCCCTCCATTCTCCCACTTTTCTCCTTGGAGAAGCCCGGCCCCTCCTACCTTCTGTCTCTGAGACCCCAGACCCACGCAGTGGGCCTTGTGGTGGAATGTAGGAGGTATGTGTTCTGTGACCTTGGGTTCTTAGCATGGTTGCTGTCTGAGATCTATTTAAACTGCCTGTGGGCTCTAGGGACAGAGCTGAATTGGATAAAAGGCATCCACGCCCATGGAATCTTCTGGCCCCTTCAGTAATCAGATTCATATCCTCTCCCAGCTGATGAGTGAGTAAAGGCAGGAAGGTCCGTCTTTGCAGCAGATAGGACTTGGGACACCTAGGGCCCTGGGGCTCCCATAGATGACCTCACAGAACAGCTCCCTCTGACCCCAGAGAACTGGTGAAGGTCACAGCCTTTGAGAGGTATGGGCTGGTGACAGTGCTTTCTTCTCCCCACTTTGCTGGGAGGCCACATGAGCAGCCATGTGGCCTGTCAGGCTGCAGGTTCATTGCTGTGGCATATTGAGCACATCTCCCCACATTCGTGCCTGGGTTTTCTCATCCGTGGAGAGAGGATAATGTGTCCACTCTACTTACTCCCACAGGATGCTGTGAAAATCCTTGTAAGATAAGAAACAATTGTCGATGGGGCGCCTGGGTGGCTCAGTTGGTTGAGCATCAACTTCGGCTCAGGTCACGATCTCATGGTTCGTGAGTTCGAGCCCCGCGTCGAGCTCTGTGCTGACAGCTCGGAGCCTGGAGCCTGCTTCGGGTTCTGTATCTCCCTCTCTCTGCCCCTCCTCTGCTTGCACTCTGTCTCTCTCTCTCTCTCAAAAATAAACATTAAAAAAAAAAAAAGAAACATATGTCAATGAGTGGGAAATGCTTAAAATATAAATGAACATAAATGAAGTAGCCAATGGCTACAGGGTCATCAGTTAGACCCTTCCGTGGTCATCTGAGGGTTCCTAGCTGGAGGAAAAGGCAGTTTAATACAAATGTATTGAAACCTCATTATTACGTTTGTAGTAAACACTGGTGAGGGCATGGTGCACGGCAGTTAAAAACAAATGGCCCATTCATATATCATATTCGGCCCATTGTAAAGGGTAAGCACTTTTATTTTAGCCTAAGTAAGGTATTACACCTTGATAAAAGGCAAACTTTTATATGGATTACATAAAATAAAGAACCAACGCAGCTCTGGCCTTTGGTGGAAATTCACATACATTCTCATTTCCACATGGATATTAATTAAATGACCTTGGAGGAAATGTACTGTCGACTTGATGCTTGTGGAGGCATGTGGAGAGGGCGTGAATGAACCCTGGGACCACCGTGGAGCTGACGTAAGGGTTGTGGTGCCCCCCCCACCCCCCCACCAGGATGTCCAGGTGGGGAACAGTGTACTCTTTGTACCCATTGCTTTTATTTTTAGTTTTAATTCGACAAATGTTTATTGAGTGTTCATTACCTGTTGGACCCTGGTTTTAAAAAGAGTGTTATTGAAGTATAATTGGCATATCATGGATCGCAATATCAAGCTGTACAATCTGGCGAGTTTCAACATAGGTATACACCTGTGAAACCATCACCACAAGCAAGGTATGGACACGTCCATAATCCCCAAAAGTTTCTTTGTGGCCCTTTGTAGTCCTCTCTCACTCCTCTCCCCCATGAGATCGCTGATCTGCTTTATGTCTCCATAGGTTCATTTTAATTTCCTAGAATTTTATACAAATGGAAAAATAGGTTTTATATCACCTTGTCTGGCCTCCCATAGTGGGCCATAGCTTGGATATATGACAGTTTATTCATTCACCTGTTGAAGGGTTGTTTTCAAGTTTTTGGCTGTCATGAGTAAAGCTACTGTGAAAATCCATGTATAAGTCTTTGTATGAACATGGGCTTTTGTTTCTCTAGGGTAGATAGCCAAGAGTGGGTCATATGGTAGGTGTATATTTAATTTTTTAAGAATTTGCCAAAGGGGGTGCCTGGGTGGCTCAGTTGGTTGAGCGTCCAAGTCTTGATCTCGGCTCAGATCATGATCCTAGGGTCGTGGGATCAAGCCCCATGTTGGGCTCTGTGCTGAGCATGAAGTCTGCTTGGGACTCTCTCTCTCTCTCTCTCTCTCTCTCTCTCTCTCTCTTCTTCTGCCCCTTCTACTTTGCTTGTTCTTTCTCTCTCTTGAATTAAAAAAAAAATTGCCAAACTGCTTTCCCAAGTGTTTGTCTTATTTTAAAACCCCACTGTCAGTACATGGAAGTTCCAGGTCCTCCACATCCTCACCAACACATGATACAGTCAATCTCTTAAATTTTAGCCATTCTAATAGTTGCTTAGTGCGTCAAAAGATACACTGAGACATATCACAATTTCCTTGTCTGCTAATTCGGATCTGTGCCAGTTTCAGACTGATTTTCAGAGTGGCTGATTTTCTCATTATGGGTAATATGTTCCTGCTTTTTTGAGTGCTGGTGATTTTTGATGGGACAGCATGTTAGTTAGATGTAGAAGTCACTCCCAACCATTTCTTCCCTGGAGTCTTTGAACCAGCAGATCAGATATTGGAATCTCGTTGCCAGCATGTTGAATGCCACCTGTGCTTTTGTTGTGTTTGTGCACAGTGTTTTAAAAATGCTCTCAGATATTCCTCACCCTTAAAAAGCAAGAGATCTCATGAAAGCCATGAATTCCTTTAAAGACTAAAAAAAAAATCGGGATATGTTGCAGCAACATGGCTTCCATTTCCTCCAGAAACAAACAGCTGGAGAGTGGCCACCCTCTCAAGATGGTTGGGAGGTGTCCACGGCTCCTTGTGTTTACACACCCTCATCAGAGGTGTTTGTGTTTGAGTACTTGTTGTCAGAGATCAGTTTTCTGGAAGCAGCCCTGAGATGAGTATTGGGTGCGTCAGCGATTTGTTGATGAAAGACTTCGGGGAGAACCTTGAGAAGGAGCAGGGCATATGCAGGACAGAGGAGGGGAGGGGGTCCTGCATGCACGGAGTTTCAGGCAAAGACACATGGAGGAGACTTCAGTTTGTTCCCACCAAGGGATGAGGGAGTGAGAGTAACATCCCAACTAGAGGTAAGGGGCCCAAGCTTTCATCCTTCCTCACCAGCTAGTCAGATGGTGTCCCCCACACCTGGCGAGGTGGGCAAAATGGGGAGGGCAAGAGGGTGGCGCATCTGCACATCTGGTTCCATGTCTTTCCAGCTGTGCTGAGAGGTCTGTGTAGGGGTCCCCTGGGAGCCTCCAGGGGTCCTGGCTGGGAAGGGGTCCAGAGAGGGTGCTGGGGGCCTGGGATCAAAACCATGAAAGAGTCTGGAACTCCTTTCTCCTGATGCCACAGCTTTCTCATCTCCAGGACTTGACTGATGAGAAGATCATTGAGACCATTAGGGGAGGTTCATTTCATAGACAAGGAAACTTGAGTGCAGCCTGGGGACAGAACTGCCCCAAGGGCTGCTTTTTCCTCGTGTTGGAAAGCCTTGTTGATGCTGCTCGCTCATTCCTGTACTTTGTGGAGAGATCTAGATTTGGTATTATTGTGGTCTCCAGGAGTCTCTGGGGAGGGGAACCTAGTCATCTCTCATTCATTCATTCATTCATTCATTCACTGGCACATAAACATATATTGAGCCAAGAAAAATGTTCTGAAGAACTGTTTGAATGAGGGTACTTTGAGCCCTTTGTAAAATAGAGCTTTGGGGCGCCTGGGTGGCTCAGTCGGTTAAGCGTCTGACTTCGGCTCAGGTCATGATCTCAAGGCTGGTGAGTTTGAGCCCCTGCGTCAGGCTCTGTGTTGACCGCTCAGAGCCTGGAGCCTGCTTGGGATTGTGTGTCTCCCTCTCTCTCTGCCCCCCCCCCCCCCCCCGCCCCGCTCATGCTCTGTCTCTGTCTCTCTCTCTCTCTCTCTCAAAAATAAACAAACACTAAAAACCTTCTTAAGACAGAGCCCTCTTCCCTGACCCCTTTCACCCAGGTCTCAGGAGGAAATCAGGTCTGCTGTCATTGCTCCAAAATCCTTCAAATCTCCCTCCAATCTGCGCCCAGGGGGGAGAAGTTTTGCGCCTTAAGTTATGGACCTGGGAGCACCTGTGGCCTTTCCTCTGACTTGCTGGTTCTCTTTGCGTCTTCTCTCTGTGTCTGGATCTTCACTTCCCCCCGTGGGAGTGAAAGCTACCAAAGGAGGAATCAAGGGGCTGGGCATTGGCTATCTTTGGCACCAAGGAGGGGGGTGACCAGATGGAAACATGGGAACAAGACAGCCCTTTGCTAAGGCACCCAGCCTCCCCAAAGCCTTGGAAATGAGTATAAATAACAACCCCCACCGCAGGACCCAGAGCTCTGAAGGAATGGGCTGGGTGAGGACCACGGGGAGGTCTTGGGGGTGGGGGGCAGGCCGGTTGGGGGGCAGATTCTCTGGTCATTGTCCAGCTTTAAGTGTGCTGCTGTGAACTAAGGACTGGCAGAGAGGCCCAGAGAGAGGATGGGAAAAGAAGAGAGAGAGAGGAACTGAGAAAAGGCGTGGGGAGAGACGCAGGAAGGAAACTGAAGGAGAGAACAAGAGAGAGAAAGAAAGAGAAAGGGAAAAGAGAGACAGAGAGAAAGGGAAAGAGAAAGCGGGTGTAAGGGGGTGGAGGAGGATGCAGCTGTGAGGGTGTCCCGGTCTGGAGATTCTAGGGGTGTTGCAGTTGGAGAGTGTGGTGAAATGGCCTCAGGATCTCAAGAAGCTACCAGTGGGCCCGTGCCAGGCCGTAATAACAGCCTCTCGGTGCCTCCAACCCGCTTTGGCCTCTCAGTTCCCGGGAACACTCAATTCACACAGGCGCAAAATGCAGCCTTCTTCAGCTCGGCTGCCTGCTAGCTACCGTGGTGTTTGCCCTGTGCCCGCAAGCATCACGGGCAATTAAGAAAGTCGTCCGTTGCAATCGTGGGCTGCCTTTTAAGGGCTGGAGCCCAGAGCCCTCTCATGAGACACCAATGAGCAGGGGGAGGAGGGTTGTTTCCCAGGAGAGGGATTCCTGCCATTAGCTGGCAGATCCCAGAGGGAAGCCAACAAAGGCTGCTGTGGGCTCGTGGGAAGGGAGAAGGAGATGGGGCCGGCAAGCGGTCCTGCGTGTGCAAAGGCCACGTGCACGCACGGGCACGCCTCTCAGAGGCCGGCATGCACTTGCATGCACAGGGGTGCAAACCCACCTCGAGCACAGTCCTGCAGACACGTTGGGGGGAAAATGTGTGCGAAACACACACACACTTGCACGCGCACACACACACACACACACACACATACGCACACATGCACAACTTTGTGCACATACCGGTGATCAAGTGCACAAACTCACGGGCTCACACAGACATCTGCACCATGTTTCAGTGTTAGGGGGATATGTATTTACATAAACCTGCACTCACACATTGGCAGGCACTCTCACAAGCACAAATGTATGTCCATACGCACATGGATAAAAGAGTGGATAAACTCAGGCACACACACACACACACACACTCACATATTCGAATCTTGCAATCTAAAATCCATAAGCAAGACGGCTCCAAGATCTTTAAAACACGCATACTCTAGACTTCAAACCGCTCTCACGGCCACGAGTAAGAAGAGATTTGGGGACTGGTGCATTTGTCTGATGGAAGAGAGAAAAGAGCTGGAAGAGAGTCGCCCTTTCTTTCTTCTACTTTGAGCCACTGTCCGGGTCAAGTTACGTGGTTGAAAAATAATTGCTGGTGGCCGGCATCTTTCCAGAAGCCTGCCACTTGACCTTGTTGCCATTGATGTCACGCTGATGATTTTTAGGCTCTCAGAGAAGGACATTTCAAAATATTCTTTCTAAAATGAAGCATAAACAACACACAATGTCATGTTAATTTCAGGTGTTGAACATGGTGAATCAACAGTTCTGTGTATCACTCAGGGCTCACCACGGTAGGTGTGGTGACCGTACCACATTATTACAATGTTATTGATTGTTCCCTAGGCTGCACCTTTCATCTCCGTGACCTACTCACGCAACATGCCATGAAAGCAGGGTTCACCCTCCTCGCTTCCCCCAAGTGTCTCATGGCCCAGGGCAGGGGGCTGGATTGAATGAGTACAGGGTTGTGTACTGTGACTTTCTCATTTTTGAAATAGAATTTAGAAGCATTTTCATCCTTTTCTGAGGTTTGGGGTTTCTCTCTCTCTCTCTCTCTCTCTCTCTCTCTCTCTCTCTGCCTCCCTCACCCCTATTTCCCGCACTGTTATTAGGGAAAGAAAATTGGAGACCATGTCCATTCTGAGACCGTCTCCCAGAATAATTGTGTTGTGACACACGGGGAGTGCAAACGAAAAACAGGAAGCCAAGCTGCAAGGGCTCGTTTGGAACTGGCAACACTTGCAGTGAAGTTTTCAGCCAGAAAATCCACAGATGGCAACCGTTTCCCCACAACTCCGCTTCCCGCCGTGTCTGGTTAAGCATGGGGGCTGCCATTGGCCTGATCCGTCTCCTGCGGTGGGATGGTGACCTTCCACATCAGACCCCAAGATCAAGTTCAGTGCGTTTTGTTGTTGGCTCCATGTGGCAAATTCTGGAAGCCAGCAGACTCTGACCGCCCCGCCCCCCACTGTTGAGGCCCACGGAGCCAGGGCTCTGTTGCAAACCTGCCAAGGACATTGGTTTGGAGGCTTTGGGGCAGTTTAGATTTGGGTCAGAAGTGGCTTCAAGGAGCCTAATTGACTTAAATGTTTTCACTGTATTTTTAGCACCCGCCTCACCTCCATCTTTCAATTTCTTTTAATTGACAATAGAATGTACTGGAAAGGCCAGGATATTTGAGCGTTGGGGCTCTCAGAGCTCCTGAGTGGACATGATGCTGCTAAAGGGTACAGAGGCAGACACCGATGGCAGAGGAGTTTCCACTGCAGCTCCTGGGGCCGGTACTGGGTGGGAGAGATGTCGGGGGGGTGGTTTTCCTCTAAGGCCGAGGCTGGTGGGTGGGACCTCCCCCAGGAGCCATTTCGGTGTGTAGAGGCAATGATAATTAGCTATTTCAATATTTACAGGGCTGTCCCTCTAGACAAGGAATCACGATTATTCTGTATCTATGGGGGTGCATCAGGTTCCATTTTCTGCATAGCAAAACATCCCAAATCTCAGTGACCTCAAATAATAACTGTTTACTCAGCTCCTAATTCTGAGGGCGTGCAAGTTGGGCTGGGCTCAGCAGGGCAGTTCTGCCGATCTGGGCCAGCTGGGTGGCTCTCAGTTGGGGCTCACTGGTGCATCTGTGGTCAGCTGGCAGGCTGGCTGTGGCCTGGCCGGCCTAGGATTGTTCAAGCTGGCATGACTCAGTTTTCCTCCATGTGTTTGTTCATCCTCCACCAGGCTACCCTGACCTTGTTCTAATGGCAGTGACAGGGTCCCTGTGGAAGTATGCAAGACCCCTCGGAGCCTAGACTCCAAGATGGCCTGGTATCACTTTTGCTGCATTCTAGCGGTCATGAGTTCTATCCTGCAAAGTCACGTGCAAACGACGTAGAAATAAAGGGCAGTGGAGAATGGTTGTCTTTTTTATAGCCTATTGCATGGGGGACTTGATATTTAAAGCCACCACCTAACGAGTTGGGGCGACTTAGAAGTGGGACAGACAGACTAGCCTGCCAGGGGCCTGCTCTAGAGGAAGGACCACATCCCTGGTGATCACAGTGGAATCGTGTGGCCTCCAAAAGCCCTTCCAATTTCAAATACAGTAAAACCATGGATTGCGAATAACTTGTTCTGTGAGTGTTCCACAAGACAAGCAAACATTTCTTTTTCTTTCTTTATTTTTAACATTTATTCATTTTTGAGAGAGAGAGAGAGAGTGAGAGAGAGCAAGTGAGCAGGGGAGGGTCAGAGAGAGGGAGACACAGAATCCGAAGCAGGCTCCAGGCTCCGACTCCGAGCTGTCAGCGCAGAGGCCCACATGGGGCTCGAGCTCACGAACCGAGAGATCATGACCTGAGCCGAAGTCAGAGGCTTAACTGACTGAGCCACCCAGGCGCCCCAGGCGCCAGCACTTCTAATACATTTTAATTTGATGAATGAGTGACGTCTTGCAATACGAGTAGTGTGTGACGCTGAATGTCACGTGATCACAACTGAGCCAATGGTTCTTGAAATTCGCTTTGATATACAAGTGCTTTGGATTACAAGCATGTTTCCAGAACGAATTAGGCTTGCAAACCAATGTTTTACTGTATTTATTTACTGAGAACTTATTTTTAACAACCCAGAATAGATGATTTTCATAATCTGAGAAGCAGAAGAACTGGAATAATGTCCCAAATCCTGGAAAGCCCCAATTCACCTGCTGGGGCCCTGTTCGGCTAAGAGGCAGGGAGCAAAAGAGGAAAAGGTAAAGCATGCCCCCAAAGAAAAGGTGGCTGGGCTCCGAATTTACGTTATGGTCTCTAAAGAATGATGTGTGTCGGAAAGGGAAAAAGAAACAGCACATGCGTAGCTTTCAAAGAAATGCACACGTGCGGAGAGTGGAAAAGAAGAGCCAACACCCCAACCTGAAGTCAGTTCTAAAGGAGATGTAAGCTTGAGCCTCAGAATCGGAGCCAGGACAGGAAGTGGGCTTGGCCTGCAGGAGGGTATACGCTGCATGGAAAACCACCGTGCGCCTGGGCTCCCCGTCTTAATTCCCTTCAGCCTCTAGCCCTTTCTGACCCTGGGAACAATGCAGCTCTGTCCTGAAGGGTTTCCAGCCCGAGCAGCTGAGACTGTGCCTTTTGTGATGGCCTGGAGAGGAAGAATGGAGAACTGGTTTGGGCGTCTGCGTGTGTGAATCACTCACGTCACATGGCTGGGCCGGCTGCATGTGGCTCCCCGGGTCCGCACAAGGGCACAGGGGAGCGTGGCCCGAGTCCACGCCTGGAGGCCGGTCAGCCAGCTGTGGAGTGCCCTGCTCTGAACTATAGCAGCAGGGGAAGGACAGAGAATGGGCTGGGGGTGGGGGAAGGTCTGGCCCAGCAAGGGCCACTGAGGACACTCTCACGGTGCCACAGAACAGGCTCTGGGCCCTGGCTGTCTCCCTCCATATGGCAGATCAGCTGTGGGTCCTGTGCCTGAGGTTCCTGAGTAGCTGAATTTCTGGTCCATTCCTGAAACCTACAGGGCCTTGGCTTGTCCCTTTATTTAGGCAGTTCATGATTCCCTCCACTCAAGGGGGTTTTCCCCAAGGACTGGAATATGTCCAGAGTGTGGAGAAGCCACCCTATTCTGGGGCAGAGAGGATACAGGGAGCAGGGCAGTTGCTGAGGCTGCTGCTCTGTTTCCTGGAACCAGATAAATCCTGACTTCAGAGAGAGAAATGCTAAGGCTGCCTGCAGGCAGAGGGCAGGTTGGAGAATGGGGAGCATCAGGACAGGGGGAAGATTCGGGCTAGGCAGAACGGAGTGTTGACTCAGACCCCATCGCAACTTGCCGAGGGAGGGCTTGCACCGCGTGCAGGCAGGGGAATGGATCCCACCACCCTGAGCGGTGTGTATTTGCGTGGCTTGGCCCCCCTGAGCTGCCTTCTCCCTGACGGCCTGAAGAGGGCAGTGTGGTACTGTGGGCAGGACTCTGCTGCCTCATCAAATTTTGTTTCCACTCCGCTGGCCTCCTAATCTTTTCAAACCAAAGCTGCTTAGACACACACAACCTGAGCCCTGCTTGAATGACATGGATTTAGCCTTATGCTCTGGGACCTCTTTGCTGAGAGAGCCCCTGGCCTGGGATCTGCTCAGAGAGCGTGCCTAACTCTTCTCTTTGCCTATTTCCTGGTCCCTACCCCTGACCCAAATCCTAATGGTGGCTTTGTAGATGGGCAGCAGAATTCGGTTGTGCACACACAGATCCTTATGGTTTTCAAGACACATTCTCCTCTACTCCTCACAATAATTCTGAGAGGTGGGTAGGGGGTTCCATTTTATAAAAGAGAACTGAGCGTCACAGAGAGGGGAAGTGACAGTGCAAAGTGGCTCATCTGGTAAGAGGCAGAGACAAGTGGGGGGACACTGGTTTTCTACCCCCCTGGTCTAGTGTTCATTCCACCCCTCTATGATGCCCCTGAAATTCGGCCCTGAATGCTCCTCTTCCCAATGGGCCATCCCTCTCTTTGTGGGTGTACGTTTCTCCCAAGGGAGGAGTGTGAAGGTGTCTCCATTCTTCTCCTAGATTCTTGGGCTACTCTCTGGTCAACTCTTCAATCTTGGCAAAGTCACTCCCCATCTCTGGGATTTGCCTTATCCACCAGGAAGGTGAGGGTGTTGGAGCAGGTTGTCTCTAAGATGGCTTGGAAACTTGCCCTTTCAAGGTTCCGTGTTTGGGCCATGTCCCCAGTTACAAGTTAGCTGCTGGAACTAAGGAATCAAACCTCGAAGGGCCATGCGGTCGAGATGCAATGTGAATTTGAATTAGGAGTCTGACCAATCTCTTTATGCTTTGGCTGGTTGTTTCCATGTGGTAGATGCAACCTTTGTCTCCCACGGCTTCACAGAGTCTGATTGAACCACACAGGGCCACCCCTCATGCTGACAAGTGCTGTAGACAACTTGGAGGACAGTCAGCAGCTGCACCCAAGGGAGCCCCACCCTCAGAAGCTCACTGTCAGATGCCGGGGGAGGTAACACGTTCCTTGAGGGGTCTCCCTCTTCCTGGTCAGTCTCTCCAGCAGTGACACGTAGCTCCAGCCGTCTGAAGGTAGCAAAGCCACTCCTGTGGCTGCCTTAGGAGACCCGTTCTTTTCCAAGAGGTGGGCATTCGACAAAGCAAGAGGCAAACCGTCCAAGGCACGTCCAGTGGGTAACGTATGAGACATACCTGGGGTGTATGATACCGGGAGGGGTGGAAGGACCGAGCGGCACAGAGAGAGCCCACAAGTTGGAAGTCCTCACAACGTCACCAGTCATCCTTGTGTGAGGACTAAGTCAACTAGGCAGTATTGTCAATGTTCTTGTGTTGCAGTTGAAGAAAATTGAGGCCCAGAGAGGTTGAATAACTAGTCAAGGTCCCACACTTCATCACAGGGAGAGTTCAGACTGCAAAGCACATGTCCTTAATCACTCCTTTAGGCTGTGACTCTCTTCCTGAGATTGAATTATCTTCCCTATTCTCTGGACCAGAAATTAGGATATCCATCCATCCATCCATCCTATTCTATCTATCTATCTATCTATCTATCTATCTATCTATCTACCTATCTATCTATCATCTATCTATCTCATCATCTCTGTCTCTCAGGATCCCACCAAGTGGAAGTATAAAAAGATCTGAAGTTGGTTATGATTTCTCTACCCATATTCTCATTTGTTCTTCCAGCAGCTGCACAGAATAGGGAGGGCCGATATCCCAGATATGAGGGAGCTGAGACATGGCAAAGGTCAGAGACTTGTTCAAGGCTCCACAACTGGTTGGTGACTAGCCTGGTTTCAGAACCCTGTTCTCCTGACTCTTGATCATGGTGTCTTATTGACCACAACATGAGAAAAGGGTGCTGGCTTGGCCAGTGGGGTTGGGAGTGCTGGCTTCCCATCCATAAGGATCTGGGCTCCTGGGAGCTCCAAGAAAATCCGTGCCCAGAGATTCATATCTGCCTCTGCCAGGGACAACCCAGGGGACACAGGCATAGCACCTCAGTCCAAATGCAGGTTAGGGTAGGGGGTTTTGTGGAATTGATCCTGCCCTTCAGGCCTGGTGTGCGGAGGTTCTGGGCTTTCCCACCGAACCCACAACCATGAACTGTATCATGGCTGAGACTCAAGCAGGAGTGCTGGGCTTAGGCTTCAGATCACAGCTGGCCACCAAGCCACTGCTGCAGCCCAGCTGTCCTGGGGCAGCTGAAGACGGGGAGCCATGGAAGGGGAAGCCTCAGGGGAGGGTTCAGTGGCATTTGTATGGGGTTTCATAGCTCACAGGCCCGAGAGTCTTAGGTTTCTGAGAAATGTTTCCACCTGGTATTTGTGGCTTAAGGGAAATCTTTTCTGGAGGCAGGAGCCTAAACATAATGATTTTCAGAGATTTTTTTCTTCTACTTGATTTTTTTTCTTCCTCTGCCTAGTTTTGCTTTTCTGCTTAAAGACTGCCATGGTTAAATGCTTATATAATGTAAAAGTTCATCTATTTGCCTTAAAAACAAAGCTACCTTTTTAGCTCATCCCTGCTACTCCCTTCCTCAGGCCTCTATCTTCCTCTCATTTCTATTTTTTTAACCCCACCGAACAACTGTGTGACCTTGGGGAGGTCCCTGGTGTGTCGGGCTGTTGTTAGAGCATGTGTTGTACTTTCAACAGATCTGGGTTCAGATCTCGGCAGGCAGGCTCCAGCCAGCTGTGTGAACCTGGGCAAATCACACCATCTTTCTGAACCCCGATTCAACCCCCTGTAAAATGGGGATAATGTTATCTAACTCATCTAGCTGTTATGGAGACCTAAGGAAGACCTATGAGTTCTTACAACATAGGTCTCAGAATCTGCCGGAATGAGGCAGTTTGGTGAGTGAGGAAGAGAGAATCTACTGAATGCAGAGAAAGCAAGATTTCTGAGGTTGATTTTAGTCACAAAGTCATTGCGTTCCTGCAATGTGACGTGTGAATGTGTGGATTAGCAGATGTGCTTTGGGGCATTTGTGGTCAACGCCTGCCCTGGAATGCAAGCCCGAGTGCATGCATGGTGATGATGGCCACTGGTGTAGGTGTGTGAGATAAAAGGAGGTTCCCCAGAGTCAGGAATCTGGTATGATTCAGGCACCTTAGGAAGTAGGACGCTGGAAGATTCTGCTATGTGGGATGGCCTGAGAAAAGACCGGAAGGCTGGAGAATGGGGTCGTATGGCATTTGTCTTTGTGGGAGTAGAGAGGGAGTTTCATGGTCCCTTAAAAGAGATTGAAGAAGGTGGGGGAGGCCAGGAAATGGAGTGCTTTGAAGCTCCATCAAGTAGAAGGTCTAATTTAGGCTGAAAGAGGTTTTGGCTAGTGGCAGGGAATCGAGCCAAGTATGGGGGTTGGTGAAAGAGGAGGGATGACAGAATTGTACCAGCTTTCGCTTGTGAGAGCTCACCCACCTTGGAGAGCATCTTCAAGTGGCTCATTTGTGTAATTTTTTCATTGCTTTGGTGTTTCCGACAGCAGTTCTCAAACCAACATACCAGACTCAACTCAGCCTTGACAAACACAGCACCAGATGATCTGGTCTCCATGGTGCACCCCCGCTGAGCCCTGGTGCCCAGGCAGATGGGCAATGGGAAGCCCCGGAGAAGCTTCCCTGATGTGAACACTGTGGCGATCGTTGGAAGGAGCCCCATGGTTGTGGCAGGATTGGGGGGTAGGCTTCTGGCAAAGTTCAGGCACCAGCTTTCCTACCCTCAGCAACATCTGGTGGCCATGATCTTCTCAGAGTGTCCTGGAGGAAAGCTGCAATGGAGAGGAGGAAGCCAAATGATTGATGTCTTGCATTCACATCCTGTGTCCCTGCATGATCCCCATGATTTCTTTCTTTCTTTCTTTCTTTCTTTCTTTCTTTCTTTCTTTCTTTCTTTCTTTCTTTCTTTCTTTCTTTCTTTCTTTCTTTCTTTCTCTTTCTTCTCTCTCTTTCTCTTTCTTTCTTTCTTTCTTTCTTTCTTTCTCTCTTTTCTTTTCTTTTTGTGAGAGAAGAGAAAGCACAAGCGAGCAAGGAGCAGAGAGAGAGAGAGAGAGAGAGAGAGAGAGAAGCAGGGCCTTCCTGAAGCAGGGCTTGTGTTTAACCAAAGCAGGGCTTGAACTCATCTGATGTGGGACTCGAACTCATGAACCATGAGATCATGACCTGAGCCAAAGTCAGACGCTTAACTGACTGAGCCACCCAGGCACCTGATCCCCATGATTTCTAAGAAACTCAGCCTAAGCCATGTGGGTGCGGTATGTTTTCTGGGAGAAACAGATTGGGTGCCATTCATTTAGATGTACCTTGTCTAAAAGGTCTCGATTTCTAATTTTTTTTTTTTAACATTTATTTATTGTTGAGAGATAGAGACAGACAGAACATGAGCAGGGGAGGGGCAGAGAGGGAGGGAGACACAGAATCGGAAGCAGGCTGAGCTGTGCTGAGCTGTCAGCACAGAGCCCAACAGCTTGAACCCATGAACCGCAAGATCATGACCTGAGCCGAAGTTAGACACTCAACTGACCGAGCCACCCAGGTGCCCCCAAAAGGTCTCGATTTCTTAACACCTCTCAGGAATACTGGAAGCCCTGGAGTCTATTCCCCTATGAAGCCAGACAGCCTTTCCTTGTGCCCAGAACTTGAAAGGGACTTTGGGTATTGTCATCCCACTTCTGTTTTCTTTTTCATCTGGTGCAACAACAAGAGATTTGGCCATCTTTGGGCCCTCGTCGGAAGCTCCACTTGAATCGAACTAGAAGCAGGGAACATTCCTGCCAGCCCTGCCAGGAGAGGAGAGCGGAAAGGGCCTGAGCTGGAAATTAGAGCGCCTGGACTCAAGGTCTGGTTTTGCCGCCATGGTTTGTGCTTCAACTTGTTCCCCTGGAAACCCATGAAACCAAAGTGTGACACCTACCTGAAATTTTCATGAGGATTAAAGAGATTATGCGCTGCCACGTAAAAGAAAGGCAGTTGTAAGCACAGCAGACGCACTCGGAAAATGTCATTTCTCTCACGTGGGTCCCGACACGTCTTTGGCATTTGGGGGTTGGGCGTCCTAGTTGTGCTGCTGATGAACAGGGATGCTAATGAACAGAAAGGACTCAGCCCAGTTCCATCCCTCTGAGAATCTGCCACTTGTTTCTTCAGTGGTCTTCTCCTGCAGACCAAGCAAACGCAACTCTGCTCAAATGTGCACTCCTTGCAAGCTGGACACACATATCACTTGAACCAGAAGCATCGACTTAAAAATGGCTGTGACAAAACCAACCAGTGGTACAGGGTCTCTTACTATTTTGAATGCCACCAAAAGAGTTCTTAGTCCCACGTGCCAACTGGCAAAGGCACAGGAAATTGTCTGAACCAAGTCACCTTCCACTGCCTCCTTTCTGGGGGGGGGGGATTTTTGGTCTTTCCATGTTACTTCCAATCCTTGCCCATTTACCTAAGTGGACTTCACTTTGTGTCCTTCCCACTTTCTCTTTTTTTCTACTAACTGACAATGATCAAGGTTGATCTCATCTTACAAATGCAACCAAAAGGAAAGACAAAATTCTGAGGATGTTCTCCTCCAAGCAAAGGAAAGCAGTTACCCAGTAAACTTGGACATGGCCAAGAAATAAGAATGACAATACTCAAAATAGTGACAGTGTGTGTATGTGTGTGTGTGTGTGGGGGGGGGGGGTAAGCACTCATGACTAAGTGGGAATATAATTGGGTCCAACCATACCGGAAGACAATTTGGCATATGTATCAAAATTTAACAAAATATCACATGGTAATTTAACATCTAAATATATTCTAAATAAACAACTAGGCAAATTCACATGGCTGTACGTGCAAGATGGGGAACTTATGCTTACATTATATTATGTTATGTTTATAATACCAAAAATTAGAAATATGATAAATATTCAATAATAATGATTTGTTGAATAGATTATGGAATATGAGGATATGATACAGAGTCATTTAAAATGGTGACCTGGATTAGATGTTACATATTGATAAAATTGAGAGGATAAAGAATTGCAAAGTATGTGTGATTCCATTTTTATAAAAAACAAAACCTTAATGAGTGCATGGAAAAAATCTGGACCTAATGTATATCATAAAGGAGGGGAAACAAATTAAGGGGGACTTAAAAATCTTTTCTAGTTAACTGAGTTTTGATTTTTTTTTTTTTGCTACAACAGAGATTGCTTTTTTAATAAAGCAATCACAATAATTTAAATGGAATCAAGACAACGAACACAGACATAAATAGTGGCCAGCTGACATCTCCATCAGAATCTCAAAGTCCCCATCTTTCCTCCTCTTTAGAGTAGATTAGCTTCCCAGGATTCTAGAAATGCGAAACACAAACAATTAGTTCTTAAGCAATTGTACCGATTAATCCTGTGCTAAATTACTGATTTGCCCATGATATTATTTTCTGCTATTTTTCATTGACTGCATTTTTACTGCATTGGGTCCGAAGGAAAGCTGAAGAGAGATTCTTAGTCCTGTTTTCATTTTTTGCACGACTGTCCTTTCCAGCTGCAGCTTTGGAGAGGAAACAAACATTGAAACCCCATCAGGGAGGCAGCTGTATGCATCCCAATCAGTCTGGCTGGAAGGAACCTCACTTGGAAACTGACCGAAGGGCAGAAGCTCATTTCCCGTCCTCTGGCTCCTTCCTGGCCCTGCCACCCCGGCCCACTTCTCCTGGCTCCATCTGAGCCCCGCTTCCCGGAGGGCTTTTGGAACTGGGTTTGGGGCACCTGTAGCTTAGTTCTGTCTCCCAAAGGGGGTTTAACTTGTCCATGAGAAATGAGTCAGCACGCAGAGCCTGGGGCTGTGAGACACTTCTGTTCTGAGATCTGGAATCTTCTGGACAGTTTAGAAAGACTTGTGTTTTTGGCGGGTGAGGTCTCCAGGCCTGGGATGGGGCATTTTGGTTTCTGGCTCGGTTAGGTATGTTCTCCAGAGCAGGCAGAGCTATCCTGGTGAAAACATGAATAGGCACTGATGTGGGGTTTCCAGGTTGGTGAGAACAGATCCTGTCCCCCAGCAGTCCTGGCCCCACACCGTTGTGCGGGAACAGCGGTGGGGTGGAGAGATAGGGGAGACGGAGGTGGCTGATTTGGGAGAAGCAATCCCATTTTGCTGAGCCAGCTTGCTGGCTGGGGTGGTATTTGGGGCGGGGATCTGGTCACAGCTCTGTCTCCCACCCAGATTCTTGCAGCAGGAACAAAGTGACCCAGGCCTTGTGTCTCCAAGCCCCCCACGCAAATGGTTTCCGTCAAGTTTTGTAATGTGAGAGCTTCCCTGGAGGCCGAGGCCTTCACGCTTAGCTGCGAGCTGCTGAGACGCCGTTTCCAATCTTTTTAGCAAGTGGATTGGCTTCCAGATTGACGGCCTTGGAAACCAGACCTCTTTGTTTGTCCCCGAAACAGGTATCACCTGCGAGCTGCACGCGGAGGCAGAACACGCTGTCCGAGGCCAGCTCCTGATTTTCCATGGGTTGGGGTGGGTGCGGGAGGGTGAGGGAGCATTTGGAGAGCCCAGAGAAATGATGTCTGTAACCCCAAATTAGTAACGATTATGCAAAGTCAGCCACCTGTGTGAACTTCCCCCATAAGAAGATGTTTCTAAAGTTAAGTAGCTGAAAGTGACATTTGAACAATTTCAGTTCCGACTCATCCATCCCTCTGAGGCTGCCCTCCAAGGATGGAGTCGATGAAAAGCAAATAAACCGTTTCTGCCCCTATTCAGGCCACAAGGAATGGAGACCAGAGAGTCCATGCTCATGAGCCCAATACTTCCCCTCCTTCCCAGTCGTACATCTGAGGATCTGATGAAATCAGTGCTAGAATTTCAAACGGATTGTCTTATTTAATCCTTCCAGCAACAAGACAACAGTAACAAGAACAGCTGAGGTTTATTGAGTGCCTACTACGCACCAGGTGCTTTATATGTGTTACCTCTAATCCCCAAAATTAATCTTTCAAGAGCAGTGTTATTACCCTCATTTTACAGGCAGAGGGTCTGAACACTGAGTCTGGGGGAAGTTGTCACTTGCCCATATTTGCATGACTCAGAAATGTTGGGATCCTGGTGGTATGCTGTCCCCAAACAGACTCCCTCTCTCCCATCATACCCTAGATCCAGAACAGGACAGGACCAGGGAGGAGAGATGTCCACTGCTCACCCAGCCCTGTGCTCCTTTACTGCACAGTTCTTGGCTAGAACCCACTGTCATGGTTTTACTACATGGCTGGGAGAGGGAAGGGATTCATTTGTCTCCCAAACCTAGGAGATGTAGGGTGGTTGGGATGAAGAGTGACATACGTGGGAGGAACCAGGGTGGCCATGGGGGGGTGACAAGTCAGCTGCGTTGGTCTAGAGGAGTGTTTATGGACATTTCTCAAGATGAGGGACATATTCCCTTTGTTAGTCCCACGTTCCTGGAGATGACAATGGCCCGGTCTAGGGAAATCTCTTTAAAAACAAAGTTCAGGGGTGCCTGGGTGGCTCTGTTGGTTGAGCGTCCAACTCCTGATCTCGGCTCAGGTCATGATCTCATGGTTCGTGGGTTCGAGCCCCATGTTGGACTCTGTGCTGACTGTGTGGAGCCTGCTTGGGATTCTGTCTCTCCCTCTCTCTGTCCCTCCCCTGTTTATGCTCTCGCTCTCTCTCTCAAAATAAATAAATAAACTTTTAAAAATAAAATAAAAATAAAACAAAGTTCGCAGCTATTGTAAGTTTCTGTTTCTCTGTCAAAGGCTGATCCCAGTCAGATCCACCCACTATCTTGGTTGTAGAAGAGAAGCATTTCAGAACCGTGTGGCCACCCTCGTGCTCAACACCTGTGGTCCTGGGGTGCCCCCACATAATTTGGGGGAATTCTGCTTCTATAGGCCCAATATGGCTGGGAAGAGTCAAAGAGCCTTGGTTGGCACAGAAATGTAAAGCCATTAGCCAGAAAGATGTCCTGAGCCAAGAGCTCAGAGACAGTGATAGAAAATGCTTCCAAATCCAGAAACCGGGGCCAGCTTCACCACTCCTCAATGCTTGCTTCTCCTGAGTCACCAAGGTCACCACCCCCCCGGTTCCCCCATCCAGCCCTGCCCACCAACCCCACAGTCTGCTCTGTGTCTAGTGCTACTCTCCAGCCCCAGATTTCCCATTGCACTAACATGAGATGACCACAGTCCCCTTAAATAGTGGTAATGGAGAGAGTAGTTTCAGGGACAGGACAAATAAGAATAATGTTCCCCAGAGGGTGACTCTACCAGGCACTATGCAAGGTATGTTACCTACTAATCTTAGTCGGCAGAATATGCCCAATTTTACCAAGATTCAGAGATGTTAAGTGACGTCCTCGGGATCACATAGCTAGTAACGCAGTCAGAATGCCGCTCAGGCCTGTCAGACTCCAGAACTCACGGCAAAGAGGCAAAGAGTAAAAGCAGTCTTTCTAGTAATAAATACAAACATCATCACTCAGCCATTCCAATCCTCAGTGCGTTCTACAGAATTCTTTGTGCTGTCAGCCACAGATGGGGAAGCTAAAGTGTGGAGAGGTTGAATGAAATATCTACAGTCTCGAATAGGTCAACAGATGAACCCAAAAGAGAATGTGGGTGGTCCATTAATTGATTGCCTCCTTTGCAAAAACTGCCAAGAGATCCAATTGATTGCATGAAAAATATCGACTCAGGGAAACACATCAGTCAAATGGATAAAAATGTCAAACATCAAGATGCATGTTTGTCTGTGAGCCAAGTGGGTGGCGTCTCAGGATGCTGGCTGGGGTGACGTTTGTGTCATGGTCTCACAGAATGCAGAGCGGGGAGGGATCTGGAAGGTGGGGTCATCTAGCCCTCCACTGCATCCCTGACAAGCGGTTACCCAGCCCCCGCCAGGATACCCACAGGGACAGGAGAACCACATTTCCACAAGCTGCAATTACTCCATCTTCCACTTCTTCAGGACACGTCTGACTTCCTGGATATTGAATCAGCGGAAGTGGAATGTCAATATTCTTAGCCTGGGATCTGATGAGTGCGAACGAGATCCCTATAAGAGTCCGACGCAGTGGGGATGCCAGAGGGTCCAGGCATTTTGGAAAATGGTTTGGCCATTTCTTTGCCCGTTAAGTGTCTATTCATGTTTTCTGCCCATTTCTTCACGGTTTGGCCATTTCTTATAAAGTTAAACATACAGTTGCCATGGGGTCCAGGGGCCCCAATCGTAGATGTTCTCCCAACAACGTGATGTGTCTATGCTAAAAACTGGATGCAAATGCTTCATTCATAATCATCAAAAACTGGGAAACAATTCCAAGATCAACAATAGTCCATCAACTGGTGGATGGACAAACAAATTGTGGTGTGTCAGTACCTGGAAAACTACCAGTACAGCAAGAAAAAAAAATATGACTTGATATGTGCAACATCCTGGATATTTATCTAAATGCTTTATCTAAAGCTTTATCTAAAGAATGCTGTATCTAAAGAAACCAGAGTCAAAGGGCTGCATAAAGTAATGATTTATTTTTTCCTTAATTTAAATTCAAGTTAGTTAACATACAGTGTAGTCTTGGTTTCAGGAGTAGAACCTAGTGATTTATCTTTTACATATGACACCCAGTGCTCATCCCTAAAAGTGCCCTCGTTAATGCCCATTGTCCATTGAAACCATTCCCCCACCCACCTCTCCTCCAGCAACCCTGTTTATTCTCTATTATGATTTTTAAAAAAAAATTTTTTAAATGTTTATCCATTTTTGAGAGAGAGAGAGAGAGAATGAGAGTGTGCTCAAACAAGGGAGGGGCAGAGAGAGGGGGAGACACAGAATCCAAAGTAGGCTCCAGGCTCTGAGCTGTCAGCACAGAGCCCGATGTGGGGCTTGAACCCATGAATCATGAGATCATGACCTGAGCCAAAGTTGGATGCTTAACTGACTGAGCCACCCAGGCACCCCTATTATTTCTTTTATATGACATTCCAGAAGAAGCAACAAATGGCATATACATATATATAGTTGACCCTTGAACAACATGACTTTGAACTGAGTGGGTCCACTTAAATGCAGATTGTTTTCAATAAATACAGTACGGTAATGTAAATATAGTTTTTCTTTCTTATGATTTTCTTTTTTTTTTTTTGTTTAATTTTTTAAATGTTTATTTATTTTTGAGGGAAAGACAGAGCGCATGCAGGGCAGGGGCACAGAGACAGGGAGACACAGAATCCAAAGCAGGCTCCAGGCTCTGAGCTGTCACAGAGCCCGATGCAGGGCTTGAACTCACGAACTGTGAGATCATGACCCGAGCTGAAGTCAGACACTTAACCAACTGAGCCACCCAGACGCCCCGTCTTTCTTATGATTTTTTTAACGCCATTTTCTTTTTCTTTAACTTACTTTGCTGTAAGGAGGTAGCATATAATATATACAACATACAAATATGTGTTAATCAACCATTTATGTTATCTGTAAGGCTGCTAGTCAGCAGTTGGCTATTATTAGGAACTAAGTTTGGGGCAAAGTTATACAGGAATTTTCGACTGTGTGTGGGGTCAGTGGCTTTCACCCCGGCTTGGTCAAGGGTCAATTGTATGTATTAAGAACAAAACAGATTGGTTTTGCTGGAGGCTGGGGAGGAAGAGAGGTATTCACTACAAACAGGCAGGCAGGAATGTTTTGGGGTGACAGAAATGTTCTGCATCTTGCGATTTTACAACTGTGTGCACTTGTGAAAATGTGTTCAGCCGCCCACTTGAAAAGGGTAAATTTTACTGTAAGAAAATGGTACGTCAATAACTCTGACTTCAGAAAACGATGAAGAGAGATGCAGACACAAAATTTGATCGTTGGATGGTCTCCATCTGTGTAGCTGAGAAGCTTTGGTCCTCATCGTGAGGATGGTAATGGGAGGGTCCTTCTGTCTCTGGAGGTCTACAAAGGCTGCCTCACGTGGGTGTCTGAATCCCTCCAGCTGCCTTGGGGACCCGGGTCATTATCCTCTCTGGGCCAGTAATTCTGACGTTCCTGCCACTCTGTCCCAGCTTCAGTCCCTGTTTCTGTCTCTGAAGCTGCACTTGGTCTGTCGCCTGCGTCAAGGCTTTTCCAGGCTTTTCCCCTTGGGCACTGATTGCTTCCTTGCTGTTCGAAGCTACCTGATAGGTTCTTCTCTGCCAAGACAGAAATGGTTTCCTTGTCTTGATGATCTACTTCTTTGTGGTTTCCTTCAAGAAATTGCTTGGGTCCTTAGATATCATGGCTTTTTTTTTGCTTACACAAGACCCTCTCTCTATGCTCATGTCACCATGGTGCCTGGGATTGGGGTCGATTGAAGCAGGGCCACCGCCTTGCTGTTCCTGAAGCCCCCACTCGCACCCTTGAAGTCCAGACCCTGAGGCTAGGTCCAGCACGCTGATGTGTTTCTGTCCCCGTTGCAGATTCCAACTTGCCTCTGCCCTTGAAATTTCTCTTCTCTTGTCATATTCTACTCACACACCCCAAATTCACCCAGTCTATTTCTACGTCTGAACCCCGAGTTTGGTCCTGGTTGAATTCCTTGCCCCAGGACATCCTAACACCCCATGCAAGTCAGTGCTGTAAATAAATTTGGGGTTTGGGGAGTCTGGGGGAGTACCTAACTTCAGACGTTTGAGATAGCTCAGTTCTAGTGTTGGTCTAAAGCCTTCTTTTACATAATGGAGATGTTTTTGGTTTCTAGTGGCTTCTGTCTATTGTCCCCATTCCTTTCTGTTACCAAGTCCGGTAAGTCTAATGCCTCTTCTATGCGACAGGCTTTCGGCTCTTTGAGGACAATGATCATGTCTTTCTGAAATGTTCTATCCAGGCTGCCTTAGCAAGAATTTCCATGTCTGCTGGGAAATTGCATCTGGAATCCTGAATTGAGATGTGGGCTCTGAATGTAAGAAGAACCTCGAAAAAAGGGAGGGGGGAGAGATAACTCAGAGGTGAACAAGCAGAGACTCCCATTCTGTGCTGCAGGGAGAGCACCCTGGACCTACCTTGTGCTCGGGACTTTGCCTTTCCTTCCTATGTGGAAATGTCTGGAGAACAACCTGTCATTGCCTTGTCGTTAGTGAGCAAAATAACTCCTTCCTGTCTGGAAACCTGGAGTGAAATGATACTGCCTGTAAAAGTTCTCTGTGGAGTTATTGGCATGTTTTCGAATACATTATTTCGATTTTTGGCTCGAAAGTGGATTTAGCATCTCTTAGGAGTATTGGCTTGGGCTGGAGTTTGTGTGGAAGCCCAGAGGGAGGAAAAGTCCTGGTTTTAATGGAAGAAACACCCCAGATGCATGGGGAAAAGACCAAAAAACAAAAAACAGAGAAGCATAATGTACCCAGCCCTGCTCAAAGCACATGGGAGTTGGCACCATGTGAAATTCTGCTGTTCAGTCAAGGTTGAAGCATAACCCAAACATCGGCGAGTCCAGGGGCCAACTCCCTACATTTCTGGACTGGCCTACCTGACGATTAGAAATACATTTCATCAACCAGAATACCCTTAGTCTTTACCACATCGGCTGCCTCTTCTGCCTTATACTGGACAAGATGCACCCAATTCTAAGCACAGCTCCTGTGTCTGAGCACGGATGGAGATCCCCCTTTCTTCCTCCTCTAAGAACTCTTTTTTGGGAAAGGCCTGTATTTATTTGGAAGAAATCTTTTGAGTCACTGTAGGTGGAGGGTGACACCCAAGGCTGTGCTCAAGTAAAAAAGACACCTTTGGAACTGCATGTGTAAGACAAGGAATTAGCATTGGTCTTGAGAGGTGAATGAGGAGAGAATAATGGAGACAGAGGTTAGGGGGCAGCCAGGAGATGGGAGAGACCGTGGGAGTGAAGGGAAGGGAGCAATCCTGACTCCCTTTGAAGGTTTTTTTTTTAAATTTAATTTAATTTTTTATTAAAATTTTTAAAATAAGTTTATCTATTTATTTGAAGAGAGAGAGGGCACAAGTAGGGGAGGAATAGAGAGAGAGGGAGGGAGAGAGAGAGAATCCCAATCAGGGTCCACGCTGTCAGCACAGAGCCTGATGTGGAGCTCGAACTCACGAACAGTGAGATCATGACCTGAGCCGAAATCAAGAGTTGGATGCTTAACTGACTGAGCCACCCAGATGCCCCTCCTTTTGAAGGTTTATAGTAAGTTACTAAAATCACCCAAAAGGTTGGTGGGAACGAATTTGGGAGTGGGTGCGCTAGAGAGGGGGGTGGGTATTGTGCCTAACTTTGAGTGACAGAGGCCAGAGACTGTCAGTGGTGCAGAAACGGAAGGTCTGAGCCTGAGTTACATTTGTTTCCTTTCTATTCTCCCATTCCACTTGAACTCCCTCTTCTGAGGGTTTCATCTTTGTATTTCCAGTGCCCAGTGCACAGCCCAAAGCATAGAAGGCCCCCAAGACATGTTGCTAAAAGTAAGTAAACATGGAAAGACAGGCAGTAGCCCCTTCTCAGTTTGCAAGTAATAAAATGTAAGAGATAATGGAAATGTCCCAGAAAGATCGAAGTCCAAACATTGATTTTTTTGTGGAGTCTTCTAATTCATTGAAAGGAAAATGGACTCAGTTAAATTTTTGTTTAAACATTGGCTCCCTTACCTTGACACTTTCTCTGCTTAAAGTCTGGCCCAGACACACCTGCTGCTTGAAACCTCTTCTATGCACCTACTAGGCATCTTGGTGCATGATCTAGAATCATGGAAAGTTAAATTTGAGAAGGGATGTCAGAAGTCACTTACTGATGGTCTGATCCCTATACGTTTCTTATGTCACTTAATACTTTCTATCTTTATTTGTTTTACAAAATGTCTTTTACTTTAAAATGAGTTCTCTCCAGGCCTGTCAACATAGATGTGTGCTCTACACATGAATAAACCTAAGCCAAAAGCGTGAAACAGGATTGGCACACGTCAGCGCTGGAAAGTGCTTTGCAAATGTTTTACAAGAAATAGATATTACCATTTCAAACCACAATGGCTTCCTGATAAATGAAAGACCTTTTTGTTCAGCTGAGCCCCTTGAGTTGGGATATGCAAAGTGGACTTGGAACTCAGTTTTAGAGCAGGGGTTAGGGGAAGCCGAATTGGTGTTCTAGTGGTAAAGGGAAAGGGCAATCTGGGAGGGAGTAGCTAAGGCGAAAATGGCCTGGTGAGATGGAGAGGGGCGGGGGTGAGGGGTGATGAGACCAGGGAAGGCATGATGGCAGTCCCTGAGAGTAATGAAGGTGGACGCCCAAGTCCGGTGTAACCCTACCTCCGTCTCCATGTCCCGCAAACCCGGAGCTGAAGTTTTGAACAAAGTGACCAATTTCCCCAGGAATTCACAGAAATATGGAGGAGGGCATTGGATCTCTAACAGGACGTAGAATAGGCATGTGGGGAATCCTATCTAGAGCTTAAGTGCAGGGAGGCCCCAGATCATGTCTGGGTTATGCAAAGCTATTTGATACCATGGAAACCTGGATATGTACAAACATGCTTTTCTTCCCTACAGTATCACCTTGAAATTAACGTATTTGGAAACAGGAGATAGAGGTGGAGATGAAAGGCATGCACGAACAGTCAAATCTCAGCTCTAAAATACACAACACGAATTGAGTGCCTTGCATACAGTTTTTGTCCTGCTCTAGTGTGATTTTGATGATGTTATTATTGCACAAGAGATTGGACATATCACCAATGTGAGGTTGGGAGGCTTGGGAGAAAGGGTGGTCTTACTGATATACGATCCCCACAGCTTCCACAGTAAAGTCTGATGGGAAGTTTTCACCCGTAATTATACACCCAAAGAAGAATGGCAAGTGGCATATCCACAGACCAATCCTGTGCCAGAAACACAGTGAAATCCAGGGCTGTGGTACTTCCAAAGCCATAGGAGAGGATTAATGCTATGATAAAGCATGAGGCAATCCCTACCTCAATGGCTTTATTTCTGGAAAGATCTTGCTGGAAGACGAAACTGCTCGGATCTTCTTCATGATCAGATATACTATGTGCCGGATCTTAATAATGCCAATGAGAGCAGCTGTGTAGCCTGTCCATTCTAGGTATTTCCTCTGACACCTCCAGTCCATTCTTGTACATGACTATCTTCCCAGTCATTCATGTTGCCCTTTCCCCATTGCCCCAGAGTTGTTGAGAGTACTGGATCTAAATCCTACCATGCATACGTAGTGACAGTAAACGACAACTGCTCCCAAGTCTTGTATGAGGCCAATGTGTGGACAGGAGTATATGGCAAGTGGCTTGTTCAGCAGCCTTCCCAGCTTCCTATGGTGAGGCTTCTGGTTCATGATATATCATTTTCAGCTTTCTCATAAGACAAAGCAATGAGGGAAGGACGCCTGTGCCCAAACTGATGGACAAGATGGTAATGATGCCAAGGGGCAGGACGAGCTCAACAATAATGTAAGTCAAAAAAGGGCAAAGCTCAGCAGTGTTCTAGGTCAGAGTATAAGCAATGATCTTCTCTAGGTTGTCAAAGATCAGGTGGCCATCCTCCACTCTGTGACTACGGGTGCAAAGATTTCATTACCATTTAGTAAGACGGTGTGGCCTGCCATTTTGGCTGCATCAGAATCTGCTACCTCCACGACTATCCCAATATCTGCTTTCTTTAGGCTGGAAAATCATTAGCTGCATCCTTGGTCACAGCAACACCTGCATCCTGTCTCTCACAGCCTACCGCAATGATCAGCTTTTGCTGGGGAGATGTCCGGGCAAAGATGATTTCCAACTGGTTGGTTACGAGCTCATCCAGAGGCTCATGCATGACTTATGTCCTGCAGCTCCGTACTGGCCACCACAGTGGCTTTAGCAGCCTATTCACTAACTCGCTCCACGCCAGGGTTGAGGCATTTTTCAAGGTCTTCCGCCATACCACAGTTGGCTGACGTGATGCCTACACACACTCTTGGTAATACTTCAGCTACGAAGAGACAGTTACCTGTAATCATGACAACCTTGATCCCAGCACTTCGGCATTTGGTAAATGCATCAAGCGCAGTGGACTGAAGGGGATAGATTGTTGACAAGAGCTCACGAAGCAGACGTTGGAGGCGGGAAAGGTCGTGGTACCCCTCAACTGAGTAGATTTCTGAGAACTTGTTTACTGGCAGGTGGACGTGGTAGGGAGCAAGACTGTGTCTCCTCTAGGCCATCTAGCTCCATACACACTACGTGGAAGGCTTTTGATGCGCCTTGTCCAGAGGCTAATTTAAGACATTAATAATGATGGTGCTGTGCTCTCTAAAACCTTCTCAAGGGCCCCTTCATCATCATGAGGGAGCATTTATAACCAGAGCCATTCATGTTCTCTATGAGGAGCTGAAATTTATTGGTAGAATCCAAAGAGATTTCAGGCACTTTGCAGGTTTAATTTCCTAATTTCCATCACAGCACCCACAGTGACCTCTGAGAATTTCCAAGGGTAGTTTCCGAGGTATCTCCAAGCAAAGCTTGCCTGACGATGGGGACATTTTCCTGTCCTGGTTTGAACCCAACTTTGTGATACAATGCTATTATCTTGAATGAGGAAGCTCAGATTCCAGAGCTTCAGGCAGAAGAGTTAGTGCGTCGGTTCTTCGTCTGTGTCAGCCTCGTAGATCACCTGTGGGTCCTGCTGTGAATCCGAGCATGTCAATTTTGTCAGAACAAATGACAGAGGTGGAAAGAGGGTCTCCGCTACTTCCAGATTCTTCAAGAAGTTCTTCTTTGTCATCCATTTTTCTGTCACTAACAAGGTGACAGTGACAATGACCAGGAGGCCCCCAGGTTCATGGGCCACAACGATACCAATGAGGAAGATGATGGAGTCCAGGCCGTAGTTCGTGGGCACTCTCCATAATGAAGAAAAGGGTGCCGGTGAAGTGACCTCTCCTGCCTCAATGTAAGCACGGTGCCCAATCTTGGAAGCTACGGGTGTCTTCTCATTTCCAATTCCTGAAGCCAGTGAGGCAATCTGTCCAATGATGGTCCTGTTGCCTGTGTTGGTGACTGTGCCAGTCGCTGTGCCTTTTAACTAGGTTGCAGAAGAGAAGCCAGTGTTCTTTGTTTCAAGGAGATTGCTCTGAGTAAAGTGAGAGGAGCAGGACCGGGACTCAGACTTCTGGGTGAGGGATAAGTCATCTACCCCACCTCCCTGAGAAGTCAGCCGCCTGATATCTGTGGGAATTTGGTCTCTTCCTTTAATTTCCACCATGTACATTGTACTGTCTTTGTATCTCAGATGACAAGAGCTCGGAAAGGAATAATTTAGCAAAACTGTCCATGATGTTGGTGCTTTTCACCTCTTGGTTATAAGCAAAGATCCCCACAACCAGAGCAAGCACATAACCCCAGAACACACTGCCTAGGGATACAGACTCATCATCAGAGTCCTGAATCCCAAGTGTAAGCTCGCACAGGACAGCTTTTGTCTACAGAAGAATGGAAACTCCCTAGACCATCTGTTGAGAAATTTGACCATCTCTGATGTTTCTTTGAGGGTGTTGGGCCTGTCCTGAGCCAGAAGCTCTGCAGCTTTCACGCTGGAATGATTTGAATATCATCTAGACCACAGTTGTCCTTTACTTCCTTATTGTCGAATTTCTGATCACCCAGGTTACTTCTTTCTTGCATGCCTCTTTCTAGTGATTTTTTTAAAAAAATGTTTATTTATTATTTATTTCTGAGAGAGAGAGAGAGAGAGAGACAGAGAGACAGAGAGACCAGGAGAGAGGGAGACAGAGAATCCTAAGCAGGCTCTAGGCTATTAGCACAGAACCTGAAGCTGGGCTCGAACCTATGAACTGTGAGATCATGATGACCTGAGCTGAAATCAAGAGTCAGATGCTTAACCAGCTGAGCCACCCAGGCACCCCTCTAGTGACTTTTTAATGAGTTCCAAGCAGTTGTTCTTCAGACTCCCTTACTTCTCCCTGCTACCCTCTTGGGGTGTTTTCTCTTGGTCTTTAGTTCCACTAAGATGCACAAAGTAAATTTTTGGCATAGTCTTGCCCATGATGCTGATAACATGGGTGCTGGTGGAATGAGGTTGGTCATAGGGTCATGGGCCAGAGGAGGGCACAGTTCCAAAGTGTGAGCCATACTAAGGGCCTGGAGCCAAGGGTCCAGTTGTGGGAACTTGAGGTAGGGATGCTGAAGGGCCAATCTCAGCCTGGAACCTCTACTGGCACCCGGCAGTCCAGTGCATTCGATGCCTGCTCCTGGTTGTCTGTCTTATTTCTCTTCATTTTTTAATCTACTCTTCCAGATTGAAAACCTCCTGAGGGCAGAGCCTGTGTTTCATCACTGTAGTCTCATCACATGGGAATTCAGAATAGGTATTCTTTGAATGACTAAATAATCTCATAATTTGGGGCCCATGGGTTTGTGGCCACCACTTGGAAAATAATGTAGCCAATTACTGGAAGAAATAAAGCCTGAATGAATGGGCTTCCTCAAGCGAGAAGCCTGAACCAGGTAGCAGTTCTCAGCTGGAGGGCCTGGAAATCCTTGCAGGGAATGAAATACACAGGTCAATCTCAGCCTTCGTTTCTGCATCTGCAAAGTCAAGAGGAAAACAGGGGAGTGACAGGATTCACCTCTTGAGGTTGTCGGGATTCAACGAGAGAATTCACAGAGAGCACGAATGATATTCCTGGCCCTAAGTAAGCACTCCAATGTAATTATTAATATTAATGCTATAGTTAGTAATCACAATGGAAAAGTAATGTCGTTTTTTACTGTAGAGACTGGAGCTCTATTAACCATAACCTTCTATTAATCATTAACTGCCTATGACACACGAGGCATTGTGGAGGAGAAGACATGTTAGCCCAATTTAGCATGATCCAGAAATCCATAGGTAGTTGGCTGGCAGCAGCATCACTGTCCCTGTAGAAGGGGTGCTCGTTAGAGTTCACAATGATATTTTTGGTAGTTATCGACTTTGGAAGCTTCATTGTAGAGGTATTTCAGTTGCCTTCTCAAGAGAAGCGAATATGTTTATGTTAATATAAATAAATGTGTCACCCTTCATGGAGACCTTGAAGGATGGGAACATGTCTTATTTAACTCATTGTCCTGCATATCCAGCACAGGGCATGAGGGCAGGAGTTGCTAAATGCACTTTCCGAATGACACGTATTCATGGAAGGCATTGACGTTTGACATTGGCTCAAAATAATCCAGCACCAGCGGTGATTGAGTTGTGATGGGACTGAATCCAAGAGCTTTTTTAGGGACCCAGAAGTTCCCATTATCTTATGGCACATTTTGTAACCACGGACCCTGTCCTCACTGAAACCCACCCCAGCTTTGAATCTAGCAGCTGTCTCCACAGAGAAGGGAGAGTAAACCACCAGATTTGTCCTAATTGTAAGTTATTCAATCTGGGCTTTGGAAGGATACAAACTGATGTAACCCTCATCAACTCCATCAGCAACGCCATTAACAATTTTAAGAGTTGGGCTGATGTGGCTTATCAAGGGACCTTGACTGCTATGATGCCATGGCCTGGCTTGATGCCCTTGGCCAAAGCCAAGTGTTGGGTGGGTAGCTCGGCTCTCTCAATGGCCTGCCTGGCCTGTGCTGGTGGTATGTGTCAGGGCAGCAAGAATGTATTGCCTAAGCTAGGAATGTGGACCATCTCCAAGGGCTAGAGGAGGAGAGGAATGGAGGGAGGGAGCTCTGGTTCTGATGGAGGGACAAGAGAACAGGTTGTCCAGAAGGACACATAAATAGTTTTTGGCTCCAGTGACCTTGCTGTTATCCACAATTACTCACAGTCAATCATGGGTATTGTTCTGGGGCAGAGTGAGGGCGGAACCAAACGGGAGCAGATGACAGGGCGTGTTCCGGATGGAGTGTGCATAGGTGGCATTGGCATAAAGAGGGTGTGGCTGGGGATGCCATGACCGTAAGGGAAGCCCCTAGTCTGAATCCTTGGAAAGAGGTCTACTCATCCGAGGGATGTCTTCAGAGCCCATCTTTTCAAAGAGACGCATCCTGATGTGATGGTTGGAAGCACCAGAAGTTCTGTCTTCTCTCCACCTTCACCTTTCCTCCTCCAGGTAAAAAAAGATCACTAATAATCTCATTCCTATTCCTTTGTTTGTTGCTAATTAATTTTAGCACATGAAACATTTTAAATAAGAACAGGTTCATCTCACTGCGTTGGAATTTGAGCTTGCAAGGCAGGGCCTTGGGGCTTTGAAATGTTTTGTAGAAAAGGCAATGCTGTATGGGGATCCTCTGTTACCAAGTGCCTTTCCCACCTCTTTAGAGTGACTCATCCCACAGGCGATAAAGCCGCTACGGTCTAAGTCTCTGGTTCAGGGGACTTAATAGCATGAAGAATATGTTCTTTTCCCTCTCTGCTGGCATCCTAACCTTTTGACATTCCTAGAATATACCCGTTTTTTTTCTGCTTAGAGACTTTACTTCCCTGGTCTTTGCATGACTGGCTCTTTTTCATTGTTTCCATCTCTGTTCAAGGTCAGCTTCTCAGAGACAACTTCACTACCTCTCGGTGTCTAAAGTAGATGTTCCAGGGGGCGCTTGGGTGGCTCAGTCGGTTGGGCGTCCGACTTTAGCTCTGGTCTTGATCTTACGGTTTGTGGGTTCGAGCCCCGCATCGGGCTCTGTGCTGACAGCTCAGAGCCTGGAGCCTGCTTTGGATTCGGTGTCTCCCTCTCTCTCTGCCCCTCCCCTGCTCAAGCTCTGTCTCTGTGTCTTTCAAAAATAAATAAACATTAAAAAAATTAAAAAATTAAAAAATGAAGTAGATGTTCCAGCTCTCCTTCTTCCAATATGCTCTAGGACAACCTTCTAGTTCTTTCTTTTATGGTCCTATTCACAACTCTAACTGCACTGATGTACTATTCACTTGCCTTTTTTTTTTTTTTTAATTTAAATTCAAGTTAGCTAACATACAGTGTAGTCTTGGCTTCAGGAACAGAACCCAGTGATTCAACTCTTACATATGACACCCAGTGCTCATCCTGAAAAGTGCCCTCCTTAATGCCCATCACCCATTGAAACCATTCCCCCACCCATCTCCCCTCCAGCCATCCTCAGTTTGTTCTCTCTATTTAAGAGTCTCTTATAGTTTGCCACTCTCTCTGTTTTTATCTTATTTTTCCTTCCCTTCCCCTATGTTCATCTGTTGAGTCCCTCAAATTCTACATATGAGTGAAATCATATGCTATTTGTCTTTCTCTGACTGACTTATTTCACTTAGCATAATACCCTCTAGTTCCATCCACATTGTTGCAAATGGCAAGATTTCATTCTTTTTCTTTTCTTTTTTTTTTTTTTTTTAACATTTATTGATTTTTGAGAGACAGAGAGAGCGTGAGCAGGGGAGGGGCAGATGGAGAGGGAGACACAGAATCCAAAGCAGGCTCTAGGCGATGAGCTGTCAGCACAGAGCCCAACGCAGGGCTTGAACTCACAAACTGTGAGATCATGACCTGAGCCGAAGTCGGCCACTTAACCGACTGAGCCACTCAGGTGCCCTAGGATTTCATTCTTTTTCATCACCGAGTAGTATTCCTATGTATGTATGTATGTATGTATGATATACATTGACATTGACATTTGGGCTCTTTCCATAATTTGGTTATTGTTGATAGAGCTGCTATAAACATTGGAGTGCATGTGCCCCTTTGAATCAGCATTTTTGTATCCTTTGGATAAATTCCTAGTGGTGCAATTGCTTGTTTCTTATCTTCAAAGGGTTAGGTCTGTGAGGACAGGCTTGCTTATTGCTGTATTTTGGGGGGCTCAGGACAGGCCTAGCATACCTAAAACATTTGAGTCTCTATCATGCATACTTCAGTATTTGGGGGAATTTCTAGGGGTGTGAGCGGGACAGTTTCTCAAAGCTTGAGGTCTAGTTGGGAGGACAGAAAGTTTGTCAGTTAGCATTCATGGTAAATGCTTGAGGGAGAACAGGGTGTAGCTTGGGGAAACACCCACACAAGTCTGCAGAAGTTAGGGGAGGCTTTCTTCTGGAAAATAGAAGAACTGAGACCCAAAGAAAGTGGTAAGTAGCTGAAGAAAGAGGAGAAGCGTTTTGGGCAGAGGGCATAGCATGTGCAACAGCCTGGTGGGAAAGATGCTATTTCTTTGGACCCGAGAGCTGTTTGGTAAGTAAAAGAAGATGGGTGGCAAGAGTTCGGGATGGAGACATAGCAATGGCCTAGGGCACAGCCTGGTGAAGCCATACTAAATTTGATTTTGTTCTGCAAGAAGTGAAGAGCTACCATAGAGTTGGAAACAAAGATCCAATGTTCACTTTTGAAGGGTCACCCTGACTTACGGGGAGCAAAGTGTTGGCGGGGAAAAGTAAAGAAAGGGTAGACATATGTGGGGTGTACTTGTGGTCCAAGGGAGCAAAAATGACAGCCTGAGCAAGGAAGGAGACCGTGGGGCTGGAAAGCAGGGGAGTGTTCCTTAATAATTAGGGGCAGGGTCCAGCCAGAGGATTGACTATGGGGGAAAGGAGTAAAGGCCTGGAGTGCTTGGTGAGACTTGGACAGAGATAAGGACAGGGCCCATAGGACCTGGGCACGTGTAGGGGTGGGGATAGCATTCATGGAGACAGGAGGGCTAGGGGGAGGAGAGGAACCGTGCACATCACCACCTTTGGGTCATCCCTTTTTTCCTTTTTTCCATGGGAAGTTCCAGCTGCCCTAGAGGTCCAGCACAAGGGGCATCTCCTCCTCGAAGTTTCTTCTGAATTCTTTTCTGAGATATAGCACCAACAACTGGCTTCTGCCACTTGTGCATGATTTCATCCAAGTTAATCCCATCTTTCCAACTAGGTTGTGTACTCCTTGGGAACAGAGCCCTATGCCCCAGGGACTGCCAGGGGCTGAGTACACGGCAGATGTTCGGTCCTTGGGGACTGCGTTAGTAAGGGTTCTCCAGAGAAACAGAACCAATGGGATGTGTTTGTCTATAGGAAGAGATTTATTATCAGGAGTTGGCTCATGCAGTTATGGAGGCTGGAAAGCTCAAAATCTGCAGTGTGGGCTGGCTGGAGACCCAGAAAGAGCTGATGGTGCAGATGAAGTCTGAAGGCAGTCTTCTGGAGATTTCCCTATTACTTGGGGAGGCTGTTCTTTTTGTTCTATTCAAGCCTTAGGCTCTTTGAATGAGGCCCATTCAAATTTTGGAAGGTGATCTTCTTACTCAAAGCCTACTGATTTAAATGTAAATCTCATTCAAAAACACCCTTTATTTATTTTTAAAAGAATTTTTTTTTTAACATTTATTCATTTTCTGAGAGACAGAGAGAGACAGAGCCTGAGCAGGAAAGGGGCAGAGAGAGGGAGACACAGAATCCAGAGCAGGCTCTAAGCTCTGCGCGGTCAGCACAGAGCCCGATGCAGGGCTCGAACTCATGAACTGTGAGATCATGATCAGAGCCTAAGTTGGATGCTCAACCAACTGAGCCACCCAGGGGCCCCTAAAAGAATTTTTTAATGTTTATTTATTTTTGAGAGAGAGAAACAGACAGAGACAGAGTGTGAGCAGGGGACAGGCAGAGAGAGAGGGAGACACAGAATCGGAAACAGGCTCCAGGCTCTGAGCTGTCAGCACAGAGCCTGATGCGGGGCTTGAACTCACAAACTGCGAGATCATGACCAGAGCCAAAGTCAGACCCTTAACCGACTGAGCCACTCAGGCACCCCTCAAAAATGCCCTTTAAATTGACCCCTAAATTCACCATCACAGGGGTGCCATGAGAGATTTTACACAAGTTCTGATCAGGCTTTTAAGCCAAGTTGGTGGTCAGGTTGGCAAGGCTGTGACTTCTTGGATTTCACAGGCACATTTAGAAGCTAAAAGAGAATACCTGATCCCAAAGAGGCGAAGTGATGTTCCCATGGTCACCTAGCAAGGTAGGGTCAGAGCTGGGAGTAGTGGAACCCGAGTTTCTAAACATCCAGGCCTGTGTCTCTTCTATATCTCACAATGGACAATTTGCGTGTGTGTGTGTGTGTGTGAGTGTGTGAGTGTGTATGTCTCCCTGTCAAGAGGCCAAGGTGCCTTGTTGGACGTGTGACTTCTGGGTTTTAATTTGGAGATTATAAAACGAAGAAAGGAGACAAATTTCTCCAGCTGTGTATTCTTTGTTAGTGAGCTTCTTTTTTTTTTTTTTTTTTTTTTTTAAATCTTTTTCCAACGTTTTTTATTTATTTTTGGGACAGAGAGAGACAGAGCATGAACGGGGGAGGGGCAGAGAGAGAGGGAGACACAGAATCGGAAACAGGCTCCAGGCTCCGAGCCATCAGCCCAGAGCCTGACGCGGGGCTCGAACTCACGGACCGCGAGATCGTGACCTGGCTGAAGTCGGACGCTTAATCGACTGCGCCACCCAGGCGCCCCTGTTAGTGAGCTTCTAAAAACAACAATTTAGACTGGAATTCAGGAAAGGTATGACACATCTTACTCAGCCCTTCCTCCAAAATAGCTAGTTCCAGGTCACTGAACTAAGGCAACCTTGTTCCTGGGAGCGAGCCCTGGACAGTCTGAGGTTGTCTAGTGAGTCCTGAGGGCAAGGTAGAAACAAGTTGGAAGGCACAGGCAAGATTTAGGATCCAAACTAGAAGGTGGGGGTCACCCAAGACCAGAGTTGCCCACTTGTCTCCAGGCCTCACACAGGCCCAGAATCCAGAGTTCCAGCTTTGTATGAGTTTGGAAGTTTTGGATGAGCATAGGGAAATTAGGTAAACCATAGAATTTAGGCCAGAATACTCAGGACACATCCTGGATCCTGTTAAACTCTGCTCCAGGGTTACTAGGGTGTGACGACTGAGCCCGGGGTCCAAGTGGCTTGGGTTTAATTTCTCCGTCTCTGTTTCTCCATCTCTCTCTGTCTTTCTCATGGGCTGGAAGGTGCCCGCTAGCCTGTTCTGCTCCACTGCAGGTATCAGAAGTCTGCATGTGAGGCCTGGCTTCTTAGGGGACCCTTACTGCTCTCTTCAAACTCTCTGGGCAGCAACAAGAATTCTAAGCTGGTGGCCTCTTCTTCAAAGTCTTTGATGCAGTAAAATTCAGCATGATATAAGTGGACAGCCCTTTGCGGTTGCAGTGATAAAATTCAGTCTACATAATTTCAGTATTTGTCAAGGCAACAGAATCAGATACCGGTTAGGTCCACATGATGCCAGCTACCCAGATGGAAAAGAACAATCCATTTGTCACTTTGGCCCACTGACATTCCAGAGAGCAGAAATTCCCCAACTTTCAGAATCTGTGACATGGTAGTGATTGGATTCGTTGTGCTTTCTTTCTCCTAAAACTGCCGAATGGCTGGATTTCATGTTCTTAGCTAAAGGGATTCATATTTAGCTTAGTACAAAGGAACTGGGAGCCCCGTAGGCTGTCACATGGGGGAGATGGGTAGTCAGTGCAGTTTAGCCACCTTTTCACACCCCCCCAGAACCACAGGCCTTTCCTTGAGTGCTATAGTTCAGAGAATACCTAATGGGTAAATGCATTTGGCATCAAGACTCTGGAAAGCAGGGAGTATGGCAATTGGGGGGCATCATTAATTTTCAAGAGCATGGTGAATGTTTGGAGCTCTAATCAATCATGATCGCTTCTTTTTTTTTTTTAATTTAAATTTTAGTTAGTTACCATACGGTGCAATATTGGTTTCAGAAATAGAATTCAGTGATTCATCACTTACCTACAACACCCAGTGCTCGTCAAGGCAAGTGATCACTTCTGTACGCACCAGAGCGCTTGTGGAAAACCAAACTGGGATCACAACGGGCAAAGAGCAAAGGCCTGGCTGGTAGACCTGTGCCTCAGAAAAACAAAAAGAGAAGACATAGAAACCCTAATGGGTGGATGGAAGATGGGTTGGTCTTCATTTCCACTGTTCTTTTTCCATCCACAGAATTGCTCCATAGTTGGATAAAAGGAGTTCCGTAGATGTTATGGATTTAGAATTTTAGGAAAAAATGTGATAGGACTCCTAGTAAGTTTCAACTTAAGCTGTGTGCAGATTATTTTGGGAGGCACTGTGGCCAGTTCTCTGCTGAAGCGAAGGTCAGAGGGAGGGGTGGTAGCGACCACGACATTGGTTGCCAATATTGGTATGTGTTGTGGGGTGGACTGGCTGGATATTTGCAGCCTGAACCATTGAAGAGCAGAGCTTCACCCCTGCCCAACCTCTTCTCCAAGCCATGTGTGGATTCTGGAATAGGAGCTGCTGGTGGAAAACGACAAAAATTCCAGGACAGAACTTTCTAGATTTAGAGACCTTTCTTGGTGGGAAGAGACAGGAACTTAAAGTCCGGCCTGGAACCACACAAACTAATACATCTGGAGGCAGGAATCTCAAATACAAATATCTGAGTATTAAGGAAAAAGCTGGAACAAATTAGCAGTAAGAGAGACCTGGGGCAGGAAGGAGAACTGCAAATTTGTTTTGTACTTGCCCTTGATTTACCACTGGCTGACCCAGGGCTGAGGGATGAGGAGTGGTGGGTGGGAGGTGGGGCAGGGAGGCAGTTGTTTAGAAGGAGAAGCCAGTACTATTTAAAGCTGCAAACAAATACAGCTGCAGGTCATGGGCAAAGGCAGTCAATGACCTTGTGGATGCTGATGAACCACAGCTATAAAGAACTCAGAGACAAGAGTTTGTGTCCCTGGATTGGCAGATTCTGAAGGAGGTTCAAAGAGGAAAGGGTCTGGAAGCCCAGCACGAGGTCAGGTTAGCAAAACTACTGAGCTGTTTCTGCTTTGCTAAGGGATAGCATTTTAGGATCTGCTGATGGTCTGCGCAGCGTACCAAGGGACAAGTGCGGAAAAAAGCAAAGCAGAGAACAAGAGACGAATGTTGCCAGAGTAGAGGAGAAAGAAGTGAGAACTGGAAGGATTCCCAGAATCCGTCTCATCTACTCTTTGAATGTCCAGAAATAGGGGGACTATGAAGGGTGTCGGGGCAGGGGGGAGGGATTTTGTCCTCTGGGCTTCTCCTGGGTGTTATGATGCAGCAGGAAATGACGAGAGGCTTATGTTAGGTTCACAATAGTCCTCACTGCTGATGGCAGTAGCTTGAGCAACGTGTCTTTGGGGGATGGAGAAAAGGTGACAAGCTACCGCCTGGGTAAATGTTGAATCGGAGCAAACGGCAGAAAAGGTAATTTGGGAACATATTTCGGGGGGTGTCTCCGGAGTGATCCTGAGTGATCTTTCAGTGTTTCATTTTTTCCCTCATGTCCACAGGAAGCCTGCAGGTGGGAGGACAGTTTGAGAAGGGTGAGGTAGGGGAAGAGGCCGACACTATTGAAAGAAGCAGCATGAGCTGATGCCCACCATGAAGATCTTTCGGGGTCTTCGCTCAAGAAATGTCTTTTCTGAGTCCCTTCCACTCCCCAGGAATGCAGGGTTTCCCTCACCTTATTCTCACAGGTCCTGGGGAGTACTGACTTCAGAGAGATCTGGGGGCTGGCGGATGCTGTTCCATCTAGAAGACCCTGCTAATAATCGCAGCTGCATTTGCTAGGCTGTTGAGTCCCGATTCTGCTACTTGTGTCAGGGCTGAGCTGGTGGCTAAATATCACCAAGGAATGTGGTTAAAAGCAGAGTCTAAGACTCCTTCCTGGAGATCCAGATTCAGAAATTCAGGGGAGGAACCTGCAATCAATATTAAATTTTTTTCTTCCTGATGGATCTAATGCATAGCTGGGGTTGAAAACCTCTGTGTCTGGAATTGTTGCTCAGCGTTGGGTTGTTACCTTCTAGAAGATTTTGATGTAAAACAGATAGCATCAGCCTAACATCTGCAGTGCTCTCAGACCATTATAAATAATGGCAGTAAATGTTGAACAAATATGTAAGATTTATATATACATTACATAGGACTCAAAGATAAATGTATTTGTGTTACTGGAATGTCACAATCAATCTAGACAATGACAAAATATGTAGGCACTTAACTGGAACACGACTTCTCTTTTAATCTACACAAGGTGACCTTCCTCCCTTTCACCATCTTTTTGGTTTGCTCAATTTTCAAAGCAGTTTCTCTCAAAGCAGCTTCTGGGGCATAGAAGCATAAGCCCTACGCAGCATGTAAGGGCTTCTTGGGGAGAAGAAGGACTTCAGAATCCTGTGAGGAATGGGATTTTTCAGGTTGTGTTTGTGTGTGTGTATGTGTTTGTGCATAAGCACATGCATGCCTACTTTGCGACATTTGATAGGTTTCTAGATGTTTAACAGAAATGCCTTACACTCAGCATGTCATCTAAGAAGTGCAAGTCAAATGGGTGGGGTTGCTATCAACATGTAGCAAAACTTTCATGATCTAGCAATGGAATTAAGTTGACAACGTGGCCATGACAGCGAGGAGGCCAAGGCGACTACTGGGAAGGGGATCTCGTCAGTTTCGTCCTTCACCTTGGGGAGGGGATGGATGGATTATCCAACAAGGCGAAGAGTGAGGAGCCGGAAGGAACTTGTATGGCTTCCGAGGATTCCTACAGAGAACATGGATTTTGTCAGCTCCTCAAACAGGTTAGCAAGCCAACAGGGCAGCTTCCCCAAGTCTGGAGATAGTCTTCGCTGCAAACCAGGCAAAGTCTTCGTTGTTTGCCTGATAAACAGAACAAACCCCCTGAGAGTGTTGAAAGAGAGGGGTGCGGCCGATGCCTTTGGCTGACAGCACATTCAGAAGAGCTAAGAAAACAAGGGTATAAACTCTAAAAGTCTTTTAGGTTTCGTTTACTCAGGCAAAAAGGAGTCCAGGCTACAGCAATTAAGTGAGCTTGATGACTAGAGATGGCTGATCTGGCAAAATCAGAGCTTCAGTCCTTTCTTCCTTGGCAGTAGACCGTGTAGCTTTACCTTCCTTCCCCCATCCTCCCCTCCGCTCCCCTCACACACATGTTCTTTTTCTGCCTGTGAAAGCGCAAGCTCACTCTTTCATCTGACTCATTTTTCTTCCAGCGGAGGGAAATTTACATATTGAATCTTATCGGTTCCCAATTATTTCATGCAGGAAAGTCTTATCTCTCTGGGACAACCAGGACTGTGTATTATGCTGCTATTTCTTTCCTTTCTTATCTTTTTTTAGATCCCCCCCCCCCCCCTTATCTCCCTTCCTCCGACTCTCTTTCCCTTCCTTTCTTCTACCCAAGGTCTGCCTAGCTAGTGGTGGGTCTATGTTGAGCCTTCATTCATTGTTCTGGTCATTCACTAAACTATCTGCGTTAAGCACCTGCTATGGGCCAGACACTGGGCTAAGATCTGCAGGTACAGACATAAAAGCCATGCTCGCATTCTTCAGGGTTCATACTTCAGCAGAGAAGATCTCAGATGCTAGTCAGTCAAGTTACATATATGTGATTTGTTGAATGGAATTGAATCTCTATTGTTGACATTTACAACTTTAGAAGTGGGTAAGTTGGAAAGATATTTGAAAACAGATTTTATTTTATTACTTTTTTTTTTTTTTGAGAGAGAGCAAGAGCGCAAGCAGGGGAGAGAGGTAGAGGGAGAAAGAAAGAAAGAATCTTAAGCAGGTTCTACACCCAGTGTGAGTCCACTGTGTGGCTCGATCTCACGACCGTGACATCATGACCTGAGCTGAAGTCAAGGGTCAGACGCTTAACCGACGGAGCCACCCAGCTCCCCCCACCCCCCCCAAAACAGATTTTAAAACCACCCAAAGGACCAAAATGATGAAAGCAATCAAACATGGCCAAGGGATGTTGGCCCTATTTGGCTCTGTACGGTGCCTATAAATGATCTGCCTCAGAGAAGGACTGGTTTCCAGAGGGCTCCTGTACTCCTGTGATAGCTCAGGTAACAGAAGTGCAGGCAGGTGAAGCCCACTGACCACGCACTGTAGCCACCTGTGACTCTTACCCTGTGACATTTCTCTCCAATTCTCCCAGTGCTTGGCATACTCTCCAAAGTCCAAAGAACTTTCCTCAAACTGCCTAGTCGCTCTGGCCTTTGAGAATCAGTTTCTCTTTCAGGGCTCGCAGAGAGGTAGAGGGGAGGGGAGGAAACCGAAGAAATAAAAAAATATATATATCAGTTTAATAATCCCTCAAATTGTAAAAATAAACAAAATCTTCAGGGGAAATGCACATGATTCGGAGGAAGGGCTAGGTGTCTCTAAAAGGGCCTTTTCCCATCGAGAAAAATCTGTTCTTGCTGCAGAGAAACTCAGATGAGCTTCGGAGTGCACAAAAGATCACTTTGGAGTAAACTTTCATTTGATCTGGGGATGGAATGTACTTAGCACACCTCCTTTTTCAAGAAACTGATATATTTCCAGCTTGTAATTCAGTTTACTTAAGATGAGGACCAAATAGGTCTTGGCATTTCCGGGAAGTCTAGAATGGAAACATTTCCTGTGCGCGTGCACAATCTTCACCCTTATGGGTGGGGGCGGGGGGGGTCGTCTTGCACCAAGCTCCAGCAATTTAAATCCTGTATGGCCATTTGGGTGTTATCGCGTGAAGAACATTGGCTGTGGACTATTCCTGCGGAAGTTAATTGGTTGAATTCTTATTTGAAAAAATGTCAAATATTTCAAATACACAATGCTCATGCTTGGTATACAGTGAGTCCTGTCCTTCCTGGACAAGAATGCATACCTTGAGGAAGTGACCTGTACAGATAGACCCCTATTGGTAGAGGAGCCTCTGGGTTCATTACCAACAATAGCGGATTTGAGGTTTTGAGACCTCAGGAATACTTCAACCTCAGGAATACATCAAATGTGGCTTATGACTATAAAAAGGGATTTGGGGGCCTTATCTCTCAAAATATGAGAAAATAAGTAATTGTAGAAGGTTGGGCCTACAGACATTTTACAAGTTACAGGAAATATAGCCTGAGGAATTTTGTATGTTTTTCTGGGCTATGAATTGTTTTAATGGTAGCAGTTTGGATGATTTCTTCTCCGTTCACTAGGGAATCCTCTTTCCTCCCTCAAATGGGGAAAGTGGGCTCATAAAATAGTCAGAAGACTCAAATTAGAAACAAGAGAAAATACTCTAACTCTGTTCTTAAGAAAGGGACAAAAGCACTAGGCAGCTCTGTTAGAAATCTATTCTTGGCTCGGTTGTCTTTGTATCTGTTTGTGCAGGTTAAATCAGACTATGTCTTAACGACTTACGAAATTTTGTTGCACTGATGTGTGCAAACAATCAGCCATCACCTTGAACTTGAAAATCTGTTCCATAAACATTCACATGCCTACATTGTGCCAGGCACTGGAGGTGGGGCTGGATAAGACCTCAGGTCTCCTTGGGTGAGTCAAATTGGTGACCTGGCAATAGAGGGCCCCAAGTCTCAAAGTATGGAGCCGCTCTGCCTTTGGTCCCAACCAACATGTGGCAGTGAGCTTGACCCAAGGAAAGACAGGAACGTTTTCAAGGACGAAAGGGTATCTAAAGGGTGCTTCTTCTGAAATGCTAGTTTAACCTGACCATCCACATCATCATGATCACAGTCACTAGGATTACGTTTCATTTGAGCTTCCGCTGCAACCCTCAAGATGGTGGCACGCTTTCTATGGGAAGGGAAGGTCAGGAGGACTTGCCATTTCTAGGGAGTCAACCGAACAAGCCAGTTTTGCTATTTTTCATAAAGGTGATACGGCTTAGGAAGTCACGTGGGCAGCCTAGTCACTAATAAGTGACTCTTTAAAGACTCTTTAAGATGTCACCCCACCATGAAACCATTAACATAAGGCAGGGAAAGCACTTAAAGGAACAAGATCAACTTCTTCACCAACTTCTGTTAGGGGATATTCTTGGGCTTCGGTGTTCTCCCAGGGTGTGGTGCCACCAGTGTGTGTGTGTGTGTATGTGTGTGTGTGTGTGTGTGTGTGTGTAAGAAAAGGAGAGAGAATATTAGTGCCATATGTGACTCTCAAAGATAATTCTCCTTAATGTGAATACCAAAGATAAAAATTCAAGCTCATCTGGCAAATATTCTGGTTTCCTTTTACTGTGGACTTGCCCTTCTAGAGTCTGCCTAAGACTGTAAGAGGAAATACGCTTTATGTTACTGGCCTTCTGGACATGCAGGGGAGGGCTCCTTTGGCTTTTCTCATCTTTCTCTTTTTTCTAGAGTGGAGGTATTCTTGGAGGACAAGGCTCCCTTTTGCCAGTCCAGATGAGGAAGTGATGATGGGAACTGGGGTTGAAGCTGGGGAGGGGAAGTGTTAGCCGAGACCCCTGCGGTGCTTCTGAGGCCATCTGTTACTCAGGTTTGGCGGGGGCTGCTGCTGGGCTGGAGACTCACGGAACCCCCTCTTCCCCAGAAACATGCCGCTGAGTCCAGTGTGGGCTCAGTCACCCACCCTGAGAAGCACAAGTGGATATGAGGGCAAGTGGGAGAAGCTCTGCGACCAAGAAATTCTTGGTGACCTCAGTGGACTCCCTAATCTCTCAGCAAGTCTTAGGGAACGAGAAAAAAAGCCATCAGTGTTCAGAGGAACTTAGGGGTCACATGACAGTAGGATCTGGTGGTTGGTGACCAGTGACAATATGTAAACTGAGGCCAAGGGAATGGAATTGGCTTACCCAAGGTCACTCTGGTTGCTACTGGCTGAAGCAAGACCTCCTGCATCCCAGCCCAGAGTTCTTCCTCCTGTACCATGAGACCGTGTGCTTGTGAGTGTCCTCTCCGGAGATTTTGGGGTGGGATCATTCTGCTTCTTGGTCTCAGTTGTGACCTATGGGATTTCATCCCACTTTGTTCTTCCCAGTCAGACCTTTTATTCCTTGCTTCCTGTGCTGTAGCCCTCTGCTCACCCACCCTGAAATTCGGAAAAGAAAAAGAAATCTGAGTGACCCAGGGAAAATTTTATTGCAGACAAAACCCGTCCCAGGCCTTCCCGGCTTTGTTCCATCAGCAATCTCGAAATCAATTTTCTTTGGCCTGCCATCTGTAGGATTTGCACAACTCCAGAGATGTCCCGATTCTCAGCAGTCCTGCTGGGTCACCATGCCTCAGTCAGAAGTTGAAATTTGCTACTGTTCCTTAAAATCATTTTTCAAGGAGTTTGCAATATCAGCTTGTCTTATCTTGCACTCAATTAGTTTTTGGCTCTGATTTATTTATTTATTTTTTTTCCTCTTAGAGTTTGAATTGGCTAACAGACCTGTTGGTTTAGTCCATCACCAACTTGATATAAATTGTTTTTGGGTCTTACGTAGGGCCTGGCCCCAGGTAAAATTGTGAAATAGCTGAAATGTGTTTCTGGCATCCAACCACCTCCCTCTTCAGCCCCCGTTCTATCTCGTGCCCTGTCTTTCCCTGGGTTTGCCGGGTGCTAGCTGTTTCTCTGGAAAGTATTTGAGAACTACGGCCACTTTTTTCTAATTAACCAATTATGTGTGTATAATAACAGCATTTCTAAGACAATTTAGGCATCTTCCCATCCCTACCTTTTTAATTGTGGCTGGAGGTCAGTGGTCTCTAAACTTGGTTGATCATAGAATATCTGGAGGTTTTTCTTTCAAATACAGATTCCCAGGCCTCACCTCGAGAATAAGAATGGAATCCCGGGGTAGTGCCTGGAGATTGGTATTTTCTAATAAGATCTCCAGGCGTTTCTGATAATTAACCATGGACTTCCAGAAGGAAGTTTCCTTCCAACCCTGAGATTTTGTGTCCTTACCACTTTATTTTTATCACAGCCCTGGGAAGAATGAACATCATCATCATCACAACAGCTAATTTATTAAGCAATCATGAGATGTCAAGTTCACAGCTAAGCACTTTATATGAATTATCTCAGGGACGAGGACATTTTTAATTTTTCTTCAACAGTGGAAAAACTTAAGGCTCATGAGGCCCGGTAGAGAACTGACTAGAATGTCTTAAAATTCCTGAAACTGCTGGTGGAGTAAAACAAAAAATCCTCCAAATCATATTCTCCATTCTGGGTTCCAGGGTTCTTTGTAGGGCATAGGGTCAATGAAGGTGGTCTCAAGTCATATGATCTGTAGCCCAGCTGTGAAGTCCTTCAGGACAGGGAATGTGTTTTTTATTCTTTCTCATTCTCCTACCCCAACACACCCAAGCTTCCTGCTTGGCAGAGGGAGGGTCCTCAGTGGATGTTTGCTGAATTGGAACTTTCTGTAATCCAGCTCTTCTAACTTCTGGCCCAGGGCATTTCTATTATCTGGGACTTAATGAAAGCCAGGACCCAAGGTATACTTTGGAACAGGGCTTAATTTGTTGTATCATGGACAGGTATTTGGAACTGTAAAGACTCAAATCATGCAACTTACAAAGAAAATTGTCTCTAATGCTGGAATTTCAGGCACCTGGACAGATAAATCAGCTTTGGAAAGATATGGACTATAGCCCCATGTATAAATGGTGACTTGTTTTTCAACAAAGGCACCAATGCAGTTCAATGGGGGAAAAGGAGGTTCTTTTCAGTGGATGGTACTGGAGAAACTGGATGTGTGTGTGTGTGTGTGTGTGTGTGTGTATGCATATATATATATATATGTATATATATATATATACATATATATATGATAAAAAGAAACTCTTGGTCCCTAACTCATACCAAAAATAAAAGTTAATTTGAAATGGGTTTATTTATTTATTTATATTTGTTTTTTTTAATTTTTTATTTATATTTATTTATTTTTAAATGTTTGTTTATTTGAGAAAGAATGAGAGAGAGAGAGAGAGCACGAGTGGAGGAGGAGCAGAGAGAGACGGAGAGAATCCTAATTAGGGTTTGTGCTGTCAGCACAGAGCCTGATGCAGCGCTCGAACTCATGAACTGTTAGTTAAGAGTCAGATGCTTAACCAACTGAGCCACCCAGGAGTCCCTGAAATCAGTATATATTTATATGCGGAAGCTAAAACAATAAGCTTCTAGGAGGCAACAGAAGAGAATACCTTTGAAACCTTGGGGTAGGCTAAGATTTCTTAGGCAGACCACAAAGTTAATAACTACAAAAAATTTGAAAGTTTGGATCTCATCAAAACTAAAAAGCAAATTTCTGCTCATCACAAGATATTAAGAATGTGGGAAGGCAAATTATAGTATGGGAGAAAGCATTTGCCAAGAACCCAGTATCCAGAAAACCCAAAGCGCTCTTACAACTCAGAATATAGAATCACTATACTGTATACCAGAAACAAAAGAAAATGTTGTACGTTAATTACAATGGAATTAAAACAGACAAACAGATAAACAAGCAAGCACAGGATGAGTGGGCATTTCGCAAACAAAAGTATCCAGGTGGACAATAAGATGTTCAATATTATTAGTCATGAGGGAAAGGCAAATAAATTAATAGAGGTCTTACCGTACACACATTAGAAGGGCTCAACTGAAAATGACAATACTAAGTGTTGGCAAGAGTGTGAAATGCCTGGGACTCCCACAAGCTGCCGGTGGTAATATAGAATGCTGTCACTGGTTTGAAAATGGACGTCTTCCAATAAATGTCAACATATACCTACTCTACAACCCAGTGATTTTACCCCTAAGAATTTACCGAAGAGAAATGTACATTTATGTCTGAGAAGGACTTGCCCGGGAACGTTCAATAACAGTTTTATTAGTAAAAACCCCAAGCTGGGAACAACCCAGTGTCTCTCCACAAGATATGAGGTCAGCAGGGGCACCTGGGTGGCTCAGTTGGTTGAGCGTCCAGCTTCGGCTCGGGTCATGATCTCTCAGTCTGTGAGTTCGAGCCCCACAATGGGCCCTGTGCTGACAGTTCAGAGCCTGGAGCCTGCTTTGGGTTCTGGGTCTCCCTCTCTCTCTGCTCCTCTCTCACTCACACTCTGTCTCTCAAAAATGAATAAATGTTAAAAAAAATAAGAAAAGATATGAGGTAAATAAGTTATAGTATATTAATAACATGGAATACTATTTGGCAATAAAAAAGTCACTGACAAAAACAGCATGGATGATCGTCAGAAACAGTAAACTGAGTGGAGGGAGCCAGTCAGAACGAGTCTATACTGGAAGATTCTATTTATGTAAAGCTGGAGGGCAGCCAGAGTTAATCTCTGATGATAACATCAGAGTAGGAGGGAAGATGCTTGACTGGGAAGGGCAATTTATAAACTATTCCCAGTTTTCTATTGTTGGGTGACAAATTACCCCAAAACCCAGTGACTTAGAACAACAACCAACTCATTCTTTTTTTTTTTTTTCAACGTTTTTAATTTATTTTTGGGACAGAGAGAGACAGAGCATGAACGGGGGAGGGTCAGAGAGAGAGGGAGACACAGAATCGGAAACAGGCTCCAGGCTCCGAGCCATCAGCCCAGAGCCTGACGAGGGGCTCGAACTCACGGACCGCGAGATCGTGACCTGGCTGAAGTCGGACGCTTAACCGACTGCGCCACCCAGGCGCCCCAACAACCAACTCATTCTATCCCCAATTTTGTGGGACAGGAGTTCAGGCTAGGCGAGACTGAGTGAGTCTTCTTTTCTGTGTGGCACTGATGCCCAGGCTGGTCTTAAGAGCCCAAGATGGATTCTTCACATATCTGGTGTCTTGGCAGACCGGTTGGAAGGCTGGGCTCGGCTGGACTGTTGACCGGAGCACCTACATGTGGCCCTTCCACCATGGCCACCTCAGGTGGTCAGACTTTATCCTTGGTGCTCAGGAAATTGAGAAGGAGTATTCAGAAATAAGGCAGAAGCTGCATGGTCCTTACTGGTTTAGCCTTGTCAATGGGACAGTGTCGCTCCTGCTGTAGCTATTGGTCAAGGCAGTCATAGGCCTGCTCAGCTTCAGAGCGAGGGTAAATAGACCTCACCTCTCATTAGTAAGAGAGTCAAAGGCTTTGCAGCCAGGTTCTAAAACTTCCCTAGGAACTTTCTGGACGGAGGGAAATATTCTGTATTTTGATCTGGGTGGTTCCCACGACATGCTGCTGGTGGGTAGCAGAATCTGAATGTAGACTGGCTATTTATTTTGGGGGAGAGCTTGAAAGGTCTTTGATGTTCTTTACTTTTTTTTTTTTTTTTTTGACTTTTGTGGACTCCTTCCGGCTGTTTGCTTATTGTGTGCTTGCTTCTCTTTATGCTCCCTTCCACCGGTGTCCTGGGGGCGGTTTGTACTGGTTTTGTGGGAGCTGATTGTTAAATTGCTTTCCAGCTCCAGTCCAACCACAGGCATGTCGAGAGCTTGAAATCACCTATGGTGGGAATGTTCATACCATGGAAACCAACAAACGCCACAAATCAGTTTCCTTGGTGGGGAGGGGGATGATAAAGAAAGGGGCTTTTCCAGAACACCGCTGCCTTGCTGCCCCAGAGCTAGACCCTGAATGTCTACACTTAGTTACATCTGTAACCGTTTGACTTTGTATTTCAGACACGCACTTTATCCAGCGAAACTCTTATATGTAATTTTAATTTGCTTCCATTTTACTCTCTTCAAGACTTTTAAAAAATGTGGGGTTTGATTTGATTTTACCCTTTACTTTCTTATTCCTTCTGCTTTCTGTCATTTTAATTGCAATTGGGATTTAGTCTCGCTTTCAGCCGCCACAGTTTCCTCTTGACCTTGTTCCTGGACCCCCATGGGGACTGCTACCCTCTCTCCCCCATGGCCATCTGCTCTGAGACCTCAGTCTCTTTTACTACCATCCAGGGATCCATCTTTTATGTCTTTTTTTTTTCTTCTTGGCATTCAAGGGCTGCTGGAGTTAGTGAGTTTTGACTAACAGGTGTTGATGTGTTGATCTCTTGAAAACAATCTTTTCTTGTTTGTCAGCTCCTGATGTGTCTCAGCATTGTCACCAGCCACCCTGAAATACGACGGCCTTCACCAGAGATTATGGAGTGTCAGCTCTCTGGAAAGTGTCTGGGGCTCCATCAGTCGGCAGCAGGCTAAGAGGGCTGCGGTGCTGCTCTGGCCTGAGTTTACAGAGACAGACTGCTGACCCCGCTGCTGGGGCCCCGAGGAACCCTGGGTGATTTCTTTCAGGAGTGTGTGGGGTGCGTCTTTGCTGCTTATGCTCTCCCTGTACTTAAAAGATAACCGTGGGGCGCCTGGGTGGCTTGGTCGGTTAAGCGTCGGACTTCGGCTCAGGTCATGATCTCGCGGTCCGTGAGTTCAGGCCCCGCGTCGGGCTCTGTGCTGACAGCTCAGAGCCTGGAGCCTGTTTCAGATTCTGTGTCTCCCTCTCTCTCTGACCCTCCCCTGTTCATGCTCTGTCTCTCTCTGTCTCAAAAATAAATAAACGTTAAAAAAAAAAAAAAAAAAAAAAAAAAGATAACCGTGAGGCAGCTACTGAGGTATGAGCATACCGGCTCATCCACGGACCAGCCCATGATACTGGCAGCCTGATCTTACCATCCATCCCATTTATTGAGCGCTTGCTGAATACCAGGGGCTCTGCCAAGTGTTTCAACAGCATTGCCTCATTTCATTCTGACAGCTCAGATGAGGAAGCTAAGCCTCGGAGAGATCAAATAACTTTTGCACGGTCACGTAGCAATTAAGTGTGGGAGTCAGAATTTGAACTCAGAATTGCATGATTCCAGGCAACATAATCTTCTAACCCCTCTGCTATGCTCTCCTGCTCCCTGGAGGATAGAACAACGCAGCCATCCATTAAGAAAGCCCATCTTTGCGCCAGACTTGGGGCTGGGAGTGTGGAGATGTATGAGACACGATTCCTGCTTTCGAGAAATTCTCAGTCTAGTGGAGGAGACACAGGTTGAACACAAATAATTGTAATCAGGGAATCATTAGGAGTTCAGGGGGGTGATATGGAATTGAGAAGGGCACGCCTCCCCGTGTTTGGGGATGGAGTGACTCTGGGGATGCTTCTTGAAAGGGGCTGGGGGAGCGGGGCTGGGGTTACTGATTAGGATCTGAATGTATAGGACCTGCCTTCTTACACTGACACTCACACTGTCTTCGTGGAGACAGAGAAAGCTGATAAGTCATCTTTAACCTCTAGTTCTCTTCCCATGCCCCTTCTCAGGGGGCGATGCCAAGGATGGGCCTCCCTGGAGCCTGTGGTTCACCCCTTCTTTCAGACTCTGAAATTACCTGCTCGAATGGCCCTGAGCCTTCACTGGGTCTGTCTTCGCAGGGTGGATGGCACAGTCACGGTGCATGTTCCTAGGCCCTGGGGGTAGCAAAGGAGAGGCTATTTGCAGGAGCAAAGGGCTGGCACTTGAGCTTGGGCAAGCAACCAACAGCATCCACATGTGTCTCCTTGTAAGGCAAGGAGCTGGAGGAAGGAAGAGAAGAGAGGTGAGCCATTGGCCAGAGTCCAGAGGCTGGGACCCAGGGACTTACCGCCACTTCTAAATTCAAATCTGGCCTTTGAAATCATGATGAAGGATTTTTTTTAAAAAGAATTTTACTGGAATTACAAAAGTAATACAGAAAGGTCTTACGTATCTCTAACTCAGCTTCCCCTAATAATGTCTTACACAACCATAGAACCATCATCAAAATAAATCAACAGTGGCATAATACTATTAACTAAATGACAAGACTGAAAACTGGTAACTAATGCCTGAGCCAGAAAGACCCTCATCTCTGAGGGCCTGATGGGGTTTCCAAAGTTGGAACAGCCCCCTTGGAGTTTGGGATTTCCAGGCACACAAGGGTGGGTCTTGTCAGTGTTCCTACCACCTTGGGAAGCCAGAGGCCTTGAGAGGCTTAGATTCTACCATTTATGATTTGATGAGGGAGCACATAGTGTCCTCAAGGTCTTGGGAACATTTCATGAGAAGCTTCTAGGACCTAACAGTCAGGACACTATGAACATTAGATCACATAAGATTTTGGAATGTTAAATTATATTAGACGATGTGGGTGATGAAGAAGCTGAATGCTGCAGGCAGATATGCACATAGATAGGCTCTCATCTTCTTTTTTAAAAAAGTTTATTTATTTATTTTGAGAGAGAGAGAGAGAGAGAGAGAGGTGGGGAGGCCAGAGAGGGAAGGAGAGAGACAATCCCAAGTAGGCTCCTCACTGTCAGAGCCCGATGCAGGGCTCGAACCCACGAACCATGAGATCATGACCTGAGCCAAAACCAAGAGTTGGATGCTTAACCGACTGAGCCACCCAGGAACCCCTCATGTTTTTCTTCTTAATTCCCCTCTGGTCACCTTGCTCTCTGCCTGCTGAAGGGTGGACAGCATTGGACCGGAGTCAGGAGGGCCTGCTTTTCCCTCTGAGCTCCTTGGCCTTGGGCAAACGCTTCCCTCCCGAGAGGAGACTGAGCTGTACAGTCTTTGAGATCTTTCACGTCTGACTTTGGCATTGTCTGTTCTCTGGCTGTGATTTTCCCTCTACTCACCTTTCCTCACCCACATCCTTCTCATTCTTCTCTGTCCTTTCCCACCTCACTTTGCTGCTTTCTTTGTACTTCCTCCTTCTCCTCCTCATTCTCTTTCCCCCGATTTCCCCCTTGCTCCCCTCATTCCTTTCTTCTCTCACTTCCCGGTGCCATCACCCTTCCTCTTTGCCTGCTTCTCCTCCCCTTCTCTTCCTCATCTCCTGGCACGTCCCTTCCTTCCATTTAGGTACAAGGTGGGTTATTCACAGGGGCTTCACGGCCCACCAAAGGCCTCTGGCAATTGTTTCAAGTGAGAGGGGGGAGAAAAGGGAATTAAATCATAGTATTGGCAGCTGGCAATTTGCTTCAATCGCAGAAAAATGTCCCCGGCTTCCTCAAATATTGAAGCACTGATGGAGAACAGATTTTCTCTGGCAGTGTGAATTCCCCTCCGTCCACGTTTGGCAGAGGGTTGCCTTGCATGATATTATTATAGGCGTTTCGATGCGTTCCCCGTTTAGCGCAGTTGGGATGCATTTCAACCAACCCCTGTATTGATGTAACACTACTTTTATTGGTAATGAGGGTGTATTAAAATATATATACGTTTCCACTGATTTCTGGCTTTGGGGGAGGCTGGGATCTGATGATGTCCAGGCAGGAAGGCCTGGGTTTTTCCACCCTCTCTCCATGGGGAGAGTGCTGGGATTTAGGCACTCCCCCCCCTGTCTCCACCCCCTTTTTAGATCTCACTGATTTTAATAAACATTTTCCTCTCTTCAGTTTCCTCAGTTACATAGAATCAGATATGTCAGCTGGAAGGGCCTTCCAGAGGTCATCTGCTGTGTCCCCTGCTCACGTGGACAGCGCCTGAGTTGGGCAGGGTCCGGGTGAGGATAGAGAGGGCTCATATGGAGACAAGGTGCAGCGACAGATGGAGAAAATGTACTGCTATAGATCCGTGGCTATTTTGCTGTGATTCTGTCACGCGCAGGGGAACCCAGGAGGGAATGGGTGACAGAGGCGAGGCTGCAGGGCTAGCACAAGAGGCTGAGAAGGAGGGCAGGCCAGTTTGGTGGCAAGGGCCACTGGGACGCCGGGAAGGCCGGAAGCGATGGCTACTAATAGCTTCTCTATTTGGCAGAACATTTAGTATCTCCTGTCGGTGTCGATCTACCTTTCATGGGCAGGCAGCCTCCCCACCCAACAGACGTGGATGCAAGCTCTTGGGTTAGGGCCATGGCAGTTACGATCTTAGGAGCCCAGTGTAGGCTGGGCTCTTGGAAGGGAGAATACGGTCCAGGGATCTGAAACTGGAGCTGCTGAAAGTTCAAGTTCGGGTTTTCTACCTTTGTGACTTCTCACCAGGGACTCTAAGCTCCAGCTCCTACGAACGGTCCTCTCCTGGGAATACAACATGCTGTTCCATGCCCCTCGTGCAAGCTGTTTCTTTCACCCCAAATACCCTCCCCCTGAGGGGCTGGGAAGGAGTGCTGGTGGCCTCTAGTGGGCAGAGTTCTGAGATGCCGCTAAACATCCAGTGCCCAGAACAGCCACCTACAACAAAGAATACTGGGGTCACAATATCAATGGTGCCACCGTTGAGAAACCTGCCATGGGGAATCAGTAACCTGCGGCTGAATCTCTGGAACGGTCCGCACAAATGTGTGAAGGGCTAACACAGCCTGAGAAAAGCATTAACTGCTTCCATCTCCTGGTGGACAGGACAGAGGTGTGGCCTCAGACAACAAAATTATAAGGGAAGTGGCAAGCACTTGGTTTGTATTCTAAGAACCTTTTGTGAACCTGTGACCCCTTGGATAAGATGGCATTGAAGGTTCCTTCCAGCCCTGGGACTCTAGATTTCAGGCACATCAAACGTCATAGACAGCGGGGAATAAAGGCCACTGGTTCTTTGAATGAATGAATCTTCCTCATTTAGGAAGATTGCATCTTTTTAAAACCCCTCTCATGCTCTCAAAGGCACTAAATTTCTTTAAATGAGGATTTCTTTTTCCATGTAAGAACCTACTGCAAGATAAGAGACAGGCCACAAATAGTTATTTAGGTATATTCTACCTAATCAGCCATATTCTTGAATGTTTATTTTGGAGCAAACACATGGATGAACTATCCTTGAAGCGCCAGCCTATGAACTAAGAAATTTTCAGTAGCTTCCCCCAGCTCATTATTGGCAAAGCATGCTGGTTACGAAGGCCAAGCCAGAGACAGTGACAACGTGAGGGTCCATTCAGGATGAGGCTGGAGCTGGGATGCACAAGTTCATGGCATGGAAGGGAGGGAGAGGGTGGGAGCAATCAAAGAAGATGGCTTAGAGGACTGGGCAGACTAGGGAAAGACAAAGGACGGAGACCGGAGCGTGGGTGCCACAGGGCAATGGGGGATGGGTTTAACAACATGGTCTTGGAAGGGTTGAGTCATTTGCGGAATAGAGTCCAAGGTCACAGGAAAATGTATCATATCTCCAAGAGCAGTGGTCCCCAAACCCAGATACTCATCATAATCACTTAAGCCTCTTTAAAAATATTCAGATCCCAAGGCTTCATTTCTGCAGGTTCTGAGTCTGTGAGTCTCAATGAGACCCAGGAATCTTTAATTCAGAAAAATTCCCCAGGTGATTCTGATATTCACCCAGGTTAGGGAAGATTGAGGAGATGCTGGTGGCCAATGAGCTGCAAGCATACCAGTCATTTGGCTGAAGCAATTGAACAAATTTGGGACCATCCTGGGGGTTGGGATAGAAGACACAGGGGTCTCTCTCCCTGAGGAGCATGTAAAGGGGATCAGAAAAGGCAATGGGGTACAGACTGAAAGAGAATAGGCTATGTAAAGGATAGACGAAGGTCTTCCAAGTGGCAACAAGGGATCACAGTGGCTGGGGTGGTCAGAGAATGTCAGGGTGGAAGTGAGGGAGATGTGAGCCCCTCTGGAATTATAGGTATGATTTCAGTGGGGAGGGTGAACTCAGCTAAATGTCTCAGGTCTAGAAAGACAGGGAGACTAAAAGGAACAGGCTGTGGGGTGAAGGTGTGGCATATCTAAAGTTTGGACAAGAGCTTTGGTTCTGGAGTCAGGGAGGATGGACATAGTTGGGGTTTTTTTGGGAAATGCCATGGATGGAGGGCAGGCATTGCTGGGGGCCCTCTCATCCCCTCCTTGCCTCAGGGCTGCCTGATTAGCTTTCTCAAATAAGGGCTTGCTCTAGACCAATGTGTGTGGCTGCAACTCTCCAGAGAATCAGTGGGTACCTCTACAATTGAGGAGGGTTCTTGGACAGGAGAGTTTAGGAGTTCTTGAGGACGCTGCCGGTATCCAGGTTGCAGCCATTCCCCACCTAGGGGTGTGATCACATCTGTCCCTAATTTTTACAGTCCTGTCTACAAGTTTTCCTCTTCTTCATCAAATAAAACTGACTAGATGATATTGCTCTTCAAGAATGGCCTTATTAAAAAAACCCCTTGCATTAACTGAGCAATTATTCTATACTAGATATATATAGCAAATGTGCTTCAGGTACATTATCCTGGTTAATCTTTTTTTTTTTTAAATTTTTTTTTTCAACGTTTTTAATTTATTTTTGGGACAGAGAGAGACAGAGCATGAACGGGGGAGGGGCAGAGAGAGAGGGAGACACAGAATTGGAAACAGGCTCCAGGCTCCGAGCCATCAGCCCAGAGCCTGACGCGGGGCTCGAACTCACGGACCGCGAGATCGTGACCTGGCTGAAGTCGGACGCTTAACCGACTGCGCCACCCAGGCGCCCCTATCCTGGTTAATCTTAATGTAACCTCTTGAGATACGTATTGTATCAGCCAGCTTTCTCTAAAGAAAGAACCAGGAGGATCTCAATCTCTCTTTCTTATCTATCTATCTATCTATCTATCTATCATCTATCTAATATATCTATCATCTATTGAGATTCATTATAAGGGATTGGCTCATGAGATTATGGAATCTGTTAAGTCTCAAGTCTGCAGAGCTGATGTCTCAGTTCAAGTCCCAAGGTCAGCAGGCTGCTATAGAATCAGAAAGAATGATGTCCAAGTGTAAAGACATCCAGGCAAGAGAATTCTCTCTTCGTAGGGGGAGGGTCAACCTTTTGTTCTATTTAGGCCTTCAACTGACTGGATGGGGCCCACCCACATGATGTAGGGCAACTTGCTTTACTCAAGCTACTGATTTAAATGTTAATATCTTCCAAAACACCGTTACACAACCACCTGGAAAAATATTTTAAAAAATATATTTTTTAAATGTTTTATTTATTTTTGAGACCGAGAGAGACAGAGCATGAGCAGGGGAGGGGCAGAGAGAGAGGGAGACACAGAATTTGAAGTAGGCTCCAGGCTCTGAGCTGTCAGCACAGAGCCCGACGCAGGGCTCGAACTCATGAACCGCGAGATCATGACCTGAGCCGAAGCTGGACGCTTAACCGACTGAGCCACCCAGGTGCCCCCCAACACTGGGAATAATATTTGACCAAATGTCTGGGCACCCCGTAGCCCAGCTAAGTTGACACAAGGTTAACCATCACAAGAACCACGAGGATCAACATCCTTATTTTGTAGACGAGACTGGGAGGAGTGGATAGGTGAAGTCATATGCATAAGGTCACACGGTGGTAAGTGACAGAGCTGGGCTTTCAGCTTATGTGCTCTTTGCCTGACCTTCTTAAGCTTTGGCCTTATCTGCCTCATGAGGGGAGAACAGGCAGCCACTCTTAACGTGATGCAGTAGACCAAAGTGGACACCACCACCTTGCTGGATGCCTGGGTTTCCACTAGGGAGTGAAATAATTTTAGAACACTATTAAGCATTTTGCTTTGATTATGGTTCTTTGTTTCCTGGGTGCAGAGGGGTGCGTGTCTTTCAGTGAGTCAGTCCATCAGCAAGCCTAATTCTGTGTGATTGACCTACAACAGTGCATCCTCACTGGGCCAAGGGTTGGAGAGCTGGATAAGTCAGTTTTGCTGGAGCCGGCTTGTTCTCCTGTCCCTGTGTGTTCCCACGGGGGGATGCTGACTGGTCTCAGGGCAGCAAGAAAACACTGAACTAGAAAAAATAATAGGCTTTTGCAAGAAACCGTGTTTCCTTAATATCTTCAGTGGTGGGGACCTCTCTACCACACAAAGTAACCCATTACATTTTTAAGAGCACTAAAGGAACTTTCTTCTCATATGAAATTTGCTTCTCCTTAATCTCTTTCTGCTGTGAATACTTTTTAAATATTTGAAAATAAGGATCATATCCTCATGAGACTTTTTTTTTTGCCTCCAGGCTAAATGCTTTTAGTTCCTTTTAGCATCCTTTTTGTGATTTGGTTTATAGATGCTTTTTTTGGCCTTGTTGTCCCCTGGCTATGGTCTATGCCCTTGCTAAAAAAAAAAAAAAAAAAAAAAAAAATCCCAGATGTTGTAGTTCTGGCCCGACTAATGAATTTAGTAGAGTAGAAATATTCCCTCTAATGTTTTGAACATTAGGTATTTATTGATGTATCCAGGTTGCTTTAATTTTCTTAATGACATTATTATTATTATTACTATTATTTTTAACATTTTATTTTATTATTGAAAGACAGAGTCAGAGCGTAAGCAGGGGAGGGGCAGAGGGAGAGAGAGACACAGAATCTAAAGCAGGCTCCAGGCTCTGAGCTGTCAGCACAGAGCCCGATGCGGGGCTCGAACCCACGAACTGTGAGATCATGACCTGAGCCGAAGTCGGATGGTTAACCGACTGAGCCACCCAGGTGCCCCAATAACATGTATTATTTTATATTGAAGTTGTGGTCAACTTAATTCTCACCATGCTATGCTTCTACAGTTAATTTTTTTACTTAAAATTTGGAATCTTATATTAATTCCTATTAATATGTATTTTGGATCAAGATTTCAGCCTGACTCTGCCATCTGACATCTCATTACTGGTTTGTGGCTGAGGGAGAGCATGGAGGGGCACTGAGGAGAAACGTCCTTTTAGTTCGCACCTCCGTCCATTGCTGTTCTGTTGGTGGAAGATGGAAAGATTTGGTGCAAAGGATCCCATTGCTGTTCGAAGATTTATATGTACCCTTTATGCTTCCTCTGGGTCTAATTTCTTTCAGAGCCTTGGGCCCAGAAGCAATGGAAGACGTGGTCTTTGCCTTCAGGGAGAAGTCTACGATTGGTTTGGGGAAAAAGACTTGCATGTGTGAAACCACAGCAAACTGGCCAGGAATGCAGACAAATTTGCGCTAAGTGGCATGGAGCTGACCACAGCCCACATGGGGGTCTATGGTGAAGGAGGTAGGAGAGGGATGAATCCACCAGGGAATGGCCCAGAGGAAATGGGAATGGAACTGGGTCCTGCAGGCTTTGGATGGGGAAGAAAGAAGGAACGACTTTACAAGGCAGGGAAGGGTGTGAACGAAGTGGGTAGTGGTGACAGGGATTCTGCAGAGACACAGGATGGAAAACAGACTGGTTCCTCTCTAGGCAATGGAAAAACCCGCCGATGAGAAGTACTTTGTGGCAATGACCTTTCAAAGACCCGGTCCTTGGATCTGGCTCAGCTTCACCATTGCTCTTACCACTAGCCCAGTGGGGCCCTTTCCCGCCTATTTCTAGATTCTTCATGCCTTCTTTGATGATTTTCTTACTTCTATATTCCTAACCTCTTACTTGAGTTGCATAGCAAACATTTTTCCCCCCAAACACTGGGAGGTGAGCGAGATACAAAGGCATATTAATGTGGTCCTAATTTCAAATATTCTGTCGCACGGTCCCTGTTTGTTGATCCCTCCTTAATTGATTTTGCATCTTCGCTTTTCACTTGGAGTGTATAATAACAGTGTTATTAATGATGAATAATACAGGAGCTGACATCTAGAGTGAACAGATATGCTAGGTTTTACATAGGCTATGAGTTAAACGTGAGGATCGTCCAGGGAGGTAGGTACTGTTAGGATCCCCATTTTGCAGGTGAGAAAGTCAAGGCACATAAAAGGTAAGTAAATTGCCCAAAGACACACAGATAGCGAGCGGCAGTGCTGGGTCATCCTGACTCCAGCTCTGCCCTGTTTGCTATTCACCCCTGCATCATCACGGGAAACATGGGCTCGTAGTCTCCCAGGAAAGGGAAAGTTTTTATCCGCACCTGATACGTGTTGCCTCTTGTGCTAAAGCATTGCACAGCTATCTCAATTAATCCTCACCCCACCCTGAGAGACAGAGATCATTACTCTCATTTGACAGAGGGAGGAGACGAAGGCCAAATGGAGGAGCTGGTTGTGGGCGCGCAGCTGGCACGATGGGTAGTGAGATTTCAGCTGAAGTCTGTCTTGCCCCCAGAGTCCGAGCGTTTCCATTGGAAACGTGAATAGTTCCTGAGCAGCTGGTATGAGGAGGGTCAGACTGGGCCACGTGTGAACAGAGAGAGTTGGGGAGAACTTTCTTAACTATGGAAAAGCACAGCATTGCAGTCCATGTGACACAGCTGGGCACAGCTGGAAGAAAGCAGTTAGACAGTATCCGCGGCCAGCGTGCTGCGGATTCATGCATTTGAGAACAAAGAGTCTGGACTGTGTTTACGTGCAGAGAATCTGAGAGAGTAGCAGGCATGGCGAACCCCAGCTACAGACCGCATCAGAAAGCATCTGGCCCCTTTGCACGGTGGAGCGGAGGGCTGTCCGCTCACAATGACCTCTTTAGCCCAAGCCACCACCCAGGCAGTAAATGCCACCTCCGTCGTCCTCTTTGATTGATCAAATAGGGCAGGAACCCAATTTCCGTGATTGTAGATGCTCATAGAGAGAGGGTGAGAGAGAGAGAGAGAGAGAGAGAGAGAGAGAGAGAGAGATGCTGGCCCCTGGCTCCTTCTCCGTCTTTTCTGTGTGTCAGAGTTTCCCAGAGGGGGCTGCCAAAACTGATGTGCTAAACTAGGTTTAGCAGGGCCTTCTAGAGCTTCTGCGTCACTAGGTCTGTGGCAGGGCCCCCACAAATTTGCATTTGTAACAAGTCACCAGCTGGCTTGGGGACCACACATGACCTCTTCAGAGTTGACAGCTCCCTTCTTTTCCTTTTTACCCTCCACGCCTGCATTCAATATACCGGATGCAGGAGTTGGGGTCTTGGTAAGAAACAGCATTCATCTCGGTTGGTTCAAACAAGACCTTAGTGAAGGGGTTATCTACAAAGCGTGGGGCTGTGTCAAAGGGGCACAAGAGAGAAACTGAGGCACCCAGAGACCAGCAAGAGCAGGAAGCAGTGACCATCCTAGGCAGAAATGGAAGGAAACAGTGTTTCCAGGCTTGGGGAGGACTGGGCTCATGGGGGCTGGGCTTTCTGTGAGGTGCGGGGGTGGGGTGGGTGATTAGTTTTGTGGAGGAACATTCCAGAAATGCAGTTCAAGAAGGGACCTCTGCTCTTCTACTCTCCCATTGCCTCCAGGAGTGCCCCATTGGCTGGATCCAGCTGGGTGCTGGGAGGCAATGGGTATAGTTGTTTCGAGGGGTCCCAGGGCACAGGACAGAGCAGAGAGTAGACCTGGGGTGGGGTGATGTGAGGGGGTGCAAATGGAGAATGACCAGCATAGAGGGCAAGACTCCGCTCCTCTTCCTCACTGTGTCCCATCTCTCGACATCTACCTTTGCTTCTTCCAGAAGCTTACAGAAGCCACTGACCCAAGAGAGTAGAGGGACTACCTAAGGCCTGTAGTCATCCTTAGCCTGGGACCTCGTTCCTATCTCCTCGGTGCACAGAGACATCAGGGCTTCCAGAGAGACTGTTAGCAGAGCTCGCTCTCCCTCCCGTGCAAGCCGACCCCTGTGTCTCAGATAGGGTGGCCGCTGGCCATCTCTGGCTTCTGCATGGTCGGGGCAGGTTGGAGAAAGGCTTGCTGCTTTTGGAGCAGCGTCACGAGATTCCAATAGGAGAGCTCCGAGGGGTTGAGGACACAGTGTGGGATGGTTGGCGGGTAAGGGACAGAGAGTTTCAAGTTATTTCCAAACCAAACCGTAAGGAACATGCAGTGCTTTGGCACTGGCTCAGAAAGACCTCCCATTCCATCTATGGAACAATGAAAATGAAATCTCTTAATCCTTAGGAACGAAAACAAAGAGAGAAGGGGGAGGAAACAAGAGGAAGAGGAGAGGTGTTTACATTTGAGAACTGTCTAGAACTGCCAGGCGAAGGGCCATGTTGCTACTGGCCCCAGCTGGCGCGAGTTTGGCGTCTCGATTTACCTTTTTGTGGCTGTTAGGATATTTTCCTGAGCCGCACGGCAAGATCTCTGTGTCAGATAACCCCCTCTGTGGGAAGATAATCTTTGAGCATGTTTAGGGAAACTGTGGGCTGGCCAGTTTTATGACCCTGACATGAAAGCCAGTGGGCAGCAGACAAACTTGGAGGCTCTCACACCCTCAGAACGAGGACAGGCTTTCTCCCTAGACCAGGAGAGGACTCTTGGCTGTCAGGCTTCAGCAACATTTGTCCAGGCCTTCTCTAGGTGGCTTAAAAGCGTGTCTTCCCAGCTAAGCTTCTAGTTCCTTCTCTTCTTGAGGTAAAAACAAAACAAAAGAAACTGAAGCCAAAGTCAGTCAAAAGTCAAGGAGCTCGTATGAATTAGGGTCATACAGCTCTGGCTGGAGACAGAGAAACAGTCTCCTTGGATTTTTGTGGCTTCCTCCCTCTGCATTTTCCTAGAGCCCTGGATAGAGATCCTGGCTTTACCCATCCTACTACGAGAGCCCGGCTCTATCCTTGAATTCACCCCTCTGCCATTTTGAGCCCAGTGCACAGAATCTCTTTGTCTCCTTTGGCTGAGCTGACACAGAAACAATTGGGAGGAACAGGAGCTTAGGCTGTGCATTTATGATGTTGGTGATCTGGAAGGGAACAGAAATCATTGCTGCCTGGGTTCTATGGCAGGTATGGGAGAAAGCCTGGCAGCATTAGGAAGAGTTAGGGGCAGATTTCTTTCCTAGATATGGGTGAGTGCTTGTCTTTCCTTGTGGAAAGACAGCCATTTCTACTGCCCTCACTGCATGCACCCTTGGGCTGGAAGGACACATGGGATACCTGGTGGAGTGGAACGAGTGCTGGGTGGCAGTTTGGGGGTCTCAGGGTCGAGTTCACCTTCTGCAATTGTCCAACTTGGGGAAGACTCATTACATCTGGTTTCCCAGAGCTGTGATAAGGGGGCCTGGCTAGATGAACGCTGAGATTTTTGTCAAGCCTTGATATTCTGTGATGCTATAGCTTAGCGGTTGCCCCTGTCATGCTTCTTGTGTTCAGAGATCTTTCTAGGATTCACGTCATGCTTTAAAGAGGAAAAAAGAGATCTGGGAATTCACCACATTTGGGAAATGCACCTTCCTGACACCTCTTTGGTAATTGTGGAAGCTGGGCCCTGGGAACTGCACACTGATTTCCAGAGAAACTTAACTATTAGTGAGTCAAGGCCCTTTCCTACCTTTGAGTTTTGTGCACCATGGATAATATTCTTAGCCAGATACTTCATCTTCTTCTAGAAGCTTCCACTTCCATAGTCTTGTGCATGAGTCTGATCCAGACCTAAAGCTTGTCTCCTGCCTTCCAATTTGGCTACACCATGCTGTTTTCCATTTATGTTCAGATCTAGGTCAGGTACCCAGATCAATAGCAGGGCTAAAGGGATATGGGGGACACGGGGGTGGGTCAGGGTTGGTTGTAGAGACTCAGAGGTGTTGAAAGGACCATTAAGGACCTGCCCTTGGAGTCCGACAGATGCAGGGCTCAATGAGACAGATGTCACTTACCAGCTCATTTCATTTCTGCAGCCTTAGTTTCCTCATCTGAGAAAAGTTTATCCCCCTTCCATGATAAAATCACATCCACCTTTGGGGGTAGCTAGGAGGCTAAAAATGAAAACATGCATGTAAAATATTGCCCTCACTTCCTTCTTCAAGTTATATTTTCAATTCATGAGTTTCCTTTCCTCCTCCTTCTTTTAAATTTCTGAGGGAAGTGGAAGAGGAGAGAGCCAGTCTGCAGAAAGGAAGGCCAAAGGATGATTTGGAAGTGACCTTGACGTATACAGGAAGGTCACTCACATGCACATACTGTTATGTTGACACGAACATGCAGAACGAGGGAACGGAAGGTGGGTGGCAAAGGTGACCTTTCCTATGGGGTTGTCTTTCAGCCTGTAGATTGTCAGTCTTGGATAAGCACCTGTGAGTTCCTTCCCACTCTTGTCTCCTCTCCTTTCTTCTTCCCCGCTTTTGGGTCTTCTCTCTGCCTCTCTCCCCACCCATCCTGGCTGCTGTGAGCCAGAGGAACCCTTTGGTCTTCTGTAGAAGCAGGCTGCAGTTAAGGTTTCTCAGAATGAAGCACTGATCACACACAGACCTTTCTCTTGTTAGTACTGGTGCAGAGAATTCCTCAGAGAATTATTATGCCAAAGGACTCTTTCCCCAGACAAATCAGGAGGGAGAGTCAGGGGGTGAGGAAACATTGAACCCATTCTAGACATGAAAGGTTGCCTTTTTGAGTCTCCACAGACTCATATCATCAAGCAGCTGGAGGGATTTAGGCTAGACATCACAAAGAACATGCTAACAATGAGACTTAAAACCCTAGATCAGGGGCACAACAAATATTTCTCACTCTAACACAACGCATTCTCCAAAAACAGAAAAAGAGACCCTGTTTTGAGAGAATGGCCTTCCAGGATCACAGGGACAGGAGAGAGATGCTCTCAAGGCATTTTTTTTTTCCCTTTCAAGTTCCATGAATTAGTTCAGATATGGCTGGGTCTAGTGGGAGCCCAGCGAGAGGGCTGCCTGTGCATTCAGGTGGGGATTTCGTTCCCTCTGAGCCCATCCTCATGCCGCCCAAGCCCCCATGTCCCCGGCCCCCTCCATGCATGAGGCCCGGACCCAGATTCACAGCATGGGTTCTCCCTCACTTGTGTTCTGCAAAGACCTGCCTTTGTTCTGTTGCCCACTCCCAGCTTTCTCTTCGAACAAAGAGGAAGTCCAGTTACAAATGTCCTCTTGCAAAGTAATTAAGCTCATGGCACGGGGGCCAGTGCTCCTCAGGCTGGCCAACAGGGGAAGGTTAGGGTCTGTAATAGGTCCGCCAGGAGGGACCTGCTGGTTCTCACATCTTTCCCTCCCCTGCTGGAGGTGATCCCACACGTGGCTGTCCAAGTGGTGACATTGTGAGCACAGGGGACTTGGGATGTGTCCTGGGTCGTGCTGGCACAGTGCATGGAACCTCTCCTTCCTGGATGCATTGGTCACTGGGATGCTGCAGACTCACCCACATGTGGCAGTACGGGGTGCTTAAGGAAGGCCTCTGTTCACTCAGAACTTATGAATCAGCACATAAAAGAGAAGACCCGGTTGCCAGGAGCATGTGTTGGAGGAGGACGAAAAGAGAGGAATTGGTTAGTCTTTGTATAGTGTACGGGGACAGAAAGTACTCTTTCTTCACAGATGGCATTGACAGAGATTGCAACGAAAAGGATTTAAGTTAGAACTGAGCACTAGAATTTTCCAGCACCCGGACAAACACAGAGAAATGGGCTGGGTTGCTTTCCCGTGGATGTTCTCCAGAAAGGAATAAAGTATACATTTGAGAATCCTAGCTGGAGGCAGGGAGATGAACTCCCTGGCTGTGTACCATGCTTACTGGAAGTGATAGATTGGAAGTGGCCCAGGGCACAGGACTATGGCATCTTCTAGATCTCTGTTATGAGTTAGGAGTACTTCAGAGGTGTCTTTTCCGGTGGGTACAACTAGGGCCCAAAGAGAGGTTTTCTGGAGGAAGGCTTTGGCCAGAAGGAAGAACGTTTAATGACCAAAGCTGTAGAACAGTAGAAGGGGCTGTTTTATTTATTAATTAGAGCTTATAATTCATTTTGGTGAAAAGGTTGTTTCATCAGGCCAGGATTTGTTCCCCAGATTATTTATGTGTCTTTTGAATACCTACTATTTACCAGGCCTGCACATACAAAAACGAAAAAGACGTAGGCATTCTGTATTTGGGGAGTTTGTAGTATACTGGGAAGGCAGACACAGAAACAGACCAATTGCAATTTTGCGTGGTGAGGGTGATGTAGAAACACTAATAAGAGCTGGAGAAATGCAGAGAAGGGAATAAAAAGTAGGTCTTCCTGGGGCAAGAGGGGAAGTCTTCTTAAGAGAGGCAACTTTTCAGCTGGCAGCTGCTTTCCAATCCAATTCCATTCCGATCCAGTCCATCTAGGCTCACTGAACGTCTGCCATGTGCAAGGCGAAGAGAATGAACACAAATATGCATGCACGAAAGAGCCATTCAGATGCCAGTTCATATCTGTGCCCTAAGAGCTGTGTGCCTCAGGATGGAGGACACACAGATAAACAAAACCTGGTCTTTAAGGAGCTTCCGTTTTTCTAGCAGCCTCCCTCTTTAGGATGTGTGTCCCTGGATGTGGTGTAGAAGTTGGCTCAGAGAGAGGTGATGAATAGAGGGGAAGGGGTGTCAGAGGGCAGCAGCAGAGAATTCATTTCTGTGGCTCATCTGACCTTTCCTGGGGTGGAGATGGTGTCTGATATGTGGTTGTCCAAGCAATGACATCATGACACAGGGGACAAAACATGGGGTCATCCTATCTCGTGCTCATAGTTCTGGGTGAGGTCTACTGAATGCCAGCAGGAGACATGGACATGTTTCATTGTTTGCTTCTTGTCTGAGTGTGGCTAGGGATAGGGAAGGCAAGAGCGTTGGGTGGAGGAAGACAGAGTCATCTCTTTTGCTCCTCCTGTGTTATTGGTACTACTGAGATAGCTGAAGAGCCCACGCATCTCCCAGAGCGTATTGATGTATCAAGCAGGGCCCAGTCATGAGTCAAAACAACTGGCCTGACTTCTGCCAGAGGCAATTTAGCCCAAGCAATTGTTAGGCTCATTTGGCCTGTTGAGGAGAGGTCAGGCCAAGATATTTGCCAAAAGGAGTCAGATTGGTTTCCGAGTTAATGTAGCACCAGCTACCGAAACAAACACAAAACTCAAAAATGTATTTTAGCTCAAATACAATAAATATAATTTGTCTTTCTAGCTCTCATAAACCCACTATGGGTATTTCTGATCACCAGGTGATTCTCTTCTAGGCAGTGATTCAGGGGCCAAAGTTTCTTCCATTTGGTGGCTCCGTAACCTCAGCATGTGGCATCCAAGTTTGCGTACTCAACTGTACCAAGCCAGCAAAAGAAGAAAGACCATGGAGTATGTGAGGTTCTCATGCACCGGGCCTAGAAGTGACACTTGGGCCCCCAGTCCATTGGGCCCCCAGTCCCTGGGTCCATGTGACCCAGGGGGACACATCTCGCTGCCGAGGGAGCAGTTGAGGGAGTATGGTCTAGCTGTGTGCCCGGGAAGAACAAATGAACAGGCAGTGTCAGCCACAGGTTCAGCAAGTCCTCGATGGGCTCGTCTTTCAGCAGTCTTTCCAGTGAACGCTGGCTGAGCTTGGCTCACCCCACAGGTGTGTACCAGGAAAAGGGGCCAGAGAAGGTGGGGAAGGCGCAGGGAGGAAATGCCCTAAGAAATCATGATTTAGTTTTCACTTCAGTGAAACAGTCTTGTGTTCCCACGGTGCTTTTGCTTTCAGAGAGCTTCCTCGTTTATTCCAGTCCTGTTCCTGGGAAGAAGAGGATGGTAGAGAAGATTCTTTCCGCCTCTTTTCCCTTTTTCGTTTGCAATTAGTGAAGTGGTCCATGCTCCCTGAAAGAAGGAAAAAAAACAAAAACCCAGTAACAAAATTCAAAGAGTATGCACATTGGAAATACATTCCTCTCATTTTCTGCTTGTCTTTTGACCTTGCTTATGGCACCTTTTGCAACAAGTGTTTTGTATCCTAATATTGTAAACTACATTAATTTTTCTCGTTTATTTCCCCTTCCCTCCTCCAAAGTCACAAACACATTCTCCCACATTTTCTTCCAGTACTTTCGTGTACATCTTGTTAAGGCTTTTAATCCATCTGGATTTTATTTTTGCGAACGACATGTCCTAAAAATCTCATTTTATTTATTTACTTACTTATTTAGTTAGCTATTTTTAACCAAATGGTGAGCTAATTGTCTAGCTTTTTCCAGTTATTTGAAATGATACTTTTATCATACCCTAATTTCTTCCTGTACATGATGTATTAGTTTCTTCTGGTTGTTGTAATGAACGACCCAAACTCGGTGGCTTAAAACAATACAACTTTAGTATCTCACAATTCTAGAGATCAGCATGTGTAATAGCTTCTTGGGGCTGAAGTCAAGTTATTGGCAGGGCGGCATTACCTCTGGAGGTTCTGGGGAGAACCTGTTTCCTTACCTTTTCCAGCTGCCCACATTCCTTGGTTCGTGGCCCCCTTCCATTTTAAAGTCAGCAATGTCCAGTAAAGTCTTCCTCTTGCTGGTTACTCTGAAACTCACTCTCATGATGCCCTCTTTCGTTTTTAAGGACACCCGTCATTAGATTGTGCCCCTACCTAGATAATCCAGGATCATCTCCTCCCTTCATTTGAGGTCAGCTGATTGATTCCACTCGCGATCTAAATTTCCCTGTCATGTGTTATGTGCTAAGTCTTGTCTCCCCGTAATTTACCTGTTGATGTCCTCACCCTGAGTGTGGCTCAGGGTGTCAGAATGTGACTGTATCTGGAGACGGGGTCTTTAGAGAAGTGACTAAGGGTATTTAATGAGGTCATTTGGGTGGGCCCTAATATAATCTGCCCGGTGTCAAAAGCAGGAAACTTGGCCATAGAATGAAGCATGGGGGATGCATGAGTATGGGAGGAAAGACAACGTGAAAAGGCAGTATGGGGTGGCCATCCATAGGCCAAAGAGAGAGGCCTTAGGAAAGACCTGGCATCTTGATCTTGAACTTTCAGCCCCCAGAACTGTGAGGAAATAGATTTCTGTTTTATAAGCCATCTAGTCTGTGGTGCTTTGTTATGGCCCCCCTGGCAAATGAATACACCATTTAACACAGCATATTCACAGACTCTGGAGATAAAGACACGGCAAGGGTGGGGAAGGCATCTTTGGAAGACCATTATGCTTCCAACCACACAGTTGATTTGTAGTCCTTCTATTCTGTTGCGCTGATCTCTTCATTTATTCCTGAGCTAATACCGTACTTTAAAAATGACTGGGGTATTATAATAATTTTATCCAGTGGGGGGAATTTCCTTTGTGTACTCTGTTTTCATTTACTCGATATTTTCTCGATTGTTCTTATGCACTTGTCCTTCCGTATCAATTTTAGAATCATCTTGCCAAGTTTCCTGAAAATTGTGACTACATTAAATTTGCAGGTAAATCTGGGACAACTGATATCTTCACACAAACACAATATTTTCCATTTAACTAGATATTCTGTATGCTTTTCTTCATAATGTTCTTTCACATTTCCTGGTAGTAAATTTTTCAGCGGTGCTTTATAATTTTCAGTGATATTGGGAATAAGTCAGCTCTTCCTCTTTTACAGAAGGAAAACAGGCCTAGAGAGGGGAAGGACGTATCTAAGACCACACGGGACCAGGAAACAAGCTCTAATGGAATACGAGCCTATGATTCCCAACACCCACCGCCCTATCTTTGGCCTCATGGAGCCTCTAGACCAGCTTCCATTAGATCCAGGGTGCAGTGTTCTGTTTTTGGTCAATGCTCATATGTCCATTCGAAAAGTACTGGGCTGAGCCTGGGAACCGACTGCCTTTGAGCTTGGGATGGTTGAGAGGTCATGTAAGAGTCCCTCCTATTTCACAGATGGAAGCATTATAGGGTAGAGGGTGGGTGAGGAGAAGTTTGAGGAGCAAGCAAGGGACCATCTGTAGAATCACTTACTTCTTAACCCTGGCCCATTAATCAACTATCATCAGGGAAGGAGTGTGAGCTCATAAAAAGTAATAACAAATACAGCTCTTATTCACAATTCATACGAAATAAAAATCCAACTCCTGCTCACCAGGGAGCAGTAAATAGGTCCCAGAACGCCTTGTTAGAATGACTAAAGAGATTAAGGATGATGAAAGAGAAATGTTAGGTTAATTTGACCTTGGAGGAGACTGTGTACTCTGTTCCAGAAATACCAAGGGTCAGGAAAGGCAGAGGGAAGTGATGAAAGACTGTGTCTCTCTCAGGTTGCCGGGGTTACCTCCCCTACATGGCTCCAGCTGCAGAAGCATCAGGTAGCAGAGGTGAGCTTGACCTTGACCTTGACCTTGACCATCTACCTGGACACCCTTGGGATGCCTCTCAGTAGCTACCTGGTTTGGACTCCCCCAGCTTCTCCCATAGCCTTAAGCAGGGGTCATGATCCACTGGCTACACTCAAGGATACTGCATTTGCAAATACTTCGGGGATTTTCCAAGTATTTTTCAGCAGCTGCATTCTCTAAATGGCTGATGTCTAAGAAATTGGGGAATATTGCATATTCCCAAACAAAAAGGGGCTTTTGAGGTCCCAATTCTAATTTGTATCTCAAGGCCTCAATTTCACACACCAGGAAGTGGAAGTGTGAGAAGGAGGTTACTTGAGTCAACATTGTCCATTAATTCTAGAAGTCTTAGAGCCTGGGGCTTCAGAATAGTTCACATTTCAGGGGGTGGCCCTTTCCCCTGCTCCCTCGAGGTTGATGGGTTGGATTATGAGCCATAGAAACAATAGAGACTTATATGTCAATAGTAGTAAGGGTGTATGCTTAGGGGAAGGGATGTACAGGAAAAAGGGATAAGATCCTTTGTTTGTCCCAGAGGCAGAAGAGTGCTGCTCCCTCCCTGACAAAGAGGAAGTGTCCTAACAGGAAACTGAGTATTAAATCCATTTGTCCATACATTCATCCGTCCATCCATCCACCCACCCATCCATCCATCCACCCAGGATACCTATGCATGCCGCGCATGAGTAGTGTTCGAAGAGTTGTGAAATGCCCTGAAGATAAATCTGGAATTAATCCTAGGGCCCTTGAGGAACCATGGAAGATTCTGGGACAAGGGAATGGCTGGATGCAAGAAGTTGTTCAGGGAAGGTGGGGCAACTTAAAGAGGCCAGATGTGGTCCTCCCTCAGGTATCCCAGGTGAATTTGAATGCATCTCTGGTTGGGCTACTGAGCCACCTTTGGGTTAGAAGAGTGTGAAAATTGGCTGGAAGCCTGAGAGAGAAAGTGATCTGATGTGATATGTTCAGTGGACTTGTTCGGGGAATATTCGGTTCAACAGATATTTGCTGTGTACACTCTCCTTAATTTTTCCAGTAACTTTTCTTCCACCTTTCCGCCCAAGGGGCCCTGTGCTCTCTGGCAGGGCTGCTAGAGCAGACAGGGCTGGGTATTTGTGCACGTTTTAAGCCAGTCCGGCAAACTCAGCAATCTGGTCTATGGAATGGGTTTGGAAGTTGAGGTTACATTGTGTATGTAGAGAAGAGGGGACAGTGCAGATAGGGGTCTGCTGGGGAATAGGCACCAAGAACCAACATGAGGGGTGGTGGGAAAAGTGACCTGCTTCCTCTGTCTTCAATGAAACGGTCGCCTGCCCACGCCTCCGTGTGGGGAACCCTACAGAGCACACTGCCGATCTCTGCCTTCCAGAGGATTATGGTAAGGGGTAGAGGAAGGAGCAAGAGATTTAGAGTCACACGGATCTACTTACCAGCTGTGTGACCTGAGCTCAGCTTGCCTCAAGCTCTCTGAGCCTCAGTTTCTTAACTGGAAAACAAGGATCAGCGTATCACCTGACTCGTGGGATTATTTTGAGAACTAAACACAATAACGTATATGAGAATGACTTTGTAGAAGGTCTGTCGCTGCTAAAAGATGGAATCCAAATAGTAACAAGAAGTTTCCAATGTAATTGCCATTGCCCTTGAATGCAAGCGCCCCACTTCTGAAAACCTTCTGCGTTGTTACATCTGGAGGGGCTAAGGTCTGGCGGCTAAAGGATTACCCAGGCCCCTCGGCACTTACCCGTGAGGGCTGTGTTCTCAGCCAGCGCGCAAATCCACAAGCGCATGCGTGAGGCACGCTGCCTTTTCGGGAACGAACACAGGTTTTTGTTTTTGTTGCCGACATTTCATAACCTTGTATCGATTTGTAAAATATAATTGGTTGTGCCATTGCATCTAACTGACCTTCTCATTTCAGTTTGGTTGTTTGTTGGTATGTGTGGTTTTGTTTTCTTTTGTTTTGTGAATCAAATCTAGAGGCGTAACACACTGCTTCAAATGGTTGGAGGAAGGAGAAACGGGGGAGGGAATGTGGCCCCGAGTTGAACCTAACGAGATGAGGAGCAGAAGCCCACAGCTTTCTGGAAATGTGGTGGCCACCTTCCACTCTCCCCTTGCCTGGAAGGAAAGCCCCGCTGCTCGTCAGTGGTTAGTACTGGCCTTTTAGTTGGCCCCGGGGACAAACTGCCACTTGAAGAGCTGCAGGGCCAGGGACAGAATCATGTCCCAGTGTCCAGACACGGGAACACTGGCGGCTGGGAGGGTAAGCAGGGAGAAGTATTTTTCCTGGCACCAGGTCCTGCTCCTGGGGGAATGAAGCATGTGAAAATTGTCTGTTTAGTTACAGCTTTTCCTGTTCAGCAACTGATAATCTCCCTTTCTGTTGAAGGCATGGACTCAGTTAATGCTGAGGCTTTTTGCCTGTTAAATTGTCAAAATGCAGCACGACAACCCCTTTGCTGGTGAAGGATATTTATTTCAAGTCCTAAATCAGTTTCCGTCTTTCTTTCTCTTTCTCTTACCACTTTTCCCCTCCTGGTGCACTCCTCCCCTGTGGAACTTGGGAAAATCCAATTTCCTTCCTGCCTTAATCTCTCTCCAGCATTTGCACTGGCTCTGCTCTGCCCGCACCTGCTCCTTCCAGCTGTGAGATTCCTTTTGGTAAAATACTTTGTGTCCTGCCAAGTTGTCGATAGACAAGACCCCCATGGCTGCTTCCTGGCTCTCTTAATGAACACAGTTGTTCTGTTCCCCCAGGTCCCCAGGAGCTCCCTGCTTCCATCTATTAGCCTGCGGTGGTTTCCACATTTAGAGTGAGACCCCTGTCCTGGGCCCCCAAGAGCTTGCTCTTGACTGAGGCAAGAATTTGAAATCTAGCACTCCCTGGGCTGGTACTAAGTGCTTTGAGCTTTACAGCCCTAACTCCTGTATCACAGGAATGTCAGGCTAAGCAGAGAGACTCCAGGGCTGCTGTCTCCCCAGCCTCGGGGCTACACTATCATTATTAATGACAGCAATCACCGTCCAGAACTCAGGTCATAAATAATAAGTGTCTTTCAGCAGTCACAAGAATGGCTGCAAACATTCATCATCTGCACACCTCTCAAAATAGCCATGGGAATGAACAGCAGAACTGTTATGGCCAATTTCTATCTCTATGTCAATGCTAACAACTTAGTTTTATTTAAAAAGAAAAGTCCACAGCAGCGTGAACTTGAGACAGTAACAGACATCCTCCAAAATGAGGATTCTGTAGCTTAATAAGTTTGGAAAACTCTTTGTTAGAACAAAAATAAATAGATTTCTTTATAGAAAGACTTCTAGGAGCCGTTAATATTCTAATGTGCACGGGAAATCTCAAGAGAGGTAAGTTGTGTTTCCCCAAAGTATTGGGCCTTAGCATTCTTTTCTCTCTCGGCCCATCATGTCACATGTTGCAGAACACTAATGGACAATATGCCGGAAATACTTCACAACTGGCTTTCCAGGAGTGATGGGGGGAGCCCTGCTTAGTAATGTCTGCTGATTTCTGTGAGCTAAATACTCCCACCAGAGCCGATTTTAAGCTACTGACATGAAACCACGAGTTTGGATGAGGTGCACACAAGCAGCTCTCTGAGCTGGTGCGAGCTGGCTCAAGCAATTCCCCTCTTTCCGCTGAGAATGGGGACGTGTGAAAAAGCCAGTGGATGCGACTGGTGTTGGTCTCCTTGGCAAAGCAGGAAGAGAAGGTGAAAGGAAAGACCCAGTCCACTGAATGTTTGCTCACTTCTCTAATCAATGATCAGAATGGACCTTCTCTGCTTGAGAGCAGCGGATGATGGATGTCTGATTCTCCGGTGTAGTTTCCTGGCCATTTGCACGGACACTAGGAGCCACTCTAGGGCAGATCTATCTTTGCTACAACTTCACTGGTCTCTTGTCTGCCCCGGGGATAAACGCGTTAGTGCCCGACCACTCTCTGGACAGCTCTGTGACTTCCTCTTCAGTTGGAGTCAGAAAAACTTTCCTGACCGACTTCCCTGCTGATACGGGGAGAACTTCCTTTGACCTCTCCCAGGAGGTCGGACAGTATTGTTGGACGGTATTCACATAGGTCATCTGATAACATGAAGGCAGTAAATTAGATTTGTGCTAGATTTGTATCTCAGCAGCATTTGGCATAGTGGAGCACTGTCGTCTTTTTAAGTCGTTTTCTTCTCCTAGATTCTAAGATGATGCACTCTCTCCTGGTTCTTCTCCTGCCTCTCCGGCCACTTCCGACTTGTTGGCTTCTTCGCTTGCCATCTAAATGCTTGGGTTCTTCCATCCTGGGTTCTCCTCCCCTCACTCCCCTCCTTTGTCCTCTCTCAGATGGTCTTATCCATTCTCATGGATTTAAATAATACTACCATTAATCTGCTAACTCCCCATTTACAATCTGAAGCCAGACGTTTTCTCTGAGGTCCAGATTTAGATAACCAACAACCTACTTGGCATCTCTATCTGAATGTCTTAGACATTTCTCAACTTTAACTTGTATGAGAAGGAATTCGATATCCTCTCCACCCTGTTTCTCCCTCAGCCTTATCTCAATAAATAGCATTTCCTTCCATCTAGTTGCCTGAGCCTGAAATCTAGGAATCATTCTTGATTCAACTTTTGTTCTTTTCCCCTGTATCCAATCTAACAGTCTTGAAGGAATGAATTTCACTCTACTTTTTCCTTTTATCCTGAAGGTCATTGACTTATATTATACTCGAACTCTGAAACCATTTACTGGGTCCATATTCTATTGCTTTGACTTACCAAGAAGAAAGAGCTTGGAGAGGTGTTTCAGCTTAATTACTCTTAATTAGATTTTCTTTCAATCCTTCTCCAGACCAGTAGGCCATCAAGTTCCCCCAGGTGTCTCCCTTGTCTATTATATCCCAAATGGGCATCTCCTGGGGCCCCTGGGTGGCTCAGTCGGTTAAGCGTCCGACTTTGGCTCAGGTCACGATCTCATGGTTTGTGAGTTCGAGCCCCGCATCAGGCTCTGTGCTGACAGCTCAGAGCCTGGAGCCTGTTTCGGATTCTGTGTCTCCCTCTCTCTGACCCTCCCCCCGCTCATGCTCTGTCTCTCCCTGCCTCAAAAATAAATACACGTTAAAAATAAAATAAAAAATAAAATAAAAAAAACAAATGGGCATCTCCTCGTTCAACAGATACAAGTAAGCTTGTGCTCCCTCCACATTTTCTTTTTTTTTAAAGCTTATTTATTTATTTTGAGATAGAGAGAGAGTATGAGCAGAGGAGTGGCAGAGAGATGAGAGAGAGAGAGAGAGAGAGAGAGAGAGAGAATCCCAAGAAGGCTCCCCGCCACCAGTGCAGAACCTGATGTGGGGCTTGAACTCACGAGCTGTGTAAACATGAACTGAGATGACATCAAGAGTTGCACGCTTAACTGACTTACTCAGGTGCCCCCACATTTTCTTTGTATTCAGTTATTGTCCTGTGGCTTTTGTCATCCCATGCCAATCCTTACTCCCAAACATAGGTGGGGGGGATCCAGTGGGACAAGGCACCTTGGGGAAATTCAGATAAATGAGGTATACCATTCAAGAAATACTGGTGGCTTATTCTTTGTTTTGTGACTGTATCTCTAGGGTGATTTTGGTTTAATGGTAATTTCCTGTGGATCCTAGTCTTACTTATGGAAAACAGGGAATGCCAAGGAATCTCCCCCCGTATTAAGACAGAGAACTAAGACTCAAGTTGTGACTGGACGGACTCAAGACCATACAGGCAAATGAAAGAGCCATAGAGTTCCTTTGGTCTCATTTCTAGGAGGTAGAAATATGGACCAAAGCTCAAGTTTCCCGAGATCATTGCTGTGTTGGGGGATGGGCATAAGAAAGGGCATAGCCAGGTTCTATGCTTGTACAGATTGGGGGACCCTCTTTAAGAAAAATAATACAAAATTCCATACACAAGTGAACATTTAGTTGGAATAAGAAAAGAAATCACAACACATTACACATCCAAAAATGTTTATAAAATACCATGAGTGCCGCAGTATCCAGAAAATAACAATTTGGGGCGCCTGGGTGGCTCAGTCGGTTGAGCGTCCGACTTCGGCTCAGGTCATGATCTCGTGGTCTGTGAGTTCAAGCCCCGCATCAGGCTCTGTGCTGACAGCTCAGAGCCTGGAGCCTGTTTCGGATTCTGTCTCTCCCTCTCTCTCTCTGCCCCTCCCCTGTTCATGCTCTGTCTCTCTCTGTCTCAAAAATAAATAAAACATTAAAAAAATTAAAAAAAAATAAAATAACAATTTAACAAAGATAATGTAGTCTTTTTTTTTTTACATTGATTACAATTAACTTCTTTATTATTGGTCATTTGTACATTTTCTGTCAGTTTGATAACTTTCTGTTGGTGATGCCATGTAAGTTTTAGGGTTTTCAAATCCTAAATTTGGGAACATCTCAATCACTTTTCTCTCATATATGAGCTGTAAGATTTAAGGTATTTCAAGTTTTCTTTCTTTGTTGAGATTAAAAAATTCTATTTGTGGTAAAACACACATAACATAAAATTTACCATCTTAAACCATTTTTTAAGGGTACCGCTCAAGAGTGTTGCATGCAATGACCTTATTGTGCAAACGATTTCAGAACTTATTTCGGCTTGCAAAACTGAAACTCTATATCCATTAAATAACAACTCTCCTTCCCTGGCCACCCCCGGCCCCAGGTAAGCATTATTCTACTTTCCATCTCTGTGAATCTGACTCTACTCCGTACCTCGTCTACGTGACATCATATAGTATTTGTCTTTCTGTTACTGGCTTATTTCACCCAGCCTAATGTTCTCGAGGTTCATCCATGTTGTAGCAGGTGTCAGAATTTCTTCCCTCTTTAAGGCTGAATAATATTCCATCGTATGTATATAGCACACGTTGTTTACCCATTCACCCACTGATGGACAGTTGGGTTGCCTCTACCCATTGGCTATTGTGAATGATGCTGCTATGAATCGCTAGATATCATGTTAATTTATTTTAAATTTTTTGAGGAACCACCATTTATAACTTGAAATTTTTCATAGCACCTATTTCCACCAATGGTACACAAGGGTTCCAATTTTTCCACATCCTTGCTGATGATTGTTATCTATCTATCATCTATCTATCTATCTATCATCTGTCTATCATCTATCTGAGAGTAGCCATCCTACGGGTATGAGGTGGTATCTCAGTGTGGTTTACATTTGTTTTTTCCCTCATGATGAGCAAAGTTGAGCCTCTTTTCATGTGCTTATTGGCCATCTGTATTATCTTTTTTTGGAGAAATGTCTATTCAAGTCTTTGCCCATTTTTCAGTCGTGTTGTTTTGTTGTTGGTATTGGTCAAGCTTTCTTGAGCAGTGACTAATTTTAATTTTTTTTTTTAACATTTATTTATTTTTGAGACAGAGAGAGACAGAGCATGAACGGGGGAGGGTCAGAGAGAGGGGGACACAGAATCTGAAACAGGCTCCAGGCTCTGAGCTGTCAGCACAGAGCCTGACGTGGGGCTCGAACCCACGGACCGCGAGATCGTGACCTGAGCCAAAGTCGGATGCTTAACCGACTGAGCCACCCAGGTGCTCCAGCAGTGACTAATTTTAAATGCTTCTTGAATTGATTGCACTCATTGACCAATTTGCCTTTCATGGTGTTTTTGTAGTAGCATCTTATGAGTTTTGTTATTTTTTAATGCCAAGGTAATCAGCAAGAAATGAGACTCTTTTTTCTAATATGTCCATATACTTTTCTTCTCTTTTAAAATTGAACTACCTAACAATAAAAGAGCCTATTCATTACTCCTATTTAAAATGTATCTCTGTTAACGAATGGCTGCTTTGGAAATAATCAAAAACCTTTTGTTATAATTCAGTTGTTGATGTCAGGCTAATCTCTTGATTTCTTATAGAAATCTATGAAAACTAATTTTATTGTGTAAGATGTTTATAGTTGTTTTTTTTTTTTTTTTAATGTTTGTTTATTTGGAGAGGTGAGGGGCAAAGAGAGAGGGAGAGAGAATCCCAAGCCTGATGTGGGGCTCTATCCCACGGATCATGAGATTTCATGACCTAAGCTGAAATCAAGAGTGAGTCGCTCAACTGATTGAGCCACCCAGGCACCCCTGAAGATTTTTATAGTTGTAAACATGGAGTTACCAAGTGTACTCCATGTAAGAGAGTACTTCCATTTTGCCTAGGGACTGATGGGAACTGGATCCTCCACTTACAATTCTATGCTTTTGATGACAGAATAATTTTTCATAGCCTAGCTTCTGGCTCCTTGTATTTCAAACCTTAATTCTTCAACATTATGCAGATACTTCCAACTCTAGTGCCGTAGGATACGTTTATATCATCATAGGCCCTCTGGCCTGGCACCTTTATGCCATGACACTGGGTGAATAAGAGGGTTTCTGGAAGCCATTCCTACAGCAGGACAGGAGAAACTGTGAACCACAAAAATATCCCACTAAACCCCAAACTAAATGTACCCTAAATTTAATTCTCTTTTAGCTAAATCCTCCTAATACCAACACCACCTGTTATCAGAGGATGTGTGACTGCAACGAAGTCAGAAAGGAAAGAGACAGTGGTCTTAAATGATGATGGTTCATACACCCTTCGTTTGCAAATTTTGTTCAAAAAAAAGAAAAGAAAAGAAAAGTCTACCACGTGAACCATCTCTGGGATTCTTTCCAGGACCTTGAAACTGGCCTGTGTAAGTGAGGGCCCGAGCTTAACCTTCATGAGCGTCAGGGTAATCTGGTCTGGACGGGCGATGCGTGGCCAATCTGCATCTGGAGGACCCAGGGTCCCAGTTCGGGACCCAGCACATTTCCCAGTCTCCCCCCCCTCCCTCTTTAATCACACACCATATGCCCTGCGTTTCTGGAATGGTCCATCTTGGCTGGGGCCTACAGATTTCCTGGTAAGATGTCAGCAAGCTGTGATATTGTTATTTTGCTACCCCGCCATTCTTCACCTGCAACAAATGTCCCCTTAATTGCTTCAGCATGAGCCCCGGCTGACATCCCCCATTCCTAAGGGTCTCTCAGTCCCAACCTCACAGTAAACTCAAGACATCCAAACGGGGCTGCCAGACGTGGCAGCTGGAATCCAGACATCACGGCCTATCGGAGCAATTAGCTGAGCTCCCATCCCGGGCTGGCCTCATTAGGGCTGTCCAGATGTCCACTGCTAGAGCAGTCTTCCGTCCCTGGGGGCGGGCTGTCTCCCCAGGTGAGGCCACACCGGTGTCTGCGGGAGGCATGTCAGAGCTCAGAGAGCCCTTCCTCATCGTCAGGGCTGCTAATCGAAGCTGAGTGGGAATCGCAGAGGCACCGGCCGTGGCTGTCGGTCCCCAAGGCTCTCTGTTTCCCATGCATAATCACCGTCTGCATGGAGCCCTCCCCGTCTGGGGGCAAGCCCAGCTGCCACAGCTCAATCGACGGTGGAGGGTGTTCAGGCCCAGTCATGCTGTTCATCCGCTGCTCGGCTCCCACCATGACTAAATGGGAACATCTGGAAAAGGGCAGGGCAGGGCTGGGGCGAAGAGGCTAAGGGCAGGGGAGGATTAAAACTGCTCCGTCTTTATGGGAAGATTTTCTCTGGTAATGTGGTGCCTTTTCTTTCCCACGTGGTGGGAGGTGGGGAAAAGAGAATTTCATCCTAGAACAACCTGACAGGGGGCCCAGCCAGCATATCTGTTGTTGTAAGGCCAGCAGCGTATCTGGGGGAGATGGTTCTTATCGTAGTCAATGTGAATGGCGCCCCCTGGGGTTTTGGGGCGTATGACATGTGTGGTCCTGATGCACTAGCCCTGCCAGTTAGACGCAGACTGAACCGTGAGCCTTGGCTTAGCTTGGCTGTTCTCAGAAGCAGAGCCTGAGAGAAGGATTTGGACACAAGTCCTTTATTTGGGAGGCGATATCAGGAAGCACCGGGGAGGGAGCGTGAAAACGAAGTGGGGAAGGGAAGGAAGAAAGCTGGGTTAGCGAGGAGGTTGGCTCACATGACCAACCATCTTGTTTGCCAAAAACTGAGGGCTTCCCTGGGACATGGCACTTCCAGTGCTAAACAGGGAACGTCTCAGGAAAACTGGGAGAGGTTGGTCACCCTAGTTGTGTTAGTCAGTAGGTTCCTGGTGCAGGCAACTGGGCCCGATCAATTTCATGGGGGATGTGTCCACCTGGATGACTGTGTAGACCATGACTTCAAACTGTCCCACTGAGAACAGAGAAGGGCAAAGAAGCTGGCGTATTTATCCATTAACTCCTGTCTGTCGTTGGTTGAGGGCTGCTCCCAAAGCTGTGGATCTGTGATAACTTTGGCCTTCTTGCCCTGAAACAGGTATGATGCTATGACCAAAGGAAAAAAAAAGCCAGAAATGAATACAATACAGATCCTGTCTTCAAACAGCCTGGGTGTAACAAGAAAGTAATGTTAGGGGTGAAGAGGTCCTCTCTGAAATGCGCTTTCTCCCATTGACCTTTATTCTCTGCAGGTGTCATTCCATCACAGATCTCCATTCCTGTCCCATCCAGATTCTTCTGCCCTTAACTCCCTACTCTCCCGGGAAGCCTGCCTTGAAGGGAATGGATGCAGCATGAGGTGCGCCAGCAGACGGAGAAAGGGGGCCACATGCATAGCCTGTAGAAGCTGGAAAAGGCAAGGAAAAAGATTCTCCCTTAGAGCCTCTGGGAAGCAACACGGCCCTCTTGACACCTTGATCTTAGCCCGGGGAGACCTGTGTTGGCCTTCTACCTTTGGGAGCTGTAAAACAATAAATCTGCATTGTTTCAAGCTACTAAGTTTGTGGGTGATTTGTTCTAGCAGCCACAGGACATTGGTACAGGCTCTGGCCCTCTTAAAAAGCTCGCTTTGCTCCATTTCACTCACTGGTGCTTCCAAGTAAGATTTCCCTTAAACCTGAAGTTCCGGGGTGCCTGGGTGGCTCAGTCGGTTAAGCGTCTGACTTCGGCTCAGGTCACGATCTCGTGGCCCGTGAGTTCGAGCCCCGCGTCGGGCTCTGGGCTGGTGGCTCAGAGCCTGGAGCCTGCTTCCAATTCTGTGTCTCCCTCTCTCTCTGCCCCTCCCCCGTTCATGCTCTGTCTCTCTCTGTCTCAAAAATAAATAAAGGTTAAAAAAAAAAAATTAAAAAAAACAAAAACAAAAACAAAAACCCCCTGAAGTTCCAGGGCTAAAAATCTGAAAGCAATGAATCTGGCCAGTGCAGTCCCTTCCTTCTCAGAGTTGACAGTTTTGTGGAGGGGAATTGAGAATCAAAAAGGCATGTGTAGTGGGCTAAAGAAGTTTCTAGGAACAAGATTCCTAGCCTGCATGGGAATAACTATGGCCTTCTGGCATTAAAGACTATCTTCAAGGTTTGAGCTTAGTTTTATGCAGGAATGACTTCACAAGGCTTCCTAATAGGGCCCCAGAAATGTTTGCGGAATGTAATTGAGTGGAGTTGAACTTGGGGAAGGAGGTTCTTAATTTACATTATGATTTTTCCCCTACACCCCGAGTCAGCCCCAGTCTGATTTCATCTAAGGAGGCTTTGTTAACGGAGATGCTGTGAGCACCCCAAGACCTCCTGGCAGGGCAGAGTCACCATTTCTGTTGGGTTTGTCTCTAACTAGCATGGCTCCTTCCACACATAATTCCCAAGGCCCTTTCTTGTGGTCGCTGATATTTCTTCGGTGGCACTTGGGTCTGAATTAATTTATTTGTTGAGCAAGTGCATCATCTGTCCCAGTGTCCCTTCTACCCCAGCACGATCTTTGCATGTCCCCTAGAGCGATCATTATGTTGTACTGCATTTCTGTTCTTGAATTTTACTGTCCTGTTAGACTGTGAGCCCCCCAAGATGCCACTGTGTCTTAATTTTGTAGAGTGGCAGTTCTCAGCAAAGTGCTGGGGGGTTGGCACCCTTTAGAGGCTCAGTAGATGTTCGTGAAGGAATTGCTGAATGAGCCTTTGCCCTGACTTGCTCTCTAAGCTGGTGTTTCCTCCATGGAAATGCAAAGTGGGGGTTGTGAATTCAGAATGCTTTATGGAACATGGCAATTGAGCTGACTGCTTAGAAAGGAGAAGAGCCGATAGGTAGTGGTGGTGTTGCTGCTGGTGTAGCCCGTGAGGAGAAGAACGGCATGGGTCCAACTACAGAGTGTGCTTGGGGACTAATGACCAGACTGGCGTGGCTCAGCTCGGGCACGGAGTGCATGAATAGGCTCAGTGAGAACTCAGTTTAGGATTGTAGACTGGTCACGGAGGGCTTTCAGTAGAGTGCCAGGAGTTTAGAATTAATTTCTCTGGGCACTAGGGAGCCAAGGAAGGCTTTGGAGGATATGAGAAAGTGGGTTTTGGTGGCAGTAGAAGTAGAGGGGTTTTGTGTAGACATTTTGGAGACTTTTCCCCAAGGTTAATAAGCCTGAGTTACCAATCTCTTAGGCATTTCAAAAGAACTATAAGTCGACTTCCTGGGGATCTTTTAGTCATGGCTCTTGTTGGGGGCCCTAAGAGAGAATCGAGGCAGTTTCTTGATTGTCTTCAGCCCTAAGAAACTCTGGTTTGTGATTTTTCCTCTTGGAAATAAGCCTGAGTAGATGATCAATCCTGGGAGGGGCTCAGGGGCTGAGTATCTATGTGGAATCAGCCAGAGGTGTCCAGACCCTCAGAGGGTATTAATTATTGGTCCCATGCAGCCTCTTGGGTCCAAGGGATGATGAATTGCACCTGAGGTGTGTGCAGTCCGTGACAACTTGGCTCTTTCGTGACATTACCCAAGAGGAATTTGCAGTATGTTCTAGAAGGCTTCCAAGAAGTATGTTGAGAAACTGTTGTACAGTTTAGGATTTTCTCTCCCTGGGTCACCACTCTGCCTCAGTACATGCAGAGCAGGCTTCTCTCTGAAGAAGAGGTATCTTAACCTTGGGGGCTGGATCAGAACCCCACATCTGAGTCTCTTCAAAGTTTATTTATTTATTGAGAGAGAGAAAGAGAGAGAGAGAGAGAGAGAGAGAGGGAGGATGAGTTGGGGAGGGGCAGAGAGAGAGGCAAGAGAGAAAATCCCAAGCAGGCTCTGCACTGTCAGCACGGAGCCTGATGTGGGGCTCAAACTCATAAACCATGAGATCATGACCTGAGCCGAAATCAAGAGTTGGTCGCTTAACAGACTGAGCCACCCAGGCGCCCCATGAGTCTCTCTTGTCTTAGTTTCCTTGCCTAGGGTGGGCTGGGGACTTGGATCTCGAGTCTTGCAGAAAAGGAGAGACATCATGCCCTTTCCTGCTGGACCATTTTCCCTTCCCCATTGCACAAATAAGGCCCAGGGGTGGCTGATGAGGGTTTGGTTGAGAGAGGATGGTCTGCCAGTTTCTGGGGGGAATAGAGCCCGAGAAAGCTCAGGTGGGCCAAGGGGAATCTGGAGGTGTCAGAGAGGAAGGATGAAGGTTTAGATCGCCTGTCCCTGCTCACCAGGAAAGGGTTGAGGCAGCCGAGCCTCTGCCCAGTCTGTATGGTCTTCTAGCATTCTCCCAGTTTGTCCCACCTTCCCAGTCCTTCCCTTTCTTGGACAATCTTGACAAAGAAGCACTTGGCAGCTTGTCAGAGAGGTCAAGGGGAGACTTGTTCTGGACCGGGGACACGGGGGGCAAAGTGCCATAACATGGTTGGTGGCTCTTCATCAGAGGCCTTTGTCCAACAGCTTTGCAGAGTCGCATTTGCTGGGTTAAGAAAAGATACTCACAGAGGAACTGTTTGATGTGTTTGAGAGCGTGCATGGATTTTGGTTGACGAAGTACTCTGGGGAATGTTGGTCTGTCCCATTTTGTTTTGCCATCAAATCTTAGATCCTAGAGTCCCTAAGGCACAGAGCTAGAAGGCACACTAGATAAAGATGCCCTTGCTCTCCCCTGATCAAACAAGCAGAGCGTGCGAGGTCCTGAGGGGTGGGGCTTTCTCGGAGTGACATTATGTGTCTCACGTTCCACGAGGGCTGGGAACTGAGTGGAGAGGACGCCGGATTGGCAGGAAGCAATTTTTTTTTTTTTCTGGCTGTATTTTTCCAAAAGCTGGAGATGAGAAGATCATCTGAATGCCAGCCCTGCAGGAGGACAGGAAATAAGAACTGACGTTGAGAAGGAGTCTCCTGGAGCACTCCTTCCCTGTGAGCTCTCACTTCCCCTGGCTCTGGAGCACCCTTCACACATGGCATGCTCATGGAACACGGTGTGCAGAGCCTGTGTGTCTGGGCTTGGAGAGCTGCCAGAAGACAGGGCAAGGCTTCCAGAGTGCTGGAATCTGAGGGACTCCTTGGGACCCCACAGATCTTTCCCATTAGCCAAGGTTTGGGCTGTCTACCCATGGTGCTGTCTTCCCCATGTGCTGCATGGCTAAAGGAGAATTATATTAAATGTAAAGACCACCAAATAGGTGCTCTTCCTTCTTTGGGTGAGTCTTTGCTGCCCAGGAGGGGGCTCGACAGGTCCTCGAGTGTTGAAAGGATCGGTGTTCTGTTTAGACTAGGGAGGAACAGAGCTCAGAGTTCTTATTCTTCCTCCGCTCCTCTCTGTTCTGTATTCCAACAACGAGTCCCTCTAATTAAAGTGTTAAATCAGGTTTAGTTACCAGTCGCGATGGGAAAATCTGGAATACAGATTATCCTTCCAATTTCCTCGTAAGAACGTTAGCATCATTTCTCCATTTCAGTGCCGTGCACCCCCTGCCTTTAGAGAGGAGGAAACAGAGGCGCAGAGATTAAACATTATCTCCACCTTCCAATTTTCGCTCCATTGCTGATATCACCGGCTCCCCTCCCCAAATTTCGGAGGCACACGTTCATGTCTGCAAGACCCAGAGAGAGGCTTTTATTCAAAATAGCTTGGCTGAGCTGCCCCGGGTTTTGCTTTGGGAAGATTGACCCAGAGCTCTAGCTCCTAGCTCAGCACTAACGTCTGCGGTGGCCTTGGACCAGCAGGTTTACTTCTCCGGACCTCTGTCTCGCCCTGTGCAAAACGAAGGGGCGGGTTTAGGGGGTCTCTGTGGACCGTTCCCAGCTCCATGCTCTGTCCTGGCCCTGGCTCGCCGCCTTCTCCCTGCATGCCTCTGCTGCTCCAGCAGGCAGGCCCACTAACACGTGGATTTATGTGGGGCACTGGCTTTCCCCAGCAGCTCGTTTCCGCTGCTTCTTACCAGAGGGCCGGGACTCATTAGCCTGCTTTGCTTACTGAAGCCTTCACTCCCGAGATTTTATGTAGTGATGGCAGCTTTCACCCCCAGGACTAACAGCAGCCAACTTTCTCGTTGCACTGTATTAATCCCAAACTGAAAAGCGACTTTAGTAGGGAGCACTACTGGGTGTGGGGGGTGGGGAGGGCAGAACTCCTTGAACCTTCAGTAACTGCTGACCTCAGTTGAGTCGGGTAGGGGCATGCCTGTGAATATGCAGCTTGGGGGGGGGGGCGGCGGTGAGCTGTACCTCAGTTTCTTCTTTCTGTGGGGATTTGAGTAGTCAGGTGGGCAGCGACTAGAGGAGGGGAAGGAGGAGTAGCTGTAGCGTTATGTGGAAAATAAGTGGGTGAATCATGAATACAAATCATTCTGTGGATGGAGAATAGGAAGAAGGAAGTAGACTTTGCCCAAGATTAGTTCTTCGTGGTTAACCTCGGCTTCTATTAGTTCTATGAGGCCTCTAGGTGGTAGGGTAAGACTGACTCTAGACAGCTATAGCGGTATTTTCAGCAGGGACCCAAAGATTCTGTAACTGGAGAGACTTCTTCCCAGGAACTGGTTCGTCTAGAATTTCTGCCACATCGGGAAGCATAGGAACTGAGTATCTTGGGTAGGATCAATCCGATGAGATGCTCAGGGAGAAAAGGGTGTGTTCCAGCAAATTCTGAAAATGGCACAAACTCGTCTCTTGGAGACGAACGCTAGGCGATATTATAGTAAACCCTCGGATAACCCTAAAGGGTCTGGGGAACGATTTCATTTTGTTTAATCCTCAGGCACCCAGCTGTGTTTAAGAATAGAGCTATCTGCTTTTTAATATCTCACTCGACCGGCGTTGTAGGGATTGGACTTTGGGCAATGCTACTCCAGGGTTAACTCTGGCTTTGGACACCATTAGTCTGGGTCTTTTTTGCTGCACAAACGTGGAGCTGGCTTGGGGTGAGCGGTGGGGTCTACATGAATGAGATTTTCTTTCTTTTTAGATCCTGGGAGAGGCATGTACATGGATTTATATCTTATTTTTGAGAAATCGACCAAGGGCATCCTGAGACTCCAGGTTCAAGGTGTAAAACCAGAAATACCTGAAATGAAGAAAGAGCGACTATCAGTCTTTGGCATAACAATCACTTCCTTTTGGGAGGTGTACTGTTTGAAGAGGGAGAAAATAGAAGAGCTAAGTGGGTGGAGGTGAGGGCAGCCTGCCCAAATTAATTCCTCCAGCTGGAGACAGAAGCTCTAATGAGGGCTGTTTTGGGCTACATTCTCTAGCACAGAGAGCCTGAGGCGAACATGCTAATGGTTTTTTCAAGAGTGCGATCTGAGGGCAGCAAGAGTGAGGGATACAGACGATCTGAGGGCAGCAAGAGTGAGGGATACAGACGAGGAGGCAGGGAAGGAGGGGAAGGAGATCCAAAGTAGTACATTATGGAGTTGGCCACAGTCTTACAAGAAGACACGCGGCAGGTCGCGGGGGCACAGGGGACATCTCTCGGGAGCGATTGGAAGGGAGAATCTTGGGATATCTTGGAACAGTCCTTCGGAGGCTCTACTCTGGACAGCAGTGAGCAGAACTGATCAGCTGGATCCTCTGTATTGTTTGCCTGTCATTACTCAGAGTTCACCCCTTTAGGCAGCTGCTGGGCTGCTGGGAAAGGCAGAGCATCCACGAATCCAGCCAGATCAGACCTGGGTGCTGGAGTTGCTGAGTCTCGCCCCAGAACAGGCCTGCTCGAGGCCACACCGAAGCCCAGCTCCTGCTCTGGGAGGAGGCTGAGGCAGCCGGCGCTTTTAGAAGATGAGGTGATAGAGTCGTGACAGGAGGGGCTCTCCGCTGTGCAAGCAACTGAGGCCTGGGGGCAGACGGGGCCAAGGAAATGCAGAGAGAAAGCAAACTGAGTCCAGTACAGGGACTGGCCTGAGAAATAAAACAGCAGCAGAATAGGGATACAATCTCTATGGAGGGAGAATGCAGTGAGGTTCCTTTTTTTTCCATTGTCAGACCTTGGGACTTAGGCATGATGAGATAGGACGGACCAGACCGGCCAGAGAGTCAGAAAGATGTGTCAGCCGTGCCGCATCGTCTTCTGGCATTTTGGCAGAGGCCAGCTCCATGTAGTGGAGAGTGGATATGAGCCATTTTATACTACTTCTCCAAGCACCAGTCTCCAGTCTGGCCCAGGAGACGGGAGGCCTTCTGCACTGGGAGTTAGTTTTTGCCTGTCCTAGCATTCAGACTGTGACAAGTTTATTTTGGTTCACTCTTGAATCATCTGCTCCCGGAGACCCATGCCTCTTTTGTGCGGAAACCCTCCTTCTCCCTGTGGTCTCCAGCTTGACACTTGGCAGGCCGGGCCCAGCTGGGAGGCCATCTAGAGTTACATCTTTGCAGGGGCTCACAAAGCTTCTTTCCCCCAAGCTTCTCAAGTGTGTTGCAAAAGAAAAACAAAAAGAAAGAAAAAGAAAAAAAAAAGGAAAACAACCCCTCCCTTTCTACCACATAACTTGGGCAAGGACTCAGTGGCTTCTGAGTCTCTGGCCTGCAAGGACAGAGCATCCTCTCCTTCTGGGAGTTTCTGCACTTAGGGTGCTTTAGAACCATGGGGCAAAGTGAAGTTGAATGCGGATCAGAGGCCTGCGGCTGGGCATGGGTTCTCAGGGCTGGGCCAGGTTGGACCCCGAGCTCCTGTCTGGTTGCCATTTTACACTATAAGCTGCTGGCTGGCTCAGGGTGGTTATGTAACTTGCCTCAGGTCACACAGCAGCATGAAAAGCATTAGATTCAAACTCAGGGATGCCTCAATCCAAAGTGTCTTTGAATCTCTCCCTTATCCTTTAGGCTAACACCTCTTTTCAAGGCTCTCAAGCTTGGCAGGCAATGATGATATTTGGCCCTTTGAGGTCTTAAACTCCCTGAAGATCGATAGCATACTACTGTCCCCAGAGGTGAACATTACTAAGTTAAGATAAATTTAGAATCTAGGAAATGTCAAGGTTTTCCACATTGCTATTCTCTTTCTGACTCCTTCAGCGACTGGCCCCGCTATGCGTCTAGAAAAAGTTCCTGGGTTGTCCTGCCTGCGGGTTAAGGCTGGGTTTCCCTGTGGCTCGGGGAGTTTCTGATCTGTGGCCTGGCATCCATTTATTACCGTGACCGCACACTGAGGAGGTCATTGTGGTAATATCCCAGCTTCTAAGCATTAATGGTTCCTAAAGAAAGACCACAGCAGAAGAAAATGGCCTTGCTTGTTTCTGTTCTTGTTAGTAATTGTGAGATTTATCAAAGTGCCATTTATTAATGCATTTGCATATAAATAGAACCCATGAAAAAATGGCTCTAATTTTTCCTTTGCTTTGAAAGACCTTCCAGACAACTTATGTCATCGCTTGACAGATTTTCAGGCCATTTTTAGCATATTACATCTAAAAGAAAGAAGATCCTAGAACCAAAGTTCTCTAAGGAAGGAACCTCCCCCTCGAAATATGCAACAATTAAGCTTGAAATACCAAGTATGTCCATGGAGTTTCTTAGATGCTGTTTTATTTGAGAGGCGAAAGGAGTTAATTCCTCTTCATAAAGACCAATACAACTCAACAATAATACGTTGGCTCGAGAAAGCATCTTTGAAAGCCTCTAGTCCTGGCCCAGGAATTTTCAAATACGTTTCATAAAGACCTGGGACCTCATAAAGGAGTTTCAGGGGTATGACAAACATTTATTTTTATTCACATTTCATTCTGAAAAACATATAACTATTACAAAAGCTCCGATTAAAATGACACTTATCGTGGCCACATCTTAATGCATTTGAGAACCTTAAAAAGTTCATTTGTATTGCCAGGTAATTAGGGTAATGCTAATTACAGCAAAAAAAAATAATAATAACATCATGGATTAAGTACATTCAGAGAATAAAGCCTAAGACAGGTGTTTCTGAATGCTGGCCAGCTTTCCTTCAAGGAGAGGTGTGGGAGCCCAGGCTCCTTCCATATTGTGGCTCCATCATCTCTCACCTAGGACTTCCAGGCACTCTGTGTCCCTCTCTATCAAGCCAGCAGAAGAGCAAAGAACACAGAAAATTGCCTCAGAGATTCTTTGAGGGTGGAGGCTGCGAGCATCTTTCCACTCATGTGCTATTGGCTGGAAATATGTCACACGGACCCATCTCACTGTGAGGGACTCTGGTAAATGTAGTCTACTGGCTAACCAGTCTCTGCCATCCCTGATTACTCTGTTGGGCACACAGTTGGAAATCAGACAGGGTTATCTGAGGAGTAACCATTTTTCAACTGTTTGTCTGTGTAAACCTGAATTTTGATAGGGTGTAATTCAATTTATCATAAAGTGTCAGCTTTTCTCCATAGCTCTGGATCTGATGTTTTTGTATTCATCGAAGCAACCTCATTAGTCCCATTGTTCATGTGAAAAATCAAGTAAATATTATACATTTGAACTTAAGAAATTTTGTATGCCACTGAAATGCTACTTTGATCTGCTGTAAAAAAAAAAAAAAAAATGAAGTCCTGAAACCTTGAAAAAACACTGATCAGGTATAATTTCCTCTTTTTATAGGAGATAGAGACAAAGAATAAGATACTTGCCCAAGGTCATATACTGATAAAGAAACAGCTGGTATTTGAACTCAGACTTCCTGGCTCTTAGTCCAGTGCTTTTCTTTCTATTTCAACTTGTTCCAGGACCTCACGGCCCTCAGAACTTGGATGTTTTTCAGCCCATTTTAATTTTCTCAGTCTGCAAGTGAGAGCACAGCTGAAGCTTGGGGGTTGTTAATTCTGTCATAAGATTTAATGTCTTGTATTTTTGGCCCAGCTGCTTCACGAATCCACATCCCGGAAGCATTTGTGGAGCATCTATTATATGCTGGGGCTGGGGTGCCGTGGTTCAACGGGTACCTTTCCATGAGGGTCTTACAGTTCGGCTAGATAATAAAACATGGAACAAAAGTGTAAACGGATATATTTGCAAATAGGTTTTCTTGAAGGAAGAAAACATGAGTCTGAAAGAGAAACACTTGGGGGGGAGTGAGCTCTGTCTTTCCGATGGGGTGATCAGAGGCCAGTGGGTTCCTGGCATGATCCTGGAGACATTCAGGGCTCGGCCATGTCAGTGAGCCTCCATCTTGGAGGCAATGGCTTCCTTCCCCTGTGAACGTGACCAGTGAGATTCTTGGCCCATGAATGCAGGCTCTCTGTGTTTTGTACAGCGTCAGCAACAGAAGAGTGTCGGAGGCTGCAGAATGTGCACAGGTGTTAAAATCAGTACAAATAATTACAAGATGAAAGTGTGTCAAAATTCCTCCAAGAACTAAATAAGAAAAGGGTTTTCCCTGATGGCTGATGAAGTCGCTAAGTCAAATAGCTTTTTCAGTTTTTAAAGGGTAGGTTGGGGGAAATTTGTTTTAAATATTCATTGGCATACTTGTTGCCTTTTTCTTGTCCCTGAGCTTTTACATCTGCAGCCCGCTCCAGAACTTTCCTATGCAGATGCCAATGAAGAAAGAAGAGGCAAAGAAGGCCATGTGGGGGCAGGGATACTGGAGTGGACACAGACCATGGAGTCGTGCATATAGATGTATGTGGTTGGTGCCGTGTGTGTGTGCATGGTGTTGACTTGAACACATGCTGTTCAGCAGATAAAACGGCCTGAAAGCCAATGCTGAAGAGAAGAGCATCATGGGAATTACTGCAAGCTTCTCTGAAAGGAAGTGACATGCTGGGAGTAAGCATGTGACATCTTAGAATGCTAGATACACAAGGGACCTTAAGGGGCAGCTGGTTCAACTCGCCCATTTCCTGTGTGAGAAGACTGAGGCAAGGGAAGGGAAGTGACGTACAGGAAGAATCAGTGATTAGAGCCAGGACATGAACTTCATTGTCGCCATTCCCACCCCTGTCTATGCCAGGATGCTGTGGGGCCAGAGTGAAGAATGTGGCCACTGAGGAGCCTTGGAGTAGGGGTTGATAAAATAAAAAATAATTCTATTCCAGAAGACAAAGCCATGCCTTCCATCTGCTTTGGGGGCTAGAATGATGTGGCCAATATGGAAAAGGGACTAAAAGTCTAGCCTGCTGTAGTGATCACTGTCACTTGGGGGCTACAGGCAATGGGACTTCATATGGAACAGCAGGGAAAAAAGTGCAATGGTTTTTAAACATCTTGAGTTGAGATTGTGATCCCCCTGATGACGCTCATCCTTTATGGGCACAGTGAGCTTTCATTTATTTTAATGAGATATCCCCCTTTCCCCCTTCTTTCAAAACATTTAAATAAGTTGGTACAAAGCAGTTGAGTTCATTTATTTTGGGTGAAGACCAGGAATCTACCATAATGATTTTTTGAGTCTTTGAAGGATCTATGTCCTATCTCTTTCCCTCTATGCCTCCTCTGGCTTCTAGTACCATTTGCAGATGGGTGACTCCCAAGTCCACATTCCTGTTGAAAGAGATTGATTTTAGAGAGCTGGCTCATGACACGATGGAGGCTGGCAAGTTCAAAATCCCAGGGTAGACCTGCAGACCGGAGACCCAGGAAGAGCTGATACTGCAGTGCAAAGCAGAAGGCCATCTGCTGGCAGGATTCCCTCTTGTTTGGGGGAGGGCAGTCTTTTACACTATGTGACCCTTCAACTGATTAGATGTGGCCCACCTGCATTAGGCACTTTTCTCAAATCCACTGATTTCAATGTTAATCTCCTCCAAAAACACCCTCACGGAAACCCAGAAAAATGTTTTACCACATATCTTGGCACTGTGGCCCAGCCAAGCTGACATATAAAATTAACCATCCCATATGTGAATAGTTTATTTGGGACTCCAAGGAGGAGTGAGAGCAAAGGAGGTTGCAACAGGAGATACAGCACAGGATCCAGTACAAAGATAGTTTGCCAAGTTGGCCATGGCAATGGGGTGACCCTTCTGAGAAGGGGAAGCATTTCCCATCATTCTCATCACCTACTGGGTGCCCCGTGGGCATTAGTTCTCCTGTGCTTCTGGGCTGTATACATGTGGGTGCCCAACAGTTTCATCAGGCATGCACACCACTGTAGGCCAGAGAACAGACGTCCCAGGGAAAGAGCCCAGGCCGAGGTGGAGCCAGGCCGCACGGGCTCTGAGCTGGTGGCAGGTGCCCAGAACCAGCAGCTGAAACTTCGGCTGAAGCCGGGGAGGCGGGTGGGGTGGGGTGGGGTAGTGAGGGGAAGGCTGAGAGGCTGGAGCTCGTGCCCAAGACGGGGCAGGTGTCTTCTCCCCAGCAGCTTTCTTCCCCTGAAACCCCTATTTTGGAGACTGACCACCCTCCAGCCACCAGGTCCTGCAATCATTCTAGAGTCTTCCATTTCCCTCACTCGTCATATCAGATTAAGGCCGTTTTTCTATTTTTCTCTCCCTTTGGTAGGCCTTAAATATGTCTTCCTTCTCACCAACCCGTGTTGTCACCACCACCCATCAAATCTCACCAACTCTTCCCTGGGTTCTTAAGAGAAATTTTCCCCTGGTCCCCCTGCAGCCAGCCTTGGACATCTCCCGGAGTGATCTATCTTAAAAGCACTGCTGACTACGGACTGTCGCTTGCTTAAAATCCCCCAGCGACTCCGAAGTTCAAAGACTACATTTCTTCAGACTCCGCAGATTGGCGCGTAAGGGCCTTCCCCACCCGGCCCCCCGTGGACCTCTCACGTCATCTCTCGCAGGACTGCTCCTCCGATGCTCCGCGGCACCCTCGGCCTGGAATGTTCTCCCTCCTCCTGCCTCCCCCATCTCCAGCCCAAGTTTACCTAGCGAACATGTCTTCCCCTTTCAAGACTCGGCTCGTGTGTGTCACTTTCAATATGACATCGTCCTGAGCCTTCCGGGTATAGAATTGAGGTGCTTGGTGAGACTCCTGCATCTTTGCAGACAACCTTCATTAGGTCCGTATGATATTTAATGTGCTCGCGCTTAACGTCTCTGTTTTCTTCAATCATCCAGTAGGTGCCTTCACAGCAGGGATCTTACTCTGGCCATCTCTCTGTGTCCACACCGTGTTATGCTGAGCCCAACGCAAAAGAAATGCTCAGCGAGGAGGCCGCAGATGAGGTGGGGGCGCTCAGAAGGGACTGTGCCTGTACCCCGGGGGGTGGGGGGGCAAGGACATCCTACCTGAAACGGTGAGGCAGGAGGCTGGGATTACCATCACGTCCTCTGAAAAGGTACGGGAAGGGGTGAGGGCCTTGTGCCTCTGAGGTGTGTTAGGGACAGACCCGGCTCAGGGGAGGGGGGCTACATCTACCCCCGTGGAGCCCCCTCCCTCTCCATCCGAGTCTTCAGAAGCCAAATGTGGCCTCAGCAGAAGCTGAGTTCTTAAGGTCAAGCCGGAGTAGGCTGTGCTGGCCTGGGGCCCGAGGATCCAGGGCTTCTGGGTTCTGAGAATTTGTTCCCTAATCTCTGCTTACAGGGCTCCAAGCGGCTGGAGTCTGCATGAAAGGGGCCTTTGTCTGATATGGGAATGGCTTTGGGGGCTAATCTCTTCTTGGATGCATTTTAATTCACTTTAATGACTCTGCCTCCTGTCAGGCTTTCCTTCAGTGAGGGGGGTTTGTTAAAGAGATTAGAAGGAGTGAACACGAGCCCCCAAGTCTGGCCTTCCTTGGAGGGTGCTGTTCTAGGGAAACCTGTGTTCTGCAAAATGTATTAGGATGCTCTGGGAGGGAGTGGCGAGGGCGCAGAGTGGAGAGCGGGGAGATTATATATCCAATAAACACATGCACGTACAAACACTCGAGTGCCAGCCTGCCGTGACTTTCACGGCCCACCTCGTCCTGCCCCTGTGGTCGGAGCTGAAGCAGACGGGACAGAGTGATGTCATCCCCAGGACACTGTCCTTTCTCTCCCTCTCTCCCTCTCCCCGCTTTTGTATAAACACAGCTGTTTGCAAGGAATGCTGGCTTGGGAAAACATAAACCATCGGCATTAGTGACCTCTCCTCCCCACCACGCACCTCTTCCTACTGAATGTGGGAGACTGGAATGCTTTCAGCCCGGCAGACCCATCATCCTCCGGTCGGCAACACCAGGCCTTTCAGCTTTCTGGTTGGCCCGGGGTGACTGGGGCTCAGGGACTGCGCAAAGCCCTGCAGGCCAGACGGGAGCTCTGGCTGCAGGTGACACTTGAGACCACCTGGGGGATTTCTGGAGGAACATGGAGAGGAGAAGAGGGCCTATCCCTTAGGCTGGGGGATGCGAAGCGGAGGCAGGAAGGGTGGAGGGGTCCACAGTCGAGACAGGCGCTTGCTGATCTGGCTTTGCCCACAGAGCCCAGCCTCTGGAAACCAAGGGGAACAAAATGGCAACGGCGGGCTGCGGTCCGGCAGGCTTTAGGATAAAGCTGTTGAAGAGCTGTGTTGGGGTAAGGTCACACTTGTCACAGCAACCCATCCCCGCCTTCCAGGGAAGTCATAGTTGCCACTTGGGTCCAAAAGCCTCTATTTCTTTCTTTCTTTCTTTCTTTCTTTCTTTCTTTCTTTCTTTCTTTCTCTCTATCTATCTATCTAGTTATTTAATGTTTTAAATTCAAGTTAGTTAACATGCCGTGTATATGGGTTCCAGGAGTAGAACCCAGGGATTCATCACTTACATATAACACCCAGTGCTCATCCCAACAAGTGTCCTCCTTAATGCCCATCACCCATTTAACCCATCGCCCCACCCACCTTCCCTCCAGCAACCTTCAGTTTGTCTTCTGTATCTAAGAGTCTTTTATGGTTTGCTTCCTTCTCTCTCTCTCTTTTTTTAATGTTTATTTATCTTTGAGAGAGAAAGAGAGAGAGAGAGCATGAGCGGGGAGGAACAGAGACAAAGGGAGACACAGAATCCAAAGCAGGCTCCAGTCTCTGAACTGTCAGCACGGAGCCCAATGTGGGGCTCGAACCCACGACCATGAGATCATGACCCAAATCGAAGTCAGACGCTGAACCGACTGAGCCACCCAGGCGCCCCTCCCTCTCTGTTTTTATCTTACTTTTCCTTCCCTTCCCTATGTTCGTTCATCTGTTGTGTTTCTTAAATTCCACATGTGAGTGAAATCATCTGATATTTGTCTTTGTCTTTGACTGACTTATGTAGCTTAGCATAATACACCCTAGTTCCGTCCACGTTGTGGCAAATGGCAAGATTTCATTCTTTTTGACTGATGAGTAATATTCCATTGTATATATATATATACCACATCTTCTTTATCCATTCATCTGTCGATGGGCATTTGGGTTCTTTCCTCAGTTTGGTTATGGTTGATAATCCTGCTATGAACATTGGGGTGCACGTGCTCCTTCAAATCAGCATTTTTGTATCCTTCAGACGAATATCTAGTAGCGCAAAAGCTTTTTATCCTCTTAAGGAATGAAAAAGGGGGGCAGTGAAAGGGAACAACTAAGGCCGAACTCAGGCAATCCAGCTTCTTTTGCAATCCAGAGATACTGTGGCTGGCAACAATTTATTGGGGATGGTTTTCCGTTTCTAGATGGTGACCTCTGGGTCTTAGGGGTTAGGATGGTTTTTATTCCAGCTACTGAACTTGACCTCTGGCTGAGAACATGCTTGCTTCCTGGCCCCTGCCCCCATCCCAGTCTACTAAGCTTCTCTCTGTGCCCACTCTCTTGTGTGATTTTTGTGGCCACGACTGCAAAAGAGCAGAAGCAATGAAGACTCCCTGAGCCTCCCTTTCCGAGGGCCAGGCACCCTAGCACGTGGTGCAAATGGCTGCCGTCGTGGAATGAATGGGATGCGGCGCTAGAGAAATGGGGCTGGCTGGTGAGCCGGTGGCCTTCTTGGGTCTCCTCTTGGGTTGTTGTGAGTTGGGAGGACAAACCTGCACTCACTCTTCCGTGTTAAATGGAAACCTCCGAGGCCACGCTCTGGAGCCACTGAGGCAACATTTGGCTTCTGGTTGCCCTTCGTGCCTGCAGTTTGCCAAGGCAAGTGTCTATCTGCAGCCTAACACTTTCGTGGTGCCTGCTGTGTGTCAGGCAGGGTGCTAGGGACTTTGCACCTGTTCTAGTTTTATTCTCACAACAACGCAGCGTTATCAAACATGTTCTTTGGTAATTAGCGATAACGAAACTGAGATAAAAGTCGTTTAAGAAACACTATCCAGTGACTTAGCGATGGAGCCGGGACTCAAATTTCAATGCCCGCCAAGTCCAGGAATTCAGAAGGAGATACGAAGAGGAGAAAGATCCCAACAAACCTGAAAGATAGAGGTGCGATTGCCTGCGTGGAGTGATTTGAAGGATAAAAATAACATCCCTCCCCTCCCCAGATACTCCTCCTGCAGCTCGAAACCCATATTATGGCGCCATTCCTTGGAATTCAGCAAAGCTCTGTTTTTGAATACAACTATTTCTGGGACGGGAAGCCATTTAGCTATTAAAATGTTCTATTCAAAACAAAAACAACAACTCTCGTTTTCTTTTAGAGTATTTTACTTTAAATTACTTGTGTTCCTTGTAAAGCAATCCTTCACAGAAAGTACTTTGTATCGGAATAAATGTCTGGCAGGTGACCTCTTAAGGGAGTTGAGAAGTGTTAATCTTTGACATTTACTATTATAAGCACATTTTAAGCAATTCCTAGAAACTGATAAAATCTGTTAGAAGAAAAAGATTTCTCTCCCTCTTTTTTTAAAGTACTAGAATCTTTCACCCTTCTGATCTGAATAAAAGACATGAGTATTACCTTTCTGAGATACACCTACGTAACTGTGATTGCTTGGGGCTCTGTTTCCAAGAAGAAAAAGGAAGAAAATTTGAAAGATAGTTTGAAATCTTCAAATGTTATGATATTTGGTAAAGCACTTGGAAAACCCCAGAATAAAGTGTAGAGAAGCTCTAATTTCTACAAGGAGGGAAGTGAAGGGAGAGGAATAGTGTCCCGAGGCAGTATTTCCTGAGTTTTCTATGAGCCACTGTGCCTTAGGTCCTCAATAAGTACTACACGATTGTGGAGTTTTCTGGTGAAATGCATTTGGAAAACACTGGGGTTAGACCAAGTGAAGCATGTTTCTTTACAATAGGAGTTATCAGAAGTCATTTAATAAATAATTGTGCATAGCAGTTCTCCCAGAGGGCGGACGGTATAGAGGGTTTCCTAGAAGCATTTTTTGGGGGGGGGGTGGGGTGAAAGCATGGGGAAGCTGTTATTTTATAAGATCAGCATTCCCTGGAACATAATTTGAGAAACACAACCCAAAGCAGTAGTCTATTTGCGATACGATATGGCACTTCAGATGATCTGGATTTAAGAGAGATGCAAACTTGGGCGAATCATCTAACCTCTCCATGCCTCAGTGCCTTCCATCCGTCAAAAGGGACAAGTAACACTCTCTATCAACATTAGACGTAAAGTGCTTGCTATAGAGTAAGAGCTCAGTAAGTACCAGCTACTATTGCTATTATTTTTGACATTTTGTGCTGGTGCCTTCTGTGTATACAGAGCTCCTAGCAGAAAGGAAAAAACGGACCAGGCATCTCTCCATCTTTGCTCATGTTCTTTCCTCCACTCAGAATGCCCCACCCACACCATCTATGCCCGCACAAATGGCAAGATCTGTCTCAATGCCACTTGTCCTGCAAAGGTTTCCTGGATTCTTCCAGCTTTCCCTCCTCCGGACCCTCAACCTTCCTCTGTAGGCTTCTTAGACTTACAACGTTTGGCTTTGTATTTTGTGTAATGTATTTTATCCTTGGAAAGACGTCTTACTTAACTCTGATTTGCTGGTATTTGGTGCAGAACCTTCGCTGGTTGGATCTCCACTTAAGTTTGGCTGAATCGTTCAATTTCAGAGCCCTCTACCTAGGTGCAAACACTCCTTAATGAGGTAAGCCCTTACCTAGGCACGCCTCACCCAACTTTTTATATTTGGCAAGGATTGGTGAAAATAGGCCCTAGGTTAGGCCCAAGGCACAGAAGGAGGGGAAGCCAGGAAGAAGAAAAAGGATTAAGTATGTACTGTGATTATATGTCTTGGCCTTCCCAGCTCCTCCTGCCCCGATGCCCACCGTCGGAATTTTTTTTTAATGTCTATTTATTTTTGAGAGAGAGAGAGAGAGAGAGAGAGAGATTGGGAGAGAGCATGAGCCGGGGAGGGGCAGAAAGGGAGGGAGACACAGAATCTGAAGCAGGCTCCAGGCTCTGAGCTGTCGGCACAGAGCCCGATGCGGGGCTCAAACCCACAAACCATGAGATCACGACCTGAGCCGAAGTCGGGCGCTCAACCAAATGGGCCACCCAGGTGCTGCTCCCAGTAAGAATTTCCAATTAAGGGGCCCCTGGCTGGCTCAGTTGGTTGAGTGTCCAATTTCAGCTCAGGTCATGATCTCATGGTTTGTGGGTTCAAGCCCCACGTCGGGCTCTGTGCTGACAGCTCAGAGCCTGGAGCCTGCTTCAGATTGTGTGTGTGTCTCTCTCTGCCCCTCCCCTGCTCTCACTCTGTCTCTGTCTCTGTGTGTGTCTCTCTCTCAAAAATAAATAAGCATTTAAAAAAAATTCTCTCCCAGTTTTGCTAACCATGCCCACCCTATGTGTGGATCTGGGGTGGGTATCATATGCTTGGGGAAGGTAGAAGAAAGGCAGAGACAAGTATTGGCTGAAGTCACAGTTTTACTGGCCTGACTGTCAGTCTTTGTGTCGGTTGCAACATTTTGTTTATTCATTCAACAAACATTTACTGAGAACCTGTGCGTGCTGTGCACAGGTCTGGGGTTAGGGATCAAGTCGGACTTGATCTCTTGCCCTCGTGAAATTATAGTCTGATGGAGCTACAATCAAATAAATGAAACACGCAATTGCCAAACATTGTACGTAGCAGGCATGTAACTGACATTGATTTGTTGACGGCCCGAACAGAAGAAGAAAGACAATGCTGCTCCAAGCCAGCCATCAGGCAGTGCTGCTGTGCGGGTCACATGGGTCTTGTGTCCTGCATAGCTCCAGGGACTCCATTCACAGAGACAAGATGTGAAGCTTGATATTAGGACAAGGCGGAAGATTGTTTGAGAAATCGTGTCTGATTCATCGGTGGGTTCTGCTTCCAGATGGAGAGAGTATTCCTTCCTAATTACCCTGCCTTAGAGTGGCACACACCTCTGAAGCCTTTCTTAGCTCCGGTCACCTCTCTCGGAGCTCACAGCCCCATGCACACACCATGGTTAGGAGCTTTGTCACATCAGTGTGTCTGTCCCCTTGCTCTAGACTTCATGGGACCCGTCCCGGGATCCCCTGGCCCTTGACACAGAGCCTGGCACGTAGTAGGTACCTAGCAAGTGATTGCTGGGAAAAATGAGAAAATGTCCTATACGATGTCTTTAAACAGAGGGCCCAGATTTGCTCTCAGCTCCTTCTGGGTCTGAAATCTTAGCAGCCCCTTTCCCTGACCCTGACTTGAACTTTGGTCTGCTAAGCTGGAAAGAGAGAAAAGCGTACAAAGCGAAGAAAAGGAGATGTCCCTGCCCCCACGCCCCCCAACCTGTCCATGCATTCCAAGGCCGTCAGGAGCCAGGTGGAGCTGGCTGACGGGCGCCCTGATCCCGGGAACCTGCAGCCCATAGGATGTGTGCGGGGCCTGCGTGACCCACAGCTGAACTGCCAAGGCCTGGTGCAAATACCCACAGCCGCTCTGGGGGCAGGAAAGCACCGTGTGAAAGACACAACTCCCAGAGTGCTGGTGGAGACTGCTCTGTGCAGGCGGGGATAATTTCTGAGGCCTGGGTTGTCTTTCCCAACTGGGGAGACCCCACAAGTCCCCGAGAATGCTGAGCTTGGAAGCAGAACATGGAGGGAAGACCAAGGGTGGGAAGTCACCCCCTTCTCACACTCCCCAGAGGCAGAGAGAGAGAGAGACCCAAAGAAATGTTTCCATTCCATTCACATAAGAAAACGAGACAGAATGATTATGCTTCATTCACACATCTACTCACCTCCTGTGATTCTGGGAAGACCCTGGCAGACAGGAAGAGCTCCCCGAACAGTAGAAGATGCTGAGGCCAGAGAGCGGCCTGTTGGCTCCCATCTTACATTCCAGAAGTCTCATGAATTCCTTTCTAGGAGAGGTTATAACAAAGAATATGTGGTCTGAAGCGACTTCAGTGATTTTTTTTCCCCCAACCTCCTTGTTTTTCACATAAAGCATGTGAATGCTGTTATGTCTTGTCCCAAGGGAATAGAAAACCGTCTGGGGATGCCGTGCTTGGGGTCAAAGAAAAGTGATTGCCTCAACCACCCTTGGTGAAGAGGAGCCTCATAGGAGAGACTCACAAGGAGCCTCTCAGGCTCTGTTACGCGATGTGGTTGGATCTCTCACTCCCTGTGAGTCTGTCTTCTGTGTTCACTGTTACTCAGGGACCCCGGGCTGAGACATTTAGTGATGGGTGAGGAAAGCAAGAGTTGCATACGGTGCAATTTGGTGTACCTCTCCACTCGGCGGTGGGGCGGGGGGAGGGGGTCCCCTTTCTCAGGACCAGGTCTAGTCTGTACCTGGCCGAAGTTCTCAGGGGAGAAACGGAAGTGACTGGCTGCATTCCAGCCCCTTCTTGGGCCCTGGGATGGAATTCATGGGGCTCCAAAGGCCAAAAGGACTGGGAGACGGCTACACGGTAAGGCCTGGAGCCCTCGGCCCATTCCACAAGGTGTTGATAGGCGGTGGGCTAGAGGCAGAAGGGTGATGCACTTCCATCTGAATGAATTTTATTATGTCTCAGAGGTTCTGGCCATCCATAGAGCAAGACCGTGTCTTTGCAGGTGGTGGCCCTAGTGCCATGACTTCCGTCCCGCCCCTTCCCTCCAAACCTGACTCGACTCTTGGTTGAAAGGTTCAGGGGAACAGAGCAGGGATGAGCAGAAGGGAAATGGGTGAGGTTTTGGAAATGGCCAGTGGGCTTAGGTGGACAGTGAAGGTCATGTAGACAAGTAGTATCAACCTAGTTTACATCCGGACACTGAGGACTAGAGAATATGTTGGCCAAGCTCCTCAGACGTTTATAAGACCTGACACGTTAGGTCAAATTTCAGTCCTTGGGGTTGTTCCAGAGATACAAAGGAATAAGGAATGTGAGGCAGCATGGAATGTGACCTCTCAGCAGCACGGCACGTGGGACCTGGTGCTTCCAGGAGAGGTATGGGGCTAGAGGTAATCTCTTGACCCCATTTAGGACACACCATGACTTCCGGGAACTTGTCTTCTTTTAGATGTATTTTAATTGACCTCATTTATTGGTGAGGATGTTTCCAACTGCACGAGACAGAGTCTCACACTTCTTTAAATGATAGAGACATATAAAACTCTCACATTGAGGGGCGCCTGGGTGGTTCAGTCGGCTAAGCGTCCGACTTGGGCTCAGGTCATGTCTCACGGTTTGTGAGTTCGAGCCCCAGGTCGGGCTTTGTGCAGACAGCTCAGAGCCTGAAGTCTGCTTCAGGTTCTGTGTCTCCCTCTCTGCCCCTCCCCTGCTTGCACTCTGTCTGTCTCTCCCTCAAAATAAATAAACATGAAAAAAATGTTATAAAATCTCACATCGAGAAAATCTAGAGGTAGGGAGGACTGCAAGCAAGGGACACTCATCTGGACCCATTTCTTTGTGATGTGCTCAACCATTTTCCCCTCTAAGGGTTGGTCTTGACTCTGGTCATCTGCCCTCACGGTTTCAAGATGGCTGCTTGCAGCACTCGGGGCAATACGCTTTCTTATTTCACATACAGGCAGATAGGGAAAGCATGGAATAGAAGGCCTTCCCCAGCACGGAATAAAAGTTGCTTCCTTCTACATGATCGCCCTACGTAAGTCATGTGCCTATCACTGGACAAATAAAGTAACAGCTGTTAAGGGAACGCTCTGTGCAGAATGGTTTCAACTTGAGTTCTTAAACGAAACACTGGTGAGGGAGATGAGACTGCCATGATCGAGGTAGTGTCTTTGGAAGCCACATCCGAAGGCCCGTGGAACAAGTGAGAGGGAGGAGACACTTGAACAAAACTGGAGCCTCCCAGGGAGGATAAAGGGGTGAGAGATGCTGGATGGATACCTAAGTGAGTTTATGATGCCTAGCATTTAAGCATCCCCAAAGGGAGCTGCCAGTACCCATGCGATTCCTGGATAGATTTCCCAGTTTCATCTCTGAGGTCAGTGGTCTTTCCCACACTCAGCTGGAGCATGGTTGGGGTTGCCGTTGACCATTCTCCTCTCCCTGGCCAGAAAAGTTGTGAGGAGGTGGTTTTTCTCAACTCAAAGCCTGAACTACAGCAATTTTTGGAGGAAATGACTGCATGAAGGGAGTCATCTAACTGGCAGGCTCCTCAGAGCTGTACGGTGGGGTGGACCTGGTTCAGAAAGTCTAAACCCTTTGGCCAAGGTCATGCACTGCTGAGCGGCAGAGCCTGCACTAGAAACAGGTCTTATGGCTCACATTCCAGTGCTCTTTCCATAACACCAGGGAAATGTCAATGTGGTGAAAATGACGTCAGCCCTTTGGAGGTCAGGATACGCACGAAGAATGCAAATTTTGACCTTGGGCAAGTTCCTTAACTTCTCTAGGTCCCAGTTTACTCACTGCTATAATAAAGGGACCTTATTAGAAGATATTGAAAGTACCTTCCAATTCCAAGAATCTATGAATAGCTTTAGATCATGCTTCTCTTCCAAGAACCTGACAACACTTGTTCTATTAGATCATTTAACTGCAGATTATTTGTTTAAATAGTTTCCCAGGAGTGACCCAGAACATCCTACATAATAAACCAGTTGTTAAATCATAAACAATATGGACAGAATTCATCATCATTGCTCCTCCCAACTGAACATCCCTGGGGCCTTCTGGTTACTCAGACACTCTGGCTAATGGAGTGTTGTCAGGGATTCCCTACGTGGGTGACCATTTTTCCAAGAATTGGAAACAACAGGCTGTACCAAACACTAGAGCTCTCCTGGAAAAAATGTGCCTTTTAGGATGAAATAGAGTTGTAAAGAATCAAAGGCCTTTGTGTTCTTCTTTCACCTTTTATCTTCTTATCTGGGTGTTCTGTTACGCACCCCATGCCCTGTTACGAGCAAGTTCTCGGCGTGGACCACGAATCCCCACTTATCTAGTTGAAGTTTAGTGTGTTATATTTCTTGAAATATTTGTAGAAAATGTTAGGGACTCCAGACCCAAAGGAATACATAGCTAATGCTGGTGTTTTGGGTCCAGCAGAAGAGATGTGATGGGGAGAATTATGTCAATGTAGAACATCTCAAAGCATAGAATCTATTGTTTCCCAAGAGGAATAAGAAAATCCCAATGCTTCAGGCCTCCTTTGGAATATTAGTTGGTGCTATAAGGATGGAATACAGGAGAGGAAGAGGAAAGGGTTACCCGAGTTTCAGAGAATTTATGTTCAGTGCTCTCACTTAATCCCCTCGCAGCGTCTCTATGTTGTCCCTATGAAGACAGGATAAATGATGTGCAGATACATACCGTTAAGAAGAAAAAAATGTGGAAAAGTAGGAACAGTATGATTTTATTTGTATTAGGATAGTCTAGGCTATTCTTCAGTAACATATAAACATCAAATCTGAGAGACTTGCCCCTCCCAAGGCTTATTTCTTGCTCAGGTTGCGCTCCAGGGTGGGTCCGTTGACTCCCTGGTGTGGCTTTCTTCCAAGCAGGGACCAGGAAGCCATGCCACCTCCATCATGGAATCCCATAATTTCAGAATTCTTTACTTTTGGCCATGAGGATGACAAAGTTGCAACACAGAGAAGGCATTCCCAACATAATTGCCTTGGACCAGAAGTGACATGTGACTTCTGCTCACACTCCCACTGTCTGTAACTTTGTCCCATGTTCCCAACCTAATTGCAAGGGAAGCTGGGAAATATTTTCTGCCATATGCCCAGGGTTAAGTAACATAATGTGATGAATGCATAGTACGATATGGTTTCTGCTCCATCATTTACAAAAAAAAGAAAACTACCTGTGTATATGTGTGTGTGTGTGTGTGTGTGTGTGTGTGTGTGTGTGCATTTGTGCAAATACAAAGGAAAGCATCTAGAAGGATAGACACTAAAGTTATCTCTAGGAAAGGAAATGGATTTGAGATGGTAACATAAAGTGGGCTTTCAGGATTTAATCTTTTTTTTTTTTTGGTATTAAGTTGAAATTTTTTACAGTGGTATATCTATGAATGATCTGTGTTATGAAGCAAAAGGTGTCCTTCCCAATGTACATCATAATATGTCAATGGTTTCACAGCAAGAGAAGTCTGCCAGACTCCCAAATTCATGCTGTTTCACTCTTAAATCCATTCATTATGTCCTCTCACAGTCTCTGCTTTTTAGGAGGATTTTTCTGTAGTCTGCTGGGGGTTGGTGTTGGTGACTTGGATTTTTAGTGCACTATTGGGAAAGAAGAATGGAAGGCTTACCTTCCTCACACTTGACTAAGAGGCAAGAGGTTCCAGGAAAGACGTTGGGATCAGTATCAGCCCCTTTCTCTTCTAACCAGAGATCTAAAGCTCAGAGGGAGAGCCATTTAAGCTATGGTTGGCTCCAGATGGACAATGACATTGAGACTCTCTGTCTCTCTATCACTTTGCTCTCTTCTGCAGTGGCCCCATTCTCAGGAAGACCTCTCTTTAAGGTAACAGAATGGACACCAAATAAAGTTCTTAGCTTAGGTAATGACGGCCGAGCATCTCCAATGGCAGGTATCTTTTTGCAACAGTTTCACTTAGAAGCTCTTGTCTTGGGTTTGCCTTAGGGCGTGTGCCATCACCTTGACTTTGATTGGTTAGGCCCTGGTCGTGGAAGTAAGAAGGACAGTGGGGTCAGGCATTGGGCCCAAACACAGGACTGGGCATGTAGGGAGGGGTGGTTCCCCAAATTACGTTTAGAAATTGAGGAGAGGACTGTTTATCCCACCGTGACAGGCCAGCAAGGGGGACAGCTCCTGCCAGGAAGGTCTTTCAGAACTCCTAATGTACTCACAGGAAGGCAGCCATGTGCTCATGTGGGACCAGTTGCTACCCCTTCTAAGATGGGGCCTTAGAGAAGGTGGGGGTCCCTCAGCATACATGGTGAGGTAGGTTAAGAGTGCCTGGAAGGCCTGGGGAATTGAGCTGGGAGGGTGATATCTGCATCAAATTTAGTTTGGGCTGCTTAGATGGAAAAACTGTCTTGGCCTGAGTCATTTTTACACTCTCAGCTCAGGAAGGTGGAGGAGGGCCCAGCAGGAGCCAGGATCTGCAAATAAAGCCGCCATCCGGTGAACCATGCCCTCGCGGCATCTTGATGACAGAGCATGGCCCTGTGGTCATGCTGGCCTCCGGGTCACTCTGGGGCTTTGGATTTGCCAATCCCTGCTGTCCGCTTTACCATGGCATATGTTGACCCACACAGGCTGATAATGCGCCCCAGCGGGTCTCCAAGGCACTTATAGAGGCTGTCCTCCTTCTGAGCCTTCCTGATAGCAGGCCGCCTGTTGTCTTTGCTACATGCTTCACAGTGCAGAGACCCTGGGATGTCACCCAAGACCCAGTTTTGCTCTTCACATACTTGGAGACCTTCTCAGAAAGTTCTGAGACCACCCCCAGCCCCCAGGCCTTGCCTAGATGGGGTGGCAGAGATGGGGCAGTCCTCAATTTCCAGGAAGGAATTCCGTGATTCTCACCCCCTTCCAGTGAGGAGGTAAGAGGATCTATTAGATACCGTGACCCAGAGTCCAAACCCATGGATGGTCACTGGGCGTGAGTCAAGGAATGCCAGAGGGAGAACGTTGACTTGTGAAGGTCACGTGGTTCTTTAGTTCATTTGTTATTTTTGGCAGACTGAGGCGACCAGAACCCAGAATTTGGTTCTGTTTTGGTCATGCTTTTCCTCTATTTACTCCGCCTCCTTGATGACTTTATCTGAGCGTAGTGAGAGGGGAAAAACAAGACAAGCACAGGAGGACGGGAAGAGCATGGGGTTGGGGCCTGTGCCCACTTTTTAGGTTAAAGAAGTGTTTCTTTTTTGTGCTTCTTTATTGTTGGCAAAGTTAGACACCTTAGGGTTCTCCTGGTGGTCATTTCTCTTTGTACTTTTCTCCTGGAGAACTGCCAAGGCCAGTTGCAGAGAAGGGGCCCCAAGTCGTGTCCCAGCTCCCCCAAGTGGTGCCCCAGTCATGGAGCTAAAGGAGGCTGGAGGGAGGTAGTGGTCAGGCAGGCACTTTATTCTATACAATTTTGCTTTATCATCCAGGGCTGTCCCACTGTGAAGCAGAATGCACTGTTAGGTAGTGAGCACCTTGTCAATGGGAGTGGCCAAGCAGAGGCCCAAGGACCAGCAGAAGGGGACACTGTGGAGGAAGTTTCTGTGCAAGAGCGAGCTCTGAGGACTCATGGAACTCCATGAGTCCATGGCTCAGCAGGATGAAATCCCCCCAGGCCCAAGATCTATGGGGCTCCACTGGTGTCCTTTCTCTGGTCTTGGTCTGGCTTGGATGGCCTGGCTGACATCCAGGAAGCTCAGGCGCCAGGCCAGGCCATGAAGTGCCTTGCGGAGTGCGTGACCCTGTGGAGACTTCCTCTCAGGTCCTCATCAATGGCTGCGTGGATTAATCTCCAGGATGCTGAGCGTTCCCAGCCTCTTCTCCACCAAGCTCTCTGTGTCGCTTCTCCCATCACCCTCTCCCCCAAATCCACAGAGCTAGTTTTTGTTTGTGCCATCAGAGAAGACACACAGGAAGAGAGAGAGGTTGTGACACTCTCCCGTGGGCCCTGTAGGAAGCATGCTTGCAGGTGGTAAAGCTGGAGAAAGAAATTTTCACTTTTTTCCCCCGTTGTGTGCCCCATCGGAGTGGACCCCGGGCAGGGAGAGCGTGAAGGCGGGTAGGGAGGGGGCAGGCAAGCACTTGATTCGTCTGGTGCCTGGCTATCTCGTCCCCAATCGACAGTGGAGCCAAGAATGGACAAAGACAGGAGGCCACCAGATAAGAGCAAATGAGTCCCTTGCAGTTGTGGGGCCCGCACTCAAGGGGTGGGGGATGCCCTGAATGCTGGCTCGGTGGGGCTGGCGTGAACCTCATGCCCTCGTTGGTTAGAAGAAGGAATGGGGGCCCGGGAAGTCCCACAGGAGCTGGAGGCAGAGACTGGGCCGGCCTCCGAGTTTCCTGCAATCTTGTGCTCCTTCTGGCAAGATACCCCTGCTCCTACCTGGCTGTGTGAACGGGATCCCCCGAATGGCTGAGCTGCAAGAGACAAGTTGTCTGCCCCTCCCCACGTTGTATCTGTGAGGAAATTGAGACCAAGGGCAATAAAGTGTCAATAAGATGCTCAGAAAGAGAAAGTAACACGGTGTTGAAGGCAGGCTCAGGTCACCGGGCCACCTCTGGCTTGTCTCCCCTTTGCCAACTTGGAAGACAGCTTCCCCCGGGGCCCCACGGCCCAGGTTCATATCATGCTAACAACACCCCACCTTGCTCAGAACCTTTCCGCTTGTCAAAGCGCTTTCACAAACTCCATGCCATTCCATCCTCCCCTCAGCCCTCCGAGGGAGCGGAGGCTCATCATGGAGCTAATGAAGGGTCCCTTCTTGGACAACTCGCACCGCGCACACCCTGTGAGGACCACGGCGGGCAGGCACTGGGTGTGTTTGCTCACCTGGTGAGCGGAAGGGGCACCTCCACCAGGGCCTGGGCATCGCCGCCTTCTTGGGGCTCCTCGCTCATGCTTCCCTTTGTGGTGAACGTGCTCATTTGTCCGTGTTCCCTGCCCCTCAGCAAGTCATGGCAGGGTTAGCGTCCCTCTTCCTGACTTGGAGCCGGTGGGAGATCCCGAGCGATGCCGTAAATCAGTGTAGGATTCTGGAGCCCCTCTGGAGGCCCAGAGAGAACACTGTCTGCTGAGTCGGGAGGGTTCTGCTCCCTGGTGGCTGTGAGCCCCTTAGCACATGTGCTGTGATGTTGACAGATGCTGGGTCGGGCAGGATGGGGTGCACAGGTGAGACCCTCGCTGCACTTTGCATTTTGTTACCCTGGGTGATCAGAAAAGGGTAATCAGGACACCAGCTCCCCACATTCTCCTGCCTATCCCTCCTTGGGGCCCAGAGCTAGAGTCTCAGGGCTGGGAAGGCTCTGGGCAGCTCCACTCTTGTCCCTCATGGCCGAGGCGTAGCTGGTGCCCAGCCTGTCCCTGCAGGCAACACCGGGCCCGCTGTCCCTCTGCCCTGGGCTCTGTCCACCGCCTGCCGTCCTCATGAGTCGAACGCCTCTGCCTTCCCATGTGTGCCCTCAAGACCTTGCGTAAATCATCCTGGGCACATGGTAACTGATCCCACGCTCCAGAAAGGCGACCCCTCCCCACTCCCCGCTTTTCCCGGGCACCTGTTCCACCAGCCTTGCTGCCCTCGCTGTCCGGAAATTCTTTGCCGCTGCCGCAATCCCACGGGCCGAAGGTATTTCCTGTTTCTAGCCACTCAGTGGGCAGCAGCGTCTGTGGTCAACGTGGAGAGGGAGAGACCCCAGACCTGGCTGGGATTCTCATGTCACCCGTGTCTACCTGTCCTTGCTTACGGACGCTCACTTACCAAGCACGTCCCTACCACGGTTTCGTCTGGGCTTTACTCTTGTGAAGGACACTGAGCTGGCGTTCCTAAAGTGCAGACGACGATTCAGTGAAGACAACTCGGTGAAGACAACTCGGGGACCGAGACAAGGTCACGAGGCCAGTGAGGCGCAGGGCCCATCATCTGACCCCCGTCGGCATGTTTGCTCGATAATGTCTTTCGTCACTTCCCGGGCCGTCCTTCCACTTCCCCTGGGGTCTCTCCTAGCCCCACACCTTCACGGGGGACTTCCGTTTCCACCTGTGCCCCACCCCACCCCGCCCAGCCCCCAGCCCCATATCCCCGAGCAGTACTGACACAACAGGCAGTCGTGCAAACACACACCCCACAGACACACGAGCACACCACACACAAACCACGCGCACATCACGCGTATGCACACATGTACACACATGGGAAGGCAGAGGCATTCGACTCATGAGGACGTTCGACTCATGAGGACCACACTACATATACACGTAGCACACACCGCATGTATACTTTCACACACACACTGCACACTCACATACCACCCCCCCCACACACACATCACACACACTACATACCCAAACGCCACACACACACCACAAAGACTGAGCATGGGAGAGACAAACAACATCATGAAGAACAAAGAGAAAGACCCAGAAGTAGAGAAGCAGAGGAAAGACATGTGAGAGGAGGGCAATGGGAGGACGGATTAGGGAGGGAGGAGAGAAGACAGGTCAGAGCCTGGGTGTCGGGAGCCCGGGGTCCCAGTCTGGTTTCACCGCTTTTACTGACTGAGCTGCTTGCCGAGGTCACTTAACCTCTCCAGGCTTCATTTTCCTCTCTGTAAAATGGGCATTGTTTATTAAATTAATATTCACGAAACGGCACTTTCTAGGTGCCTGGGTACGTCAGTGAACGCAAGAGTTTTTAAAAATCGCGCCTTCTTGTCGGCGGAGATGGCAAATAAAATGAATACAACATGCCAAGCCCTCAGTAGAGAAATGCTAGAGAGTTAGTCTGGGTCTTCTGAGAGGCAGCCTCCAAGTCAGGGTTGAACATGCGAGGAGTTCTTAGAGGAAACGCCTGTGGTGAGGGAAAGTAGGGGGCTGCCGAGAAGGCATGGGCCATCGGACCACCAGGCAAGTCTGATCCTGAGTGACGAGAGGGACAAGACTGGGTGGAGCCATCCTGGGTTGGCCAGGCCATCAAGGAACCCTCAAGCCCCAGCTGGACACGAGGCGTCCCGGTCTCGAGGGTGTAGTCAGTTGCTGGCTGGGGCCAGCCTTCGGAAGGTGTGGTCTCAACTCAGACTCAGCGATGGGTTTCAGGCCAGAGCAGCTGAGGCCCTTGGCCAACTGTGCTGCCTGGAGATGGTCTGTAGGGTGCATTCTTGTGTTACATACAAAAAAGGAAAATTCTAAATTGGGGAGCGGGGTAAGAAAGGTGACGGTGCTGGGATGTGCACAGATTACAGTTCTCTTTTTTTACAAAAAATTTTTTAAACTTTACTTATTTATTTTGAGAGAGAATGCGCTAATGGGGGAGGGGCAGAGAGAGAGAGAGAGAGAGAGAAAGGGAGCGAAAGAGAATCCCAAGCAGACTCTGTGCTATCAGCCCAGAGCCCAATGTGGGGCTCAGTCTCACAAACTGTGAGATCTTCACCTGAGCCAGAACCAAAAGTCGGATACTCAGCTGACTGAGCTACCCAGGCGCCCCCAGACTTGAGTTTTTATAGGGTGGTCAGGATAGGCGTCGTCGAGAAGGTGACTTTTCAGCAAAGATTTGGAGGAGGTGAGGGAGAGAGTCATTCAGGTGTCATCGCCACCATCACATTGACATCGTCGTGGGGTTGGCCATGCGTGAGAAAGCCCTTTGTAAACGGTGTAGACTCAGTTGACAGAGAACGAACAAACAAGGCCATTTGTCCTGGCATCTTGGACTGACATGTCCCCAAGAGAGGAGACGCTGGCCTCTCTCCCAGACCATGCTAGACTCCGCTGTTGGGGAGGAACAGCTGGGAGGACCACACTCCCGATGGGAAAGCAAGGTATTCTGTTTCCAGGACATGCCACACCCAGGGGTCCAGAACGCTCTGAAGGGCCAGAACAAATAGCCCCCAAGATCCCCAGAGGACAGAGTCTTATTTTCAGCCTAACAATGGGAAATAAAACAAACTCTTTTCTCAGACAACTAGATGGATATGTTATTATCCCTGACAAGTAGAATGAACAATAGCTCCTGATAAGAGATCGTTTTTGTCTCTGTGGCATCCTGGCAGACGGAGTGTCATTAGTGAAGTCCAAGGGCAAGAAGCAAAGGGGGTCACCAACTGTCTATTCTGTACCGGGTACAAGAATTTGATATTCGTAAGTCTCTGAGTCCTCAATCCCCCTTATAAAAAATAGGAAACTGAGGCCCACAGGAATCCACTGTTTGTACGTAGTAGAGTGGGGGTTCAAACTCTGCTCTCTGTGTTTCCAAAGGCCATACTCCTCATCTCACTGCTTTCCATAATGGCTCATCATATTTACCCATTTCCTAGTGTACCTCTCACCCGAGTTGTATTTCAGTTACTTGTCTGAGGACCTGACTCTGCACTCCCTCATCTCTGGCTATGCACTGCCTGCCCCTGGAGGGAACAGATGGATCATATTGGTCTCTCTTTGGCCCACAGCATGGACAAGCGGCCTCGATGTAGCAGGCTCTCAAGCTGGGTAATGGATGGCCAAGTCACGCTCAACCAGCTGTTTGTACCTTCCAAATGAGAGAAGGATGGCAATAGACTTTGGTATTCTTTGCAGCTAGAGTTCTTAAATAGGACTCTATATCAGAATTGCCCTGTAGGAAGTTGTCCAAACACAGATAGCCAGGTTCTGCATTGGAAATTCTGATTTGGTAGGTTTCAAGTGGGCCCAGGAATCTGCATTTTAATAAGCACCTTTACTCTATGAGGACGTGCAGGTAGGGTGGGCAGCCAGCACGTTGGGTTCATTTGGTGGCCTGTCCTAAGAGAAATGGTTCTTCTTCTCGTCCTCTGGAAAATGGGCCACGGAACAGATGGCTCTACTGGCCCTTGGAAAGCACCCAGGGGACCAGTCCCTCGCTCAAAGCAGAAGATCCAGATCAAAGATCTTGAGGGGCTCGTGCACTTCCTTTATGTGGTTCAGTTTCCTGGGCCTGTTCAGAAATGCCGCTGTTATCCCTCAGAGGAAGGTGGGCGAACTTGCCCGGAACTTGACCCTGTCCCAGAGATGTAGTGTGTGAGGGGACAGAAACTTCAGAGACATTTTCATCTCATCCCCCTCATTGGCGTGTGGACAACTCACTGGTGCCCGAGACTGGAAGTGATGGTTTGTGGTCACGTGACTAACAGCTCCCGAGCCAGCTGTGGAGCCCATGCAGTCTGGTTCCCAGGTGAGCCCTTGCTCCCTACTTCTCTCGAAGCCATAAAGGCATGCTGCCCTCATGCCCAGCGTCCAGCTGTCCCGCATGAACCAGCAGGCCTTCTAAGACATGCCAGGGCTCATGCTGGGCCTGACCAGTGGAGAACTCTGGGGGCTGACTCTCCCGTTTTCAAACCCAGACAGTTGCCGCAGGGGTAACGCCTCCTGGTACATATCACAGTTACATGCTAGTCCCACCTCCACTCTTTATACTACATACTTGCTCTCTTCCCTGCCCTCCCTCTTAACAGATTAAAATTCACCCTCAAGTTCACTGTTTTCAGAAGTCTGCTGGTATATGAGGTGATCTTAGAGGGCAGTGGCAGAGCGGTATTTTAATAACATGTATTGTTTGCTATAGGACAGGCGCTAAGCAGGCACTCTGATTGTATTAACTCATTAAATTCTCAATAGTACCTCAAGAGGTAGGTACTAGTATTGTAATGAGGAAACCAAGGCACTGTGAGGTTAAACCCTCCCCAGGGCCACAGAGCGGGTGCGCAGCGGCATTGGGTTTCCAGTCCAGACGCTCTGGGTCCAGAGACTGCATATTTATCTGCTATGCGATGCTCCAGTTTGATTTTTATTCCAAGATGTATTAGAAAACAAAACAATTTATTTCTAAAATTTTTGTAATGTTTGTTTATTTTTGAGAGAGCGAGACAGAGACAGAGCGTGAGTGGGGGTGGGGGTGGGGCAGAGAGAGAGCGAGACACAGAATCCGAAGAAGGCTCCAGGCTCTGAGCTGTCAGCACAGAGCCCCATGCGGGGCTGAAACCCATTAACCCTGAGATCATGACCTGAGCTGAAGTTGGACGCTCAACCGACTAAGCCACCCAGGCACCCCGAAAACAAAACAATTTAAGTGCCAGTGGGCGGATATGGACTCCAACTCCTACGTGTTGTTGGTTCTTGGGTAAGTAAAGGAGATTTTTGAAAAGGAGAGGAATTTGGGGCACCTCAGCGGCTCAGTCTGTTAAGCGCCTGACTGACTCTTGATTTCGGCTCAGGTCACGATCTCACGGTTCGTGAGTTCGAGCCCCGAGTCAGGCTCGTTCTGACAGGAGGGAGCCTGCTTGGGATGTTCTCTCTCTCTCTGCCCCTCCCCTGCTCTTGTAAAGGTTTTCTCTCAAAATTAATAAATAAACTCAAAAAAAAAAAAAAAAGAAGAAGAGGAACTTCTTTTCAAAGTTCAAAACATTTTAGAAGCTGGTCTGGGATTTTCCAGATGAGGAAACTGAGGCCCTGAGAGCTAAAATCACCGTCCCTGCCCCTCACCATGGGGTACTCTGAGTTAGTGGCAAGCTGGAGCTGGAATCCAGTTCCCCCAAGGCCAATTCCATGCCCATTACTTTTCCCCTGAATGTTCATTTACGTGGACTTGATAGAAGTCAAGTTTTTCCTGATTTAAATCATTTAAACTTTACACACACAGTTTAAGTTTGGAACCTGGTATGCACCATGGTTTGTTTTCATGAGAAAATTTAAGCTCAATGCCCCAAAGCTATTTGGTTAATAACATAGTTCAGAATGTGATGGGGTTCCATTTAAACCACCACGACGAGTCTCAGTTCCCCCCAGTTGATTTCTAAAGCACTGTGATATGTGTTACCTTGAAGTGTTAGCAGACTTTTTTCCTCCTGTTCATCACTTCTCCCTTCTAAGGGTCCTTTCCCCAAGAGGTTGCTTCCATTTGCCTCTGCCCTCCCCTCCTTCTTCTGCTTGGGCCACTCAAACTCTGAAGCAAAGCCTGCTAGCCTGCCACTTATGACTCTCTTCCCTTTGTTGTGCCTCAGTTTCCTCATCTGTCAAATGCCGATTAGATTTTACTGTCACGAATAGCCTATTACTGACCCAATGGTGTTAGCACTGAAATACTGTTTATTCCCTTCGCCTCTCATTTTATTTCCTCTTCTCAGACTCGGCTGTCACAAGCGTGCTGTGCAATTTCCCATTCCTCAGGAAGTCCTCAAATAAAACTGATTTTTCAATGGGGGTGGGAGGAGCTGCACATTATTCTTTTTCAAAATAATGACAGGAGAAGAAAACGAACCAAAAAAGAAAAAAAAACAAAAAAACCAAAAACAACAACCCACCAAAACACAACAAAAACGGAAGCAGATCAAAACAGGAAAATCCACCCTTGCAGGAGGAGGTGGGGAGAAAGGTCAGTACCCACCGCATTCCGAGGACCCTTCAGCCCCCGGTTTTGGCGTTTTATATATTATTAGAGATTTTACAACAAATAAACGGAGAAGAGAATCTGGACGGTGTTGACAAGTGGGGCTCTGGTGGGAAGTCACTCCTACCCAACAAAGGCTCTGTCTAAAAATACCCAGCCAGGACCTCGTTGTTTCCATAAACAGATGGACACCACGGGCCTGGTGGAGGGGCAGAGGCAGTGGGAGGAAATTGTATCTGACAATGATAACAATCTGGCATGGCCCAGAGCTTCACATCCTGGTCGCGTCCAGCCGGCTGTCCAGATCCCCCGCTTGTGCAAGTGAGGCGGCTGTAAATAGAATTCTCCTGGCTCCCAGCATGGCTGCCCCTTGTGGGGAAGGGAGAGAGGAGAGCAGAAAGCATATCTCCTGCCGCCCCCCTCCCCACCCAGTGTCATCCACAAAGAGGAGGCCGATGAGGTGTGGAAGCCGCTGGTGGGAGATGAGACAGGGCCCCCCGGGGACTCCATGGCCACCCTCAGCCATGGAGTGGGCTCCATGGCTCAAGTGGGCCCAAGCAGATCAGACGTGTTGTGTGCCTATGTGTGTGACTTTCAGAAAGTCTTATTTAACTTCTTTGGATCGAACCTTCCGGATCTGTCAAAAGGGAGGGACGTGATTCCAGAAGCGGTGTGTCCAGTCTGAGAGATGCACTTTGAGAGGGATAATAACCAAGTGGTAGGGTCGGGTGGAGAGGAGACCAGAGATGTCACTGCTCTGTGGGGACCCATCAGGACCTAGGCTCTCATAGGGAAGAAGATGTGATTTACATAGCTCCAGAGGGCAGAAAGAGAATCTGATCTCTAATTACAGGAACTTGTTCTCCTCCTTCATGAAATTTGCCTTCAGGATGGTTAAGCTGACATGAAGAAACTTAGCATGACTAGGAGAGAAAACCTATTGGTGAAGGTCATTGAATACTGGTTTTAGATACACGAGAAATGAACCACATGACTTGCAAAAGAGGTTATTTGGGTACAGATAAGATGATGAGCATAATGGTTCACTGTTGGGGGTTCAAAGGTGTCAATTACCTCTTTCTGGGATCCCTTCAAGAAAAGAACGATAGAGACAGGGTAGTAGTTAAAGATATAGCTTTGAAGTAAAGCCTTCTTGGCCTGAACTCTGCCTCATTCATTCAGCAGCTGTGCCTCCCTCGGCAAGTTACCTAATCTCTCTGAGCCCTCATTTCTTGATTTAAAGTAGAATAATTAAAACTTCTATTTCTTAAAACTATTGTGAAGATTTAATAAGATAATACATATAAAGTTGCACTTTTTTATTTAATTAAAGTTTTTTTTTTTTAACGTTTATTTACTTTTGAGAGACAGAGCAAAGCAGAGCATGAGCAGGGGAGGGCAAAGAGAGCGAGGGAGACACAGAATCCGAAGCAGGCACCAGGCTCTGAGCTGCCGGCACAGAGCCCGATGTGGGGCTTGAACCCATGAATAAGGTTGTGCTTTTTAATCCCTCTTTGCCCCTCTTAGATAATCTACTCTTCTCCCACACTACTTTCTGCCCCACAGGCTAAGCACCAGATCAGTGAGTTCTCATGTCCTCTGGGTTCCTGTGAGCCTGGCTAATGAGGAGGCCAACAGAAGAGCAGAAGGTGAGAAGATGGTGAGCTGGGTATTTATTCCTACAACTTTGTCTCCGAAGGGCTGCCGGGGGTCAACTCTCTCCCTCCAGGGAAGGTCACGACTCCTGACAAATGGTCCTCTCCACATGTTTTCTCTGGGGCTTGATAACGGCTAGTTTGCAGACTGTCAGCTCCAAGGATAAAATGGTTCTCCAGTGTTACTTGTCATTTCCTTACCCTGTGCCCACATCTTTGTTAAACAGTCTTTTTATGAAACCCTCCGCAAATAATCCCAGTTTGGTTGTGCCTTTTGTGTCCCGTTGGGACCTGGTCTGATGCACTGTGACTGCCACAAAATTAACATTCAGTTTATTTATGCAACAAACGATAATCAAGCACCCACTGTGTTCAAGGTCTGTTCTCCGTACTCGAGGTTTTATGGGGACACCACAAAGATTCTTGTTCTATGTTCTGCTGGTCAGTACGGCGCAAAGAAGACGGTGGGTGTTAGAAAGGTGAACTTCCGCCTCGATGATAAAGACCTTTGTTTCTGCGTCCTGAGAATGAGGGGCAGTGGTGACCAGTTTTCCTAGGGGCTTGTCCTCAGGAGTTGTCTCTGCGTTGGAAGCCCATTTCTATGGACGACTCATACGACCAAAGAACTTTAATTCAATCTAATTAAAATCATTACTTGTTGCACATTTATTATGCATCAGGTTGTATGGGAGCACAAGGTGCTCAGTGGAAGGTTCTTGGCCACTAAAATGGTCACCAGCGAAATTGGAAATCAGAGAAACACCTAAGAAAGGCCCAGGGGAGAGTACAATTGCTAGGACTTGGTGAGAAGGGAGCTGGAGGGAAGGCTTCCAAAGGGCAACTGTGTCCTCAGGTAGAGATATTCAGCCACTGCCAGGCCTTGGACAGGAAGAGAGGAATTGGGGACTAGACATCTAGACCTCTCGTTCTTCCTGCCTTTCAATCTCCCCCACTCTCAGCTGCCAGCAGTGGAAACCAAGGAAGCCAGAGGGAACGGAGGGTTGGTGCGTGCATTCCTAAGACATTATCGTCTAGGGCCCCAGAGCGTGGTGTGCGTGGAGAGTGGATGTGAGGGAGCAAGAAGGGAAGATCCCCTTCCTCTCTGACCTGGTCTCACTAATCGTGTCCTCATTCTCATCTCCACAAAGATAATGTACTTCTCAGGAGGCCACCACTGTGTCTCCTTCTGTGATCTTCCCGTTTCTGGTTCAGTGTCTTACACATATTGGAGACCTAAGTCTTGGTTAAGTGAATGAGAGTAATGGACTTGACTGTTGGAGGGGTTGGGTGACTTCTGGGGTGGGGTGGCAGTCTTGGACGCCTGAGTGAAGAAGTTTGGTTTCAAGTGGTCCCCAGGAGCCCCAGCCCTGTCTGGGCTCAGGGAGGTTCCCCTGAGGAGTCACGCATAACATGTGGGGATGGTTCTATATGAGGATTCTTGTGTCTGCATCAGCATCAGGACTGCTGGCTTTGCCCTGCGGTCGGGGAGGTGATGGGGCCTCTGTGGGGGGTCTCCTCGGTCAGAGCCAGGACCTCTGTCCCCCACGTCATTAGACCACTGCAAATTCCAGCTGTGGTTCCACTTTTCTGGTGTTTAATTTCAGTCCACTTATTCCAGCTTTTCTTGTCATGGTGCTTATTATTTACGGAGGGCTGACACAGAGCGACAAGGGAGATAAAGAGATGCTGTGATACGTGCCTCCCTGCTGTTGCCACCACCACCGCTTCCTCCTTTTGTTCTGGAGGGTTCTGAAAGATATTTCAGCCCCTGTTAAGTCTTGGATGGGAAAGTCATAAGGCGGTGTTTTCCAAGTGCAAGGGCACGTTCCACTTGTAACAGAATCAGTTTGGGTGCAGAATGCAGATTCTGGGGTGCCACTCCACATCTGAGTCAGAATCTCGGTGTGCCCTGGGGCCCTGTACTTGAGCATGTTCCCCAGGGAATTCTTAGATCCCAGGAGGAATCCTTGTGGGAAACCCACTGAATAGAAAGCAAAACTGAGGAAAGAGGCAGGGTAGAAACATGGTACCTGCTCCCTTTGCCAGGTAAGTCACAGAGAGAAGCTAGCAAGAAAGGTGTCACAAAGAATACTGCCTATCTTTGTTTGAAAGCGTTGATTAATGGAATATAATAGAAGTCAGAAAGCTGTGGTTGGTATTGCTTGGTTTTAAACTCCAAACCATGTAAAAGGAAGGGGTGTATATGAGACAGGTCTTAGTAATAAAGTCCCCTAAGCGATCTTTATAAAGCCAATAACAGGAACCATTACTTACTGGGTGTGTAATAATTGGTACACATTCTTCTCAATGCCTTCTACGTGTGAAACTCATTTCATGCTATACCCCGTGGAGGTCTGGGCTAATAGTATCCCATTTTGAAGATGAGGAAACTGAGGCATAGAGAGGTGAAGTACATTGCTCAAGATAAGACAACTGGCAGGTGAAAGCAGGATTCAACATCAGGAATTCTGCCCTCCTCAACATAGTCTATGCTGACTCCCAGTGTGGAAAAATGAGGTTAGATGAAATGTTGAATCCACTATGCATTGAAGAAATTCTGAGTTGCCTCCTGAAGGCTAGGTGCTCTTATTTATATCAGGAATACACAGAAACTCAGAGCCTGGAATCAGAAGACATCCAACGCCATTGCATTTGTTTCTTTAAGTTTCTTTTTTTTTTTTTAAATGTAAATGTTTATTTTTGAGAGAGAGAGAGAGAGAGAGAGAGAGAGAGACTCAGCAGGGGAAGGGCATAGAGACAGGGAGACACAGAATCCGAAGCAGGCTCTAGGCTCTGAACTGTCAGCAAAGAGCCCCATATGGGGCTCAAACTCGTGAACCTCGAGATCCCGACCTGAGCCAAAGTCTGCCACTTAACCGACTCAGCCACCCAGGTGCCCTTCTTTAGGTTTCAGTGCAGCATTTTGGGGTTCTTCACAAGATGCTAAACTTGCTTAGATGAGCGGGGAACATGTCACTGGGGAGGTGGCATTGCAGCTGATTTTTAAAAAATGTTCATTTACTTATTTTAAGAGGGAGCGAGAGTGTGAGCAGGGGAGGGGCAGAGAGAGTGGGAGGGAAAGAGAATCCCAAGCAGGCTCCACGCTGCCAGTGCAGAGCCTCACCCGGGGCTCGAACTCACGAAATGTGAGATCGTGACCTGAGCCGAAACTGAGAGTCAGATGCTTAACCGACTGAGCCACCCAGGCACCCCGCAGCTGATTCTTTAAAGATGTCTAGTAGGAGTGCTTTGGGCAAAGAAAAGGGAGAAGTGAATACCAGGGAGAGGAAAATTCATGTGCAAAAACATGGAACAGAGAAAGGAACAGGGTATTTTACATGAACTGTGGCTGTCCTGGGGGTGGTAACACGGGGACTGTGGTGTTCAGGGGACTGGAAGTGAAAGTGGGAGGGTGGGCCGGGGCCCACGTTGTGCCAACCTTGAGAGCCAACTACAGCACTGGAACTTTCTCTGTCCATTGATCCCGATGTTATTAGCATGATGACTATGATTTATGGTATTAATAGTATTGGGGGTCACCGGGAGGGATGCCACAGTCATAAGGTGACTGGTAACAGTGGGAAAGAGTGGAGATTTGACAAAGAGGAGGAAGGAATCCAGGAGACCAGCTTCAGGCTGTGAGAAAAAGCCTAGGCAGACTATTGAGGACCTGAACTCAGCACAATGGAGCTGAGGATGGAGAAGTTAGGAAGTGAAGGATATTTACAAAGAAGGGTGAAAAGTTCTTGGAGACCAATTTGGTACCAGGGGCTGATAGAGAAAGAGACAGGCTGACTTTTGGATTTCAGGCTTGGGAGACCGAAAGGAAACTGACATGCAGCTAAAGAATACAGGAGTGGGGGTAGTTTTAGGGGAAGAGGAAAGGATTTGGATTGTGCCATGTTGCCTTCCAAGGGCCAAGAAATTTGATATCAGAACAAGGGCGAGAGATCAGGGATGGCGATAAAGAAACAAGATTTACTTTTAATTACTGAAACTATGTAGCTATCTGATGGTTCTACTTGAAATTTTTGTGGACCCTTACTCCCAGCGGGAAAAGTACTTAAAAAAAAAATTAAGGACACATTTGTACTTTACTAGTTGATAGAGAACATATGTACCAGGTAAAACCATCACTCAACTCAGATTTTAGAAATGCAGCTTAATTTTTTTTTTCAAAATTGAACTCAACTGCCATTTTTCCTGATGGTTTAACCCACCCCCTCTCTATCTATTTCACTCATGCTCAGACCCACCTCTACTCTGGCAGCCACCTGTTTATTCTCTGTATTTTAAGACTGTTTTTGATGGTTTAAACTTTTAACCCTGCTCCTCAAAGTAAATTAGTTACTTGCAGTTTGAAATCTGGTCTATTTCAGGTTAATTTTTTGGAAGCAGAACTTGATTTTCCTTTTTTTTTTTTTTTTTTGGTCTTTTGTCCTTTCTTTGCTGTGGTATTTGAGCAGCAGTAAGTTTCTAAGGTATGCTGGTGGTCCTGGGAGAGGAGCTAGTAATGCCTAGGAAACTTACTTACTTATCATCTTGTGTGGGAAAACAAAGTTTGAAATGTCCGTTTGTGTGTGTTTTAATCTGTTTTTCCCTCCTCTAGTTTCAAGGAGGTAAATTTGTGAGAAGCAGGGTTTATATCATGGGTCACAGACTCTAGAGACAGATGGCCTGGGTTCAAATCTCAGTTCTGCCCCTGCCTGGCTGTGTGACCTCAGGTACGTTACTCCGTCTCTTTGTGCCTCACTGTCCTTTTCTGTAAAATGGGATAACAATAGGACCTACCCCATAACATTTTTTTTTGGTAAGAGTTAAGTGAACTAGCATATACAGAGTGCTTAGAACTTTATGTTTCATCGGTTATGCACTTAACACATAAAAAGGCTGTATATGTTTTATACTTTATTAATTCCTTTTCTTGCAGGATGGAATGTAGAAGCTACATTGAAGTAAAATTCTCTGTCTTTTGTGAATGTCTAAAGCTACCGGGAAGTTTTCTTGGTATCCTAGAGTGGGAGGGAAAAAGGACAGAGGCAAATATCTTGGACGTGGAAAAGCAGAGAGTAGATAGCCCCATGGTAGGTTGGTGGTGGTTGGGGGGGGGCGGTTCCTGGTGGTGCCCTGGAGGGGAGGCTTGTCTTGGAGGGTATGGCAGTGTAGAGGTTCTAGGGGGCCTAGACTTGAGGAGCAGTGGCACTGGACCTGAAGGGACTGGACCATTCAGGCCGGCATGAGGACATCCTAGCAGGTACCGGGTAGACCCATTACCTATGGAGGGCCCTCTCCAATGTTGGGCCCATCCTGGGGCGACGTCTTTCAGGAGAATGGAAGCTGGTTTGTTTTGTTTTCCCCCTCCTGGTAGGTCAGAGATCTGGAATGAGGTCCAAATGGATTTAAAGAAAACGGAAACGAAGGCCAGTTGCACTTGTGAGTTAGTAGGCTGTTTGAACGGCATGGCTGGCATCAGGGAGAGGCATGGAATGGCCGAGCGAGCACATGTTGCCTGTGTGGCTCCTTATGTTTTTAATGAAAACAGTAAAAAAGCTCTTTCCTCTTCCTTCTTTCACCTCCCCTCGGAGAAATAGAAGCGGAGTCCTTGGTCTCTGAGCTTAAGCAGGCCCTCCCCAGAGTGGCGTCAGGCAGGAGGATTCAGCCCCATTCCCCTCCACTTCCCCCAGACGCTCCCGGAGACTGACTGCCCTTCTGTGTTTCACTTCCTGTCCTAGTCTTAAATGCTCCCCTGTGCAGCTGTTACAGAGCTGCTGGCCCTCCGGTCACCTCCCGCCCCCCCGCCCCCCATCACTTCCCTGTTGAAGGGGGCTTGGGGAGAGTCAGAAGGTGCTACATCAATGTACGACATTTCCTCCCCTGTCCCCTCAGCTGCGGGGCTCAGCTGTGTGTCCTCTGGCACCTACAAAATCAAGCACCTGTCATCCAGATGTTTGCGCCTCCAGGCCGGCGAAGCAAGTCCTTTAGAACGGAGACAGGTATTTAGCTGAGGGCAAGATTTAATGGAATTCTTGGCCTGAAAAGCCTTGGGGGTGTGTGTGGGGGTCATCTTTTCTATTTCTCTGCCTTCAGGAAGGATGAAGTGAAACAATCAAGTTCTTTATGCTTTAAAGACATTTAGTGGAAGAGTCCACAACTTCCCCTGGGCTCATTGTCAGGGGTTTTCCTTTATGATCAGCCATATTTCTTTCTAATTTTAAGGGGGGTAGGCTAATACCATCCACGCAGAGCTGAAACATAATAATCATTCTTCCTTTCCCCCAAGGTAATTACTAGGAAAGCGGGGGGGAGATTGTGGTGGTGTAGAATGAGCATTGTCTTTGGGGTCCCACAAACTCATTGTCCAAATCCGAGCTTAGCCATGCCTTTACCCCCGATTTCCATTCTGTCCTTTGTAACATTTGGATAGTAGCACTTGTCCAGTTGAGTTTTGAGGATTAAATGGATAATGTAGTGTTGTTGCTGGCTCAGAATAAGCCCCCAGCAAACTACAGCTATAGGTGTTGTTATTGTTATGGATAGTCTGTTTGTTCGTTTAGGCTACACACACACACACACACACACACACACGTGAATTACCAGCATGAATTATCATCCATCCATTTATGCCAAGGGCTTGCTAGTCTAAGTGTTGTGTAAAACAAGGTAACCAACTAATACCTTTTCTTTAGTGCAAAATTTCTTAAGGTATGCTGTGGTCCACATGCATCAGAGCTGTTAAAGCTGCAGAATCCATGCCCTAGCATACTTAGTGATTCAGAATCTGTTAGTCAGGCCAGGGAACCAGCATTTTGTTAAGCACCCCAAATAATTCTTATCATCTTAAGATCTGAGAGCTGCTTCTTAGGGTACGTTACTAAGGCCAGATATCTCATAGGTCAAAGAAAGAAGGCATATCTCTTGGTGTTTCCTGGTGCACAGACCAGGAGCTTTGCCACACGTCCCTTTGTTCTTCCCGAGAGCCAGGAGTCGGCTGGTGCTACCTTCCGGTAATCACAGGGGCACATGATGTTAACATTGACCTCAGGGGTCAGGTCATCCAATCTCTGGCCAGATGTAAGAATCCATTTTATAGAAGCCTAGAGAGTGGACTGCGGGTTCTCCAGGGCAGGTAGGGAAAGTGGGACCAAAAAGCAGGCACCCAGGAACAGAGAAACACTAAGAAAGATTTGGTCAAGGACTAGAACAGCTGGCAGTATTTATGGGATACTGGTTGTATGCAGAGCCCAGCCCTGGCTGTGGCGGGAAGACACAGAGGAAGGAATAGATTGGGCTTGTGATGTCTCCACCACGCTCCACATCCGGACAGGAACTGAGAAATCTAGTCAATCATTCCAGTGTTTTTAAGTGACCAGATGTTGCATGCCAGATTGTTGAGGAGTTCAGGGTCCCTTTGGAGGACAGGATAAGGAGCAAGGAAAACAAATGGAAATAGACGGGAAAGAAAGGAAAAAAACTCCAACAAGATATAGGCTAATGTTAGTTATTAAATTAATGAATTCATTTATGAGGTCCTGCTGAGCGAAAAGCCTTGGATTTCTCTTACAGAGAGTAAGCAAACATAAATACTCCCCTCAAGGGGTGCATAACGTGTGGGAAGAATAAAGACGCTCAAACAAGACCCAGATTGGGTGTCACCACTCAGTAGCTCTGGGGACGCGGAAAGTGCCTTCATCTGACCGAGCCTTGGGTTTTCTCAACTAGAGATGATGCTAATAATACCTACCTTTCTGGTTGTGGTGAGGACTAAAGTCAATAATGGGTGAGAAGTATCTGTTACAGTCTCTGCACATAGAAGTACTCGGTAATTGTTACGGTTCCCTTCTGGAAGAGGAAACATTACCACTACCTAATCACTCAGATGCAGTGGCATCACTAGTATCCAGTTAAGGCTGGTTTTGGTGTTGCAAGGGCAGGGTGGCCTTGACTCTCGGAGACTGGAGCCCAGATGCATGATCATCATGCTTTATTTAACCGCTAAAAACTCACAGAGCCCAGAAGTGACTACATGGTTTATTAGAGCCTTGATGTTCCCCTTAGAGCTTATCTAGAGTCCTTATCAAATAATCTCGAGTCCAGCTATATGGAGTCAGAGACAGCAAAACTACCCATTCCTCTGAAGGACAAATCTAGGTCAGGCAGCTGTTTTGGCTATATCGTCGTCTTCTTCTTTTTTAAAATTTTTAGTTAGAAACATGTGAGAAAAAAAATAGAACTCACATGTTATCTCTTCTACTTGAAAGCATTACAGAGGAAGATTCTGGTTTGGGGTAAGGCGAACTAAGCACACTCTAGCCTATCTCTCCTGTTGAATCCAAAGCCTAGACAAAATGCATGGGGCAGCTAGTTGAGGACTCGGAGAAGTAAACGGTATTGTGTGGAGTGGAGGAAAAGGTTAGAATTTGTATTACTACTGAACTGAGGCGGGGGTATTATTTCCCCCCACTCTGATATTTCCCTGACTTCAATCAGCCCCAAATCTGAAAGCGGGTAGTAGGATGCAGACAGAAATGTCTAGAAGTCTTTTAGTTCTGGCTTAGGTGGGAAAGAAAACTCCTAATATTCAGAAAGAGTGCAGAAATGCCTCATTTTTCTTTTCCTTTAGTCCTTTCTTCATTTTCTTATATCCCAGGCCAAGCAATCCCACGGGAGCAGCAGCAGTAGCAGGAGCAGAAATGGAATCCTTCAGGAACCTGAAATTCTAGGGAAACCCCTTAACAAGGTTTATGGACTCCTGGGCTAACTCCCTGGGCTGCTCATGTTGTAGACTTTACCCTAAAGAGCACATATAGATTTTGAGAATTGAACTATGGGATATACCACTACCCAAATCCCAGACTGGCCACTGTGGCACAGATCCAAATAGTACTACAAAGGCTTTGAAAACTGAACTGATTTTGGAACCACAGCCTTTTTAAGGCTAATTCGAATTTGTGGCCTAAGCGCATTCTTTGTAGGATTTAAAAACAACCCAGGATCTCTGGAAAAATGATACTCACTATGTCTAGAATACAATCCAAAATTACTTGGCACATAAAGAACCAGAAATATCTAAACCCATACAGAGAAAGAAAATCCACAGAATCAGTGTCTCACTAACTCTGACAAAAACTTTCAAGTGGTTACTATAAAAATGCTGTAACAAGTAAGGGAGTGCATTCTCTAAATGAACAAGAGATAGAAGATGTAAAATAAATCCTGGAATTTGAGGAAAAGAAATAAAATTTGTGAACCCAGAAATAAAAACAAAACCTCACTGGATGGGTTTAATAGCAGAATGGAGATGGCCAAGGCGAGTCAGAACAGGAAGACAGGTCAACAGAAATGATCTAATGAGGACACAGAGAGAAAAAATTAAAAAGAAGAAAAACAACAGACTTCAAGGACCCGTGGGACAATAACAAAAGGTATTCACATAGTCACGGCACCAGAAGGAAAGGAAAAAAAAAAGTATAAGGCTAAGAAAAAGTTGGCTTAAAACTTTTCAAATTTGATGCAAGTCATAAACCTACAGGTTCAACAAACTCAGTGAACCTCAAACCTCACATAAACCCAAAGCAATCCACCCGGATACATCATAATTAAACTGCTGAAAACAAAAGGTGGAGAAATCTTGAAAGCAGTCAGCAAGAAATGATACATTCCTTGTAGGAAAACCTGATTCTAGTAACAGTGGATTTCTCTGGTTTCTCGTCAGAAACCAGGGAGCCAGAAGAAATTGGAAAAACATGTTTCAAGTGTGGGAAGGGAAGGGAAGTCTTCCTCTAGAATTCTATATCCGTGAAAACATTTTCAGGGATGAGGGCAAAATAAAAAATTCTCCAATGAAGGAAATGGAAGAGTCTGTTAGCAGCAGACTTGCTCGAAGAGAATTTCTAGAAGAAGTCTGCAGAAAGGAAGTTCTACCAGGAGGAAACTGAGAACATCCAGAGTCAAAGGAAGGGTAACAGAGATAATAAATGTCTCAGTAAATTTAACAGACTACTCATATCCCATCGAGTTGTTTAAAGTCTGTTTAATAGTTAAAAATAACAACAACAAAAATACAATGTTGTCCGACAGAATTTTCAGTGTATGTAGATTGAACCTATGACAGTTATGACAGAAAGGGGGCAGAAAAGGGCCAACTGGTAGTTTCCACATTCCACCTGGAGTGTAAAATATTGAATCAAACTAGATTGGGAAAGTTAATTTTGTATATTGTAATTTCAAGGGCAACCACTACAAAACCTGTATACAAGAGAGATAGGAAAAAGATGCAGTAGATATACTAAAAAACGTTCCAATAAACCCACAAAAAGCAGAAAAAGAGAAATAGAGAAACGAAACCCAGAGCATACAAATAGAACAAAGAACAAAACGGTAAATCTAAATCCAAGCATATCAATAATTATGTTATAAAAAACTCTTGTCAAATGACAGGTATAGGCTAAAGTAAAAGGATGGACAATGATCTGTCAGGCAGACACTACCCAAAGGAGAGCTGGAATCATCTCAAAAGGAAGACCTACCAATTCTAAATGTTTTTCCTCTAGCAACAGAACACTAAAATACATAAAGGGAAAAAAAGGCAGCTAGAACAGAAAAGAGAAATAGAAAATTTCGCAATTATAGTTGGAGATGTTAGAAGTCCTCTCTCAGCAATTGTTAGAATGGTTAGAAAAATTGGCAAACATGTGCTAGAAGAACTGACATGAAAACTATGTCCATACAAAACCCTGCAAGTGGATCTAATAGGTGCTTTATCCATAATTGTATTTTGTATTTAAGAATTAAAAGTTTCATGAAACATTTTTTTTTTCTAATTTGCTTCTGGAGAGTAAAATAAAAAACCATAGGTGATAAACAAAAAAAACAAAAACAAAACAAACAAACAAAACAAAATAAAACAAGACCACACGGAACATTCATCAAGGGAAGCTATAGCCCGGGTTATAAAACAAACCTTAACAGATTTAGAAGAATTGAAATCATGCAAAGCATGTTCTCTGATTCTGATGGAGTTACCTAGATAACAGAAAAAAAACTTCAGAACATAGGAGGAAAAGGAAAACATTTGTGACTTTGGGTTAAGTGAGGATTTCTTAGCTACGATACCAAAGCGTGGCCCACAAAAGAGGAAACTGGCTAGAATTCATCAAAATTTAGAACCTCTGCTCTTTCAAAGGTGTTGTTAAGAGAATGAAAAGTTAAGCCATGGACTGGTAGAAAATATTTGCAGCTTACTTCCCTGATAAAGGACTCGTAGACAGAATATATGAAGAACTCTCCAAACTGAATAAAATAAAAAAATAAGCAAATGATTTGAATAGACACATCACCAGAGGAGATGCACAGATGGGAAATAAGCACAGGAAAAGAGGCTCAACATGATTGGTCGTTAGAAAAATGCGAACTGAGGCTACAGTGAGGTAACTCTTGTCTTCTGTGAGTGAGGCTAGAATTAGCAAAGGCCACGAATAGTCGGGTCCAGCACGGCTCCGGGTAGGGAGCGGTGAGGAGTGTACAAGGGGACCCCGTGTGGGTGTGATCAGAACACGCGGGCCCGAGTCCACGTCTCATGGCCTCTGAGTTCTTCCGTGGTGTTTGCCAGAGGTGGGCCAGCTCCTGATGCACGAAATCTTACGTTTCTCTCGGGCCAGCAGAGCTCCATTTTGAGATGCCCACTTTTCCCCCTTAGATGTGCCTTAGACCCTTGAGAAGGAGAGGATGCAAGGCTCCATCAGAAGATAAAGGGCTTGTGGGGTGTTGGCCAGATAACATAAGGGAAGTTGGATGTTTTCATAAAGAGGAAGCCCAGCACGAAAAGTTACGGGGCTTTGCATTTTCTTCTTTCTTCTACAAAGACAAAACCTTTGGCCAACCCACGTGGCCCCTGTGCCTAAGCCCTTACTCCTTCCTTCTCCTTTCTTTTCCCTTTCAGCCCAGTCCCACCCAACCCTGATCCGCCTCTTAAAGCTATCTATTCTGAGTTTGGCTCAGGTACCGGTATAGGAGTGGACCTTACTCTTGGTCCTGGAGGCTTGTGTCTAGATCCCAGATCCTGGGGGTAGTTCGAATTTGGGGGTTGTTTGCCTTTTCTGCCTTGATTTCTCTTCATGCCACAGCCAGTATCACTGAGCACAATTGTAAGCACCTTTGACTCTTGAACAATTATTCCCTGAGCTGGCGTGCGTATAGGGCTTCATGGGGAAAAGCTGCGTGCAGAGTTCACGGCCTGAAGTTATGAAGGAAAGTCAGGGCAGTGTGCACACAATGCATTTATTCATTCAGAGAAATGTTTATGTAATACCTACCGTATCCCTGGCACTGTTTAAGGTTAACAATGAACTCTAAATGAGCTTCTGTTCCAGTTGGGGAAGAGAGGAAAAATGAAAGAAGACAAATCGATCACTATATGGTGTGTCAAGTGGCAAAAAACATTATGAAGAAAACCAGAAGACAATAAGGGAGACAGAGAGTGACGGGTGCAAGGGGATGAGGGGAGGTGGCCATTTTACCCAGGGTGGTCAGGAAGTGTATCCCAGATTAGGTGACATCTGAGCAGAGACCTGGAGGTGAGGACGTGGGCAAAACAGAAATCTGGGAATCGAGTGTTACGGGGAAATGGAAAAGTAGGTGAAGAGACCCCGAGGCAGGGTTCTGCCTGGAGTATTTGTGTCACAGCAAGGAACTGAGTGTGACCTGAGTAGGTGGGATCTAGGCGGGAAACAGAACTCACCTTAGCTGGCTCCGTTGGAGACTCTAATGAAGGTGCTGCTTCAGAAAGCGAGGACCCAGTGTTAAAGGATCGAATGGGAATGCTGAGGTCCCCAGAGAGGACTGTTATCGGGAAGCTGCTACTGTCTGTGGGGTTGAGGGGACAAGGTGTGGGATGTGATGTCACTGGAGTCCTGTGAGAGATGGCTCAGGAATGAGGGCTCCTTGGTGGGAACTGTGGAAGGGGAGGGGTGCAGTCAGAACCCCAGAAGCAGGCTGAGGCAGGGAGGTAGTGGGGAAGAATGTCCCAGATGTTCCTTCCTCCCGCCCTCTGATCTCCTACCAGCGCCTTCCACTGGCTGAATCCAAACACAAGTCAGCTGGAAATGGCATCTTCAAGGCCCAGCACCCTAGGGGATAGTGCGGGGCAGGAGGACAGATGGGTCTGGGGGTGGAACAGAGACTGTCTAGCACTGAGAACAAGAGGGAGAATGGCCATTTGGTATTAAGAAAAGGGACAAGTCAGTGTTAGCTCAGAGGCATTGAGGTAAAGTGCCAATCCAGATCATGCAGCTGAAAGCAAATGTCTTTGGTGTTTTGGTGAACAATCTGGGCAGGCGGGCTCTGCAGGGCAGGCTGAGTTTCCTGTCCCCACCGGTCATGTGCACCGGGTTGTAGCATTAAGTTTAATTACACCATTTTCAATCTTCCCTCTTATTTTCCCACCAAAAAATTGAACATAGTTCTCCTTCTGTCTTGTTTGCTTTCAAAAGTCTTTGAGAGGAATATCATCCCATTCAGTTCAAGAGCTAGCATGGGATTTGCTCTCAAATTTAGGGTAAGTTTGATCATGAGGACAGGAGCTTTTAAAAAGAGTGAGATTTTAGAATAAACAGGCAGTTCTCCAAGCCAGGAGCGTGGCAGGGATGCCATGCAGACGTCCCCATCCACCCAACGAGCTAGTAGCTCTGATTCCCAACCACGATCTCGCCTGACACTGTCCCCAGATACAGCGTCTCCTCAAAAGGGGGTGTTGCAGATTAAGAAGAGACTTCTTGGAAGCTGGCTCTCGGGCTGTCTGGGGAGTCACTCTGGCAAGTCTTCAGGGATCCTCTGCTTCCAGGGCTCACCCTGGGAGTGCCAGCATGCCCTGCAGATCTCACGCAGCACCTCTTCCCTCCTGGCCCGGTGCCCAGTGAGCTGGAGTGGTCTTAGAGGGAAGGGAATCCTGGTGGCCCATCAGGTTGTGCTGTTTGGTTGTAGCGTAAGGACTGAGGTGACATCAGGAACGCAGGAAGGGCAGGAAAGGCAAAGGTGGAATGGAACACTCTCCAAGACGTTCCTTCCCTCAAGAAAGAAAGCAAATGGATAACCTTTGGATAAGGGAAAGTGGGTCATGGAATCATGGGTAACAACTACTTGAGCATTGGTGGGTTATGTGTAGGAAGGTTGGGGCTTAATGCAATAATACTCATGGAGACAACCATCCCTCTCTTACCTACTGAACACTTAGAAAAATGAAAAAGAATTCACTTAACCCTTTCAGTGTTAGTTCCATTTGGAACGGTTAGTTCTGTTTCTTTGTAATAGTCCTATGGGAATGGTTTGGGATATTCCAGAATGGATTTTCTGCTGGGGTTTGGTGAGTTGGACTAGTGTGTGTTAAGAGTGATTTATTCTGGTAATTTCCTACAAGAGAGAATGGATATTCATGGAGGCAACTTGCCAAAGGATTTTTCCAGAAGAAATCCCAGATTCAGCCACGGGTTTCTTAAGTGATTTAGGCGTAAAGGGTTGAAGGCTCTCAAAATGAATTTTACAGTCATCAAATGAAGAAATGGGTTCTGAATCCGTTTCTTCAACAAGAAATTTCTCTTCCGCTTTATCCAGCATAAGCTTTGCAGTCTTCAGTGGAAATCTCTATAAAGTTCAGATTGCTCATCTGTAAAGTAGGGCCAATATTATTACCACAGTGGGTGGTTGTTAGGAATAAATGAGAAAATGGCAACAGAGGGTCCTTAGTTAATGCTTATAAAATAAGGATATGCGGTAATCAGGTCCTGTGTCAGGATCTCTCCAAGGAGGACATGGGAAAATATAAGGAAGGAAAGAAGAAAGCTTCTTGGAACAAACATGCACTCAATTCTAGTATTTTTTTAAGTTTATTTTTATTGTGGGAAGAGATACATATCATGAAATTTACCATTTTAACTATTTTTCAGTGTACATGTTTGCGCAGTAAGTACATTCTCAGTGTGCAGTCATCACCACCGTCCATCTCCGGAGCTTTTTATATGATCGCAAACTGAAACTTCAAACCCATCAAACATAACTAGCCATCTCTCCCTTTCCCCGGTCCCTGGCCCCCATTGCCCGACCTTGTCTATGTAAGGTGCCTTCTAGAAGAGGAATCATACAGCATTCGTCCTTTTGTGTCTGGCTGACTTCTGTTAGCATAATGTCAAAATAGCGACTTAGAGGTCAAGGCTAAAGTGAAAGAAAATCAAAATGACCAGAAAGACTGATGCAAGACTGAAGATCTATTGGAGAAGATGAGGCACTAAATTCATTGACGCTAGGGAGGGAGAGGGACAAACAAATTAGCTGAGGCTTTTACAGCTGCAAAACCACTCCGGCCAGGAAAGAAAATCTTTATTACAGATCTTTATTTGCTTTGTACATTCGTCTTAAGGACTATTTCTTTCATGATCAGCTGTGGAGACGTTGCTGGGATTTGCCCAAATGTGACCTGGTAACAAGGGATGTGTACCAATATGTGGACAAAATTCCACAAGAAAGGCACCACTCTGAAACTTCCACCTACTTTTCCGTGGAATAAGGAAACTGCTGCCTAGAACACTCCAGAAATCTCTACAATTTCTCTTCTGGCTTTGGTACTCCGGGATGCTGTGACCTAAACGTAACTTCCTAAATATATCTAGACCCCTCTGCTATGATGTTAGGCCAGTCCTCTATTATTTTTTCCCGAGATCGTATGTTCTCCGCACTTCAGGCCGAATTGTTAAAACACAAATCTGGACATGTCAGAACATTTCAGTGCCCAAACCCCTCCCTCGCCTTCACCCCTGCTGCTGATGTCAGGGTTAGACCTTAATACTGACATGGCCTTCCCTGCTCTGCATGATCTGGGCCCTGCTTCTCCCTTCACTTTGTCCTAGGCCACTCCACCCTCTGCACTTCAGCCACTCTCAGGGGCTTTTAGTTCCTGATAAGGGCCTGCTGGCCCATTGTAATTCATCATTTAAATGCCCGTCTGTCTTCCCTCCCCATGGGGACAGGGTGTCTGGTGTCCAGTGCTATAGCTTACATGGCACAACTGCTATTTATTTAATGAATGGATGAGTTGTATTAATCAGGACCCTTCATTCGTTTATTTTTTATTAAATCATCCATACCCCTCTCCCATGAATGGTGTTTTTTTTCTTAAAGGTTTTTTTTTTAAGTTTATTTATTCATTTATTTTCGAGAGAGAGAGAGAGAGAGGGGAAGGACAGAGAGAGAGAAAGAGAGACAGAGAGTGTGAGAGAGAATCCCAAGCAGGCTCCATACCAATAGTGCTGAGCCCGATGCAGGGCTCGAACTCCCAATGAGATCATGACCTGAGCTGAAACCAAGAGTCAGACGGCTCAACTGACTGAGCCACCCAGGCAGCCCATGAATGGTGGTTTTATCTGAAAGTAACATAAACCCAACTCTACTACCTTAAGTTTTTAAAAAGTAGGGAGCGTACGGGGCAGTGTAACAGAAAGCCCATTGGTGGGAGGGATTTCAGTCCCATCTAGATGCAGGGATTCAAGTAAGGTGTCATCTCCCCGACTTCATTTCTGCTCACACCTCCACATCACCTCTTTTCTAGAATCAGCCTGTATCCTATCCTCTACGAGATAGGTTTCTCTTCCTTCAGTTCTTCCAGAATTCACACCTCTCCTGTTCCATTTCTCCAAAGGTAAATCCTTTCTCCTCTAGCTTCAAATGACAGAACCCTGGGTGGTGAGGTGGTCGGAGGGAACTCTCTCTGACTTGGTTTGAGCCACATGTTTACCCCCCAAACTGTAACTTTGATTAGGGGAGCTGAGGCTCACTGAAGCCCTGCCTCCAGTGGTGGGGAAAATCCAGTTTTAGAAAATAGGGGCTACGCTTTGAGCCAAGTATTTTTGTTTTTGTCCTTCCTGGAAGTGGGTTGGGTGAAGGTTGACATCAGGAGACTGGATTTGTTAGTTAAGCCTGGAAATCAAAGGGCATTCTTTGATTGGGGGTCCAACTGAAACGGACCTTTAGCTACTATATGAGATAGTATTTTCTTCAACAACATATATATGAAGTGGAAATGCATATTGCCTTTTTAATAATAGGTCTGTTTTTCAGTATTCTATCATGAATGCCTTTAAGTTATCGATACAGTACGGAAGTAATGTTACTTTATTAAATGTAACTGCCATAATGATTTAGGTAAGCATTATCATCATGAAAATATTTTACAACAATTCCTGTGTCATGTTATGTGATTCTGATTTTTAGTGGGAAAAGATGGCCACCGAATATGCTATATAAGGACACACGACACATGACCCACAGTATTCATGAACGATGTTGTTCCATAGTCGGATCATATTTTCTCTGCCAATCTCCTCCCCTTGCCTAAGGGAGACTGGGTTAGGGGAATAACATTCCACTGGATGGAATCTACTAGATTTCATTCTCCAATGAGACAAGCAACTATACTGGCTTTGTCTAGTTTTTTTATCCCCATCACCTGATAATGATAGTAGCTAATTTTTACTGAGTACAGAGTGTTGTGAAACACTTTGTGCGTTATTTCATTTAATCTCTTCAACTCTATAAGGTATGTTCAGTTGTTTCTTTTGTCTTACCTTAGGGGTCTGTGGCTTAGATGGGTTGTTAGCCCCCTGAGTTCATGTACCTTGTAGGTGATGGGGCCAGATTTGAACTCAGGAAGTCCGAGTGGAGAGCCCAAGCTCGGGCCATTGTGCTAGCCTGACATAGCACTGACTGGCAGATGTGCAGAGGTTCAGTATGTGTTGAATAAATAAGTTGCGGAATGGGATGAAACTAAGTGGCTCATCCGGGGACTCAGATCTTCAAACATGCTGTCAAGGGCCCTGGACCTTCATCTGCTAAACTAACCAGGACAGAGTCTCAGACTCTGAAAGATGACCCCAAGTACCTATATTTGGTCGTGACAAGTGTGAGAAGCAGGGACTCTTCCGAACATCTTGACTGCTCACGGGCATGTAGGGAAGCCCTTGTGTTGATCTAGAGCCTGGGGTCAGGGATTACTGTTGCCACCACACACCCTATAGAGACAGCACCTCATACATTCTAACACAGACCCAGGGACAGAGAAGATGAAGGAACTGTTTGACTCCCTGGAGAGGTTGGAGCATGGGGGCTCACAGACGAAGTAAACTTGGCACTCGCCCTTTATAATGGGCGTGATTACTACTCTCTTGACCTACCAGAGCACCTGCTATGCATCGGTCCTGTTTATTCATCTTTCTTGGCTGACTATGGTGCTGTTCCCGGGTATCTTGCTTTTTCCTATTGGAGTGTGCTTTTGGAGACCAGGCATGATCTCCAGCTCATATGAGATGCCTAAGAAATCGAAACAATTACTTCTTTTTAGATAAACCTTTTATTTTAAGTATATTTTTAGACATAGAAAAGTAGCACAGATAGTGCAGGGTCCTCACATACCCCACCCTTTCCCCTGTTGTTGACATCTTACGTAGTGATGGCACATTTGCCACAACTAATGAATCGATATTAAAACATTATTAACTAAAAGCCACACGTTATGCAGATTTTATTCATTTTTCCTAATGTCATTTTTTTCTCCCAGTCAGGCTCCCATTCAGAATACCACAGGGCGTTTCATCATCACCTCTCCTGAGGCTTTTCTCGGCTGGGGCAGTTTCTCAGACTTTCCTTATTTTTGATGACCTTGACAATGTTGAGGCATACAGGTCAGAGAGTTTGTAGAATGTCCCGCGATTTGAGTTTCACTCCTATTTTTGTCCTGTTTGGACTGAGATTGTGGGTTTTTGAGAGGAAGATTACAGAGCTGAAGTGCCAGTCCCCATATATTGTATCAAGAGCACATGCTATCAACTTGCCTTATCACCGATGACGTTGACCTTGGTCATCTGGCTTGGGTAGTGTTTGCCAGGTTTTTCCACTGCAAAATTATTTTTTAATTTTCCCTCTTTCCATACTGTAATCTTTGTAAACAAGATACTAAGATGACCCTACACGTAAGGGGTAGAGAGTTATACTCCACTCCTTAAGAGGGTAATATCTACATAAATTATTTGGGATTCTTCTGCATGGGAAATTTATCTATGTCCTCCCATTTATTTATTTATTCGAGCGTTTATTTGTGTCAATATGGATTCATATGTATTTACTTTATACTTTGGGTTATTTAATCTAATATTATGTGTTACTTATTTTATTGCTCAAGTTGTCCCAATTTTAGCCATCAGGAGTTCTGTTGGTTCCTGTGTTTTTTTGAAACACTCCCATTACTTTGTTTTTTGAGCACTCCCCGATTTTCGGGCCCTACAAGATGCTCCAGGTTCATCTTACATTTTCCCTGCTCCAGCCCTGGAATCCTCTATTTCTCCAAAGAGCCCTGGTTCCTTTTGCTGTACAATGGTATTAGAAGCCAAGATCTTGGGGCGCCTGGGTGGCGCAGTCGGTTAAGCGTCCGACTTCAGCCAGGTCACGATCTCGCGGTCTGTGAGTTCCAGCCCCGCGTCAGGCTCTGGGCTGATGGCTCGGAGCCTGGAGCCTGTTTCCGATTCTGTGTCTCCCTCTGTCTCTGCCCCTCCCCCGTTCATGCTCTGTCTCTCTCTGTCCCAAAAATAAAAAAAAAAAAAACGTTGAAAAAAAAAAATTAAAAAAAAAAAAAAGAAGCCAAGATCTTGGTGTTGGGGCTGCTTATTGCTACTGGAATGTCGTTGCTTCTAGGTGGTCAGATCAAGAAAATACCTATGTGTATCCTGACATGTATATCTATAATTATTTTCATGTGTAACCATCAGTATCTATGTTAAGCATGAGTTCACACTGATATCTCTGGCTAATCCCGTACCACATGGTTCATCCCCTTCCTTATCTGTAAGCTCCTACTCCAACAGTGAAACATGGCTCCCGGTATCTGACATCCACTTACTCATTTGTTCAATCCCGGGATACACGTACCCCGTTTCAAACCATTAGCTTCCACCATCATGAGGAACGACTTACCAACTAGAGTAGAGCACAATGCTCCTGTTCTCTCATACGGGCCTGAGTGACAACAGATTCGTTTCTATCCAATGCTAGACATCTACTGGTTCTTTCTTAAAAGTATCGTTTCAATGTGAATGTTCTTAATGCCACCGAACTGTGCACTTAAAAACGGCTAAAAAGCCAAGTTTTAGGTTCTGTATATGTTACCACCACAAAATAATATGTTTTCCCTACCTCCAGATAGCCCAGTGAGTTCTTTTCTAAACCCGGCCTATTACCAGAATCCGGGTCTTCGTAGTGCAAACCAAAACATTTGTGTTTGTAACAAGTTTCCCAAGTGATTGGCAGCCACTGAACCGATGGGCTTTTTCTTTTAAGAAAAGAAAATGTGCAGCTGGGAGATGTGGGGGCTGGGGTCTCTGGCTGCATTTCCAGCATCATGGCAGCCTCAGAGGTCCTCTGGGACCTGCCAGCAGACCTTGTTGTCCCTCTGCATGATGAGGAGAGGTGTGGCCTTCTCCACGGGCTGGCCCGAGGCCCTCCACCAAGCCCGGCCCGCCTGCAGGCCTGGCTCAGCGGCCCCAGCTATGAGCTGCCTGGGCATCTCCCACAAAGGCTGTGCTGAGTTGCAAAAATTCGGAGCTCTGCCTCCCCGCTCTTCGGCATGATCTCAGCGTGTCAGAGTCGCCACATGAAAGAAAGCTGCTTGTTTCTCAGAGCAGGTTGCCAGTTGGATAATGAAGTTTTGCCTCCCAGCCCGTAATAAAACCTCCATTAAAGCCCTTGATTACATTTCCCAGTCTGCGGAGCAGGCTCGCCTGGGACCCAGGACGGCCGAAGTCGGTTCCAACGTGGGTCCCCTGCCCCTTGCCTGCGGCTGTCTTCTCTGACACCTCTGAGGCCAGTAGCCTGGCAGCGAGCAGGGCTTTGATTCTAGAGCTTGACCTGGCCTGTGTAATTAGATGCTCTGGCTAGACCCTTCTCATGTCTGAGTCACCCGGGGGAGGGTGCCGTCAGTAGGTTCTGTGCGCCAGTCCGTTCCCTTGCGCTGAGAGTGTCTGCCTGCAAGGAAAAGCGTGTCGGGACCCAGGCCGCTGTGTGGTTGGTGACTCTAGGTCCTCTCCAAACCCCTCGCACCTGCGCAGGCCAAATATGAAGTAAGAGGACTTCATTTTGACCGTGCGCAGCGCACTGATGCATCCTCCTTGCTTTCTACGTCGCTTCGTGTGTTTAGGTGTCGAATACGTGAATAAAAGACTGTAATCTAAACAGTCGATGCTTCCCTGATGAGAGAGAGCGTGAGAGCAGGCGGGGACGAACCCTCGTGTTCTCACCAGTCAGAGGTCAGGACATCCACCGTGGCACACTTGAGAGAGAACCTGGGATCAGAAGACAGGTCAGCCACTCATTGATTGGCGCAAGCATCTTGGGAAAGTCATGCGTCCTTTTTGATTTTCTCTTTCTTTGGGGAAAAAAAAAATGGAGTTGAAAAGATTGGTGCATAAGTGAAATAAGAAAATGACCACAAAAGTGTTTTGTAGACTGTGACCTGAAAGGTCGGTGTGTTATTGGTTAGACCGGATCGGGCGGTAGAAAGTCTCACCGTACTTTGTCTAATGTGCTCTGTGCCGGCCTGATCTTTCCTTGTCCTATGCAATTGCTCGGGATAGTCTTCCTTATCCATTGCTTGTGGCACAACCCCCCCCCCCACTCCTCCCCTTCTACCGTCTTGAGAACTACCTATTGTTTTAAAGCTGTATCTCAAATCCGTCTACTTTTTGATTCCACTCTATTTACCACCTCTCCCCAGGATTCACCACGCCACTCTGGTGAAGCTGTCTTCTTACCCCCTCCGTTTAGATGCTCCTGTACTGTCCCCCCCCCATGTCTCCCCCACTTAGAATGACTTTCCCCCTCAACTTTCCCCTGGAACAACTTGCTGCAGAGTTCGTGTCCCGTCTTGACCATGACTGTGGCCATTTAGCCATCACGGGATGCAGCCCTCATCCCACACTATTCTTTTCTGTTGTTCACACATAGCGCTGCCTCTCCAACAGAGCCGCGTGGTCCCATTGCCCGGCGTAGTGCGAGACCGATAGCACTCGCTCACTAAATAATGTGCTGGTCGGATGGCAGCGCCACGACTGTAGGGCTCTGCGCCCTTTGGCACAGGTTCTTTATCCAGTGCCACCTGTGTTTCTCAGTCCTGATTGGTAATTTCACATCATGCTGTAGATCAGGGAAATTCTTCAGGTAGGTAACGAAACCCCTCGCCTCCTGAGGCTCCTCAGCTCATCGCTGGCATACTTGAGGGGAGTTGTTTCCACCCCCTCCTCTTTTTGCTTCTAGGCTTTTTACCTGCTGTGAGTTCAGGCACCAGGGAGCTGACCCTGCAGGCAGTCCTAGGATTCAGCGTGGGGAGGGAGAAGTCAGGACGCAGTAGCGTGGGCAACCTGGAAGACAGCAGAAACATGGTGACACCGATCCGTGTGCCGTTCACATGGATCATCACTATAATTTTACATGGATACGTTGTGTGAAATCCTAGGAATAGTGAAAACAGTTTAGTTTTCAACGAAAACAGAACGGTTTGAAATCCTAGGAACGAATGGCACCGACTGTAGGATGCCTCTGAACTGAGGCCAATGCTCGGTCTCTGAGATATGATTTCTGGAACCTCTCTCTACTCTGCACAGGAGAGTAAGCGAAGCCCCAGAATCAGACTGGCTATTTCCAATCCTATCGCTACCCTTCAACAGCTGTGAGATTTGGGGATATTTGTTTGACCTCTTTACTGTCATTCAGTTTCTTCTGATGGATGACGATGGTATTTGTCTCAAGGTTTAACTAAATTTAACTACATTAGTGCACCCAGTCAATGTTCAGTAAGTCAAAGCTATTATTATTATTCGTGATGAATAACTGGGGACTTTTTATAAATAAGCCCGTGTTCTTTACAGTGTTTCCTTGCCTCTGCTTCTGCCTCAGATTCCCTCAATTTTTCTCCTTCCTTCCACGGTTAAATTTTGGAAGAGTGTAACTCAATGCCTTCATTTTATTATCCCCCCAGGCCCCGCCCTTACAACTTGTCTCCCATTTTTATCATTCATGGAGGCTTTCTATTTTTAACGTATTTGATAACACTCCAGTCTCAAATTCATCAGAGGACTTTGAGGCCTCTTTCTCTCAATGGAATTTAGCATTTGAAGCCCTTCTTTTTCTTGATGTCCTCCTCTCTTTTGTCATTACTTGACTTACACAACTCTTAAAACCCCCTCATTCCCCTTCTCCTGATTCTTCTTTGGCTCTTCCTCCTTTGACCACAGTACTTTAGTCAGCCCTTGGCACTTCCCAGCCTGCTGTCCCCAGCCCTCAATCTTCTCGATCATGGCACAAATAGGTCCATGATGCCCAACTCGACGTAGCATCAACTGCATGTTGAACAGGAAACAATTTGTTCATGCAGGTGCTTCTGGCCACCATTCTACTCGGCAAGTTAGTGATGGGAATTGGGCTTCTGGTGTCTCTTATATAGCAGATCCCAGAACACAAGGCTGCTGCTTCTCTTGGTGCCCCAGTGGCCCCTCTACCCCTGGAGCAATCACTGGCCTTTCAGCAAAATTGGATCCCAGTTCCAGATGTTGCAACTCCCTGAGGGATTTGCAGGGGTCATTTCGCCTGTGCTCAATGTTGACCTTGAGTGTGGCCTTCAGAACCTCACCTCCAGAAGATTCCTTTAGGTAATCTCCAACCCAGGTTCCTGACTTATCTCTTGCTAAGTCGTCTATCTGTGAGATTTCAACTTGTCTAAAAATACTTTGGTCTCCACTTTATTATCCCAGTCTTAGACCTGCTGTGTTCTTTATTGGCACGCTCTGGAAAACTTTGAAACGGTATTTGATCTTTCCCATCTCAATGCTTCTTTATTCTTTAGGGTATTGGTGGTTCCTCTTGTAGAGTCTGCTAATAGGTCTCCAAGAAGTCTCCTCCCTCAGTCTTCCACCCTTCCATTCTCTCTCCTCATTCTGGCCAGAAAGCTCTGTATAAAGAGCAGAACCCATCCTACCACACCCTTGCTCAAAAACATTTCTTGTCTCTACATTGAATACAGACTGAAGTCCCAAACCATCAACTTATTCCTTAAACGGAAATGCCATTTTCCTATTGCCAAAACATTGCCCACCTTGTTCATGCAGCTTGGAATATACTTCTCCTTCTCTGAATATCAAAATCCTTTTTAGCATTAGGACCTAGTTGAGATGGCCCTTCCTTAGTAAAGCCTTCTTGGATCTGGTAGGTGCAGAATTCATGACTATCAGTTGGGTTTCAGTTGCATTTTGTTTGTACTTTTGTGATGAGACGTAGCACAGTCTGGCTAGTGGTCACTGTGTAAGAGTCTGCCTTCCCCACTAGGTGGAGGGTAGGGCCTTGTGTCTCGGTGCCTCAGTGGTCTTCTAGCTCCTGTCTTCTTTTCACGTCTCAGGGCCCTGCCCAATGGGTTGCACTCAGAGATTTTCCACAAATACTTGCTGTTGAGGCGAATTTATTTTGGGCTCTGAACCCGAGCCACTAAGGATTTGGTTAAATACTGGCTGATGGCCAGCACAGAGATGCTGTGTAAGATGTCCAATGTCACAAAGCAAACCAGCAGGGAGAATGGGCTTGCCCTACAGTTCTCTCCAGCCTTACCACAAATGTTATGTATGTTTCCAGATCACATGTATTCTCTCCTCTCACAGTCATTTTCTGTGCTCTGCCTGACCGCCCCCCCCCCCCCACAGTGCTTTGGGGAATACATCGGAGGTAAGGAGAACAAAGCTTAACTTTGTAAGAATCTGTTTGACTCAAATGATTATTTTCTCAGATCTTTGTTCAACTTCTTATGGCTCTGCTAATTCTCACCATTTCCTTTCTGGTTTTCACTTTGGGTTCCTTTTCCTCTACCCACTACTGAACCATTGTGTTCCTGGGGCTCACTTTTCTTCCTCCTCTATCCATTTCCATGACCTGAACATCTCCATGCAGAGAACTCCCACATGGGTTCAGATCCTGGTTCAGACATAACTTCTTGCTTCCCAGAGTCACTAAACCCCGATAATTCTCTCATCTATTGTTTCCCGAATCTTCTCTCCATTAAAGCATGCTGGGCCAAAAGATCTTTATTTCCTCTTTATAGGAAAAAAAATACTGAGACTCAGACTCAAAAGGCAGACTCAAAATTTCACAGTGTGGTGGCCAACTGTCAGGACCAGAACTTGAACTCCTTGCTCTACGTGTAGGGTTGAGGGCTTGTAGCCATGACATGAGGCTTTCTCTCTTTCAGGGCCAGGTGTGGGGCTCCACTTCAGACCCAGCACCCACATCTCTCTTCTCTGGTAAGATGAAAGTCTCTCCACACATAGTCCCTTTTCTTTTGTCCTCACAAAAGTTATTTTCTTCTAGACCTTCCTCTTGCCATGTGGAGTCTCTTTACTCATGATAAACTTAGCTTGGATGTACATCTTTTCTCTTGCTTTCTACTACAAGATTCCCCAGATGAGTTTGCAGATAGGAAGAAGCTGAGGGACTTGTACAGTTGTTATTGTCGTTGGGCTGTTGTTGGTGATGGTGGCAGTGATGTTCATGTGTGTGTGTGTGTGTGAGAGAGAGAGAGAGAGAGAGAGAGAGAGAGAGAGTCAATGAAAGGGTTGCTTACCATTATTACCTGGACCTCTGGACCTTGATTACTCCTAGGTTTTGTTAGACTTGTAAGTCAGGGGTGGTCTCAGCTTCTAGGCATCTTGGGACTCATTCAGAAAGCCAACTGGTCCCCTTGTTTTATTTTGCATTCATTCTCTCTCCTTCTGGGAGGAGGTCTGGAGGGTGGAGGCTTGCTCTTTCCATCACGTTTCCTGAGGGGGAATGATCTTATTCTCCCATCTGCTCCCAGCTCCTACTGGGCCAGGTTTTGGAGCCAGACCCTAATGGGGAGGCTGTCTGTCTTTTCCATGCCTCTTCTCCAATGCTCAGAGCCCTCAAGGGATGTGGACCCTTGTCCTGGCACCACCTCAGTGCTCTGGAATGCTTTTCATCCTCAGCTTGGGTGAACCCAAAGCGTCTTCCTGTTTGAAGCTAGTTGAACGTCTCGCTTGTTTCCTTTGCTTTTTTCCCTGCGCCCTCCAGGGCCTGTGAACGGTTGTCAAAACTGATGCTGTATTAGTCCACATTTGCAGTTAATTGGCAGAACCAGAGCTCAGGCATGGTGCTCAGGGGCATAACAAGATGGGGAGGAAACGACAGGAAGTAAATTGTAAGAGAACATGCATGGAATCGAGTTTTGGCGCCTGAGTCCTTTCACAGAATATGGAAAATAATGGTTCCCATCCAGAGGTTCCAAGACCTCTCATGGATTTGCTAGTAACCTATGTGATCACTACTTACATATGGATGCTTCCAGAAGGAAGAAAGACTTGGAAGAAAGTCTCTTCCCTTGGGGTCAGGTCACTTATCCCAGGTCACTGCCTCTGTGGCTCAGACAACATCAGCTTTCTAAGGTTCTGGAGAGGGTACAGCCTCTACTCTGGGAGAATTCAAGATTTTGTTGAGAAGACTGGAATCATAGAAATAAAATTGGTTGGAGCGCCTGGGCTAGCCTTACCAGTCAGCAGAGGAGCCAGCTGGCATTAAAATATAGCTCTTAGAGGGTGAGGTAGTCTTTAGAGGACAAGCTCCCCTTGAAAATAATCTACCTGCCCCAATGCTACTCAGCACTGATGCTGACAATGACCATAGATGAACCACCTCTGTGTCCAATGACGTGCTTTGTAAGGATTTACAACATTTGGGGGAACTTGAGACCTAAAAGAGAAAGGATGGATGGCTGGGGGGGTGGAAGACTGAACCCCCAGGAAAAGGGACTAAACTTGGGGATGAGGGGGGTGCCAGAAACAGTGAGTGCTGGTGCAATGGCTGTGAGTTGCTCTGTCACACTCGAGCGTGGACCAGTGTCTTAGCCCATTTTGGCTGCTGTAACTAAATACAACAGACTGGGTAGTTTATCAACAACACAAATTCATTTCTCACAGCTTTGGAAGCTGGAAGTCCAAGATCAGGGTATCAGCATGGTTGGGTGAAGGCCCTTTTCCAGATCACATACTTCTCATTTACCCCCACAGGGTGGAAGGGGTGAGGGATCTCTCTGGGGACTGCTCTATAAGAGCTCTCATCTCACTCATGAGGGCCTCACCCTCATGACCTAATCACCTCCTGAAGTTCCTGATTCCATCACTTTAAAGCATTAGGTTTCCGACCTATCAGTTCTTGGGGAACACAACATTCACACTATAGCAAATGGGAGTTGCCTGTATTCTTGTGATAAAATTCTTGTATGGGCAACAGAATCCATGTCTAAACCCCAGCTTGGGGGTGGTTTAAAAAGTCCATTTTTGTGTCCCCCACCCCTCATCCTTTTTGGTGGCAGTTTTTGGTCAACAGTCCTCCAGGACATATTCTGAAGATACCCACTGGAAAGGTCTGTGGGGCCAATTTAAATTCAGTTTTCTAGGTGCCAAGTTTGGCCATAGGACCTTGTCCCAGCACCCAGAGCCTCAATACCCAATACTTAGTCACTGGCCACCATGTGAAAGCCCTATCCGAGGTTGATTAAGGGCACAGCTTTGTGATCTCCTAGAACTTTTCATTCCCTATCCTCTCAGTTATGAAAAATACAACTGCACCCCCTCTGAAATGGGGCCAATGTCTTCCCCTGGATAGCAGCCTTGATGTTCTTCTCTGTGACAAACAGCCGGGAAATGTCTCAGTTGACCTTGACCATAACACTAACTAACCTAAGTAAGTTCTTGAGCCACTCGAGATCCGAAAAAACATTGGTATAAAGGGATATTGGCAGTTGTTAAAATTTAAAGTGTGGGGGCACCTGGGTGGCTCAGTCCGTTAAGCGTCTGACTTCGGTCATGATCTCACAGTTCGTGAGTTTGAGCCCCGCATCGGGCTGTCCACGCAGAGCCTGCTTATGTTCCTTTATCTCTTCTCTCTCTGCCTCTCCCCTGCTCCTGCTCTCTCTCTCTCTCTCTCTCTCTCTCTCAAAAATAAACATAAAAAAATTCACAAATACTAAAATGTCTAAAAAAATAAAGAAAAAAAACGCTGGTGCTGTTCCTACCTTCCCCTTCATTAAAAAAAGAAAAATAATAAACAACAAATAAAAAAGTTCAAGTGCGAACCAGAATATGCTTCATCTTTGTGCTCACTGAGTTCCAGATGACTGGTTACAAATGTTTGTATTCATCAAAGGAACCTCATTATTTTCACCGATGGACTTGACACTAAACACGTCTTAAACATCTGAACTCATCTTAGAACTGATGTTCTGTTTTAACTTGGGATTCTTCGTGGAGTTTCATTAGAATAAAACTCAAACGTGTTCGGAAACCACTGGGGAAGGTGACCAGGCAGCTCCCGGCTTAGGATTCTAAGTAGCTGTGCGTATGCGGAGGCCACAAACAACTGATAGACCCCCCCATCCCTTCTTAGCACTGAGCTGTCTTCCCTCAGCCTCCTCAGCCTCCTCGTATCACAGGGAGGAAGAAAGCAAGGGAGAGTGAAGCCAGCAGTGGGCTGCTCCTCTCCCAGGAATTCAGGGTCAGTGAGATAATGTCTGTGGGAAATCTACCCTGCAAATTCAAGGGGCGCTCTTGTTATTTCTGGGCCTCCTGAAGCGGCGCAGGTAACTTGGCTCTTTCATGTTAATGGGCAGTTGATGCTGTGTCTAACTCCTTTCTCCCAGAGTGAAGGTTTTTCTTGAAAGAAATAATTAGCGGGTACTTTTAAACCTTGCCAGTGACTCATTCTTCTTTGAAATGCTAACCTGAGGTTGTCTCCTTCAGAGAATAAAATAATGATGATAGCAATTTATTTCATAGCTAGAGCCAGGCCAATTAGCACATGCCCTATGCCCAGAACGTTGGAAAAAAAAAAAAAGTTCCTAGTCTCTTTCAGCCCCAGTGTGTCCTTGCAAGTCCATTACCAGGGATTTTCTTTAGAATGTTTGGTGTTTCCACAGTAGGAAAGAGGTTGGTGAGAGGGATCAGAGGTGGAGATTCCGTCTCACAACTTGGTCTACTGGGCTTTGAACTCCTACCCGTCTAGCAGACAGGAAAAAGCTCTCTCTCATAGGCCTTAAGAGCTCCATCCAAAAAGAGGATGGGAGACAGTGCTCCAGTTGTCTTTCTGATGTCTCAAGGATGGTTAGGAGGAACATATGGCTGAGTAAGACACTCTGTCCTTTTTACTTGTATAATACAAAACACTATCAATTTTCCTTTTGAAAGCCCATTCCCCACCCCCCGCCACCCCATTTTTACCAATTTTGATTCTTGCTGCAGCTCCTCTAAGATTGGCAAGGCCAGGATATCACCCCAGACGAGAAGAAGAACTAAAGAAGGCACCTCGGAGATTAGCTGCATCGAATTCTCTCATTTTATAGACAAGACAACTGAAGTCAAGATGAAATAGAGCATCTTTAAAAGGCCATTAGATGGGTGTTGATAAAACTGAGGGTAAGTCCAAAGTCTCCTGACTTCTTTGCCTTTTTTACCTCGTAGCTTCAGATATTAAGGTTTTACTGTGTTTACAGGAACATGGGCCGGTTTGGGAGTCAGAAAGCTTATGATTTTGGCAAAGCACTTAAATTTCAGGTGAAGTTACGTTCTACTGTAGCATGGGTCTCCAATCCCTATTTCGATCTTTAGTGGGAATGAAGGGCGGTGGTCAAGAACTTTTCAGTTAGACCCCAACTGAGGCAGCTCTTTCTTGGAGGTGTGTTTATCACTGGTTTGTTTCTCCAAGTTTCTTCTTTCTCTTAAAATGGGGGTTGGTATCGACTCAGGAATCTGAGGAAAGCTGAATCTTAACTTTTGGGCAAAATGTGCTCATGTCCATAAGAAGATTCTGAACTGTTTGGTGAGTGGGAGACCAGACCAAGTTGTCCGGTTGTTCGGCCAAGAGAACTGAGTGCTCAAAAAAAAAAATGGGGGTGGAGTTTCACTGCATGAGGTTTGTAGCCAAAGGTAACCTCATGCTACCTTAACATTTTTCTAGCAACTTTATCTATCTGGGTTCAGGCCTGTGGTGTACGAAGCTTGAAAAAATTGCTTACGTTTGTGCATCCATAAATAAGCCTCTCTTTTCTTGAACCCAGAATGCAAATAAAAATAATATCTATCTTCTAGGTCATTATGAGGAACGAAGAGATATTGCATGTACAGCACGTGACACAGAGTAAACAATCCATAACAATAATTTGTATTGCTATTATGTCTTGGCATAGCTATTGACATCTTGATGCTTTTTAGGGAGGAATCCATGATCTATCTAGTGGGCCGGATGGTGTGTGAGTTGGGGGTGGAATGTGGGGTCTGTGATTCTGTGCTCTGTGCCTTTCTTTCTAATGTCTGTTATCCAACCTTCTAGGGCTTTCCCTGGGCCACTCATTGTGTGTTCTCTTGTGTGAAAGGCTGCCAGATTTATCTTCTCTCAGCTCGACAAGGACACAAGACAATTTCTCTCTTTTCATGGCCAAGCCAGAAGAAATCCAACTGGAGGAGGATAGCTCCCCACCTTCCACGCTTGTAAATGAGAGCGACTCTCTTTCCTCACCCAGGGCTAAGTTATTGAGGCTATAAAAAGATCCCTGTCCACTTCAAAGGACTTTTTATCAGCTCATCCATACAGATCCTGTTCAACTCTTCTCATTTTCAAAGGCAGAACGAAACCCCTTGGCTGAACCCCCAGCTAGGCTCTTACCTTCCTTCAAATATCTTTAACTTCAATTAAACTGATCCCTCTTGGCTCCTTTTAGCCAATAAGTTGTCTTCACAAAGAATTCCCTAACACTCCCTCCCCTCCACGAGTCCATCCCAGACCCAGTCCCCAGTTTGTCATGCTGATCTGCAGACGAATTTGAACAGAGTTGAGTAATGTGGCTCAGCCAGACCCTGATGCCACTGGACCTGTTTAATTTACTCTTATTTGAGGACATAGTCCGCTCTAAACCACTCTTGTGCCTTGGAGAGAGGGGCAATAAATTAAGCACTGACTTGGAAATTCACAGCCTGGCATTTTAGACTTCCTTCCATCCCAGACTCCCTGTGTGAATTTACCTATAGGGAAAAGGAGGGAGGTGAGTGTAACCACTCACAATGATGTCACTTTGCTGTCGTTGCCATTTTTAAGTCTGTCTCTCCAGTAGACTGTGCTCCTTGAGGGCAGAAAACATTTTTCCACCTCTGTATCCAAATTTCTTGGAAAACATCCATTGAATGAAGGTACCCGAGCTGTCTTCTAGTTCACCTTTCCGTCATAACCATTTTCTGCCTGTCTGTCCCAGAGATGGCTTCTGTGCCTTCTTAACTTCCCTCAGCTTCATGATCTCCCAAACACTTAGCTGCCTGCCTCTGCCAGGTAAGCAGGTTCCAAGTGTAGGAGGCTGAATTCTGAACCCCTCGGCTCTTTTGACCTCTTCCAGGTTGGGTGTAGTGCCACACTTCAGGGTGAAGGAACTGGCTTTCCCAGAGATTCTTGAAGGGGTTCAGGTGATGTAACCTGGAAGAACAGGAGAGGTAAGTCACCAGTGGGTAAACTTTGACCAGAGGGAGAGAGGAAGGAAGGAGGTGTCTGCAGATAAATCCCTGCTTTTTTTCTTCTCTCCGAGGCTGTATTATTATTATTATCTTTTTCTGTACAATGTGTGCAGAGATTCCCAGCGTGATTGAATGGCCCTTTGGGTTTCTGTGAAGCACGTAAAGCTGTGGCTAGGTTGATAATTGCTATGGTCTAAACGTGTCTCCCCCGAATTCATATGTTGAAATCCTAACTCCAAAGACGATCGTGTTAAGAGGTGGGGCCTTTGGGAGTTGCTTAAATCATAAGGATGGGGCCCTGATAAATGGGATTAGTGCCTTTTAAAGGCTCCAGAGAGATGCCTTAGCCCCTTCTACCATGTGACAACACAGTAAGAAGGCACGAACCATGAACCAGGAAGAGGATCCTCTTAAGAAGGTGACTATGTTGGCATGCTGATCTCGGACTTCCACTTTCCACGGCTACAGGAGATAAATTTCTGTTGTTTAAAAGCAATACAACCTATGGTGTTTTGTTAGAGCAGTCCAAATGGACTAAGACAATAATATATCACTTTTGCGTCTCATAATTCCTTGTCTCGTGTCCCTTTTCCCTCATTCTTGATGCCTTGGGACTGTACCTCCCAATCTATGTCTCTGCTCAGACCTTGCTGTCTAGGGGAACCCAAGATAAGATTCTATCTGTCCCAATCAGTCTGCCTGAATCTGATTTATCCTTATAGGTTCATGGAGAGTCAGCCCTAGGAAAGATAGTGCTGTTCGTTTGCTCATCTCAACGGATAATAAAATGAGGTCTAGAGAAAGGAAGTGGCTTGCTCAGAGTTAGTGATTCTAATACTAGAATCCAGTGTCCTTAATTCCTACCCCAACATCTAGGAACAGGAGCGTGGAAAGGGAGGAACAGGCATTTTCTTCTCTCTGCTTTGCAGCTGGTAGTTCAGTAAGGGAGAGCTCTTCATGGTGGTGGCAGCATCCCCGTGGAACTTCTCATTCCTAGTTGGTCCCTGAGCTGAATGATTTGTCAGTGATGTGGGACACTGTAAGCAAGACAGGACAGAAAATATTTTGTGCAGAGAGGATCCATTTGTTTTTGATTAGGAAAAACAGAAATATCACCTTTGAGGGGACTGAGAGTCTATATATCTGCGGTACACAGGGGCTCGGGGAGCGATGCAAAATGAAGTGACGTCTTCACTTTCTCATTTGGGCTTAACCGTTATTATGGTTAAAAGCAAGGGTCTAGACAAGACCTTTTAAAGGGTCCTTCAGGGCTAACAAGTGAGCCTTTGTGCATTGCACCCTCCGAGCTCTTTCTTCTTTTTCCCAGGGATGAGACTAACAGTTGTGAGTATGAGTGCTTATCCACATGACCGTTGTCTGTTTCTAGGATAAGAGAAGCAAAGAGAACAAGGCGCCTATAGAAACACAGAATGGAGGGAAGCCTGGGATTCATAGAGTTAATCATTTTACTTTACAAGGACAAAGAAACCAAAGGTCATGTGACCTGACCAGGGTCAAGCAGCTGACTGGGGTAGATCTGGATTTTGAAATAGCTTAATTTTGTAATTGGTAAAGGGACTTTAGAAAAGAAACTTAAGTGTTCCAGAAGACTGGATAGGGCAAGAGTCACAAAGAGTCACCAAGTGGATTCTCTCTCTCCCTTTCCTAATCCTAGGACTGAAAAGCGTCCTCATGCTAAATTTTAGAATGTTCTATGGTCTCCAATTTGCACGGCTGTTCCTCCTTCTCCTGTTCCTTTGCTGAGCTATGTGGGAAAGGCGAATACTCTGAGAGAGGCGCTAGGGGGCCACAGTGGATCTGAGTCAACCAACAAGGGCCATCGTACTAACCGAGGAGCTTGAGTGAGTCATGCAGCAATTCCGGGTCTGTGCTTTCTTATCTTTTAAGTGGGGCTAAGTAGATCTGATTCAGAGGGATGGTAGAGAGGAAGAGGTGAGATAGGACGTGTTTGAAACCACCAGGAGGGCCCTAGAAGGAACCAAATGAGGACGTTCACTCAGATTAGGATGCTTTAAGGAGGCTTTACTTCGTAAAGAAAGGACTCTACAAAAGCGTGGGCCCTTTAGAGAGTTCACACAGATGGAGCTCTCCCAACATTAGTACCAAGGAGGGTTGGGGTGAGAGGTCTGCTGGAGCACAAGGTAGAAAGGCGAGGGGAGGGGGTGGTTGCCAGAACCGGGAAGGAGAGAATCAATGGTTCGTGAGATGATCTTGGAGGAGGAGCCACTGACCTTCAGCTGGAGGACGTGTCCAATCCAGTGTGATCTTGTAGGGATGGAGCCAGGGCAGGAAGTACAGTGACTTCCCCCTCCTCCCTCCCTCTGGTCTTCTCCCAGGGCCCTATGGGCTGAACCCATGTGGGAGTCAGAGGGCATGGGAGCCTGCTGATAAAGGCCACACAGGTCAGCCTCCCGGGGCAAAGGGCAGGGCGGAGAACGGCAGAGGGTGGATCCAGAAGGTGCAAATGGAACATGCTTGTGAAACTATGAAGTATTGTGTTGTGCCATCCAGAACCACCACAACTGAAGCTTGTATCCACCCAAATGTTGCCAGTGTTTCTGGTTGACTGCTTGCAGCTGAGGCCTGTTCCAGGCCATGCCCTTGCATTTTAGGCCCCTTTCCCCCCCCCCCCCCAAAGGTCATACCCCTTTCCCAAGGGCAGCCCACATCCCTGGCTAATCTGTACAGTGTGTATAAAGGTCTAGCCAACTTGTCCAAGTTCTGGACAATTCAGAATGACCATCCCAGCTTCAGAGCCCCCTAGAGGCCGGGCTGAGGCTTTTGTGTCAATTGCATCATGGTTCAAGGTCTTCTCTTTCCCCGATTCTGCTTCCTTCCCTCCCCATCATTGTTGACCCTGGGCATGTATCCCTGCACGCAGATATTCAGCTCTGAGTCTGCTTTTTGGGGGAAACCTGACCTGTGACACATAGGAATGCACCACTGTTACTGACATGTAGATTTTGAATAACTGTTGCAAGTCAGGCCTCGTGCTTCAGCTACAGTCCTGCAGGTTGTACAAGATTGTATGGGAGCATCTAGCCAAGTAGGTCAAATGAGGGCTGACATCCATTCTGCAGAACGCTCCCTAAGCTCTCTGCCCTGGCCTGGGCTTGTCTTTTTCTGATTTACACAGTTTCCGTATGGACTCCTGCAGCCTTGGCTTTAGGCACTTTATTTTCAGTGAAGCGTCCCCAAGGATGAGAGAGAAGGGAAGAACACAATGTCTGGGATGAAGTTGCAACATCCTCTAGAAAATTAGGAACAGGTTGTCTCTTCTTATAGACTCTCCTAACATGGCACAGAAGGTGAGAGAAACTTCTTCAGCTGGCCCTCAGGGATTTAGTTTGTGTTTCTTATTGTCTCCCAGCTGGTCTCATTCACCGGAGTGTGGCCAGTTAGAAGTGACTTGGAGAAGGAGTGGGGTTCACATTGGATTCTAAATGGAATTCTCTTGCACAAGAGAGCTCTCTCTCTCTCTCTTTTTTCTTTTCTGAACTTGAAAAGCCCATTGTGTCTTTCTGTGGCCACTGGAGAAGATCACGAAGGATGCTATTAATTCAGCTTTGACCCTCTCATTTTATAAGACTGCGAACTTAGGGAGGGAAATGACATTCTCCAGACCCTGTAGCTCTTTAGTTGCAGACTTTCAGTCCGGTGTCTTGACTCTATCAGCCTTCAGCCCCATCGAAGCCCTTACATCTTATGTGGACGGCGAAGAAGCGTTAAGGAGGAGAAGCTCAGGAGGGGGCAGTGGCAGCTTTTCCAGCAGTCCCAGCTCGTCCTCCTCTTGGCAATCCCAGGAGAGGACTGGCGGTGGGGGTGCTCACTTCCCTCCTTGGCTGCAAGCAAACATTTGAACTCCCAGGGCAAGATCCGCAGAGGCCACAGGGAACAGACAGTGCCGTGCCTTTGATGTAGCTCCAGGGAGAGGCCACTCTCCTTGACCGGTGGCTGGGGTTTTTACTTTAGGTAGACACTTCCCGTCTTTCCTTTTCTTAAAACATCCCTGCAGGAGATAAAGTATTATACACGTATAGCTCTGGCTTGCCAAGAACATGCCCTTAGCTCATCTCATAAATCTCACCAAGCCTCCCTCCAGTAGCAAGTCATGGTCAGTTCCGTCAAGCTCGGGGTGGAACACCAGTCACGGATGGGCCAGCCCAGGGCCATTAAGCAGAGCCACTCTGCACCCTTGGGAGTGTGAGTCCCCTCGTCCTTCCTGCCCTCTGAACTTTGAGTCACAACATGCCCACAGGCAGTCAGCTATTACCTCAGAGATAATTTATATGCATTCTCCCTCTCTTTCTCCCTCTCCCCGCCCCACCCACCATTCCACCCTGCTTTGTCATTCTAAGTTTACATTCGGTGCAAGCTCTTTCTAGTCACTGGTTCAGAAGTCTCAGACCAAGCTCATGCCGCCTTACTCAAATCATAGTACTTAACATTTATAGGTGAAAGTGTGTCTTAGCCAGCCACGAGAGTCGGGTAGATATTTCATCCGTGCCAGCCGGGTGTCTCTCCCTGCTTTGGAGAGAGATGGGAGTTCTGGGCCCAGAGCAAGTGGGAAGACGGGAAGGCAGTTCTGTCTTCTCTTTCTAGTCTTTTCTTCTGCCAGCACTGGGCTTCCCTACAGGTTGCCTCTGGTCTTACCTAGTTGCAAATTGAACCAACACAATCGATTTCTGTGATTTCAAAATATTTTCCTCTTTGGATACTCTTCTTGGCCTCTCTTTTCCAGTTTTTCTTCCTTGTGCCCTACATCCTACTTGGCTGTCTTGTTGCTCTCTTTTGATTCTGAAGCATCACTTGTTTCCATATGCTCTTCATCGCCTTCTGCCTTTTTCTCTTCCCTTCCAATCTCTCATAGGACAACAGGTGTAGCACAATGTCATTAACAGAGTAACTGTAAAGGTCAAGCCAGACACTCTCCTGTCATAGGTGAAGGGTCTGAGAACTGGAGGGTTGAAGCGTCTTGCTGACTGTCATCCGGGTAGTAGACGCCAAAGCTACAAGTAAACCCCACAATGCCTTACTCTCCAACCAATGCTCTTTTGTTTTTTTAAATATAATTTATTGTCATGTTAGCTAACATACGGTGTATACAGTGTGCTTTTGGCTTCAGGGGTAGATTCCCATGATTCATCTCTTACATCCAACAACCAGTGGTCATCCCAACGAGTGCCCTCCTGAATGCCCATCACCCATTTTCCCCTCTCCATCGCCGCCCCCCACCCCCATCAACCCTTAGTGTATTCTCTGTATTTAAGAGTCTCTTATGGTTTGCCTCCCTCTCTATTTGAAACTATTTTTTCCCCTTCCCTTCCCCCCATGGTCTTCTGTTAAGTTTCTCAAGTTCCACATATGAGTGAAAACATATGATATGTCTTTCTCTGACTGCCTTATTTCACTTAGCATAATACCCCCAGTCCATCAACTGAAATGGATAAAGAAGATGTGGTTTATATATACAATGGAATATTATGTGGCAATGAGAAATAATGAAATCTTGCCATTTGCAAAAAACAGTGTTCTTTCTATGATACTGCACTGCTTTTCTTTTTCCTTTGCTTTAAGGAATTCATCCTTAATGATTGCTTTTTGCCCAAACTTCTATCTTGGTCCTTTTAGTCTCTACCTGTATCTGAATTTTTGTGGACCCTGAAGAAGGAGGAGATGGGAGAAATCCAAGGACCCAAGTTGGAAGGCTTTGCCTTGATCACTAAAGCGGTTGGGTTTGGAGCTTATTTCCAAAGCCAAGTTACATTTTTTTTTTTAAGTTTATGTATTTATTTTGAGGGAGACAGAGACAGCATGAGACGGGGAGGGCAGAGTGAGAGGGGAGAGAGAATCCCAAGCAGGCTCCACACTGTCAGTGTGGAGCCTGATGTGGGGCTTGAACTCACGAAACTGTGAGATCATGACCTGAGATGAAGCCAAGAGTTGGATGCTCAACCAAATGGGCCACCCGGGCACCCCCAAATCCAAGCTACATTTAAAAAATCTGTATTTATTTATTTTAAAAGAGAGAGGGAGAGAATGTGGGAGTGGGGGAGGGGCAGAGAGCAATGGAGAGAGAGAATCCCAAGTAGGCTCCATACTGTCAGTATGGAGCCCGACATGGGGCTTGATCTCACGTACCATAAGATCATGAAATGAGCGATATCAAGAGTTGGATGCTTCACCGACTGAACCATCCAGGCGTCCCGCCCAATTACATTTTTGATATGAGATACCATAGATATGGGCCTTGGGCTCCTGGGAGGGTGAACAGTGATGAAGTAGCCTTGTCACTCTGATGCCTGAATGGAACAAATGCTGAGACGTTGTCCTTAGATAAAGGAGAGAACAGACATTTTGTTCCTTTCTGAGCCACCCAAGGAACACAGTTGTAACCCTTTCTCTTGGAAAGAGAAATTGAAGATTTCCAAGTAACCAGAGGAGTAATGACTCATTTTCTCTCTGGGAATGACACATACCTTGTCCCTCACTTTTTCTTCTCAAGAAACAACATCTCAGTTCTGGGTCCTACGGTGCACCATGATCTGTCCTGCTTCTAGGGAAGCTGAATTACAGAGGTGAGAGAGAGAGAGAGAGAGAGAGAGAGAGAAAGAGAGAGATACCTTATTGCCCGAGCACACAGGAAACCAGCTGAGTGTTGCAGAAAATTCCCTTTTAGTGGTTCTGTGGACTGGGCAGGGACAAGTTCCTGGCCAGGTAAGAAGTCTCCAGTGCGATAAGAACCGACCTCCTCTGAGGGAAAGGCTGGTTTGGGGATTTCCCATGTCTTTGTCATGTCTTGCTTCGGACCTGACATACTGCAGGCCATTTTACTCCAAAGGTGCTGAATGTCACATTCCTTAGGGTCGAGGGTCCCAAAGAGCCCTTTGGAGACCAGTATCTCCTGGGAATGTGGTAAGCTTTTGAAGGTTCTGCATTTTAAAGCAACCCTAGCCAGTGGTCAAGTTCCCTGAAAGGTAAGGTGATTCCAACAGTGTGAGGGCATCCAACCCTCAGTCTGGGAGACTGTATGGATAACAGAGAAAACGCTGCTTTTGAGCCACATGGACCTGCATTAGAATTTCAGATTTCTTTCTCAAGTCACTTGCTATCTTTGTAGCATCGGGCAAGCTTGCCTGGAGTTATGTCTGGCCCCCAGAAGGTGCACAGTCAATTGTAATTTTGTTGTCCCTAATTCCACTTTGGCTCTCCTACCTAAAACCTCTCTAAAAACAACCTGAGTTACCTGGGATCCAACAATCTCGAAATCTCTAGGAACTTTGTTTTCTGCCTTTGAAGAGTCATAAGTAAAAAGAAAGCAAAATCAGATCACAGCTTTGAAGGACCATCACAGAGTCATAAGCATTTGGGTAAGGGCCCCGATTCTGCCCCAGCTCTTCCCTCCTTCCTGTGTGACCATGGGCTAGCCTGTGCTGGTGTGTGGGCAGGGATCGGCTCTCCTCTCCTCCCCAGCTCTGGGACGCTCACTCTTACTTCCAGATAGTAAGTGACTTGTATTTCTTCTGCTAGCTGCTTAATCAGCAAAGAAAAATTCGTTGGGGTTTGATCTACTGTACCAAATAAAATCAGAGGGTGGAATCAGGCATCTTAGACAAGATTTTTAAGTAGTTAGTCCCAAGTGAGCATCCTAGAAGACCCTGAACAAAGGTTTATTATCAGTTCCTTGCAGGTGGAGTTTTCTGGGTGGCTAGGCTATTTTGTGGTGAACTGATATAATCTCTGTGTTCCAGGGAGTTTACAACCTAACAAAGATGGTAACAAACAAATCCTTCTAATGCTTTCCATTTTCCTCAACGTTTTGCACAGCCTACAAGAGCCTCGTCGTGGGCTCTCTCTCTCTCCCTCTCTCTCTCTGTTCTAGCTCCACTGGCTTCCTGATAATTCTTGCGTCTCCCTCTCATCTGCTACAGCTTGGAATGCCCTCCTCTGATTCCTGCAGATAACTCTTATTCATTTCCGAGGTCTCACCCTTGACATCCCTTTCTCCGGAAAGTTTCTCACCCTCCAGACTCCTCAGGATCCTCTGAGTTGGCTCTGATCGCCAGCCGCACCTCTCACTCTTGCCATAATTATGATTAGATCACTTACCGTGTACTGTTGTGATTTAATGTCTGTCTCCCCTTCTTGTACTTCCCTTCCATGAGGGTAATACTTGTCTTCGTCATCCTGGCAACCTCAGTATGCAAGCAAGTGCTTTGCCATTGTAGAAACCTAATGGATATTTATTGTATGAATGAGTGAACACGAACGGTTAAATCTCCCTGCGGGAGCCAAGTTATCGCATTAGGCAACCGTGCCGGGCACCGGGCACCGGGCAATGCCTGATACATTGTCTGACTGGTGAAAACAGTGGTGGCTGAAGAATGCTCTGAGTTCAGAGGTGTGGAGGTCACTGTATATGGGAAGGCTTCCTGGCTGCAGATCATAAACGAGTGTGGGCCCCTTAATTCCTGTCACATTCCAGTCCATCAGGGTTTAAATCTACAGACAACTCTGCCCAGATTCTTAGGATGTTTCCACGGGCCAGAATACCGACATGAGTAAGCTGTGCCACCGTTGTGCTAAGTTTATCCAACAGCAGATGCTGAAGTGTACTGGCTGGAGTTCGTTGAGCTCTTGTCATGGCAAAGTCCGAGTACAGGGTCCAGCAGCTGTTTCCGGTATATTCTTAGGGTCATGCTTCTGGGATGGTGTTAATCCTCCTACTAACTTACAGTGGACAGCTGCAGCTGGTGTGCCATCTCAGTAACATCATCCTTCTGGAATAATCCATAACTCCCAGGAGAGCATACCCTTCAATACTTTCCATCTTTCTGTAGATACCCCACATTAGGGTGGGCACCTGAGCATTGCTGTGTACTGTGGGCAGAGAAGGGGCCAACGGGAGTTAGGGGAACATAAATAGAATGGCAGATATATCCAGTGTCTGCAAGAAGGACAACCTAAAATAGGAAGCAGAACATCTGAGAATTCCTTGCCCTCGTTATCCGCTTAAAGTGTACCAGAGAACCAAGTATTTCACTGGGAACTCTGAGGAATCAGTCTTTTCATTGCCAGTCACTCTTTTATAGCTCTGTGAAGATTGGCACGGTGATTAGTCTGTGTATATTTTTCTTTATTTTAATTGAGATATAATTGACGTACAACGAAGTACATACGTTTAAAGTTACAAACTGATAGGTTTTGACATATGTATGCACCCATGAAACCATCACCACAAAACAAGATAATCAACACATCCTTCACCCTCAAAAGTTTCCTCTGGTGCCTTTGTAACTTCACCTCATCCTCGGGCAGCCACCGAGCTGCTTTCTGTCGCTATAGATAAATTTGCACTTTCTAGAATATTATATAAATGGAAACTTGCAGTATGTACTTTTTGTGGTGTGGCTTCTTTTACTCAGGTTTTCTTTCTTCCTTTCTTTCTTTCTTTCTTTCTTTCTTTCTTTCTTTCTTTCTTTCTTATTCATTCATGGTGATGTGGATATCAATAGTTTCTTTTTATTGCTGAGTAGAGTCCATTGTTTGGATATAACATGATTTGTTTCATGGACATTTGGGTTGTTTCTGGTCTGGGGTTATTACAATAAAGCTGCTATGAACATCTGTGTACAAATCTTTGTATAGATGTAGGCTTTAATTTATCTTTTGTAAATATCTAAGGGTGGAATTAGAATGACTGAATCATATGTTTAATTTCTTAAACTGCCAAACTGCTTTCCAAAGTGATTGCACTATTTTCTATTTCCGCTAGCAATGAATGAGAGTTCCAGCCACTCTGTGTCCTTGCCAACACTTGATATGATCGGTCTTGAATTTTAGCCATTCTAGAGGGTATGTTAATGAGGTTTTACTTTGCATTAAGTTAATTAGCATTTTAATTTGCACTAATGACTAATGATTCATTGGGCATCTTTTCATGAACCTATTTGCCATTTATATATCTTCTTTGATGAAGTGTCTTTCAATCTTTTGCCCATTTACATTTTCTTTTTCTTTTTAAAAATTTTTTTTTTTTTTAACATTTTTATTTATTTTCGAGACAGGGAGAGATAGAGCATGAACAGGGGAGGGTCAGAGAGAGGGAGACACAGAATCTGAAACAGGCTCCAGGCTCTGAGCTGTCAGCACAGAGCCCAACGCGGGGCTCGAACTCACGGACCGCGAGATCGTGACCTGAGCCGAAGTCGGCCGCTTAACCGACTGAGCCACCCAGGCGCCCCTACATTTTCTTTTTCTTATTAATGAGTGTGAGAGTCCTTTACCTAGTCTGGATACAATTCCTTTACAAGGTACATGATTTGGAAATATCTTCTTGCAGTCTATCACTTGTCTCTGTATTCTCTTTACCGTGTCATTCAAAGCATAGAAATTTTACACGTTGATGAAGTTTAATATATCAAAAATTTTTAATGGGTAATACTTTTGCATTTAGATCTAGGAACCATTTCAAGTTAATTTTTTTGCATCTGACATATGGTATGAATCCAAGTAGAGTTCTTGCATATGGATATCCAATTGTTTCAGCATCATTTATTGAAAAGATTGTATTTTCTCTACCAAACTAATATTGCATGTTGCAAAAAACCAGTTGTTCATACATGTATGGATCTATTTGTGAACTTTCTCTTCCATTTTATTGATCCAAGTGTCTTTTTAAAAAAATTTTTGAAAATATTTATTTTTGAAGGAGAGAGAGACAGAGTGTGAGTGGGGGAGGGGCAGAGAGAGAGAGGGAGACACATAATCCGAAGCAGGCTCCAGGCTCTGAGCTGTCAGCACAGAGCCTGATGTGGGGCTTGAACCCACAAACCATGAGATCATGACCTGAGCTGAAATTGGATGCTTAGCCAACTGAGCCACCCTGCCTGTGCCCCTATCCATGTGTCTCTCATTAGGCTAACATGATACTGCATTGATTACTTTAGCTTTGTATTAAGTCTTAAAGTCAGGTAATGTTTGATCTCCAGGTTTGTTTTCTTTTTCTTTTTTACATTTTCATATGACTTTTAAAATAAACTTGCTGATTTCTACAGAACAGTGTGCCAGGCTTTTGATTTGAAACACATTGAATCTGTAGGCAAATTTGGGAAAGAGTTGATATCTTGCCAATATTTACTTTCCTGAACCATGAACAAGGTATATAACTCCATTTATTTAGGTTTTCTTTAATTTCTCTCAGTGATGTTGTATAATACAGGCATTACACATATTTTCTTAGATTTATTCCTTAATATTTGATATTAAAATTTTTTAATGTTTATTTTAGAAAGAGAGAGAGAGAGAGAGAGAGCACACATGTGAGCAGGAGAGGGGCGGAGAGAGAGGGGGACACAGAATCTCAAGCAGGCTCCAGGCTTTGAGCTGTCAGCACAGAGCCTGGTGTGGGGCTTGAACTCACGAATGGTGAGATCATGACCTGAGCTGAAGTTGGACGCTTAACTGACCAAGCCACCCTCAGTATTTGATATTTTTTGATGATGTTGTAAGTGGCATTATTTTCTAATTTCACTTCTGATTGTATATTGCTGATATATAAGAATACAATATTGTATATTGATCTCATTTCTTGCAGTCTTGCTAAATTCACTTATAAGTTCTATTTGTGTATGTGCATGTGTGTCTAGATTCTAGGGGATTTTCTACACACTCATGTCATCTGCAAATTTTTTACTTCTTCCTTTACAATTCAGATAGAATCTAGGTGCTTTTACTTTATTTTTCTAGCCTTACCGTACTGGCTAGGAAATGCAGTAAAACGTGGAAAAGAAGTGTTGAGAGTAGACATGTTGTTTTGTTTTTGATCTTAGAGACAAAACTTTAATATTTTACTACTAAGAAGTGTCTTAAGGGGCGCCTGGGTGGCGCAGTCAGTTAAGCGTCCGACTTCAGCCAGGTCACGATCTCGCGGTCCGTGAGTTCGAGCCCCGCGTCAGGCTCTGGGCTGATGGCTCGGAGCCTGGAGCCTGTTTCCGATTCTGTGTCTCCCTCTCTCTCTGCCCCTCCCCCGTTCATGCTCTGTCTCTCTCTGTCCCCCCCCCAAAAAAAAAAAAAAAGAAGTGTCTTAATATGGTTTCAGTATCTGGGTAATGCTTGCCTAATGAAAGGAGTCGAAAAATATTCTCTCTTCTTCAGGTTTTTGCAAGAGATTGAGTAGAATTCGTATTATTTCTTCCTAAGATGTTTAGTAGATTTCAACCGGAAGATGATTATGCTTTGAGTTTCCTCTGGGGGAAAGGTTTTTGGTCACCTTCTTTTTCTTTAATAGATATAAAGCTGTTTAAGCTATTTCTTCTTAAATGAGCTTTGATAGTTTTGTCTTTCAAGGGATTTGTGCACTTCATCAAATTTGTCAAAATCATTTAAATAAAGTGATTCATACCATTTTCTTATTATCTTCTTAATATCTATAGAATCTGAAACGATGTCATATTCCTTATTCCTCATATAGGTAATTGTGTTTTATTGACTTTCTCAAAGAACCAGCTTTTGGTTTCATTTTTTTCTCTATTATTTTTCTGTTTTTTACTTCCTTGAGTTAGGTTATATTCTTTGTTACTTCCTTTACTCTGCTTACTTTGGTCTTAATTTACTTTTCGTTTCTAGTGTCTTAAGGTAAAAGATGAAGAGTACTGGACAGGTATCTTGTTAACATGTCCTTCAATTTGAGTTTGTCTGATGTTTTCTCGTGATTAGGGGTTATGGATATTTGGGAAGAATATCACAGAGGTGAAGTGCCTCTTTATCATATCATATTAGCATCTTCATGATATCGATATGATTTACTACTGGTGAAATTATTCTTGATGACTTGAGTAAGGTCGTATCTGCCAGGCGACTGTTTTTCTTTTCTGAAATTCCATTTGCTAGAAATGAGCCACTAGGTTAAATGGACACTCGAGGACAAGGGAATTAAACCCCACCTCCTGGAGAGAAGAGTATCAAAGAATTTGTGGATGTAGGTTAAAATCACTACATTAATTAATTAATATTCTTTGGAGCTCTCTTAAGACTATGTAAATATTCTGGTTCTCCTTAAAGTTTCCACACTAATTTTGTTATTCATCCATGGATTTTGCCTGCAGCAACTTTCATGTTGGTGATTTTATATTTCTCTGATTCCTTCTACATTCATTATTTGGAATTTTTCTGTTAGAAATATTTGTCCCTTCTCCTTCACTTATTTATTTTACTCAGCCATTTATTGAGAGTAGTGTGGGCTCACAGATATTTATTTTATTATTCAGGTTGAAGCCAATTCTATAATTACCTATTTTATTTCCACTTTAACCATTGGGAACTTTGTTTTTTTTTTTTAATTTTTTTTTTTTTTAACATTTATTTATTTTTGAGACAGAGAGAGACAGAGCATGAATGGGGGAAGGTCAGAGAGAGAGGGAGACACAGAATCTGAAACAGGCTCCAGGCTCTGAGCTGTCATTGCAGAGCCCGACGCAGGGCTCGAACTCACGGACCGCGAGATCGTGACCTGAGCCGAAGTCGGATGCTTAACCGACTGAGCCACCCAGGCGCCCCAACTATTGGGAACTTTGATTCCGAGGTCCTTTTTATATGCTCTCCACTGGTTGATTTTTGAGTACATTGTACAACATTCTATATAACATTCTCCACACTTCCTGTAAGAGATCTCAGACACTTGATACACCAGACTACGTGACTCGTCCATTCAACATTTCATATATCTGTGTAATACATTGCCATGAGATACAGGACGTCGAAAACACATAATTCTCAGGAAATGAGTTGGCTGTCCAAACTTTACTTATACAGATAAATGCACATAACCACCACCCACCCCCCCCCCCCCCCCCGGCTTTTTTTCATTTCACCACTGCTTTTACTCCAAATTCCTAAGGCCAACTCTCATGGTCCCATCTTAACAACTTCCACAGGATTGCTATAATCCCGTCTCTGTTGCACGTGGACACACAGCTCTGAAGTTGACTGGTCTTCATTGTGTGTTTTGGGAAGGGTGGGTAGTGGCAGAGTTTGAAGGCAGGAGGAAGGGAAAGAGGGTTTACCTTGACCAGCACAATGGACAACTGCTCTCTATCTAAACACATACAGTTGAAAATCGTGGATAGCACATTTTGTGATTGGATCAGAATTCTCATTGTTTTTCCAAGGAAAACACAAAATCAGGCAGAGAAGAATTAACAGAAAGGGTGATTTAGCCTGACATATAAAGCCTCTTACCATTTGATAGCTTTCTACTTTGCTACTTTATATCAAGGATTCTCATGGCTGAGCTTTCTCTTAACAGGACTACGGTGGGTAAATTTTCTGAGCTAACCAGTTCACCTGAACATCTCTCTCCAGCCGAGGCTTCCGGATCCTGGGAGCTCTGTGAGAAAGTGAAAGCTATTTGGTCTGCCATGTGTTGGTATTGCCTACCTGGATTCTTATAACTGCTTTGGCTTAGATTCTTTATCGAGTTGGTTGGCTTTTTTTTTGCTAGCCTGTCTGAATTGAAGAGTGCTTTTGGCATCAACTAGACCCCATTGGATGTATTTAGAAGTTGTACATTTATGAAGCAGAAGGGGACCAAGCAGGGCAATCCGGGCTTCTGAATGATCCCATTCATTCCACAGAGGCATTGCTTCCTGCCTCACAGACTCCCCCAAAGAAAGCGCTTTCCATTTCCTCTCTGGTTCTCCATGGTTCTATAACTTTAGCTTTTCATTCCCCTGCCATGTGGGTTATTTCCAGTCTAAGTTTATTTAGGCACAGTGTCTTTCTTCATATGCATGTGTATGTTGGGTTTTTCAATGTGTTCAGTGTCCTCTCTTCGCCAGCTGCCTTTTTCTATAGATTCTACAGTGTTTGTATTCAAGGAGGAAAGAAATACGTCCTCATACTGGGGCAGCCACCTGCCTTCAGCCTCCAGAGCTCTCTTGTTACATTCTTGATTTTGGGTAAATTGTAGAACTAGATGTGGTGGAACAGAATTCCAGAGTCATTTACCTGAGCAGTTTATATCCTTTGTACCTCTCCTAGTGAGTTCTCTGTATCTCCAGGAGGGTTCAAATTCTTGATTCCGACCTCTCGGGCTCATAAATTTCAACTTATGTGTGAGTTCTGTGTCCACATTTCTTGGTTTGCTTTGATTCACACCAGAGGGGTAGTTACAGCAAATGAGTGGTCCAGTATGAGTGTTTTAGAATATATCTACACTTCTATGTATGCACACATTCATTTAAACTTTTTTTTTGTTGGCATTGACGATGCGAAGAGGAAGCACATGTCATGTGCAGATTATCCTAATGTATTCAATTACTCTTGCAGAGGCCATTTCCAGGGTAAGTAGCTTCACTAAGTATACCCTATTGTGACTCTATATGAACTCATTCATGAAGCCGACCATGCAGCAAAGATCGTCTGAGAACCAATTATGTGCCAGTCCCTACTCAAAGTTCCAGGATGACAAGGATGAACAAGACAAGGAAATGTCCCTGCCCTTAAGAACTCATATTCTAGCATATTGATGCAAAGTGTAAAGGAATAAAGCTAACACTTGTGTTGGGTACTTTGCATACTATATTAAATTCATTAAATTCTCACCAACATCTTATAAGGTATTGTTGATGGTTTTTTATTTTTATTTTTATTTTTATTTTTGGGACAGAGAGAGACAGAGCATGAACGGGGGAGGGGCAGAGAGAGAGGGAGACACAGAATCGGAAACAGGCTCCAGGCTCCGAGCCGTCAGCCCAGAGCCTGACGCGGGGCTCGAACTCACGGACCGCGAGATCGTGACCTGGCTGAAGTCGGACGCTTAACCGACTATGCCACCCAGGCGCCCCTGTTGATGTTTTTATATATTACCTTCTCAAGATCCTCTGGTTCTTACACCTGGTCCCATGTTTGCTGTCTTATCTATTGTGATATTCATGTGAATGACACAGACATACAATCAATTATTATGCTGTGAAATATATACCAAATAGAGATATGGTCAAGATGCTAAGGGTCAGGGAAGAGACATTGTTCACTGCCTTGCCAGGTAAGGGTCCTCAAAGTTGATCGTGCATAAAGATCACTTGGGAGGCTTCTTTAAAATTTTTATGCCTGGGCTTCAGTCTTAGTGATTCAGGATGTTTGGGGTAGGAACCAGGGATCTGTGTTTTAACAAATGCCCTGAGTTATTCTGATGGAGAGAATCTTCAAATCACTTTGACAAAGGGTGGTCTAGGAATAAGCAAGACTCCTACGTCATACAGGTGACTCCTTCAGGAGCCCAATGTAACCAAATTAGTTTCTTACTGATATTCCAGTGCATGAAATATCATTACCAGATGGATTTATTTATCCACTTCTTGATTTTTTTTTTTGGATATCACTATCATTTAACAATTTGACATGAATTATATCATCAAGTGCACTGATCCCTGACAGAAGAAGTGAAGGCACCATAAAACAGAAAGTAAAGGTAATGAATAGTGCGGGAAAGGCTAAGACTCAAATCCCAGGGCTCAGTTGAGAGACAAAGCATGAGACTTTTCTCACAAGTCACTGCTTCGTGGCTACATCCAAACAGGTCAAGTATATGGAGACTAGCTCAGTGCCCCTTGCCCCGTTTCTTCTGCCTGAGACCTACCTCAGGCACAATTCCTTCTGTTCTGAACTCTTTCTTCTCTGATCAGATATCTTGCAGAATTCTGTCTCCCTGGAGCCTTCCTAGACTTTCAGACATAACTTCATCTCTTCACATCATCTCCAGAGATTTCCAGGCCCATCGCGTGCAGAGCTGGGCACGTGCCCCTGAGCGTGCCATTGATTACAGGCGTGACTCTTAGCCCACAAACTCTGGTGTGCAAGAAATACTGAACTTATGTTCTTTAAATCAGCAAAAATACAACTCTGACTCCTCATCTCTTCAGGTTGTTTGGAAATTTAATCTGATATCCTGGCGGTCCCCAGACGGGAAGCTACCTGGGTCTTAGGAGCACCAGAACTCTGGGGAGGCCCTTCTAGTCATGAGCAATGATCTATGTTGGTTAGTGATGCTGGTCCAATTCCGGTGGCTCTGCTTGTTTGTGGCACACTGAGAACATGGAAACTTTGTGGAGGCTGGACCCCCACTGCACGTGGACTAAGTTCCTTTGGTGCACTCCCAGCTATCCACTCTGAGGTTTTACACAGTCTCCCCAAATAATGCTATCAAGAAAGAGGGCATGGGGCTTTACTCACTGTGGGGCTAGAACAATCTGGATAGTTTAGGGTTTGCTGGGAGGTGAAACTGAAAGCCAGCTTTTTTTGTCCTTTTGTAAAAGTCATCGATGGAAGAAGGGTACAGGAAAGTGCCTCCTGCCACTGCAGAGTGACTCTTGAGTCGGAGACCAGTATCTGTTTAGCCACATCACATGGGTCTATCTGCCATTGCATTTGACTAAGAGGAATATTCCTCCAAAACCCGCTTTTTAAGGGAGCATTGTGCATTTAGATTGCTAAACTGTTTTCCCCTTCACGACGACAGCTGTAAAACGTCTTTAATGTTTGGAAAATGAAATTTTAGCAGACGTCCAGGATTTTCATGTAAGAGTTTCTTTGGTCATTTGCCCTTTGCTATAATTAGTATAAGAAAAATCAACTTCCGAACGTTACATCCTAACTTGCCATAATCATTGAGCGTCATCCTCTACCTTTGGCTCCTTTTCCCGAGCTGAAATGCACAATTTATTAGAAAAAAGACAAAAACCGTATCTTCGTGTGCAAAATGATCCTTAACGTTTTGATGGAAATCGTCCAGTGTCTAAAGTCACTTTGGGAGAGTCAGGTCACTGTGTAGTATATGTTCTGTCCTCCCAGTGGCGCATGGCTAAATCAACCCAGACGGATGCATGGCCTCATTCAACTTCAAATTCTCTAGAGGAAGAAATCCTTCAACTTTTCTTCTTCCATTACTTCCCAGTCCTTTATCTTAAGCGTGCTCTTCTACCTGTGCAACTTACATCTTGCCTGCTGTGATTCCAGTGGATTTCCTCTTGATACACCTTCAGAAAAGATGGAGAACATCTGGCTTCTGCTCTGTATATAATAACTCCTCTGAGACCTGAATGCTGTTATTCATTTCCTTACCTTGTGTGGAAGACATTTTTGCTGGACATTTTGGAGGGTCTACCGGATGCAGCTTTTAATAAAATATCCATAAACTGGAGTAAAGCCACCAGATAGGAGATGACCTCTCTTGGAACCAGCATCATCAGGACCATAAAATTCAAGGCAGAACCCATCTGGAGGAGTGTAGGCTGCCGGGATAGCTGTTCTTTTCGTTTTCTTTTCTTTTTTTACAAGTCAGTGTTTTATTCCAACCAATGTAGTTAGAACCAGCAGCCAATGCCAAGATGTTGGCACCATTAAAGTAATTAAAATCAGAGGGAAATAGGTTTAGACATGAGGAAATCACAGCAAGGAGAACAAAAAAAGATGTAGGAGTTGTCATCATTTGTATTTTTGTTCTTGTTACTTCCAGTGTGCAATCATCTCCCAGTGATTTATTCAGTCCCATGGTGTCCCAGGCACTGCCCTAGGCACTGGGGCTACAGCTATGACAAACAACAAAGTCATCATGATTATTATCTTCTTAGGCTAAATATAAAATTCCTTCAAACAAATCTTGTTAATTACAATCCCCACCATTTAAAACTCTTTAAACCAGGATAAGAACACTGATATAAATTCATAGAAAGAAGGTGGAAAAAATAAAAAATATAAAAGGAATGATGGGCTGCATAATCTCGGAAGAATCTTGGAATAAAACAACAGACTTTTATAATCAGAGGGTATCTTTGACAACTACAAATGCAAAAGCCTGAAGTCCTGGAGTGTTCAAGGAAAAGCAAGGAGGGAAATGTTCCGGGGGCACGTCAGAGAAGAGTAGGAAAGGTCGGAGGAAGCCAGAGGCTGGGCTGTTAGGATCTGGCAGACCATGGTACAAACTTGGGACTCTTTTGGAAGGCACGCATGAGGAGATGTTTAGGGCCCCCGAGAGGGCAGACACTTGGCTGTATCCTCAGCTTATACAACAGTGTCTGACTTGTAAAGGGATCAATACATATTTCTTACACTGATGGGTGGATTTGTTATCATCTGAAGCACACCCTCTCAAACGTCTTCTTCCTTGTCAGGGACCTTCTTTAAACAAACAGGGGATTGAAAGTACCCCTCTTAAGCTGTCAGGCCACTGGGCAAGACTAGCACCTCCTTCAAGGTACACTTTACATCTGTTCCTACAGTTGTGAGACATTTGCTTCTCAAAGAGCTTCATCCCGTGGCTCACGTGAAAGTGTGTGGAGTTCAAGAGTAACACAAATGTCACACTCCTCCTGCTGAGCCAAAGATGAGGTGAAAATGCAACTATGCTCTCCATTACAGCCCCATCCCTTGACTAGTCTGAACCAAGTTGCTCTAAAATCTCTCCATATAACTTTTGGTTTGAACTGAAATATGGAACTTTATATTTATCACCATTGAATTTCATCTTCTTGGTTCCTGCTCTTTGCCTTCTGGGGAGGGATGAACACACTTGGAACATGGGCGAGAGGCCATGCAATCTTCAGAGCAAAGGCCCAGGACGTTTTCTTAGGAAATGAGCGTGGTAAGAACGTGTGGTAGGTGAGCTGTGCGATGAGATAGATTAAGAAAGGTGTGGGGTTGTGTAACACAGGGTGGACTTGGAAGTCTGGTTGGCTTGAGTTTAAATCCAAGCTCTGCTGCTTACAATTGGGAGTGTTAACTAATCCCTCAGAACATTGACATCTGTAAAGTAGGGACGATAAACTTTGGTGTTATTTTGGCCATAAAAAGGCAAAGGTGAGAATTGGCTAATAGCGTAACACACAGCAGACCCTGAATTCATGCAACGGTGACCACTCTGAGCTGTGAGGCAGCGTTCAGATGCGTTTCCAGCACTCCCAGAGTCCTTGCGCAGAAGACATCATTGTTTCCCGTTCCTAGTTGTGAAAACTGCGTAGTTAAGGATTAGTGGCAAGTAATCGCTAATGAGTGATTCAAATCCGGGCTTGTTGCACGGTGTCTGCCCAAAGATCAGAGGCTCTGTGATGCAAGTGGAGGTTAGAGATGCTACAAGAGGTTTTTATAGTGGGATGGTGGCTGAGTCTTCGAGGAGACGCTGTAAGCAGTGTGGCAGCTAGGGCACAGGGCCCCTATAAACAGCAGAGCTGCTGGGAGGTCCCAATGAGATCAGAGAAGCAAAGAGTCAGTGCAGGGCTGGCCATATAAAAATGCCCAGTAGATGTAAGTAATTGAGGATAGGTCAACTCTTAGGCAGTCAGGGTATTAATTTGAGCTTGTAGTGACTTTGGGCTGTTGTATTCCTTTCTGTTCTGTTCACATCTCTTGGAAAAGTTTGATCAGCCCAATTAATCCCTTGTATTACCTGGAAATGGCTAAGCTCCCTTTGAGCTAGGCTGGATGTGTTCTGGCGAAGTGAACAAAGGGCGGAAGGAGGTAGTGATGAGAGCAACAATGTGATCTTATGATGCTATGATCGCTGTGTTATTTATTGGCTGCCTAGGGTGTATGGGGGCACATCAGGTACGGCCACACGTAACCTCCCCAGTCTCCTTGCCCTCAGTACAGGTTGCGTGACCTGTCTTTGACAGGAACAGGCCTGGAAGTCGGACCTTAGACTCTCAGCTTCAGAAGCTCTGGTGAAAATGGCTCAGCAAAGGGGAGGGCTGTGGAGAGGGAGGTGTGGCCAGGTGTCCTGTCATTGGTATACCCTTTGGCATGCAAAGAGCTTTTGCTAGAAGTCACCCTTAAGAAGGGCTAGCCGTCTGTAAGGTCCTGTGGGTCCAGGGTTTTGGGTGAATCCCCTGGCATCATTTTTCCACTCAACATTCGCAGGCCAACTTGGGTGGATTATTCAAATTCTGAATTCAGATTAGTCTGTCTGGACATGACAGGTGAGCATAAAAAGTCTGTGTAGAAAATTAACAATTTTTCAGAGACAAGATGGATGTTGAACTGTTTTAGGTAACTTCACACATCCTCTTCTTTATATGCTCGGGGGGCTTGAGTTTTATTTTAACCCCAGCATGTTTCACAGGGCTCTCACAGCTGATGTAGTAGCAGGGAATAACTTAGCAGCCCTTGAACAAAGTTATGCAGTGTGGAGGGGGCGGGGGGAGTTTCTCTATTTCCTTGTTTTCAGTTCCAGAAGAATCCAACCTTCTGTGTAGGCTGCCTGACATAGGCCATGGCCTTGTCGGTGGCTCCTTAATTAACAAAGAGGTTTTTATTTGTCCAGGGCAAAGCTTGTCTTACCTCCGTTCCCCATCCGTTAAGCCAGCCATGCAAATCAGCACGCACTGAGGCCTCAAAGAAATCCAACAGTGGACTTAAAAGAATCCACGCAGCTAGCCGAAGGGGAGTTTAATAAGCCTGGTCTCTCCTTTTCTTCTCCTCGCGTTCGGTTTTTACAAGACTGTCAGTGTGTTTGCTGGGGAAGAATGCAGAGGCTCCTGGAGGCAGGCAGGGAGTTGGGGTGCTAAGGGGTGCATTGGGAAGGTAAAGAGAAGTGTGGCTTGGACCATAGCCAGTGACTGGATAATTCAGAATTTCCACAGCCTTGTGCTTTGGGAAAAAACTTGGCGAAGCCACAGCCTGAAATATACAGTCCTAGCTTTTTAGCCTCTAGGGCCTCAAACCGCATATGTTTCTTTCCCCTGGAAGCCTCAGGCTAGCTTTAATCCCTCTTTCAGAGAGTCCTAGGCTGGCTGGTGGAGAGGAACTGGACTTTCACCTGCTGGTCCTAGCCCCCCGAATAGCTACGAAGGCCTCTCAGGCTGCCAGCCTCTCAGGAGCAGTCCCTGCTGCTGGTAGGCACCACCGACTCGAACAGAATTATGTTGTGACTGGCGGCCTCCATACATTCCGGAGAGGGAGGGTATCTGTTCTCCGGGAGAGAGCGAGAGGACAAGGGTGCCAGGTTTGCTGTGATCTCTGCTCTCAGCTGAGTTGCTGGGGAGGGAATCAGCTACAAGGATACCACGATGACTGCCTCAGCCACCCGCTCTGAAACTCACTCATCAGAATGAGAGGGGAAAGCATGAATAATCACCAATAGAGAATGTTTCCCAAGGCCGGGACCCTGGCTCCTGTGTTTGAGTATCTTGCCTAAAAGTCTCCTTTTGCACCTCTAGTTGAAGTGTTAAATGGTAGAGAGAGGGGATCCAGAGCTTCTTGGCTGTCATAGTGGTGAGTCATCATCCACTGGGTCCCCATCAACTGGGTCCCCACGAGGGGTAGAGACGTTCAGTACTCACTTAATATTCATGCGCTCCTTTGTAGTTGGATTGGAGCCACATGAGTAGTTCTGGCCAATGGCTGTCATCAGGAATGATCTGTGCTACTGCTGGGCCAACACAGTAAAGAGGCACTGGGCCAGCTCCATTTCTTTTTCCTCTGCTGGGCAACTTTGAAAGGAATATGCTGCGACGGAGAGGCAATTAGATCTCTGAGTCATTGGTTGGAGGAAGACCCCTACCAAGCCACCTTGGACTCCTCGTCAGTGAGAATTAAATCTTTTGTTGTGTGAAGACACCAAGATTGGTAGTGGGCCTGTGCCAACTGCTAACAATAATTATCCTAATAGGTTGGTGTTGGGCTGGTTGTTTCCAGGGAAAGTATTCTAGCAAGTAATTGCTTCTTCAGAATAGGCTGATGGAAACCTGTCTCCTGTCTAGTCCTGCACAGCCTCCACAAGTTTTTGCAAGATTCTTTAGTAGGAACCTTGAGTATTAACCAGTCCTCAAAGGACATCTCTGGGTTGCTGAAGTCTGTGGAACTTGATGATTGGAAAATACTCCTTTAGTGCCCAGAGAGCTCTTCCTGAGTCTATCAGCATTCTGGTTGCACCGGCCACAGCAAATGGATACGACTCCATTGATTCATTCAACAAATACTTAACTAGGTGCCTACAAAGGTCCAGACAGTCTTCTGGGAGCTGGCATTTGTAGTGGCATTTGACCTCCTTCACGGCCTTGCTTCCACCCTCCCAAGATGGTGATTATATAACATGATGGAAGGCTTATATGCAGGAACTGAGCTAGGTGCTGAACCACGTCAAGGATCTTCTCCAATTTCTCAAGAACGCATTAGATAAGAATTCTTCCTCTCTTTGCTCTTACAGATTAGGTGCCTGACCTCCAGAGAGCCTTCAGGTCACAAGTCCAGGAAGTGCAGAGACTTTTTAGCTCCCAGACTCCCTAGCTTCTGTACTCTTTTCACTATACACAGATATTCCAAGATTCCTTCCAAGATTAGTCACATGAGATTCCTGGGACGTTCTTTCCATGGTCAGTTTTGTCCGGTACGCAGAGACCTTTCCTAGTGGTCACAAGAGAGCGGATTCAGATTTTTGCAGAGGAGGTGTTTCCCAAGAATCATGAAGTAAGTATGTTTCTAAGAGACATGGGTATATACCCTATAGAGTCTGACACAGGACAGGGTTTGGAGGAAATCAGGACTGGTCCCTTGTGTTCCTTTGGGACTATAGCATACCTTTCTGCTTCATCCACTCTTCCCCATTAGCGTATGTTTGAAGAGGAGATAGATGCCAGCATCCTTTGGATGTCTGTTTTCCAAGGCTTTCCCTCGTTGGCTGGCAGGGAGATTTTGTTTTCCGTTCGAGGTGCATTTTCTTTGATTTAGACTTTAGTAAAGAAGGAGGGCAACTGTGAATTAATCCATCAAAGGGTAGCTATAAAATATGTCTGTGGCCCCAGTGTGAAGTTTTAATGATAATGATTACTGGATCAGGGATGGGGAGAAAGGGGGGAATTAAAAGAAATTTTCTAAAGTCAAAATGCGTATTCTTCAAGTCAGAATGCGAGAGAAAGGAACCGACCCAAGATGCAGACAAAGGAGTCATCTTGTTCCAGAGCCAAAGAAATTGCCGACTCAGTAAAACGTTGCCTTTGATGCTTTTGCTGTAGGGACTTTCTCTTTACTGGAGGGTAATTAATTATCATCATCCACTCTTACTTAGTAATAATTCTTTTATAGACACTTGGGCATTCCACATGCATGCCATTGTCTAATATCTAGGCTGGAGGGAAGTGGTTCTTGGGTGGATGAAAATTGCATCCCTGGAGAGCTTCTGCCTTGGGGCACATTCTCCTTAAGACTCTGTGACTCACCAGGTATATGGAGCTTTGAGAGCTAGACATATTTTTGCAAAGCTTGTGGGACCCTGGTTACTCACCTTTGGGATGTCCTGAGGGTGTGGGAAAGAGTGGACTTGACCCTGTTCTTGCTCGGGAGGCAGAAGAACGTGTTGAGAAGCTGGTTATTATTGAACAACCATCCGTGGTCTGCCAGCCTCAGTTCTGTCTCTGTTCCACCTGAACAACATTGGGCAAATCCCTTCCTGGGTTGAGCTCCCCAACCTGAGCCGGGCATAACATGTGTTTTTTCTCCTGACCTCACTCAGATGTTCATGAAGGTGACTGAGCTCATCCAGCGGCTGAAGGGGACAGAGCTCTTCAAAGACAGGTGCAAAATAAATAGAGGCTATTAAGGTTGACCTCATGATGACTACATGCCTTGAACCAGTGTTGCAGCAACCTGCCCCTGTGATCGTGGCCTTCTCTCTGGTTACTTTTTAGCTGAGAATTACTTCTCTATCATGAAGGTGGATGGTGGGAAGGCATAATGGGGAGAGGGGACTAATGTTTGGAGGGTATCTGAACCGGTGCAGTACTTTGCCAAGGCACTTCATCTGTGTTTCCTTACTGAATTGTGTCACTTGATTTACAGAGAAAGGGTGGCTCAGAGAAGCTAAGTGATACACTCAAGATCACACGGCCGAAGCTGGTGTCAGTGGGGCCCAGTGGCTGGGCTGTTTCTGCTCTGCAAGACATCCTCTTGGGTAGAAAAGTAAGGGCAAGAATGAGTCAAAGTCAGGAGGAGAATGGAGGCAGCTTCACCATCCCTGCTCTTCCCTTGTGCCTTATTCCATTCCTCCTACCTTCTGACTTAAACTGTGTCCATCCTGAGAGATCAGACATGGCCGACCCTCTTCAGGCCTATGCTGCATTCCTGATGGCCACACCCCCCTTCCCCTCACTCCACCCCTCTAGCTGCAGCTGAAGTGATGTGTGCTCAACTCCCTACTCCAGGGCCAGAGTGCCCCCCTCCCCTCTCCCTGCTGCTGTCCCAACCGGAACCCCGCTTTGGCTGCTCGACTTGCCAAGCTCCTGGCGACGAGGAAATCAGAGGAGGAACATGGGTGCCAGGTCGTGTCAGGTACCCGAGACCCATCTGGGGAGATAAATGGAGGGCTCTGCCCTTTCTAAGTTTTCTGGACCACTGAGAAGATGGAATGCCAGAGATAACGTTCTCTTCCTCTCCCTACCGTTGACTCTTACTAACGGAACCTGCTGATTTCCTTCTTTGGAAGGGAGTGGAGGGGGGCCTTCAAGAGAGCAACATGGCAGACGCTCCATGGGGCAGCCCAGAAGCCACACTCGTGGTGCTCAGTTCTGGGAAATACCTGTTACTCTTTGTTTCTCCTCTTTATCTGTCACTCGTGGCATTTTCCCACCTGAAATGCGGTAAGAGAAAGAGTAACTAAGGAGCCATTGCCGAACAGAGAAAAAGTGCTTTAATTCTGAGATATTGATGATCTCTGTTCCGGCTTCTCTGGGGATTGAACTGAGATGAGAGATGTGGTGTGTGTGTTTGTGTGTAAGAGAGAGAGATGGATCGCTGGAGTCAGACACCAAAAAGAACTTCCAGCTTGGGAGGGGTATGACACTAGGGCTAGAGGTGGAAGGAAAAGGTCACTTCTAATAGAAGTCTCAGCTCAGGGGAGAAGTCAGAGGAAGGGGGTGCACTCCGGAGATAGCTTCTGGACCAGGTGCTTTAATGGAGATCAAATAGGGCACAGGCCACAGCTAGGACCTCAGAGCCTGAAGGCATCATGTGGAGCAGAGGACATTCTGGACTCAGTGTCTCTTCCTTTTTGATTCTCGTGTTATCACTGTCGTCTAAATAGGCGAGTTGCTTTATCTCGCAGGCCATGGAAGCAAATGCATGCACCAGAGCGGAGCTCCTGATTCAAATGCTTTTCTAACCTCTTAAATTCACATAATTTCAACTCTCCCAAATCCAGACTGCATAGTGGTGATCTCATGAGAAAACATCTTATGCATGCTCTTTGTCCATAGCCATGTACCTAGGACTAGAACCGCAAAGCTGACTGCATACACAGTCACTGCCTCCCTTCGTGATGCATTCACTGAAGGGTCTTCGTGAGCATTATCTTGTGTTAATCACCACAAACAGAGTTCCGTCTGGAGGAAGAAGCTGAAGACGTTAAGAAATCTGCTTATACCCAGAGGATCGCTGAGGAGCAGAGCTGGGGTGGAAATCTGAGCACCCCAGTCCTAAGACCTGTGCTTTGAACCTGACTGTTGGAGGGCCCCTCCTTTTGAGAACCTACCCATCACATGACAGAGTTCCCACCTGGTTACATCCTGTTCTGTTATTTATTACTACAGAGCACACCATCCCTCAAATATGGTGCCATGGGACTGGCCCTCCCATTCTGAGGGTGAGAAATTCAGAAAGGACACAGTAAAAACAGCTCTCCCCTTTCCAGGATGTCTTGGGCCTCCGCTGGGATGGCACAGATCACTGCAGGTTGGAATAGCTAGGCTGGGGGATTCACTTCCAAGATGGTCTCTTCACTCTCAGATCTGGTGCCTTGGCTGCGATGGCTGTCACCTGGGGCATGGACTTGTGGCCTTTTGGGATCATGGTTGTGGCACAGAGGGGATTCTTACATGGAGACTCAAGATTCCAAGAGCAAGTGCCCCCAGTGAAGGGGGAGTTGCATCCCTTTATAACTAGCCTTGGCTATCACCTAGTCCCTTCTGTTATCCACCATTGGCCAAGATGGCTCAGTCTTGCTCATAGCTAAGGGGAGGGGACAGAGACTCCTTCACTTCTCAACAGAGGATTATCAAAGAATTTGTGGCATCATTTTAAAAACCACTATATGTATTAAAATTCTGTGTCAGTCAGTGGGTTGAACACTTCAGATCTAACAGAACCCAAGGAAAAAGTACATGTCACATTCTTTTACTTCCTTTTAAGTTGACAGAAGAGGTTGAGATGGAGACTATTTGGGCCTTCCTTTGCCTGAAGGCATCTTCTTCCTCTTCACCATGGTGACACAGCAGGAAGGGCGTCAGCCCGGGACAGAAGAGCAAGTGGGCACCATCCACCTGTGGGGCGTTGACTGAAAGGAAACCAAAGATCTCTCCACCTTGGCTGTGGTTCAGATTCAGAGTCAGCCCACCTAGTCAAGCTCTTCCATTTTACAGCTGAGAAGGCTGAGCCCCGAAGAGGTGGAAAGACTTGTCCAGAGCTATGTGGTTCAATATGGTAGCCACGAGGCCACACGCAGCTGTTTAAATTGAAATGAATTAAAATGAAAGACTCAGTTCCTTGGTCAAGTGCTCTACAGCCACAGGTGGCTGGTGGCTACCGTACTGGACAGCACGGATATAGGGCATTTCTCTGTTGCAGAAATTTCTCTTCAGTAATGCCGTTCTAGAGTCACACAACCCGTCTAGCCTGGTATAGAGCTGAATCCTAGTCTAGAGCCCTCCTCCTCTGTTGACCAGGCCTGGAAATTTTCCCCAGGGAAGCCGCGGTGAACTAGGATGTTGTCTCCAGAGGCTCAAAGCACATCTCTTGTTTTTGCCTGTGCACTTGTCTGGCTGACTGCCTGTGGGGTCCTTGCTGGGGATGGGGAGAACATAAGGGATAAACTTTTAGCAGCACCATGGGAGCTCACTTCAGGGTGGGGGTTAGCCCCTGTCAGGGAAGGGAGGCTCCCCATACTCTCACCGTAGTAGAGAAGATTGCATACCTAGTGTTCCTTTGGCTGCAGTCCTGGCCTGTCAGGAGGCCCCCATCTCCCGTTCTTCAGATTGGTAGCTCTGTGGTGTTATCATTTATCTCGGACAAGGGTCCGCCCTTCGAGGGCCTCTTAGATATGCCAGCCTCTCCCTACCCTCTTTGGGCCAACATTGCTGCCCTCTTGCCCGCTGCCGCAGGGAGAGAGCCTTTGGCACGCCCTTCCCCGTCCCATCGCCAGGTGCCACCTGGGTCTCTAGGGCCCTGTGCCTACTCCAAGGCTGAGTGGCAGATGCCTGAGTCCTGGCTCCTGGCTCCAGCTCTACTCCCAACCTTGTATGTGACAATGGTCATGTGAATTCATCTCTACGGACTTCAGTGTTTCAGCTGCAAAATGAAGGGGGGTGTGGTTTAGGTCAGTGCTTCTCAAACTTTACCCAAATCTGGGGGTCTGGCTAAAATGCAGATTCTGGTTCCATAGGTTTGGGGTGGGGGCTGAGACTCGGCATTTCTAATAAGCTCCCAGGTGATGCTTCTACTGCAAGGTTTCAGTGCTGTTGTATAGAACTTTCTGCAGCATCAGGAACGCCTGTTATCTGAGCTCTCTAATACGGTAGCCACTAGCCACAGTGGGTATTGAACACTCCAAATGTGGCTAGTGAGTCCAAGGAGGTGACTTATACATTTTCTTAATTTTAATTAATTGAAACTTCAATGTGTGGCAAGTGGCTACTGTCTCAGACAGCATGGATTAATAATCTCTAAGGTCTGCCACTGATGAGCGATGTGAATTTGAATGGGCCATTTAGTCTCTCGGAACCTGAGCTTTCCCACTATTAAAGAAGAGACGAGGGTGAGGGATAACTCTTTCTGTTTCACAGGGTTATTGGCTTGGGACAGTGGTAGGCCCTAGAATAATTTGTAGGCTGTATAGACGTGGGCCACACAGTAATAACAGCACTGTTGCTATTGTTGTTGTTATTATTATTGTTGTTATAGAACAAGGTGGTGAGAAGAAAAAGGGCATTGGAGTCAGACCAACCTGGGTTCAAACTCCACTGCCATCACTTTCTAGCTCTAGTTTGGGCCCTCTTTGAGCCTCATCTCGAAATTGCAAATAATAGTCACTCTTCCCCAGGACCATGGCGAGAACTACATGTCCCTGGACACAGTAGGTGTTCAGTTCATCTTCAAATGTCACGGTGCGTGCTACTTTAGCTCCTGACTTAATCTTGCTTTGCCTCAGCTTTATCCTCTTGCAGATGAAGATCATCATACTTGCCATGAAAGGTTCAGTCTTTCATTAGCTTTGCCATTCAGTGAACATTAATTCCGCTCTTTCTTTACGTACTGGATTTTGTACTAGGTGCTTGAGGTTCATGGCAAGTAAACCCCGAAACTGTCCGTATGATCTGCTGTGTGCTGAATCAGTCATCACAGAAAGAACAGTCTGTGAAGCAGAGATCCCGGGCGCTGCACCTGTCTGTAATGGGGGGCTATGGGAAGGCCACCCCGGAGAGAAGGCATTGCACGGGCATGCTCACACATTTGCCCGCTGGACATTGGCGACGTAGGTGCGGAGTAAGGAAGACGGACGATAGGAATTCATGAGCTCTCTACTCATAGTTGTCGGAAAGCAAAGGAGACAAGATCTTGAAGGCTATACCTGAAGGGCTTTACATACACAAAGGGGTCAGTATACAACTGTCTCCTGTCCCCATCCCTCCGTGGAGCTTTGGAGCAGCCCAGCCTCTGTACTGGAACCTCCAGTCATCGTTGCAGGTCGGATCTGCCTGAGTCTGGAACGATTCTTTCCTGGTTGAAACAATTCATCAACAAATTTGGATGCAACCAATAAGATGCCATCAGAAATGTACCAGTTGGTGAACATCTTATTTCATTACCAGATTAAAACAACACACACAAAAAAACACCCACAAATTCAACCTAGATGGTGAACGAGATCTGAATGGATTCTCTCCCCAGGAGTTCCAGCGGCCTGACTTTGACTTACTGGTCCGCCCGCAGCTCCTCTGAGCTTTGGCTCCAGCGGAGTCTGTACTGATCCTTTGCCACCGTGAAAAAACAAGGATCACTTACATCAGCTGGGCTTAGTAGTGTTGAATAATTAAAGCATTAGGTTTCTTTCACAAGGAAGATGCTTGTCTTGAGGGACAGGAACGCGTCTTAAGCCTCTGGAGCTACGCATAGCCACTGGCACTGCAGTGCCCAGAGGGTGCTCGTTATTGGGGTGACTCAGCTCCCTGGCCCCTGCCCCCAGGGCAGATTGCAGCCTCTAAAGGTATGTGGGGAGCAAAGCCACAGCCTGCCCCACTATCGTGAAGCCCTCGCACTGTAAATTGCTCCCTTTTCCCACTTTTACATATTCTTGAGTCTGAGGCAAATTCCCTGAAAAGCAATTATCGGAAGGCCAATTTGCCAAATGATCGATTCACCTGTTGACCGATGTACCAAATTTACCAAATTAGATGCTTTGTAATATCTGACTAGACTGTTTAGCCACTTTAACAGGAATGTTTTAAAATCAATGTAAACATCTCATTTTTGTTACCAATGATGCCACATCATTTATCATATTTTATCATTACTAATACCATTTCAGCATATCACATGGGAAATGTTCAGTTGATGCTAATATTTACGTGCAATTGTTTTAACGGATGGCTACTTTTGATTTTCTTCATATGCTTTGGACTATAAATTTAATTTAGTCTAGTTTAAAACTGACTCACCTCGCATGTTTTCTAATTGTAAATTAAATGTTGGCTTTTCTTTTTATTGGAGGTTTAGTTTACATTTGAACTTAATTGGAAAAGTGCTTTTCAATATAAATACAATAATGACTTTAAATGTCAAATTATCAGGGATCCAAAATTAAGGAAGGTATGAACACTGCTGAAAAGTGCCCGATGTTTAGAAAAATGGGAAATGACACCGTGGCCCAATAGAAGTCAGAAGTGGTTAAAAAAAAAAACCAAACCTATTACCCACACAATGTTGATATGTAGCACTCCATGAGGAGAAATGGAGGTCTATTGATTTTGTAGCTATTCTCAGAAATAAGCCATATCTTAGGATTAGTAACATTGTCCCTTTTTGGTAAATCAGCTGAGCAACTAGAAAGATATTTTAAATGTTAATTTTCATTTGCGCCAATCTTCTCGCATTTTTAATATTTTTAGTCGCTCTGCCTTGATTTATTATTTCAGGTCATTATCAGCCACATTTAAAAATGCAAAGTGCTTACTCTCGCTGTTTCTGAATTGATTCTTCCTTGACTCGTGCCTGGTCCTTGGCACATGACTAGGGTGGCAAATCTCTTCTGGCCATCCTCAAAGTCCCCCCACTGTTTTGCTATGCCCCTGCCTTTTGCATCTTTCTGTAAACTGCTGGCAAGTTGACGTAAAATTTTAATTAAATTGAAATGAAAATAAGTTAACTTTCAACAGCATGCAAAATAAAGTTGAATTTCAGATGACATTAACTTATAATTTGAAATTTAACTCCACAGCAAAACCATTCAAAAGAAAATCAGAACTAGCTGGAAAAAAAAAAGTTCCAGTTGAAAATTATAATATGCTGGAGATGACCTTAGTCCACACGGAAATTTCAGGGGATAAATATTTCCATTAAACTTCACAACATGTGGATCTGGAAAATTTGGTGATTTGGTAACTTGGCAAATTGATCTTTCTAAGAACTGGCTTCCTGGGATTTTGCTTTTAGCAAATTGGTCTTTCAGAGAGTTAGCTTTTACCAATTGGGCGTTCATTGAAATGATGGATTGTACTGAACCCATGAGTTTCTACCCTTTTCCGCCCCTCACCTCTGGATTTTTCTGGAATCCCCTATTCCCCCCACCAAGCCCCTACAAATCTCTAACTAGCTAGACTTCTCAGGGACGCAGATTCATTGAGAGCACTTGATGGCCAAGTCTTTAGGAGGTAGAGGGAATATTTGTGTAATTTCTTTGGGGCCTTTGGCGTGCCAGAAACTCAAGGTTTAAAAGGGTCTGGTGGTATAAGTATGGTATCCTTGTCCCCTCCCTGGCCCTGCCTTGAAAAATGAGGAATTATAGAACTGAATTCCATTTATGCAGCTGGAGGGAAAAATTAAGGCCCCTCATTTAGTTCTGGACTTGGAAGAGACCCACGATCACTAGTCTAGAGTTTCCTAGACTCCGCACTGCTGACATTTGGGACCAGATAAGTCTGCATTGTGGAGCCCTTCCTGAGCACAGCAGGATGTTTAGCAGAATCTCTGGGCTCTGTCCAGTAGCTGCCAGTATCATTCCCCAAGTGGCGACAATTGAAAATGTCCCCTGATGTTGCTAAATACCTCCTGGGGAAGGGGGGAGTAACATCATCCCTGGCTGAGAACCTCTGATCTACTCTCCCATCCAATCTAGAACTTTCCTTTATGTTTTAAACCATACACCCTCTGAAGGCTACAGGACCCTGAGAACTTACCTTCTCACTTTGGTGTTCCTGGAAGGTAGCTTCACTGGTGTCATGAGAAGAGCATGGGCTTTGGGACATACTGCTCTGGAGTCAGATTGAGTCTCTGACACTCATCAGGTGTGACCTTGGGCAAACTTCTTCACACATTTCGGCCTGTTTCCAGACATGTCCTAATTCTTGCTCCATAGATCTGTTGCAAGGACTACATAGCTATGTATATAAGATGTTTGGCCCTTTGGCATGTTTGATGACTATATTCCCTATATGGGGCCCCAATATATCCTGCTATCATGAATGTTTGTATCCCCCAACATTCATATGTTGAAATCCTGATTCCCAATGTGATGGTACCAGGAGGTGAGGCTTTTGGGAGGTGATTAAGTCATAGGGAGGAGCCCTCTTGAATAGGATTAATGCTCTCATAAATAGGTCCCAGAGAGCCTCCTTGCTCCTTCTACCTTGGGAGGCCATCATGAGAAGTCAACAGTCTGCAACCTGGGAAAGGATCTTTACCAGAACCTGACCGTGTTGACTCCCTGATGGTGGGCTTCCAGCTTCCAGGCCTGTGAGAAATAAATGTCTGTTGCTTACAAGCCATCCAGTCTGTGCTGTTTTGTTACAGCAGCCTGAACGGACTAAGACACTCTCCCTGGCCGTGTTCCTACACCTCAGTGCTTCGCAGACTATCCGATCTTTGGACTTGTGGCACCCCTGAACTCAGCTGTTGAAGGTGCCATCTTGAGCTTGTTCCTTCCTAGCAGACCAAATTGTATAAACCTTGATTCCTTTCCAGACAGTCCAGAGACAACAGCACATTTCATTTGAAGAGGAAGTTCATCATTAAGTGTGCGTGAAGCGGGGCTGAAAGGAAAGTTGGGGCCCGGACTGTGTTTGAGAGAGGATTCCCGAAGATCTTGTCTGGAAGGTTTGCTTTTCCAGACGCTGCAACAGTCACCACAGAGAGGCTGGACACTCCCTCAGCCTGTGTCCAGAAGAAGTGACAGATGAACCACGGGACAGAAACCGAACACCGCGAGCATTCTTGTCACCAGTGACATCTTAGTGTTGCGTACCCCACGAGGACTCAGGCTAGGTGACTGTGGTCACGCTGCCCTTGGCATCTCTCTTTCCCCACCAGTTGCCTATTTGGAAATAGCTCCCAACACTTTCCAGGAAGTATAAATGAGACATGAAGCCTCGAGCCTAGGGCTCTGAGAAGCCACATGACCCCTCCAAACCGCCAGCATCTGCTGAGCGGTTTTAAAAAGAGCTTTGGCATCAGGGAGCCACCAGATAGTCCATCCTAGGGGACTTATAAACTCCTGTCCCTTGGGAAGGTCACTGGCTGGGCTCACCTCATCTGCCCCCCTGTGGGACCTGGACTTAATAGAGCTCGTTTGCTCTTGTCAATTTCATGTCTGAAAAATACAGGCTCCAGCTTGCTTGCTTGGGTCAGGGGAGGGATTCTGAGTCAAAGTTCTGGGGATCCATCTGGCTGGTGCCATAAATATCCCCCAGTCAGGGATGGTAGGCCCTTAAGGAGGCAGTGGATGGAAGGGATTTGCTGCAGTTGATTTTGATCTATTTGAGAACATTTTCTTAGATGCCAGAGCTAGCTTTTGTTTCTCTGGATGAAGGAAGAGGCACTGGCTCTAAGTGACTGCAGTTTAAGAGGCCGGTCTCCCAAAACCCACTAGAAATAGACTGAAATCGCGGGTGATGTTGGGACTTGCACACAAGGCAGTCTTGCCTACGTTCCCTGGAGCGGGAGAGCCAAGGGGATTAGACCAGATGGTTTAAATACGGGGCTGCTGCGTCTGGCCTAAGGCTCTGTGCAATTTACTCCTGGACAGTCTCTCAATTTATGAATCTAAATCACACTGAGCACTATTGTGAATCACCTGTTCAGATCCCTTGCAAGGTTTTGGAGATAAGAGCTCCAAATGGAAGACTTCCCTGCACGGAGGGGAGAAGACCAGAACTGCAATCTCTAGAAAGGACATTAAACTGCTTTCTGGGGTCGCCTGGGTGGCTCAGTCGGTTAAGCGGCCGACTTCAGCTCAGGTCATGATCTCGCAGTCCGTGAGTTCGAGCCCCGCGTCGGGGTCTGTGCTGACAGCTCAGAGCCTGGAGCCTGTTTCGGATTCTGTGTCTCTCTCTCTCTCTGACCCTCCCCTGTTCATGCTCTGTCTCTCTCTGTCTCAAAAATAAAATAAACGTTAAAAAAAATTAAAAAAAAAACCCCTGCTTTCTGGACATCTCTGGGAGGCTTTGGAAATGTGAGGAGGAGGAGGAGAGATGCGTTTTTAACCTATTTTCTTCCCTGTGATCTGACTTGGGGGATGAAGAGTGGGGAGGAGGGAGGAGTGGTCGCTCCTGTTGGAGGAACCCCACGAGGGGAGTCTCTACTCTCTATGGAAGGCCTTGACTGTGCTGGACCCTCTTGAAACAGACATGGCTTCAGTCCTTCCAGAAGCACTGAGTCTTGGGATGGAAAGTTGTGTATCTGGATCTAGTTCAGTCTCTAGTTCAGTTCCTGCCTCAACTGTAGGGCTATCACCAAACTTTTCCTTCAGAGCACTTAGGTTGGGTTTCAAGGGTCTTTAGACATGGTCAGCCCCCAAGTCATGACCTCAGAGAAAGTCAGAGCTGAAGCATCTCAGAGGCCAGTCAGTTCAGTATGGCAGTTCTAAAGTTAAAAAACCTGAGGATTGGATTGGGGTGCCTGGGCGACTCAGTCAGTTAAGCGTCCAACTTCAGCTCAGGTCATGATCTTGAGGTCTGTGAGTTCGAGCCCCGCATCGGGCTCTGTGCTGACAGCTCAGAGCCCAGAGCCTGCTTCAGATTCTGTGTCTCCTTCTCTCTCTGCCCCTCCCCTGCTCATGCTCTCTCTCTGTCTTTCAAAAATGAATGAACATTAAACAACACTAGAAAACAAAACAAAAACCTGAGGATTGGAGGGGACATCTGGGTGGTTCAGTTGGTTAAGCTTCCAACTTCGGCTTAGGTCATGATCTCACGGTTTGTGAGTTCGAGCCCCACAGTAGGCTCTCTGCTGTCAGCACAGAGCCCGTTTGGATCCTCTGTCCCCCGCCGGGCTCTGCTCCTCCTTCATTCGTCCTGTCTCTCTCAAAAAGAAATAATCTTTAAAAAAATCTTTAAAACAAACCCAAATCTGAGGATTGGGGAAATGTTATGGCTTGTCTAAAACTGCACATCGATTCATGTCAGAGTCTGGACCAGGATACACAAGTGTTTCCTCCTAGTCCCAGACCATTCAGTGGAATCCACCCCCACCCCTCGCCTCCTTGCTGTGCTCTCCAGAGAGAGCTCTCGCTTTTTTTTTTTTCTTTTCTATACCGCTATCCTTACCCCTGATCAGGATATGAGCCATGGCAGAGTAGTATCCTCTATATGTTCTCCTTTTTCTTTTTTTCTTTCCCTTTTTTCAGCCTTTTACTTTTAATTTTTCTAATTAAGACTTTTTATGGATGTAGAGTTGACATACAGTGTTAATATTAGCTCCATGTGTACAATATAGTGGTTTGACAATGCTATGCATGACCCGGGGCTCACCAGAAGCATGGTCACCATCTGTCACCATACAATGTTATTACAATATTATTGACTACCCCCATGCTGTACTGTTAATCCCCATGACTTACGTTATAACTGGAACTTTGTACTTCTTGATCCTATTCGCTTATTCTATCCACCCCTCTACCCACCTCCCCTCTGGCAGCCAGTTTGTTCTCTGTAATTTATGATTCTGTTTCTGTGTTTGTTTCTTCATTTGTCTTGTTTTTTAGATCGCACATATGAGTGAAATCATACGGTGTTTGTCTTTCTCTGTCTGGTTTATTTCACTTAGCATAATGCCCTCTAGGTCCATACATGCTGTTGCAAATAGCAAGATCTCATTCTTTCTGAGGCTAATATTCCATTCTCTCTCTCTCTCTCTATATATATATATATCACATCTTATTTATTTATCTGTTGATGGACACTTACTTTTTTAAAGTGGTTTTAGCCTTAGAGCAAAATTGAGAGGTCTAGAGATTTCCCATATACTTCCTGCACCCCGCCCGCCAACATGCACATCCTCCTCCCTTATCAACATCACTCACTGGAATGGCACATTTTTTACCAAGGGTGAACCTACATTGACACATCATAATCATCCAAAAGCCATAGTCCATAGTCCATAGTTTATCTTTGAGTTCACTCTTGATATTGTGCATTCTATGGATTTGGACAAAAGTATGTACCCATCATGACTACAGACTATTTTCACTGCCCTAAAAATCCTCTGTGCTCTGCCTGTTCATGTCTCTCCCTCACCCCTAGCAACCACGGATCTTTTATTGTTTTCGTAGTTTTTCCTTTTCTCGAATGTCATGTATGTTGGACATATATGCATACATACAGTATGTAGCCTTTTCAGATTGGCTACTTCTTTCACATATTAGTATGCATTTAGGTTGACTCCATATCTTTTCATGGCTTGATAGCTCATTTCTTTTGAGTACGGAATAATATTCCATTGCCTAGATGTACCACAGTTCATTTATCCATTTACCTACTGAAAGACATACTGGTTTCCTTCAAGTTTTGCCAATTACGACTAAAGCTTCTGTAAACATCTGTGTGCAGGCTTTTGTGTAGACATGTTTTCAACTCCTTCGGTGAATATGAAGGAATGTGACTGCTGGAATGTATGATAGGAGTATGTCTAGTTTTGTAAGAAACTGCCCCACTGTCTTCCAAAGTGGTTGTACCAGTTTGCATTCCCGCCAGCAATGATGAGGGTTCCTGTCGCCCCACATCCTTGTCAGTGTTTGGTGTTGTCCGTGGCCCAGATTTTGGCCATTCTAATTATGTGTATAATAGTTTCTCATTGTAGTTTTAATTTGCCTTTCCTTGAAGACATACGACACGGAGTATCTTTTCACGTGCTTTCTTACCATCTGTATGTATATCTTTGACGAGGTGTCTGTTAAAGTCTTTGGCCCATTTTTAAAAATCAGGTTGTTCGTTTTCTTATTGTTGAGTTTTAAGAGTTCTTTGCATATTTTGGATGACAGTCTTTTATCAGGTATTGTCTTTGGCAAATGTGTTTTCCAAGTGGGTGGCCTGCCTTCTAATTCTCCTGATATTGTCTTTTGCAGAGCAGAAGTTTTAATTCTCATGAAGTCCAGGTTATCAATTATTTCTTTCATAGATTGTGCCTTAGGTGTTGTGTCTAAAAAGACACTACCATCCCCAAGGCTATCAGGGTCCTTTGCTATATTACTTTCTAGGAATTTTACGGTTTTTCATTTTACATTTAGGTCTATGAACCATTTTGAGTTAATTTTTGGTGAAGGGTGTAAAATCTGTGTCTAGATTCATTTTTCTGCATGGATGTCCGATTGTTTAAATGCCATTTATTGAAGAGACTATCTTTGCTCCATTTTATTGTCTCTGCTCCTTTGTTGAGTATCAGTTGACTGTATTTATGGGGCTTCCTTTTTCCTTACTAATATTTATTGTATATTTATTTGCTCAACAACAATTACTGAATACTAATTGAGCCCTATCTATGTACCAGAATGATGTTAAGAGCTCAGTGTATGTTCTCACATTTAATCCTCAAAGTAACTCTAACGTAGCTAGTCTTCATGTCTCTGTTTTACAGACAAGGACACAGAGACTCGGAGAAATCACCTTACCGCCCAGTTTGCAAAGTTAGACTTTGAGCCCTAATCCTGCCATTTTCTCCCTGGAACTTGAGTTGATGGTATTGACTGTTATGTTATACTAGATCTCCTGTTCATTTCCAACTAATTCCAGTTTTAATTCAAACGAGGTCACAATTGGACTTCAGTGCTTCTACAAGGTGGTCATTTGCAGACTGGCTTGCCACGTTTCACCTTGCCTATATTCTTTGTCTTTTCACAGGGACCTTCCTGCTGTTCCAACCCCACGTGAAAATTAGAATGCCCATTTTCGTTGAGCTAGCTGTGTTTCCTTAGGGCCAGAAAACACCTTGGGCCACATGAAGCTTATGGAATAGCTGACCGCAAGGTTACATAAGACACATCAGCCACCCTACTGCCAAAGGTAAAACTCTCTTTGTTATTTTTATCTTCCAACTCCAAAAAGTATATTCTAAATGGTGTGAATCTCGATGCATCAAACCTTATGAGGTTTGTGGATATCAAGCCTAGAGACATCAGGGGAGGATTGAGGCCAAAAAGTCATGAGAAGTTTGACATTCCAGAAGCTCCCTGACATGGCCCCAGCCCACCTCTCCAACAGCAGATATCTCCTGCTCTCTCCCTGTACTCACGCTTCTTTATAGCCCAATTTAATCACTCATTGTTTTCCAGGTGTGTTTCCTAGAAATTGATCCCAAAGGTCTTTATATCTCTTTGTCAGTGCTTGGTAAAACATCACCTTCTCAGTGGAGCTTCCTCTCCGTCCATAGCTGAAAGAAATGCCCCCATTCCCTGAATTCCGCCTTGAACTTCTTATCACACTTGGCACGTTCCACTTGGTAAAGTAGCTGTGTGCCGACCTGTCTTAGCTTAGCTGAGCTTAGACATGAGAAGCCAATGAAGGATCTAAGCATCAGAATAAGGGTCAGATTCATGTCTGAATGTTGTTCTGTTTTCCTATGCAAGGAGCTTGGCCAGAGAGAGTCAGGCAGAAGGCGAGATCAGAAAGAGACTTCTTGACCTCTAGAATGAATTGGCAGAGACAGTTAAGTAGATGAAGTAACACTGCAATATTTTTGGGTGCTCGGGGGCCTGTGAGTCTATATCCTTTCTGGTCTCTGGTTTCCCAGTCCTTTCCCTGAGGATATGTTCCAGTTCAACGTATCTTCCTCTTTTTTCTGACATACCTAACTACACGGGTGCACATGTGTGTACGTATATGTGTACTTGTGTGTGTCTGTGTGCATGTGTGTGTGTGTGTGTGTGTGTGTGTGTGTGTATGTTTGTGCTGACCTGCTATTGTTGTCACCATTGCAGCCAGTGTCCCGGACACAGATGGAGAGAGATAGAAAGGCTACAAGTGATAGTGGGTATAGTTTGGAATGAATAGGGCTGGAGACTGGATGCTGATAAAGGAAGTCTATTTCTGCTTGGTTTCCTGAATGTCAAAGTGGTGGGAACCCGTGAGCAGGTGACTGAGGGGGCAGACTCACTCTTTGACCTCGACAGCATTAAGAATAGGAGGATCTCTCTACCCACTCGATACTTGCATTTGTTTATAATAGGTGAAGGCCATTTTGATGGGAGGCAAGGGCATTGCCAACATGACCTGGAGGGCTATTCTGGGATGAATCACCTATGATGTTATCTCTTCAGCTACCATGAGTGGGGAGTATGTATTATTATTGTAGCCATGTGAAACTTGAGAACACTACATAAATTTGTGCTATTGAGCAAGAGTGGTTATGTTGACTTGGTATGTTTTCACATTTACCCCTGCAAGTTCTCTGCTCTTGCCCTACTTTGGTTCCTTTAAGTCGTGGTCTTCTTTAAGATTGGAGGTATTTCAGAGAGTGGGAGCTGGATGGAAGGCAGGACCCTGAGCCCAGAGAAGCATGGAGGAAAGGGAGGGAGGCTGTGGTGGTGGCTTCTCCCTGGATCTGGTGAGGACTGTGTGTGCTTGAGAGGGAACATCCTGACCTTGTAAAAGAAACCCAGCACAGACACGTGGCGGCTCCCAAATGAGCCCTCACCCCTGAGAGGGCTGCAATTTGAATTAACAGAGATCTCAATTCTCTTTAAACCGGCCAGGGAAGTCAATTTATGTTTATATTTTGTCAAGACTCAGTTTACACGGGACTAGTTTTCTTTGTGATGCTGAGGCCTGAGTTGTAACATGCAAGTTAATATCGCTTGCGTGCATAATATGAGGAGGGGAGCCAAGGGTGGTAAGAGGAATGCAGGAGTTTAAAGCTTATTGAATATCAATGGAAAGACACTTACAGATACTCTTTCACTCAAAGAAAACTGGCGTCCAGATTTAAGTGATTTGTCCAAAGCCACATACAGCATTAGTGGTAAAACCGGCCTGGGTGCCAAGGGGCCTGACTTTAGTAAGGTTTTATTGGTAATCCTAAAAATTAGTTTTCTTATGGTCAAAGCAGTTTTAAGAATTCCCTGAGTCCATAAAGACTTCCAGATTCTTTCTCTCTTTGTCTGTCTGTCTGTGCCTCTCCAACACACACACACACACACACACACACCCCACAACTAAGAGAGAGAATACTGACCTTTAAATTATATTATCAGAGAGTGAGCTCCCAGGTCCAACACAGTCAACTCCAGACCATATCATCTAGAACAAAGAGCCAGGAAGAGTATGGCAAAGAAGAGGGGGGCCTGGGGGCTTTGTTGTAGCAGATCCACAGACAAAATAACCCCCAGAAAGAGAAGTTCGCACTTGAGTGAAAACTAATGAGAGCAACTCTGAGACAGGTAGCAGGGCAGTTGAATGGAAAGACTTGGTGGTACGTGGAACGGGGGTTGGCAGCGTGGGGACAGGAGTCACTGCTGGAGGAGAGGAGGCCACCGGGCAGGGGTGCTTTTGGAAGCTTGTTCATGAAGGGAAATAAGGAAAAGAGAATGTTCTGCCAAACAAAAGGGATTCTCAAAAATCAGGAGACTTACCAGTCCCTTCCCGCAGAAAGAAACTACACTTCTCCATACCAACAGAAGAGGGTGCTCTTGAACTAGGAAATGTTGTCAGCCACCCAACCTCTGCAATTGTGCTTACATACAACCGTATGTAAACTCTTAAGAGTGAACAGAAAATGTCAAACAACACCAATACACGGCCAATAAGGAAAAAAAAATATGAGAATCCAAACATTTCAACAGATGCAAATGCTCCTATCAAAATCGAACATGAAGCAGAAGAAAACAACATCCAAACTGAATTAAATATCTGAAAACCAGCATTTGAAAAATATAAAATCGACATCCTAAATCAGAAGTTTTGAGGTTTGGAACAGAAATAGTAAAAAAGTCAGGGAATATGTGAAGCAGGGGTTTGAATGGACTCAGGAAAGAATGAGGGAAAAGACGAAATCATTTTAAAAATAAAGACTAAATTACAAGGTACTCATAGGACACTAGCTTTCCCTGAAAATCTAGGAGACACTGAGGAGAGTGTTGAAAAGTGGATGACACATAAGGAATGAAGCAAAAAAGAACACAGAGAATGTGATTGATAGAAGATAGGCTTGGGAGAGTCTGAAAAAGGAAAAATTCCCATGGTAGAACAATTACTATTTCACACCGAGAGCTAAGACAAATTTCCAGAGTTAAAAGAAGACTTCAATCTGCGTGTTTAAAAGCCCCACTGTGCTCCTAGGAGAATTAACCTGGAATGGTGAAGTTCGGGACATATACCAGGAAAATATCAGACTTTAAAGACAAAGAAAAAAAAATTCCCTAGGCAAAAAGACCAAATCACTTACTTAGGAAAGAAGATCAAGTAAGCATCAGACTTCTCATATAAAACAAGAGAACAATGGAGCTGCATTTTCAAGAAATTAAAGGAAGTGCAGTAGGAACATTTTCTTTCTGGGTGAGCTCATCTCCAAGGATTAAGACTGTGAGAAGCAGTTTTCTATGTGCAAAAACTCAGAGATCACTTGATATTGTTCTGTAACGGATCTACTAGAGGGCGAACGTTATTTGACCCAAACAGGATCAGGACACGGAAACTCTGGCACATGAACGAGAATGGAAATTAAGCATCACACATATTTCCTTGTAAATCTGTAGGTAAGCAAGGATGGGGCAAGAAGAGAACAGTATAAAGGTACATGTTCTGAAAGGAAACAATATAAAAACAATACATTGTTGTGTAGTTACGAGGTAGGAGTGAAGGATATTACTTATAGCAGACAGGTAAGTAGAGGGTAAATGAGAACAAATGGACTGGGGCACCCGGGTAGCTCAGTCGGTTGAGCGTCTGACTTTGGCTCAGGTCATGATCTCAGGGCTTGTGAGTTCGACCCCAGCGGCAGGCTCTGTGCTGACAGCTTGGAGCCTGGAGCCTGCTTCGGATTCTGTGTCTCCCTCTCTCTCTGCCCCTCCCCCGCTCATGCTCTCTCTCAAAAATAAATAAACATTACAAAGATTTTTAATTAAAAAAAAAGAACAAATGGACTAAGGGCATTATGATAGGTATTAGTGAAGAGCTAACCACCACAGCAAAAATACTAACTATCCTAAACACCAGAAGAAATTTAAAATGGGCACAGGAAACAAACCACATAGAGGAAAAAGCAATATGCACAGTCAGTTTTACACAAAATATGAGTTGAGGCCAAGTACATCAGTCATATTAATACATTATATTTGTTAGATCATTATAGCTTATTATTAAGTTTATTAATAAATTACAAAAAAACCCCATCGATTATGTTCTAATTGACTTACTGCAAAACTTAATTCTATGAGATACATAAGACACATCTATGATAAAGTGGTACAGAAAGGCAAAGAATAGAGGGACTAATAATGATATTCCAGAAAAATGGAAACAGTAAAATAAATAAGGGTATAAAAAGACCTAATCAACTTAATTACTAAAATGAGCATGACAGATAGATTGCAAATCTCATGTCTTCATGGAGAATACACTCTCTTCTCAAAGCGCAAGCAAAGTGTTCATAAAAATTGACCACCTACCAGTTCACAAAGGAAGTCCTAGTAAGTGCCAAGAAGTAGAAGTTAATAACACAACTTAAAAAGGTCCTTTTACCTGGAATTTAAACAACAACAGTAACTATTAAACTACTATTGGGTGAAGGGGATATACGAACTGAAATTGCAGAATTTGAAAGAAACAATCATTAGAATTAAAAATATGCACATTAGAGTTTGTGAGACACAATTAAAGCAGTGATCTGAGGAAAATCCATGGTCTTAAATACTTAAATCAATAAAACACTTAAAATAAACAAATTTAATTATCAACACAAAAATATAGAAGTCTCAAAAAATAAGTCAAAAGAAAACACAAGGAAGGAAGTAATAAAGATAAAAGAAGAAATTAATGTGGTGGAAAACAGTAAAAAGAGGAGAGCCAACAAATGAATCAAATTCTGGTTATTTGGGGGAAAAAAGTAAAACAGACATACCAATAGCCAAGAAAAGAAGAAAACACAAACAGACAAAATGAGTTAAGACTAGCGGGAAACAACCATTATAAAAATGAAAATAAATCATAAGTAGACTACTTTGCAAAACCGTTCGAACACATTCAAAAACTATGAAATTGATTATTTTCTATAAAAATTTAATTTGCCAAAACAGACCCCATTTGATATACAAAGCTCAAACAGACCACTCTCTGGAGTGGAAAAAAGATGGAGAAAGTTATCAACAAATTATATATAGAAACACCAGACCCAGCTGTTTGCACAGGAGAATTCTACAAACCTTCCCAGATCAGATAATCTTAATGCTCTGTAAATTATTCCAGAGTGTAGAAAATGAAGGAGAACTTCCAAATTCCTTCTAAGAAGTAAGTATAACATTGATATCTAAACCTAATAAAGATTAATAATAGCAATAATGATAATAGTGATGTAGTTTAAATTTTTTTTTTTTTAACGTTTTATTTATTTTTGAGACAGAGAGAGACAGAGCATGAACGGGGGAGGGGCAGAGAGAGAGGGAGACACAGAATCGGAAGCAGGCTGCAGGCTCTGAGCTATCAGCCCAGAGCCTGATGCGGGGCTCGAACTCACGGACCGCGAGATCGTGACCTGAGCTGAAGTCGGCCGCTTAACCGACTGAGCCACCCAGGTGCCCCAATAGTGATGTAGTTTATAGGAAACTACAGACTAATTTCCTTTATAAATATAGATACAAAAATTAAGTAAACTTTTAGCAACAAAAAAAATTTCAAACCACCATAAGAAAATGAAACATCAATACCAAATTTCAGGAATGCGAGGAATTTCAATATGAAGAAATCCATTAATATAATTCACCTAATCAATAGATTTAAGGGAAAGAAACCTTATTACTATCTTCATGGCTGTAGAAAGACTTTCAACAATATTTGAAACGGATTCCTGAAAAATGCAATCAGTAAAATAGGAATTAATGGATACTTTCTTGACATAACTTACATATATGTACATGTATATATAGGATTTGTGTATATATATGTATATATATATATGTGTATGTATATATATATACATACACATATATATATATATATATATATATATATATATACACACATACATATGCACACATATGTCCTAAACTTGGTATCTTAATCTTAATTAATTGGGAAGCATGAGAGGGACTCTGGCTAAGACTAGAAATAAGGAAAAGATGCCCCCTCTCTCTATTATTGTTTAACACTGTTTTGGAACTGCTAATCAATACCATGAGATAAAGGTATAAAAATTTGAGAAGCAAAGCTATCTCTACCGTAGGTGAAACGATAATGATCCTTGAAAACCCAAGAATTAGTGGTTCAACAAATGGAAATTAGATAAGGAATTTATTAAGATGGTAGGACATAAAATGAACTTATAAAAACCAATGGCCTTCATACACACAGAAATAGCTAATTACAAGGTACAACATGAGAGGAAAAACTCATTTACAGTTGCAACAAGAATGCAAAACTTAAGAAGAAATACGCATTTTAGATTCCACATATGAATGAAATCATACGGTATTTGTTATTCACAGTCAGACTTATTTCACTTAGCTTTATACTCTCTAGATCCATCCATGTTGTTGTTGCAAATGGCAAGGTATCATCCTTTTTTATGACTGAGTAATATTCCGTTGTGTGTATATGTGTGTGTACACATATATGCATACATATATATGTATACATATGAAATCTTTTTGGGGGTGGGAGGTGGGAAAATGGGTGAAGGGGAGTGGGAGACACGGGCTTATGGTTACAGAATGATAGGTCATGGGGCGGAAAGGTGGAGCATAGGGAGTCTAGCCAATGGTAGTGTGATAGGGTTGTATGGTGACAGATGGTAGCTATAACTGTGCTGAGCATAGCACAATGTATGGAGATGTTGAATCACTGTGTTGTACACCTGAATCTAATGTAGTATCATGTGCCAACTCTGCCCAAATAAGAAAAAAAAAAAGAAATAAAAAATCTCAATGAGAAAATTTTTAAATGCTTCGGAAAGACATGAAAGTAAATTTGAGCAAATAAAAAAACACCCATTGCTCTTGGAGAGAACTCCTTGGCATCATTCAGCTGTCAGTTCTTCTCCAGTGGATGTATAAATGTAACGCAATGGCAAGAAAAAACACTAACAGGCGTCTTCCTTTTTTTTTTTTTGAAATAAATAAGTTGATCCTGAAGTCATGTCGAAAATAAACATACAAGAAAAGCTAGGAAACTTTGGACAGGGAGGAAGGGGAAACAATGAGGGAGAATGATCTTACCTGATAGTAGGACGTGTTATAACTGGTTGATGGTTAATACAGTGAGGCACTGGCACACAAATAGAGAGACAAGAGGCTGGAAAGAAAGTCCAGTAATGGATTCAAGTATGCCCAAAAATGTATTATTGGGTAAAGGTGGCATTTCAAATGACCGGAGAAAAGGTGGACTTTTAATAAATGGTGTTGGGACAGCTGGAGAGCCCCTGGAAAAAAGATAAAACTGGATTTATACCTTATGCCATGTGTCATAAGCTAAAAGGATTGAGAAATCTAAATGTAAAAATTACAAAGTAAGCAAATCACACAAGTACTAGAAGAAAACACGGATGAATGTTTTTTGTAACTTGAGTGTGGGAAAAAGTTTCCTAAATGTGACTCAAAATCCGTATGCAAAAAAAAAAAAAAAAAGAGATTCATAATTTCTACTACATAAAGTTAAGAAAACAATTGCTTGGCAAAAAAAAAAAATAAGCAAAATCAAGAGAAAAGTGGATCACAGGGAGAAAATGTTTGCAATATGATGTATCAGAGATAAAGACTATCTCCATAATGTCTAAAGTTTTTTTAAAAAAGTTGACAAAAAAACCCCCAATCACCCATGTCCACAAAGACATAGGAAAATGATCCTTAAATACATGAAAGTGTGCTCGACTGCCCTCATAATGCAAGAAATGCTGATAAAAATGTACTTTTTTCCACAGATCAAAATAGAAAAAGAAAAAACCACACAAGTTGGACCGTATGCTGCTGGGTGAGGCAGTGGAGGAAAAGGCTGTATTAGTTTGCTGGGGCTGCCTTAAAAAACCACCACAAACTGGCGACTTAAACACAGAAATTTATTTTCTCACGTTCTGAAAGCTAGAAGTCCAAGATCAGGTTGTTGGTAAGTTTGATTTCGTCTGAGGTCTCTGTCCTTGGCTTTCAGGTAGCTGTCTTCTCACTGCGTCCTCACATGGTCTTTCCTCTGTGCAGGCCCATCCCTGGTATCACTTTGTGTGTCCAAATTTCCTCTTCTATGACACCAGTCAGATTGGATTAAGGTTTACTTTAATGGCTTTATTTTATTTTATTTTTAAAATTTGTATTCATATATTTTGAGAGAGACAGAGAGAATGTGAGTGGGGGAGGGGCAGAGAGACAGGGGGAATCTCAAGCAGGCTCCACACCATCAGCACAGAACCCCAGGTGGGGCTTAAACTCACCAACCATGAGATCATGACCCGAGCCGGACTCAAGAGTCAGATGCTTAACCGACTGAGCCACCTACGTGCCCCTAATGGCCTTATTTTAACTTAACCACCTCCTTGATATAGTCACATTCTGAGGTACCAGGGATTAAGGCTTCAACATATGAATTTTAGGTGGTGACAATTCAGCTCATATCACAGGCACATACATTGCTGATTGGAGTTTAAATGGTATAATCCATTGGGAGGAAGTTATGGCAATATCTAAAAAATTATCTACGCAGCATTTACTCTTTGACCCAGCAATCTGACTTCCAGAACTTTGTTCTGAAGCTAACCCTCCAAAACGAACAAGCAAGCCAAAAGCATATGCACAAAGTTATTCTTCGATTAACTTTGTAGGTGTAAAATAACGGAAACAACCTGAGTGCCAATACATGAAATATTGTTTAAATAAGCTGTGGTATATCCACCCATTGGACTGACTATTCGACTATAAAAAGAATGGGGAAGAGCTGTAGTGATTATTCGTTATTTCCAGGATAGGTTTCAAATAAAAACTATAGAGTAAAAAAGAGAACATATAGTAGCTACTTTTTATATAAGAAAGGAGAGGAAAGAAGAAAGAAGAATACACACACACACACACACACACACACCACTAGTTTTTGCAAAATGAAACTTGGGAAGGATATATCAGAAGCTAATGAAATGGTTGCACACATGACAGGTGTAGGGCAGGAATGAGAAAAGGGTAGAGGGGATGAGGAAGCAGTGACACTTTCCTGAGTTTGTCTTCTCCTATAGCTTTTACTTTTAAATCATCATGACGTGATGCATATTCAAAAGTAAAATCAAATAAACAAGGGCCCAAACCCCTAATAGGAACAAAAAGAGAAACAAATGAGCCCTGCTGTACAACCAGCTGATAACAGAGCCCCACAGAAAGAAAGGATTAACTCAACTAATTGAACCAAAACTCTGGCTGCACATGCCTCCCGGGATATAGCTGAAGGGCAAAAAAAGAACTGCAAAGAAATTTAGGCTTTACATGGTAGGTTTGCTATTGGTGGTGGTGTAGCAGTTTTCTCACACAGAGAGTCGTGACACCAAGGCTTTCTTTCCAGGAAGCAACTTTATGTATGCCGGCTCTGGCTCAGATGGGTTTGTACCCCAAAAACTGAGCCCTGAACACCACATGGTGTAGTCTTTTATACATCTATTTCTTTGTCTCCCATATGTGGGTAATGTGTAGGCATGCAGTCTGATTGGGTGGTCTCATGTTATGGGGTCATGAGGGAAGTCATGTACACACACTGGCCAGGTTGCCTTCCCTTATCTTGGGGTCCATTCGTCTTAAGGAGGGGACTCTACCACAGTGGTGCTGGTGTCACATTTCCCATGCTATACTGTGCAAATCGTAGGATAGAGCAAATGAGTTAACATTGGGTGTTGTTAGAAACCGGATTTTATCAGGAGAGAAGAGAGCTACAGATATGGGACAGGAGAAAATGAAGAGCTCTCTGTATTGGATTTGAAAGTATCAGAACGAACTCACGATTTCACCACATATTTCTTAGCTCTGTTCAATGGAATATGAGGAAAGAAAAGTACCAGTTGGATCTGGAATATCTTATTCCCTGAAATCAAGAAAGTGTTTGAAAACCAGTGGGGACATATCAAATGAACACAGGAGTCAGACTGAAAAAGTTCCCATTGGCCAGATTAGGGAAAAACTGAATATCACAAGACCAATGAAAATAATGTCTTTTATTAAATTGAATTTAAAAATGATATTCAAGCACACAAAACAAAATGAGATGAGAGGGTGAAGAGGGGTTCTTTACAGAAGAACGCTAGTGGAATGTAGAAGGAATGACAGAAAATGACCATTTTGTCACCATTGATATGATGGTTAATTCAGGCAAGTAATAGCAATGGTTACTAAATTCTTTTGATGAAAATTTCTTGAGTAGCAAGATATTCATACATTTTAAAGTTTAACCTTGCAAGTTACTTACTAATTAAAAAAAAGGTATTTCTACTTTGAAAAAAAATCTGTTAGACATCATTTTAACCAGTAATCAAACAGCATTACCCATAATGGGATAATCTGACATTATTGCTTCCTGATGCGATTCACTGAGAAAGACCCAATGCCATTTATGTTATGCTAAATATGTCTACTCAGAACTTAAACATGAGAAAACGATCAGAAAAGTCCTAATCTGTGGAACGTTGACTGGGTGTTGCAAAAATCTCATTCTCAATGAAAGACAAGAAAAAAAAAGTGAGTTTTTAATGAAGAATGAATGGACATGACAAATAACTATAACCTATGATAATAGATTTGATCTTTGATTAAAAATAATTAACCATTAAAGGCACTGTCAGGATAATTGGGAAAGTCCAAATACTTGTTGTATATTAGATGATACTAAGGCATCAATGTTAAGGTTCTTGATTGTGATCATGGCATTGTAGATATGGAGGAGAATGTCCTACAAAGAAGAAGCTGGTACTAGAGAGGATATTTACAAGCAGGAATATAAAGTGATGCAATCAGGGGAATTGAAGGCCCAATACCCCTAAATATCTCTCAAGTGTAAGTGGGATTTGAGGTTTGTTTGGACAATGAGAGAGAGTGGACTTAAAGATAATGTGTCTTCATTTGAGTGAATGGATGGATGGCAATGACATTCGCTGAAATTGGCAAGTGTACATACTGAGTTGAGAGATCTAAAAGACATTCCTGAGGGGGCGCCTGGGTGGCTCGGTCGGTTAAGCGTCCGACTTCAGCTCAGGTCACGATCTCACGGTCTGTGGGTTCGAGCCCCGCGTCGGGCTCTGAGCTGACAGCTCAGAGCCTGGAGCCCGTTTCAGATTCTGTGTCTCCCTCTGTCTGTGACCCTCCCCCGTTCATGCTCTGTCTCTCTCTGTCTCAAAAATAAATAAACGTTAAAAAAAAATTATAAAAAAATAAAAGACATTCCTGAGGAAATCTTCATCGTACCATTAGAAAGGTTAGTCTAAAAGTCAGGAATCTAGTTAAAGACAGAAATTCCAGACTTAAGTCATAACTGAAGACATTGTGGGAGATAAAATTTCCCAACACAGTAGAGAATGGGATGACAATGGGGCTGAGCAAAGGACATTGGGAAACACATGTATTCCTTGAGAATCCTATTGTCCTATCCATTCTCCATAAGGCATATTCCAGCATATCAGAGCTTCAGAGAATATGGTAGATCACGATCAGTTAGGAATACCTGTGCATCAGTCAAGTTCCACCAGGAAACAAAAGTCAGTGAGATGGTCTGTCTTCTGGTGGTGTCAGAAGAGTTAAGGAAACACAGAATTTGGGGCACCCAGTCCAGAATAGCAAGAGTGGGAAACCATCACCACTTTAAAAAAACGTTTGTTTATTTTGAGAGAGAGAGAGAGCAAGTTGGGGAGAGGCAGAGAGAAACTGAGAGGGAGAGAATCCCAAGCAGGCTCCATGCTGTCAGCACAGAGCCCAATGTGGAGCTTGATCTCACGAACTGTGAGATCGTGACCTGAGCTGAAATCAAGAATCTGACATTTAACTGACTGAGCTACTCAGGCACTCCAGGAATGGGAAACTTTTACCACTTTTATACCAAGGGACAAAGAGAAGAAACCATGCTCCTGACACCTGGTGTGAGTTGGAACTATGGAGGAGGGACTGCCAAGTGGGAAATCTAGGCAAAGAAGACCACGCCTCATGCCAGAGAGGCCTAAATGAAAAGTAGGAGAGGGGAGAAGAAATACCCCAACCTTCCTCACCTTCACATTGAAGAAAATTGAGATGTAATTTACATAAAATGTCATATAACATAGAACTCGTCATTTTAAAGCATATAATTCAGTGGTTTTTTAGTATATTAACAAGGTTGTGTAATCATCATCATTATCCAATTCCAGAACATTTCCATCATCTCAAAAAGAAATCCCATACCCAGTAGCTGCAAATTGTCTCCTTCTCCCAGTCCCTGGCAACTACTAATCCATTTTCTGTCTCTGTGTATTTGTCTATTCTGGACATTTCTTCATATGAATGGAATCATACAATATGTGGCCTTTTGTGTCTTTCTTCTTTCACTTAGCGTAATATTTTCAAGTTCATCCATGTTGCAGTATGTATCACTACTTCATTCCTTTTTATGGATGAACAATATTCTATTGTATAGATATATCACATTTAATTATCCATCCATCAGCTGGTGGATATTTAGGCTATTTTCACCAATTTTCTGCTTGTACAGAGCCTCGGGTTCAGCTGGGCCAACTCAGGTCTTTCATGAGAAAGTGTTTAATTCTATGCATAGGTGTCACCTTCTAGATTTTCTAAGCCCCTGTAGACAACTCACTGTCTAGTTTTTCTTTCTTTTTCTTTTTTTAAATATGAAATTTATTGTCAAATTGGTTTCCACACAACACCCAGTGCTCATCCCAACAGGTGCCCTCCTCAATGCCCATCACCCACCATCCCCTCCCTCCCACCCCCCAACAACCCTCAGTTTATTCTCAGTTTTTAAGAGTCTCTTATGGTTTGGCTCCCTCCCTCTCTAACTTTTTTTTTTCCTTCCCCTCCTCCATGGTCTTCTGTTATGCTTCTCAGGATCCACATAAGAGTGAAAACATATGGTATCTAGCTTTTTCTTCTAAGCATTTTGTTTGGTCTATTGTTTTCCCTCATTGTCTTGAGCAGTGTCTATATTAAAACACTAGCAGATAAATGATTCCGATAAGTGCCTCTACCCCCAAAGGCTTTCAGCACTACACACATTCTGAGGCAGGAGAATGAAGACTTTGGAGTGAAATGATGCTTCTTGAGTAGCATCTACCAGAGAACCAGGAGACAGGTCAAGTAATTATTGTTCTTTGGGAATGAGTTTCTGAAAGAGCTCCAGCTTCATTTTGCTCTGTCAGGTATGAGGAATGCAGGATATTTCTCAAGGCTACCGCTAAGCTGGGGGAGTCAGGGTAGGACTAGGGTAAGAGTTGCTGCTCTTACTGAGATGTAATTGTTTTTCTTGAATAAAAGTCACTGGGTTGCTACAAGCCTTTGATTAATTTCCAGAGTTCTGAAAAAAAATAGATTCTGACAGTTTTTGCAACTTTTGTTTCTTGGCTGCTTATATGGATGGAAATTTTTTTGGAAGTCCTTACTATCCCAGTTTGATGACATCATCTTGCACCCCAACTTTTAATATCCTATCAGTGGACAGGGCATAGTTGGCAGAAAATGGAATGGAGGGGGGATGAGTGGTAAATCGTTAGCCCACCCTAGAACAGTAGTCAGTGTTTAACATAATACAAGATCAGTGGTCAGTGGCAACCTATCTAGGCTTCAGTATAAGATATCCAAGCTCTCCTTTGATACTTCTAAGTCAAAGGGAACTATAGAAATAATTTTGGTCAAGAAATCTTTTGAGTCTTTGAGACACCAATATGGCCCTAGTTTCAACATCTTGTAGCCCTCTTACCTGCTGCTTAATCCAATATCCTTACTATATTCTAATGAAATCCTTTTTCAAATCAGCATCCTTTTCAGGAAGATGAAATGAATACTTTTCTTCCCTTCGTCTTCTGTCTCACAAGTGATCAGATTTCATAAGAAAGAGAGAAGAAAAACATACAACCAAAATCTGTATGACAGCACACTATCCCTCTCTTCCAGACCTCTATGCCGGCCATTTAAAATATGTTCATTTTTGTATCCAGTCTCAGAATTCTCCTTTTATCCTCAGTGGCATGGAGGCCATTATGAAATGTGTGGGTCCCCCATCAGACACCTTTCTCATAAAACCAATGTGCCTGTGGGTAGAAAAATTCTGGCTTAAGAGGAGAGGAACTGTGGTGTGGTCTGCAAATTTACCAGGTTCCAGAAAGCAATCACAAAGTTCCCACTTACTCAAACCCTTTAATCACCCTGTGCTGTCAGAATCCCACTGCCTCTTCTCTGCTTCCTGACAAGGCAGGTGTGTGTGTGACAATGTTCATCATTTAGGTTGCGGAATTCAAGAAGTAATTTTATATTCTGTGACCGCTCTAGGGTTTCTGAATGGGGACTCTACCGCTCTGTATTTGTCACAAAATAACTATACAAAGACCTCACTTGATGAGGGCTGGGAATGTTGTCCATCGATCCATGGATAGGTCTAGAACTCCTGTTGGGGTTTTGGAACATCCAACCACATTCATTCTACTCTTATTATGTGCAATGCCACAAGAGACCTCATGAAGAAACGAGATTCTAGGCAGAATTACACAAGAAGGCAACTGCAGACCTGGAGGAGGTGGTATATTAGTGACATGAGCATAAATTAGTGGTAGCAGGATTTGACCCTGGGCCCTCAAGCAAAACTGAAATTTGTCGCTATGCAGAGTTTCTCACCCCTTTCGCCATTTTCCTTTGCTCTGGGTCCCCACTTGCGATTCTTGAACCACAACAATCAGTACCCACTTGGTTTGCTTTCCCAGTGTTAAATTAATTAAACAAGGAGGCCATTAGACTTTAAACAAGGTGGCTTTAATGCCTTAGTGGCTCATGTAAGCTAACCAAAACCTAAGCCTGTAATGCCTCAAGGTTAAAAAATGGAAACGTAAAGACCACCAATCATAAACAGCCAAGTAGGCTTTCCCAAATAATGTTTAACCTATAGCCAATCAAATAATTTCCTTACTTTGCTTCTGTGTCTTCTCTATGTAAGTCTTTTCCTCTAGATCCTGCAGGCAGACTTCCTCCTGCCCAGTTAGAATTGAGTTTTGCTCAAATAAACTCTTAAAAATTTAATATGCCTCCATTTATCTTTTAACACCAGCATACGATGTTCCCATTTCCCCCCCCCCCCGCCCTTTTCTTCTCACCATTAAAATCTACCTATCTCATGTCCCTATAGCATCAGAAAGCTAGGCTGACCACTAATATATGTCAAGATGGCAATCACTGAAAAAGAGATTACTGTTATTTTTCCTCGGTAACATATTTGACATTTTTTTAAAGTTTATTTATTTTGAGAGAGGGAAAGTGTGAGTGGCGGAGGGGCAGAGAGAGAGAAGGAGGAGAGAGAATCCTAAGCAGGCTCTGCCCTGTTGGTGTGGAGCCTGTTGCAGGGATTGAACCCATAAACTGTGAGATCATGACCTGAGCTGAAATTGGATGCTTCACCCACTGAGCCACCCAGGCGCCCTAACATATTTGACTTTTAACAATAGCTTTCAATCTTTAACTTGAAAGGACAATCAATGAAAATTCCTGGAAAAACAACAAGGTGCGTGTGTTAGATATTTTTCAGCTTCCATTGCACTCTGTTCCCCTCTGTGCCTGCTCTCCGCTGGATGCTTTAAATACATGGTCTGTTCAATTTTCATGATAACCCTTTGAAGAAGGTATTATTATTTTATCATTCATAAAGATGGGTGGCACAGGCAGTAAAAGGCAGAGCTGTGATTTGAACCCAAGTCAGTCTGACTTCAAAGCCTTAAGTACTTCTCCCATGACAACTCCCTCAGCTGGAGGCAATTCAGACTGAATAGCTCAAGCCAGGGACCAATGTGGTGGGAATTCGTGTCCTTGGCCTCACTGCATCCACTTTTTGTTCTAGTCAGATAGATAGTCTCTTCCAACTCAGAAATTTTCTTCCTTACTCTAATGTTTATTTGTTTTTCCGGATTCCAAAATATTATTTCTTCCCCTTATTTTGGGACTGAACTGACAAGAAAAACCTCAGGCCTTTCTCTTGATGGCACTGAGTTGCTCAGAGACCAGGGAGAAACAATCAAAAAACCACTGTTCCGTTGGAAACTGTACTTTCACGAGTCTTGAAATTGGTGAAGGTTTAATAGCTAGGTAGCCCAGAGTAGGGTTCTGGATGATATGAAGGGGCATAAATAACACAGTGATCTCAATGGAAAGGCGGAAAAACGCCATTATGCCCTTCTTCTCCCTCCATATGTTGTGAGTTGTGGGGCTCAAGGGAAAGACACAGTGTGCCTTGAGGGGTGTGGGGGAAATGCGAGCTCCAGGAATGATGTTTATGAGCACTCTGATCTTAATGAAACACCAGGTTGGGAATGTGGTAGGCATGAGTCAGGAAATTCTAAGGCCAGACTTGCACTACGGGGAGAACAAGTAACTCCTGATTACCTGTGAACAGGTCAGGACCACCTGGCTGGCCTCTTCTCCTACCGTTTATCCAGTTGGGCAAGAGAACAGGGACAGGTGGGCTAGAAATAAATTATTCTCTGTCTCAGTCTCCCACTTGTTGGTGAGATTCAGGCCCAGGCAAAGAAGGGATTATATGTTTGAATTTACTATGATTATTACAGAGAAATCAAAAGCCCAATTTGGGTAATAAGTGCTTGTATATTAGCTATGACTCTTTCTTCATCTACTGCTGACTGAGGTAGGTAATTGAGTTGGCCAAAAGTGATCTTAATTTTCACGTTAGGTTTGAAGTAGTCTAGAGGTACAACAATATGGGTTACCATATGGACTGTGTGAACTTTGGTCCTATTCTGCCAGTGTCCCCATCATCCATGCCCTCTGTGTGTTATGCTCTGTTGGCCTCTACAGGATTCTTTCTCAGCATTCTCCACTCTTCTTTACAAATGAACAGTCTCTCCTATACATTTAGCCTGTAGCAGAGGGAAACAAGCCACTGAGAGATCCAGGGGAGGGTGAGGCTAGGCACTGGTGAGGGCATTGGGACTCAGTGCCCGAGACCCAGGGGGTGCTTAGCGCATAGTTGGAATTGGGTCTCAGTCCATATTTGTTGATTTTTCACAAAATGGCGGTCTCTGGATCTCAGGTTGTTGGCAAGAACTAAATATAAGGCGTGGCGATGTGTTTGACCAAAGTTAGAACTTTTTGGTTGTGGTGAAATCTGAGGGCAAAATTGAAATCCCATCTTGCTCCCCCAACTAAAGCCACCGAAAAGAGCTCCTCATTGTGGTTTCTGAGACTCAAAGAAAAGACAGCTCCAAGTGGTTTATTACACAAGGTTCAGAAGGCTCCTGGGCATCTGACAGTGCCCACCATGTTGGATTTTGATGGGTTAAGTGTAAGTGACTCAGGAACATAAGGATTAAATTTCCTCTCCAATACACATGGGCTTTAAATGAGGGGAAAAAGGTGCTTGGGGCATAATGCATTTATTTGCCAAACCCAAACATTCAAAAAATAGTTCAAGATGTCTCAGTAAATTCAGCCAGCTGCCCAGTCCCCTCTTTCCCTGGAGTGATTGTCTACATACACATGCTGCTAGGTTCACAGAGGGTGATGCCTAGCCATCTGGATCGCAAGTCTCTGGTACAGATAACTGTAAATTCCCAGATGGCCTAGTGATAGTTTTAGCAGTCTTTTTCCCAAAATATGAGATGAAGCTTCCTCCAGCCATCTCGCCTCACCCCATTTCTGCTCAAATACACATCCTCATGAGGTAAAGAGCTTTTGTATTGACCAAGAACTGGTGTCTCAAATATTTAGATCAAAAGTCCTGACTTGGTCTCCTGTTAACATGTGGTAGTGTTGGTTTGAGGTGAGACCGGTAAGTGGTGAATGTATGGCTTAATTTCTCCGGATCTAAATCTAAATATGTCAGGTTACAAAGGTTTAAGGGAGAGAAGCATGGAAGCACAAAGATACAAAGGAGGCTATGCCAGGCGTCTGGTAGTGAAGAAAGGGGAGAGAGGGTAAGAGCTATGGAGCTAGGGGCAAGTTGAGTTCAAGAGCACTTGGCTGAGTCTACATGTCCTGTGGCCACCGGATGGGAACAAAGGGTTCCACCAATCTAATTTGTTTTGGCCAATTTACATGATAAAAAAGCAGGGACGGGGATTTATTGTTTCTTTATGCGGGCGGATTAGATTGTCGCAGGTTAAACTTGTATTGCCAACAACACACTGACCACATCCACTGTGGTCATGCCCGGCTACGCGCTGTGCTATTGGCAGGGTTTAGATATGGAGCAGATGTGGGGTAGGGAGTGCAGGAGAGCAAAGATGCTTCCAAGTTATAAGCCTGCTACTGGGCAGACTGAGGTGTCAATACTGGAGACAGAGAAAGGGGACAAGGTGATGATAGACAGAGACAGTGCCTTGAAAAACAATATCAGCAGTGCATATTTATTTTGGAGTTGTATGCATTCCTGTGCCTGTTTAAAAACTGTCGTAATTTAAATTGTCTAAATAAATGAAGCTGTCCTGAATCCTTATTCCACTTTCTAAGAAAAGCATAACTCCCTTGGTATGGTGGGTATCGTACAGATAAAATCTCAGTGACTTAAATTGTAATGGTCATCTCCGTTGCTGCCTTTTTATTTCCCCTGGAATCTTGTTCCTCTTTGTTCCTTGAGATCTCCTTTATCTGTTCACTGAAACATGGAATTATGCTTCTTTAATTTCTCTTTTTTAAATATGAAATTTACTGTCAAATTGGTTTCCATACAACACCCAGTGCTCATCCCAACAGGTGCCCTCCTCAATGCCCATCACCCACTTTCCCCTCCCTCCCACCCCCCCATCAACCCTCAGTTTATTCTCAGTTTTTAAGAGTCTCTTATGGTTTGCCTCCTTCCCTCCCTGTAACTTTTTTTTCCCTTCCTCCCCCTCCCCCATGGTCTTCTGTTAAGTTTCTCAGGATCCACATAAGAGTGAAAACATATGGTATCTGTCTTTCCCTGTATGACTTATTTTACTTAGCATAACACTCTCCAGTTCCACCCATGTTGCTACAAAAGGCCATATTTCATTCTTTCTCATTGCCAAGTAGTATTCCATTGTATATATAAACCACAACTTCTTTATCCATTCATCAGTTGATGATGTTTATTTATTTTTGGGAGAGAGAGCACAAGCAGGGGAGGGGCAGAGAGAGGGAGACAGAGGATCTGAAGCAGGGTCTGAGCCAATAGCAGCGAGCCCGACGAAGGGCTTGAACCCACAAACAATGAGATCATGGGGCCGAAGCTGGACGTTCAACCAACTCAGCCACCCAGGTGCCCCTATGCTCCTTTAATTTTAATAGCCATGACAGATGTTCATATTAGACCTTTATCACCCCCCAAATCCATGGATTTCCATAAAATCTTCTAAATACCCAAAGTGTTTGACAATATTTCTGTGTTGTTAATATTCAGCTATAAGCTTTATAGGTCAAAAGACTCAATCATCACTTTACAGTGACTGCTTAAATAAGACTTGATTGAGTTCCTTGATGAGAAGTTCCACTCCAAACATGGAGAAAGGAGTAAGGCTGCCATTGTCCCAGTTGCAGAAATCGAAGCAGAGGGCGATGTATTGAACTCGAGTAATGCGGTGGTTGATGGGTGAAGTTAAGAAGAGGAACCAGAGAAATCAGAGGGTACCAGAGAAAGGAGAGGAGAACTGGAAAGAGAAATATAGAAGAAATATAGATGGTTGATAGATGGAATATCTATCAAGAAGTGAGCCCCAGAACAGCAAACATTTTAACTGATAGTGTATAGAAAACAGGACTCAGGTCTTGGGTAGATGTATAAATGGCCACACAGCTGATGGTACACATTGCTTTCCAATGAACAGGGGTCCACCTGCGAGAGGACAAAGCTGGGGTGTGATAAGTAAACTTCCAGAAAACTCAGAGGTGGAAAGTGACTGTTATTATCCCCTGTATTCTGGATGACAAAGTTACCAAACTAAGAGGTTGGGAAAAGGAAAGGTAACAGGACTAGAAGACACAATCAGAAATGCTGTGAATTAAGAAAAAAGGCAAGAACTTGGTGATCCCTCTGGGGTGAAAAATCAAACTAACTTCCCCAGGAGTCCCCGATTCTCCTCCTCTGATCAAAATGCAATGGCAAAGCATTCATGAAGCCCACAAAGCTTGATGAGTGTGTGCTGGGACCAGAAACTGTGTGAAGTGCTATTTTATCTCAAGTCAGTGAAAAAGGTTTTAGGATCTTTTTCAATTGACAGTTGAGGAAGCTGAGGTTTGAAAGGATGGGATTTGCCCAGGATACCACGAGTCCTGAGTCTTAGAGCTGGACCTGGAATGTGGAGCTCATGACCACACATTCCATGTTTTTCTGCCATGCATCACTTCCACGATTTCGTGGGAAGGATAGTTCTGTGTCACTCCTGAAGAAAAATGGGTCTTTAGAAAACAGGGAAAGCCAGGGGCCTGGCTGTGTGACCTTTCCTTTAGCCACTCAGGGCTGTTGATTCTCTCAGGACCCTATTTCTGGGTTTTATTACTGGTTCTGACACTGTCTGGCCGTGTAACCATAGACAGATCGTGTAGCCGCACAAGTCTCAATTTCCTGGTCTGTAAAATCAAAGCATTGAGCTGGATCATGAGCCCTTGACACTCTGACATTCACATCTGCAGCGTTCACTGGAGTTACCGCTCATCTGCCAACTTTGAGTCTGCAGTGTTTCAGAGGCAACAAACCAGAAGGAAAAGGACAAGAGCACAGACGTGTTTCTGGGACAGACAGGAAGTGAGGAAGTGGGGGAACCTGTCTCTGACCTCATCCCCACTCCTTGTGGCCTCTTCAATTCTTTAAATGCCTATTGTGAGTCTCCACCCAGAAGTCCCTGTGTCAGTTACTACTCAGCCGGTTCTCCCAAGAGTTTGTCAACATGATTTTAAAATGTTATCTTGTCCCTGGAGCACTTGCTCTTTCAGAGGTGACTCTAACAAGTAGAAATTAAAGATTAAAAAAAAATAAGCCAGTGGAGTTTTGAAATGCCAGCTTCACTACCGTGTTTAAGAATGGCATGGAGGAGGGGCACCCGAGTGGCTCACTTGGGTAAGCGTCTGACTTCGGCTCAGGTCGTGATCTCACTGTGCATGAGGTTGAGCCCCGCCTTGGGCTCTGTGCTGGCAGCTCAGAGCCTGGAGCCTGCTTCGGATTCTGTGTCTCCCTCTCCCTCTCTGCCCCTCCGCCATACATTTTCACCACCCCCCTTCTCTCAAAAATAAACAAACATTAAAAAAATTAAAAGAAAAAGAATTGCATGGAGGAGATGGTTGTAGGAAAACACGCAGTAACTGGAAAAAGATTGCTATATTCAAACCCAAGTTTGAATCAGAGGCAGTTGAGGGAGTCTAGGAGCCTGCCCAGAGCTGTTGGATGGAATACAGCTTTATGCCCCATCCACTGTTGCCCATGACCACTTTGTTTGTGCATCTCCTTCTTTGGTTTCTGCACCAGGCAGGTCAGCTGAACCAAAAGTTCCAGATCCTGGCTGTGCTGCTACTGGGGTAACTTCACAAGTCACTTTGCCTCTCTCAACCTTAGTTTTCTCTTCTGTCAAATGGGGCTTGTTTCGAGGATTCAGTCAGATGATTTTGTAAAGCCCCCAGGGTGGTAGCTGCCTCCCGTAAGGCACGCAGGGGAGCGGTTAAGAGAATCGAGTCTGGGACTAGACAGCCTGAGGTCGAGTCTGGTTTCTTCCATTTACTAGCTAAGGGAATGTGAGCCGCTTTCGTAACCTTCCCATGACTCAGTTTCTTCAACTGCAAAGCGCTGCCGGTAAAGACGTGCACCCCGTTGAGTTGTCAAGGGTAAATGCATTAAAATGTGGTGGAAAGGTGTCTGGTTCCTCGCAAGCGGTGTAAACTTGTTTACTCTCAACTGCTGTTATTTTGATGGTTTGTCTGCACCATATTCTCCGGTGGAAAAACTGTGCGCTTGTTCTCACTCATGTTGAGCTTACCCTCAAGCTGCTACAGGCAAAGCCCATTTCATTTGTTCAATTCATATGAACAAATCATAGGATCAGATGAGTTCAAGTCTCCCTCGTCGTCACAATAGGAGGAATCAGGAGAAAGCCTCTGAGCTTTTTGCTTCTGGGAGACCATGGGTGACCCAGAGCATGTAGGAGCCCAAAGTTGTCCCCACCCCCGCTCCCCCCTGTACCTGAGCAGCAGAAGGGGAGGCTCCAGGGGTTCCCACCACACTCTGGGTTTGCTGTTTATCTCCTCAGAGACTCCTTGTTGATTTCAATCATAGCTCTGCAGAGGGGGCCACAGCTCCCAGGGCATCCCTGAGATCCTGTCTGAGCTGGGGTGGGGATTACAGGGTGGGGAGTGGGAGGGTGGGGGTGGAGAGGGGGTTGATTCTGAGCTGGGAGAACCTGCATAAAACCTGCCAGTCAGTAGCTTTGAGAAAGCAGGCAGCACCCACAGGGGATCCTGGTCTAGAGAGCAGAGACCCCCAGGGAGCCCAGCAGCCAAACTGTGAGTTGCTCATCAATAGGAGTAGGGGGCGGGAGGCAGAAGAAACCACAGTGAAATCTGCAGGCATTCCTCGCCAAGCTCACAGCCTCACAGAGGGGGAGGCAGCACTGCAGGCTCCTTTCGGGGTGAGTGTGGCGCGAATGTGTGCAGGCGTGCACGCGCATGCACACGCACGCACGCGCACATTCATTCTATAATGACCTCCACACGGAAAACTCCTCCGCCATCCTTCCCATCCGCGGTGTTGGAGCAATTAGGTAGGACTTGGGCAGAATGATTCATGCTTCAATAAATTCAATTTCAACAAAACATAATTATGGTGAGTCACCTAATCGCAGCTGTAATCACGGCCCGCCCCTCCAGAAGTCAAAACAGTTGAGGGCATTCAGCAAGGGCGTCTGTTCCCTCATTATGACTGAAGTTTGCATCTTTTGCCAAGCAGCCATACTTGGGAATACGGTTCCTTTCTCATTTTTGGAAATTACAGAATATTTCAGACCTACATCAAGGTGCAATGCATACCTTAGTGACTACTCTAGTATTCACCAAGCAGCTGAAAAAGAAAACCTGAAAATATGTTTGGATCTCTGATCCTGTCCCTCTATTTTCTCAGTAGAGACAACAGTATTTGCTTTGGGTATTCATCATTCCGTGGCTGCCTTTCTATATCTTCTCTCTCTCTCTCTCTCTCTCTCTCTCTCTCTCTCTCTCTCTCTATCTCTGTAGCCTTCAAATCATATAGTATAGTTTTTGTGGACTGAGTGTTAAATAAATGGCCTCATTTGTGTATCCTTCTGCAAGTTTCTTTGCTTAATTTTTTGATATTTTTCATATTGAATGTATATCTCCAGTTTTCTCATATTAGCGGCTGATAAGAACTCCATATACAACTATATCAAAATGTATTTTTTTAATCCATTTTCCTCTTGATGAACATTTAATTTCGTTCCCAATCTTTTCTTTTCTTTATAATTTTTTTATATGTTTATTCATTTTTGAAAGACAGAGAGAGAGCACAAGCAGGGGTGGGGTGGAGAGAGAGGGGACCCAGAATCTGAAGCAGGCTCTAGGCTCTGAGCTGTCAGCACAGAGCCCGATGCGGGGCTCAAACTCACAAACCGTGAGATCCTGACCTGAGCCGAAGTCGGACACCCAACCGACTGAGCTACCCAAGCGCCCCTGGTTCCCAACATTTTCTAACACAAGTGATACTTGCATGAACATCCTTACACACATTTCCGGTGCCCACATGTGAGTTTCCCTAGGGGTGTGCCCAGAAGCAGAGTTAATATTGGAAATCTGTGTTGTAAACCTTAGATGCTGCCGAATTGTCCACTAGAGTGCTTGTACCCCTTTGCATATCCACCAGGAGTTTAGAAGGGTTTCTGTTATTGTGTTCTCGCCAGTACTTAAGGTCCTTCTTAAGAATGTAACAGACCCCACCTACTTCCCCTCAGGTTTCCCCTCAGGAATTTTTCAATCAAAATACCTCACTAAAAAAGTAAACCATAACATTTGTTATAGGAGGGACAGCATGACCAGTGTGACCCCTCACACAATGGAGTCGAGCCAATCAGGAATGGACAACCCGGCACCTAGAGCTATCCAGTAAAGGTAGGACCTGAGAAGGAATGAGGGGGAAGGGAAGGGAAGGGACAGCTGACCAGAAGCTTATAAAATAAGGACCCTCACCTAGAGTCGGGGCATTCACTTTCGAATGTCCTGTCTCCATAAAGAGAGCTTTCCTACTATTCTTACTTTCTGATCTTAAACTCTAATAAACTTTGCCTACTGCTCATTTTGTGTCTACCTCTTCAGGCTTTGAAGTTGTGAGACAACAAATTCTGGGTGTCAGGCTCTTAATTTTTGCCTATTTACTAAGTGTGAAACATACAGTTTTAATTTACGTTTTCCTAATTCTTGCTGAGATCAAGCAGCGTTTCATAGGATGAGAAACCATTCAAATGTCGTCTTTTTGTGAATTGTCTGCTCATGTATTTTGCCACTTGTCTATTACTTATCTTTTGGAGAGGTTTTGGGTAATACATTAAATCTATTTCAGACATGGCAATTTACAATTTCTGTTTCTTTCCATACCCATTTGAATAAGTTGCATTTTTCAAGAAATTGTTCCTTTCATCTGAGTTATAAAGTACGATGGTATAAAGTTGTTTCAAAGTTCACTTATTTTTTTTTAATGTCTTTAGGATTTGTGCTGATAACCTATGTTTCATTCCTGACACTGGTGACATGATTTCTCTCTCTCTCTCTCTCTCTCTCTCTCTCGAGAGTTTAGCTAGAAGTTTGCTGATTTGGTTTTGCTCTGTTTTGTTTTCCAAAAAACCAGCTTTTGGCTTTGTTAATTTTCTTTATAAATTGTTTTCAGTTTCATTGATTTCTATTCTTATCTTTATTTCATTCCTTCTACTTCAGACTTACTTTGCTCTTCTTATTAGAGCTTGCTAAGATAGATTAGGCTGCCCTCTTTTGCATGAAAACCTATGTTCGCTCTGAGTACTACTTCAGCTACATGGTATAAATGTTCATATTTTATTTTTTTCATCATTCAGCTCAGCATGTTTTCTGATTTCTTTTGTGATTTTGTATTTGACCCATACTTATTTAAAGACAAGCCGTGTAATTTTCAAATAATTGGATTCACCTGGATATCTTATTTGATTTATTCTCTTGTGATCATTGGATACAATCCACATGATTTCAGTGCTTTTAAACGTATTGACCCTTATTTTATAGCACAGAATATAGTCTATCCTGGCAACTGGACTATCTGTGTTTGAAAGGAATGTGTATTTGGATAGAATTCTATAAATGTCAATTAGATTGGGGTGTTAATAGTGACTTTTACATCTTGTAGTTGTTTTTCCTTGATCAGAGAAGGGTATTAATACCTAATATGATTAGGGGATTGTCTGTTTTTTTTTTCCTATAATTCCATCAAGTATTGATTCATGCAGATATCTTTTTTTTTATTAAAAAATTTTTTTAATGTTTATTTATTTTTGAGAGAGAGAGAGACAGAGCATGAGTGAGGGAGGAGCAGAGAGAGAGGGAGACACAGAATCGGAAGCAGGCTCCAGGCTCTGAGCTGTCAGCACAGAGCCCGACATGGGGCTCGAACTCACCAGCCGTGAGATCATGACCTGAGCCGAAGTCAGACACTTCGCCGACTGAGCCACCCAGGCGCCCCATGCAGATTTCTTATTCGGTACAAACGCATTTATAATTATAGTCTTACTGGTGAATTGTCCCTTGACAAAATTTATCCTTGATTATACTCTGTTGTAAAGTCTATCTTAAAAATCTGAACTTAATATAATTATTCCAGTCTTATACTTACTGTTTGCATGGTATTATCTTTTCCATCCATTTACTTTCAAACCGCATGTGTCTTCATAGTCAAAGTGGGCCTCTTGCAGGCAGTGTACTAGAGTCTTGCTTTTTTTGTTTTTACATTTTTAAAAAAATGTTTATTTATTTTTGAGAGAGAGGGAGAGACAGAGCCTGAGAAGGGAAGGGCCAGAGAGAGAGGGAGACACAGAATCTGAAGCAGGCTCCAGGCTCTGAGCTGTCAGCACAGAGCCAGATGTGGGGCTCGAACTCACGAACCACGAGATCATGACCTGAGCTGAAGCCGGACGCTTAACGGACTGAGCCATCCAGGCACCCCGAGTCTTGTTTTTTATATTGGCTCTGGTAATCTCCCCCTTTTAATGCTCGGACCATTAACGTTTAATGTGATTAGTGGTTTGGTTGAATTTAGGTCTATTATTTGATTATATGACTATTTGTCTCCTATTGCTCTGTTCTCCTTTCCCTGCCTTATTTCAGGTTATTTGAATTTTTTTAGTATTCTATCTTAATTTAAATATTGGCTTAAAGTTATACATTATTGTATATTTCCAGTGGTTGTTTTATATATCTGTAAAATACACAGACCCACAGTCTATTAAGAATTGGGGCGCCTGGTGGCTCAGTCAGTTGAGTGTCTGACTTCCACTCAGGTCATGATCTTGCATTCATGGGTTCAAGCCCTGAATCAGGCTCTGTGCTGACAGCTCAGAGCCTGGAGCCTGCTTTGGATTCTGTGTCTCCCTCTCTCTCTGCTCCTCCCTCACTCATGCTCTGTCTCTCTCTCTCTCAAAAATAAATAAACATTAAAAAATAATAAAGAAAACTACTTTAAAAAAGAATGTATATTACCACTCATGTAAAATATAGAAACCAGCAACCCAGTGGGTCCCTTTACTCCACACTCCCCATCCTTTGTATTATAGTTGCCATATATATTACATTTGCACATTGAAAACCCCATCGGTATACACATTTTTAGCTTACTATTTTAAAGAGCTTAAGGGGAAAGAAAGTAGTGTTTTGTATTTGCCCAGATGCGATGGCTTTTTAGGCTGTCCACTCGGGTAGGGCTGAACTGCAGCTCTCAGTGTTCAGTCAAACCTGGATCTAGGTGCTGCTGTGAAGGGATTTTGTAAATACAGTTAAAGTCCTTAATTACAACCAGTTGACTTTAAATTAATCAAAAGATATATTATCTTGAGTTGGACCTTTACAAGAGTGCTTAGGTTTCCCCTGAGCTCAGAGACTCCAAACCTTTGAGGTTTTAGCCTTCTAATTATCTTCCTTTCTTGATCACCTGCCCTAGCCAGACCCATAACTGTATGAGCCAGTTCTTTGTAATAATCACCTTTCTTTCTTTCTTTCTTTCTTTCTTTCTTTCTTTCTTTCTTTCTTTCTTTCTTTCTTTCTAAGTTTATTTATTTATTTAGAGAGATTGAGAGAGAGAGAGTAGGGGAGGGGCAGAGAGAGAGGGGAGAGAGAATCTCAAGCAGGCTGTGCATCTCAGTGCAGAGCCTGACACAGGGCTTGATCTCACGAACTGTGAGATCCTGACCTGAGCTAAAATCAAGAGTCGGATGCTCAACTGACTGAGCCACCCAAGTGCCCCTCTCTTATTTTTCGAAACTCTACCTCTATCTCTATCCCTATCTATGTACTTCTGTGTTTGAACTATGAGTTGTACACCTGATATTTACCATTTGTCATTTTTGATAGTCTGTTCTTTCCAGAAGATGCGAGTTATACTCTAGCATCATATTCTTGCAGGCTGAAGGACTTCTTTCAGTGTTTTTTTGTTTGTTTGTTTGTTTTTGTTTTTGTAGTACAGGTTTGCTAGTAATGATTCCCTTAGATTTTCCTTATGTGAAAATATCTGTATTTTTACTTTCATTTCTGAAGAATATATTGCTGGATATAAAATTCTGAGTTGAGGGGAACCTGGGTGGCCCAGTCGGTTGAGCGTCTGACTTTAGTTCAGGTCATGATCTCATGATTCGTGGGTTTGAGCCCCATGTCAGTTTCTATGCTGACAGCTCGGAGCCTAGAGCCTGCGTCGGATTCTGTGAATCCTTCTCTCTCTGCCTTTCCCCCCGGCTCGTGCTCTGTCTCTCTTTCTCAAAAATAAATAAACATTAAATAAATTAAAAATTCTGGGTTGATAATTGTTATTTTTTTTCCTTTCCACACTTTAAAGATGTTGTTCCACTATCTTTTCGCCTCTGTGGTTCCTGATAAGACATCCATTATCACTGAAATCATTGCTCTCCTTTATGTGATGTATCACTCTTTCTCTCACTGTTTTCTAGATTTGTTCTTTATTCATGGTTTTCAACAGTTTGACTGTAACGTGTTGGAGGGGCTTTCTCTGAATTTATCAAACTTACGACTGGGGTTTGTGGAGCTGCTTAAATTTGTCTTTCGCCAAATTTAGGAAGTTTTTTGATCATTATTTCTTCAAATATTTCTTTTGTCCTGATCTCTCTCTTCTTTCCTTCTGAGACTTACGTGACACGCATGTTAGACATTTTGATGGTTGTTTTACTTTTACTTATTAATTTTTGGAGTCCAATTTATATCCTGGATACTGATCTTTTGTTAGCTTTATGTTTACAAATATCTTCTGCTAGTCATTGTTTACCTTTCCACTTTTTATGGTATCTTTTGTCATATGTAAAGTTTTATGTTTGTTTTAATGGAGGTGAATTTGTCAGGCCTCTTTGAAATTGTTGCTCTAAACATTTTTGCATGTATCGATTAAAAACATTCTGTCTCACTCCAAGGTTTCTTCTAAAAGGCTTTAAGGTTTTCTTTCTCTTATACGCATTTAATCAGCATTAAATACAATTTTGTTTAAGGAGAGATGTAAAGATTTAGTTAAATTTGTTTTGTATATTAATAGCCAGTTATCTCCGCACCCCCTCTTTCCTCCACTGATGTAGTGTCATCCCCGTTTTATGCTGTGTTTGGTAATATGTCATTTCATTAGTTTCTTTGGAAACAATTTTTCTATCATCAGAGACAGAAGAAATTTTCTGTCTAGGGAGCCTTTCTGGTATCTAACCACTACCAAAAAGGAGGACGCATCAACTCTAAATGGTGTTTATTTTATTTTATTTATTTATTTATTTTTTAATGTTTATTTATTTTTGGGACAGAGAGAGACAGAGCATGAACTGGGGAGGGGCAGAGAGAGAGGGAGACACAGAATCGGAAGCAGGCTTCAGGCTCTGAGCCATCAGCCCAGAGCCTGACTCGGGGCTCGAACTCACGGACCGTGAGACCGTGACCTGAGCTGAAGTCGGCCGCTTAACCGACTGAGCCACCCAGGCGCCCCTCTAAATGGTGTTTAAAGACGACTAGGTACTGAACTGGTCCTTCCAGAATGCTCTTTAAATTTATTGCTGATTTTCCAGAGGAGAAATTTAGGGGAAGGAGAGGAGGTGGTCAACTGGCAAATGAAGTATCCCTAGCTGGTGAGCTCTGGGAGGGAATGGCTGTTAATCAATTGTTTCGTAATGCACAAAGACTAAGCTTATTAAAAATCAGTTGATCTTGAGAAAGAACTCTTGGCTGTCTTTTCCCATCACTTTTCCAACCATCAAAAGCTATTCTCCACAGGAACACCAATTGTGAGTGTCTTTGGTGGAAATAGAGGGATTTAGATGCCCTCAAACTCCAACTAAACTCAGATGTCTCAAGCTCAATCATGCCTTTGCTCTTGGGAAGAGGGCTCCTTCTCTCGCCTTTCTTGGTGGTCAGTGAAGAGCTGCAGGAAAGAAATCTGAAAGCCTCTTTTGGCCACTTTGCCCCATGTTGAGCCACATTCACAGCCAGAAACCTTTTCAAAGGACTGGTTTATACTTGGCTAAAAAAACCTGGCGGTTGTGATGTACTTAATCCTTCAGTTCTTTTGATTATGCAATGATAGAAATGATCTATTTAGAGCCTGAACTGACTGCAATGATCAGGTACTCTGGGGCTGCCCGTGTTTTCTTAACGTTTAACCTAATGTTTTCTTTCTTGTTGCAAGGAAGGGTTAACACAGAATTCTTCTGCTAACCATTGATCCCTGAAGGAGGAAAAGATTCAAAAAACTTTTAGCTTATATGTACATTGTCTCAAAAATCTAGTGTGAGAAATCTGAGAAACAGACTATTCGCTGTTTATTTTTGTCAAATTGACCATAGAGTGTAACAGCCTCTCCTAAACATACACTCTGATTGGAGTTTTTGTTTTTATTTTCTTGGCAGGCAGAATCCCCTGCGATACCCTTATAGTGTGTACATCGTCTTTGTCTTCTCCAGACTGTACTCTAGAGCTGGAAATGCACATGTCACTTTGCACCTTGCTTCCTTTCTTTTTATTCTGGAGTCAGAGCACTGAGAACTATCCCTCAGACACACGCACGCACACACACAGGTGCGCGCGCGCACACACACACACTCCTCAACATAAAAACAGGGTGGGGTCTCGTAAGCTTTCCATTGGACTTTTCCTTGGCTATTCACTGATAGTCAGCAGTTATTCTCCTTAATGGTGACAGGCATGCCTGTGTCGACATACTGCTGAGCTGGCCCAAGGACCGTAAAAAGTGATAGGGAATATGAAAACTGTAGGTTTTGACTTCGGTTATGTCACCTCTTTTATCTTCTATAATTATTGTCTTGAGCTGCCCGAGGCCAGCATGGCTGCGGACTGAAAGCAGTCCTCCACCGGAGAAAAGGACTGGACCAGAAGCATGAAGTTTCATTTCAGTTCGTGTCACACCGATAGCTGAATACCCCAGTCAAATCATTTTTCTGGTTCTCCGTTTTCTCGCCAGCAACAGTCAGGGGTCACAATGCCGATAAGGGCTAGCCATTTAGAATAAAGGAGATAAGCAGGTCTGGTTGGTTCTTTGATATCCTCAGGTTTATTCCCCCCCACCCCCATAACAGAGGAGTGCCCAAATTTGATTGTTGCCATGGGAATGCGGTCCACAGTGTTTCCAGATCTGATTTTTCTAGAGATGCAGTTATATGATTTTTTTTTTAAAAGGAAGTATCTCCATATCTAAGCATTGGCAACTAATTCAAAAATTTAAAAATTAAACTTTCTGTGGCCCTAGTAAAATATGTCTCAATCCCCGGGTCACCAGTTGTAACCTCTAGACGAAATGGTATTTAGAGTCTCTTCCAGTTCCGAAATTTTATACTTTAATTATCCAAATGGTCTGAATTGAAGACAGAACTGGTGTTTGAATATGAGGAAGATTTTCCTGGCGCCCAGTTCTTATATTTTGAAACAGGTGACCAAGGGAAATTGTGAAACGTCCTTCAAGTGATCTTGAAGGATAAGAGACACCTCCTTCTGTCTGGGATTAGTTAGGAGCAGTTGCCGGGAGGGGACGAATATGTTCTCTGGCAACTCTTCTCAGTTTGGATGTTGTAAAAACGGCATTTTGTGAGTTTTATTTCAGATGTCCTCAGGTCCTTTTAGGGGAGGGAGGGGGGTGGTAGTTTGGTTTCTGATTCCCAGGGCCTCTCCCCGCTCAATTCCTGGAATCATCCTGGGGGACTCTGAACCCTGAAATGTAAAGTTTCAGTGTCTAGCTTCCCTTCTAAGGTTTAGATTCGGTTTCATAACTTGGAACTGAAATCGGGGCAGTAGTTGGAGTGTGGATGAAAATGTCTACAGCTCCGGTTGTCTGCATACTAATGAGAACCAGAGAGGCCAATAAATAAAGGTGGAGATGAGTGAGGACAAAGATAAGAGACTTTTAACCTCACTTCATTTATGCTGTAGTTCAGTACTTAAGAAAATTGATTGTGATGCCCTCCATCCATTTTCCTATGGATTAAAAACACCTAGGACGCCCACGGACATCTTTTATACACTTAGCTTGCTCAAGCCCAGAGCCAGGCATTCAGTAAGCAGATGGAATTCAATGTAGTTGCTGATTGTATCAGGTAAGTGCTGGGTCTCTTATTCCAAAGTAACCGCAGCAAAATAAATACACCACCGCCCTCAGGAAGAGCAGAAGATGGGAGCCAGAAAGAAAGCAAGAACATACACCTATTTGGTTATTAATCAAACCTATCCTGACAGCATAATGCTTATCAACTGGGGAGAGGAGGTTGAGTGAAGCCCAGAGAAGCAAGCTGGGCAAAGGATTCACGTTCACATATAAATGAGTAACACGGATCATTGACTGAGCCCAAGTGCTTTTGATGGCTAGAGCGGGAGATAGGGCTCTCTGGGGTGGTAACCTTCTCCATCACCGCTATCATCCCCCAAATTTAAGTGCTAATCTTATACCTGCGAAGGAGGGGGGAGCAAAAAGATCTGAGGTAGCGTATGTGGTGGTCGTGCGATGGCTGTCTCTGCAGGCATCGATTCTCTCTTTTCCCATGACAGCATGGTGAATTCCCCCTGGGGTACCACTCCTCCAGAATTTCACACGGTCTTGGTGGGCCTGGCGGTCAACTGGCAACACAGTAAACTGTTCGACCTAAATAGCAACAACCAGATTTGCTCTGAGGACTTCGAATAAGTAGAGTGACAAAAAAGAAGTCCAGAGTTCAGCCTGACAGAGCATCGGAAGAGACAGTTGATTTGTTCCCTGATGTTATTCTGGGTCCTGTCCTTTTCTGAGGTCTGACAGTTCTTTTTTTTTTTTTTTTTTTTTTTTTTTTCCAGTGACTCACAGAACTATCCCATAGCCTTAGGAAAATCCTACTTTATATTTAAGTTAGGCAGTTATTTCTGTTGCTTGAGATCCAGGAAACTTAACAAGTATGTCGGTCGAACGTCTTCCTTGTGATCTCACCAGCAGAGAGCTGATGGTGAGGAAAAGACAGACTGGGAATCTTTCGATACATTATTAGAATTAATACGTGATTTGGTCAGGTTACTGTATCCAAAGTCAGTATACAAAAAAATCAATTGTATTTCTATACACTAGCCACAAATCATTAAAAAATAAAATCAAGAAACATATACCATTTATAATAGCATAAAAATATCAAATACTTAGAGTAAATGTAATGAATCTATAAGTATATAACCTCTGTATAGACATATATAGAATATTATTGAAACTAAACAAGACTTAAATAAGTAGACTGGTTGTGTAAGCCATTAGTTTTGGGGCAACGAGAGATTTCTGAAACGGAATCTCAGAGCTTATGTAGTCAAGGTCATCTTTTTTTTGCAGACTAGGAAAACAAGATTAGAAGGATAAAACAGCCTATTCAAGTTAGCCCAGAAAGACCTCAAGTAGCTCACCACTACCACCAGCTTGCTGCCCTTTGCTACCAATCTGGGCATCCCTGCAGCTGGGGCTGGACCATACTCCTTGTCTCCAAGGGCTAATGCTTGATAATGGCTTTGAGTTGGTTCTGCCACTTCTCGCAGGGCATTCTAGCAATGAGGTCTCTGTCTTCTTTCGCTCTATCTTTCTCGAAGATACGATTCATGGTATTCATTATTTCATGGTATTCTAGTACCCATGAAAAACAGACGGGCTAGACTCACTGTGAGATTCTCCGGCTGAATTAATCATGGAAGTCCATGTTGATTTCCAGGGTTAGTAATCGGTAGTCGTTCTTCTGATTCTTTGAAAGTAGCAGGTCCTCGCTAGGAGACTCACTTGTTACATGTAGCTCAAGGGACCACAACCAATTGCATTTTTCCAGTTTCTGGTCACAGATATTGTATAAACTCCCATTTCTTCAATTCTTTCTGGAATAACCAGACTTTAGTAACCAAACTCAGACTAAGAACTGTAGTTTCCTCCCAACCCCCCATGCTTGACTTTCCCTCTGCTGTTTTTTCCTCTCTCCCATGGGTTATTTTTTCCAACTTGGGAGACAAGGAGAATGTGTATCCCAGGTAAAGTGAGGAGGGAAGGGCGGAGCCATGGCACAGACACATCAAAAGAGCCCTTTGTGCTCAGGGCACATTATTCCTGGAATCCAATCAAGTGCCCAAAAACCCAACCAAGCTTTTCAGACAGCACAGAAACCAGTCATGCAGGCCTCTTGGGCTTTGCTTTTTTAAAGCTTTATAGGGTACACTGAATTATTTGGTTGGGTCTTTTCAACCGTGTGACATTTGGATTTTCAATGGCACAAATGGAGTTGATCATTAATTATTTGGACGCTTTAATTAAAAAAAAAACAACTTCACTGTGGATTTATGAGGGTCTGCTGGGGGGCAAGGACAAGGAGGCCTTTAGTGATTCCCTCATTTGAATGAGAGTGAGGGTTGGGAAGGTCTAGAAAGGAAGGCTATAGAATCATCTTCCAGGAAGGTCTTAAACCCAAGTTAGGGTTTATTTGAGGGAGGAGAGGCCTACAATGGAAAGGACATGAGAGAACAGAATTCTGGGACCTGCCAAATGCATTGGGGCAGGGTGTTTAATAAAAATCAATGGTTTAGCAGGGAGCCATCAGGAGCGCTCCTGCATCAATACCTTTCACATGAGAACTAGCGAGTCCAATGGATTGGGGTGGGGGAAGGGCTGGTTTCTGGAATATCTGATCAATTGAAACAGAGAGAAGAGTTTGTACGTGGAATGTTGAACGCCCAGAGGGACAGACAGGGTCAGTGCCTTCTGGTTTCAGAACAGAGAGGTAGTGAAGGCATAACATTCGCTCTCTTCCTTTTGTGGGCACGTTCTGCAACCTTAGCCTTCTTCTCTGACATGGATAGGTATGATGTTCTTGAGTCTCACACACTCTTCACTTCCTGAGATCCTGAAAAGGCTCTCGCTCTCCCAGAGGGTTCCACTCTTGGGTGCATCTCCACGAAGGCACCTCATCTCAGTGACAAGTGATCTTGGGTGGGGCTGGGGGACATGGGAAAGGAAATTAGCTCTTCTCCAGAAACACCAGGAACTCCCATTTGTTCAGCCTCTTGCATCCAGGAGCCTTGGGAGAAAGAGACTCAGCACATTTAAAAAATGCGGATGAAAAGTGCTCATCCTTGACATCACAGTGCACAGCCATACCATATGCGGAAAAGAAACACGATGCTGTTCCGCGCATCTCTTGGCTGATTTCCCCACTTGGATTTTTAAATCCGGTGCCTCTAGTCGAAATAATTCAATATGAAAAAAAAAAGTCACAAAAAACTTGGATGTCCCTGATGTCTTTCCTTCTACAACGCACAAAACAGTTTTAGGAATTGTTCCTATGGTTCCAGTTGACTAGGCAGTATTATTCATCCCTTTTTGCGAAGGAAAGAAACTGAGTCTGAAGGCGCTCAAGCGACATGCCAAAAGTCATAAAATATTAGTGGGCTGGAATTTTGGCCTCCTGGAAACAGGCATTTCTCACAAAGACGTCACAATCTTATCCCCAGGATTATAGAACTAGGCTCTCCAGATGGTGCTTCAGGAAGAAATCCAGAGCATTTACAAGCGGGTTATTTGTTTCTCCTTACAGCTACCTCCATGCAAAGGTATGTATCCGTGTAGAGAAGAAGAAAATGAAATTGATCCAAATTCTTTGTAGCAAGTTTGTCTGAGATGTAGTGGTGATAGTGTTTTTCTGTCCCAAGCCAAGGGCTGGAGGGGTTGTGAAAGACACTGAAGGTAAACGTTGCTGAAGTTGATACTTGAAAGTGAAATAAGAGAACAACTGATGGAGAAGTATGGTATGGGGGACCCACTGAACATGAAAATGAGGGTGAGATTGAATATCTCCTCTCAGCCTCAGAAGATCCAGTTGGAGGGGAAAGCGTTTGGGAGGAGGAGTCCAAAACCCAAGAGGAAGGGTTGGACCACAGCTTTCACCCCTGCAGGGAGATACGGGAGTGGGCCCTTGATCCAGGAACTTGTGTGCTCCCCAGGAGTTATCTACTTCAGTCAACCAGGAAAACCACAGGGACATCACCAGTGGGCTTCAGCAGGTAAAAGTCCAAGGACATGTTCTGGTGGATATGTTGTTTTGCCTTAGTTTTTGTCATAGAGAGAGGCGGAGACTCCATTTGGGTGTGGGTTCGTGGGGTACAGTGACTGGGCGAGGTGAAGTATTGCAGGTGACACTGCTCAGGCTCACGGCACCACTTTTCATTCCAAAACACACGGTAAAAGCCAGTCGTACTCTCATCTTTACACTTAAATTTAAGATACTGTATTGAGACAGAGTTTTATCATCTTGCTTCAGGTAACTTATAGGCTTATAGGTTTCAGCACATTTGGGGGCTGTCCGGCGTTGAAAGATAAGGCCTGCTATATAAATGGTGTTTATTCGGGACTCAAACCCTGAAACAGAACCAATGCATGTGATGTCCCTCCACCTGGAACGTCTTTCCCCTGGTCGTTACCTAGTCGACTCGTATTCTTCATCCTATCTCAGTGTCATAGTTCCCCAGAGATGCTTCCCTGTACCTCTCAGCCTAAATTAGGTCTTCATGTAAGATCTACCAAAGTGTCCTGTATTTTCCTTCACAGACCTTATCACACGAAAAAGTAGTTACAAACTGTGATAAGCTATTTAATCCTTCTTTCTGGCACTGGTTAGTAAGGTCCTTGAAGGTAAGGACCATGTCTGTAATGCATGCTCACAATACTTGCACTGCTGAGCAATATTTGTTTGAATGAATGAAGGAAGGAAGGAAGGAAGGAAGGAACGGTCTTGTCAGGAAAGCTGAGATTTAGTCTGGGTTCTACCACGGTCTGCCTGGATGGCTGTGGCCTCTCTTGGCTCACGTTTCCTCATCTGTTAAATGATGCTTTCGGGATGGAAATTCTGAGAACTCCTGTGACAACACTTCTCTCTGATCCATTGAAACCCACCTGTGGTTGGGTCCTTCTTTGGCAGCTTCTTCTGCTCTTTCATGCATCCCCCCCAAATGATGCTGACTCCCCAACACATTAATGACAAGGAATCTTACACTGTTGATTCCACAGCTCCTTTGGAGGGAACTACAGCTTACAAGTCGCATACCACTTCATACCCCTCCACTCCCCAAGTTCCCGTTTGACGTTCTTCACCAGTCACTTGTTGACTCTTTGCTGCTGCTTCTCCCTTCCTAGTCTTCTCTCTACTGTCTGCAGCCTCCCAAAGTTCTCTGTGTTACTTAGAGCGGTTTCACACTTGCTTACACACCCTTCTCGCTCAGCTTCCTCGGTTCATATCACTGTTGCTTCTCAGATGTCTAGCAAACTGACTGCATCTCAACCTCATTGTGTGCTTCTTTCCAAGTCCGTGTCCGGTGACATTGTGTTAGGAGCTTAGGTCAGCCATGGTGGGAATACTTACCACGGAAATTGGCGACAGTCAAATTGGCCGTAAATCAAGGGTTTTCTCTCTTGGAGAAACCATTGTTACACAGTTACTGGCAGACCACTGTCTGAGCTCCTCCAGCGGGGTTATCACCCAGTTTAGGAAGTTGATTGAACCCCAAGACCCTTCCTCACTGAACTTATATATAGTTTTTAATTCCTCATGGTTTAGGCAGAATAGTAGGAGCTGAGAGAGATTCATATAAAATGGTAGCTGTATTGGTCAAGGTTCCTCCAGGAAAACATAACCAGTGTCAGGTAGATCAAGACAGGAAGCTTAATATGGGAAATTAACTATCTATTAAGGTTGATAGAACTAAAAGGCCACAGGGATGAAGCAAGCTCTAGATTAACAGGATGCCACTTCTACCTCTACAGCTGGGGTGACAGGGAGAGGAGGTGGTGTTACTAGATTTTAGAGGCTAGAATTGTAGACAGAGAGAGGCTTCCCGGTGGAAGAGGGACCCCAAAAGAGAGTAAGCTGTTGCTGGCAGCATGCAGTGAGGGGAGTACCTGGGCTTCTTCCTTTCCCTTCCCTTCCCTTCCCTTCCCTTCCCTTGGCCAGTGGGAGGCCTTGGCAGGCCTTAAATCAGAAGCCAGTTGGAATGGAGTTTGGGAAATGGGGCAAGCGGGGGAGGGGCAGCCCCCTATGATGCAGAACAGGACAGAGCAGGGCTGGCAATGAATCTGACAACAAACAGGCAAATCACCACCCTAATAACTCATCATTTTCTGGATAATAATATCCCTGAAGGGACATCCAGTGCCTTCAAGGCTACAGCCAGTCACATGGCTTTCCTCAAGTCCCCCATCAAGCCTCACTCTACAAACCCAGACAGCTCCTTGAGTCTGGCTTCCAAATCCGTCCTCCAGCAAGGAGAGACAGAGTTCCAAAAACTCATTGTAAGATACTGACAATTCTAATATGGCTTCCTAAAACTGATCACAAGGACCAGGGACGACCACCTTTATGGAGAGATAGAAGTTTCCCCATCTTTTACTAATGGAGCATAAACCAGAGACATTCTTTTTTCCCCTGTCTTCCTTTTATTCACTTATTTCTTATTTTCTAAGAATCCAGGTGCCATACCAGATACTGAGGTTACAAAGGTGTTTTAGAGCTTGTCCTTGGAGAACTTACAGCACGGAGGGGAAGCAGATTGTCACGAGCAGGGGCCAAGGGCCTGGACAATGGGGGATTTACAGACTAATCCTAAAGAAATACCCACTTCTGCTTCTTGGCCTGCCTTCACCTGGGCCAGCAGTAGGGGTAGACCATGGGTCGCTGGGGCTCTTCTTAGAGCTTCTTAGAGCTTCAGTGGCTCCCTGGCACTTGGACACTTTGGGGTTAATCCCTTTCTTACTCATGTGAGGCTCATCTTCCCCTGGGCGTATCTCTCCATTTGCCCTTGAGTAAATACTCATGCTTTTACACTTGGCTCTTTGCTCGTCTTCCCGTGGGGGAGGGGTAGTTTCAGCATCTCGTCTCTTGTATGGCCAGAGGCTGTAAGTCTAGTGTGCCACCAGCTCCACAAATGTCAGATGTCTCCCCTGCCTGCAACCTGAGTCTCACTTTGAGGCCTAGATGGGGGCTGGTCCTAGTTAGAGAGCCCTGTCTGCGCTCTGGTGTGGACCTGCCGACCCTCTCCAGAACTGGGGCCCCGTGTGGCGTCTGTCATTCCAGTGTGTCATGGGATGCCAGAGTTAGCCAGGGCTTTCCACTCAGCCGGGATCTCCCGTTTGTGCTGTCCTCGAGATTCAGACACAGAGAGCAAGAAATGAAGAGAAACTGAAAATGAGAGCATCTGGAGAGCGGCGAGGAGGGGAGACAGAGACACAGACAGAGACAGAGACTCTTTCCTCCTGCCACAGTGTCAGTGGCAAACACTGGGGAGAGGACGTTCCCTGTGTGCTCTGAAATTCCAGGGGAAAACACTTGTGCTGCTGCTTTAAAGAAACTCAAAGAACCACATGTGTAATCCAATTCTGTGATTTGGGGTGCTTTCACTGTCGGAGGCGGGCTTCCAAGAAACTCAGCTTGCCTCAGGATACAGAGGGCCTGGATTTCAATACTTTGTGGAGTTACCTGATGTTCCAATTATGAGCCACCAAGAGCCCCTGCAGGAGCAGGATGCAGGAGGTGACGGCCGGAGCCCTGGATGCAGGGCAGGAGGACATGTTGGCTGCTTCCTGCCTATATGCGCTCGAGCAAGGCCCTCATCATCTGCTCATCGGTGTCGTCATCTGCACGGGGCCATGAGGAGTATCCTGGCCAGTTTACTCAGGTCTGTTGGGAGGCTCGGCCAAGTGGAAGCACTTTAGAAATTGGAGTGCAGTACAGCCACGCAAGGGGATACCACGTAAATGACATTTCCTGGTAGGGTTCGGCTGCCTTCCCCAAAGTGGGGGTCAGCTTACGAAGGCCACCCTAGTGGATGAAATGGTCCCTCCTCTCTTCTTTTTCCCTTTACTGAATTAGGAACAAAACCCTCGTGGCTCGGGCGTGAAGATTGCTCAACAGTGCGTCGAACTTAGAAATGCCTACAAAAATTCCACTCCACTCTGTTTACATGGCCTGCCTTGTGGGGGGAGGAAGCCATAAAGGTTTCTCCAGAAGGAAGCGTGTGACCCGGACCTCGTGGGTTAGGATTTCGACAGACTGGAGGCTCCAGCAGCCACGAAGAGCACAGGAAGAGAGTTTCTCAGGTTTTCAAGGGTGTGCCGTGCCACCCAGTCGCTGAGCGTTTGTGTGTACGTGTGTCTGCGTGTGCTGGTGCGTTTATTAGAGGATGTGGTGGTGGCTTAGGGCAGGTGGGTTTCCAGGGCCAACAAACTGCTTGCTTTTCGAAAAGAGTAGAGTTTTCCTTGGCTCCGCTGCCAGCTGCTTTATCTGTTTTCGTTTCAAAAGATGTGTTTCCAAAGCACCATTTCCTGAAGTCTTTTGGCTGCAGCCAGGTATGAGATTCCCAGTTGCAAGCCCAGAGAGAAGGTGAGCTGCCAGGGAGAAGTTTACAATAGGGCGGGTTGTCCAGAGGAGCGCCGGCTGAGGTCTTGCCAGGGAGTGGAGAGGGAGCCAGAAACAAGGACCCTCCATGGGAAAAGTTCTCCCTCCAGCTCCGACTGCAAAGTCGTGTCTAAGAATTTTAGTGTGAATATCAGACTGGGTTCTTGTAATTGAGGAGGGGATATCGGACTTCAGGTTTAACAGAGGGAGACAAGTTGAAGTGAGTCCTTTCCCATGAAGCCTTTCTGCTCACCTCCCTTATATCCCTATGTTTAGCGTCCGCCCTGTCTTATCTTGACCACGTCTTTGTGCCCTTCCTGCCGTTTGAGTAAATATCACAACTACCCTACTGGAACTTGAGCTCTGAGCTCATGTCATATTTACTTATAAATTCTTCAGTGTCTAGACAACAGTGCCTTGAACACTGTTGGTGCTTAATAAATGCTGGTGGTGTAAATGACCCAATGGTGGAAGCCTAGAGCTATTAACAAGGTTTTGATTAGAAATTTATTTATTTCACATACATTTATTGACATCTAAATATGAGGCCCCGTTGCAGGCAGTGGGAAGAGGCTGGGAACAAATGACACACGAAGATAAAAGGAATGATCCTAAAGATAACTTCTCTCTCTCTCTCTCTTTTTTTTTTTTTTTCCTACCTTTTATCTCCCTGGTTTTTGAGAAATTTTTGGCTCTGCTCAGGTCCCTGTCTTGTCATTCCCATATTCCTGGCCCCTTGGCCCTGTCCAGAGCCTGTCTTAGCCTTTGGGACTTATCTTGTGGGTCCTCCATAGGTCTGTAAATAGCCCAGGCTAGTTAGTAAACTGAGTATCTCTCTCAGGTCCCCTATCTGATCTAAACACTCCAAAATAGGATTTTTTTTAAAACCAACTCCCTGGCTATTAAGCTGATAAGAACAGATACTACACTTGAGCTTAGCCAAAAGACCAAGAAGCAATCCTAGTTTCTAGCTATCAAAGCTTACACGCTTGGATCATAGCTAGTCCTGGAGACAAAATCTCCATGTTTCTTAAGATGTTTCTGAATGTTTGCCTCAAGATGAAACTTAGATTAAAATGGAAAGCTGTCTTAGAGGACAACAGAAGTTGCCAAAGAACCGTAGGTGGATGTATGTGGCAAGAGAGGAGCAAAGGTAGGACCATTCTACATGGAAGAGTGCTGGCTTCATAGCAGAATCCTCTGTTTCTTCCACGACGGCTGGTGGTCTGCAGCTCGCAGTGGGGGAGAGTCCTGAAGAATACAGGCTCGGCAGATGGCACGTTATACTTGGTTATATTTGCAGAAGTGGGAGGAGCCTGCGAGCTTATGAAGTTCAAACTCCTTCAAGCTCAGAAAGGAGATACACCCAAGATCATGGCAATCACATGGCCTCGTGATGTCGCAAAGGTTTTAGTGCCTAGAATCAAAATGGGGAGAGGAAAGTACCCTTTGTCTCTAATTCAGACTAATCCGAGGAATTCTCCAGAGTTGCAAGAAGTACCAGCCCAGGGTAGATTTGAAACCTGGCTGTGTGAAGAACAGTCGAAGGACGCAAGCATGCCTGGTCATGGAAGAGGGGACAGTGGGGACACGGGAGGTGACATCGGGCTGTAAAGGGCTGACACAAAGAAGGGGCTTATGTTTTTCTCCTGTGTGGTTCCACAGGACTGAGCTGGGCTTTGTGGGTCCAAGTTACAGAGAGGGAACCTCTTCTTGAGCTCAAGGGAAACCCTTCCTGCTGCCTGACAATGAAGTACACACAAAAGTAGTGAGTTCTCTGCCAGTGGAAGCTCTCAAGGGGAGACTAGATGGGAACCTGGTGCATTGTCGAGGTGGCGTTTACCTCAAATGGCCCCTTAGAATTTGAGACGAACGTGGTGTGCGTACCCCTCTGTCTGACAATGGTTCTGGTAATTAGGTGCCAGGATGGCCATTGATGTTATCATTCTCAGAAGGGCAGAGCTGCTGCACTGCCCTCTTCTGACTTTGGTGTGCCACAGTCTGAAGTTGCTGAGTGTAGCCTCATGGAGGGCGAGTAGGCTCAACCTCCCTCGTCAACTGACCGATGATGGCGGCTCCTGGAGGCTGCATGAGGGGCGACTTGCTACAGCAGGAGACGTTGCAGTCCACGTAGCCACGTCTTGCAGGACTGGCAACCTGCGGGATATATACCTGCCATCCCCCGTCATCTCCGTTCTTTTTCTAAACAGAAGCCTTTTGGCTCCATTCCTTCCTCTTGCTACAGTTACCCCTGGTCTGTCTCTCCTTTCTCTTCTACTTGTTCTAGACAATGGCTCCTTTCCTCTTCTATGAAATAGGCGTCTCTCGGACCATGTCATTCATAAAAGCAGGGCACTGGGACAGGAGGGGTGAGCTAAAGGAGTCCAGGAATCTCCCTTTCCCTTTCACCTTCCCTTCTGCTATTAGCTGGACTGACGCTGAAACCCTGTGGGGCCTTGTTAAAATGCAAAGACCATCCCATCCCCACCCAGGAGGCAGTTACCCAAGTAACAGCTAGACACAGATTATGTAGTACAGATTGTTTCTTCTAATTCTTTTCCTCTGAGAGTATGGGGGCCTGGGTGAGGAAGTTGAGAAGAAAGAGGGAGAAGTCAGGGTCTAAGGCAGGGCAGGGAAGGGAGCCATGAGAGCTGGGAACTTCCAGACCTGTAAACTGTCTCATTTGGAAGGGGCCTTGGTAGTCTGGTCCGACTTCCTCTCTGTGTAGATGCAGAAACCAAGGACCCCAGAGGCAAACAGGTTTGACCAATGTCATGGGTGACAAAGGCACACTCCCATCTTTAGGAGTCCTTGAAGGTTTCTGCCCAAGGGTCTTCCCAGGGTAGAAGTGAGTTTCCTCAAGTTGGAAAACTTGGGTACGTTGTGGTCACTGCAGAATGACAGAAAGCAACATAGGGCTATATCTTGACTTGAAACTGTGTCAGGGCTAATCAGTGCTCCTTCTCTGGTTCATGTATTTTGGAGAAAAACAAATGGATAGCCATTTCCTCCTTCATAGCAAGTGTAGGAAACACTAAAGAATGCTCTTGAGTTTCTATCTCTGGATGGCAGATCTTATGTTACACATCTTCTCAGGCCCTTATCTTCAATATTTTTGCCTGTAGGATTCCTGGCACAAAGTAGGTACTTCCCACATGCTTTCAAAGTAGGCTAAAAATCCACCCCTCCCACTTGTGGGGTGTGTGTGGTGGGGAGAGGAGATACAGATATTGAGATCCTGGAAGACATTGCCTACTATTCTATGGATTCATTATGCATCTCATAATAGAACTTCTCAGACAAATGGCAGAGGTTGGGACCATTTACTGCTCATTCCAAGGACTTAGTCGAACAACAGTGAGGTGTCCTTGCTCGTCTAGGGCTAAAGTTGTCCTGTATAACCATATCACCACCAACCAGGGCAGAGACTCGAAATGGTCCTGTAATCCCTTTCTCCTTTCGGGGAGATTGTCAGTGTGTTTTTTTCTTTTTCAACACTTTCAAAATCGCAGTTGTTTATAGTAACTAGAGATGGCAGAACCTGGCTGAAGGGGGAAGGCTGAGTTTTATCTAACCCCTAATTTAGTTCTCTTAAGTTTGTCCAAGTTCCTGAGACGCTTTCCCCCTGTAAGTTAAACCATTGTTTGTCAAGGGAAATATAAATTAAGAGCTCTATTTTGTGAGTTAAATGGAAATTTGGTCCAGGGAAGCAGACTTTTGCTATGCTCCTCTGATCTCCAATATAACATAGGAACTGGAGGCAGTGTATGACTTAGACCTGATGAATTCTGGAGGAATCCAAAACTCAAGGAATGTGGGAGTTATGCAGAGCCAGGAACCCAGCCTAAATTTGACTCATCAGAGCTTTTAATAATCAGGTCGGAAATTCCATGGCATTATTGAAAGGAGCAAATCTCTTTCCCTTTACACAAAATGGATTCTGAAACTATCCATAGTCTTGAATTGGACTCCTGGATGGATGAGCCAAATGCTATGCCCGGATCAGGAACAGTGACGCCATGGTCATCCCCGTGTTTATTGTAGAAGGGGAGCTAAACTTCTAGGACTACGTGAACTGTCCAATTATGGATTGCTGGATTGTATGATTTGGAAAACACACAATTAAGGGGATAACTCTGGCCAAACCTGAGTTTGTAAAACTGGTATAGAGCCAATAAGAAGTAACACAAACCTTCTTCAATTTCTCTTTGCAGGGCTAGAAATGATTTGCAAGCTTTGAGTCTCTACAGTGAAAGGCAAAGATATTGGAAATCATGTGGTTTAATGGACATTCACAAAGCACTACATTCCAACTTCAGCACCTCCCCAATCTGGTGACCAAGCCAATAAGCCAGTATTTCCCATGGTTACCTTCACAGACCTCAGAAAACATTAAAAACAGATGATGAGCAAAACTACTACAAAGTAGTAACAGGCTGAAAACAACAGCCCTATTTAGCTAAATTATTAAAAGCCACCACAGATAATTCAAATAAGTCCCCCTGGGATAGTATTTCTCAAGAGTGGTCAGTGGCTGACCACCATTTAAAAAACACACTTGGGGTTAAAATGCAGATGTCAGGACTCTACTTCCAAATCCACAGGTTTCTGGCAGGATGGGAGGGCTGTACCCAGGGGTCTGCATTTTGAACAAAACGTGGCCACAGACTGGATGGATGGTCAACTTTGCACATACATGTACTAAGATTTTTTACATACGGTAGGTGCCGTTGTGAGTAACCAATACAGCTTGTTTTCAGAGAAGTGCTGACTTGACGTCGCTGTGGGTTTTTGATGTACTCTCTCAATCAATAGATCTTAATCATAAGGCATTGGTTGCTGAAATTTCTTGGCTTTAAAACATGATAGTCACGCTTAGAAAAAGTCGGGAGCCACACTCTAGAAGAAGTAAGTGTTCAGGTGCATAATATTGACAGCAGCATCCTTCTGAGACGACAGATGGGTTCAGAGGAATGGACACTCACTGGAGGCTTCCCACGTGCTCAACACCGAGCTTCCCCGCTATTGACGTGGCTGGGCTCCAGTGCAGGTCGGAGAGTTTGAAGTTCAACTTCTTATCTACAGCTATCTTCTGGGAGAGAGGAGAGCAGGAATGTTCTGACCTTATGGGGAGGATTGATACCACGAGGGCGAGCAGGGAAAGGACTATAGAAGCCAGAGATATTTAGATTTAAGGGGCCTCAATATTTTGCAAAGGCTTGCTCTGCCCATAGATCTCAAATACACGTTACCTGGCTGTGGCCCTCGGCCCACGGCTGTGATCATGCATGTTATGGCAGGAGCTCCGGGCTGGGCTGGAATTAAGGAGGTGGGAGGAGGTCTGGGGCTGGCAGAAGCACTTCTCCTGAGTGATCCGAGGCCTGGAGAATTATGACTCGGGGATGAGGTGGAAATTGGCACCTCATGGCTTTGTGAGCCTCTTCTGACTCGTGCCTTCCCCTTTCAGGACGCCAAGTTGCAAGATTAGCTCTATTGCTTTGGGGCTGGACTTGGGGTTTGGAAAACTGGTGACTCCTTAGTGTCACAGCCCTACCGCACCCTCTCCCCACTGCCCTCTGTGTTGACCACCCAGCCTGCACATACTACCTCCCACTCCCGGGACAGCCCTGTGGCCTGACCTCTGAAGCAGAGGGCTGGGGAGTCCTGGGGGCAGTCCCGAGGTTACCTCAGGACACATCTCTCCAATGCTGTCCTCTGGGGCTTGTGTGAGGAAGTCAGGGGTCCCTTCCAACTCGGCTCTTCCTCCAGCTCACCGAGCACACGGATGTGTCATAACTCAGCAGGAGCGATTTCGGAGAAACAAAGCATCTATACCGGTCAGATTAATTTGTCACTGTTTTTTAAGAGCTGAAAATGGCTATTTTCTACAGTCCTTCTCTTAATGCTAGGGGTATTGAAAGTTCATCACCTCTTTTTCTGGGTATTTATAAACACAGCAGAAACGTTCCAAGATATTAACTGACTTCTCCCCTCCAATATGTACTCCATCCATCCCCCTGGCCCCTACGTCTGTATGTGCATGTACGTTCGGGGCGTGCACACACACACGTTCATGCATACACACATGTACAGGCACACACATCCTTTTCGACCCAGTGGAATGTTCCCAGGGCAAGGTAAGGCTAATGCAGTTCCGGAGAACAGAAACAAAGGTTCTCTGTGGCTTTAGTCTTTTTTTTATTATTGAGCTATAATTGACCTATAACATTCTAGTAGTTTTGGGTGTACAACTCAGTGATTCAATATTTGTATACACTGCAAAATGATCGCCAGAATAAGTCTAGTTACCTCCCATCGCCACAAAGCCCACAACCTTAAGGAAATGGAGAAGAGGGGACACAAAGCATTGTAAAAAAATTCCTGGGGGAACCGCCGTCAGAAAATATCCCCCCCCCCCCCCCCCACCACCACCACAGACAGACGTGGAGAAGAAAATGGACAGGAAAGTAATGAGGTTTTTTACCTTTGCTGGATGCCAGAAAGAGAAGCCCTGCTTCTGAGACAGAACCTCAGGTTGGGAATGTCTATGCTGTGAATCTAGCAGCAAGTGCCCTACGGATGCTTCCAGGCCTCAGTATAGCACACAGGCAGCAGAAAGGGGGTACATCCGCAGATTGCAGAATGGGAAGTCTCTGGGCCTGAATAGGCAGGTACTAGGAGCAAAAGACAACGCAGAAGCGATCTGCTTGAACTGATGGCCAGTGGTGACCAGGTATGCAAAGAGTATCTCTGTTGACGCTCATATGGATAGATGGTTTGAGGTCTGATGGGCCTCGGTCCTCTGTGAGCCCCAAAGTTAGTCCCTGCCTTAGGGCAAGGATTCTTGACAGGATTGTGTGCAAACGCATCAGAATAACACCTGAAACCATAAATTCAGTTGCTATCCCCCCAAAGGAGTCCATGTGCTGTGCTTGGCCCTGAGGTTCAGCAGAGCTGGTGGCCACTCAGTCCGTGTGTCTTTATTGAACACTTGTGATGCTTACTGGAGCCCTTTTCAGGCTTGGAGGAGACTCCATAGTCACTTAGGGTTGAGGCCCCTTTTACTGCAGCAAACTTCAGAGTCAGGGCCAAGGAAAGGGTATGTTAATGTGTCCTAGTCACGATATTTTCTTTTGAATCTGCGTGACTTGGAAAAACGTGAGTGAGGACAGATGAGAAAGGCAGAGAGAAATATAACATCTGAATATTTCTGGGTTCACTCATTCTGCCGTAAAATACTCAGAGCCATAAATGAACGTTTATGCTAATCCTTTCGTCTTTTATTTGATTCCTCAGATGTGTTCCTTCTAAAAAAGCAATTTCGAAGGTGGGGAGGGGTAATCAATTTATGCCATTGTAATGTGGGCATCTTCCCCAGAAGTCTAGGAAATGTCTTGCAGATTTCAAAGGCTTCTTAACCTTTTCTGACATTTAAAAGCAAACAGAAACTCTGCCAGATAAAAGTGAGCTGAAAACAACGGTCAAGTTGATGTCCAACTGGAAGGAGCCTGGTTCCTCCAAATTCCTTCCCTTTTACACACAGTCCATTATGAAATGGCACCCCAGAACACTGATATTTCTCTCTTAAAACACACACACACACACACACACACACACACACACACACGCACACACACACACATTAAAATTGTTTATTGTGGCTAAAATAAGCCCAGGGCAGACTGTCAACAGAGCATTGTCCAAATAATGTTTTATCCTGTTTTTTATCATTAGGGTTTTAAGGGTGGGATTTCAAAACTGGGAGGATTAGAACAGGGCAGTTGAGAAATTTACAGCTGAGTACAGACTATCTCTCTCTCACGGACTTGCTCGCTACCCCCTCCCTCCCCATGTCTTTAACAAGTTAGCAGCATGTGGCTTGCCCTTGTTCCAGCAGCGATTATTAAAATAGAAAACACCTTTGGCCATAAACACAAGTGAAAATTGAAACACGCTCCTGAAAGTTTATTATTTTTTGCTTCAATAACTTCACCCTACATGGAGAACTTTATTTGCCTCGGGAGGTCTTCGGGTTAGGTAATGAAAAAACATGGGGGGTTAGGGGATCCCAAGCCATCAGGGTTGGGAGGCAGCTGGGGGTGGCCTGCATCTTGGCCTTGGGCCTTGGGCGCTGCTCAGGCGTGGAGGCTTTCACGTGCTGGAGCCCGCTTCCCTGCTCTCTCTCTCCTTGGGGCTACCCTGCCTTTAGGGTCATGTCCGGGGAGCTGGGCACTGAGCTGGTTTGAAGCCAGTCTGCCCCTCTGCTGGCTTTCTGGCCCTGCTTTCGAGTCATCTGGCTGATTCTATAGGCTTCCTGCAGCTTTGCTTTGACTTAAGGCACTGTTAGCCCCTGACTGGAATCTTCCACACTTCCAAACTCAAAAGGGATATGGGAGGGGGTGGGAGAGCAGATATTGAGGGGACGAGGAAGAGACACAGGAATGAGAGGAGAGGCCCGCAATCGAAGAGGAGTAGTTGAATTGGGATAGCTGACTTCTGAGAAGAGACTTGACTATGATACCTGATAATGATCTTTATTTCTACAGAAAGAGAAAAAAATATTTGAAATACAAGAGGTGGACCTTACTTTATGCAAGAGAGAAATAAACTTCTCCATTTACATGACAGTTATTTCAGTTTTCTTGTCTCTTGGAGCCAGACCTGGTCCAATATGTGTAGTTGCCCATTCCAGGGTATAGACTCTCACCCAGAGACCGAACACAAAGTTTGAGGGTAAGCCTTCTAGGAGCAGTGTGATAATTCTACTCCGTAACATTCTTGGGGACCAGGGCTCCAAAGAGCTCATCACTCCACCATCCTTGGAATATGGCCCTTGTCATGATGGCCCAAGATGGGATCGTCCGTATTCAAGGCAACAGATGGAGAAAGGGATGGTAAAGAATGGGCCACAGGGGCAGGCCATCTGTCTCCTAAGGAGTGTTCCAAGGAACTGTTACATGACACTCAGCTTATATTCTACCAGCAAGAAGTTAGCCCCTTGGCCACACTTAATTGTAAAGGAGGCTGGAAAGCTCATCTTTATTATGAGTACCAATATGCTCAGCTAAACGTCTTATTATTAATGAAGAAAGAAAGAAAAGTGACTAGAGAACACAAGCAGCCTCTGCCACCATAGTTAATAGAAGTCCAGTCCTTGCCTGTCTTATTCACCTGTGTTGGGTTCGTCATTGTGTTCTTTCCGTTGTTCTGTGAATCGATGTCTTCATCATTTCCTCATTCGTCTGATCTCTGACTTTTTGTTAGCGTTGCTCCCCTGTGCTTTCACGTGGATTACTATTCTTTGTCCCATCAAAATCTTCCTTGAGGCAACTTTGCATGAAACCTGCCAACCTTATGCTGGAGACTCAGAACTCAGAGCAAATAATATGAGGAGAAAGATGTCAAGCATATTGACCCTTTTTGTAGCTTTACCAGTTTTTTTTTAAGGATCTGAGCACAGGAGTATGTGTCATTTTACATAGCTTATTTTGTACTCATCAGTGTGGTATAAACCCAGCTAGCCTCTCAAAGTCTTCCTAGGAATGGATTGAGACCAGACTCTCCTTTGGATTCTATCTGGCTCAGGAACTGGGGTTTCGTTTCCCTGGGGTGTTGCATGGTCTCAGCCCCTCATCCTGAGTAGCATGACTCATACCCCATCAAATATCCCTTTTACTTGGTCGTACTCTCCTGCTGCTTCTCTCCTGTCCATGTGAGGCGTTTCTGGCTGCATCCCTTTCCAGCATAATTAAATCCAGTAGGCCTTCCAGTTGACCTCATGAGTGTGAGTTAAGCCCATTTATGAAATATGAAATGATCCCAAATGCTCATGATCCAGCTTTCCCAGGGGGCTGTGGAGGCGGGTCATATGTTAAGAGCTTCCTGCTGGAGATGCTGCAGGGAAGACAGATGTGGCGTCCCTGGAGATGAACAGTGCCTTCCATGGACTGAGTTCTGGTCGTGATGGTTCTCAGTGTTCCCCAAGAGCCCTCTATCATCTCCCTGTCTCACTTCTCTTTCCACTTGAGGGTACGTGCTCTTACTTTGAACAAGTGAGAAAAGCCAAGATCATGTCATGTCATTCTGGGCTAAGTGGTTTGTTACTGAACTCTTCATTTTGATCTGAGGTGATGGGACAGAATTAAACTAACTGATCTAGATGCACTTGAAGTCCTTGCTTGCATGCCTTGGTCAAAGGCATGGGCAAATTCTATCCAAGATTCAAGGTTACCTTGGCTTCAAGAAAGAAATGGAAGAAAGAATGAATGACTCAAGGTACATCAGCTCCATTGGGGAAATAGAGTTCAAAGACCCTGGCACATAAGGGATAGTTGGTACACAGAGGCAGTCATGAGGTATATCAGAGACAAGGCCTGGGAAAAGTCAACATCACCCATTACTTGGCTCTCCTTTTGTAGAGAAGAGACTTCTGCTCCCTCCTAGGGGAGGGAGCAGAATTGGAGGGACACTTCTAGCACCTCTTTGCATAACCCTCACCTACTGCTTGTCCCCTCTTCCTGACAAGCAAGGAAGGAGAATGACTCATTGATTAGTGAGATCATGTCCAAGGTCACTGCTTTTGGTGGCCCTTCTCTCATGGTAACTGGCTCAAAATTTGTTCTGCCTTCTCTACTATTCCCAAGATAGATCCTTGTATGTATATTATGGGGGGTGGGAGAAGGTTGTAGAAAGGAAATTTCCTATAGAACTTTCTGAACCAAAGAAGGTTTGAGTCACGTCCTCCAACACAGTAAACCAGAACTCCTCTATTTGGGGGCAGGGAAACAAAGCTAATGCTTCCTTTGATCCTCATCTGAGTCCTGGTTTCAATTTTGTAGGAACCTGGGGGTGGGGGAAAGAAGGCATGACAATAATTGGCTGTATGCCTGGCCTGCAGGCCCCACTCCTAAAAGGCCCTCCTGGCATAGGGCTTCTGTTGAATGTTTCTCCTTCACTCCAGGATAATTCTGTCATCTTCTGTTGTACTTATGAGTCGATAGGGAGGGCAGTAAGAGGAGGAGTGAAGGTCAAGAAAGGTAATGTAGACTGGGAAAGTTTTGTGTGACAAAAAGGTGAATGTGAGAGTACACAGAAGTGTGTTGAGAAGTCAACACTTCGTCTTCTGTCAGTCCTGCACTTGAATCCTGATCTCACTTCCTTCTAGCTGTGTGGCCTTACAAAACTTCTCAGACTTCTCTGTGCCCCAATTCTCCAAGCTGTAAAATGGGTAAATTATGGTGCCTACTCCACGGGATTGTTTTGAGGATGAAGTAAATTATCTAGGGTCAAATGCATAGAAGGTATTGGGTAAGTGTTGGCCATCACCACTGCTGTCATCATAGTCACCCTCCCCACTGTCACAGCCATCATGAACGTGGCATTCCTAGACAAGGCTTAGGTCTGACTTAGCTGGGAAATAAGACTCAGGTCTTAGGCTTTGAAGGAGTTGCAGGGATAGTGTCAAGGTTCAGGACCAAGAAGTGACATACTTGAGTTCCAGTCCCAGGGTTTGACCTTTGGCGGTGATTCCCTCTCCCAGTCTCATTTTACATAGTTGTAAATAAGGAGTTCGGTGTTCAGTGACTCCCAGATGCTTGTCTAGAGACTGGGGCTGGGTTCGGCAACCGAGACTTACCTGGGAGCTTGTTACCAATGCAGATTTCCTGCCCACCCCCCTCATATTCTTATTAGGTGGGTCTGGGTGGCTCCAGAGCCTGGATTCTTACAAAGTTTATGCTGGGATCCTCCTGTACTGCGCTTGCAATTGGGAATCACGGCCCCAGGGCATCATGAGTCCTAAGCTCTTAAGTGCTCTGGTTGTGTTGCAAGATGCATGTGAAGGGATGGAAGGAGGGGGTGATTTGAAAAACAAGTGACGGAGTAGAAGTCAGTTGGCAGAAACTTAGCGAAGGATTATCCTTTACCATTTTGCTCATGCAAAAACCAAGGGTTTCAGCCCAAATGCATAACAGACCTCAATTCTGCATTTTGCCAGAGCCAGCCTGACCCATTATCCTCTGTTCTGACACACAGAGCCAGGAACTGTTGTTACTGCCAACACCAGGTCCCCGGAGGAAGAGGAACTGCCCTAGATAAGCACGAGGAATCATCTTCCCAAGGCCCGTTCCCAACATCTCCCTGTCCCTTGGCCAAACGTTCATTTGATTAACTGGGATCTTTGGCGACCAGGATCAACAAAGAGCATCCATCTTGTCACTCTAACATGGGGTGAGGCTGTTCTCAAACTCTCCCATCTCTGACTCTCTTTCCTTGGCAAACAAGATGGCTTTGCTGTAATCCCACAGTGTCTTTCTCTTTAATCCAAAGAATGAAACAGAAAAACAACAAAACAAAAAAAATGGTTCCTTCCACCATATAAACTGGAACCTCTTTCATCCATTGAATGACATGGTTTCTTGCTTCTTCCCTTCACCATGGGGACAGGGTGGAGCCCACATTCCCTTGAGGAACCCAAGGTCACGACATTCATGGTGAACAAACTGCAGCCTCTAGAATGCATTTCCAATTAACACACACAAAGCGTTTCCTACTGTCTCTTAAATTATGGTTCTATATTTATCACTGCCAGACCCTCCCTCCCTTCCCAGCTCCCCCCCCCTCCAAGGTCCCCGCTCTCCCTTTAATCATTTGCAGAAGTGTTTCCATTCTTTCTTTCCATTTTCAGAACCGATTTTGTTATAAGTCGAATGTAATTGTTGCTAACATTTTGATTTCCCTGTTCAGTGAGATTTACATGACACTGAGGTTTTGTGATATAATTCCTCATTTGCTTCCAAGTTTTCTGTTGGGCGTTTAATCTGTGCAGAATTTCATTACTGTCTGATTTACTGTGGCCTCAACATAAGGAAAGACTTTTCAAATGTCAACATTTTCCCTCTTTCCCTTCCTTTCTCTCTCTGTCATCCTTCTACACACACGCACACACACACACACACACACACACACACACACACACACACTCACACATGCATGTTCATGTACACTTTTCTCTCTCTCTTCTTCCTCTCCTCTTTTCTCCTGTCCCCTCCCTACCTCTCCCCCTCTGTCTCTCTCCCACGTCTTCTGTCCATATCCCCCCTCCCTCCATTGTTTTTGAGTTTCAAGGTTCACATCTGATGGACTGACATCTTGGCTTTGTCTGCCATTCCCAGTCATTCCTCAGAGAGCTCCTGTGAGCACACGTAGGGGTCTACTCTCTGGGAGACGAGGGAGCCTCTCCTGTTAGGGGAGTTATATGGGAGATCTACACAATTGGCCCTAAAGTCCTGTTGAATCCCAAGACCTAAATTATGGTTCTGTATTTATGACAAGGGTCTGGCTCTGAGACTACTGGAAGATGTAGATGGGCCTTGGCTTCCTAAGGGGACAGAATCAGGAAAAACTTAGGGAAATGTTTTTTTTTTGCATAATAGTTACATAATGGTAAACCTATAGCATGTGCACGCATGTGCGTGTGTGTATGTATTTGTGTGTGTGGAGAGAAAGAGAGAGAGAAAGAATTCCCGTCAGGCAGCAAGACTCTGCCTCTGCTTCTTATCCCTGTCTACCCATCAGACCCTTGGAAGGTAAATGCAGATCTTCACAGAGGTAGGGATTTTCGCAGAGGTAGGGAATTGAGCTCCTCAACCCTACCCAAAGGTTAATTTTTGTCAGCCATGTTTCGTTTCAAGGCCCTTTGTCCTTTTAACTGTTTTCCTAATACTCTTTTCCCTGCTTTTTAGTGACTTTCTCCCCTCATTTAAACCCATTTGCCTTGTCCTTCTTTCTCTTCCTTTTTCCTCCACTTCGACCATTTCTGTTGTGACTTACCTCTACCTCCTCACTTGTCAAAATTTACCCATTCTTTGGGGCTTAACTGTCCTGAGTCCCAGGGCTTCTTTCTTTTTTCGTGGTGTGACTGGGGGACTAAGAAGTTGATGGGTTGCATTTTCATGCTTTAATAAATGCAGACAGACCTGGAGAAGCATTCTGGCTGGTGGGAAGTCTGGGCCTGTAGAAAGCCCACCACTAGTTACATTTTGCTCAAAATATTCAGAGGGCATCTTGCCTTATTAAACCAGGGAGGCAAAAATCATTCTTGTGTCTACAAATCTCCAGTGGGTAGCCAGAGAAGGAAAGGCCCACCCAGAATCTCCCAACTGAGTATTTAAAACAATTTTTTTAATGTTTATTTACTTTTTTAGACACAGAACGAGAGAGAGAGAGAGAGAGAGAGAGAGAGAGAGAGAGAGAGAAATCAGGTGAGGGGCAGAGAGAGAGGGAGACACAGAATCCAAAGCAGGCTCCAGGCTCTGAGCTGTCAGCACAGAGCCCGACGTGGGGCTTGAACTCACGAACTGTGAGATCACAACCTGGACCGAAGTCGGACCCTTAACTGCCTGAGGCCCCCCCCCACCCCACCCAGGCAACCCTCCCACATGATTATTAAGAGACCATTTTGCTATAGTTTTCTTTTGCTTTCTTAAGACCTTAGGATTCTTACCTGCACCCTTGTTTGTTGAAGTTGGTGGGTGCCTGCTGTGTTCCTCCCTCATTGACGTTCCCACTACCTACTTGATGTATCTGTTGGATTTCACTGAATTCCCGGCTTCAGGGAATGAACATGAGAGAACTCATTTTTTGTTTTTAACTCTTGGGACACCTGTGTCTTAAGCTACATAATCTGGGCTAACCTGAATGATTCAGGAATGCCAGAAGCCAGGAGAATTAAAAATCCGGTTCCTCCGTTATGGGGTTACTATTGGCCTGAGGAAGCCCCTACATTTCTAACTTGAACCAGGGCCTACTTGGTAATTAGTTGGGAAGAACCCCCAAATTAGGTCAATTTTCAGTTGACCTATTGTGGTGGTTTTATACTGTGTCTGCAAATAGTTACTTGGCATTCCTCCTATCAAAAGTTGGAGCCCTTTTGAGGAGGGGACAGGCTCTGTGACTGCAGTGACAAATACGATATGGCATATGTTATGCTGTTGACTCCTAGGCCGGGGTTATACACAGTGATTTGGCTTGTGTCTGGGTCTCTCCTAGGACACTCACCCTGGAAACCTAGACATCGTGTTCTGAGTAAGCCGCGTGAAGGGGACACATGTAGAGTTCTGGCCCCAGCCTCATCTCATGTCGAGCTGATGGCCAGCATCAACAGCTAGACACAAGAGTAAACAAGTCTTCAGATGATCATAACCTTCCAGCTGCCCCAGCCGATGTCCAGTAGAGCATAAATGAGCTGTCCTCACTGTGACCTATTCACATTTCAGATTCACAAGCAAAATATGTGTGGTTGTTATTTTAAGCCACTAAGTTTTGGGGTGATGTGTCACACATCAGTAACGGGAAAAGTTACCCCCCTGTACCTCTTCCTTCCCAACAGATGTAAGTACTTGCACATTTTCTGAAATCCCTGGCTCTGTCCTAAGACACTCCTTCCCGAGTATTTGAGTTCTAAAATGACACAGTTCCATGAATTGATCCCATGAACTAGGTCCTGATGTGGGAGTGAGTTTACCTGTCCCCACCAGTAATGAGCTTTGCAATTATGCTGCTAGCCCAGGGAATGAGTTTCCTTAAATGCAAAAATGAGGGGGTTGAGCTAAATGATCCCGAAAGCTCCTTCCAGTTCAGTTTTCTCTCCTTCCCTGTGGATGGCCTCTGTCACCAAGGGGGAGCTTGTTTTATTGAAGGTCAGCTGCAAATGACTGAAGATGACTTTGCTCACGTGACTTCTCTTTGCAAAACTCATTGGCCATTTAATGGCTGCTTCCAGTGCCTTCCTCCAAAGGAACGAGGGATGGGACAGTTTAGGGAAAGGTGGCTCTGCACTAGACGAGGGCATGAGTCCTGATCTGACTGCTACCAGATGCTTGGGACTACATTTGACGAAATTGGTTTCGTCGTTGGCTCCCCTCTTCCTTAGGTACAGCCTGAGATAGGTGACTCCAAGGATTCCCTGTCTAGCACAGAAGGCTGATATTCCTGGGCCACGAATGTCCAATGAGGACCTGGAGGGTGGATGTCACACCTCCATTTAGAGACAGTGCGGATCTCTGAAATGCCCCGGATTCTGGACTTCTTCCTAGTCCCATTGAAAACGAGTAGTGTTTCTCCCCTTCCTGCCGAAGCAGGAGGCAACTTGTCATCAGTGAGGAAACCCCGTGAGAAGAGTTCATGTCCAGAGAGCAGTTGTTCCTTAGTCCGTTTCCCCTGAGAAACAATGAACTGGCTCAAAGAGATGGGGAGTGGGCCAAAGTATGTTGTGAAACCAAAAGCAAAAGGAGAAAAAAATTGCTGGAAAAATAATAAAAAGGGTTGGAACTCTTATAAAAGCCCAGACCAACAGTGGTAATTCTGAAGTGTAGGATTTGATTACATCGGCTCATAAAGGATTTAGTTCTGAGCATGAACTATTAACCACACCCTTCTCCCCTTGCCTCGGTTTGCCCAGGCAGACCACGGGTGCTGCCCTACCACCTCTGGTCCCGCCTTGAATCTGAGGTCTTTCCTTCACAGTGATCCTGAAGGCGATAATTGCTCTGAATTTACTAGCCCCCAAATGCCAGATTCTTAGTCTGGGCCTAGAGACTCCCCTGACTGAACAGCCGGATCTCCAGGTTGTCCTATCATGGACACTCTTGCCGAATCCAGGACCCCTTGCCTCCTCTGTGAAGTCTTGGCTCATGCTTCAACCTGTGGAGGTGTCTGGAATCCTTGAGTTCGTCGGACACTCTATTGTTCTCTGCATCCGTTCTTTAGTGGTCTACATTGTAATAGAAATAATAAATAAATAATAAGCAAATAACTGGAAGAATAAATGCGTGTCTATGGCTTAAGAAAGGGTACAAATGGATGTGTGTGTGCACGTGTGAGTGTGTGTGTGTGTGTGTGTGTGTGAGTCCTTCCAAGGCTATTCCGTGACAATATAAATATATACACAGTGAGACAGAGAGTACATCTGGGGGAGGGAAGAGAAGTGAATGAGTTCTCTTGTGCCTAAATGGTAGCCTACTATATTTACTGTTTTGCACTTTAGCTTTTTTTTTTATTTAACCATATATTTGGGAGATCATTTGTTATCAGCACGCTTATAGCTACCTCAGTCTTAGAATGGTTGCATTTTTCTTAGTGCAAGGAAACACCATCTCCATGATACTACCCCCCCCCTCCCCCAGTGCTGGGTTTTCATATCATTTCTGTGTTCTAGTCACAATAAACCATAAAGGCCTTCCTTGCTCTAGTCTAGTCTGTAAGCTCATTGGTGGCCAGGCCCAGAGTTCATTCTTTTCTTCCTATGTCCCCCAAACCTGCAATCCAGCATTTGTCAAAAATGCCATCCTTTTGGAATTTATTCGTTTATAGCATTTCCATGCTATCTTGTAACCATAAGTCTTTTCTACTCTTTCAATGGTTATATGAATCCTAAAAACCAATAGCCAGTATTTGCAAAATATTATTTACTCCAGAGCTGATAGTGTAGCTGATAGCTGACCTGCACAGAAAGAAGTTGTCTTTGCCACTTAAAAGAAAATTCTTCAAGGATCAAGATCAAAGACCTGATTAAAAAAAAGGTGGAACCCAAGTAAAGAACCCTGGGTTTTCTCTAAGATAGATAACAAGGGGAGAAGGAGTATATAGTGTAGGAAAATGACCAGCCCAAAGGCCACCCTTGTTGGCTGTTCAGAGGACTATGGGAAACAGAAATGAGGACAGAGAAAGGGGAGGGGGGTGCTGAGCAGAAGATGGGGTGGTGGGTGGAGACCAGGACAAAAACATCCAAAGTCTCCAGACAGAATGGAGTTTGAAGGCAGGGAAACATCTCCCCTGCCTCTTGGAGGGGCTCCTTTGAAAATCACCAGCCTGTAGGTGGCCACATCAAAGTGATGTTGCTCGTGCCCCAAGGTTTGGGAGCGGGAAGGCTGGATTCAGTTCTGTCAAACTGCCCTGGTGTCTGTGCGGTACGAGCAGGATGTGAACATCCCAGCCTGCGAGCAGGAGTAAGAAGTTGGCTAAGAGACGGAAAAGGAGCTCACTGAGGGGACGGGAGTGGAGTTCTGGAGCAGCTTTGGAAAGGGTTGCCTGGGCTAGAACCAGAAAAGTTCCAGTCCCACAGAACAGTGGGAGCACCGACTGAGCAGGTCAACCAGAGAGGGCTCCGGGGCTGAAAGAGAGATTGAACCATGAGTTCTGCCAGCCAAAGCCAGGAGATTGCCCAAGGATAGAATAATCTTCCTAAGTGGTTCTGCTCGGGGGTAATGGTCAACAAGGATCCTGAGGATGCTGTGTGGATCCAGGAAACCCTTCTCTCCCCACTGCTGTGAGGACACAGTAAGCCACTCTCATATGCCAAGAAGCTATGCTGCGAAAGGAAAGGGCAGGAGATTTACAAAGTCAGATTCTGAGAACATGCGCGTTTCACCTAAAAGCACTGTTTAAATTATTGCATTTGACTGAAATCACCCAATTGAATTACATTTACTTTTTTTATTTTCTCAGCACATGTGGGCGTCTGGGGAGGATCATATCAGTTATAGAGACATGAAAAAGCCACACTCTCTCTGCACATCTGGGTGTAGCATGAGACTCCGACCCTGAGAGGTCTGGGCTGTTATTAGATACCTCTTTTTTGTAACCACCCAGAGTAGAAATTTCTGGCAAACATCCTCTGGCCTAAGAAGGCCTGTGCTGTCCTATAACAAATCTGATATTATTCACAGTCATGGGGGACAGGGAGAGGCTGGATCATTGAAGCTTCTAACAATAATTCAAAATTCTCGTTTTTGCTGAGCGTTGACCATTGACCAAATTTTCCAGTTGCTTCAAGGCTGCCAAATGGACTGATTTGAACTGCATCTCTTTATTGATTTCTATCAGAAGAGTAAAGAATTTGTGAAATAATTAAATGTGATCTTAAATCCTTCTGGTTGCTGGGTTTGGGCATGGAGGGGGGGGCTGGGGCTGGGGCTGGGGTGGGTCTCCAGGTCACTCCAGGACAGCCCTAGGGGTTTCTCTCGAGCTGATCTGACCTCCCTCAGAGCTCTTCAATGACTTCCAAGTGCACCTCCCATAAAGCTAAGCTTCTGTCCAGGCTGCCCGCCTTTCTGAGCTCATTGTGTCACTGTCTTCTGCCTCATTCGCTAGCCTCCAGGTGTTCTGTTTTATGTCACCGTAGTTTTTTATACAATTCTTAGAAAACCCCAAGCTCTTTTCTGTCCCTTAAAGTCATTACTGTGCCTTTTTTCTTAAAATCCTCTCCACTCGTGGGATGCCTGGGTGGCTCAGTCAGTTAAGCGTCTGACTCTTGATTTTGGCTCAGGTCATGGTCTCACGGTTCGTGAGTTTGAGCCCCGTGTTGGGCTCTGTGCTGGTGGTGCGGACCCTGCTTGGGATTCTCTCTCTCCCTCTGTCTCTGCCCCCACTTGTGCTTGTTCTCTCTTTCTCTCTCTCTCAAAAATAAACATTAAAAAAAAAATCTCAAAGCAAAACAGGTGTTTCACCTCATATCCACTTTGTTTCCATGAGGAAAAGGGGAAGTGGCCTGCTGGGGAGAGATGATGGGTACTTGCCTGGACTTAACTCCCTCCTGAGTTGTCCAGTCACTGGAGACCTAGGACCCACGGCTCCCTCCTCCCCTTGACTCTTTTCGGCCTCAACAAATGAGTCATGGCCAAAGTGTTTGTATGAAGCACAAATGAGTGGCAGAGAGGAGGGGGCTGGAGAAAAACTCAGGAGCTGGCTTCCGGAAAGTTCTGAAGCTTTTCTGACCCCCAGAAGGCAAGAGTGGCTGTCTTCTAGGTCCCGGAGGGAAACTGGCTCCTTGAGAGCCCGTGGAGTCCTGGGAGGATCGGGACAAGTTCTATGAGTGGTAAGGAGTCTGGGACATTGGGACCATGAAGATCCAGACAGCCTACCCCTAACTTCAGGTGGAATGAAACTGGAGGCGAGAGTCAAAGTACCTGGCCTTTGGCAGACCGATTGGTTATTGGCAGGGAAGGATATTGTGAGGTGTAATGCTGGAGTGACACACAAATGCCCTCTGACACGGCCACTCATATTCAAGAAATGGTTATTAGGTACCTCCTGTGCGCCAGGCCCTGATCTTTTCACTGGGAATCGGCAGTGAGCAAACAGCAAAATCTACTTAGGTTCCTGGAGGCTAACGATGTAGGAGGGTTCACGGAATCTACATTCTAAGTCCTTATAGTCTGAGGACACTCTAATGCTGAAAGTAAGCCATTCTGTTTGCAGGTCTCTAAAGATTGTAATATTGGTGGCATTCAGTAGTTTCAGTGACAGGGGCAGTGGCAGTTAAGATCTCAGAAGAGGGAAAGTAGAAAAGGCATTAACAGGAGAAATGGCCATTTAAGTCCATCATGACATGGGAGTCATGACAAGCCATGAGGGGCAGGAGCTCAAGAGCTTCTTACAGCGAGGAGGAGGCTGGTCCCGGGAGCACAGGGACACCCTTGGCAGGAAGGGAGCATCCGGTGTCCCTACAGATGGTGGAGTACATTCTCACCGCTCCTCACTGCTGTTTCCAGACCATTTGCAATTTTGCCACCTGAACACCACCTCCCGAGAGGTGCTGACTTTCAGTTGGACCAGCCTCCTCTCCTTCGAAGCTCTATCATCTGTGGGCAGGTTATCCTGTGTTCTGAGTTGTGCTCCTTTATTCTCATTCCTTCCCAACCTTTCTCTCTCAATGTTCTAGATGCGGGTGGTTGGGGAAAGAAGAGAGGGAGAGGGCAGGGCCATCAGCATCTAGGGGGTGCCGTCTCCAGGTTCCTCTTCATCCTCGCTGGCTTTTAGCAATGCCTGTCAAGACCACACTGCGAGTGCTCTCATCTTCCAGACCTTTCCTCTGACATTAAAACCATTCACCCCTCACTACCCCAACTTGTCTTCCTTTGCGTTTCCTCCACTGCTGGAGCCATGTCTTGGAAGGCACCATGTATCATTTCCCTGGGTGCATTAGTTGATAACCACTCCCCTCTGACTCAACTTAACTTCTTTCCTGCTCGGCAGAGACCCTGTGTTATAACAACGAAGTCTCTTGTTATAAGAGGAACATAAACCCCTTTCAACTTAAGCTATTGTCAGTTACCTTTCTATTACTCGCGGCCAAATATTTTCCTAACCAATGGATTTGATCTCTGTCTTCCATTTGACTTTGGATGCTGCTATGTCGTAGCTGCTAAGAGTTCTCACGTATCTCCTCTCATTATAGACCTTCCATGTTTTATGAGACTGCCAGAGCAGGAAGAGCCCTGAGACTCCAATCCCCAGCCTTGTAACCTTAGATATGGTACCCTAAAATGCGCCGAGGAAAAGTAATACGGAGAGTTGGTTGGACAGCCAGGACTGGAGCCCAAGAATCTTAGAAATGAGTCCAGCGCTCACTGCCAGCCATCTCCCTAACTCTTTGATTTGCAATAATAACAAAGGTCGAGGGTGTGAAGAGAATCTCCACTCCCTTGCTGGTGACCACAGTGGCCACACCGTGGATATGCGCTGAGCGCAGCCATGTGCCCTGAGGCTCTGACCATCTTGTGGAAAGACAGACCCTGAGAGCACCATCAGTGATCACCGCCCTGGGAAGTGGGAAGGCCTCAGGCGCTGGCTCACCGTGCTTTTCTCTCTTACACCTCTAAACTGCTTTCCTGGAGACATATTCAGCTTCTGTCCAGGGTCTGGGAAGTCAGTCCCCCAGAGCAGCATTCAGGCGTGGGCTCGGTGGCCACACTCTTGCAGGCTCCATGAGCACATGCTAATTAACCAGGGAAGGTGCACACAGGAGACACGCTGCTCACCGGCTGTCTGCTTCCCTTTGTCTCTCTCTTATCTTGACTTCTGTTAAGTCCCATTTAAACATTCGATATCTTACTTTTCCCTCCTCCGTTTCCATACGTGTGACCTCTTCGAACCCTGAACACTTAGCAGTGACTGTCGTCTTATTCATTTGCTTTTTATAAATCCCAGCTTTTGGTCTTATAAATCCTAAAGCTTATGTCTTTGCCCTTCCTGTTCCTTCTTCAGGGACGGCTCTGCCTTTGGTCCTTTGGTTGTCCCTGGCGGAATTTCAGCCTCGGCACAGATACCAACTCCTTGGACAGGTCTCTGCACCCCAGCCCCCACCCCCCTCTGCTGCCTGTCCCTTACCACTTCCTTCCCTGCTCAGCCTAGACATGTTCTTTCCTTCACAGTATCTGGCACCAATGAAAATGATCTTATTTGTATGTCTCCTTGTTTAGTTTCTGTTTTGCTCTTCAGAATGCAGGCACCTCTCTTAGGGCAGAAGCATCTATCCTGGCACAGTACCCAAAGCTGTCTGACGTGACCCACACCCACGAGTCATTTGTAGAACTAAAGCAGCCTGGAGAAGATGGGCTTTTGAAAGAGCTCTTCTACATTACAGGTTGCCTGTGCCCTGGGCAGATGCTAAGGACCAGCCCTTATGCCAGCTGTCAGTCTTAGGTGCCCAGTACAATGAAGGACGTTCTCGCAGTGACTTTCCTCCCCTGCCCTCCTTCCTAGTGTTCCTTCCCGCACGCTGGAGGTGTAAGATGTAACTCACAGATGTTAAAGCAAACCCTTTTGCATGCATCCCCACCCAAAGAGTGGAGCTTTTGTTGCTCTTCTAGGATGGGGGAGAGCTCTCTTAAAAGCTTGGATAGAGGTGCATGCCCGTACTTGCTGGCTGCTAATCCCACCTCCGCCTGACTTTGAGCTCTTATGAGAAAAGATCTCTCTTTCTCCCCTTGATCTGCCTGCACTGAAAGCCCTCAGGCATCAGCAGAGTTCCTGCGATTCTCCTTGAGAGACCACAACGTCTTGCATGCCTCCACAGATATTTGGATGAATTTTCAACTTGGCTGCGTATGTCCCCTTGTATTAAATCCAGTCTCTTCAGTTTGAGCTTTAAGGGCTGCCTCTCCCCAACCTTCTCACTCCCCCAGCCCGGTTTCACCATAACACCCACTTCCATTCTTTGCAGGCTCCCCTAAACTGCTTCCTGGTCCTGGTCTGCACCTTCAGCCTCCATGCTTCCCATCCCTCGCCCATCACCACCTGCGGAGAACTCTTCTCGCCTTTCCTCATTTCGACTTTCCCCTCATTCACAAATCCATCCTCAAAGCTTTGTCTCTTGGGAGAGCTTTCCTGATTTACTACCTCTGGTTTGCCCTACCTGAATAACTACAGCCATCTCTCCAAGGCATTCGTCTGTCTCACAGAACTATCTCAGCAGGGTCCCGATGTGCCCAGATGTGGGTAGCTATCAGATTTGGGGTGCATTTAACCTTTCTGTTTGATGAAATGTTCTTTTAGGTAAGAAATTAGATTTTCTGGGTCTGAGTGGACGGGTGCGATGCAAAGTCCTTTTTTTCCCCCCAAATAAAGAGACATATCTCTGTCTAACTCTACATTTTGTTTCCACCACCCCTTTTGTCTTCAGTGGGAATCAGAGTAGCGTACAAATTAGGAACGCTATAAATGAGTAACCGTGATTCCAGGTTTTTTCCTCCTTGTCATTCCCGCCACGCCAAGGCTGATCTGCTCATCTTCTCCATAGCCTGTGGCTGACAAAATGCGACTCGGAGATGTGATCTTGAGTCAAATGGTAACTTTTCTTTTTAAGGCAACCCAGCACAGGCTTGGCAGGAGGAGGCTAGAGCGCAAAAAGCCTCTGCCTTCAGGGGTCTCACAGTTTGTTGGAGAAGGGGAATCAGCAAACAGACAGAAAGGAAAACACATGGCGGGGGAGAGCTGAAGGGAATGGCTTGAAACCCAGAATCTTGGCTCTTGGAACTTTGTTTCACCCACCATTGACTCTCCTGGCAACTGTCTAGGAATATTTCAGAGTCACTTGGGTAGAGCCCGAGAATGAATAAAATGTCTCTTTTCATAGACCCACCGGGCTGGCCGAGAGCTGGGAAGGTCATTCTGCCCATTCCCTTGCCCCAGGCCAGACCACATCAATTCCGCCTGCCCAGTCAGGGGTATCTCCTGTTTCCAAACCTCATCCGAGACAGATCCTACCCTGCTCTCGCTGTCTGCTCTTCCTGCCCGGTGGTTTTGAGCCTGGGTAGTGAATGGCTGAGACAGCCGCATTCCTTGGACAGCCTCGCGGCCATGCATACTTGTCAAGCACTCCTGGGGAGGGACCTCAGGGGATCTAGAGAGAAGGGCCTGTGCAGGTCTGCTGAGCCATACTCAGCTTTTTCCACTGGGCATCTCAACTGCAGTCTGTCTGTGCTCCAAGGTGGGGAGGCGGATCCCCTTTGCAAGGAGATGAATGTCGGCATTTGATTTATTGCTGCATCAGTGCCCAGAAGCCCTGGCAGAGAATATGTCTCTTTAATTTGGAAAAAAAAGGACTTTGAATTCCACCTGCCCGCTCATTCTTCAAGCACCTCTTCTCCTTCCACTCTGCTTCTCTCTTCTCACCTCTCCCACCTGTCAGAGGAACAAAGGGTAACATGGGGTGCCGCCTACCAGGGTAGGACCCAGTGCTGGCCCTGTGTTTGCTTAGGGCTCTGTAGTTCAGATGTCCTGCAAGTTGACCGCTGTCAGCCGATCCTGCTAGGTGCTGGTGGCTGAGGCTGTGAAAGGAGGCAGAAGTGGCCTGGGCGAAGAGGTCACGTCAAGTAGAGTGTTGATGGATGGCTGAGATTTGCATACTGTTTTAAACAGATATCTCTATCAAGTTTTCTGTGTGTTTCTGCTGCAGAAATGTGCCTTCCTTCCAGATCGCTTCACCTTTTCCCATTCTGAACAGTGACTTTGTAGAGTTCGGTGGCCAACCACACAGCCCCTGATGACGAACAAGAAGAAAACGGCCATCTCACAAGCTATGTCTTCTGCTGACACGTGTCCTCCCCCACACCTCCGGCCGTTGCTGGCCTCGCTCCTTGGAGTCTTCTGGTGACAGGTGCTGCTTCTTCAGCCCAGGGAACTGCTCCTCCTCCGTGTGGTCGCCACCCTCCCGAAAGACAAGGAGCGGAGACAGTGGTCTCAGGCAGAAACCAAGAAGGGAGAGGGCTTTAGGGAAGGAGTGCCTCAAAGAGGTTAGTAAGAACTGAAACGTTTGGACCGGGCTTATAGTTCAGCAGGAAATCAGTAATTTCTCTGAAAGAAACTCCAGGCTTCGCAAAGTTGGGAACTGAGCTTCGGAAGGGAGTGAATGAGAGTAAATCGCAGACAGTGCGTTGAGACAACTCCTTCAAGACCGTTGACAGTAGAAGGGGGGAAAAGGCAGCAGCTAAAGACCAGGACGCGAGAAAGGAAGAAAGTTTTTTGTGTGTTTTTAAGATGGAAGTGACTTGAGAAACGCATAGTCTTGGGACATGCATTATCTTGGACGTTCTCTGTTTGCCACATCCAGATCCACGCTTTTCCGCTTGGGCCCCTGAGAGGCTGACCTTTCACGACTATGTTAGGGGCCCCCTGCAGTCTGGCTTCCAGGTGGGTCTGGCCCATGGGGAGCACCTACAGGACATCAGAGAGTGGGAGAAGAAGGAGTTTGGGGTATTTGCTCCCTTGTTTCTATTCTTGACCTGGTCGGGGCTTGGCAGTGGACTGCGAGTCTCTATCAAAGGCCATAAGTCCTGCCAGGCAGCCATCTTCTCCAGCCACGGCTCTGACTTTCTGCTGGTTCTGTGAACTGCTTCCTTTATCTTTGCTTCCTTAGGCCGAGGGATAGTGTTGGATTCCTGCTCTTACAGGTCTTGAGAACATGACCCATCCTTCATGATTTCCCTTGACTCTGACCACACCCTGGCGAGTTGTCCCTTTATTAAAGTCTCCTGAATTACCCCATTTGAGTGTGCCGTCTGTTCCCCACTGGGGACTGGGCTGGAAAAGAGAGTGGTGGTTGATTAGAGACCTGTTTTCATTAGAAGGCTCTGTCTCTCCCTCTCTGTCTGTCCGTCCATCTGACGTCGCAGTCTTTATGTTTTCATGAAGCGACACTTGGCTTTGTGCATACCAATTGCTGCTCTTTCACTGGGGTGGGACAGAGTCGAGCTGAACAATGGGAGAGGGCCGAAGGCAGGTAGGGAAACCAGGAGCCAGGAGCAGAGCAGAGAACACCTGGGAGAGGAGTCCTGTGAGTAGGAGGTCAGGTTTGGGGTCCAGGGAGACCTACATGCACAAATATCCTATTGATTCTGTTTCTCTGGAGAACCCTAATACAGTGGGAAAACAAAGCTCAGCGATACAAACAAAACACAGACAGAAAGAGAAATCACACACACACACACACACACACACACACACACAGCATGTGATGGACAGGTAAGGGGAGTGGCAAATGGATTGAGAGTCTAGGCATGCATCTGATCAAAAGTTACAGGGGGAAAAGGCAGAGAACAATATAAGTTCTTTGAACTGAAATCATGAATCCTTAGGTTAAAAGTTTACATAAAAGTGCAAACAGAATATCTACTTACGCTGTAGTGAAACTGCAGAACATGAATGGTAAAAAAATAAATATTAAAACCTACCAGGGGGGTGCCTGCGTGACTCAGTCAGTTCAGTGTCTGGTTGTTGTTTTCGGCTCAAGTCATGAACTCATGGTTTGTGATTTTGAGCCCTGCATCAGGCTCTGCTTGGGATTCTGTATCCCTTTCTCTCTGCCCCTCCCCTGCTCACACATACGTACACTCTCTCTCCCTCTCTCAAAATAAATAAATAAACATTAAAAAATATTTTTAAACCAATTGGAAAGAAAACACTGCTTAACTACAAAGGAATAACAACTAGATTGACAAAAGAATTATCTTCAGCCACGTAACACCCCCAAAAGACGAATGAGTTAATATCTTCAAAGCACTGAGGGAAAAAAAAATGTTAACCTAGAGTTTCATACCCACCTAAATTATTATTCTGTTATGAAGGCAAAACAGGGACACATTCAGCTACATAAGGAATATGGGTGCGTACTCCTCCCAGACCCTCAGGCATAGTTTGAGAAGGAGGAAAGTGAAATTAGAGGGAAAGGTTGGAAGGAAGACAAAAGTACTTGTGACGTATTTCAGTAAATGTGTGAATTATTGACAGAGCAAACATACATTTTGTGTTAGAAAAACAGGGACAACTAGATGCTGAGACGACAGAACGACAAACAATGGTGGTGGGGGAGGTGTTCACAAGTTAAAACATACCGACACCTTTGGCTTTTTTAAGGGGATGCTAAAGATTATAAATTTAGATCTCAGAAAAATGTAAATATGAGTCTGTGTGCTAGAATTTTGCACGGGCACCTGGGTGGTTCAGTTGGTTGGGCATCAGGCTCTTGATTTCTGCTTAGGTCATGATCTTACAGGTATGAAATCGGGCCCCGAGTTGGGTTCTGTGCTGACAGCTCGGAACCTGCTTCAGATTCTCTCTCGCCCTCTCTCACAAAACAATGTGTGAGTAACCATTAGAATAGCAGAAATGCAACTGGACTTTGAAACCAGAAGTCATGTGGGCAAAAGGTTGTGGGGGCGGTGCTGGGGGAGGGGCAGGAGTGAAGCATACCTATAGGTCTGTTAATACAGCTAAAGGCAGGGAAGGAGAAAAAATAAGGATTTAAAAAAAGAAACACAGAAGAATAAACACAAAGCAAGTGAAAATAAACCTTGGTTTAAAAAAAAGCAAATTGTAGAAGCTTACATCCAGTATGAGACCATTTATATTTAAAGTTAACAAACTCACAAAATAATAATAAATATTTAAGAGAGAGAGAGAGAGAGAGAGAGAGCAGGGGAGGAGCAGAGAGAGAGGGAGACACAGAATCTGAAGCAGGCTTCAGGCTCTGAGCTGTCAGCACAGAGCTCGACACGGGGCTTGAACTCCTGAACTGTGAGATCATGACCTGAGCTGCAGTTGGATGCTTAACCGATTGGCCCCCCATATTTAGTTAGCTTTTAAAAAACCAGACACCTATGATCATATTAACATTTAAATGACATCTGTGGTGGTACCTGCGTACATTATGTTGTTCTGTATGATTTTTCTCTACATTTAAAATATCTCATGATTTTTCAGGAAAAAAACACTGAAAGACAGAACTGTACAGCTGCAGAAACAGGATGAAAACCAGTAGGGCATGGGTTGATGGCAATGCGGGATTTCCTTATATCTGAGGAAAGACTTGGGAAGGGTTCCCAAGGTCACAGCTTAGGTAGAGATACAGGATGAGTCTGTATATCAAGTAGTTTTGTATTCTTGGGAGATTTTGCTGTGGTCTGTCTCGAGCTAAGAAAGTGTAAGGTGTGAGTTGTAAGTAAATCAGACATTCTAGAAGATGCGGTACAGAGAGTCTTGGCCCAAGGCAAGACCAGTAAGGGGCTGTTTCTTTCTCTCATCCTGACCCAGCTGATCTTTAGACACTTGAAGTGACCATAGAATTTCTACCTAGTATCCAGTGAGCACTTGTTTTGGTCGCACCGCTCGGTTAAATGCTTGAGTTGTGTTATCTTGTTTAATTACGTTCAGCTTTGGGGTAGGTAAGCACTGTTTTTATTGACTTGCCATTTCATTAAGAGGCAGGAAAATGAGTGGTTAGGGTCGAGGACTCTATAGAGTTGGGTCTCAGCTTTGTTCCTCACTGGCCGTGTGATTCTGGCAGGTCACTTGACTTCTCTGTGCCTCAGTTTCCTCATTTGAAAATGGGAATGGTAATAGTACCTACCTCGCTGCATTATTGTGCAGATAAGATGTTTTGATGTATGAGAAGGCTTAGAAGACTGGTTGGCACATAGTAATCCCTATGTAAGTAGTTGCTTTTATTGCCATTTTGGATGAGAAAAGAAAGACACCGAAAGACAGAAGTAACTTACGTAATAAGCTCGCAGCTCCTTTAACGTGGTGGGCAAGACTGCAGTAGCTACCTTATAACCAGTAGTTAGCTAGCGTCCGCAGCAAGGGCAGCAGAGCAGAAAGATGTTAAGAACCTGGGGCTTGCTGATGTCGTGGAACTCTGAATTTACCAACTCTGGTACTTACCTACCCATAGACTTTTGTCACAGGAAGTCACGCGTTTTCTTAATTGTTCAAACTGGTTAAGACCTACCGATTTCTGTGACTCACAGCTCAAAGCATCGAACCAATTCAACTGCCATGTCAAGCTCTTGCTATTATTAGGGGAGAAAGAGAAATAGTGGCCTGGGATCTTTGACCATTGAAGGGCAGTTCCAGACCTATGGTTTTGTCCCTGAGAGCAGGGGGTGAGTTGTGGCCGCACAGGATGACAGTGGAACCTGGTTTCTCAGATCGAACTAGAAAAGGTCATTCCATGAACTGGGTCAGGAGCTGCTGAAGAAGAAGAGCTCCCCCCAGCCCTTTAAACTGAGGAGCTCCCAGAGCAACAACACAAGCACCCGTCCACAGGGAGGGGGTGGTGATGACGCTCCTGGAGCTTCCCCCCTAGTCAGATTAAGATGCATGAAGGTAATAAAAACTACCCAAAAGGAACTGTAAAAAGAGACCTTGGGCAGCGCATCCAAGAGAGTGAAAGGAAGGAGAACAGAAGGAACCCGTGGAAAGAAAATCTTCCAGACCAAATGACGGTCCAAAAATAATGAGACCAAAGTTCAAAGAAGTAATTTAAACCAAATAAGGCAGGGAAGGCTGAGCCAGTAAGGGGCGGGCTCACTCGGCAGGGAGCAGGCTGGCAGCAAGGGTAGCGTTGAGGGGAGTTCAGTTTGGGACAGCCCATGGGTCATCTGCCGGCCTGGAGCTCCCACCGCTCAGAGAAGGGGGCGGGGCCAGATGGGTGCCCTCTTCCCTCCCCTGCAGCAGGGAGCCAGGGAGCCTCCTCTCCACCCCCCACCCCCCACGGGCAGGACTGCTTGCATTTGCAAAACTTATGGCAACTGGGTGGGCTTGCTGTCACTGCAGGGAGAGCCGCTGGGACCAGGCAAGTGAGGGAAACCTTACTTGCTTGGAGCCCAACTTCTTTAGGCCCTATTTTATATTTCGTTTCAGCAAAGAATTACAGGGATGCCAGGGATGATGGATGTTAAGCCCATTAACTGCCTTCTGAATTTTGGACTCAGGCTTTTGCTGATCCTATAGTCCAGGTAATTGCCTAGCGGCTTAGTGTCAGAGCATACATCTGGTTCATTTGTGTACCCTGCGTGTGGATGTGTGTGTGCATGTACACAAGAAAAAAAATTTTTCTGTTTACTTTTTCTACTTACTATAGTCCCTATTCTAAACTTAAACTCCATACCTTCCACCACAGCCTTTTAAGCCACAGCACTGACTTAAAACAAACAAAAAGTAATGTTTTCATGAGAATTAAGGATTTAAAGAGGTAATGGAACAAACGTGGAGAATTTAAATTCCTAGACAGCCCTGGAAAGGTCTTCCTTCTATGTGCGTCTCTCGATTATGATCAGTCATATTGACCCTCACGACCGAGGACAAAACTGAGCTATGTCCCGATTGATTCACACTGCATTCAGATCTACAAAGAAAATGTGGCTTGTGTAGCTTTTAGAATTTTGTCTATGACTGATCTGCGTCCCTGCAGCACTGGCTGGTGGGAAAACAACCTTGCCACTCAATGATACTTTAGTCTCTTCGGCTAAATAACACCAATCCCAAAGACAGTCTGAGTGGTGTAGAGCTCCACTCCTCCCAGACTGCGCCTGGAAGTTAAGGGGGACTTCATGGTAGAAGGAGAGAAGGGGGGCACTGAGTCAAATGGTATCCCCTGGATTCCCACCAGTCTCCACAGTCAACAGTGTTTTTGACATTTATTCCTTTTTTTTTTTTTTTTTAATTTTTAACGTTTATTTCTTATCGAGAGACAGAGAGAGACAGAGCATGAGCAGGGGAGGGGCAGAGAGAGGGCGAGACACAGAATCCGAAGCAGGCTCCAGGCTCCGAGCTGTCAGCACAGAGCCAGATGCGGGGCTGGAACTCAAGAACCGCGAGATCATGACCTGAGCCGAAGTCGGATGCTTTACCGACTAAGCCTCCCAGGCGCCCCAAAATTTATTCTTTCTAAGCGTGTAGACCCAGTTCATTCATTTTAAACTGCTTGCAAGCATTTATTTTGTGATTCTGCTGCATAGTAATTAGTAATGTTAACTTCTTATTGAAAAAGATTCCGCTTTCTCCATCTTTTCTCCAGGTATCTTATCTTATTTTATTTTATTTTATTTTATTTTATTTTATTTTATTTTATTTTATTTTTTATTAAAAAAATTTTTTTTACATTTATTTATTTTTTTTGAGAGAGTGAGACAAAGAGAGAGTGGGGGAGGGGCAGAGAGAGAGGGAGACACAGGATTGGAAGCAGGCTCCAGGCTCTGAGCGGTCAGCACAGAGCCCGAGCGGGGCTCGAACCCACAGACCGTGAGATCATGACCTGAGCTGGAGTCGGATGCTCAACTGACTGAGCCACCCAGGCGCCCCCAGGTATCTTATTTTAAATAATAGGAAGTATTGGCTCATCCTGATATTTTAATTTCAGGCCAAAATTGGCCAGACTTGTTGCCAATAAAGCAACTTAACTGTTCAGCTGACATTGAGCTGCTGTCACCCAGCAGATATTTGAGCATTCACATGTGCTGCGCATAGGTACAGAACGTCTATCCCTGGGCCTCTCTCTTTTCTTATCTGGAAAATGGGATAGTTGCTTCTCTCTCCCTAAATTGTGAGGGTTTATGGATTCATATTGTGGAGTATATGCCACAGTGATCAGTAGATAGTAAGTTTCCTGTTAATCATACATGCACACACTCATTAATGCCTAATGGAGAACTAGAGACCTGGCTCCTCACACCCTGCCCGATTTCTTTCGGAGACCTTCTCTGCCGGCATGATCTTGGTTGGTAAGACCCTGTCTCAAGTAGTTTATGGTCTGTGAGGGCACAAGTCCAACCCACGGGAGGCAGGGGGCAACGGGCAGAGGCAGGGGGCTGCAATGTTTAGTGTTGGGCTAGGAAGCCCCGTGCCATCAGGACTCACAAGTGCTGTCAGCCAACAGCTGTAGTCTGGATCATTCCGAGCATGTCTTTGCAGAGCCTGCTTGGGCCTGCCCTAGTTCAGCGGGAGGCAGGAGCACAGCTCAGAGCCCCTGCTACGGGCCTAGTCTCTGCACGGGTCTGGCCAATCAGAGCCCTGTTGCTACGCAGCCCCTGCAGGCAGGGCCTTCCTTTTCTGTTCTGGTCGCCTCGCCGCCAGCATAGCTGTCCGCAGACATCCCTTTGCTATTTTTGTTTGGATTGATTTTTAAAAAAGCACCTGATGCATGCTTTTCTTCTTATTGTTCTCTTCCTTTTCTCTACTCCATTCAATCTGCACCCAAGGCTCCACCAGGCGCGCGCGCGCGCGCACAAACACACACACACACACACACACACACACACACACACACACACAAGAATCAAACTCAGAATCACTAACAAAGAAACCTTGGTCCATGACAGAAAATAACCTTCAAAAAGACCCTTTCTCCATGCTTGCGAGTGCTAGGAAAACCAGCTTTCTCTGATATTGGGGGACGCTAATTACAGGGTGGCATCACGTCACATATTTAATTTCCCACTCTTCTCTGCTTCCGGAAGCAGAGAAATCAACCCGAGGCAGATGATAAGGTTGCAAACAATCTGCCACCGGCCTTCGATTACCACCTGTCCCAAGAGCGCAGCCACAAAGCTCGCGTGACTCGACGCCCATCATTAACACCGTGAGGCTCACAGACTCTGCCCTTCTCTTCTTAGGACAGAACGTTTGGATGTCGTCTGCTCATCTTCTCCCCACCTGACACACTCTGGTAAGAGACAGGACGAACGCATTCTTGAGAGAGAGAGAGGAGACTGCATACAGCAGGACCTCATGACATCACCTGAGCACACTGGCATTCGCGCTCAGACGCCAGTGTGCTCAGGTGACTGATGATTGAGACGCAGGACGAGATGGGGGGACAAAATGGCAGGAATGAAAGGGCAAGTTCTATCCCAGCATGCAGGTGTGAGGGGGTCAGGGGATTTGGGATGCTAAAGACCAGGAGAAGATCAGGATTCCAGAAGCGACCTTGACCTCTATCGTTGAACCTCCTGAAATGTTTAGAGAGAGACGTGAGTAAAGGTTCGAAGACAAGAGTATTCTTGGTGTTTTGAACTCAGTGCCGCTTTGGTACTGAAACATGTCCCACAGCTTGTTAAGCATTACACTGACTTACTCTGATACCTACCTTCTCCCATTTTTAGGCAATTTTATAAGAACATTCACATATACATAAGTGCCATTAAACTAAGGGTTAATATTTTTTAAGTTACATGGTATAGGGCAGATTTGGGTGGGGAGATGCTTTGCTAGAAACCTGGCTAAAGATAGTTGCTAGACCACCATTGTTAAAAGAAAAAGGGAATTAGGCAGAAAGCCGCACTAGCTTCCTTCAAATGGTTTTTCTGCAGAGATCAGATCCTCTGGATCTCTCCCATCCCTTCCCCCTCGCTGGATAGACGTGCCTGTGCAAGGGCGAGTTTTTGTGCTATTTATACAGCAAGAACAATGCAAAAGTCTGAAGCGGGAGTGTAAAGAATAATTCAAACACTTGGTGAGTTCTGATTTTATTTCTGAAGACTATAGCTTAAAACGACATGCATAAAGCAAGCGCCGGCCTGAAAAGCCAAAGTCTAAAACAAAAAGAATTTTAAGAAGGAGTGATTTCCAAATCTTAAAGCTTTGCAACTCCTCCCCACCCCCACCCCCCGCCGCCTCCCCACCCCAAACAAAGAGCTCTCTTCTAAGAATTAATATCTCATGTGGTCAGGAAACATTTTTCTGATATTCAACAATTACTTAAGTTTCCTAACAGTCTTTTATTCTTCGTTTACATGCAAGCAAAGTTAGTACTTTTGATTTTAAAAAAGTAGAAAGTAATAAGATCCCATTTTTGTCAAATTATGCCTGTCTCTGTGTATTGAGAAATGCCAGAACTGATTTTTACTTACTATTGGTAAGGTTTATTTTAATGACAGACATTGAGGGGATTTTTTTGTTTTACCTTTTTGGTACTTTTCAGTTTTATGTAATTTAAAACTTTTAAGCTTATTTGTTTGAGAGAGAGAGAGAGAGAGAGAGAGAGAGAGGCATGGGGGCAGAGAGAGAGGGGAGAGAGAGAATCCCAAGCAGGCTCTGTCTGCATCCTCAGTGCAAAGCATCAACAGGGCTCGAACTCACAAACTGCGAGATCATGACCTAAGCCAAAACCAAGAGTTGGATGCTTAACCGATTCAACTACTCAGGTGCCCTTCTGTTTTGTACAATTTTAAAAACAAAGACTGTGTTGTTTTCTACAGGTGTAAAATTTTCTTTAAAAAGAAGAAGAAATTAAGCAGTGTCTTGAGCAGTAAAGGCCCACTATTTTTCCAAATAGATGTCCTGAGGTTTTGTCTGTGGGGGTTGGGTGGGGTGCAACAGTGTCTCAGTGCATCTGTTCCCAGGAGGCGTTGCTGTGTCTGAGTTCAATGCAATGAGTACCCAACGAAGGGGGGCAGGAGTAGTGAATGAAAGAAAAAATTGGGGACCAGGAAAATTAGACGGGACTCAGCAAAAACACATTGTGAAATCTTCAGAAAGATCAAGGTGTCAGAAACAAGTTACCCATCTCCCTTGCTTCTGAGTAGAATGGTTTAAATTAGGGGCGGCTGGGTGGCTCAGTCAGTTAAGCATGGGACTTTGGCTTAGGTCGTGATCTCGCGGTTCGTGAGTTCGAGCCCCGCGTCGAGCTCTGTGCTGACAGCTTAGAGCCTGGAGCCTGCTTCGGATTCTGTGTCTCCCTCTCTCTCTGTCCCTCCCTGCTTGTGTTCTCCTCTCTGTCTCTCTCTCAAGAATAAATATTAAAAACGTTTTTTTTTTTTTTTTAATTTATTTTTGGGACAGAGAGAGACAGAGCATGAACGGGGGAGGGGCAGAGAGAGAGGGAGACACAGAATTGGAAGCAGGCTCCAGGCTCCGAGCCATCAGCCCAGAGCCTGACGCGGGGCTCGAACTCACGGACCGCGAGATCGTGACCTGGCTGAAGTCGGACGCTTAACCGACTGCGCCACCCAGGCGCCCCTAAAAACGTTTTTTAAGAAAGAATGGTTTAAATTAGGTGGCTGCTCCAGCCTATGTTGAGTAAGTTTTGAGAGGGCGTGGGAGAGGAAAGAGAAGGGAGTGTGCCAGCATGACTTTCCTCCTGGCAAAGCAGGTGAGTGGGCTCCTCGTTGTCAAGGTGCAATCAGGGAATGAATGTCCTTTCTGTAGCTGGATTGAACCGGAGGAGGGCTGGGGGCCTCTTCTCAAAGGCCAGCACTTCTCAGAAACACAGCGGAAGTCTCCCAGACAAAACAGACAGGCTGGCGTCCCCTTCCTGGGAGTTAGAAGGCGGGGAAGGAGTGAGGCACGCCTAGCCAACATACCGGGGACAGTGGTGAAATCTCGAGAATCTGGGGGATCTGCCAGCCATGCTTTCCACAACAGCTCTTCAGAGCCTCACCTGGAGAACCCCCATGACCTTGGCTGCCAGACCATAAAGGGAAGTCCCTGGGCTGAAGGACCGATGGCCTCTTGTAGATTCATTTCCTGATGCCAGCCCCTGACTGTAGGGATCTGTGCAGGTCTGGGCCCCTTAGCATGGGTCCTGGGACCCTGAGGGGGTCCATTCTTGGACTTGTCATCCTATGTTATCCTCTTTCCCCTTTGGCTCCTCTCCTGCTTTGCCTGACACACCATTTCCCGGCCGTCAGTGCCTGGCCACACTCCTATCTGGTGTAGGTAAGTGCTCACACTCAACTGAAATCCAGTTCCCATAGAGATCCTAGATCACTAGGATCTACCCCTCTTTTACTCCAGATCCTCATAACACACAAAGAAAATAAAGAACACATGCAAACAAAAAAATCAGTAAAGAATAGAAAGAATATTTCTCGGCCTTGCACTGGAGGCCCAGCAGGAAGTGGTACCCACACATCTATGTTCTCCACATCATGACCCTTAGGCTGAGCACCCGAATGCAACACCAGGGTGCTGAAGAGCTGAAATCTGCTTTTTTGCCCTCTGGGAGGTCGGCCCTTAGCTATAAGCTAACTTTATAGATGGAAAATTCCAGTGACCTGCTCTGTGTTACACAGCCAGGCATAAGTAAAATGAGGAGATGTGACATAGGCCTAGACCCAAATGTTTGACATCCCAAGACCTTTCCTTTACAGTCTGTAGCAACTCAGCTGGATGGATGTCTGGCAAGTGATTAGAATGGGAGACCAGACTGGCAGCCCTTGTTGTTTTCAACTCTCAGTCACATTAACTTTTCCTACCTCATTACCTGAGTTTGGGATGTAAAGTGGAAAAAACACATTTGCTTGGAACTGGACCAAAGGCAGAAAGTAGAAATCCATACTATGTTCGTGTTTCCCAGGCCTCAGGCTACCTGACCTATTCTGTCTATACCTCGGGATCATTATTCCTTTCCTCTACATCAGACACCGATCCAGACCATTCATATACCTCACCGATAATTTAGTGGACGCTCCAGTCGACTCATTTTGATCCGTGACAAAATGCGCTTGCTACCAAGAGAGAAGAGGCGGTTAGATAGGCAGACATACAGTTACAAAAAGGAAAAGAGTGTACAGAGATGACGTGGCAGCGTCTTCAGGATGGCAGGACTCTCCTCTGGGCCATGGCAGCTTCTGCCCACAGCCCCGACAGAGAGGCCACTCGTAGGCTTGAAAGCAAAAGCATTACCTGGTCTCTTGGTCACCAAGAGACGAGGGTCTTGGGTCACCACTCATTCACTAATGGGTGTTTTTCTTCATTACAGGTGAATGTGGCTCAGAACAAGAAGCTCTAAAAGTTGTCCCCAATTCTTTATTGGTACTATCATACTTTCCTCTGTAGCGTTATACAGAATCGTGGGGCCAGACTCTTGCTGACCAAGAACTGACCAAGAACTCCGGGTGTGGTTAGATACCACTTTCCTCCACTTCAGTTTTGTTTGATGTGCAGTCGCACACTGAAATGTAATGTGTCCTGTAGACACGAGAAAGTTGAGGAAAAGAGACACGGAAGGAATTGCTTTGCACACTTTGGGTCCAACTTGGGCAGAAGTCCTTTGGAGGGAGCACAGTGCCCTACACTCGATGAACAAATCTACCTGTAAATCTCAGTCAAGAGCCTGCTCTTGATCTGCTGATCGTGACTGACATCCGTTGTCAGTGCTGCTCACACTTTCACCATTCCTCCCTTGCTTTGGCTTCCCTAGACTGAGGGGAGATGTGTGGGGCTCACCCTCAACGTATCAGTGGGGAAGGGCAGGTTTTGGAGGTTGGATTTTCGACAAGTCCCCAAGTTGGTGACAGATAGAGGCAGGGTAGCATCCGACTTTCCTATCCTCTTTTCCCCTTGACCCCGTTGCCCTGCAGTGAGGTGCCCCCAGAAGCCACAGTCATGTCCTGTTTGTGAGACAAACGTGAATCTATCTTGGCCCAGCATGCTTGAGGAAAGCAAAATATAAAAAGATATTTCCTCTGTCTCGCCAGATGGCTTCAGGATAAAATTCTTCCCCAAACCAAGTGTTAGAGTCCAGTTGACTATTTCAGGGAGGGCAAGAAGTAACAGAGAGAAGAATTTCATACTCTTCCCAACATGTGACTATACCCAAGCTTGGTGGGAGCACATCCTGCCAAAAGAGGGAAGATTGTTGAGCTGAAATCAAGAGGATGGGTCCCTGGCAGAGCCGGCCCTTTTATTTATTTATTTTTTTATTTTTTATTTTTTAAAAAAATTTTTTTTTCAACGTTTTTTATTTATTTTTGGGACAGAGAGAGACAGAGCATGAACGGGGGAGGTGCAGAGAGAGGGAGACACAGAATCAGAAACAGGCTCCAGGCTCCGAGCCATCAGCCCAGAGCCTGACGCGGGGCTCAAACTCGCGGACCGCGAGATCGTGACCTGGCTGAAGTCGGACGCTTAACCGACTGCGCCACCCAGGCGCCCCGAGCCGGCCCTTTTAAAGATGAAGACTGGATGCTGGGGAAGCCCACTATCCACAGATCTGGGGCTCCAGACTGGATTCAGCTCCTGGGAGCTGGCTGGGCAAGACGTGGAATAAACTGAAGAACACTGAGCCCCATCCAACCCATCTGGGAGCCCACAGTGGAAAATAATGGGGGTAATACATGGGGACAGCACCAATTTCTTGAGATCAATGCATACCTCTGTGCTCGCCTGCATAACTTTGTACAACTTTTCATTTTGAAAAAAAAAAAAAAAGGAACAGTTAGCATTAAGAATGGGTACTCATTCCTAAAATGTTTTGAAGAAGCCCGTGCAAAGGAGGGTGGGGATAAACAGGGAAAATAGTCTCCCCAAAGAAACATGAAGGAGCTGGATGTTTGGCCTCACACTCTGTGAGGGCATTTGGGCATTTCGCGCTTTGTTTTTGTGATAGAGCTAGTGTTAGAACCTTCGAGTGCATTCACTCGTGGGGCGTGCATGAAGCTCCTACTCAACACCAGGCACTGGCAAGGTGACAAACAGATAAGACATGGCTTCCATACCTAAGGGATGCCAAAAATAATAAGTTAGCCTCTAATCACACGAGACCAAATGATTGAATAATCTTGGGGAACATTCGATTACTTTTTAAAATAACAACACAGGCACACAAACGATCAGTGGCATATTTCCTCAGGTCACCTCTAGCACCTTCGTGCCGTGTGGCACTCACCTCTCCTGAGAATTGCCTTCTTATTCTCCATTTGCCCGCATCTAATTAAATGTGGAAGCAGAATGTTAGAACAGACTGGAGACCTGGGATACTAGCTTGCCCCCAGTCCTCCCTTGGGTAGATGAGGGCACAGAGGTTCGTGGAAGTCAAGTGACTGAGACAGCTTCCTGAATTGTCTTTCAAGATTCTGTGTCTCCCACTTCATGAGTTAGCAGTACTTAAGGTGACTTGATCTTAATGAGACAAAACTTCAGTTGGAATCTCATAAATAACAGAAGACCTTCAATGCTTCCCCTGCCCCAAGCTGATCAAGTGTGGATTACTCAGGTCCATTCCACGCCTCCAGCCTTATCTGCCCCTTCCCTCCTGCATGTAGCCATCCTTTAGTGAAAATGGATGCCCAGGGCTTTCTAACAATTCTTTATCCTTTCTCTGCTCTGTGCTTTCGCTCCTAAAACTTCTGTCACATAAACCATTTTATGGTAACTGCAGGCTCTAAAAATCCTGCTCATCTTTCAAAACCTACTCTTCTTTCCCTGGGATTCAAACTTTTTCTTCCTGTTTTGGTTCCCAGCAGGACTTGTTTTTGCTTTGTCTTCCAGGAGCTGCTTCTAAGTAGGGACGGTGTCTTACACGTTACTCTTGGTTGTGGGACCTGACGTAGAGCCTTGACTGTCTACTTGCTGGGGAGACATTTCTTGAAGAGCGGTACCCCATAGTCACCCAACTCACTGCTGGCAGAACCAAATGTAGCACTGAAGTCTCATGACTCTTACCCTTGTGCTATTTCTCCTACACCGTCTGACTCCTAGTTCACTGATCTGTGAAGCTCATCTGAGGTCCTGATTCACACCATTGTCGTAGAAGCTTATTGTGTATTTACTGATGACCCTTTGCCGAATTCAAAGAGAAGCCAAGTCTTTGAAAGCATAGACTTCCATTTACATGTTGATTCCCACTGATTTTTCCTTGCTCTTCCTTTTCCTCTCTTCCCTACTGTTTCTCTTCTCCCCCTTTCCTCTCTTTTCTGCAACCCCTTCTCTAAGTCTGCTAACAGGAAACAGTCCAGATGGTTGCGATTTTGTAGATACGGCCGCAGCGTCCACCTGGCCTGAAGACGCATTTGCACACCAGACCCTCAGTATGTGGGGTCAGTGCCGCCTCCAGGGGACTCTCTGAGTGGAGGCTCATCCTGGAGGCACCCACCCTCAGTTACATCTGGGAACCACGCCTTTGTGTCGCCTCTGTACAACTTCATCATACTGGGAGGTCTAGGAGGACCGAAAGGGTAAATAGATTGGAGATTTTCCTGCCTCATCCTGACCACAGAAGGACAGATAGACAGGAAAGAGCAAAAGCTCCGGGAGCTCAGCTATGCACACTGGGGCTCACAATCCCCGGATGCTGGAATCAGCACCTTACGGCTTTCATGCCCCCACCCCCTACCCCTTCCTTAACCCTCTGGCATCTCCTTAGGTTTTGTAGTTCTGCTTCCCGTCCTTGCCTCTCAAGCACCAGTGCCCTTCAAGAGCCCTGTTCTCTGTCCTCTTCTACAGCTGTGTTTTCACAGAGTGCCCCCGAGTCCACTCCCAAGACTGCCATTGTCACCTGCGCACTATCGTCCCTTAGACCTGGCCTCTCTCAGGAGCTCTAAGCCTAATGGATTATTGGACGTTGCACTTGAATTTCCCTCTCAAATGGGAAAAAGTCTCACACCCTCTCCTGTGTCTCCTGTCTCAATAAAGGACACCACTGACGCACCCGGTGTCCCACGCCAACAATTTAGCCACCCCCTCGATCATCCTCCCGAAGAGTCACTAAATACTGTTGATCAGTTTCTAGAGATCATGGAAAACCAGCATCTTTGGTTCTCGCTTGTTGCTTCAGACCCTTTCAGTCCCATCTGCACCTCTAACAATAGCCTCCTGCCCTTCATGTGACCTTCCCACTGACACGACTAGGACAGGAGCCTTTAATCTCTGCCATTTCTTCATCTGAAGTAAAAGGGCATCCGACCCATCCCTGAGAGCAGGCCCAGCCCCAACATGTGTTCACGTTTGTCAGCTTGCATATATCATAGGCCCAGAGTAAAAATCCTCGTTTTCTGCCCTTTTACTCCTGCCCTGCTTCTTGATAACTTTTCTATTTTTCCTCCTCCTCCACTCTGCTAAAAGAGCTTTTGATTGAAATGTGCCAGCCCTAGGACCCAACTCTTTAGCCAGGGTATGGTTTCCCAGACATTCCCCGGGGAGACAGTCCCATGTCCTTTCCTTCTGCGGGGAAGGGAGTGGTCTGGAGCCAGGGCTGACACAGAGTGGCCCTTGTTTTCCTCTTTATCATCATTGTTATTGTTTTGAGGCCGCTGCTCCTCCACTGGGCAGAGGCAGACACACAGATGGAAAATTTTAAAACATTTTCTCCTTGCAAATTAATTGCAAGGTCAGTATCAATTCCTTGACCCCGTCCCACCCTCAGCATCATCCCTTCAGCCAGGACACTGGGCTTATTAAGCCCAAGTCTGTCCTATGGCAGTCTTGATGTTGCCCTGAGGACCAGGGCTCCTTTGGTCTTGATTTAGAAGCTTTCTTGTGGGGACACCAAGGGGAGCAGTGAGACGTGCACCTGCCATGAGCTGGTGAACTCGCCGTCATTCTGCAATAACACCCCCCATCTCCACATTGGAGCGGCTGCCATTCTTCTTGCCCCCACACTGGTTTTTCTTCCCCCCTCTTTCTTCTTTTATAGGGAAGGAGATGCAGGGCACATCACAGGCTGGGAAGCAGTAAGACACCCTACTAGCTCCATTTTCTGTGTGTGTGTGTATGTGTGTGTGTGTGTGTGTGTGTGTGTGTGTGTGGTGGGGTCCCAGCCTTCTAGACTCTAGAGGCTGCTCGAGAAGGGAGAGAGGAATGCAACTGCATCCCATGCTGACTCTGGTAAGAAGCTGGCAGAGACTATTCAAGAGATATTAAAACATCTCTAAACTTTAGCAAATATTAGAACCTGAATAAGAATGTGAAGTGATGTATGTACTCCCCAACTGCACCTGCCATTTTACGAGTAGGGAAAATAAGGCTTTCACCAAATTAGTGGAGACCTCCCAACCCCCTTACAATCCACTTCCTAACTGGGTGTGTATTTTGCAGAGCCAGGGAACATCAGCATTTGGCTTCAGAAATGCTGCTAAGTCCTGAACAAACAAACATGAACATGAAAGGTAGTGTTCAAGATCTCTTACTCTCAAGCTTAGACGTAAGCTTGTGTTCACTTAGACGTAATGCATGTGTTCACCTGGGATCCAGGCTTGCCTCGCTGTTTTCCCAACTTACTCTTTATAAGTAGGGGAGGACACGTGGGCCCTGTTGATGAATCCCCAGTCCCACCCCCCTGAGGCCCCCACATTGACTCTTAAAAGACGGGAGGGTTTTTGTTTGTGTGTGTGGAGCAGAGAAAGACTTTCCTCAATTTTGGTCAGCAGTGTTGTCTTGCGTCTGCGAAGAGTGGAGGAGGTCTCGACTGGAGTGACTTCATGGAGAACTGGGAGAGATCCCCTTTTTGCCCCCACTCGAAACCACTGTTTGAGTTACATTCCACCTTTAGAATTGCTCTGAGATAAAATATTGGGAAAATACAAGGTTAGGAGTCATAATTCCTAGCCTGGTTTTGCTCCTGTAACTCATCCATACATCCATATATTTAAGAAACAAATAGTCATTGAGCTACTATACTCCGGGTACGATTCTAGGTGCTGAGTATTTGGTGTGGGATATGGCAAAACTCCTGTCTCCATAGATCTTGCATTATAGTGGGGAAGTTGGTACTTGCCACATTAAGTAACATTATCGAAGGCTGTGGAGAAAACAAAAATTGCATAAGGCAGTAGGGAGTACCCGACAGGAGGGTATGTTTGTGTGGAGTGTGTTAGGGGGTTTAAAAATAGGTCCATACATTCTTTCATACTTTCTTCAAAAGGTGAAACCTAGGGGTGCCTGGGTGGCTCAGCTGGTTAAGCATCTGATTTTGGCTTACGTCATGATCTCATGGCTCATAAGTTTGAGCCACGCATCGGACTCTGTGCTGACAGCTCAGAACCTGGAGCCTGCTTTGGATTTTGTCTCCCTCTCTCTCTGCCATTCCCCCGCTTGTGCTCTGTCTCTCTGTATCTTTCTCTCTCTCTCTCAAAATAGAAATAAACATTAAAAAAATTTAAGAAAAAGGTGAAGGCTAATTCCCCTTACCCTGAGTGTGGGCTAGATGTAGTGACTTGATCCTGAAACAAAGACCGAAGTGGAAGTCATGGAGTATGACTTTGGAAGCTGGATAATGAAAACGTATCTTCCTCCACTGAGTTTTGTTGAATTGTCTGCTCTGGGGGAAGATCACAGTCATGTTATAAAGACGCTCAAGCTGCTTAAGAGGCTCACATGGCAGGGAACAGAGGCCTCCTGCCAACAGCCTTGTAAGGGACCATCTAGAAAGCTGGTTCTCCAGCCCTAGACAAACCTTCATATGAGTGCAGGTCCTGCCAATATCCTGACTGTAGGTGAATGAGAGACCCTGAGCCCGAACCTCCCCGATAAGCTGACCCGGGTTCCTGACTGAGGATGACTATGAGATAAATATTTGTTATGTAAACCCAGAGCTTTTGGGAGTCATTTGTTAAATAGTAATAGATAACTAATATATGTATTTTATGGAAGTTCTCTCTGTGAAGGGAATAGTTGAACAAAGACCAGAATGAAAAAGGAAAATCAACCAGGTTAAGATACATATGAAGATCCTTGAAGCAGAAGGTCATAGAACTGGCAAAGGCTTTTTGGTAGGAACATGCTTGAAATTTTCTTTTTTCAAATTTTTTTTTAACGTTTATTTATTTTTGAGACAGAGAGAGACAGAGCATGAATGGGGGAGGGGCAGAGAGAGAGGGAGACACAGAATCAGAAGAAGGCTCCAGGCTCTGAGCCATCAGCCCAGAGCCTGACGCGGGGCTCGAACTCACGGACCGTGAGATCGTGACCTGAGCTGAAGTCGGACGCTTAACCGACTGAGCCACCCAGGCGCCCAGTTTTTTTTTTGTTTTTTTTTCAAAATTTTTTTTTTCAAAATTTTTTTTTTGAAATTTTCAAAGGCATGCCAAGGAAAGATAGTCCTAGATTTGGAAATGGGCAGGATATTATCAGCTATCCTTTCAGTGGAGAGCTGGGCATTGTCCAGGGTATTTTCTGGAATTACCTGATTATACTGAGATATTCCTCTTTGAATTTTGATTGCCTAAGTTATGGAATTCAACTTGTAGAAATCTGATAGGAGTGCAAATGATTCTTTTCCAAAGCAATATAATTTATTTTGCCTAGTAGGTATACAACTGAATTCTACCCTGTAGGAAAGATGGCCCCAGACAATACATTTTAAGCAGCTTTATTGTGATAACATTTTTATACCATACAATTCATCCACTTAAATCCATGCTTTCTCAGTATATTCACAGGGTTATGCAAACATCACCGCAATCCAATTTCTGTCCATTTCATAAAGAAAACCCCTTATCTGTTAGTAGGTTCCCTTCCATTATCCCCTCCCCCATACCAGTCCCAGATAATCACTAATCTATTGTTTGTCATTATAGATTTGCCTCTTCTAGAAATCTCATATAGAGGTAATCGTATACTATGTGGCTTTTGGGACTGGCTTCTTTCACTTAGCATAATTTTCAGGGTTCATCCATGTTGTGGCATGTATTAATACTTCATTCTTTATTGCCACATATTATTGAATTGTATAGAAATATCACATTTTGTCTTTCTATTTATTGGTTTGTGGACATTTGGGTTATTTCTACTCTGGGGTAATGTGACTAATGTTTCTATGAGTAGTCAGACCCAGTTTTTGTGTGGATGCGTGTTTTAATTTCTTTTGGGTATATACCTAGGAGTGGAATTGCTGGGTCATATGACAGGTCCATGTTTAATATTTTAAGGAACTTCCAAACTGTTTTCCAAAGTGGCTGCATCATTTTACATTCCCTCTAGCAGTGTGTGAGGGTTCCAATTTCTCCACATCCTTGCCAACACTTATTATCATCCATCATTTTGATTACAGCCATTTTAGTGGATATGAGGTGATTTCTTGTGGTTTTAATTTGCATTCCCTAATGACTAATGATGTTGAACATCATTTATGCACTTATTGGCCATATTTATATTTTTCTTGGAGCAATGTCTATTTAAAGCCTTGCCAATTTTTAAACTTGTCTTTTACTGTGCAGTTTTCAGAATTCTGTATGTATTCTGTGAACAAGTCTTTTATCAAATATATGACTTGCAACTGTTTTCTCCCACTATAAGGGTTATCTTCCCTTTATTGATGGTATTATTGGCAGAAACAAAGTTTTAAGTTTTAAGTCCTATTTATCGTTTTTTTTTTCTTTTGTTGCTTGTACTTTTGCTATTATATCAAAGAAACCATTTCCTGACCCTAGACCATGAAGATTGGCTTTTATGTTTTCTTCTAAGTGTTTTACTGTCTTCGCTCTTACCTTTAGGTCTATTCATTTTGAGTTAATTTTGTGTGTGCTCTGTGGTAAAGGTCTACATTAATTTTTTTTTCTCCAAGTTTGTTTGTTTGTTTTAGAGACAGGGAGGTGGGGAGAGGAAGAGGGAGAGGGTGAGAGAGAGAGAATCTAAAGCAAGCTTCATGCCCAGCATGGAGCCTGATGCGGGACTTGATCTCACAACTGTGAAATCATGACCTGGGCTGAAATCAAGAGTTGGACACTTAACCAGCTGAGCCACCCAAGTGTCCCCCTCTTTTTAAATTTTTTTTTAAATTTTTAAACAAAGAGAGAGAGAGAGATTTTCTTCCTTTTAATTTAAATTCCAGTTATTTAACATACAGTACAATACTAGTTTTAGGTGTAGGATTTAGTGATTCATCACTTGCATGCAACATCCAGCACCCTCCTTAGTCCCTATCACCTATTTAACCCATCCCCCCTGCCCACTTCCCCTCTGGCAATCATCAGTTTGTTCTCTATAGTTAAGAATCTGTTTCCTGGTTTGCCTTTCTCTTTTCTCTTTCCCCATGTTTATCTGTTTGTTTCTTATCCAGTTGTTCCTGTACCGTTTTCTAAAGACTATTCTATCGCCATGGAATCATCTTTGCATACTTGTTGAACATCAATTGATCATAAATGTGTGGGTTTATTTATGGGCTCTCAATTCTGCTTCATTGACCCACATGTCAGTTTTTGTGCCAGCACTGTGTTTTCTTGGTTAGTGTAGCTTTGTAGTAATTTTCAAATTGGGAAGTCAGTTTTTCAACCTGGTTCTTCTTTTTCAAGGTTGCTTTAACTCTTTGGAGTCCTTTAAATTTCTATAGGAATTTTAAGATTCGCTCATCAGTCTCTGAAAAAAAAGGCAGCTGGTATCTTGATAGGGATAGTTTTGTATCTGGGGAGTAAAGTCATCTTAAAAATCCTAGGTCATTTGATCCATGAGCATGGAGTATCTATCCACTTATTTAAATGTTCCGTCATTTCCTTTGATGACAATTTATAATTGTCATTGTATGTCTTGTACTTCTTTTAAAGTGTATTCTTAAGTATTTTACTATTGTAAATATAATTTAATTATTTATTTAACTTTCAAAATGTTCGCTGCTAGAGGGTAGAAATACAAGTGATGTTTTTATATTAATCTTGTATTTTTCACCCTTGCTGAACTCATTTATCAGTTTTAATAGTGTTTTAGTGGATTCCTTAGAAATTTCTATATAAAAAACCATGCCATACACAAATAGATTTACTTTTTCCTTTTTTTTTTTTTTTTTGGATGCCTTTTATTTCCTTTTCTCACCTAATTGTCCTGGCTAGACCCCCTAATAAAGTTAATGAGGTTGTACGAATCGACATTCTTGTCTTGTTCCTGATCTTATGGTGAAAACATTCAGCCTTTCACTGTATTTTTTAAATGTTTTATTTATTTTGGTGGGGGGAGGGGGAGAGAAAGAGAGAGAGACACACAATCTGAAACAGGCTCCAGGCTCTGAGCTGTGAGCACAGAGCCTGATGCAGGGCTTGAACCCAGGAATGGGACCATGGCCTGAGCCAAAGTCAGATGCCCAACCAACTGAGCCACCCAGGTGTCCCCAGCCTTTCACTATTAAGTGTGATAGTGTGTTTCCATATATGGTCTTTACCACAAAGAAAAAAGTTCCTTTCTTCCTGGTTTGATGAGTGTTTTTTATCATAAAGAGTTTTGGATTTTTGTTAATTTTTTCCCCTATGGCTATTGAGATAATCATATGGCATTGTCTTTTATCCAATTAATATGGTGTATTACATTAAGTGATTTTCAGATGTGAAATTAACCCTGCATTTCTGGGTTAAGTCCCACATGGTCTTGGTGTATAATCCTTTTTGTATGTTTCTTGATTCACTTTGTTAGTGCTTTGTTGAGTATTTTTGGCGTCTATACTCATATGGGATATTAGTCTGTTCCTATATTATTTTCTTACGGTGTGTTTGTGTGTGAGGATCAAGTAACACTGATCTCACTCACATAAGGAGTTGAAAAGTGTTCTCTGCTTCTAATATTTTCGGGGAGAGTTTTAAGGATTGCTATTCATTTTTCTTGAATGTTTGGTAAGTTTTAAAATGACTAATTCATTTATTTTACTTGTTATAGATGTATTCCTAGTTTTTATATCTCTTGATTAAATTTTTATTATTTGTTTCTTTCTAGGAATGTATCCATTTTGTGTAAGTTTTCCAGTTTGTTGGTATGCAGTTGTTAATAGTGTTCACTTATAAATCTTTTTATTTCTGTCAGATTGGTAATTGTGTGTCTTCTTTCATTCTTGATTTTAGTAATTTGAGTCCTCCCTTTTTCTCTTGATCAGTCTAACCAAATATGTATCAGTTTTATTGATCCAAACATTGGATTTTATTGTCTCGTGTGATATTATCCAGTTTTGCATCTATTAATAAATTCACTTCAACGTTTATTTTTTAAAAAAATTTTTATGTTTTTTTTTTTTTTGATAGAAAGAGAGACACAACATGTGAGCAGAGGAGGGGCAGAGAGAGAGGAAGACACAGAGTCTAAAGCAGGCTCCAGGCTCCGAGCTGTCAGCACAGAGCCTGATGTGGGGCTCGAACTCGTGAACTGCGAGATCATGACCTGAGCTGGCTTCGTATGCTTAACCGACTGAGCCACCCAGGTGCCCCTCACTTCAACATTTCTGATAGCCTGTGTATACGTATCTGTCTGTTCTTCAGATTCTCTTCTGAGCCTATGTTAACACAGGTGCTCTCATTAATTAATGAGTTGAATGAAATATTTGACATGTGTTGATTTCATATTTTTACGAAAATAATGTTTTAAACTTTAAAAAATTATACTTTAGCAGAAAGCAGGCATATCACTGAAGAGTCAGAAAGTGGTGGAAAATGAGGTCAGAGAGAAAGACACAGAACAGATCATGTAAGTCCTTGTAGGCCATGCTAAGGAAGTTGGTTTTTACTCTGGGTGAGAGAAAAAGCTATTAGCATCATCCAGGCAAGTGACTCCCTTAGCTGGGACCTTAGATACCTGTAACGTGTTTCTAGGCCACTTCACAGGATGGCTGTGAGGATGGAATGAGATTATGGAGTTGAAAATGGCATTGTTACTGTTAGAGGTCAGTCAGTGGTGGTAAACCCCAGACAACCTTCAAGGCAAGTGTAAGGGGCTGGGATGGGTGGGCTTTCAGGGAAGGAGAACACTTTCAGGAAATGGTCTGACCACACAACCCTGGTTATTTGAGGTAATAGATACCTAATCACTGCGCTCTCAAGCCTGCCAAGAGGGTTTGGTTTATCAGCATGACCTGAGTACAGGGCTCTATAAAGTGTGTTCTTTGAGGATTTTCTTTCCTTCCTCTTTCTCTCTTTGCAATTAAGAGAAGTCCCCAGGAAAAGAACTATATAAACATAAGGGTAGAATTAAGATAAATGCATTCCTTTAGCTTAGGAAATTTTCCGTGATGAATGAATGCCCCTCTAGCTTTTATTCAGCAAGGTCAAGTGCTGGCTCTTCAACGAAGAGCCACTTTTCCAGAGCTGAGGCTGGGTGTTGGGGCTGGGGGCCTTGAGAGAGAAAACGGTTTTCTAGAAAAAGGGAACTAGTGGTCATTGCTGACCTCTCGCAAGAGGTTTGCTGCTCCTTGGTGGTTTCACAGCCGATGGTGGACTTGGGGGTCTCTCTTCCAGTCAGCCTCTGGAGCTGACTTGACTCTTCACAGCTGCAGCCATGAGAGACGAGAACACTTTCAATAGAGGGTACTGTGCGGATCCCAGGTAGAAACGAAGCTTCTACTTCTCATTTGTACCCAAGAGTCAACAAACATCTGGATAATATGATTGGAAATGCTTTATAAAGGTATCAGGAAACCTGGGTCCCCTACTCAGCTCTGTCACTAACACAGCTCAGAGAGTGCACATGTTGTGTCCGGCTCCCTGACCAACTCCACAGTTGGTGAGATTGGCAGGAGGTGGGCTATCATTTCTAAGTTCCTCCCAAACTCTGACATCCCGTGTCTGAGTTCATAGAGACCCCCGAACATTCCTGAAGGTCCACTTGCTTTTTCTCATTTCCATTCTATATCCTTTCTTCTGTAGTGACTTTTTAGAAAGGTTGGTGAAACACAGTTAGAAAGCTGCTGCTGAACCAACAAGAGAAACATGACCTGAGGAATCATGCTCATGCTCAGTTTTATGTACTCTTAGGTTTTGAGAGCAAGTAGGGATGAAAAGACCTAAAACATAGGATGTTTGATATTTAGGAACGTCAGGCCCAAAGGACATACTGGAGTGAAATTTTACTGGACTGAAATTTCCTGGAGGTGAAATACCTAGAGGAAAAGGGATGAGGTCCATCTTTATGGGTGTGTGTATTACATGCTCATAGAGAGGCTCTGCTTATTAAGAGAAGAGAGACACAAGTGGAAGAATAGATGGACAAGGAGAAAATGGGGTGGGAACACAGGTGGTGAGTTACTTTGTAAATTTGTATGGGTTTTCAGGACCTTTGGTTCTTCACCTGAAGAGGTGAGCCTCCATTTGGGCTACACTGTCACCAAGAAGTGGATGGAATCCTGGTCCCATGATGGAGATTTCTCGACCACTTCTCTCTGGAAGGTTAATGGAGTGGACTGCCATGCCATACTAAAATGAAAATTAAGAAAAGGAAGGAAAAGAAAAAAGAGAGAGGGAGAATAGTTCTTTCAAGACAGTCTAGCCTTCTAGTAACACTTCAGAAACTTAATCTCTTTGTTTCATATTTAAAATAAAGACTTTTACACCCCTTGTCATCTTTCTCCTTAATTCTATAATACTGTTTAATCTCTCTTGAATATAGCTGAGGTCTTAGGAGCAGATTTGTTTAAAATATTCCTTTCCACTCACACTGAACCTCTTTCTTGGAGCCCAACTTCTTAGAAACTTGTCAATTTCCCTGAAACTTGTGACCATATTTCCACAAAAATAATCTCTCAGAAATGTTCAAATATTTGGCAGTGGTAACCCAGAAGGAGTCCAGTGATGGGCAAAGCTGGAGAGGCATGACTAAACTTTCTCAGAACTCTTGGTTTTCAACTAAATAGTCCAGGAAGGCATTAAAGAAGAAGAAGGAGGAGAAGGAGGAGAAGGAAGAGAAGGAGGAGAAGGAGGAGAAGGAGAAGGAGAAGGAGAAGGAGAAGGAGAGAAGGGGATGGGGAAGGGGAAGGGAGGGGGAAGAAAATTAAAGCCAGCATCCTGCATTCTGTCATCACTTCCTCTGTTCTTTTTCTTTTCTTCACCCCTTTCCAATCACTTCCTTCTTCAGTAAGAAGGTGGCACTAACACAAAGACTATCTAGTGTTTCTGGTTCGTTGGGGGTTAACTCACTCTGAGGTCCCAGCAAACTCTATTCATGCCCTGCTCCCACTCGCTCAGGCACATGGCTCCTGGCCCATCAATTTCTACTCTCACCTTCCCACTCACCATTTAGGACAGGCTGTGATACCATTTAGTTGAATTGGAGGGGAGGTGATAGAGATTGGAGTCTCGGCCTGGGAGACAGATGACCCACCAGTGACAACCCCTTCAGGAATGTGTAACTCTACATGCAGCTGCTTGGTCTGGAAGAGGTAAAAGAATTCCTGTGAGTAAGTTGGTTCTGAGAATTCTCACGGTCCCAGGGGATGTGCAACTGCTGCAGCTCAGATAAACCAGAGAGGGAGTGTGTATAGTGACAAGGGAGGCTCAGGACTGCTGCTGGGTGACTGGGTCACCCTAAGGATGGGACAGATGGGATGGGAGTTGGTGACCATAGAGGCAGACCGCGGAAGAGATTCCCATGGGATGAATTTATTTGGGGGTTTTAGCAAGAAAACCAGTCATGAATTCTTTGAGTTAAGTGGATGATTAAAAAATATAATTAGAAATCAAAGCTTGTTTTTAGAGGCTATTAAGAAAAGAAACCACAGGTCAAAATGGAGGCAGAAGGCAGAAGCATAAAGTAGAGACCTAGAGGCCAAGGAGGCGAACCCAGGCTTCACCTGTGGTGCCCCTAACCCCATTTGTTCTCACTCTGGGCAAGAGCAGCTCTCCATGCTTCACGTCCTCAGCAAAGAGTAAGGGATACTTGAATGAGTCAGGTTACAGAACCAGGCTATGTTTCTGGAGAATTTGACTGTAGAGGTTTCTGGCAGGAGTACTCTAGGTAGAGGGAGGAATTTTATCTATTTTGTCGGCCATCTTTAGATGACCCCATTTTCCCCACTCCCAGCTAGAAGCATCAAAGTTGCAACTCAAGTGTTGTGTCACGGAGTGCCTAAACTGCCCAGCGCATAGGTCTGGGAGCTTCCGAGTTCTGGGTCACAGCTCTGGAGATGGCTTTGTGGTAGCATCAGTAGTAGTGGGGAGTAGGTGTCCCGAGAAATGTCAGTTGCATGAGAGATGGCAACTAAGAGGCAATGGTCCCCAAACAGAGAATAAGCTAGTGTCTGAAGGTATAATGAAGTGGCATGGATTCTGGCATCTTCTGAGTGCTTCATACCATGGCTATCACTGACAAAGTTCATTTCTAAATCTCATGGGCTGGTGGGGGCAGAGCACTGGATATTCTGCCCTGTTGTTCCATCTTTTGGTGGGGGGGGGGGAGGTGTGAGTTCTTTCAGCATAATTACTTTGAGATTCATCTATACGTTGATTGTATCAGCGCTTGATTCCTTTTTTGTTGCCATCACAGGTACAAAATATAGCACACCTTGTTTAAGCATTCACCTGTTGAAGGATATCTGGGTCATTTCCAGTTTGGGGAAATTATAAATCAAGCTGCTATAAACATCCACGTTTAGGTGTTTTGTATGAAGATAGTTGCTATTTCGCCTACAAGTAGGATTACAGGTCTTATGATTAATGTGTGTTTAACTTTTTAAGAAACTGTATTTCAAAGTGGCTATGCCATTTTGCTTTCCTATCAGTAATGTATGGGAGTTACAATTACTCCACATCCTTGTCAACACTTGGTATGAAATAGTGTATTAATGTTCACAATTCCAGACGGTGACCAGCTGGCCTAGTCAATAGAGTGTGTGACTCTTGATCTCAGGGTTGTGAATTTAAGCCCCACATTGGGTGTAGAGATTAGTTAAAAATCAAATCTTTAAAAGAAGTTTACTTATAAGTGTTCATGATTCCAATAAATCTGTAGTAACATCTCATTGTAGTTTAATTTGCATTTCCTTAGTAACCTAAGATTCCCTAAATAACTAAAGCATCTTTTCATGTGCTTATTTGCCAAATACACTTTCTTTAGTCTCGGTTTGAATATTTTGCCCGTACTTTTTGCTTTCTTATTAATTGAATTTTGAGAGTTCTTTATAAATTCTGGATGTATTAGTTGCAAATATTCCCTGCTTGGCGATGTTTTGTCTTTTAATTCTCTTCACAGGGATGTTTGAAGAGCAGAACTTTTAAATTTTGATCAAGTTCCATGTATGGATTTTTCCCTTTTGTGGATTATGTTTTAGGTGTAGTGCCAGAGAAATCTTTGCCTAGTCCAGGTTCACAAAGGTTTCCTCCTATGTTGTCTTCTAGGAGTTTTACAGAGGTTTCAGGGCATAGGTTTTAGGCCATAGGTTTTTCACATCTTTTGGTAGAATTATCTGTAAGCATTTCATACTTGTATGGTCATTATAAAAATATTGTTTTTTAATTCTTATTTATTTATTTTGAGCTAGAGAGAGAGAGAGAGAGAGAGAGACAGAAAAAGAGAAAGGCAGAGAGAGAGGGAGAGAAAGAATCCCAAGCAGGCTCCACACGTCAGTGCAGAGCCTGACATGGGGCTCAAACCCACGAATCGTAAGATCATGACCTAAGCCAAAATCAAGGGTTGAACACTTAACTGACTAAGCCACGCAGGCACCCCTAAAAAATATTGTTTTTAATATCAATTTCCAATTGTTCATTGCTAATATACAGAAATCCAATTGATTTTTTTTAAATTCGATCTGATTTGCTACCTAGGCAATCATATAGTTTATAAATAAAGTAAGTTTTACTTCTTCCTTTTCAATCTGGCTGGTTTTACTTCTTGTTCTTGCTTGACTATCCTGATTAGAATCTGCAATACAATGTTGAATGGGAACAGTGAGAGTAGACATCTTTTTCTTAGGGGGAAAATATTTATTCTTTCACCGTTAAGTATGTATGAGGTGGTTCCCTTCTATTTCTAGTTGGCTGAAAGTTGTCTGTGTGTGTGCGTGTGTGTGTGTGTGTGTGTGTATGTGTGTGTTCTTAATTTTAATATTTTGATCAGGAATGGCTCTTGGATTTTGTCAAATGCTTTATTGTATCTATTAGGATGATCTTTGTTGTCCATATTTTTGTTTTTAGTTTGCTAATACAGTGAATTACATTGATTTACTGTCAAATGTTAATTTAACCTTGAATTCTACTTGGTCATGTGTCATTTTCTTTATACATACAGTTGGATTTGATTTACCACCATCTAAAAGTTTGCATGTATGTTCATGATGGCTGTTAGTCTGTAATTTTCTTTTCCTATGATGTTTTTGTATGGTTTTTATATCAGGGTAATGCTGGCTTCATGGAGTTGGAAAATATTCTCTCCTTTTTAACTTTCTGGAATTGTTTATTATACATATTTCTGCCTAAAATATAATCCATTAATGAAGGCATCTAAACCTGGAGTTTTATCTTGGGAAGATTTTTAACTACAAATTCAATTTCTTTCTTTCTTTCTTAGATACTGGGCTACTCATGTTAATGTGATCTATTTCTTCTCTGGTAGTTCGTGTCTTTTAAGAAATGTATCCACATCAGTTAGCTTCTCAAATAATTAGTATGAAGTTGTATATAATATTCTGTAATTATTATCTTCATACCTATAGAATCTGTAGTGATGCCACCTCTCATTCCTGATGTTGGTCATTTCTGCCCTTTCTTCCTCTCTCTCGGATTTTTCCTGATCAGTCTGATTTTAGGTAGATTGGCTTCACTGATTTTCTAAAAGAACTATCTACTGTTTCATTAGTTTATTTATTTTTCTATTATTTAACTCTTTTCTATTTCATTGATTTCTGCTTTGATCTTTATAATTTCATTTTGAAAATTTACTTTGGATTTTATTTGTTTTTCTTTTCCTATTTTCTTCAGGTGGGGACTGGAGTAACTAATCTGAGATGTTTACTTTTCTAATATAAGTATGTGGTGCTATATATTTCCTCCTAGGTACCACTTTAGTGATGTGCCACACATTTGGAATTTCATCTGGTTAAAAATACTTTCTAATTTCCTTTTGAGCTGCTCTTTTATAATCTGGTAATTACCAAAATGTGATAATTTGATAATTCTAACAATGCAAATAAACACAACGGGATAGAAAACAATAGGAGGATTGTCTGTACTTCAGATGAGGCCGTAAGAGAAGATTTTTTGGAGGAGGTGACATTCTATCCAAGACAAGAAGAATGAGAAGAAGTCAAGCAGGTAGAGTTGAACCAAGAGTATTCTAGGCATAGGGTCAGCAAATGCAAAATCCCTAAAAAGCAAGAAAGAGAAGGAAAGAATTTGAAAAGAAGCAAAAGGTTAAAGAAAATATTTCCTAAATTTTATCATCAAAACATGTTGTTTCCAGATCCTACAAAGTACAGGAACAGGCATGAGCCATAAGGACACAGGACTTCCATGTTTGGCCTGACTATAGTTCTCCTTAGTGTCAGGGTAATGGGTAAAATTGCCCCTGGAGAAGGGGTACCACCCCAGGAATTCTATCCGTATTAAGTTGTTGAGGTATGATTTCATCCTGAGAATGTGCTGCTCTACATCCTTAGTAAATTAAATTCTTGATCCTTGAACTTTGCCATGAGTGATCGCTAGATTATTATTCTTTCTTTTTAATGTTTTTTTAATACTCTGAAGAAAGCTTCCAGATTGACCTCAAATAACTGATTCATATCAAATATATTTCTTTGTCTTTTCCTTTGCTGTAGCCTCCCTGAATGGGGCTGTTTGATTCTTGGTGACAAGACTAGAATGACAAATCATGGATACAATATGGTGCCATCCATTTTCAACTTTATTCTTTTTCACCACAAGGGATCTGTGATGGGAAATGTTCTTCAGTCAGCCACAGCTGGCTCCTGGACCACAGTGAGTTAGTACACATCTGTTAAAGACAGGCTGAAGACGTGCCTTCCTCGTTTTTTTTCTCCAAGCTGGCTCACTGAAGAATTGCTATATCTCTGGAAATCTTTTCCTGTGCTCTTTCTCCTCCTTAATTCCCCTGAGCTTTCATTAGCTCTTCCAGTGCTGTCCTCAAGTGAATGATTCATAGCTTGTATATTTCTCCCATGTCTGTCTTGAGAAAGTCTAGAGAGCATTCTGTCTTTTCCCTCTCCTGAAAACACTCCTCTCAGGCTCTATGTTACAGTTCCCTTAGACCATCACTTCACTTTCCCATAGAAGAGCAGGGAGAACTTGGGTTTTGTAAGCAGGAGTATTAGTTTTTTGGCCATTCCTATGGACTAACCAGGAAGACTGCAGGGTGAAATCAATCAGGGATAGTTCACCATGAATGCAGTTCCCAGGTCGGAACTATTTCGAGAGGGATAATGAAGAATTCTGTGCCACTTGGGACGTCTTTCTCCTCAAGAGCAGAATGATTGGATTCTCTCCTGGTCTTTACACATTCTAAGGGAAGGTCTTTTTAAAGGTTTTTTTTTTCCTCAGATGATGTTTTTGTTTCCTCAATTCCCCCAGGTCAAGGAAGTCCTTCCTGATAGCTGGGAAAAGGAACAATTATACTCTTCTCTTCACATTTGCTCTTCAGCTTGTAGAGGAGAAATATAAGACTTCAGTCTTATTCCTCCAACTGCTTATTTTCTCTTCCCCAAAGGAGGAGGAGTAACTAAGCTGACTGGAGGGCCGGACCTTCACTAACTGACATTTACTAGGGGACGGAGTGACAGTGTTAAATGTTACACAGAGGTGACACTTGGTATTGTTTCTGTGTTCTCTCAGGGGAATTGTGGGCTCATTGTCTTGGGTAAATTCCATGTGGTGAATTCCCCTGAGCAAGTTGTCCCAGTATGGAAGGGAAAGGAAGGACATCCATTCTTTCTCTGTCTTCTAGCTGTGCCAGAGCATGGAGGCAGGCCTGTGGTCCTCCACAGTTAGCTAGGTAGGCAAATTCAGACCCAACTCTACAGATCAGCTATCCAAAGCGGTGGGTGGGTCGTAAGTCCAAAATTTGGGTGGCTGGAATAGAAAGCCCCATTAAGCTTAAGGTTTAAGTCCAAGTTTTCTCCAAGTCCTGCTTTTACAGAGTGATCGGGTGCATCCTTCTTCACATAAACAGTCTGAACCTTGTATCTTTTGTCTCAATGGGGCAGAGCCTAGAGGAGGAGACTCCAGCCCCCCTTCCAGCTTCCATCTAAATTTTTATGCCAAATGTAGTCTTTGAAAATGAAAGTAATTTTTAAAGCAGTGCCAACTTATTATCTCCCAGAGCTCCAAAGATTCTTGTTGTGTGTGTATGTCTGTCTTACCTCCATTCTCCATTATTACTCATGCTTGAAAAACTCAAAAGCGTCAGATCCATGTATCCAAAGAAATGGCGACTAGAGAGGTCAGTTGCCTTATCTAGAGCCCGGCCCCTCCTCTTCACATCTTTCCTTTGGTTTTCAAATGGAAACATCATATTCACATTGTGTCTCCTTAATGCTGGAAAATGCAGCTGCCATGCTAAAAAGGTCAAAATTACCTCAATTCCTTCTGCATGCCTGGAAACCAGCCTCTTGACTCTACTCAGAGTTTTGCATCTAAAATCTTAGACAATAGTCCCAGGAACAAAATGAGTCTTCCAGGCCCTTGGAGAGACTGGATTAAACCATCAGCTACATCATCAGCCAGTGTTGATCATCCGGTTTTTTCCTTCTATCTGTGTTATCACCATTGATGTATACTCTACAAATGGAACAGTGAGTCTAGTCACTGGAGAAAGCCTTGGATGTGTTTAATTTCCTGCCAAACTCTGTGACAAAGAGCTAATTTCATGTCTTGTGATCAAATAACTGTAACTTTGCAAGGGCAAAATTTGTTGGACTGTGGATACTCAGGGTCCTTGTGTGGCTTGGGATGTTGCCAGGGCAGCGATGGGGTCTGAGTGAGTGTTTTCATTTTATTCTTGCTTTATTACCCCTGCCTAATTCTCCCATTTCAAAATGTCGTGGAGTAGGCTGGTGTCATTTGTTTTCATAAATTAATGTCGATTGCAATTTATGGCCAGATGGGCCCTGAAAAATAAGAGGCTTGTGTGTCTCTTGGAAGGTCTAAAGAAAAGCAGTGGGCATGCTTGGGGTGAACTTTTGCACTTCAATGCTTCTTGTGAAAAATCCTGTTTTATAACAGCTGGGGACAAAGGATTCCTTATTAAGATTATTTTTTTGCCACTGCTTCTAATTCCTCTAGCAACTAGAAAAAATGTAAATATTGTAATTCTTCCTACTGGGAAGCCATGTGTCTGTGTCAGGGAACAACTTGGAAATCAGAGGTCTAGCGTCTGAATCCCCTAGATATCTTCACAGCCAACTAATGGGGCTCTGGGGGCAGGAAGGTGCATATTGGATAATAGCATGCAAAAGCTCTGATATATATCTTTTTGCTACTCCTTCATGGGCCAGGGAGAAGACCTGGGTCAGTGAGAAGCACAAATATGAGAGAGAGAGAAAAAAAAAGAACTAGAAAATTTGATGAGTCTGTGAGTCTAAGAAATAATGGCTTGTGGGATGCTGGAATCCAAAGCCAAAGAGGAGGCTACTTGGCCACTGTAAGCATTCAGAGACCACGTGCAGCTAGATACTCCCTCCCACAAGGGCACTTGCCTCAGGGTATATGAGCTACAGGGTTAGAAGACCCTTTTTCTTAGCCCTCTTGGTATATAGCTATGTGAAAAATCACATAGATTCTCAGATGATTGCCTTTCTGGTTAAAACAAAGGATCTGGACAAGACAGTGTCCAGCGTCCCTTCCATCTCGAGTACCTTTTTTGATGATAATCTTTGTTTTATGAAATTATGTTAAGATCAGAGTGTTATTGTATCATCGTCCTCAAGTCATGGGCATTGAGATTCCTCACAGTAAACATGAAGTTGGCTAGTGATCTTTACCCATCCAGAGTCCTGCTCATAGTTCTGTAGATCCTACAACTTAGAAAATCATTTTCATATATAACAACTCCGTGAGGTAGATAACACAGGAACTATGATTTCTCCTAAACCTCATAGCTGTACTGGGATTTAACCTCAGTTTCGTGGAGATGTCACCACTCTATCATTCAACAAAATTGCCCAAATATTTTTTGAGCACATCTTAGATGCAAAGTACTCTGTTGAGCAAAAAAACAAAAAAAAAACAAAAAACAAACAAAAAAAAACCCCAAAAAACAAAAAATGCATCAGAGAACAGGACAGATGCAATCCACGTTCCCAGGTTGCTCATATCTTGTACAGCAAAAGAGTGCTTAACTCTAACAAACTGTGGTGGTGTGTGTGATGGAAAAGGATAGGGGAGAAGGATGCTCCAGTGGGAGAATTTATCCCAGAGAAGAAGTAAGTAAAGATCTTCCTGGAGAAGTGACATGGAATTCTTCTCAAGAGTGGAGTTGCTTTAGTCAGGACAAAAGGGAGTTAGGGAAGAACGTTCCAGGCCACAGGAATAACATGACCTTTGGATGAAAACAGCATTTCTCTAATACCATGTGTATGGGTTAGAGGAAAGAGTAGAAGGAGAAGGAAAAGAGGGATCCCTGTAAACAATAGAAGATTGTTTCCCACTGTGTCCACATATAAAATAACCTCTGGGATTGATGTCCTACCTGAATAATTGCAGCTAGCTCACATAAAAATTGGTAGATTTTGGTTAATTTAGTAAACTATCAAGTCGTTGTGTATGCTGGGCAGTCCATGAAACTCTGAATGTCTATCAAATCCATTCACCCCTTCTGTGGAGAGAGTATGGGACAAATCTTCCTTTCCTTAGATGTCAACAGGGTTATACCATGGGACTCTAAGCACCCTGGGGACATCTGATGGTGAATAGGGAAAGGGTTACATTAGGCGGAGAGAGACAAGGGGCCCTCGGGGAGGCAGGACGCAGCTCCAAGTGGGAGGCTGAAGAAGCAGCCGCGGAGCTTGGGGAAGACGAGGATAAGATAAATGTGTTCCGGACCTGCCCGGACAAGGTGCCCTGCATGAAGTCTCACAGTAAATAGGTCCCAGTAAAAAGCCAGGGACAGAAGTTCCCAGCAGCAACCCAGTCGGGATCCCTCTCACTCTTGAGAGCTTTGTGCTTTCTCTCAATAAATTCTATAGCTTTGCTCAGTCTCTGTCGTCCGCGAGATGCATTCTTCGACTCCGTGAGACAAGGACCAGCGTCTCTCCCACCCTCCTGTATCAACTGGACCAGGGAAAGGTGTCTGAGCCAATGGCAGTCACAAGAGGTGGCCCTAGGGAAGAATTAGACTCCACAGATGTGTACCAGACTGAGTCATGATTAAGGGACCACCAGTGTATTTGAAGGTGAAATAAGAAGGATAAAGATGCCAAGACACGCTCTTGCTTCAGTTATAGAAACCCGGGAGCCTGGGTGGCTCAGTCAGTTAAGTATCTGACCTCGGCTGAGGTCATGATCTCACGGTTTGTGAGTTTCAGCCCCGCTTTGGGTGAACTCGAGCCCCACTTCTCTCTCTCTCTCTCTCTGCCCCTGGTGGGATTCTCTCTCTAATTATATATATAAAAGAAAGTTACAGAAACCAAGAATAGGAAGAGACCACAATATAACGTGTGGGAGATTAGAGAAAAAACTGAGGGCTGGTTAGCTGCAGTGCAGGGGTGGGTGGGAAATGAAGGAGAAGCAACCGCAGAAATAAGTAGAAAGCTGGAAATAGAGGATGACCAGGCAGCCATAGAAAGCTACGGACTGCCAATGCTTCGGAGTGGATTTATGCAGTGCTTTTGGGAGTATTGCCAGGAGCAGCCTTTCTGCAGAGCAATCTGATACAATTTAGTCAAATTAAAATGAACCTATGTATATTTCCCAAGAGTCTCTCACACAGGCCCATTAGGGGATGTGCTTGAGGATGTTCACTATAGCGTTGCTTGTGGTGACAGGGAGTTGGCGGTAATCTGGAAATCCATCAGTGGAGATTAGATAAGCACCACAAGGCGGGTTGTGTATCATGGAGAACTAAGCAACACTGAGAATGAGCAGCCTGGATGAACTCATGCGCAGTGATGGGTGAAAGAAGAAACGGATATATGACGAAGGACTGTTTTTTTTTTTTTTTAATGAAAATACATTTTAAAAATGTACCTGTTATACAAGAACGGATGCAGATCTACATTAGACACAAATGAGAGTGGTTGCCTAAGGGGTGAGGGCAGAGAAGAACAGGATGGGTTGGGGATAAACGTAAATAAATAAGAAATAGGATAGTGAAGAGACCATGGCCAGAGATGTGTAATTTATTCAACCCTCTGCAACTGACATGAAACATGAAAATGAGAAAAAATGGGGAACAGGGAGTCTAGGATTCTTACTTTGGAGACAAGCGTATCGTATACATACAACAAGTTATGGCTGCAATAGCCTGAAAGGGAAGGGTATTTTTCTATATCTCTGGGGTCTGGCCATGCAGCTGGGGACTTTTTATGCCACGTATCTTTATAATAAACCCTAGTCCTCTGAGGTCAGAGGTCATCTGAACAGGTCTCCATTCTTTGAAATCTCGTGGCACCTAACAAAAGTTGTAGGATGGGATATAAATGACAAATCAAGCTATTGTTATCAGAAATTTATGAGGTACTAGGCCCTATTGTAGGTTTTTTAAATATATGAAATATTTAATCCTAACAACAACCATAAGGAAACTGAGGCACAGAGAGCTTACATCATGTACCCAAGGTCACACAGCCAGTTACTGGCTTCCACAGTTAACTTTGCAGTGAACTTGCAACTTTGCAGTTACTTGCAACCACAAGGCTGTATTAAAAGAGGCTACTCAGTAAACTCCATGAGTGGCTAGTTTTGCCCAGGGTCAGGGTTGACTAAACCTCTCAAAATTCTCGGGTTGGTTTCCTCAATAACCCCACTCGTTAAAAACACTTAGACGGATGGCAAAGTGCTCAGATTTGTAAAAAAAGTAATTGTTTTCTCTGTGGCGTGCCACATTCTTTTCTAAAACTGTGATCTCCCTGTCTTATTACTGAGATTTCATACCCAAGACGCTAGATTTGGAGTCAATGGCTCTGCCTCTCCCAAGCCAGGAGACCCTGGGTGACTCATGAAGCTTTCTTAGCCTCACTTTCCTCATTTGAAAACCTGGGGCGAATCGCAGTGCTCGTATCTGTCGTTATTGGGATGATACAAACTGCAGAGCTTTGAATTTTGCACAGCCCGTGTTTGGTGACAGACGCACCATTTGAGGAGCCCCTTCAAGCTCTTTTGCCCCCACCCTGTGCCTTTCCCTGCACCTCGGTACCAGCCTGGGAGCCTTGGAAGACTATTTATTGCCTTGGGCACCTTGCGTGAGCTTCAACCTGGGGAGGCACCATGTCCACGGTGCTGCTCTGCCTGGTAAAGACGAACACACACGGCGTGGCGACTGAGTTTGGCCTCAGTGTTGTTTCCTCGCCCTGTATGGGGCAGTGTGGCCCTCTTGGGTCTGTTTCCAATCTTCTTGGCAATTTGAGCATCACAGGACAAACGTCCCCACCCTCACTCTCTTGCTTCTGCCACACTCTTGCTTGTTGATGACTGTGCCCATGCCACGTGACAAGGTTTCTTGACCGGGCTGTCCCTGAGTCCCCTCTGACACCACAATCTAGTATGTTCTTCCCTGGAAGTCCTTGAAAACTAGGTTTGTCTTTTCCTCATGACGTGCCCAGTTAGCACTTTTGTTCCAGGGATGAACGTGCTTGTCTTTTCTGTGCCCTGGTTAGAGTGGGATTCTTGGGTGGGCCCTTGTATGTTTTACCTCTGCGCCCTCCCGAGCCTTTGGCTTGGTGTCTGCCAGGTAGATGCACATAAAAGGTGCCCTGTGAGCCAAAGGGCACAGGTGTGTGCTCCAGCCTGGGCTGGCAAGATCACTTGAGTTCCCCAGGCTGCTCGCCCGTCCTTCAGGTCACTAAGACTGCATGCAGAGGGCTGCCTTTAATGAGCTGCAGATCCTAACGGTGTAAAGAAAGCCCCAGGGTACGAGCAGTGGCACCTGATATAAGCTTTCAAGCTCTCCCTCATTTTTTTTTTTTTCTACAATGGTCATAAACTTAACACTGCTTTACGGCGCTGGTTCTAAGGCACAGATCTTTCAATTACTACTATTCATTGTTTATGAATCCATTCAGGAAACATTTATGAAGTGCTTACTTGTATCTGACTGGGAGTGTGGGAATAAGAATACTAAAACATGGCTCTTGCCCATGAGAGGCCATGGTCTGTTGGGAAACAGAAGTGGAGGCAAAGAATTAAAACACAATTAAAAACAAAACAAAAAAGACACAATAGGGATAGGGGCAAATGAGAGGGAGTGGAGACAGACTTCCTCAATTCAGACCAGGTCCCAATGTCTATATTTTTTTGCCTTTTTAAAAAATATATTTTAATGTTTATTCATTTTTGAGAGAGAGAGAGAGAGAGAGCGAGTGGGGCAGGAGCAGAGAGAGGGAGACACAGAATTCGAAGCAGGCTCCAGGCTCCAAGCTGTCAGCACAGAGCCCGAGGTGGGGCTCGAGCTCACAAGCTGTGAGATCATGACCTGAGCGGAAGTTGGTCGTTCAACCCACCGAGCCACCCAGGCGCCCCTGTCCCAATGTCTCTTAAGCTGTGGGACCTGGCTCTCCAAGTGTCATTTTCCTCATCCGTAATGACGCCTACTTTGCGGGGTTGCTGTTAAGATGAAGTAAGATAGTGCATGAAAGCCCTGGGCATCGTGCGTGGCCCATAGAAAGCACTAAATAACTGCTTGCCAGAGCCCTTGTTCTTCGTGTTCAGTTTTTGTCAACTGTAAAATGAGGGTGGTAATTGCACCCATCTCGTAGGGTTCCTTTGAGACTCGGATCATGAAACGCATAGAAGGCGCTGAACACCGACACCCACTGTGCCTGGCAGAGGAAGCGCTCAGCAATTGTTAGCTCCGGTTCTTACTTTGTATAAAGTAAAAAAGAAGGGAACATAGAAAAGTATACAGGCATAATGTAGTAATGCCTACGGCTGTCTGTGAAGCGCATCAAAAGGTCAGAGGAGTCAGGCAGACGAATAAAGGTCTGCAGAGATGGAAACAAATATAACAAAATCTTAATTGTAGAATCTAGATGGTGGGTACCTACGGGGAGGATCACTGGCCCCTTCTTTTCAACTTTTCTGTATGTTTGACATTTTTCCTAATACAATGCGGGAAGAATAAAAGGGAGTGACTGAATGTTTGGATGATCTTTGATGTGGAATATGAGCAAGGAAATTGTGCAGAAGGAACAAAAGACCTGGGGTGACCTGCTCGTTGCTGGCCCTTCTCTGCCTTGAGGAGACCAGGTGCCAAGGCTCAGAAACAGGAGGAAGAAGATAACCGCTGGGGGACCGCGAGTACTTCTGAGCTGAGCGGAGGGCAGAGGTTGTAGTGGCTAAGAGTATAGACATCTTAGGTTCAAATTCCAGCCCCTGTACTCACTAGCTTTGTAACTTGCCAGAAGTAGCTTCTGTGTGCTTTGGTTATTTATCAACAAAAATACAGATAACTATTTTATAAGATTGCTTTGAATGTTAGATGAGCTAGTTTCATCATCATCATCATCACCATTTTCTTCATAGGAAGGCTTGTGCTTTCAGAACACTTCAAGGCTTGGAGTCTTTACGGCCCCACCTCAACCCTTGTTGAATGAGACGCTTCTAGAGAGACTGCTGGAGGAAGGAGGGGAGGGGAGGAGGAAGGATCAGAGTAGGCGAAGTTAATCGTAGGAGGAAGAATTCAATGAGAGCCTGGGGTCTAAGGAAGACAGATGCTCAGGTACCAGTCAGATAGGTGAACTCAAGAGGCCGGGCTGATTGCTTGATCAGAGTCATGCACTTGGCTTCTAATGATATATTTAAAATGCTAGTGAAATTATAATCCTGTTGTAGTTCCTTTGGAGGCTCGTTCATCAACCTGGGCAGTGCGTGTGGCTGGAAGGTAGCCAGCATCATCCCCTGACTCCCGCCTCCATATGACTCAGCACAAATCAGACACTTTAATAGCTTCGATTCCAAGTTTGAACTTGCTCCCAAATGAAAGCTCCCCCCCCCCCCTCACCATTCTCTCCCTACCTTCACAATCCACTCCCCACTTCCAATTTATCAGCTAGTAAATTCTGAGTTGAACTTGGAGCCAGAGTTTCATTTAGGTTTGGCAAAGGCTCAACTTCTTCCAAGAAAAGAAAAAAAAATGAGGGAAGGGTGGGAGAGGTTTAGAAAAAAAGTCCAGCTAAACAAAAAGGACTCATGGAAACAGCCCTGCTACATTAAGTAACTCAGTGCAGAGAGCAGTGCTTTTTGATACATTAAGTGTGAGTGAATTTGAAGGTGCTTGAAATGGTCTGAATATGCAGCTGGGGTTACCAACCAAGCCCAGATGGGTTCCTGGTTGGAAAGGTTATGGGGTCACTGGTCATTAGCTGGTGACTTCAGAACTGGAGAGCAGACTCGAAGGTGACCATGGCACCCACACTCATTTTTATTCTGGATCGTGTGGCTGCTGGCCATGTGACATCCCTGTGCTTGTGCATCACAGAAGACCTGTTGACCTAACACTCTGCCTTGCTGGATCTACCAGTCCCCCGAAGAGCCAGGAAAATTTCCATCAGTGTATAGCATCCCGAGTTATAGGAAAAGACATGAATAACTCAACCTCACTCATAATGGAAAAATGCAAACCAAATCATCAGACTGGAAAAAGTTCAATGCTGTCCATCAGCTTCGGAAAAAAATGTTTTTAAAATTCAGTAGCGTCTACTGCTGGAAATGGTATAGAAAAATGGCCGCTGCCTTACATTATAGGTAGGAACACAAAGGATATTACCTTTGTGGAAGGAAATGTGACAATGTTTTTCTCCACTTCCTACATCCTCCCCCCCTTGATTCACTTATTCATTCTACTTTCTCTCCACGGGGAGTTTCTACTATATTTTACCCAACAATTACTCCAGTTCTGGACTCCCCACTTGCCTCCAATTCCTCACCTTACCCAAAGTAGAAAAAAAAAAAAAGGAAGAAGCTGCAGGGATTATGTACCTGTATATATCGCTTTATGGACATGTATGAGGATTCCTTTGCTATGTCTCTCACTTCCCTATCTCTATCTCTGTCATCTCTAAATCATTACTTCTACATCCACATCTACACTTACGTCTATATCTATATCCAGGTAAAGTCATAGTGTGAATGTGTTTAATTTGATTAAAAGGTGCAGCAATTTGACAATAAGACCTCAAATTAAAAATTATACATACTCTTTGACTTGGCACTGTTAAAAATGTGCCCTATGGATATATTTCCTTATGTTTACCAAGATTAGCATATAAGGATATTCAGAGAAACACCATTCATATTCACAAGATCTTGGAAAGCGCTGGAGTGCCAGGGGAATATATATTTAGTAGTGTCCCTTTACTCTGTAGAGAGGGAGAACGCATAGTCTCTGGGGAGCCAATTCATGCATTGAATCCTGATCCCAGCATTTACTGGCTGTGTATCTTGCACAGGTACTTATCTTCCTATGTCCCAGTTTTCTCAATGGTTTAAGGGGGACAAGGGCACATGTTTGTATCAATCAAAGTCCCAGCAAGAAACAAGCTCGACACTCAGTTGAGTAGTTTAAAGAGAGTTTAATAGATAGGACTATTTTCAAAGGTGTCGAGAGGGTAAAGGAAGCCATCAAGGACAATTCAGGGCTGGCCAAAGTGGAGAGCCATTGACACCACTCACCCTGAATTAATGAGAGAAGGGGACAGACTCTGAAATGCACGGAGAGCTCTGTGGCAAAGGCCATCTGACTGGTGCTGTGGCCTGCGCTCCGAGAATGGAGCAATACCAGATGACCATTAGGGGAGACCACATACTAGGGGACTAAGTACCCAAGTGCTCTCTTCACTGTCCCTCCTATCTCTTCAGATGCCACCCAGTAGCTGAATCCAACTGGAAGTCAGAAGCAAAGGAGCCCTTGATGCTCTTCCTACAGATCAAATCCTTGGTGTAAGGATAAGAATACAGAGAGGGTTGGGGAGGGGGATGGGCAGACGGAAGAGACTCAGCAAAACACTTAATGTGGGCTTGGGGAAAATGAAATGAATAAATATAAGCAAGTGCTTAGAACAGTGAGTGGCACATCATAAATGCTTAATGGAGTTGTTATTATTGCTGTTTATTAATGTTAGTATTAATTCCTGATTAAAACCATTGGGTTAGATCCAGACAGGCTGCAGTGGGCATAGACCTCCAAGACATACACCAATGAAAAAGCAGGATGTGGCTACGTGTAAGAAGTAGGTATCCCTTGGGATGACTGGGTGGTTTGCTCAGTTAAGCTTCACACTCTTTATTTTAGCTCAGGTCATAGTCTCATGGTTGTGAGATGGAGCCTTGCATCAGGCTCTGCAGGGCTGCTTAAGATACTCTGTCTCCCTCTCCTTCTGTTCCTCTTCTGCTTGCGTGCACGTGCACTCTCTCTCTCAAAATAAAAAATAAAAAATGAAGTAGGTATCTCTTTGTGTAAAAGATTCTTAAAAAATTGGTTAATGCTATTCAGAGTCTTTCTGGTTCCCTACAACTTTTAGTATTATTTGTTCTAGTTCTGTGAAAAATGTTGTTGGTATTTTGAGATGGATTGCATTGAATCTGTAGATTGCTTTGGGTAGTATGGACATTTTAACAATATTAATTCTCCCAGTCCATGAGCATGAGATATCTTTCCATTTGTTTATGTTATCTTCAATTTCATCAATGTCTGGTAGTTTTCAGAGTATAGGTCTTTCAATGCCTTGGTTAAGTTTTTTTCCCAGGTATTTTATTCTTTTTGGTACAATTGTAAATGAAGTTGTTTTCTTAACTTCTCTTTCTACGACTTCATTATTAGCATATAGAAACACATATCAAACTCATCACCCAAAAAGCAAATAATCCAGTGAAGAAATGGGCAAAAGACATGAACAGACACTTTTCCAAAGAAGGCATCCATTTGGCTAACAAACACATGAAAAGATGCTCAACATCTCTCATCATCAGGGAAATAACAATAAAAACCACAATGAGGTACCACCTCACACATGTCAGAATGGCTAAAATTAACAACTCAGGAAATGACAGATGTTGGCAAGGATGCGGAAATGACTCGTTTGTCCTTCACTGGCTACATGGTTAAATAGACTGAAGTAATCCACACCATAGGCTACTTCTCAGCCATAAAGAAAAGAAAGTATTGATATGCAACTACTTGAATGAACTTCAAGGAATAATGTTAATTAAAAAAAAGCTAATCTCAAAAGTTATGTACTATATTATTGAGTTGAAACACTATTTTTTTGAAATAATAAAATTATAGAGGTGGAGAATAAATTAGTAGTTGCAGGGAAAAAAGGAACACTACCAATTTCTGAGTATCAATTTTGCATCCTGCAACTTTACTGAATTTGCTTATTTCCTCTAGTAGTTCTTTTTCTTTCTTTTGGTGGGTTTTCTGTGTGTAGTATCATGTCATCTGCAAATAGTATATAACCAAATATTTGTTTTTTCAAAATTGGTTAATGGCCATTGTCTCTGCAGAGAGGGTCTGAAGATTCCATGGGAGTGGGAAGAGGCTTTCACTTTTCATTTTCTACCTTCTGTCATAATGTTTACGCTTTCAAACCATGCACATACATTACTCTTATTTTTGAAAATGTCAAAGACGTTATCTGCGTGGCATGTTCATGGTACCTAGCTTTCTTTTGTCACTGACATTTTAAGTTTAAGAATGAAGTACTCACTGAGAAGCACATTGTTCTAGAATACTGTAATTATCAAAATTGGCCTAAAATAGTATTTTTGAGAACGTGAAGCATCTGGTGTGCTCATTATTTATTACTGAAAGGTCACCTTGGCTTCATCTTCCCTCCTTTTTCTTAGTTTTAGAATCTATGCTTGGAATGAATGACTTCCAACAGTCTTAAGTAATACAAAGGGGACTTCATTCCACAAAGCAAGTTCTTGCTGAGTGGGAAGATTATATACATCATATAAGATTTATATATGTGTATACACACACACACACACACACACACATATACACATATACATATACACACACACACATATATATATACACATACATAAATCTTAAATGATACCTTATAGTACATACATATATGTACACTTTATAGCTAAATAAATTATTTCTCTGGGATTTTAAGGATGTGTATATGTGTATTTTGTGGATATGTACAATTTTTTTCTCTCAGTATGGCACAAGTGTGCCATAAAGTGTAAGCAACTTGACTTTGAAATCACACTGCCTTAATGATAATTCTGGCTCTGCACTTACCAGCTCATAACTGTGGGCAAGTTACTTAAGAAATTTTTTTAATGTTTATTTATTTCTGAGAGAGAGAGAGAGAGAGAGAGAGAGAGAGAGAGAGAGAGAGAGAGATTGCACGAGCAGGGGAGGGGCAGAGAGAGAGGGAGGTACAGAATCTGAGGCAGGCTCCAGGCTTTGAGTTGTGAGCACAGAGCCTGACGCGGGGCTTGAACTCATGAACTGTGAGATCATGACCTGAGCTGAAGTCAGACACCCACCCAGGCACCCCGCAAGTCACTTAGATCCTCTACACCTTAGTGTTCTTACTTCTGGAATGGTGATTGCCACCTATTTCACAGAGAGTTTGGAGGATAACATGAGATAAAAATGCTTGGCATTTTAGTAATCACTCAATGTATGGTGGAAGTTATTTACTGTTACAAGTGACAGTTCAAACCCACTTTGTCTAGTGAAGAATTTTGTTTTATTACAATCCAGTTTCTCTAACTCACCTACCAAAAGTTTCCCTGATTGGGAAAGGGATGGACTGTGTAGAAGTCAGTATCTTCAGACACGCAGCCCTACAGACTTCTGAGATCTTTGAGCTCAGCTGTCCTTCTAACGTTGGCCTTTTCATTTACACCAATGAGGAATACAATGTCCATGGAAGTTCACTGATCATCCAAGCTCACAAGGCTGTGACTTTAAAACCAGATGTCCTGGCTTCCAGCGAGGTACCCTTGAAGTATTGCAGCATGCAGAATGGAGCAGACTCCAGCAGGCCATGACTGTGACCCAAATGTCACCTTTCTTGCTCCTCACAAATAAGATAATCCTCTTTGTAGCAGAAACCCAGGTTTTCAACTCAGATGCTTCATGGATTCTTTGAAACTGGCATCACTATTCATTGTCACTCTTTTTAAATCATATTGTCCAAAAGACCGGGCATTTTTAGTGTCTTCTGAGCTGGGCATCAAGCTCCATCACCCTGAAGGGAATTCTGCTGTGGTGTGGTCTCCAGGATAAAGGAAGCGTTATCTGAACCAATGTCACGACTGTAATTGTCACAGAGACTCTGGCAGACCCAAAGCCCTGGGCATCACTTCAAGCTAAATGACTTAAAATAAAAGTCCCTGACTTCTAGAGCCTGGTATGTTTTTGGTTCAGTTTGAAAGAATTTCTCATCTTTAGAGCTGTCTGAAATGAAATAGCAAGTTTCTCCTCTTTGAAAATATTTAATCAGAGACCGACATATCCCTTGACATAAATATTGTAGAGGAGTTAGATGATCTCAAAGTCCTTCATTCTAGGGCAAGGCATTATCTTTTCCATTAACCACCAAAGAGGTGACTAAATGAAGGGAACCCTTCATAGAGTTAGGGGAAATTTCATCAAATTTCCCATACTACAAATTGTTTCTGTGACAGGAAACCAATGGATGAATAGGACTAAACCTTGGACTTGGTGTTAGGACATCTGGCCAGGATCTATCCCTCCACCAAGTAGCTTTCATGCTAGGTGATTCTGCTCTCTGGGTCTGTTTCCTCACCTATCTCATCAAAGGATGGGGTCATAGAAGCGCTAAATTTCCTTGTGTTGAGGGCTTGGCTGGGAATTGGTAATTGGTCAGAAAACAAAGTTCAAACATCTGTATGAGATGAACATATGGCAGGTCTATGGGGAAAGAATAGAACCCACCGAACTTTCAGTGGTGAGCATGTCATTATTCACTTATGCTCCTGGCTGAGAGAAGCACAGATTCGGGAATGAAATGGAAGGGGCCTTGAAACCTGCACCAGTACTGCTCAACTCGGTCATGGAGGCCTGCTCACCAAATGAAAGCTCTGGTGTTTGCAGCTTGTGCTTCAGACCATAATAAAGAGAATGTCCATGTTTTAAATTCCCAGGAGCCTTGGCTTCTGCAGGCTAGGAAGATACTTCAGCTTCCATCTATGCTAGGACTGCCAAAACAAAAGTACCACAGGCTGAGTGGCTTAAATGACAGAGATTGTTTGTCTTACAGTTCTATAGGCCAGGAGTCTGAGGTCAAGGAGTCTTCAGGATTGCTTCCTTCTGAGGGCTATTAGTACAGAATCTCCCCCAAGCCTCTCTCCTTAGCTTGTAGATGGCATCTTCTTTCCATGTCTCTTCACATTGCCTTCCCTCTATATGTGCTTCTGTGTCCAAACTTCCCCTTTTTATAAGGACCCCAGTCATATTGGATTAGGGCCCACCCCAATGACTTCACTTTAACTTGATTACTTCTATAATGACCCTATCTCCAAATGAGGTCACGTACTGAGGTACTGAAAGTTAGGACTTCAACACATGAATGGGAGGAGTACAATTCTCCTCATAACACAATCCTTACAACCCCACTTACTCCACTGCACATCGTAGGTCATGTCACAGTTGGCAGGATGGGGAATTGGTGGTGAGTCATGAAAATGACCACGTTCTCCTTTAGGCCCATCCATCTCATTTAGCCTCATTCCTCCATTCATTCTCCCCAGTTATTTAAACCCGTCTTTGTTTCTTATATCAATATTCCCTTTGATTTGGTGAGTGGTGTGTTTGTGTGTGCATGTGTTTGTGTGAGAGACAGTAGCACATGGCTCCTCTCAGTGCTCCTGCTCAGTAGAGAGGTGGATCATTTGCCGGTAGGCTGTATATGGGTCTAATTCTAACCACATAGCTAGCTTTGGGCTCTTGTCTCAGGGTTTCTCTGGCTGCAATGTTGACATGTGAACAGTAAATCTCTGATTTCCTGGGGTGAAGCAGTAACCTCACATCCACACCAACAGGAAAACAAACTCAGGGTAAATCAAGTCTCATCTCAGTAATTATCTCACCATGCATTTATGTTGGATTGGGTCCCCCCTCCTACCATGATAGCCATCATCTCCATTCTGGACTCCAATGATCCACTTTGCCGTTGGAAAAGTGGGTCCAGTATCTTCTTGACCTTCCTTTGGGTTCATCTGCCAAAATTAATCCATGATCTTATTCACCTTGTGGCTGGCTAAGTATTTAAGCTGACTGGGAAACAGTAATTTATCCCCATACCCCCTAAAACAGTTCCAACTTCATGTGTTGAATCTTTACAAAGTATATGAATGAAGCAGAAGCAGAAGCAGATGATTTTGAAGAGGCAAGAACTCATGCAGGGAAGGCTAATAGTCTGATTCTCATCTTTAGGGACACACTACATGAAGAGAAAGACTTTAACTCCTAGCTCCCAGTTGAGATCCCATTCCAGCAGACAACCCCACTGTCTAATGTGACTCAACTCTATAAAGCTGCTGGATGAACGTTCTAAAGCTGGTAGATGAATATTCCATTATCCACTCCTCAGCTCTGTTAACCACGATAACACTGGACCTTCCCAATTTCCAGGGTTGGAGAGAGCTTTCTCATTCGAATGCGGCGTGGGTGGGTCTGGCTGGGGAATGCTGGTAATTAACAGCATGAGTTTTACCTATGATCTGGAAGCAAGCAAACAACATAAGCAAATATGAGATGGACGCATGGAGGGGTAAGGAAGTGGTCAGAAACTTGGGAGTCTCCATCCTCTGAAGATAATTGAGTTGGTAGGAAACAGACCAATTTCAGAGTTAACGCTAATAATAAGTCACATTTATCGGGCATATATTACATGCCATGCATTGTGCTGCGTGCTTGTACTTGGTCCCATTGAATTCTAACAAAAATCTTTGGCAAGGACCATTTCTAGAAGTGGGGAAGATCAAATGTGCTACTGTGTGTAAAAGTGCTTAGAGATGATGAATTGTCATAAAGCCACAAAGATTCAGTACATGGTATTATATTGTTAAATGACCCCTGAAATTTCCTTTCAGTCTAAGACTTACGTAGCGAAATAGTAGATTCCTGAAAGATATGTGATACAGCCTTATCATGTACCACAAAGCGTCACCCAAAGAAGTGACATCAGCTTGTTAGAGACGGAGAAAAATGCTGTGTGACCTACTCAGGGAACCACAATAATGTAGAACCTTCCTTCTAAAACCATGAGGGCACTCAGGTCAAATAGGTTGGCGACCAACCAAGACATACACAGTGTCACCCATAGCCCTGGTTGAAAAGAAGCCAGGTTTTGCATGGTCTTTTGATGAGTGGCTTTGCTTGGGAGTATAAAATTTCCAAGGTTTGGTCTCTGCTGGACTCTGTTTTCATATCAGTGGAATGGGGACAATGTTTCACATTTATACTGATGCATTAAATGAGTTGATGTATTTGAACACATCTATCAAAGTGCTGACATACAGGGGGCGCCTGGGTGGCACAGTCGGTTAAGCGTCCGACTTCAGCCAGGTCACGATCTCGCGGTCCGTGAGTTCGAGCCCCGCGTCAGGCTCTGAGCTGATGGCTCGGAGCCTGGAGCCTGTTTCCGATTCTGTGTCTCCCTCTCTCTCTGCCCCTCCCCCGTTCATGCTCTGTCTCTCTCTGTCCCAAAAAAAAAAAAAAAAAAAAAAAAAGTGCTGACATACAGGAAGTAATAAAAATAATAATTAAACACCCACTGTTCTAGCCTGGCTGGGAAATGAAGACTCAGAATGGGTAGGGTTCATGCAGGCTGACACATTCTATAAAATGGGTGGTGTTTAAAGGAAGTGAGTCCAGAGGCATGGAATATACATGCCCTTTGGGCAAGAGCCTTGTTTGTTCTTATTCATACAATGCCACCCACCTTGTCAGTCATTTACTCTTTGTTGGCAATTGTTTTTTCTAGAGTGTGGAGGTATGTGAAGGAGTTTGTGTGGGGACACCGTATGGTTGTCTTTAATCCCATTGAGAAATATTCAGCTAGAGAGGCCAGAACTGAAGCTGGGGACATTCAATCAGCTGTATGAATGAACACCTCAAGTAAATAGCTGTGGTGTTAAAACAGAGGCTTAGGAATTTGACAGACCTGTGTGTTTGTGGGCCAACTCCTGAACTTCTCTGATCTTAAGCTTCAATAATTAGGTGTGGTAATTCATGTAAAGCACTAGGCCAGTGCGTAATCGATGTTCCGTATCATTATTTTCAAGGCAGCTTTATATACATCATCCTAAATTATTTCACTTGAAAGTAAGGTGAACAGGGTAGGAACTAGAGACAGAGATTCCCAGGTGAATGGGTTTCTTAATAGCGTCAGCTCTGTATTCTAGTTGTGGCTCTGGCAACAACCCAGTCAAGCCACTGTTGGTTTGCCCTCTGATCTCTGATGGAATGACACTAAATCATCTTCATGCGGTGCAGTCCAAATGACTGCACAATCACATGTGTTTCTGAAGTGGGAGATGAACTCTGTCCATATTTGGAAGTTGAGGTGTGGGGGCAGAAAGAGTGGAGAGGTGAGGTTTAGATAATATGGCCGCCGTTCAGTCACAGGTCCTTTTGAAGGATTGGCTGGTGAGTTCTGGAAGACGGATCATCCCCAGCACTTCAGCTTCAGAGTTGCGGAGGCAGGCTCCCAGATGAAGGAATTCTTGGCTCTTTCCCGTGGCCTGACTTCCCTGCACAAGATTGGGGGCGGAGGGGGGGGGCGGTTGAGGGGAGGTCTGGCAGGGGCAAGATGAAGGGGATGAATGGAGATATGGAGCTAGGTAGCTTTGGTAACTGCTGGTGACTGAGTTCTTGTTGGCTATGGCTCATCACGGCTAAGACCCCAGACACCCCAGATGGAGGTTGGCTTTGGTCTGAGAAGTTTCCTTATACACAGTTTCCCCCATTTAAACTTAGTGCAAGGGAGCCTGATCCACAATGCCACTGTACTCTGAGGGCTTCTGGTCCCAGCCCCTAGCCTGTCTCGGCAACCTAACTACGGATCAGAGAGAGTGGGCGGGTCATACACTTGGGGGGAGGTAACATCAACAGAAGCACCTGGGATAAACTTGCCTGTTCATTGGCTCAAGCTCCCCATTAAACAAGTTCTCAGGCAATGCTGTTTGTCCTGTCCTCCGTGTGCTCAGTGTCCAAACTCCAAAGGTTTGACTGCAGGAAGCCAAATGTAGCCACACTGGCTCAGTACATAATAGCAGGCTTTTTAATTTTATGTGTATTCAATGTGTCTAGTTGGATGACTTGTTTAAGACAGAGTGCTATACTTTAAAATAACACTCTTCTAACAGCAAGGATCCTGTACCTCAGGGTTATCCTCCAGAACTTGGAATTGTTCCATAGGTACATGTCCTACTCTGCCTATTTGGTGGGTTATTAGGTTATTACTCAAAATATCTCTCTCTCTCTCTCTCTCTCTCTCTCTCTTTTTTGGTAGGAGAGGGGGCAGAGAGAACCTGGTCAGAGAGACAAAGCCTGATTTCAGGGGCTCTGACAAACCTTTATTCTTTGTCACAAAACAGTCTGAGATTTTGTCCTAGAAATGGCAACCGGTAGAAATTCTTTTCTTAAGCTTGAGGCTTTGTTCCCGGGAACATGCTAGAAAAGCTCTATAGGAAAGGACACACACTGCTTCTTATCTCTCAGTTTCAGTTGAATAAGGATGAATATCAGCTTTTACAGAAAATTAATTTTGCCAGGGGAGGGATGAGGGTTATTTGACTGGGTCGGCAGGGAAAGAGTGGGGGGGTGCAGCTGGGAAGTGGGGCTCCCTTTAAGAAGACAGGGGAGGGTCACCTGGCTCAGTCGGTTAAGTGTCCGACTTCAGCTCAGGTCATGATCTCAGGGTTTGTGAGTTCGAGCCCTGCGTCTGGCTCTGTGCTGACAGCTCAGAGCCTGGAGCCTGTTTCGGATTCTGTGTCCCCCTCTTCCTCTCTGCCCCTGCCCCACTCATGCTCTGTCTCTCTCTGTCTCTCAAAAATAAATGTATAAAAATGTTAAAAAATTTTAAAAGGACAGGGGAACAAAAATAACTCTGCAACAATGGGGTGCTTGGGTGGCTCAGTTGCCTGAGCATCCAACTCTTGATTTTGGCGCAGGTCATGATCCCAGGGTCATAGGATCCGGTCCTGCATCAGGCTCCATGCTCAGCATGGGATTCTCTCTCTCTCTCTCTCTCTCTCTCTCTCTGTCTCCCTCTGCCCCCTCCTCACATGTGGTCCCTCTCTAAAAAATAAAAATGAAACAACAAAAGAAAACTCTGCAATGATACAAAAGCAAAACTTTCATTTTTCATAATTTGGAGGAAAATATATCCTGCTGGTGAGGATCTGGGAACACTAAGGTGCACTGTATTCTCTGCTTCTCTTCAGCCGAGTCATTGTGAAAGGGTGAAGCCCCAGTTCTCAGGCATTATAAAATGAAAACATGTCAAAAATTTTATATAGCTCAGTAATTAATGAGGAAACCAGCAAGGTGTTACGACTGGTTTAAAGGAGAAGTCAAAGTACTCCACAAATACAGACCATGCAGAATGCTAAAATCAGTAATAAATGGTGACATTTCCCGAACTTGCCCAATCTTGAATGAAACACCCCATCAACAAAAGCCTCTAGAGCCTTCTCTACTGACTGCAGGGTTTGATGTTATCTCCAACAGTACAGCTTCTAGTTTTTTTTAAAATACTTATTTATTTTTGAGATAGAGAGAGACAGAGCATGAACAGGGGAGGGCCAGAGAGAGAGGGAGACACAGAATCTGAAACAGGCTCCAGGCTCTGAGCTGTCAGCAGAGAGCCCGACGTGGGGCTCGAACTCACGGACCGTGAGATCATGACCTGAGCCGAAGTCGGACGCTTAACCGACTGAGCCACCCAGGCGCCCCAGCTTCTGGCTTTCGAAAGCAGTAATAAAAACTTGATTCTGGTGTGGTTAATTATAGGGAATTGTTACAAAGAGGGTTTCCCAGGGTTGACTTGCAATCCTCCATGCTAATTCCTATAGAGGGGAAGGCCCTGCCTTCGAAATGATTACAGAGATGCAGAGATCTTTCTTCTTCCCTGATGTCCTGTGTGATCTAAGGAGATCCACATCTCCGTTTCCTGTTCCCGTGAAAACAGATGATGATACCAGCTTTGACTTACTTTTCCAAAAAGCTTTGCATCAAAGCCAGGAAAATGACCGTCAAGTGAATTTAAATGACCACCTGCCCCGCACCCCGGCACACAGAAGTTGCTTAATTGAGCTCTGGCTAACGCACCCAAGTAAGGGAGGGGAAGACCTTCCATGGTCCTGCTCAACCTGATTGGTGGAATCCTCCTCAATGCGCACAAACACCCTTGTCATTTCTCCTGGCAACCCTCTCCATGCTGTTTGTTTGCAGTGACATGACACGCTGGTGCCTGGAGACAGGGCAGGGCGGGGAAGGCTTTGGACTCTGCTCAAGCCATTGCCCTCCCCACCCCCGCAAAGCTTTGTCCTCAAGCTCTGTCTCTGGGGCCCGTGGATCAGATTGCTTGCTTCCAGGTGCCAGAGAGACACTTTTCTGTTTGCTCTCCCACCCAGGCTGCCCTCAGTTTGTCCTTCCCCTATGTGGGGGTGGCTAGTGACAGAGGCTGTTTAGAAAGGAACCTTTCTTCTTTCTACCCTCTCTTTCTTCCCCGACCCCCTCAAATTGCAAGAACATTTTGGCTTCTTGCCCTCCCATGGGGCTCGCGTTGGAGATTTGAATCTGCTCTTGTTCCCTGTAAATAACCCAGAAGTTCAAGTGGAAGTGCAGTCCTCACAGGTGAGCTGTTCATGGTGCATAAGCAGGAATGCATAGAGCTGGCTGTGTTGCTGATAGATTCTCTTTTGAGCCTGGCCCAGTGCAGCCTATAGTCTCCCCAATATGTGTAGCCTCATCTATGGAGCTTTGCCACTGGTTTATTTTCTACTCCTCCCAGGCATAAGGTATTACCGAATTTGAGCACCTCTTACGCCCAAACAGCTGGCAAAGATTCTGCGTCTTGCTGTTAACCCCTCTGGCCTATGCCTCCTTCCTAAGGTATGTTCTTTTTGAAAAGGGAACTTACTGGCCATTGAGATGGCAGAACATCTACGATAGTGAGGGAATTTTATGTTGCAAGTGGATAGAAACCCAGCTCAAACCAGTTTCAGCAAAAACAGGAAGGTAATGCCTCACATAGCTGAGAAGTCCAGGGGCGTCGATGAATGCAGAGATTCAAAAGCCAGCATCAAGACCAAGGCTTCCTGCTGCTCAGGTTGCCATATTTAGCAAAGAAAACTACAGGACACTCAGTGGAACTGAATTTCGGAGAATAACAAGCAATTTCTTTGGTATAGGTTTGTCCTCTATTGCTTCCTATATTTGGTCTGGCCACCTCTCCCTGGCACATGATGTCAGCTTTCTCTTCCTGCTCATGTTGGGATTACTCTGAGGCAGGCCCTAGTGATGAGGTGATTGAATAGCTGTTGGAAGCCCTACACTCACATCTCAGAGCTTAGGAACCGTGGAGGAAGGACCCCCTTTCCCCCAAGGTTCTAGCACAAAACCCAGATTTATCTCCTTGATCTAGCTTGGGTCTTGTGTCCATCTCAGAAGTACTCACTCTTTCCAAGGGAATAAAACCCTGGCTAGGTCTGGGGCATGTGTCTACTTCTACTACTGGGATATCGATATAGCCACATATGAACCACTTGGACTCAGAGTTGGTAGGAGAGTCCCCCAGAGGAAAACCGGAGGGCTGTTACTAGAAGAAATAAATGCGAGCCAGATATCAACTCTGTGGTCCAGCGGTGGGCATGCTCTTCGTCAAGGCTCCTTGGAACCTCTCACCATCACACTTTGGCTTCTTAGGGTCTGATGCAGATCACAGAGGAGTGGGCCATGGTTTTCCCCCCACAGGATGAGTGGAGAATGGGTGGCAATCTAGGTTGCTTCTGAACCAACAGCAATGACGGTAGAAAAACATTTCTTTAGTACCTTCACTGCATAGCCTGTGATACCCAGAATGCGTCCTACATAAAGATAAAAAGGAAGGTATTGCTGATGTCCATGAACTTACCTTCTAGTGGCAGATATCATCATGTTGTACTTTGTTCTAAAGTCTCAGGGGCGCCTGAATGGCTCAGTCAGTTGAGCGTCTGACTTCGGCTCAGGTCATGATCTCGCAGTTCGTGAGTTCGAGCCCTGTGTCGGGCTCTGTGCTGACAGCTTGGAGCCTGAAACCTGCTTCGGATTCTGTGTCTCCCTCTCTCTGCCCCTTTCCTGCTCATGTTCTGTCTCTCTCTGTCTCTCCAAAAATGAACAAACGTTAAAAAAATTTAAAGTTTCATAATACTTTCTTTGTTTCTATATACAAGTCATTATGAGTATGTAAAGAAGGGATGAATTAATTCCACATAAAGCTTGCTGGAGAAGATGCATTTAGGCTGGGTCTTAGAGAACTGGTAGAGTTTAGACAGGTAGATATGGAAGAAAGAAAGGGGAAAAATTCCAAACAGATGAACTAAGAGAAGCAAACCTGTTAACCTCATGTTGCTGCTAGCCCGCAGGAGATGGCCTTGCCTTTCAGACTTCACTCAGGGACAGACAGACATTAAGGAATCCCAGGAAAATGAGTGATTGGTCACTCTGAGCAAGCTAATAACTTGGCATTCCTTCAAATACTTGTTCATAGTTAATTGAAAAGAGAAGACTGAGTGATGGCACAGGGGGGTGGGGGTGGGTGGTGAGTATTAGGAAAAGAGGGACCCCAGCTGGGGACATTCAGCTCCTTTTCTATTATTCTTGGTAGTTCCATTCTGGCTCCAAACCTGCATAGTCCCCTCAGCAAAGGAAAGACCCACAGTTAAGCGGACTCACCTTCCTTAATTTGCAAATATTGCACAATATTAAGGTTGCAAATATTAAGGTTACTTAAGTCTAGCCCTGGGAGGAAGGAGGGTTTTAGCTCCTTGGCCCTAGGAGACTTAATAAACCCTCTCCATATACCTTTTTCTTGAGGTATGCTCTGATAATTTTTTATTTTCTCACATTGCCCAGATATTTTATTCTCCTGGCGATATTTAGTGTGATGACCTGCCTCTTCTTCCAAATCTGACACGACTCCAGAGGGTTGAAAATTGGAAAACATTTTACCCCTGCAGTCCACAGCTGCCTGAGCGTGCTGCTCAGAGGGATCTGAGTGTATGTTGCTGGCTTCCTAAGGCAAGGACCGCAGAGAGTGTGAGGTTTTCCCATGGAGAGGCCATCGAGGGCAGCAGTAGAGGCTGGGAGCACGGACAGTGTACCAGTCAGGTGAGATGCCCAAATACTCCATTCACCCTACGCTGAGCGGTCTTGGAAATGCAGAAGAATTGAGAGGCCATTGTTCACCTGGCGATGCTTTTCTAAGGACTTCCATCTTCAAGAATGGACATTCCTTTGATGGTAGGACAGGTATCTAGGCCTTGAGCCCCCGGCCTTTTCTACTCATAGACTGCACTAATCCCTGGCCCCAAAGTCTCTCTTTCACTCATGCCTCCTATTGATATCGGCCTGATCAGGATTCTGACATGAAAAGCTCTGAATTAAATTTTGCCCCCCAAATGTTCTCGGTTCAAGTGTGTGTCCTTGGGCTATTTTTAGAAGACAGATTCCCCTGTGTTATAGTGAGGATCCCCCAAAGAAATAAGCTGGACTATGTGGCTCTAAATAAAAAAAAAAAAGATAGCAATAACCAACAGCAACAACAACAACAACAACAACAACAAAAACTGTCCAGAGAAATAATCAGTTTGACTCACTGTAGGGCCAAGTTATACTTTTGACACAATGATTAGACATTGAATTAAACTAGACAAGAAAAAAAAAAAAACAACGTAATGGAATAATATAGAATGGAATGGAAGAATAGATCGAAATGGTGTTGTATCACAGTCCTGTCCCCAAGAGAAATCGTCCCTACCCTCCTGTGGGAAAATTGAGACATATTCTCCACCAGGGAGGAAATGGACCAAACTTAACTTTATTTTAGGGCTGAACCATCAAGTTAGTCTTTGTGGACAAACTCAAGGTCTTCTTGGCTCCCAAAACCCTATCATCCCATGGAGCGAGTGTTTATTTGTATCCCTGCCCTTCACCACATGGACGCATCACTCCTTTTATCTTGGGATTTCCTTCTCCAGAGTGAGTTTGTCCTTTGTCTCTCAGCTACGGGGTGCCAAAAACAATAGCTCAGTCTAAAATTTGTCTTTTATTTGTTCTCTTTCTCCTCCTCTCTCTTGAAAGGCCCTATTTTCTTAACATTTTAAAAAGAAGTGCTCCTCAAGGAGCCTTAAATGCACATGAAGTGAAAGAAGCTGGTCTGAAAAGGCTGCATATGGTATGATTCCAACTATAGGACCTTCTGGAAAAGACAAACCTATAGAGGAAGTAAAAAGATCAGTGGTTTGGGGGTAGGGGAGAGGACAGTATAAATCCGTGGAGCATAGGGAATTTTTAGGACACTGAAAATATTCTGTATGCTATCATAATGGTGGGTGCACAACATTATGCGTTTGTCAAAACCCGTAGTCTGTACAATACAAAGAGCAAATCCTAATGTAAACTACGGTCTATAGTCAACAATAATGGATTGCTATTGCCAAATGTACTACATTAATGCAAAGATGTTCAAAACAAGGGAAACCATGCCTGGTAGGGAGGAATTTATGGGAACTCTCGGTACTTTCTGTTCAATTTTTTGACAAACTTAAAACTACTCTTTTAAAAAGTTCATTAATTTAAAAAGGAAAGAAAAAGGTTTTCTTACCCTGTGTATTTCCCCCCCTATTTCCCCTATCTCTGAGTCTCCCTTCAGGAATGTTTGAGTTGAAAGGACTTAGATTTACTGAGAGCCAAATTTAGATCTCCAAATACCCCTGCCTCCTCAGCACTTCAAATTATTTCATCAAAACAAAACACAAATTTATGTTTCTGTGCTAATCACAAATAATTGGCACATGTTCGCTCAAAACATGAAGCTGAGTCTTGGGCAAACTTCAAGTTAACAAGATGTTCTTGCTCCCTTTAATTCTGTTCTTTCAGATCATAACGTCTTGGTCCTTCCTTTCCCTGTGCCTTCTCACTGACATAAACACTGCCCCTTAGAAATTAATGCAAGGTGCTTGTGAGCAGGGATCTTGCATGTAACTTTACAAAGGTCCTTTACTCTTGGCCTGATTGGGAAGAACTTTATCACATCCCTTGCTGACCTCTCCTGACCATCTTAACATGACTCATAAGAGCCAACTGGGAAATCCACTGAGTTTGACTTGACAGAGTGGTTCATTATCTTAAAAACTCTGGTCACACGTATCTGGGATGATCCCTGAAGACTCTCCAGATATTTATTTAATGAGAGCAGCAAACCCAAACAGAGAACTCTGTGGTTACAAAAAGAATTTTAAACAAAGTTCTTGAGTAGTGTTTGACCCCTCTCTTCTATAAACAGGCCCTCTCTGTCATCACGCTGGCTATTCCACAGGGGCCGGAGTTATCTGTCTTGAGACACTGAAATCACGGGGTACTGTACTTCCTCAAGACAGAGAAAATAGCCCCAGACCTCAGGGATAGAGGCTCACAGGCAAATATTTAGTGGGGCTGTCCTGGGAGCCAGAATATTGTCATTTCCCCACTTTGAGTCCCAAAGGTAGGGTTCCAGTCTGAGAAGTAGAGAAGGAAGACTCTTTTTGGGCCCAACGATGTGTCAGGCACCATGTTAGGCATTTTATATGAGCCAGTCCATTTAGTCTTGGAGGTGGGTATTAGGTTTCCTCAGTTTATAGATGAGGAGAATGATGGGTGGGGAGAGAAAGGAACACATCCAAGATGAAATGGCAAAATCATCCCTCTAGGGCAATGCTATCCAATGGTAATGGAACACAAGTCACGAATGGGAGCCACAGGTATGATTTTAAATTTTTCAGCAGCCATGTTTTCTTCAAAATTAAAGTAGTTGGGTGAAATTAATTTTAATAATATATTTATTTAACCTGATGCATCCAAAATATCATCTAATATCATTCATATATCATAATTGTTAATGAGGTTATTCCCCCTTTTTTGGTTGTATAGAGTCTACAGAATCTGGTGTGTATTTTACTCTTACAGTCATCTCAATTCAGACCAGTCACATTTCAAGTCACCTGAGGATCAGAGCCTCTATATCAGTGCATTCTAGATCTTTTGTTTTTATCTCTGAGTCCAGCAGCAACGCTCTAGGTCTGTTTCGCCCCAGCCCTCCACTGACTTGTGTTTTAACATGATGTCCTTGACTTACAGTGAAGAGCACAGCTGCATGCTCCCTACAGCCTTACGTTACATAAAGGAAATCTTTCATTGTTGTTCTTCTGAGCTGATATGCCTCTTTCTTTTCCATAATGGGCATTTCGTAGCTGATTCTGTGTTTTGTTTTGCATTGGCTACCAGGAGGTTCAGGGCCAAACTGGACACGATTTTAACTATAGATGGATTAGTGATTTAGTCGGGCAAAACAATAACATATAAATATTTTGGACTTCATGAATATGCATAATATGCTCACAGTAAAGTTTTCTTTTTGGTAATGGACTGTATCTGTTTCCCTGCCCAGGCAAAAGGTGTTTTATATAATTTAATATGTGAACAGCCCTGGGGAATCTGCTGCTAAGTTATGAGACATAAGCATGGATAATTTTTTTATTTTAATTTACTTGTGAGGCTTTTAGCAGGCTTTTTCTTTCTTGGAAACTCTTACACTATGCTTCCAAACTTAAGTAAACCATGGAGTACTATTCTTACTTTCCTTTGTGTGATATAAAGAAATACAGAAAAGAGAGAATAAGATTTTTCTGAATGGTAGCGAGACTTTCTTACCTCTGTAGAAATGATACATAGCTAAAGATCTCTTTCTGCTTCTCCCCAACTTCGGTGAAATTTACAGAGGTCTGGTACCATTCACTCTATTTCATGAAGCCAAGACAGAGAGGTCCTCACAGCTGGTTCTGTTGTGCTGCTGGCTCTCTAAAAGGCATTTGCAAATGACTATCAAGGATAAGATGGGTCTGAGAGGAGCCTTTTAAGTATTTGGGGTCATCCAGTGTAATCTCTTTATTTTACAGATGAGGAAGCCATGGTGGCCACATCCACTCGCAGGGATAGTGACATTTGCAGTGGTATCGTCATTCCTATTTTTCAAGGAGTGGGTGCATTAATGGACCTTTCAAGAGGAAAGGAAGGCCATCTCAGAGACACAGGAATTCATGGGATGCTTCTTAGTATCCAGACTCCAAACTTGAGCACTTGAGCTTGAGTGCTTTTTAATTCCTTAACGGTGTCACCCTGTCAACTGAAGCCCAAGCCCTCACCACTTAAAGTAAGTTCGTTTCTGCCTAAGAGTCATTATGCTTTTGGTTTATGCCATCTTCGATGGTTTGGACCACCATCTGGAATTGGAGTGATTGTGTACATATGTATATGTACCAGGCATCCACCAAGGCCATGCTGGTGGGCACACAGACAAATAAGATAAGCTTATATTCCCTAGTTTTAAGTATGCAATGAAACTCTTCCTCTATGTCCTTTTCCCACTCGACCACAAAGTCTTTTTCTATCTTAGTCTCCTCCATCTTATGAAATCTGCCATACTGCAATCAGGGACATTGGCCCAAACCGGGGGGTCATCCTTGATTCCAAACTGTCCCTTGCCAACATCCCAGATTCTCATCTAATTGCCATTCCTGTGTTTCCAGCTCCCAAATACGGCTCACTCTATTTCTCTCCATCTGCACTGCCATCAAGTTGGGCTGACGCCATCACCTCTGTCTGAACTCCTAGAATGTCCTGGTTCCGCTCTGTCTCCTCTATAATCCATTCTTCATAAAGCAGCCAGCAAGAACTCGTAAAGACCAAATCGTATTATGTTACCTCTCTGCTGAAAGCCCCTTAACGAAGTTTGGGGTACGTGCAAACTCTTGGGGATGGCCTATGGCGTCTAGCCCCTTCCCACCTCAGCAGCCCCATCTCACTCTACTCCTTTCTTCACTAGCAGAACTCTGGCCACACTGGGCGCCTTTCATCCCCTCGGTTCATTGTCTGTAATTAACCTTACTGTGCTTCTGTATAAACAGTGAGATGTACCTGTTAACTGAGTGTACAGGTCAGCTTCCATCCAGGCTCCGGGGGGAGTTAGAAGATATTTAAGTCACCCTAATAAAGAATCCAAGCTCCAGAAATGGCTTCAGCAAGTGCTTTAAATATCAATTTCTAAATCTGCGTTAGATGGTATATTAATTAATGTTACAAATCAGTTGTCATTGATGAAATAAGTGATATTCATTTATTTATCTTTTGCATGAATAAAATGTGAGAACCCGACAGGCCCAGCAACTCAGAACTTTCTGAGTGACATCTGTGGTCTGGAACTCCATTTGGCCTTGTGTGCCTCTACTTGCTGGATGACCTTGACAATACATCCTGCTGTCAGAATATTGTTGCCTCTACCTCAGGTTCACATCACAGACAAGGTACTTGTGGGAGCCCTGAAGAACAGAACAGGTTGTATGGCTGTCTCTATGTGCTCACTAATAAACATTTGAACATCTGGTGGAATTTGGTCCGAGGCTCGCTTCCATTGCAGTGTGCCACCTGGCACATGGTTGTGGAAGAGCCATGTGGCTAACCTCCTACTCTGATTATCCAAAGATTATGATAGTTAGGAATAGCCAGATTGGCTTGGGATGAGTTCCTGCCACCCCACAAAAGGCAGAGATCTTTAACACCTCAGGAACTTCCATTCCAATTCTCTTTGCCAGGAATGCTCTCCTTCCACATCTCACTTGATGGTCATCTAATTTAGCTAGTTGAAACAAATCTTGGTTTTTCAGAGTGGCCGTACTTGGCCACTCTTTCTATGTACGTCCCCCTGTGTCAGTCACCCACCTGATTGCTCTGTGCTCCTTTCCATTCCACTGTGAACCACAGGGAGTGGGCTCTGGCTAGATTTGGCCAATGGGGGGCACTAATTGCATACTGGAGGGGGGGGATAATGGGAGAACCCAGGGCATTTTTCTCTCTTGCTCTATCTGAGTTGGCATCTCCAGTAGACTGGCCCTCACTTCCAATTCTTACTTCCATGGAGAAATGACCCTTCTATGATTTTAGCTTCTTTCCATTGTGTATACAACCAATTCCTTGTATTGAATCCCCTCTGATTATGATACCTGGATGGCTTCCACTCCCTGATTGAGCTCTCTTCTATTCTACCCTGTAATAGCATATTATGTCACCCTGCTTTGTTTTTTCTCCATGGTGTCTTTCACAAGTTATAATTATTTACTTGTTTATTTGCTTATTACTATCTCATCTATTTCCCACATCAGACTGCTATCTCCATGAGAAAAGATTCTAAGAAGTGGTTACAGCATATCCTCAAAGTTTTCAGAATCCTAGGTGCTCAATAATAATTTATTAAGAGAACAAATAAATCTAGTGCCTGGGTTTTAAATCTTGGATCCATGGGGCGCCTGGGTGGCTCAGTTGGTTAAGAATCTGACTCTTGATTTCAGCTCAGGTCATGATCTCATGGTTCATGAGTTCGAGCCCCACGTTGAGCTCTGCATTGACAGTGTGGAGCCTGCTTGGGATTCTCTCTCTCCCCTTTCCTGCTCTTGCGTACTCTCACTCTCTGAAAATAAATAAATATAAAATCTTGGATCCACGAGCCACTCAGAGGACCCATAGATGAGTTTCAGGAAATAAGTAAAGCTTTGACACTGAATGCAAATGTCTGCATGAATTTGTTTGTGTGTTCACCCTTCATTGACAAGAGGTCATAACTTTCATTAGAGTTTCAGTGTAGTAAGACCTGAAAGTTAGAAGGCAGTGCATCTAGAGGGAGGGATAGAGAAATGTGCCATGGTTATTAGAGTTTTACCATATTGATATTAACAAAAGCACATGGGAGCACAGAGGAGGATTGAGAGCCCCTCTTTCCAGTTGTTGAAGCCAAAAACTTAGGAGTCACCCCTGACATCTTATTTTCCCTTAGTTTTCACATCTAATCCACTGCAATTGTATCAGTTGGCTCTACCTTCAATACACATCCAGATTTCAGCCTCCACCATCATCACTCTGGCCCAAGCCACCATCATCTCTTTCCTGGACAGATCCAAAATGACTCCTGTCTGCTGCTGCAGGCTTTCCCCTTAAATAGTCTATTCTCAACACGGCATCTTGGTCTGACAGAAGGCAGATCATGTTAGAGGTTGCTCCAAATTTTCCAACAGCTCCCATCTCACACAGAATTAAAGCCAAAGGCCTCCCAAAGCCCTCTGTGATGCAGTTTCTCGCTGTCTCTGTCTCTTTCTATCTGTCTGTCTCTCTCTGTCTCTCACTTCCTACCTAACTCCTCCATGGTCCAAACAATCTGCCTAGTTGGTCTTTCTCCTCCTACCATAGGCAAGGCTTTTGCTCTGGCTGTTTCCCCTGATGACATGCTCTTCTCCCATACAAATTCTTTTTTGTTCCTTCATCTCTTTCAGCTTTCTGACCACACGACAAATAATAGCCCTATACCCCCATCTCTCTAGTCTGCTCATTCTGCTTTACTTTTACTCAGAGCATGAATACATACATTCATGGTCATCAAACACATCAGAGATCATCACCTAACTCAATACAGATCACATCTTGCACAACAGGGATTGCCATCTAACACAGCAGGGATCCCCCTTGAACACACCAGGGACCACCTGCTAACACAACAGGGATTACCTGCTAACACAACACAATAGGAATCACTGTCTGACACAACAGGGAACACCATCTAACACAACAGGGACCATTATCTAACACAGCATGAATCCCCATCTAGCAAAACATACATTATCTCATAAGGCAGCAGGGGTCACCATCTTACCCAGCACAGATCCCTATATAACACAACCCAGATACCATCTAATATAGCATGGATCGCCGTCTATTTATTTACTTGTTTATTTATCATCAAACTTTCCCAGTGAGATATAAGTTTCTAACAGGGCAAAGACTTTGTTCAATTCAAGCTTGGGACAGCTTGAATGGAACAGTGCCTGGCACATGGTAAGTTCTCCATACATATTTGTTGAATGATTGTGGTGGGTCATAGAACCCTAAAAGATAAGTCTGATGCGGAGGGGCAAAGAACGTTGGGTGACTGCGAAGGAGAAAGGTAAGTGACAGGCATCTGTCAAGGCTGGGCTGGGATATGGTTCTCTCTTTGTGAATATGTTTTAGTTTCAGAATTTTTCATTCACCCATTCATGGGGAAATTCACCCACTTCCCCTCTCCAAAGGTCTGTCCTGGATAAGTTCATAGCTAGAGGGTCTCCCTCATGTGGAGAATTGGCTCCATTTTTGTTTGTTTATTTATTTATTTATTTATTTATTTATTTATTTATTTATTTATTTATTTTTGCTTAGTCCATGGATATAAGAGGCAGAGGTCAACTACTGGCTTAAAGGAAGGCAGGCTGGAGAGTCCAGTTAGCTATTGCTGTTTCAGGGTGAGTTCTTGACATAACTGACAAATTGGTGAATAATGCAACAGGGGACTGGGTTAGGGGACAGGAATTGATGGCGGAAGTTGAGCACAGTTAAAAGGACATACATGTATCTTACATGTGTAAGAGCGAGAGGGAATGAGAGGGAGACTGAAGGGAAACAAGACCTGACTGAACAGTGGAGGAGTTTCAGGTCATCCAAAAACTCTTGTCCAACCTCTCCATCTGTCGTCCTGAAATGCCGGTGAGATTGACTTCAAGGAACACAGTCAACTTTTGTTTTTGGAGACTGCAGGGTAAATATTACAGATCTGGAACTGCTGGCTCACAACTTCAAAGCCTTAAATAAAGCTGCTGGACGATTTGGAAGCCACCTGGCAGGAAATTTAACTTTTGCAGTTTGGGGTATTTTTTTCCTTCCCATTCCTTCATTCCTACCTGCCTCCCCCCCTCCTCCCCAGCTCCAAATTAGCTATTTGGATGCCATAGATGCAGTTTATAGCTGGGTGCCAGCCAAGGTCATGTGGCTCACTATAAGAAGTGAATGCCAGCTGTGTTTCAGACAGAATCTTCAAGGCCAGAGGTGGAGGGAGGGGGATCTGGGCTTCCTGATACTTGATTTTCCTCTCTCTTTTGTACACACACACACACACACACACACACACACATTATTTCTTTCTACTTTTAATTTCCTGCTTTCAGAAAGAATGGTGTGGTAACTTTCTGCCCCTCTTCTCTCTGGATCCAGTCCTTCTCTCTTGGCCCCCTCTCCATGAATGCACTAACTTTATACTTGAAAGAGGAAAACATTGTCAGTCGGGAATCAAAGAAACAACAATAATAAATAGACCAGAGGGGTGTCCAAAATTTAATAAGGGCTTTTGAAACTTAACTTCACACTCTGGACGGAAGCAATAAGTATAATAAACTGTGAGAACCCAATTCAAACAAATATGTGATTACAATGATCAGGAATCATATAAACACGGTTCTGATTCATGAGTTTGCTAATATTGTCACTGTTTTCAATGCTAAAACTAAGTGTGAGACTTCCCTCTGGAGTATTATGTGTAGCAATAAGCTATGTCTATGTACCCATCTATAGCTATATAAATAAATACATATTTAGTCTATTTCTCTAATGGCTCAATGTTTGCACTCTGTGGTCAGTTTACATTCTACAAGCATGTACCTTGGTGTGATCCACAGTTAGTCTTGGTTTCTGCCATCTAAATGCTTAAAATCAACTCTGTTCTTTATGGTGTTGACCACTGTACCACAAAATTCTGAAGCATCATCCCATTAAAATCTGTCTAATATGAAAAAAATAAAAGCAAAGAATAGGCTTAAGATGTGCATAGTAATTAGCTTAATAGAGACCCTCCTTGTGTATCATCATAAACATCATATTTGACCTGAAGTGCCTGGTCCATACCTTGGCTCCTTTAAAACCTGAAAATAGTCTTTATTCAAGCAGTGGATTTATAAATGTGAAACATTACCTCACCAAGCATTTTTTTTTTGGGTGTCTGATATGTACCAGGAATGGTGTCAGACTCTCAGGATACAGAGTTAATGAAATGAAATGGTCTTTGCCTCAAGGAATTCACAGTGCCACGGGGATTCAGGTAACAATAATCCAAGACAATAGGTCCTGTGATACAAGGATAAGATGGGAACCACCAGGAAGTATACCTGAGCTCCAAGATATTCTCCAGGAAAGGGATCCTGGGAGAGTTAGCCAGGTGAAGACGAGGCAGTGGGAGGACAGAGAGAGTGTGTTCAGAGAGTGGGGTGTGCAAAGGTGCAGTCTGCCTGTAAAGACATTGTGCCATTGGGACTGTGTGCCTACTGTCTCCAGGGTGAGGGTGTGAGGAGATTCAAGGGAAGCTGGCTGACAAGATGCTGAATAAGAAACAACATCTTAATGGGTTAAAAGCAAAGGAACAAAGGAGGAAGGAAGGGAGAAGGAAGGAAGGAAGGAAGGAAAAAATAAAAGAAAGAAAGAAAGAAAGAAAGAAAGAAAGAAAGAAAGAAAGAGAAAGGAAGGAAAGAAGGAAAGAAGGAAGGAAGGAAGGAAAAAATAAAAGAAAGAAAGAAAGAAAGAAAGAAAGAAAGAAAGAAAGAAAGAAAAAGGAAGGAAGGAAGGAAGGAAGGAAGGAAGGAAGGAAGGAAAAAATAAAAGAAAGAAAGAAAGAAAGAAAGAAAGAAAGAAAGAAAGAGAAAGGAAGGAAAGAAGGAAAGAAGGAAGGAAGGAAGGAAAAAATAAAAGAAAGAAAGAAAGAAAGAAAGAAAGAAAGAAAGAAAGAAAGAAAGAAAGAAAGAAAAAGGAAGGAAGGAAGGAAAAAATAAAAGAAAGAAAGAAAGAAAGAAAGAAAGAAAGAAAGAAAGAAAGAAAGAAAAAGGAAGGAAGGGAGGAAGGAAGGAAGGAAGGAAGGAAGGAAGGAAGGAAGGAAGGAAAAGAATTCAGGTACAATGTGATCCAAAGGCCACACTTAAATTTCAGAAAAATCTTTTCTTCCTTAACTCTAGCCCACCATCATTTCAAGAATTGGGCCCATGTTTTACCAGCTATGAATATAGCTCCTGAATAAATCACTTCTTAAATTAGATTCTGTATAATAATAAGCACCAATTAAATGCAGAGCCCAGATCAAAGAGAATAGTTGAGTATAACATACCTTAATTTTCAGAGATATAATCAATGTTGTCACTACCAGATGTTTATTGCTTCATTAGGGTTGGTCAACTTTTAAGGATTGGCAGGTTTTAAAAACTCTTGGCAATGTACTGCTAAGAGATGGTGGTCTTTGGGGACTCCAAGGCAAGCCCTAGAGTGGGAGGTCATCTTGGTTTCTGACCCTTGCAATATGAGATGGAAGAAAACGAAGGAACTCTTTCAGGCATGATCTCCGTGAGAGACCATGTTTCCAGGCTAGGGATGGAGAAAGTAGTTTGGATCCAGTCTGAAGGTTTGACTTGGGGCTGAGCGGACACCTTTGGAGCTGATGGGTGGAATCCCGGCTCCCCTACTTACTCATCTTTTCTGTGTCTCTATCTCCCATCTGGAATATAAGGACATTTAACCACAGTCTACCACTTATGGCAATGTGAGAACCAAATATGAATGCTAGTGTGTGTCCAACACTTAGACCCATGCCTGCAGGGTGAGAGGTATAAAGGAAAGAATACAGTCAGAGAGGTAGGGGGTTGGTTGGTCCCCATGACCTATTGGTGATCCACTGGGCATGAAACCGTGGCTCTCTAAGCAGAGCCAGGGGCTTGTCCTTGGTACGGGAGTCTTTGGCTGTATCTCTGCTGAGCCCCCTGCCCTGCCCAGGGGAGGCACACGAAGCAAAACTTAGCCTCTGGGAAAACTGCATCCTTGCCAAGGCTGGAAGAGTTCTCTGTGCCACTCTGTTTCCCATTGGTTTTGGATTTTCTTCTCCAGTCCAAATGCATTTGTGTTGTTCTCCAAGTCTGACTGAGGCTTGAGGGGATTCCATGTAACCCCTGGGCTGGTTTCCTGTGTTCCAACATGTGCACGCACACGCGTGCACACGCACACGCGTGCACACGCATGCTCACGCTTCATTCTCACCGGGGTCCCAGGAGGTGAAAAGCCTACTTTAGAAGGTGCCAACTTGAGGCTCCGAGGAGCCCGGAGATTTCTCCATGAGTACAATGGCTCGATTGTGCAGGCTTGTCTCAGTCCTGTGGCAGGTCGGCAGGCCGGCTCAAAGCTCATCTTAAACAGCCACTTCAGACCTTAAACCCAAACACCACGGCTTCACTCCTGGAACCAGGTCTGTTTTCCTAGAATATCTGGTTACAGCATTTTAAAAATGAGCAATCTCATTATCAATAGTGTTTCTGAGAACCCAGCATTCTTTAAGAAAATGTTAGCTCTCCGGGGCTGGCAAGGGCTGTAGGCAGACGGCTCGCCTGCCGCCCCTCCCTCAGGCAGCATCCAGCCAAACCCAACAGCCTGGCTTAGCAAAAATGAACACCAGGACTCCACTGCAGCTGAGGAGCTGGGGTCCTGGGTGACGGGGAGGGAGCGGGATCTCCTTCCCCCAGAAGTCTTAAGGAACAAGAGAGACTTTTTACTTGTGCCGAGTCAGCATCACATTAGCAGCAGTAACATTGGAGTAGAACCTGGGTTTTGTTTGCCATCTATAGTATGTATAGTTGGGTAACCTCCAACAGAGGTATTGACATTCTCCGAGCCGCAGTTTTTCATCTGTGAGATCATGATTATTATGAGGACCAAATGACATAATGGATGGAAAAGTGCCTTCCAAATTAGAAAGTCTTCTGCATTTAAAATGACCCTATTCCTCCTAATATGGTCTTTCGTTGCTTTATACATATGTGTATACGTATGTGTATGTGTATACAAGTGTGTATGTGTGTGAACACATGGAACTTTCTTATCCCCTTCAACTAGGTTACAAACTCTTTAGAGTTTTGAAGGACAAAAATTAATTTGAAAATGTTTAACATTAAAACTCTTTTTTTTTAAAAAAATTTTTTTCAACGTTTTTTATTTATTTTTGGGACAGAGAGAGACAGAGCATGAACGGGGAAGGGGCAGAGAGAGAGGGAGACACAGAATCGGAAACAGGCTCCAGGCTCCGAGCCATCAACCCAGAGCCTGACGCGGGGCTCGAACTCACGGACCGCGAGATCGTGACCTGGTTGAAGTCGGACGCTTAACCGACTGCGCCACCCAGGCGCCCCAACATTAAAACTCTTGACATAATGCAGGCAGAGTGAGCATAAAATAAATGTATGCAGGAATGATTACATCATGTAGTTCATCATCTCCTATTTAAGAAGATAAGGAGTTATGCAGTGAGTTTTTTAAAAATCCCTATCTATCTATCTATCTATCTATCTATCATCTATCTATCATCATCATCTATCCGACTGTCATGTCTGTCGATCATGTGTATGTTTCTTTATCTTCAACATCTGCGTATCTTCTTCGAGAAGACGAGCTCCCAAAGGTTCCATGTGTTTGAGTCAGCTCGGTGGCTTGCATAGCGCATGGCATCTTCACTGGGAGATACCACTCAAAAGCCCTGCTCTTTGCTACCTGTGACTTTAGGCACATTACCTAACCTCTCTGGGCTTCAGGTATGATGTCGGTAAATTGGGTCAATGTCACCCTCACTGAGTTGTGGTGAGGATGGAACGAGATAGTGTATGCAAAGCATCTATCATCATGCCTGGCCCTTATTACCTATTCAATCCAAGTTTGACATCCTACCAACATGGCTAATGGGGAAGGAGGTGGGAAGGGATGACTCATGCAGCAGAGGTCCGAGGGTGAGAGACAATGCCCCTTGGAGGTCTTCCTAACAGTACAGCCAAGCCCCATGCTGCCATAGGCTTAAGGGTACAAAGAGGATGAAATCAGAGTTTTGAGGCTAAGTACATACTCCCATTCCGATGAGAGCCCTATGGTCGCTCAAGACTGACCTCTCAGGAGACCCACCCAAGAGGTATCAACGGTCCTGTCCAAGGAAACAGTTGAGGTTCTGACTCTAGGAAGGTGAGGAACAGAGATGAGAAGTGAGGAACTCGTCATGAGCATCCACTCTTTCTCCATTCTCTCCCAACGTCATCCCACCCACCAAGTCTCAAGGCTTTAGGCATCACGTATGTGCTGACTACTGCCAAATTTGTATTTCCACTCTGGACATGTCTCCCAAACTTGAGGCTTATGAATTTAGTTGTCTACTTCATGTTTCTTCTTGTATGTCTATTTCATATCTGTATCTATATCTGTATCATCTGTACCTAGATAGATATTGATATGGATTATAGGAAAAAAATACAGATAGCAACTTAAAAAGGGCAAAACTCAGCTTCTGCTCTTCCTTCCTCTCTTTCTGTATAATTATCTCCTAATATCCCTTAGATCTCATGATTGAGTCTGTGCATTATTACGTCATTTAAAAAGAAAAAGAAGCATTAATAGGGCAATATATCTGAGGTTTCAGGGGCCGTGGTAAGCAGCAAAACAGAATAAAACAAAGGATGGTCTCTGCCCTCAAAGTGCTCCCTAAGTAGTAGGGTTAGACAGTACATTGTCCTAAAAGTATTTTGTGTTAAGGCTCCATGTTGCGATACCTGGTGTGGAACAGAAAGGGGCAGGGAGACGTTCACACACAGTGATACTGAGGAGATGATCTTTCGGGCTGCTGCTTGAAGGATAATGCAGAGGTTGTTGTTTGTGGGTATTGTCATGTTATTCTTTTCAATTAGTTATTCTCGGGCTATTTGAGAGGATGACACATACCCATCTCGTCGATCAGCTTTGGCCACGTGACTGGCATTTGCCAAATGGAACGTGAGCAGAATTGTTGTCCACGTCCGAGGAGAAGCTTTAAAAGGAATCGCCAGGTTGTGTTGCCCTTTTCCTTCTTTTGCAAGAATAGCATGTTCCTGGGAGGGGCTTCTCCTCAGCCTGGATCTTGGAATGCAGAAGATCCATGGAAAAGAGCTGCAGCCAGCATGAAGGTCAGTGAGAAATAACACTCTGTTGTTGTAAGCCACCGAGATTTTTGCGTAGTTTATTGCTGCCGCGTAAATGACTAAAGCTGACTAATAAAAAATGTTGGTACCAGAACTGGAGTGCAACAGAAAACCCACAGTGTGTGCCATTGGCTTTCGGGTTAAGCGTTCCAGCAGCAAGGAAACTTCTTGGTGTCTGGTGTTATTCACTGGAGAAACATTTGGTAAAATTGTTGCTTGCGGTATCTTGGAAGGCAGATTAGGGAACCTGTATGAGAGCTAAGTCTATGTAAAAATTCTGTGTGACAAACCACTGCAAGGCTCAGGGTACACAGAAGCAAACGTTTATTTATTTTTTTGTTCATGTACCTGCAAGTTGTCTAAAGTTCAGCTGGTCGAAAACTGGGTCTGGCTGGGCCTGCTGCCAGCATTATATAGAGCTTTTCTACCTTCACCTGGTTCTCCAACTCCTTGGAGCAGTGGCTAACAGCCATGTGCTTCTTGGGATGAAAGATAGGAGCAGGGAGATGCATCCCTCCCATGGAGTGGGTCGGAGAGACAGTGGATATTTGCTAAACCATGACCTGAGCTACCATAGTATCCAATGAACTTGTGGCTTTAAGTGAGTAAGTGGGAAAGAACATGGAGATTGTAGTCATGTGTGCTGATTTATTTGTGGTCCAACAGTAAGTAGATGCTTGCCTTGGGCAAGCCACAATTTCTCTAAATCTCATTTAAAAACAGTGAAAAGCAAACCAGTAGTTTTTGCAAGGAATGGAAATTCTAGCTAGCTCAAATAAAGGTAGTGATCGGGTAATGGTGTTTCTCATCAGAAAATTTTGTGGAGTCCAAGGTAAACTTAACTCTGACTGGGACTTAGGACAGAGGAGGAGGCAGCTCAGGGGGCCCTCTGTGCCCTGCAGATCTTCAGGTGATTGTTATACAATTAATTTTTAACTTAGCCGAACCCCAAGTGTCGGTTTCTCTTCTATTGAACCTTAGTTACGTGTTTGTTTGTGTATAGACACACATGTATTACAATCTTACATATACACAACACTCGCAACTCTTTATATGATATAGGAATAAAATTCATTTTGCTCCTTGGAGGGAGGGAGGTATAAAAAGAGAGCTGTTCCACACTCAAGTCTTCAGTAGAGTTAACTAAAAATATGGTGCTTGGTACAAGAATAGTTTTTCCTAAAAAATTGTCAAGTGGTGGCATTTCAAGTTTGGATTGGTGTGAGGCAAAACAGAAGTTGTATTCAGCTGGAGATTAGGGGACCATGAATACATAAACCCTGAGAAAATAACTGATGCTATATAGGAAGCTTTGAGTTTGGGGGGAATTTGAATCAAGCTTGCCGAAATCTGATTAGCTGTATCCCAGATCCAGGTTATCAAGGTCCTTATTCCAGGTCCTTCACTTCAGAAGGCTCCTTTCTGGCTCTCCTCCAGCTGGGACCTTCCATTTGGAGTAAGGAGTTTTCAGAGTCAGTGGTATGCACATCTGGGACACATGCCCTTCATGGGACTCTGGAGTCTCCTGGCCAAATGGTTTCAAGCCAGCTCCCTAGGCCTTCCCAGGTCTCTTGCCTGGGACTCTCTCGAGAGTGGATCTCCCCACCAGTATGTGTACTTTTAGGCCAAAGGAGTGGCTAAGGAGATTAGTTAACAGGGATGTAGATGTAAGTTGAGTGTTGGACCTTAGGGTGACTACATTCATACACGTGAGCCCCTCTTGGTGCCGGACGGAGCCTGGGATGGGAAGAGAAAGGGCTTAGACAGAAGCCCCCATTGGTGCTCTCACTCCAGACCCTGCAAATCTGAGAGGGAGGCTTATATGTGAAGGACACGGAGGAACCAGATGACATCCCATGTGGTATAATTTGAGGAGCATTGCAAACCCTGGTCTATAATACAGGGTATGCTTTAGGCAAGGCTGCCCTGAGAATTAACCACAAACCTCCTTCCTAACTGGCATGGTAATAAGGCAGCAAGAAAAATCCAGCTACAATTTTAATTTTCAAAAGCTCATTATGCATTATGGTCTTGTAAGAAAAATATTCCATATGCGGCCATCTGTAAAGTGAAATAGGCAAGACTTGGTTCTCAGACAAGGCAGTAATTTCTCCATTTGGAATGCTAGCAATGTTCTCTCCTTGGAAAGTTTATAGAGCTTATATCCTGCCTGTTCGCCTTTAATAAAGAAATGTTAAATATTTTAAAATAAACTTTCTTTAATAGGCTAGAAATACATATCCTCCCAGTCTTTTGCTTCTTTAAACTTCCCGAGGGCTATAAAATCCCCTGGGTTGGGCTGAGTGCCATGCCAGGGTGTGCCCACCTCACTTAGATTTGGGGGTTCTCTCTGGTTTATGGGGCTGCAGCTGGGGTGGGGAGAAGATTCCAGGCATCACTGCTCATTTATTTGAGTCTGTCATCTATCCACATTCTTCCCCCTGCTTGACGGAGTGAGCCGAATGCTTTCCAGCTTCTGTTCTTGCTTTCCTTGGCCTGAAGGGACATAAACTCCCCACTATGTGTCCACCATCCACACAGGACTCTTCCCATAAAATCAGTTGTTTAACATCTTATCCCCACTATACATTCTTCTTCAAGATTCCACTGTTGAATGTAGACAGGAAAGGGCACTAGGCTTGGAACCAGATGACCAAAGTTGCAAATCCATGACCCTTCATTGACTAACTGGTGATGTTGGGAAAATCAGTTGAAATGCTCCTATTAGAAAGAAGCCAGGCATTCATTTATTCTTTAAAAATTACTTACCCAGGACTACTATATGTTAGGAGAAGAGGCATCAGAAAAACAAAGATGAAGCACCCAGGTAAACAGAGAGAGTTTTCTTGCAATTTCTTGTTAGTAACACCTACCTTGTCTTTCTCCCAGGTGAGTAGTGGGGGTCAAAGGTGGGGCTGTTCTAACTGTTCTACAGAAACAAGCCATCGATTGTGGTGGAATAGGAGAGTGGAAAAAAAAGACCTTATTTCAAATTTCTTCACATAGTTGGTGTGCAGTAACTGCCTGAGCCAAGTGAATCTACCTTTCCAGTATTTGTAACTGTTGTTTATTTTTGTAATCTCACCCAGAACTTCCTTTAAAAATACATGCAGGAGTACCGAGAGGTTGAAGCGAATTACAGTAAAGTTTGTTTTGAGGATTTGAAAATGGGATCCCCTGGGATATTTCAAAACCGGTCTCAGGACCTCGGTCTTGGAATAAGTGGATGGTTTTTCACATTCAGGGGGAGGAAAGCAGTGGGGGATCTCCAGTCTAACAACAGAGATCATTGTCTACGGGTGGGGCAACATCATCAAGACTTAAGATCGGAATAATCTGAATACAAATCATGACATAGAAAAAAGATTTTTCCGTCTCTACAAACTCCATGAGCCATTGATTGGAGTCACAGATACTCTCTTCTCTCAGCAGAGATGTATTAAGACCATATGTGAAGATAAATATTCTGGTTGGAGCAAGATAGGGAAACAAAAAGCGAAGAGCACATCAGTGGGGTACCTCGTGGACTGCGGTGTTTCCACCCACACTAAAGAATACTCAGAACCACAGGAGGTTTCGATCCTGTTCGCCCTTTCATTTGCTCATTTATTCAACAAATATTTATCGAGAGCCTGCTGTGGGCTGGGAATTCGGGAGGAAGCAAAATCTGGCGTGGTCCCTGATTTCATGTGTGTTAGGAAAGGACACTGACATTAGTCAAATAATCACACACACCATCTTGCATTGTAGCGGTGATGGTTGCTAGGATGATGGAGCCCATGATACAAAGGAGGCCACGCCGAAGAGATTTGACTTCATAAGGGAAGACACAGTAGGCTCGGCAGAGGAAACGATGCTTGACCTCTGTTCCCATTGTCATGTCTCTTTTTCTGTCCCTTCTGCCCTTCCCTTCCATCTTTTAGGGATCCTTGCGACTACACTAGGCCCCCTTGGATAACTCAGAATAATCTTCCCGTCTCAAGGTCCTTAACTGAATCACATCGGCAAAGTCCTCTTTGTTACATAAAATAAAAGAGTCATAGGTTTGGGGCATTAGTACGTGGACTAGCTTTGGGGCGTCATTATTCTGCCCACAACACCAGAGCATCTGTATTTACACCCGAGGAGGAATGAGAGAGTAAGTGTATATGAAAAGCCATTTTCAGCTTTAAGTGACTGGGGATCATAGCTTAACTGCATCAGGCTCAGCCAAAGAAAAGTGCAGGGAAGGTAGGCTCTCAGCAGGAACGGTACTAAGCAAATGAGATGCAGAGCCCAGAACTTAATGCCTGAATAAAATGTTTATGGTGTATAAGGCGGGTCCGCTCTAAAGGCAAATAAAATTCTTGATAATCCAAGGGATTTGCGAATGGAGTTGAAAGCACGTGGGTTCTGGCACTATGCCTTGCCATGTATATAGCAGGGCTGTCTGTGACACTCCCGAGGTGTTATTTCTCCAAATGCATCAACCCTGCCCTTGAAGGGAGTCTGGTTTCCTGCTCCTTTGAAGATTCCAAGTGTGCACTGTTTATTAACATCCCGATCCACCCCTCCCACATACCTCTTTCCAAAGGAATTGACAGTTTAATCATGTTGTATGTTTCCCTAGTAGGAGTTTTCCTGTTCTAGTTTCCCAGTTTGCTCTTATGGTAACTTTTGTCTTCCCTCCTCACCTTCCTCTAGCATAGAACATAAATGCACCCCTGCCACCCCTATGCCTGGTGGAAAACTCAAGGGCCTTTAGGAATAGAAATCAAGGGAGAGTAGAGAAGAGATTCCACTCCACACCTCCTGTGCCTGATGGGCTCAGTGGCAGCTTCTGTTGGCCAATACTGACCCAAGGCCACCTTCCCCTGCACTGAGAGAGCCCAGGTCCTCTCCGGTTCGATACAGAACACCTTCCTTAGGGGTCAGGGCTATTTGAAGGTGGGGAGAAGTAGAGGATTCTATAAACAGGCAGGGCCTTCTCTGGAAGTCTTCTCAAATCAGACAGGGGCAGCAATGAAGGAGCACAATGAGGGGGTTCAATCCACGGTGGTCAGGGTCTCCCTGACTTCACTGTAGAACCAGAGGTCTAATGACCCTCCCCCTCAAAAACGCTTTCCTCTTCTGTCTCCCTTTGGAGATTCCACATATTAACATTGACTGATTTATTTCTCAGGGGGAAGGAAAAATTAGGAAGTCTGAATATGAGCTCAAATCCTCTGAGTGTCTGCCTTCTCACTTGCAGAGTTTAGACCCTGGTGGAGGCTGAGGTTTCTTCTCTTTGCCACCCCTTTGCAGGGTATGGGGGAGAGACCCCTCGCATTCTCCTGACCTGCAAGAGGCAGATAATCACGTCCTGTTGCGGGGGAGATGATATGTGATAAGGTATGCGAAGCACTGACAAGAGGCCTGGCATCCAATAAGCTTTTAATAAGTGTTCACGAAGGGGCAGGATGATGATGATGATGATGATGATGATGATAATGATGATTCCCCAATTGTTCTAACTCTCTCTACCAGTTGGGTTCTCAAGCTTCAAAGGGGGGGGGCACTTAAAAAAAACCTCCCAGTCCTTTTTCCTAACTTTGTTGTATTGATGAATAAAATTCTAGCAACTTTTTCTGCCCCTTAATTCATGGGTCTACACATAACATTTTTCTCAAATTTAGCTTTGATTCTTTGCTACTCCTGTCTTGGTTGGTCTCCATCGGCGATCATCTCCAAGTGACTGGCTGCTGTGCGATGCTGCCTGTTGGTTATGATCCTCGAGGGAGTAACTTGGGAGAGAGAATTCTATAGCTTCCAGCTCCTTAGATCGCATTCCGCCCAAAGCATTCTTTCAAAGTGTGAACTGTGAACCATGTTGCGCAGTTCTGGCTTAAATCATCAGGTACATGTTTCCCTTCTCCTCTTGGGTTAGACAGGCCAAAATGGGTTGTGAAGACGACCTGTTAAATGTTCTCCTTCCCGGCCCCGCAAATAGCCAAGTTGATTAGAGACAGACCAGCATCTCAGATGTTCCTGAAGACCCTTTCATGACCCTTCTGCTTTTTCATGCCTTTCCCCCACAGAGCCCTTTCCTGTCTCCCTCAGAGAGTCTAAAATGCTCATTTACAAGACTCACGGAGGGAAGGGGAAAAAAGAACACCAAGATGATGGTTCATTGCTCATTGCAGCCCCTGACAACAGATCTCCCAGCTTCCCTTCTTTGCAGCCCATAAACTGCTCTGTAAAAATTAAAAAGCGTGAATTTACAGGGCCCAAGAGGAGCTAGGAGGTAAAGACCCATCTTCAACCAATGGGTCAGGCATACTGATGAAGCAGGAATATGAGGTCTTGCCAATTTCTGGCCAATAAAATTTCTTCCCTGCCTTCCCAGATCCTTGACCTTCTCTTTCCCACGCAAAACTAAGTGGAGACACAAATGGAGGGGAAAGGTCAACAAAAAAGCAGCAAAACAAAGCAAAATACCCAGCATTCCCTGGCCTTGTAGGGAAATAGTCGGGTCACAATGGCCTGCCTCCTGGGCCCTCCTTTATTCCTCTGTGGATCCATTGGCCATCCTGCCTGCTGAAGTACCTTCTGATTTTCCATTTCAGGGAAGCCTAGGTTGGTCGCTAGCAAAGACTGTTACCCAAATAGGTCCAGCTGAAAATAGAAGCCTAAGGTCCTGGGGAAATAGGGGCGATTAAGCGAATCCTATGGGGTGATAGAAGAGACACAGGAAGAGGCTTGGGAGACATGGCCGGACTTGTGAATGGCAGGAAACATCTTTGAGTCTCAGCTTCCTCATCCCTAAAAGGAAGACAGTGGGGGCTGGAATAGATCTTGAGATTTCTTCATCTGATATCCTCTAGTTCTTAAGCAGGTCTGGAACCCAAGGAAGATGTAGTAGTAGGGATTGGCATGGTGAACAAATGGGACAATACGGGACTGAATCTCTGAGCTTTTGGCTCAACCTTCTGTATGACACTGTTACCTGCGTGTTGCCCATTTATCTAACTCTGGCCTGGATTACACTGACTTGTGTTCACATGGCTGGAATCCTTCCAATTCTCTGAGTTTGAGACAAAGAGTGAGAGCAAGAGTGGGAAACAGAGAAGGGGAAAGAGATCGAGGAAGAACAAGCTTGGGTTGGGTAAGAGGGATAACTCTTATGGAGGTACCAAATACCGGGACAGACAGAGCTATGATAACATTCCTTGGTTCTCATTTGAGGACAGTAAGTATCTTCTCTGTAATTTAAGGATGCAGCCAGTAACTGACCCCACACAAACTTCCCAAAGAGGCAATGACTTTGAATTACCATCAGTCATCTTGTGACATGCTGTACATATGGGGCTTAAAGGTGGAGGAGATTCAGATAAGTTACTATTTGGGTAATGAGTTGCTGCACAATTGTCTGCCAAAACCTGAAATTGGCAAAAACAATATGTCATATCCTTGACTAGAATCACTGGAACACAGGGAAGTCATCAGTTAAGCCATCGGGTGGACTCAGGCTGAAACTGGGAGCTAAACGTTCAAGGTTCATCCAGACCAAGATGCAGAGGTAGAACAGGAATAGTTCAAAATGAACTTTTCAGGGAAAGAGACAGTCAAGATAGCCTTCTAGAGATGTACAGACTCCAGGACGCTGTGACAATGAGAGACATGCCTGAGCTAGAAAATAGGCTAGTTTCCTCCACTGAACTAGACAATCTCCGAGGTCCAGAAAATAGTAGTTTATTTAAGGACACATAACTGGTTAATTGATGGGTTGAAATTCATACCCAAGTTCCTTCACTCCTTTGTCAATAGGTAACAAGTGTACCTGTTCTGAGTCAATCTCCCAACACCTGCCCAATTCTCTTCCCAGTGGATCATGATAACTTGATTCCTATGGAATGCTCAAAATTGGCAAAACCACACACTTCTTTCCTTGCCAGACCTTTCTTCTTTATGTGAAGATAATGGGATGGAGAAAAAAAGCATAGATGATAGATGTTTTCCATTTGGAATGAGAGTCAGGACCATGAGTTAGGGATGATGTCTTTGTAAGTATTCTACAAATACTCCCAAAGTAGCCTGGGCTGCTTCACCTAGGCCCCCTTTACCAGCAAAGCAGCTTGGGGGGGTGCTCTGCAGGGAATCAGGGTACGTCTCAGAGCCAAGGGGACATACTCAGAGGGGATGAGCAAGTCTGAGCCTTGGAGAAGTGACTCAGAAGAGCAAACCTTTGCTAATGCCCAGTAAGTCAAAGCCCTTCTATAAATAGTATTTATTGCTTCTGTGGTACAGTCTTGAGTTTAGTGGTTATTTTTTTTTTTTTTTCTTGCTCAGCTTCTTCCTTGGTCGTATATGACTTTTGCACTCAAAATGGGCTTTGGAGCTTCCAATATATACATCTGTGTGTATGTGCATGTAAGTCTGTCAACGGAGGGGGTCCTAGCCTTGTTATTTAGGGTAGATGGGGCTCGATGAGGTCAGCTGGGTTTTGGAGAGTTCAGGTCAAGGCTCCAACTGGCAGGGAGCAGTCACATCCTCCAAGCTTACGAGCCAAGTGCGTGCTCTCCTGAAAGTCATTGAGCTGAAGGTAAACATATTGTCTGTAACAACTTTTTCACCCGATGTCCTTTCTTCCACGTTCCACGCTTCAAATTCCTTTGCTTCACTTCTGTATTCTTCTGGGTCTTTCAGAACAAATATTGAAGTGGGGGGAAAAAAGCGAACTGTTCTTTTCCCTCCACGCTTCCCATCCTTTCTGAGTGACTCACTTCAACTGGAACAATTAATCTTAATCGGGATGGTATGACAGTAAAACGAAGACATCCACAGCAAAGCCCCTCCGTGCCAGATACCGGATGAAGCAACCAGCTCTTTCCTCTGGGTTGCAGTGGGGGCAACGTGGAACTATTTGGTTGCTTTAAAAATAGCATTTTGCAAAATTAGAGCTGCCCGTATCTGCAGGACGGGCAGCAGGTCCAGGGTTGTGAAATGCCTGTGCTAACCACCAACTGTGAGCAGGCACTTTTAAGAGTGTTGGCTGGAAGGTGATACAGGCCACTGGGCCCAAAAGATCAACTCCGCCTTCTCTGGGGGGAGACTGAGGACAAATCATTCCTCATGTTTGCACTCGTGTTTTCCTCTGAAGAGCTCAGAGCTTCCGTGCATGTATCCTTAACCATTATCCTCATTTTCTGACAGGTACAATTACTCATCTCCTCTGCTCTCCTCTGTCCAACTCCTGTGTTGTTTTTCTCTGCATGGGTCACACTTTCCAACAAGCCAAGGCTACACCTGGTACCCTAGAAAGGCTGTGGTGAACAGAGAGTACTTCTCACAGACAGCTTAGCGAGTCCCGGAATGACCAGGAGGAATCACTTCTTCACCTGAAGAATGTGGTCACATCTTTTAATTTGCAATTAGCTGGTCAAGGCCTCATTAACAGGAAGACTACTATTCCTCTCATGAGGTCCAAGAACTCCAGGGACATAGTCCAAAGTGCACAATCTTGTTTCCAGATACAGGGCTGAGAGAAAACTGGAGTGTACTGTCTACCCAATTATAGATGTGGTGCCTTTCTTAAAAGCTCTCCTGGTACAAACCGATTCTCTGCATTCTGTGCCCTTGGGGACCCGGGTATGAACACAGGCCACAAGTAGTGTTGAGGCCACACAGGGGCACGCAGCTTCTAGCCACAGTGACTCATGATGTCGGAAAGGCTGTATTAGAAGTGGTGAGGTGATGGCCATTAGAGTTTCTTTATACCCTTTCCCCAAAGCAGTGGGGAAATATGCCTGCTGGCCTTTATATTCACAAAACTAAGGGAAGTCTAGTTATTGTCCCTGTGATCTGCTCTCCAGCGTCTTGCTACCTTCTCTTCCAGAAAGAGTTTGACCTAATGATTTTCTATATTCTGCCTCATCATACACACTCTTGTCCTGGGAAGAAAAAGAAGATAGCCTTTGGCTGAATTGTGCTGTGTTGCATCCAACAGCCTTTGGTTATATTAACAAGTCATTGGCTGGAGAACGGAAGTCGTGATGTAAGATCAAACTCCCCTGCCATCCCTCCATATTGGGATTGTGTCAGTTCAGGACTGAGTTGATACAACATTCTCCAAAGTCTATTTTCATTCATAACACAGACGTTTCTTGAGCACCAACACTATGCCCGGCACTCACTAGGGATGTTGTGGTACGAGATAGAAAACATCGAAGGTACCTGCAGTGAGTATGTAGTCAAAAAGTTGGGGGTACGTCCATAAGCAACCATGATATACAGTAAAAAGTGATACGTTTGAGTAGCCTTGAAAACACTGTCAGATGCAAAAACTATTGTGCTGCTTTTTTTCATGGGGAGTGCAAACCCATGAAAGGAGGAAGGAAAAGAGAACAATTCCAAGAGGGTGTTCACCGACCAGGGCACGGCTTGGTAACAACTGTAATTGTTCAGTTGCGTAGGACTGTCTTCCCAGAAGTCTATGAACTACTGGGTCTCAGGAAAGTACACGATGGATTAGGAAAGGAGAATGGAGAGCTTGTTCACAGCTTCTTGTCTCCGATTGGTCAGAACTTTGCTGCAGGAGGCATTAACTCCCTGCACTTACAGTGTGTATGTCTCATGTAACCCGCCATTAGGTTTAATGCCTCAGTAGCGGCAGGGATATACCAAAATGGAAGGCGAGGGGTTCAGAACTTGAAGGACATGAAGGCAGTCACTGTCGGGTTGTGTTCATATGTGGTTGGTCAGAGGCCACACAGGGCTGCTTGCCTCAGTGACAACTAGGGCAACAAGGGCCCCTGAGGCCCCTGAGAACTGGGCAAATCTGAGGGGATGCATGATGGGAACTGGATCCAGTAACAGAAGTAAGGTTTACATAAAGTGCTTTGGGGATTCAGAGAAAGAATTGTTTCTTAGAAGTGAGGTGGGGGACTGGGAGTTGAGGGAAGATTTTGGAAAAGGTGGACTCTGAGTGACTGTAGATGGCTGAGATGGGGGGTTATAGTCATGTGGGATGGGGCTGGGTGGAGACATCCCGGAAAGAGGACACGATGATTACAAGGGCAATAAGGGCAGTACTGAGAATGAGGGGATAACAGGGCCCCACTTTGCCAGGGGATGGGGTATGTGAGGGATGTTAAGGGATAAGACTGAGAATGTAGTTGCAGCCAGCTGGTAGGGCCAGGGGGAGGAGCTTTGATTGGAATCTTCTGACCATGGGGCCCACTGGTGCTGTTGCAATAAAAGTTTTGCTTCAGGAATTTGAGTCCCTCTTCTCCGCTAATTCTGTTCCCTATAGTCAGCCACTTGTGCACATACTGGCATTTTGAACAAGAACATTATGGACAGGAGTTTTGGAATTCCAAAAATCTATGGGACGTACTTAGAAGCTCAGTATGCTGTCTTTCCCATTTGTCAAAGGAATACATTGAGACTTGCAATGCATCGTAGTCATTGAGATTCTTCCTTTTACTGGTTCTTGTAGTTGGAGGCCAACGGGTAGATCTGGCTCAGTCACGGGCTGATGCTGAGCTCAGATACGTGCGCGGCACTCTGTGCACTCCGCTTCTTAACCGTTCACCCACCCTCCTGTCCTGGCGCAGATAAGGGTCATCAGTGGTTCTGGGTTTACCAAGTTCCCAAATTCACAGTGATTGGAGGAATAGAATGTCCCATAAAAATAAAAAATAAAAAAAATTAAAAGGACGGATTCTAGCTAGAACATGTGGAAATGGAAGACAATGGTTGTCAATCCCCAGGATCAGAAATGTATTGGCTTTGTTGAAATTAGAACCTAATTCTCAACTAAGCTGTCTCTGAGAATCACTGATGGAGAGCTCAGGGGTGGGAAATAGCCATTACTACTTGTTTTTGTAAAGGTCCGTGGACGAGATAGCTTAGATTAAGGTCTGGACTCACTGAAAGAAGTCCCATTTGTTGTGTGTGTGTGTTTTTTTTTTAAGGAGATCCTAGCTTTTTTAAGGAGATCCAGACACTGTATATGCAGTGTCGCCTACTATAGCCTTTTTTTCTCCTGGGGAACTGAAGTGGGAAGCTTTCCCTCTGCATATGCCATGAGGGGAACCCGGGACTGGAACGTGGCCTTCACTCCCCAGCCTTCTGAAAGGGAGCTGGGGTCCTTGTATCTGAGGGGATGACTTACAGAAATAATTGTCTTAGACAATGAAAGATGGTGTGTACCCATTTTGGGTTTTTGTTGCTTTCTTTCTCTCCCCTACTTGAATTAACATGAAGTCAAAACCAGATCTTAGAGCAGAATTGGCTGCCACATAATTTAGACATGTTTGCATAACATTCCAAAAATAATTCAATAAGAATAGGTTTTTCTTGGAAGTTATCACTGCCTGGCAAATGAGAGCCCAAACACAACAACTTTGTGCTAAAAAGGCATGAGACCCAGCAAATGGAAACGACAGTGGCAGTGGGAGAGGAAACCCAACAGCCAGTCGACTTTCATTATCCATGATGATGTGAAGCAGAAATAGAAAACATGAGGCAGGAGCAGGGACAGACACAGCCTGCATTTCAGACTCCCTGTTTCATCCACAGCTGACAGGCCAAAGTGGCAAGAGAAGGGCATTTTAGGTCTCCCAGAAATGGTTCTGAGAAATTCCCTCATGCTGTATTTTTCTGAATCTTCTGCTAACGATATATATTTTTTTTCCTTTTGGGATCTGATGGAGAAGGTCCACAGTTTCTGAAAATCAGAAAACTGACATGAACATATAGAAACTATAAATAGTAATTTATGGAGACAGGGACAGACTGTAAACCTAAAACAGAAGATCTGGAATGACTTCAGGCTCTTCCATTCTCATGGGGACAAGCAATGTCTCCCCTTTTTATTTTATTTTTTTAAGTTGATTTTAAGTTATTTATTGAGAGAGAGAGAGAGAGAGAGAGAGAGAGAGAGAGAGAGATCCCAAACAGAATCCACGCTGTCAGCACACAGCCGAATATGGGGCCCGAACTCATGAACTGTGAGATCACGACCTGAGCCCAAACCAAGAGTTGGACCTTAACCCACTGAGCCACCCAGGTGCCCCTGTCTCCCCTTTTAAAATGAGGGAGGATGACAGGTAGCTCTGATCCCAGTGAGAATCGTTTTTAGGGTAGTACTTCACAGCTTCAGGACATTTAAAACATCCACACAATGTATACAGGAGACCTCAGGTGTAACTCCTCCGGTCCCTTCACAGATGTGGGTTCCTTAGGTACTGCCGCTGGTAGACTACAAGTTAAAGTCCTCGTAGGGGCAGATGATGTGCTCTGACCACCTGCCTGGGGGTCGGTGTGACCTTCGGACGTTTCCGCACTCGGGAACTTAGTGACTGTGAATGCTGTGGACAAAGCTACTAGGTCTCTGCTACCTTCATGTTGGTGTCCCCAAGCGTCTTCTCTTCACACTCTTCCCCATCTCCCCGGTCACCTCCTACATGCCGTGGTGGTACATGTCTTCCACAGATGCGTGGCCTGGAATTCATATCTTTCACCTAGATTTCTCTTCTGGCTCTCGTTGTCTATTTCAGGTCGCCGTAACAGAATGTCACAGACTGGGTCGCTTCAATGATAGACATGTCTTTCTCACAGTTCTGGAGGCTGAGAGTTTGTGATGATCAGGGTGCAGGCAGATTTGGTGAGGGACTCCCACCTGGCTTGCAGATGGCCACCTTGTTACCGTGTCCTCACATGGAAGTGAAAGGAACCTCTGGTGTCTCTTCCTCTTCTTATCTGGGCACTAATCCATATGGGGGCGCCCCCATCGTGACCTCTTCTAAATCAAATTGCCTCCCAAAGCCCCCCACCCCCACCCCTGCCGCCCAATACCATCACACTGTGGATCAGGGACTCAACAGATGGATTTGGGGGAACACGAACATTCGGTCCATAACACAGAGTGAATGATTCTCTTATCACTTTAGCTGCCTGCTCAAGCCGGGCCCTCAGAAGGCATCCTTGCCTTCTCTCTCTCCTTCACTGCTTCACTGCTTTAAATATACCAGGGTCATTCTGGCTTCTGTCATTCCTCAAATGCGATGGTGACATCACTGCCACCACCCTAGTCCAGGTTCCTGTTCTCTTGTTCTGGGCTATGGCCACAACCATCGTGTTGGTCTCACTGTCTCCAATCTGTTCCCTTCTAATTCCTTCTCCATGCTGCAGCCAACATGATTTTTCTAAAAGGCAAATCCCAACATGTCTTTTTTTCTACTTCATGCTCTTCAGTGGCTTCCCCTTGCCCTCAGGATAAAGTTTACATTCTTTAACATTATTTACAAGCCTTACCTCCTCAGCTTTCCCCACCCCTGCCCTCCCCCTTATTTAGTGCCTTACATGCCCTGTGGTCTCTGCGAGACAACAATCTGCATCTTCATACAGGATGAACAATCTAGTCTGTGCCTTTGCCAGGCACTTGCCCCTCCTTCAGTTAACTTTTACTTCCTACAGGAAGCCTGCCTGGATTCTCAGTCTTGTTTAACTCCAGAGAGGAATCTCCTAGTTTCAAAGTAGAACCAATACCAGGTTCTTTTCCTCCGAGTGGCTTTTCTACAGAGAGGGGAGATGCATCAGGTCTGAACAAAACAAAAAGTGCCATTACTCACCTCTAGTGGACCCAGTGAAGGGGGAGTGAGAATCCCTAGCCCATGGGAGAGGAGATTTAGACTGCTGGACAGAATGCAACCACTCAAGGGTACGGGCATATGAGACCTCAGCGCTTGTAGGTTGCCATAGGGTTTGGGGTCCAACTTGCCTAGTTGGGGGAATTTCAGCAGGCTCACCAGTAGGTTCTGTCAGCTGTAGTAGCAATGACATAAACAATGAGTGCATATGCTCTGTGACAGGAGCAGAGGCCCCTCTCAGATGCTAAACTCTTCCAGAGCAGCTAGGATTCATGAACTAAGTCACCATTTGCAAATAATCACACTGCTAAATATTATACTGCTAAAGCCAATCATGTTCTAATACATTCAAAGGTAGTATTTGGGCTAGTACACTCTAAGAGAGATACATCATCTTGTCTATAACTGAAGGCTATGGTTTTACTTGATTTAGAGAATATTCTGGGGACCAGAAAGGGTCTCATCACAAGGTAGCATTTTCCTGAGAGAGACAAAGGTCCTGAAAGGGAGGATTTTTCTGGAGAGTCCTATGAAGTAACCTTCTTAGGTGGAGTTAAATACACCTTCCTGTTCTGGGCTGCTGTGTATCCCCATACTTCTCCCATCATATCTCTTGACTCCATGCCAAAGTGGCTTATTTCATACTTCTCACTCCCATCGGACTCAAAACTCTGTAAGTGTAGGGACCTCGCGTGACTTTTTCAGTGCTATGTCTCTAGTCCCTGAGACGAACTATGTGCTTAGTAAATTATGGTTGAAGAAGTACATTTTCTTTTGCTGCTGCTCAGGACCCTGGCGGGAATGAGGAACGTGGCCTCTGTAAGTACACCGACTTCTTCTGAATCAAACTGATCCGTGCTTTTATTTCAAGGCAGAGTGTTCTGTTAGGAAGGCTACTCTGTCTTTGGGTTAAGAGTAACAGAAAGAAGCTTGCCATTGTACCAACCATAAAACAAGGGGGGAGGGAAACAGAGAGAGGTGACATTAGAACCCAGTAAAGCAAGGAGAACCTCATGTGTAGGGTCAGAGGGGCTGCAAGTAGGGTGGCAGACAATTGATCAGTTTCTCTCGTGTCACCTCAGGTCTCACCAGCAATTAGACTGATGGAATATGTTCCAAATCCAAATACCTCATGTCCCTGAGACTCTGGTGGTCTTGATGAATAACCTCCATTGTGAGTCAGGCTGAAGGCACTGCCCCGTCTGAATATAAATCATGCCTTCTCTCCCTTCACCCATTCTACCCATCTCACTCCCAGTCCTAACCCTTCCACTCCCTTTCATGCCACAAACTATTAGGAAGACATTAAGTAAATCATCCCAGTATGAGTAGGACTGCAGGAGAAACACCTCATTCATAACCACCTCACCACTCCCTTTGCAAAAAGCAGGGTGAAACGAAGACTCTTGTGTCCTTTGGAAAAATTCAGCATCTGGGAAACATGAGCTTGGAAAGACGATGTTTCTTTATCTCCCAATCTTAAGCAGGATGGATGACCACACTGTGAATGGGCAGGGTGCAGGGTTGGGGAGACCATACATTGCTGTCCTCACTTGGCACTGCTAGGTACCCCTAAGGTGGACTATGGTGTTTGGTAAGGGGCAGGAGAAAGACCCACAGTAAACTAAGGCACACCTTAAGATCTTGTGGCTCCAGATCCAGACTACCAAAGTTCGAATCCTGCTTGCACCACAGCCTAGCTGTACGGTCCTGAGCAAGTTTCTCAACTCTTGTGAGCATCATTTTATTTCCTGAAAAATAAGGATAATAATTTCACCTAAGTAAATGTGTGATTGGGTATATTGAGTAAACTGATGTAAGAAGAGGACTTAACAGAAGGCATAGCACCTAAAAGTCCTCAGGAAAAACAGATATCATTAATATTGATTCTTCGTAAATCATGTAAGGTAGCATGACTAAATGAAATTAATATGAAGATTTTTTATAGAAATATTGAAAGAAAATGCAGGGGCGCCTGGGTGGCTCAGTAGGTTAAGCCTCTGACTTCGGCTCAGGTCATGATCTCACAGTTTATGAGTTCGAGCCCCATGTCAGGCTGACAGCTCAGAGCCTTGGAGCCTGCTTCGGATTTTGTCTCCCTCGCTCTCTGCCCCTCCCCCGCTTGTGCTCTGTCTCTCTCAAAAAATAAATTAAAAACAACAAAAAATTAAAAAAATAAATAAATAAAAGAAAATACAACTTCCAGGAAATTTCCTGATTGTATCAAGATACCTGAGGTTATACTCAAGATACACAGTTTGCTTCTCTTTGTTATGAAAGGGCTTAATTGGAAAGTTTTTGAAGCCTTGAGTCAAATCCTCTCCCAACTCTATTTATCTGTATGTCTCTCTTTATCTATCCATCCATCCATACATACAACATCCATTTATCCATCCATTCATCCATCCATCCATCCATCCATCCACCTTCTGTCTGTCTATCATCTATCTATCATCCTCTATATGAATAATTTTGTAACTATAGATAATAAAACTGAAGATGTAAGAGAACACTGTAAGCTGTGGAACCAGAATCAAAACCTAGAACCCAGGGTTTCTGTTCTTTTATCCTTTGCTGTTTATGCTGATACTCACAGTTCACAGCGAACGTCCGAGGCGCACAGGTGGGGATGGCTATTTCCATTCTGAAACCGAGAAAACAGAAGTTTGGATAAGTAAAGTGAGTTGACTTGACGGTCATGGTGGCACGAGTCTTTCAGCGGTTGAAGAGCTCGGATGTATCAGTTGCCTGACAAAGTGCAAGGAACATTGCATTCTAGCAAGGGGAGGGGGGTTGAAAGCAACGAAAGAGGAGGGACCTGTGATGGTCTGTGCACGGGTATCCTGAACATCCAAGACCAGTGCCTGGCACTGAACAGACAGTCCGTAAGTACTTACCAAACAATTCTATGTAAATAAACAAATATTAAACATAGGAAGAAGCCAATTGAAAAAAACTTTTTTTTTTTAATTTTAAAACTCATAAAAAAGCATTTACATTACTGGTTTGTCTCCATTAGCATGTTATACTAGTCCTCTTATCTTCTTCAAAGGTAATATTTATCGTTTCTATTATTTATAGAAGTAACAAAACTTGGTAAAACCCAAAAGGCATAAGAAAAATTACACTCCATACCTCAGAGATAATAATATACTCATCTTTTCAATATGAAAAAAATCTCTTCTCCCCTAGATTCTGTGTTATCAGCCCTCACATGCTTCTGAAATAAAATCAGCCCTACCTTTCTGAGGTTCACCATCAGAGGGTTGATTTACCATCACAATTTCCACTCCATCCTCTGTGGGGAGGATCCTTGAGTACCCAGTTTGAGTTTCACCCTTTCCCTCAGGCTCTGGTTCATCATTTTGGTGCTTGACATGTCAGCCTCGATGTCTTTTTGCTGATGAGAAATGGAAGAAATTCTCTTCTCTTATTCTGGCATGCTTATTTCAGTGAAAGACCTCACCATCTTCCCAGGCACTCCATCCAGAAACTTCCATCATTAGTGACCCTCTCTCCCTTTGACTCAGCACATCCAATCAGTCACCAGATCCTGAGAATTATATCTCCTTGTTTCAGTCCCTATCTGTCCCTTTCTTTCTTTTTGTAATTTGAAAGAGAGAGAGAGAGAGAGAGAGAGGGAATGAGCGAGGTAGAGGCACAGAGGGAGAGAATCTCAAGCAGGCTCCACTCCTTGCTCAGCATGGAGCCCAATGCACAGCTCGATCCCACGATCCTGGGATCATGACCTGAGCAGAAATCAAGAGTCCGACCCGCAACTAACCGAACATGCAGGCATCCCCCTCTCTGGCCCTGTCTGAGACTAGTGCAATCATCTCCACTTTATACACTGTTGTTTGAGGAACCATCTGGAAGCTCAGCTGACACCACCTTTCTTCACTGTCCATGGTTTCCCGTCACCTGAAAAATAATTGGAGAGCATCAAGTCCTCAGAATCTGACCTGAACTGTTTTGCTAATTTCCTCCAACTCTCCTGTACATGACGATACCAGCATTTCCAAGTTTTCAAGACACGCCTAACTCTTCTCTGCCTCTGTGTTTTGCTCATGCTGCTTCCTCAGCCAAGATGCTACCTTTCTGCTCTTTTTCCTCCTGAAATTTCTGAGCTTGGATAGAAAAGAATGGTACAATATACAAACATTGCCTCTATGTCTACTCAAGTATCCAGAACAGGAATTACTGTCTATCCCCTGAGCCCTCAAAACATCATATTTTCATATGCTCCTTTCACATCCAAAGATGTATCACCATTTTATTTTATTTTGTGTTCTGAAGTTTATGTATTTATTTTGAGAAAGAGAGAGAGAGAGCACATGAGCAAGGGAGGAGCAGAGGGATCGGGACAGAGAAAGCATCCCAAGCAGGTTCCATGCTGACCTGACATGGGGCTCGATCCTACGAACTGTGAGATCATGACCTGAGCCAAAATCAAGAGTCAGATGCTTAACCGACTGAGTCGCCCAGACACACGATATATCACCATTCTCAACGAATATACTCTGTCCAGCCTAATAGCTGCGAGTCCTTTAAGATTTACACCTGGTAGGGGCACCTGGGTGACTCAGTCAGTTGAGCATCTGACTTCAGCTCGGGTCGTGATCTCACAGTTCATGAGTTTGAGCCCCACATCAGGCTCGCTGCTGTCAGCACAGAGCCCGCTTCAGACCATCTTTCTCCCTGTCTTTCTGCCCCTCCCCCCTTCTCCCTCCCCCCCAAACATACTCTCTCTCTCTCTCTCTCTCTCTCTCTGTATCTCTCTCAAAAATGAATAAACATAAAAGAAAAAGATGGGCATGAGGTACATGTTGTAGAGGAGCCAAAGGCCAAAGTTTACACCTGTAGCAGAATATTGGTTTTTACCCTGTCTCCTCTTTTCCCTCCATTTTGTTCCTTCCTGAAGGTGGTCTTTGCAAAGATATAGTAGGTGTTAACATAGCAATTCATCAGAGTTATCCTCTGAGAAGCAAAGTTTATCAGCTTAAGGACTGGTTCTAATAGTTCAGCACTGTGGCAGGGGTGGGGTGGGGGAGTGGGGGCAGAGCATGAACATGGAACTCATGAGAAAATGGAAATCAAGAGGTTCTATGGGAAACAAGGACAGCTAAGGTGAGGTCTGGTGACTGTGATGTCATGAATATAGTTTCTAACGCTATGCACTGGTGGGTGTTTCCCCCAAGGATGGGGGAAATCACCTACTGATGGGATATTTCCTCTAATTCTCATGAGCTGTGCATTGGGCAGCCGTTGGAGACTGATTGCTGGTAAAGCTGGAACTGGGGTTTTTGTTTTCTCTGAACCATTTAGAAGTATGTCTACCTAAAAAGCCACAGAGATCCTATTCAAAGATGTAACGATTTACTTTTCTCACATAGCAAGAAATCCAGAAGTAGGCACACCAAAAGCAGGTGCAGCAAGAAACGCAGAGGTGGGCATACTATGGATCTGAGATCCATCAGGAACACAGGCTCTTTCTCTGTTTCATTCCTCCATTTCCAGCACACAACTTTTGCCTTCCCGGTCACAGGGTGTCTGTCGCATCTCCCAACTCCACATCTGTGTTTTAGGCTTGAAGAAGGCTAAGCGCCAACAGGTTTTACTTGAGGCTTTAACTATTTATTCAGACATTCATTTATACCATGTTGGCTGGATTTGTGTCACGTGGATAAGCCAGGCTGGACGATGACTAAGAAAATCAAGTAGTTAGCTATCTAGCCTCTTTTATAGAGGCCAGCGAGTGAGGAGTTAGTTAGAAATGATTTTTAAGTGAGCCAAACTATTTTGGTTACTATACCCTCTGACCCTCCTCTACCGCACTATTATGGTCTTTGGAAACAGTAACGTGCATCTAGATTACATGTTAAAACTGCATAGTAAAAACTGGATTGTGGGACACGTATGTATGTATGTGTGTATACATGTATGTATATCTTTGCATCCTTTCTGTAACACTAGGTGTTTTGCCTGTGAACCCATTGGTATACACTATGATAATTCTATTTCTATCAACTTTTCTCACACATTAAAAATAAGGACATAACTGGGGCACTTGGGTGGCTCAGTCGGTTGAGCATCCGACTTCAGCTCAGGTCATGATCTCACGGTTCGTGAGTTCGAGCCCCGCATCGGGCTCTGTGCTGGCGGCTCGGAGCCTGGAGCCTGCTTCAGATTCTGCCTCTCTCTCTCTTTCTCTCTCTGCCCCTCTCCCCTCATACTCTGTCTCTCAAAAATGAATAAACATTAAAAAAAATAAGGACATAAGAATTTGGCTTTAATCGATCCAGCTCTGGAGACCCTAAAGGAATTATCCCTGGTCCAGCGAGAGACTGTAGAGGCTGAAGGAACACTGTCAAGGAATATGAAAGCCCTGCTGCGTAGACTAAGCACCATCTCTTTTTTGAACAAATGGAGAAGATATTATTTAGGATTTAATTTCTGTAGTCTTTAATTTAAGAATATTGTCCTTTTAAAAAAAAGGATGTTGTCCTTCAGTTTCTTTGAGTTATGAGGTAAAGGGGGATTTGAATTTTTGACTTTAATTGCTCCCTCGGAGTTTAATACTGGGAGGCAGTTCAAATTCAAGTTTGAGTTACTTTTATTCTGCTGTCATCATATTTTGGATTGTATTGCTGTTAACTTTTGTTGTGTTGTATTGGGCATCTTGGCCAGTAACAACCTGAGATGGGACATAGACAGGGAAATGGATTTCAAGTCCTGGGTATTTAATTAAGATGCCATTCATACCCATTTGAGAATGTTCCAGAACGAAAGTAAAACTTTCCTCCATGATCCAGGGAGTGTACACAATGAGGGGAGGTTGAAACTAGGAGAGACCTCACAAAGCAGGGAATAGAACTTCTCAAAGGGAACTTGAGGGAACAGTCTAACTCCTGGTGGAGCACAAGTTCCATTACAACCAATGGTTTAAAAGAACAAAATCTTGAGAGTGTTGGAGGAAACATGCTCCATTCTTCATGTTTTCAAAAAGGGGAGAACGTTTCTACCTCACTACTCAGAAGGGAAAAGCAGGGGAGCATTCTGCTTTCCTTCTCTACCTTTGTCTTAAGTGATGTGTGATTGGGTTTTAGGATTTAGAAACCTGTGGCCCAGTCCCTTCTGAGTTTTCTTTTTCATGGGATGTTGCCCTTTATTACTGAGCTCATGAAGGCCAGGAGCCAGGCAGGACTAACTACTAGAAGTTGTCCAGAGGACAGATTTCTCTTGACTGTTGGGGCCTAGTGGCTATGAGAGAGTGAGTATGAGGACCCTCACAATCCACTAAGAATACGTCCTAAGGTTTAGATCTGAGAACTGAGAAGTATTGAGAAGGTCACTTGTGGCCATGGATCCAGGCCATAGTTTCCAAAGTAGTTTTATTAGCCACCAGGCTGATGTTTTTCTCTCCCCATAGTCTAAATTCTGTGTCTAAGTTTCAGTTCGTGCCAACGTGAAATGGAAGAGATGACATTAACTATCATCTCTAAATCCCCAACAAATATTAGCAGGAGAAACGTTTGTTGGTTCAGTAGAACATTCTCCTGGAAGGATCTGACCAATCACACTTCCAGGGTGAAGTCTGGGTGAATTCTGTAGGGGATGGATAGAGTTGCACAAAGACGGGCTGGGTCCTTAGGGAAAGGAAGGAGGGACACTCGAGAAAGATGGGATTTCAGGTTGTCCCTGGGGAAAGACTCCGTGTAGACTGACTCAGGAAAAAGCAGAGGAAGGTTTTGTACCGGGTCTGGAGCTACCTGCCATTTGTGAATGTCTCATCATAACATTTCTTTTCTGATGCTGTATTGGACCTTCGTAGCTTTCCAAGTATCATGGGAATTACTAAAGGGATGCATATATGTGAGACATTTAAGAAGTACCTATTGAATACATTAAATGAAGATGAGGCTCTCTATTTCATAGAATTAAATAAGAAATACGGCACACTAAAGGGATACATGAGGAAAAACAAAAACAAAAATAAAACAAAAAAGACAAAACAAAATCCTGTCTCTCCAATCTAAAGATTATAGATAGGACTCACACGAACACTTAGCAGGAATAAGCAGGTGTGGAAGGAGGAACCACTAGTAGGAAATGATTGGAAGGAAGGAAGAGAGGGAGGAAAGAAAGAAAAGAAAAGATTATGTATGTATGTACAGTATTCAGTGGCTATATTATGCTATCAAGCTGACCTGACTCCTTTATATTAAATGATACTTTCATATTAAAGTCTTTCTTGCAAATTGATTCACTGTCACTTCAAACTAAGCCTGAGGACAATACCCTAGAATGACCCTAGGTGAGACTGCAAATAAAGGAAAATTCAAAGTATTTTTTCTGTGTTAAATGGAAAATTGTTAGGGTCACAGATGGCAGGATGAAGGATGGAAAACAGAAACAAATCTAATCAGGAAATGCGAAAGCTAAGGTTTTAGCAAATTAACTCACCCTGATGACTCATCCCAGATGTATTACGTTTTCACATTTTACAGCCTCTTCATTGAAAATACTAAATACCATCTGTCTCCAGCAGATGAGTTAATGTTGGTCTTCAAACCGTAAAGTTCACATTTCCTAATTCTTTTGTTTGGAAATAAATAACCTTTACGTTGCAGTGGCATGGTCTTGGGAATGTAGTTTCTTTGCCCAGTTGGGAGGAAGAAATACAACACTTACCAAACTGAGATCTCAGGCTGTGAACTGTGCTGTGGGTCAAAGGTTGGCTCTATGTACAAGCTGCCTCAACTGGATCTGTCCCTGGGATTCTTTTTAAGAGTATGTTCCTTGCCTTTTCAGCCAAATCTCAAGTCTTCATTAAAGTTGAGCCCACATGCAAAGCAGGAAATGCGAAATACTGGCCCAGTCCAATCATGATCCTTGGAAAGTGCTTTCAAAGGGCAAGCAATGGCCCTTCCATTTATCCCTACCCTTTTCCTCAACAATACTGGTTTTTTTGTTGTTGTTGTTGTTGTTTAAAAGTGGAAAAGTACTATTTGATTTGCATGAGTATATTTGGCTTCGTACATTTTGGGTGCTTCAAGTAGGAATGGGGAAAGGTATAAAGAGCATTCCCCAAAAATCTTTTTCATACAAGTATAAGAAGGATGAGATGCACGTGGGTGGCTCAGTCAGTTAGGCATCTGACTTTGGTTTCGGCTCAGGTCATGATCTCACAGTTCATGAGTTTGAGTCCCAAGTATACAATCTGCTTCTGATCCTCTGTCTCCTTCTCTCTGCCCCTCCCCTGTTTTCTCTAAATAAATAAGCTTAAAAAAAATAAAGAAGCTGCCCTTAAAAAAAAAAAAAAAAGAAGGATGATAAAACACAATTGAAGGGAAAAGAGGCTGGCTGTGCTCTTGGGATTCCAGAAACCCAACTACAGACACAAAGTTACACCATGAATTTAATGGGGGTAATGACTGGATCTCATTCTAAGATTCAGTTCTGGTTCCAGGCTAGTCACTAACTTGCCAGTGACCGTGTGCAGGTACCCTCCTGCCCTGGGCCCCGGGTTTCCCTTCTTCAAGTCCTGGGGTAGGACTAAGATGGCGGAAGGCAATCTATGATCACAATGAAGCAGAATGCTTGAGTCCGAAGGGAATGAATTTATGTACAGACACAGGTTTTTGGGTAAGCTGTGTCAGCAGCCCAAAGACAAATGCCGTGAGATCATTTAGGATTCTTCTTTGTCCTAGGCTCTCTGCACTTGAATTCTGGCATTCCAGGCCTCCCCAGATCGGGCCCCAGCTTACCTTTCCAATTTCTGTTGCCACTTTGTTCCTATGCATGGACTTTTTCTGCAAATACCTACTGTGTTCCTTTCCCTACTGTTTATGCGGCTCTCTTTACTATTCTCTACCTCTCTCTAAATCCCACTTCATCCCCTAATCACAAATGCATTTTTCAGTATGTCCTTTCTGACATTCCCCTTGCTTAACCTTGTCTAACAATTTGATAAGACTTATCTTCCTATAACCCAGGGTTTCTGAACCTCAGCACCGTTGACATTTTGGACCAATACTATTTTGTTGTAGGGGACTGTCCTCTTCATTGTAGGATGTCAGTAGCATTCCTGACCCCTACCCACTAGACGTGAGTAGCGCCCTTTCACCCCATCTCTGAAAACAATTGTTCCAGAGATTGCCAAATATCTTCTGGGCTTGCAAAATCACCTTTGGTTGAGAATCACTGCTGTAACCCTTCAGCCTCCTTGTGGTATTAATGAGTTCAAAGCCATGCAGAACTGAATTTGAAAGCTGGCTCTGTCATTTCTTACTCTGTGACCTTGGGAAAGTTACTTAACCTCTCTGGACTTCAGTTTTCTTATGTACAATGTGAGGGTAATAGTTTCTGGCTGGCAGAATTATGAGGATTACATGAGTTCTAGGAGTACTTCAGACATGTATGAGAGTTTTCTGGCAATTTGGGAAGCACCCTCCAGAAGTTGGTTTACGGTGGGTCTCAGGAGCCTTTTGAGAGAGAATTGCTTCTCAAGGAAGGACTTGGACACTTAGCAACAGCAACAACAAGAAAATATTTATGTAGGGCCCACTGTGCATCCATCAAGGGTCTGAGCACGTTGGGTGCATTCTGTAAATTAAAGTAATCCACAACAAAACTTAATCGATGGATGGAAAGTAAGGAGTGATCCGGGGGGCACCTTGGTGATTCACAGGTAACTGCCATCTGGTACAGTCCCTGTCATCCATGCCTGGGTTGCTGACATCACAGAGACTGTTTCTAAACACTAACACGCAAGTTTAACTAAACACCATGTTATTTGTCACACAAGCATCACGAATGTTTAGGGACCCATCTCCTACTCCTTTCCCCCACATGAAGAGAAGGGAGTTAATTCTCTTCCTGGCCAAATTTCTCAGTGTATTTTCAGACGAAGAGGGCTCCAGAGAGGGACTGGCTGAGGAGCAGCAGCACTTAGGAGGAGCCGTGTCAGTGGCTGAGTTCCTTGGGGGACCTCTCGTGCACCATGGAGCAGGAAGACCGACTAAAGATGTGGACAGATGGAGGGCAAGCTGGCATTGTGGCCTCCTGAAGGAAAGTGCTAGAACACTTCTAGAACCTTCTAGAACAGAGAAACTGCGGGTTAAGGCCTTGTGAAACGTACCCTGGAGACTCTTAGAATTTTTCAGGGGATGGGCAGAGCAGGCGGTCTGGCATCTGCTAAGGGTGCAAGAACCCTGTGAGATAGCCGCGGATATCATGCCTCTGGCTACCACTTTTTGGGCTCTAGGAAACTTATCTGACTCCTAGTATTGTGAGGTTTCTACCCTTTGCCCTAGAGATAGGTGGTGCTCTCCTGGTGCAGTTTATTTATTTAGTTAGTTTTCTTTCCAAGATTTTATTTAAATTCAAGTTAGTCAACACATAGTACTGGCATCGGGAGTAGAATTTAGTGATTCATCTCTCCCCTACGACACCCAGGGCTCATCCCAACAAACGCCCTCCCCAGTGTCCATCACCCATTTAGCCCCCCACCCCCACCAGCCCCTCCGGCAACCTTCCGTTTGTTCTCTACAGTGAAGACTTTCTTATGGTTTGGGGCGCCTGGGTGGCTCAGTCGGTTAAGCGACGGTCTTGGGTTCAAGTCATGATCTCCATGGTTCGTGAGCTCGAGCTCCACTTCGGGTGAGTTCCAGAGCTGCTTTGGGCTCTGTGCTGACAGTTGGGAGCCTGCGCGGGGTTCTCTGTCTCTCACCCTCTCTCTCTCTGCCCCTCGCTCACGCACTCCCCCTCTGAAACAACAACAACAAGACATTTAGAGAAGTCTCTTCTGGTTTGCCTCCCTCTCTGTTTTTATCTTATTTTATTTTTCCTTCCCTTCCCTGACGTCCATCTCTTTCTGAAATTCCACCTACGAGTGAAATCATACAGTATTTATCTTTCTCTGACTGACTATCCTGGTGCCATTTAAACCACCTGCCATCTTCACTGGCTACAGGGCCAACCTGGCTTGGGACAGTCTTCTTCACTGTCCCCACTGTAGGGAAGTAATTCTAGCAAGTAGACAGCAAAAACCGTATTTACAGAAATTTTCATTAAGCGTTTCCTCCTCAGCAGGGAGGTGAGTGCGGTAGCCTGAGGGCCATCTCACACTGAGCTTTCTTCTGGTGCAAGATGCTGAGATGATGTCAACGATGACAGCTGGAACTCAGGTACACTCCTGTACTTAAGACCCCCTGCGCCCTCTGGTTTCCCATGTTGACGATTGGGTTTGGGCCATGTTAACGCAGACTCAGCCACGGGCAATATTGTATCTTTTACTCAAGTAGACTGCTTCAATTTTATTCAAATGCACATAGTATGACAACAAAGAGTCACACTATTATCATTAACACAAGTCACCAGATACTTCAGGCTCTCCACCTTCCGGGGGAATGGTAGGATTGCACTTCCTGGTGCTTTGCGGATTGGGGTGGCGTCATGTGACTAGTGCTGGCCAATGCGTTGTGAGTATAAGTGATGGGCGTCACTTCCGTGCTAAAGCATTGAGTGGCTTGTATGTAACCATTCCGGGCTCTTTCCCTCTGCCATAGTGACCGGCAGCGCTCCAGATGGCCATTGCTTCAGGGAGCTGGATCCGGTGGGGAGGAGGAGATGGGACAGAACTTACACCCAAGACACTAGGGAGGTGTAGCATGAATAAGAAATAGACGTTTGTTGTGTTAAGCCACTGATATGGGGGGGTGGGGGGGGGTTGGGGGGGGTGGGCAGGATTGTATCACAGCACAACTTTGCCCATATTGAATGATGCATACCATGTAGCTTAAGGTCTAATACTGCCTGAGCACCTTCTATGTGCCATGTGCTATGTTAAACTTTCAGAGAAAGATACGAAATTATCAATCCCAGAACTTAGAACCTAGCCATCTCTCCCATTCCAATGAAATCCCCCAAACAGCTCCAAATTCTGGAAAGCATAATTCAAAATCTTTTATTTTTACTCTCCCATTTACTTCCAATTTCCGCTGACCACACTGTAGTTGCCTAGATATTAGAGGGTCTGGAAGATCTTCTGTTCTCAGTGTGCATCTACCCTAATGCATCCAGATGCAAGAGAGCATGTGTTTAAAGGTGACAGAAGCCCTGGGGCACATCCAGACCGCTGGTGTCGGGAACCTCCCATTATACCTCCATTTGCATAATGATACCTTACTAGGACACAGTGATTTTTATTTACTTCAAGGCACTATCATATAAATTATCTCACTCAATGGGCTGGTAGTTTTAATCTGACTGGCTTGGTTTTCATTACAAAAGGAAAGGTCACACAGCTCGCTGGTAGTAAAGAGCTAGAATCCTTCCAGATCTTTTTTTTTTTTTTTTTTTTTTCACTTGACGCCAGCTACCGTAACCCAGGGCAAACGGAAAATGTGGAAAATATGTACAGGTTTCATGCTTTGACACCACGTACCTCTCAACAGATCATCCTGCTTGACTTGCACAAAGTAAATAGTGTCTTTGAGTGGGAAAAAAAAAAAAGGAAAGGAAAGCGAAGGCCATCATGTCTTATCTTAGTATTTGGAGTTTGTTCATCTTAAAGCTGACCTTTAACCCCCATCTTGCAATCAAATGATAGCCCAATCCGATCTCTTATAAAATTCATGACCAAAGTGTCCATGTTCATGCTTTTGTTATAAAATTGAAGAGCTCACTTCAGATATTTATAATAATAGAATTTTGACTTACTCTGCTTCAGTCATTTGAAAAACCGGCCCATGGATTGCCAAACAATTTCTTCTTCGTTTTTGCATTCTTCCTTTTTTCCTTGCTCTGTCCCTCTGTTCCTGCTCATCTGTTTCCTTCCTGCTTCTCTCCTCCTCTTCACTCCTGTTATCCACATCAAGGTCCCTAAATAGTTTTCTGGGCCACAGCAGGATTTGGGTTCGGAAACGTGAGCTGAGCCAATCTCCCACTTAGCAACAGGGTCCCTTTCACAGAATTCTTGACAGAAGTATTTGGCCACTGTTTCAAGTGTGCAGTGCGCCTTCCTTCCCAAAAGAGCTCATTCTAATGATTGATCGTTTTTGTAATTACATAGTTTTCCAGCTTTTAATATTAGCGAGATCGGAAAAAGCATACAGGCTGTTCGGTGTGAGACTTTCAGCTGCCTGGTAAGTTCACCATGTTATTTTCCAGGAGTCCACGGGCAGAGTGAGGAGCTCATGTGTCTCCCCCTCCTAGGCAATGGCTCTCTGATTTTTGGAAGCCGCAAAGGCTCAGTGTCTGAGACCACTCTTGAGGGCTTTGGTATGCATTCTGAGTTTCAATAAACTAAAGTGATGTGGGCCCTAAATTGAGTGTGGTGTGCAAGAGAGGGCAAGTCTCAAACTCTGGGAAAAGGACAGTTGGCAGCTGTTCTAGGAGATTCCCTGCTTCCCCCAAAAGAGTGCTTTTGATGACCTATGAACTCCATACACTTCTGCTCACCGGCCTGCCAATACGCCTGGTCTCTCCACATCAGTGCTTCTGCTCATGCTGTTCCCTGTGCCTGTAACTTTCCAAAGCTTCTCCTGAACTACCAACCTGAATTTTTCTGCCTTATATCCAAACGGTGATATTTTTTTAAGCTTATTTTTAGTTATTTTGAGAGAGAGTGCAAGCAGGGGAGGGGCACAGAGAGAGGGTGATAGAAACCCAAGCAGGCTTTGTGCTGTCACGGGGCTCGAACTCACAAATCATGAGATCATGACCTGAGCCGAAATCAAGAGTTGGATGCTTAAGTAACTGAGCCACCTGGGGGAAGGGGGGGGGGGTGGCTGTCGTATAATTGATATTCTTGCCTCCACTCCCTGCCAATCTCTTAGTAATACGAAATTCTTGTCAACATGAGGGCAAGAACTAGATATGACTTATGTTTTTAAATCCTTACCCAGCACCCAACCCAGTGCCTTGGGCTCAGAACGGGTCTGCAGTACCTGGAAAGACAGTCCCTGTGCAATTTATGGCCTGATTTATTCAAGGTGAGGTCGCTCAGATAGGAATTTCACTCCGAAGAAGTAAGTCCAGCCCATCACTCACTGTGACAAAACCACAGCTCATGAATCAGCCCGGACATGTTGTCCTTCCAGAGCAGAAATGTTTAGGCGGGCAAGCCAAGCTGCCTGGCCGAGCAGGTGCCATGCGGGCTGCTGAGGAGGGGCCGGGAGGAAGTCGTTGCTCGAACTTCCCCGAATCGCTTAGGTCACAGACTTGCCAATGCATTGGCTTAAAAGGCAAACTATCAAACAACCAAAAACTAACATGCCCGGGCCTAAATCCGATCCTTCCCCAGACAGACAGGCACACTTGACTGCAAGCCATGCCCAGCCTGTGCCCCTGGGGTGACCTCAGAGGGCAGGGCCAGGGACAAAATCCTGCCTAGGGAGGAAGAGAGCTGTGTAAACAGTCTCCCTCCATTCGCGAGTGACACCGACGTAATGAAAGGGTGACAGTTACCTTCATCCCTTGGCTCTGGCGACAGCCAGGGAGGAAAGCAGGGCAGGACGGACAGAAATGAGGGTAGGCACGTTGCTGGTGTGCAGGACGTTCTCGGGCGGGTTGGGGTGGGTGTAGTTGCCGGGACAGTCAAGGCAGCCCTGACCTGACAGTTTCCCTGCTCAGTCCCTGAGAAAATGCCACTGGGCCACGTGCAAAGGGGGAGTGGGCAAGACGCTGTCGACATCCCCGCGCAATATCATCGTGTCACTGAAGGAGTTTTTGGTTTCGTTTAAAACATTTTTTTTGTTATTATTTTTTTTAATATTTCCTTCTGAGAGAGAGCGTGAGCAGGGGAGGGACAGAGAGAGGGGGACGGAGGATCCGAAGCAGGCTCCGCGGCAACAGCAGCAGGCCTCATGTGGGGCTCCAACTTGTGAACCGCGAGATCATGACCTGAGCCCAAGTCGGCCGCTCAACCTACTGGGTCACCCAGGTGCCCTCGTGTTTTTGTTTTTGTTTTTGTTTTTGTTTTTGTTTTTGTTTTTGTTTTTGTTTTTGTTTTTTAATGACAGTTGTCTGGTTAAATAATTTCTGGAAAAAGAAAGCTGTGCAAGGACGTGAAGTCTCAGCAGCCCCACCTGACGGTGCGGGGGGCGGGGGAGCTGTGTGCGCGACTCCCGCTCCGCTTCATCATCTCTCATTCTCCCTTGCAGAAAATTCTAAACCCACAAGTAGCACATTATGATATGTTAGCTTATTGTATAACTGTCCGTAATTACACAATTCACATAATAGCTTAATCTTTTCGTAGTTCGAGATAAGCTTTTTCTCCCTAAACTGTTGCCAATGTCTAGAAGGCTTTCTCTGGTTCTTCAGTGCCCCATCATGGCTGACATAATTCTGGGCACTACCCAGTGGATATTGGGGAACAGGTTCATTAAACAGCTTTATTATCTGACGTTGATAGAATTCTGTAATTTATATTAAACCGTGACGCTAACAAGTCTCCTAAGAGCTGATAGGCAAATTCGGAAGGAGCATTAGCGTGTAACTCTCTCTGTACACGTACAGGGACAGGCGCGGTGGTGCCGTTACAAAGATGTGCACCAGTGGCTCAGGGCACTGCATTTGTCCAACCCCTGAGGGCATGGCCAGTGGTTAACGTAAGCACAGTATTAATAAGAACTCACTCTTACTGAGCACTTACTACGTGCCAGACGTGTCCTAAGCTTGGTCCTCAGAACAAACCCTGTCATTATCCCTGTGTCAGAGATGAGAAAGTCTGAGGAAAGTTGAGCCTGCTGGCTACCTTGGAATGGCAGGTCCGTCTTTGAACGCAGGGAGCCTGGATTCTAAACACAGGCTTTTAATCACTGAGCTGTACAAGAAAAATATGCTCAGTCACATTTATATCATATCTCTTCATCCAGTTTTTTTTTTTTGCTTTTTGAAAGAATTAGTTTTTATTTTAAAGTGATACATACTCATTAAAAATAAAAATAAATTGTAGCCCCATCAGCAATGATAATCAGAACAACACTAATGGCTACTCTATTTTTTTAACGTAATTTATTGTCAAATTGGCTAACATACAGTGTGTAAAGTGTGCTCTTAGTTTTGGGGGTACGTTCCCGTGGTTCATCGCTTACATACAGGACCCAGTGCTTATCCCAACAAGTGCCCTCCTCAGGGCCCATCATCCATTTTTCCCCTCTCTCCCGCCACGCCATCAACCCTCAGTTTGTTCTCTGTATTTAAGAGTCTCTCATGGTTTGCCTCCCTCCCTCTAATCATGCCGTTTGCAGCAACGTGGATGGAACTGGAAGGTATTATGCTGAGTGAAATAAGTCAGTCAGAGAAGGACAGATATCATACGTTTTCACTCATATGTGGATCTTGAGAAACTTAACAGAAGACCATGGGGGAAGGGAAGGGGAAAAATAGTCTTCATCTGTTTTAAAATAGATATGGGAAAAATTGTTTTTATTCCATTGCTGTGCGGGGAGGTTTTCTTATATTTTGTTCTCTAAACTGTAACATTAGGCCAAGCACGGGGCTGTTGTTGGCCCTCAGTTTGGCATATAGAGCTACTGATGGGCAGTTTGGATCCATGCATGCAGAGATCATCCTTGGGAAGGGATATAATGATTCAAGATGAAATGAGGATAATGTACTGCTCTTGGAAAAACATGACATGTGCTCATGATGAAAGAGTAGACATGACCATGATTAATGAAATAATAATCACCTTTAGGCTTAAAAGTAAGACCTGATCAGTAAGATCTGATTCTTGGAGTACAAGTGTCTTCATCTGAGAAGAGCTGGAAGGACCCTTGGCCTGAGGTACATGATCAGGAAAACGGTTTCATCTTAGGGTTACAGTTATGTTTGATCAATTTATCTGTTATTTCCAGAGAGCTTCTGAGGCTTTCTTCTTTCTGTCTTTGTACTTTCGATTGGTTTTCATCAGAGGCAAGATGCTGATTCAGTTTCTAGTCTGAATTTATTCAGCTGGGGCAAAGAGTCAGGGGTAGGGTTACATTTACATTTTTATCACTGTCTCCTAAGCCTGAATAATTGATCATGTTCTTTCTAGCCCCCTTTCCCTCTTCATTCTACAGAACCAGAGTGAAGTTCTTGCTTTGGGGATCACATTTATTTGATTAACGATATGCCTGCCATTTCTCATGGACTTCATACGCCTTCTCTTCTCCATCAGGGTGAAATTTGGGGAGTTGCTTCTCAGCCTTTTGGCTAAAATAAACATAGGGCAAAGTTTGAAGGAAAACTTTTTTTTTCCCTACTGATTGATTCATGTTAGATTTGTCAGAAATTTCTTTGTATGGGTTCCCTTTCGAAGTGTGGGGATTCTGCAATGAATTAACTGGTAACTAAATGAAGGATTGTGGAGTACGAATCTGATATGTTCCTTATAAATCATTTTTTTTTTAATGAAGAGATCAAAAAATGACAGTAAACTCCAGAAACATAATCTAATAGACTTCTGCATGGGGACTTCTTTCTTGGATAATTTCACTTTTCAAAAGCGGAAATAAACAGTGCCTGGGCGGCTCCATTCAGGATCCAACTCTTGATTTGGGCTCAGGTTATGATTTCATTGTTCAAGCCCCACATGGGGCTCTGTGCTGACTGTGAGAAGCCTGCTTGGAATTCTCTGACTTCCTTTCTCTCTCTGCCCCTCCCCCACTCTCTCTCTCTCAAAATAAATAAACTGTGTTTTTTTTTTTGAATGAAATTACTGTATCCTTTGGTCAATTAAGAAACAGGAATGAGTACACATGGGTACACACACACACACACACACACACACAGCTCAAGCCAAGACATTTAGTGTATGGCATTAGAAACACGTGAAAGGCTTCCTCAAACTACAACAACAAGAAAATTGCTGTTTAATTTATTATTCTGTGAAAAAATTCACCTTAGGTTCATTAACAAACAATCGCTTTTGAATATTTTAAATGAAGTGTTGAATTACCAAAACCTGGACCTACTTTAGGGTGAAAGTTTATCAGGATTTATGACCCTAAGGGGGTACTAAAATATTCAGCTGAATTTAGCTCCTGTGTTTCCTTCCCCACCTCTCCCCCACCCAGGGAATAACTTCTCCAGAGGCACTGAAGCCTGGAGCGCATGTGATGACAGAGATTCTCACTTCCCACCTCTAACAGGTTTCCAGGTGTGAAATTATAATCCTTTCTGGGGGTGATTAATAAATGACCAACAATGGTACGGTGGTTAGTGTAGCAATCAGCTGGGCTAGGCTACGGTGCCTAGAGGTTTGGTCAAACACCAGTATAGATGTGGATGGATGTGATGAACATTTAAATCAGCAGATTTTGAGTAAAGGAGATGACCCTCCATAATGTGGGTGGGCCTCATCCAATCAGTTGAAGGTCTTAAGAGCAAAGACTGAGTTTTCCCAAAAAAGAAACAGGTCTTCCTGAAGACTGCAGAGTAGAAGCTCTGCCTGAGTTTCCCCACCTGCCATCTGTTTTGAGGAATTCAGGCTCAAGATGGCAATATCAACTTTTTACTGAACTTCCCGCCTGCCAGCCCCCACTTCAGATTTTGTATATGCCGACCACCATAATTATGTGAGCAATTTTTGAAAATCTCTTTCTCCCTTCCACCCTTCCTCCCTCCGTTCTGATGTCTCCCTCTTTCTCTGTCCTTGTCTTCTATCTTCTATTAGTTCTGTCTCTTTGGGGGACCTTGACCAAGACAAATGGCAATCAGTCCTCCTACTCACTCCCCAGGGAAGGGACATCCCAGCCCGGTATAGTCTGTATTCCGTTTAACAAAAAAATGTTAGTGCATTTTCTGTGGTCAGAACCAAGCTGCAATTTTTGGCAGCTGGTTTGTAATGGTAAATTGTCATTTCCTCGACTCCTGACATCCTTGGACTCAATTCACAGGCCACCTCTTCCATGAAACCTCCCCTGAGTACACTCCCCTCCTCCCCACCTCCTGAGGCTGTGATAGGCTCTGCTCTTGTACATTCCCATGACCCCTTCCATGTATATATCTCTTCTGCCATGGTTAGCACTCTGCATTGTAATTTTTTTTAACATGTATTTTTTTCTCTCAGTAATCTGAGCTCTGTAAGACTGGGGTTGGATTTCATTTATCTTTGCATCCCTGGTGGATTGAGCATAGCATCTTCATGGTGTGAGTGTGCATATATGTCGCTAAATAAATGGATGAAAAGACAGCTTTGTATGAATCATTCCACATTATCTCTAGAAGATTCTCTCTATATCCTAGGGTGCCCAGAAAGAGTATAGACATGAAGTCAGACACTTCTCTCCTCTGTTCTAATTCCCTCACCTTCTAATCTTGGGCAAGTCTGCAATGTCTTTGGCATCTTTCCTCATCTGTAAAACAGAAATGATAAGCGACACCTCCTTTGTTGTATTGTCATGAGGACTAGATGAGATTCTAGTAAGGAAGAGGCGTCTTTTCTCCCCTGTATCACCAAGCATTTGCTCCAACACCCTGGCTCTAAGCTCTCTGGAGGTGTATTTTCGGAATGTACCCGTGTCTCTGGCTATCCCCCTGACCTCCCTCATCCCCCTTCCCTTGTTAAGAGGAGAGTGCGACCACACTGGGCCCCGACTCAGCTCTTGTTCAGGATAATCTCTCCCTCTCTCACTCAGTCTCACCAGCTCAGTGTGGGCAGTGTCTAATTTTAGAGGCCGGGGAATTATTTGATATTTGCTCTCTGAGATTCCCCCTCAATTAGTGTTTCTCAACTAGCAGTGATTTTCTTCCTAGGGGACATTTAGCAATGTCTGGAGATATTTTTGATTGCCACAACTGGGGTGGCAGGAAGGATATTGGCATCTAGTGGGTAGAGGCTGAAGACGCTATTCAACAACCAGTGCGTTGAAGGCAAAAGGCATCCCTTGGCAACAAAGAATTATCTGGTCTTCAGTGTCAACAGTACTAGAGTTGAGAAACCCAATTCTAAGTAACAGAGAATGGACACTTCCCTCTTCAATACATAAAGGAAGACCCAAGTCACAACTGTATGTCGGAAGAAGGTTCTCCTGCCTCTCAACGTTAATACATTTCTCCATCCATCTTTCCACTTCCCTTCCAGACTAGACTACTATTTACTTATTCTCACTCTACACTAACGTGATTTTCTTTAAAACGTCTATTAATATAAATACGAGTTTCAGACGGAGGCTGGGCCACAGCAGAGATTTATTAGCGTCAGGAGGTCACGTAGAATAAGAAATGAAGTGACACGCTCTCCACACCTTCCAGCTCTATTAGGGGATGGAGGCTTTCAGCGACACAGCATGTCTCCCCCCAGGCTGCCCTGCTGTCAGTCCCTGCTCTGCCACACACAGGCTGTGTGATGTTGCCCCAGTTACCTAATCTCTCTGTGGTTTGGTTTCCTCACTATGCGGTGGGAATAGCACCTGCCTCATAGAGTTGTAGAGATAAGTGATAGAAAACAAGGAAGCAGCTGTCCTTCCCCCAGCTCAGCAACTTTCCAGTTATGTGATTCTGGACAAGTAATTTACCCTTTTTAGGTCTGAAGTGCTTCACCTATAAGATGCAAATAGTAATAGTACCTGTTTCATAGGGATGCTGTAAGCATAACATGGGGTCACCTATGGAGCATGCTCTTGTACGTAGTGAACCGTTGCTAAACTGTGATAGTCCCTCTTCCTCGAACAGCTGCTGCACGGGGGCAGCGAGATGAAGCCTGGTGATTGCTCACTGGGTGAAAGGTATGGATTGGTCCAGGGGGACCCAATGATCATCCATGGAGGTCACTGTCCGGACTTGCTCTCATTCCATCTGGGCCCAACACAGTAAGGAGGAGCCATCCGTAGAAAATGGGGTTGCAGTTAAGTGAGAGTAACTTCAGTAACAGAACTTTCTTTTTAATGTCTTAATGTTTATTTATTTTTGAGAGAGAGAGAGAAATGGAGAGAGAGAGAGAGAGAGAGAGAGAGAGAGAATGAGTGGGGGAGGGACAGAGAGAGACAGACACAGAATCGGAAGGAGGCTCCAGGCTCCGAGCTGTCAGCACAGAGCCCAACGTGGGGCTCGAACTCACAAGCCATGAGATTATGACTTGAGCCAAAGTCAGATGCTTAACGGACTGAGCCACCCAGGCGCCCCAGTACTTAAACTTCTTTCTTAAAGCTGAGGAGAAGCACAGGCCATCGAGAAAAGAATTGCTTCTCCCGTTCCCATTACCAGCAACACATTTACATTCCCTTATTCCAGTGATGTTCTGCGAGTTCAGTTTGGGAGACTGGCTTGGTAACAGAGTCAACATGGTGGTAATTTGGGGAATAATTTCTCTTTCAATTGGCAATAATTACTTCTAAGCTAAACCCCTGGGGCCATGGTCCTGTCACAGTGGGGCCGAGGTCGAGTGACATTTACTGTGGACTTGTGGGTAAAATCTGAGCTGCAGCCTACCCTAGGGCAGTGATGTGAATTGTGTCTAATTGGTTGGGGGGAACAGCTAGGGGTCATTAATCTGTCTTTGGGTTTAGGCTTGCCCCAGGGCAATGCTAGGCAAATTAAAGACTAATTCCATAGATAAATGACATCAAGAGAATATCCTCCTTGCCTGGTAACTTTTGTCAATAAGACCTGCTCTGTATCAAGGAAAAAAATGAATGGGATGAGCTCCAGAATTATATTTTTATTAAGGGATTATTATTAGTGCTAACAATTCACAGAGAGTCATGCCTTACGTTATGTTGGGGGTATGTGAAACCTGTGGGGTGGTGGAAATTAATCAGAAAGCATCTAAACCGCTAGAAAGAAAAGGAGGTATTACGAGTAGGTCCCATTTCAGAACCAGATTACACCCTCCATAGCGTGCAAAAGCCCAGTGTGCTTCGTGGGACCTCTGGAGCAAAATAAACCAAGACACAATAAAGATGACCATCCAGATTTGAAAAAGATTCAAATGGAATATGAGAATTAAAAAAAAAATAAAGTTTCCAAAATTAAGTGCCCAATGTATGGGAAAATAGCATATTAAGCACCAATTTAGAGATTATTACTGAACTGAAAGAATGTATGGGCAAAGTACCCAGAATGCAACACAAGGGAAAGTCTGGAAGAGTGAAGAGAGAAGAAGACAGAATGAGGAAGTGGTGAGGGAGTGGAAGAAAAAAACAGAAGTCTAATACCAACAGAGTCAAAATTAGTGAACAGGGGGATAGTGGAAGCGAGTGCAATTATATCAGTAATCTCAATGCTCTGACCAGACAAAACCCAACATGTAAAAGGCAGAGACTCTGATTACTGGGATTAAAGAAGTATCCAGTCATATTCTTTACAGGAAACAGAAGGGGATGGAATGCCTGAAAATGAAAGAATGAAAAATGAAATAATGGGAAAAGACAGGGAAGAAACAAATACCAGAAGAAAACTCTGGTAACCATCAAAAGCAAAAGGTATTGTAACCATTTGAGAAATAATCATTTAAAATGTTTGCATTGTTGAATTTGTTGATCTATAGTGTTGTGTGTCTTTTTTAAAACAACTTTATCGAGATGTCTTTAGCATATAAAAAGTGTATAAACTGAAGGTATACAACTGCATAGAGAGAGTTAAAAATGCATAGAGAGAGTTAAAAAATTACCACGATCAAGCTAAATAATGTGCCCATCGTCTCTACACAATTACTACTGTGTGTAGGGGGTGGGGGGGGTGTGTTGTGAAAACGTAAGGTCTATTCTGTTAACAAATTTCAAATATACAACACTGTTGCTAACTGTCGTCACTTTGCTGTCCATTTGATCTCCAAAAGATACTGTTAAAATTAAGACCAGTCACAGACTTGGAGATGATTTGCCACACATATAACCTCTTCCAAACTGATGGATATTTTCAGCTTGGAGGACACAGTCCATTGGAAGAATAGGAAATATCTTATTTTAATATCTAACTCCATAATATCCATAAGCATAGCTGTATATTTGCAAAATTTATATAAATGACACCATATTTTATTTATTATTTTGCAAATAAAAAGGCCTTATTAATGATAGAAAGGGTTACTTAATTTCATAAGAGTTGTTAAATACTAATTATAAATTTGTAAACAATTAGCTGTGCTCAACATAAAGAAAAGAAATTTGATGTACCTGGAGAAAAGTGCAAATCTCCTGTCTTCACGGGAAATTTCAACACACATTTGTCAATTACTATAAGTCAAGAAATAAAGTAATATTAATAATGACTATGGTTAGCATATTAATAAATGAATATTGAATCAACAAGCTTGACTTAATAACATATAGAGAAGTCTTATCCAGAAAGGCATAACATAATCCATTTGAAGCACATTTGGAACATTTATGTTTTTGAAAGTTTAATTATTTATTTTAAAGGAGAGAGAGACAGTGTGTATGGGAGGGGCAGAGACAGGAAGGGAGAGAGAGAACCCCAAGTAGGCTCCTGCTGTCAGTGAAGAGCCTGACACAGGGCTCGAACCCACAAACCATGAGATAATGACCTGGGGCAAAATTAAGAGTCAGATGCTTAACAGATGGAGTCACCCAGGCACCCCTGAATGTGGAACACTTATAGACTGACCATATTCTAGGCTATGTGAGTCTCTACAGATGTCCCACACTTAGATAGTTACAGGGAATGTTCTCTGACAAAGTGAAATTAAAATAGCAATCATTAACAAAAAGATGAATTAAAATATATCCATATATTTGTTAATTTAAAAAGTTCTAAATATGAAATGGGTCAAAAAAAGTAATGAAAACATTTTAAAAATGTTATTGCTAATGTGTACAATGGAATACTACTTGGCAACGAGAAAGAGTGAAATCCTGCCATCTGCCATGATGTGGATGGAACTGGAGGGTATTTTGTTAAGTCGGTCATAGAAAGACCGGTATATGTTTTCACTCATATGTGGAACTTGATCAACTTAACAAAAGACCATGGGGGAAGGGAAGGGGAAAAAATAGTTTCCAATAGAGAGGGAGGGAGGCAAACCATAAGAGCCTCTTAAATACGGAGAGTAAACTGAGGGTTGACGGAGGGGCGGGGGGAGAGGAGAAAATGGGTGATGGGCATTGAGGAGGGCACTTGTTGGGATGAGCACTGGGTGTTGTAAGTAGTGATGAATCACGGGAATCTACCCCCCAAACCAAGAGCACACTGTATACGCTGTGTTAGCTAACTTGACAATAAATTATATTAAACAAATATTTACAACTAAATGAGAATATATAACTTTTAAAAGTTCAGTGAAAATAGTACTAAGAAGGAAAGTTATAGCCTCGTCTAATTATATTCGACAATAAGATGAAAAATTACTCTTTAGTAACTGAAAAATAATGAGCTGACAATCCAAATTAAGACATTGGAAAATAAAACAAAATAAATCTCAGGAATTAGAAGTAAGGAAATAATAAAGAGAAGAATATAAATTAACAAGATGGCAAACAAATGAAATGAACAAATGAAATAGACCAACAAAGCGAAACTTGTCTTTCATTAATGTTTTCGGAGAAACCACTTCTGCCAAGATTGACTGAGAAAGAGATAGCACAAATAAAAACACGGGGCATGAAAAAGAAACATAACTGTAAACACAGCAGAGGTATAAAAAAACAAGAAAGTGGTATAAAAATTTTGTGGCAATACATTTGGAAACCTAGATGAAATAACAAATCCCTCTTGAAAAAAAAAAAAACCTTCAAAACTGACTCAATAAAAAAATAGAAAACCTCCGGGGTTCTATAAAAATTAATGAAATTCAATCTGTAGTTAACAATAATCCTGTGAAGGCAACAATACGCGCAAATTATTTTATAGGCTAGTGTTTTGCAAGACGTAATTTAAAATCATTAACAATGAGTATAGTGTGTGTCCTAAGCAATCATGTTCAACGCTGGTCATGAATAGTCAGAACACCAGGCTACTGTGCTCTTACCTGAATGTCAGCACAAAAGTTCCAAGAAAATGAGCGTTCTAACGTTCCAAAAACTCTTTAGAGATTAGAGAACCTTTTCCTCAAATCACTCTATGAGGTCAATATAATTTTGATTTCAAAATTGGGCGAGGACAGAAAGAAAAAGGAAAAGTACAGGTCTGTCTCACTCACAAACATGCATGTAAAATTGTTAAATAAAACATTAACAAACTAAACTGAATAGTAGGTAAAATTAGGATACATTGTAATGATTTTCAGTGTTTTCTACAAAACAATAGCGGTTTCACACTAGAAATCTATAAACCTCATGAGCTGAAGGTAGAAAGAAAAATTTATGTATATATATCATCTCTATAGATGCCAAAAAATCATTTGATGAAATCCAACACATATTTTATAGATTTGAATATATATTGAAACGTGCATTTTATATATACTTATGTATAGATGTCTATAGATAATTATATGTTATATAAATATCCTTATATAATTTTGTAAGTATATTCTTAAACTAAAATGCATATATGATATATACTTATATAAATGTACATTTAGATATAGATAGTGTATATATATGAATATAAATACATATATTTATATACCTATATACTTATATGTGAATAGAGGTATAGATACATATCATTATAGCTCCTTCTTCTATCTAAATTTTAGAATAAAGTTGCCAAGTTTCTAAAGAATCAGTTAGGACTATTTTAATGGGAATTATTCTGAATGTAAAATCACTAAAGATGGAAGTAATTTTAGCTTTATGATACTTAAGCTCTCCATTCATATAGATCTTTTTTTTCTGTTAAAAAACTGAAAATATAATGGAAAATATTTTTATTTTCCCTATCCTTGAGATAGAGATCACAGAAAGGCTAACCACAAAGAAAAGATTGTATATCTAACTACAATAAAAATTAAAATTTCTCAGGGTGCCTGGGTAGCTCAATTGGTTGAGTGTCTTGATTTTGGCTCAGCTCACAATCTCACAATTCATGACATTGAGCCCTGTGTGGTCAGGCTCCACACGCATAGCAGAGCCTGCTTGGGATTCTCTCCCTCTCTCTTCGCCCCTCCCTTGCTCTCTCTGTCTCTTCCAAGGATGTGTGCATGCTCTCATGTGCTCTCTCTCTCTCTCAAAATAAATGAATAAAGATTTAAAAAATTAAAATTTCACTGTATTAAAAGATATTATAAAGAAAGCGAAAAACAAGTCATATATTATGAGAAGATATTTTATTGGCCCAAGAATTAACAATGCCCTTACATATATGGGCAGCTCCAGCAGATTAGCAAGAAAACTATAAACAATAGAAAAACAAGCCAATCATTTAAATCAGATTTCACAGAAGAAAATGTAAGTTGCAAATAAAAATATAAAAATATAAAATGTTTGGTCTTATTCATAAATAAGAAAATACAAATGAAGATCAAAATTAAATACCCTTTAAAGCTTCTCAACGGGCAATATCAAGAAATTTGCAATGCCAAGTTTTGGTAAGGAAGCAGGTCAAAGGTAACTCATAGGTTGAGTCTATGTTAATGCAACTACCCGTGGAAAACAATTTGTCATTCCCTGTAAAATTGGATATTTACATTCCTTCAGACACAGTAATTTTACATTTAGGTGTATATTCCAGAAAAATCCTTGCATATGTGTGTCAGGAGACATGTAATAATATTCACAGCACCATCGTTCATGATGGTAAAAATGGTAAAGAACTTAAGTGTACATTGATCAAAATGGATATTTATTTGTGGCATCTTTGCACAATAGAAGAGCTTGAGTGGAACTGATCGATCTATAGCTACATGAAGAAACAAACACCAATTTCAAAACCGTAAGTTGTGTGGGAAAAGTCAGGTGTGGAAAATTTTGTGGTGTGTGTCTTGCCATTTGTATAAAGTTTCAAATTTAGCAAAAGTACACAAATTTTTGGGGGGAGGGAGCATCGTGATTAAATACAAAAAAGGCAAAAAAACGATCACAGCCGAATTTACGAGAATGAGTAAGGTAAGTGATACAGAATAGAGAGACAGAATGGAGTGGGTAATGAATGGCCTAGCTCTGAAATTGGAATATAGGTGCATGAGTTCATCTTGTAATCGTGGGTCAACACTTGACAAATATTCTTTGGAATGCATCAGACAGACATATGTAGACAGAGCTATGTATACATAGTATAAACTGTGCTCCTGACGGCTGGAATTGTGAGAAGTTCTAACTCCTACTAAATGAGAGAACTGCTCTTCTTTGATGACATTAAACACATTAGGTTTTAATATAATTAAATTTTCCAAATATTTAGAATGAGAGTGGGTGCCAGTCATTTGAGACGAATTATTGAAATGAGGGCTCCTTGAGGTTTCAAAGTGGATGGGTGGTGGAGGACGCACCCTAAGGTGACCCCCATGATCCACCCTATGTGAACAATCCCCTTGAGGGTGGTCAGGGCCAATGACTTGCTTCTAACCAAGAGCATAGCAAAGATGATGGGCTATCAGTCCCGTGATTAGGTTACATTATAAAGTAAAGATGTTGGAATGTCACTCCCTCCATTATGTTTTGTTATATAAGACTTTGCCTTAGAAGATGATAGAACAAAATTCTCCTGTCCTTGAGGAAGCAGCCAACAGTGCCATAAACTGCTCATGGAGAGTGCCATGTCACAGGAAACTGTGGGCGGTGTCTAGGATCCGGGGGCCGGAGCCAGTAAGGAGCTGGTGCCCTCATCCATACAAAGGGAATGAAGTCTTCCAACAACCGACTTGAGCGTGAAGTGGATTCTTCTCTCCAGCCCAGTTTTTGGGTGAGAAAGCAATTGGGCGGATACCTGACACACAGCCTGGAGAAAGCCTGAGCCAGGGACCCAAATATGCTGGGCTGGAACTCGGGACTCCAGAAACTGTGAAGTAATAATACATGTGTGATGTTTTAAACTGCTAGATTAGTGGGAATTTGTTATGCAACAACAGAAAGCTCATACATCAATGTATCCAATTGTCTTTGTATTCCTGTCACACAACAGAGTGCTTAACTCCTAGAGAGCAGAACGTCAGTTTTATTTTAGTTTAGTTTAGTTTAGTTTAGTTCATATATTTTTATTTTCATTTATTTTATTTCATTTCATTTCTTTTATTTCATATGTTTTTATTTTATTATATTTTATTTCATTTCACTTATTTTATTTTATATATTTTTATTTTATTTTATTTTTATTTATTTTATTTCATTTTATTTATTTTATTACTTCCGTGTATGTGTGGAAAGATACATGGATGGAAGAAGTAAAACAGACCCCACCTTTCCAAACCCATCTACCAGGATGCTGAGCAAATTCTCCTGGCAACAGGGGAAGGCTCCTGTCTTGGGAGGTGGGTGGTGATGAAGCCAAATCCACGAGTTGGTAGGCAGGGATAAGGGAGGGTCTGGCCCCAGACTGTTTTCTCAAGCTCCTAACACCTGGAGAAACATTTCGAACGGCAAGGACAGCTCTACCAAGAAGCTGCTGAATTTAATAAGCCTCAGGGCCTCTCCCTAACACCAGCTTCTTCCAAAGTCCTGGGAGAGTACCAAGCAATTTTGTATTTGTAATTTTGTAATCATTTCATTTAGCAGGACCTCACAGACTACATAAACTGAAGGCGACACAAAACCTGGATCCACCCCTCCCCGCATAAAACTGTAGGGAACAGGTAGCCTAAGGGTTCACCTTTGCACGTGCAGAATATCAAATAGGATGTTTGCAAACAGAGGTGTTGAGTAAGTAGTTGACCGGAATTGCTAAATTCCCAGAGCAAAAATTTCTTTCATTCATCATCCATTCATCCATCCATTCATCCATTCATTCATTCTTCAAACTAGAGTTATTGATTGTATATAGTTGTTTATAAATTGTTACAGTGTAAAGTTGCTACTCTTTGTATGCTTTGTCTGTGTGGTTAAGCCCTCTACATCCACGGAGAAATGCTCCTGGTTTCTTGTTTGACCTCTGCCTCTAGGTTTCCTTGAGCTTGGCAATTTCTTTAGTGATCCAGTCCGGAGGCAGGGACTTAGACCAGATCATCCAGTGAGGTCTTGTCCAGGCTCAGGATCGTATCATGACCACTCTATCCAATACGTCCCAGTGAATAAAACAGTGTATCTTTTTTTGGCTCCTATTGGTGTACCATTTGAGGACTTCACACACGATCAAGTGAAAGCCTGGGTAGATATCTGAGTCATGAAAACCAGAAAATGTACCGTGTCCCTCTTTTTCTCAGTGGGTTTCTTCCTTTCCTTTCTGTGATTTACTGGTCATCAGATCTCTACTGCTTTGCCAGGGCCTGGGGTCCTATTGTGTGGATGTTCTGGAATTCTCTATAACTGCCTCTCCTCTGAGAAGTGATCTACAAGTAAAGCCATGGTTCTCCAATACTTTAATGAGAGTATTTGAATAATGTTCTTCCACAAAAAAAAAAACAAAAAAACAAAAAAACAAGCAAACAAAAATAACCAAAACATCCAGCGGTCATCTCCTCCACCCTCTCCTTCAATCTGTCATGACCGGGAGAAAGACTGTCATAGAATCTCTGGAATGTTCTATCCTCCTTTGTTCACCACATCCTTCCTGCTCTCTTATGTCTAGAAGTGTCATTAAAACTTCGTGTCGGGGCAGCGAGTCTATGTAAATGCCCCATTTTCTTCAACATCTCCCAGAGATTCTGACCCCCTCCACTCCCACCCCTACTTCACCACTCCTTTGAGCTTCCCGACTTCCACACAGACTACGTAAGGCCTTGCAGGCTTAACTCTTACTGCCAGACTCCAGGCAAACCCAGGCTCTGTCTTTGTTGAAACCGCTCAGGGCCCTGGATTCTTCTGCGCACGTCCCTAGGCACCTGCCTATTAGTTCCCAGGGCCTCAGGTCGTACCTTTCTCTTCCACGGACTCTTGCTACCACTCACGTTTCTGCGACGTGCATTGATTGTGCCATTGACATATGGGGGGTGGGGAGTGATGTCAGTATAACATGGAACAACGGGGTGAAGGAGAAAAGCCCCCAGTGTGGCTCCTTCATACCCTCGAGGGACTTTTCAGCTGTATTTTAAGAAAATTAGAGCTTTCTTGTTACGCCCAGGGCTTCGTCCCCAGGACCCCACCTTATGGCAAGTTGCAGGAGCTCTTTGGCCACCTGAAGAGCAACACCAGCGGCTCGGAGCTCCACAGCAGTTAGCCCTGCCCTGCACCCATCAGTCCTGCTTTAAATAAAGCAGGCTGCCCACAGATCCACTGGGCAGTCATTGCACATTTTTAGCATCCAGTGACACCGAAGTTCCAATTATTTTTGTTCGTGCTCTGGTCACTAGGCACGTTGGGGGGAGTGGGTCCTATCCCACTTCTCCATGGCTCCACTGTTTGTAGTGCAGAGGGGTTTTGAGATGCCTGTCTCCCGTAGGGCAGAAATGCACCTCCACCGTGCAGCCCCACCTCTCCAGCGGTGCTGGACGCCCCTAGCATCCTGGAGACCCCGGCGTGCCCCATCAGCCTTTAGTTTGCCCGTATCCCAATCACGGTGGTATCTCACGTTCCACACCTGGACCTTCACACTGGCCACGCTTGTTCCCATCCTCTGAGCCCAGCGAGCAGAGAACTTCTTTCTCCTAATTGCATCAGCTTCTCACCTGTCGCAGGCTTTCCAGAAATCACACCGTGCCCGAGTGGCTGGGGATCGATGCTGTGTTTGCTTTGCAGGGGGAGGCCGAAAAGCCCAGTGAGACTATATAGTTTAACACTGCCAATTTCCCCCCAGATCTGTTAATGCACCCTGGAGCTGAAAGTCATAGGCCACAACTGCTGCACGTTGAACGGATAAACAAACCATAAATAACTCCGTGGGCACGTCGTAAACGTGGGGCTGACCTGCCTTTCCTAGCCCATCTGTCTCTGAAGGCTAAAGGGGTAATGCGAGCGAAGGGGCCTCCTTCCCAGAGGCTTCAAGCAACGTGAAGGGATCCAAACTTAAACCAGCAGTTTCCCTCGTGGGAGGGGAGCAGCTGGGCTACACCTTTGCAAAAGCCAGACTGAGAGGAAGGAGGCTGCCGGAACTGAGGGAGAGAGAAAGTCTAGAGTAGGGGAGGAAGTGAAAGACCCGAGACCTGATTCTAAGAGGGATGGACGGTCTTTCTTCGGAAAATACTTAAAAATAAATCCTTTTGCCGATGCATATACATGAACACGCACACACACACACACACACACACACACACACATATGCACTTCTGCATGACTGGAAGATGGTTGTATCCTCATCTATAAAAAGAAAATTGTAACCAGGGCTACAACTAGGCAGAAAGCAGGTCGAAACTAGCTTGCATTTTATGCTCTCTTCAGTTCACGAAGGCTTGTAAATATTTGTGCACGAAATACCTTTAGAAAATGTGTGCATTCTACGACTTGCTGTAGTCTCCACCACTCCCTAATATCACCCCAGACACTTCTCACTGTGTCTGCTACCTCTCTGGCCTCTTGAACAGGGTTTCTCAACTTTGACGCTAACAATTCTTTGCAGCGGGGGCTGCCCTGTCCATCATGATGTGCCTAGCAGCACCCCTGACCTCTGGGGATGCCCTCTAGAAGCCAGGAACACCCTCCCACTCCGCACCAGCCTGTTGTGACAACCAAACATTTCCACTTGTTTCTTAGAGAACAGAATTTCCCCCAGTTGAGAACACTGCTCTGGAAATACATAAACTTACCACCCACAGGCTAGAGGTTTTCTGAGGAGGAGAGAGGCGAAATGACGTATTTGAAGTTCTGTGGCTACTTAGTGCCAGTCCCGGGGGGGTGGGGGTGGGGGAGGGACCCTTGGAATTCACGCTCCTATCACAGTGCGCTCTCTCCCACGGTGTGGACAGCGAATCTCCAAATCCCTTATTTTCCTATTAAATAAGAGTCCCCTGAGTCTGAAAAACAGCATTTACTGGAGGCAGGTGACTTGGCATTTTCAAAATATGGTTTGGGGTAAAATGGCCAGTTCTATAACGTTGAAGTAGTTACCGCATCTCTGAACCAAGGTTCTTCACCTGTTGGAGGGAGCCATAAGTGGTCCCTGGCATGAAGCCATTGTGTACTAGCACGGCCAGAGCGGTGGCTGAGGTGGGCATTTTCCGATTGGTTGGTGGTTGTGACATATCTGTCGCTAATTATTTCGAACATCATCCCATCCTATCAGGTTACGGTGAGGATTCAGTAAGAAGATACAAATAGCTACAGACACATTTTAAACTCATGACACTGTTCGCTATTATTTTTATTGCCCAAAGTCACAATCAGGTAGAAGGGGGAAGCCGTCTACCTCTTTGACCTCATGTCCTACGCTGCTCCTCTCCTTAGCCTGCCCCAGCCACAGTGGAGCAGTCCTGTCGTTCCTCGACCTTGGGCTCATACGTGCATCGGAGCCTTTGTACTTCCTGTGGTCTCCTCCTGTTGGTCAAGATTGTTCAACTGCTAACAGGCCTCAGGGATGTGACCTGCTTTAGTCCTTTTATTCCAATGTCAACAACTCACTATATCTGAGGATTACCCACTTTTTCAGGACCATCTATAAACTAGCACACAGCCTTCCTTCCTTTTTGTTTCTAAAAAAAAAAAAGCAGGGGTGCCTGGGTGGCTCAGTCGGTTAAGCGTCCAACTTCGGCTCAGGTCATGATCTCGCGGTCGGTGAGTTTGAACCCCGTGTCGGGCTCTGTGCTGACAGCTCAGAGGCTGGAGCCTGCTTCCGATTCTGTGTCTCCCTCTCTCTCTGCCCCTCCCCCGTTCATGCTCTGTCTCTCTCTGTCTCAAAAATAAATAAACATTAAAAAAAAATTTAAGTAAAAAAAAGCCAAAAACAAAAATAAAACAAGACAAAAAAAAAAAAAAAAAAGAACCCACTCTGTTCATCGTAAGGATCTTAAATCTAAACATTATGTGTAAGTCGATAGGAATAATGTAAGCAATAAACACAGGGAATCTTATGGATGTCTGTGGATCCTGACTCATTTTCTTAGGGGGTGCATTCAAGGCCCTTCGTCTTTGAAATCAGTCTTGTTGGCTTTCTCTCCAAGGTGCCAAACAGAGGAGCTTTAACTTTAGGTTAGCAGGTGGCTGTTTTGGTAGGATTCTCAGCCTTCCCAGAGCTCACATTCCGATCAACTCTCCATATACATACACACTCCTGGAGCTGTGGTCTGACTTTTCTTAGGGAGGCAGAGGCTACCCCTTTTTCCAGCCCCAGGAACCCTCCCCCTGCAGTGTGGGCTGCTGTTGAATGGCTCGACAGACACCTCTATCAGTCTCAGTTCTCACCCAAAAGTGCACTTCGTCTTTCCAGATTATCTCCATTGGCTCCACCGCCTGGGCAGGTAACTCAAATTTCTGGAACAGAATTTTGACCAGAGACCTGAAGAATATGTGTGGAAAGATAGCACTCTGTGGAGCATCCAGGCTCCGTGCATGGAGGAAACATTACCCATCCAGGGACCTAAACAGCAGGACAGCCCGGATGTTTGCATAGAAATTCAACATCAGAGCAAATCTCTTTATAGTCACTCAGTCTGCCACCTACAAGAATGGCCACTCTTCCCTTGATGGGACATTTTAGAGCCAACTCTGGTTACTTCGCCCCTGCAGTCCAAGCTATTCAGAGTTTAGCAAGGACACACAAGATTCATGGCTTTCAGACTACCAGGAATATAAATGCTAATGGGGCACATGAGTTCGCAGTGGTCAGTGCAGTGTCATTATATTATTTTAACACCAATGAACGTTGATATTACTGTGGTCTTGTCTTTTTTAAAGAGAGAATGAGAGGGGCGCCTGGGTGGCTCGGTCGGTTGGGTGTCCGACTTCAGCTCTGGTCATGATCTCACGGTCTGTGAGTTCGAGCCCCGCATCAGGCTCTGTGCTGACAGCTCAGAGCCTGGAGCCTGTTTCGGATTCTGTGTCTCCCTCTCTCTCTGCCCCTCCCCTGTTCATGCTCTGTCTCTCTCTGTCTCAAAAATAAATAAACGTTAAAAAAATTAAATAAATAAATAAATAAATAAAGAGAGAATGAGAGGGGGCCCGGAGAAAATATTGAAGGTCTTCATTTTTTTTTTTTTTTTTTTTTGCTGAGACTGTAAAAGGGACACAGACCTGCTTTCGCTCCTGCCTGCTCAGACACAACTTCCAGCACCCCAGGTATTTTTGGGGTGCTTCCTGGAATTTGCTCATGTGTTCACCAATCAATCTTTCTGTCAACTGCAAGTCACTATGTACTTTGTTTCTGTATATTTTCTCTCTCCTGCTCTGGTCCCCTGATCATTGTCTCCAATTTCCAAAACCACTTAGAGGACTTTTAATGATGCCAATATTTATACCAAGTGGATCATCACCCCAAGTTGTCTGTCAGGCATAGTCCTATGGACCAGGCCAACGTAGGACAGTGACACAGTTCTCAGATCTCTGTCACATGTTTTTCAAATGAAATATAGTGGTTTTTTTTTGCTAAAACTTTCAATAAACACTCTTTTTTATTCCTTTTCATCCTCCAAAAAAGCATTTTCAGTGAATGATCCCCATTCCTTTCCATAATTATAGTCAGGAGCCTGAAAATCTTGATTTGCCCCTTTCTATGGTCCCCTATTGTGGTTAGAATGAAGATTTTCAGAAATCTGAAGGCTGCGGGGATCTTTGTGATAAAGACACTGGAGGCACACTGGAAGGACTTGTGAAATATGACCTCATAGTATTAATAATTATTATATAAAGTGTCCTCAGTAAAGTATTTCTAAAGCATGTGATATGTCCGGTTCAAACTAGGGCTGAGCACATTTAAACATTTATTTTCATTCATTTGTGTATTAATTTACTTACTGTTCACTTTGTTCTCAAACTGGTTTATGACGAGAGATCTAATTTGGATTTGGTTCATGAGATAAAGGCGTTAAAGTTTCTTTAGCCCACAAATTCAATGTGATCCAAAAGTAATAACCTGTTGGTCTACCCTGGGTAGACTCTGTCTGGAGGGAAGGATTTATCCCTGTATATAGCACCTTTGGAGGGCGAACAGAGATGGAAAAGAGACCAGAGTATATAGGATCAGGTAGGGTTTATATCTTCCACATATGAGGAATTCTCCAAGGGCTCAGAGATATGATATTAGGTCTTAAAAAGACCATTCTTCAATGGGTCTGTGTCTGAGAAATGCCTTCAACTATCAAGAAGTTTTAAATCAGCAGGTGGCCCTGCTTTCTAATGCTAAACCAGGGTGAATACCCCAAAGCTACAGTGATGCAGGGGTGCCTGGGTGGCTCAGTCGGTTGAGTGTCTGACTTTGGCTCAGGTCATGATCTCACGGTTCGTGGGTTCAAGCCCTGCGTCGGGAACTGTGCTGACAGCTCAGAGCCTGGAGCCTGCTTCGGATTCTGGGTCTCCCTCTCTCTCTGCCCCTCCCCTGCTTGCCCTCTGTCTCCCTCTCTCTCAAAAATAATAAAACATTTAAAAAAATAAGCTACAGTGATTCTCGTGCAGTAAAAGGAACAATTTCTCAGCAAAGATTTCTAACAGAGAGCACCCTGTCATGTGAGGCTGCATGTTTCCCTTCGCCAGTGAGGCTCAGGTAGAGGCTCAGTGGCCACCTGCAGTGATGTCATATGGAGAGCTTGTCCTCTCTGGTCCTCCAGGACATGGGTCAGAGAGAAGGTGTGGCCTCGATGCTGAGCCAACCCAGCGGCACCTGCTACTGGGATAGTAGTCCTAATAAGTTCTGTGTCAAGAAAAGGGATTCAGACGGTAAACCCAGGGGTGATGTAGAAGGACAGACAGCCAGGTGTGCCGTGACTAGGTCACCAAACAGGAAAGGCAGAACAATCAGGAAGTAAGATGAATATAGTAGGGGTGGGTGGAGACAAGTGGGATCTGATTTCATGAACTCACTCCATTGGTAGTGGCATTTTACCAACACGGAAGTTGATTTATTTCATTGACCCAGGTGGTATTTTTTAAATTAGACATTCACGCCTGACAAATTTCTGCTTTAGAGGGAGGTTAGATTTCTAAATAATATTCTAGGAGCCAATAAGTCAATATGCTCTTTTGCTTGGCTTTTGTATTTCTACCAACAGAGTCACTACGAATAAGCCTATGACTTCATCCATACCCTCCAGCCTCTTGTATCTTCTCAAAAACTGAGTATTAGGTTAGGAGCTGAATACCTTACCTTAACTATCCTGGTCTTCAGATTCCTTATCTGTAAAAAAAAGAAGGACCTGTAAGAAAAGAGAAGCTGTAATTCAAATTCTAAATACCAGGAAGTGACAGTCATTTGTTAATTCTCTTTTATCATTTGCATATATTTTTCCTTACCCCAGGCATCATATTCCACAACACATATTAGCTAATACATTTTTTTTTCTTGGCCTCCAAGTACATTCCTCTGGTTCCCAATTGATGTTACAATCTGGTGAACCATTTAAAACATGACTGAATTACTTCTCCAAAAATACTGGCTCTGAACGTCATGGGACTCTGGAATGTGGAGATCAGACAGAGCCCAAACAAGATGGTAGGAAATGGAAGAAAGTCACAAGTACCTACACATGGGAATATGCCTTCAGGGCCTGATTTTAAAGAGTTTTGTAGAATGAGAGCAATGCTTAACTCCATTATTGTGGGTTCTCCCAAAAGCAGAGTCTGAGACAAGGCAGATGTGTGAGTGGTTTATTCAGGAATGTGATCCTAGAATGCGCGTGTGAGTAACAGGAAAAGCGACTTGGGAAGGAGGAAGAGTCCATCCAGAGTGCATCATTGGGTTGGTAACCACTAGGAGTGACTAGTTACTTGACCCGTAGGACTGTCTGAGAGGCTTTCTAAAACACCTTTTAGAACTACTTCCCCAGTGGGGGTGGGGGACGGGGGTGGTGGAAGGACATCTATCCATTAGTTCTCATTTCCATTTTCAAGGGTTACTTCCCAAGTGTTAGCCCTCCAGCTCCTTAGAGCTGTTCATGGAAGTGTTGAGAGATTACCATAGCCTTCCCAAGCTGTGACATTAGTGAAGCTTTGGGTGTGAAGCAAGGAGTTGAGGAATTATCAGGTGATTCATGGCTGAGACTTGACAAAAACCTTCAGGGAACTGGGCACCACAGCCATAGGGGAAACAGAGTGAAAAAATAGGATGTGTAGTAATACACAAGGGTTGCGCAATGTATATGTAAAACCCACATCTCTCTAAATTTCATCCTTCAGGGCATGCAAATGCAATGACCCTAAATTCACTGCCTCTCACTGCTATCCCAAAACTGTACTTCCCAGCTGATAATTTCACATGTACTCTGGAACAAGTCTGATCAGCTCCCGAGGGGATCCACTGAGCATTCCTACTGCTTCTCCGGAGACCGTTGGTCCCTTTGGGTGCTGCTACCTCTACTGGGCATCACTTTTACTTCTGCAAAGAATCGCCAGATCTGCCCCTAGATGCCATGCTGCACTTAAAATCCTTTCTCCCCTGCAACTAACCTCAGGGCTTGATTCTTTGGCTGGACTTCTTATTCCCAACTCATTCACTTTGATGAGTCCTTTCCCAAGAGACCTCTCAGTCCCTCAAGAAAATAGATTTTATAAGTGGGTCTCTAGGTAGCCCATTGGTCTCTAGATTAAAGTTGGGTGTAAACTTTACCTGAATACCAACTTGAACACTTACTGTAGACATAGAACCGATGTCATTTATGAGACCTATTCTGAGTAGTTCAAAACAGTTGAAGCTAGGAGTGGAGGATAAAGAGAGATGATGGGTGGGGGAGGAAAGGAGGCAGGGAAGGAGGAAGGGACATGGAGAGAGAGAGTTGATGCTCAGCTAGAAAGCAAAAGAAGTGAGCATTCTAAGCCTCCTGTATTTTCCATGTGCTACTATGACAATGTCATGTCACTTGATGCATGAAAAGTGATTAATGGTCTTAGAACAAATGCTTTTCTTGTATAGATTCTGCAAGTTATCGCCTCCATGGCTGTAGGTCATGTTCTCAAGTTTCTAAGATTTTCCAGAGAAGGTATTTCAGTAACTTGCATTACCCATCAAATGCTATTAAATTGTGCTCACTATCTACAGTTGCTTGCAAATGATTACTCTAAAACTTACATCATATCCCAAGTTCATTTCCAAATCCATCTCCAATGGAGACGGAGAAAGACTGCTATATTCTATGTGCCCTATGGAGTTTATGAATATACTCTGACCGATTAAACTAGGTGGTTACCCTTCCCTGCATCTCAATGTCTCATATTTTTTTGACAGCCAGGGATCAGTTGCTACTCAGGCATCGTAGTTCAGCTAATCCCGGTTCCAACAGAAAATACCAGGAAAAACCATCGATTAATCTTTTAACCTGCAAAGACTTTTCCTCTGGGCGCCCCCTGTTCTCAGTCAGAACATCCTAAGGGCAAGTGGGGCTGGGTCCCTTTTCAAAGTCCTCTAAATCCTGGTGAGGATTGAGTTAGCTTATCTTCTTATAGTTACAGTCCTTGTTGGAGGATGTAAGTGAGATAGAGAAAAGGGCAGAGGCAGAGAGCCATGAAGAGTCATCTTCAGGGTCAGGGAAAAAAACTGTCAGGAAAGAGTGACAAGATACAGAACATTGGAGGGTAAGATAAGTTTTCTACATAAACTCTTTTCCTGTTGCTTTGTAAAGGCACTGATTTCAGCTCAGCCATTTTTGTCTTTTCGTCATGGTTTCTGAGCTTATAGACATTGACACACAGAAATGGACCCATTACCCTCATTTTATATATGAGAAAATGAAACCAAGGATCTCGATGTTAACCATTTTTTCCAGCATCATGCAACTATTACGTGGGAGGGTCAGGATTGAAACCTAGGATTTAAACCAGTTTTTAAACAGTTTTAAATCTGGCTTCACACAGGTCTGTCTGACCCCAAAGGCCCAGCTCTTAGCTACAAACTAAACTGACCTGGCATATATACTTTTCCTTGTTTGTTTTGAATTGTAGCAGATAGCACTCTGGGTTTTTTTAAGGCACATAGGTAAAGAGCCGGCAGATTCTTTTTGTTTTCTGAGAAGAAAAGACAACAAAATAAATCATTAGAGCATGGAGGAAGAGGTCTACAGATTCAGATAAACCGCTATTGAAACAGAGCAAATGAACAACGATATAAAGCACTGTAAGCATTGTGGGAATAAAGGATTTAATTAAGAATTAGTCCACTGCTTGAGATTTATGGAAAGGACTGGGCTCCTCATCGGTTCTCATTTGCCAGAAAGATCCTTGATTTATGTCCTATGGGGTTGTGAATCCTTCCTTGGCACTTCTGTTCATATTGGGGACCATCACCTGATTTTTGCGTAACTAGCTATTGGTAGAAATGTCACCAGAGACCGGCTATGATCACCTAGCCAGACCACCACATGCTTCCTCTCCGGGTGCCCATGGCACTCCTTAGATGTTCCATTTGTATTTGCTTCTCAAACAGCTGGTTTAGCATGCATCCCCTGCCGGTTTGGGCATAAAAACTGGGAAAATGCAGTAACCTGCTTTCCTTCACCATACAAAGGAGGCCTGGGATCATTGCCTGCTTTCACTGAAGCATTCAGTCTTTATGAGGATGAATAGAATTGTTACTTCAAATAACGTTCAATCATTCAATATTGGGAGATTTGAGTGGGAGAGGAGGGGAATTAAAGAGTTAAAGAGTACGGTTAAAATTAACAATTAAAATGCTAAAAAATGATGGTTTTCAGCAAATAATGTAGAAGTGAGTGGATGAATGAAGGAATGCGGTCAGATGTTGAAGAAGCCCTCTGACGTGGTGGCCCCAGGAGAGCATAAGCTCCACTACTAGACGAGAATTTGTCCATTGCTGTTCTCACAGCCAGCGCGCTGTTTCATGGAGACACTCAGTGGCAAGGCTTATTCAGGGAAGGAGTCAACTGAGTGAGTCTTGGATCTTAGGAACTAAGCAAAATTAAAAGTAAGTAGAGAGGGCGGACTTGCCTCTGAGTACGTTGACGTCCAAGTGCTCTTGGCAAAATGATTCAGCCCCATCAGATTAATGTAGGAAAACGTTGGCATGTGGAAACAGTAGAGCCTCACATCCCGATTACCAGGCCTTTTTCTCTTCTCTGAGCCTCGGTTTCCCCCATCAGTCAATAAGATTGGATTAGATAAGACTTCTTTGAGCCATGCGATTAGACAGAGTTAGGAAAACACAGAAAAAGTTAGTATCCATGTGGGAAGGTGGGAAGGAGGTAGAATGTATCCAAAGATGGGAAGGAAGATGTGGCACCTTTGAAGGGCCCCCATCTTTTGTCTCCATCTTGCCCCACCTTCTTCCCCTCTCTCCACTCTCAAGGGCATGGGCTCTTTCCCTGGCCTCTACTCTGCCTGGTTGGCATCACGGTTGGCAGGCACCCGTTGGAACAGAACAGAAGAGGCATCTCTGAGCAGAGCGGATGAGGACAGAGGGCACAGACCTTGACACGGTGCAGGGCTGAGCCAGGCTAGAGTCAGAGGGCAATCTGTGTCCCAGGCAGAGCCAGGAAGTGGCCGAGGCAAGCCAAACGAACACCCTAGGTCCCTCTGGACTCTGACCAGCACTGGAAATTTTCACGAATGCTAACTCCACTTGCTACTTTACAGGAAAACTGACCCATGAGCCATCTTTCCTTCAGCAGTTCCAGTTTGTTTTTCCAGTGACCTTCTGCCTTAGCCATCATTGCAATCTGCCCTTGGGCATATGGAGCTAAATTGACCATCTTGTTGAACACCCAGACATTCGCACTCACACGCGGACAGGAGTGAAATCACATGGTCACAAACACCCACACTCTCCCATAGGCCAAAACACATTTGTGTGCTTCCTGGCCTCACCCCACAAGTAAATTTCTGGTCGTTGAAATTTAAAGAGAACCAAGAAAATTCCAAAGCAGAGTTTTTTTGCCATATGAATACCTAAATTCAAGGCCCATCCTCATTCTATGTCATCCTTATCATGATTAGTTTGTAAACTAATTACAGTGATGATAAACTTATTTTGGCATTGCAGATTTTTATTTTCTAAGAATTTCCATGGAATCCATCCATTTCCGTGACCCAATGAAATCATCTGGCAGAGACTGGAAAGATGTGTACCAGTAAATACTACTTTCTGGATGATCGTTGTTACTGTTATTTGTGTTATCAATCATGATAAACATAAGGATTGTGCTCCAACACGAGAAGTGGTGGAAGAACACCGGGCTTGGATTCAAGTCCTTAGCTAGCTATGGACTAGATACGTGGTTTTAAACAGATAGCATAACCTTCATTAATCTGAAGGTTTGAAAGCCCATATTTCCCACCTTGGTTCTGTTGATAACCGTTGTTCAAGATGACATCTGTGAAGCATTGCATGATTTTGGTGTGTTCCTCGAGTAAGCGAATCAAGATGAAACCATATGGTTTTTATACTGCAGGGATTACCGATTTTCAAGAAATTAGCAGACAATAAAATAATTGGTGCATGAGGCAATGCTCAGATTTCAGATAACAAATGCAGCCAATTAACCCGAATAATTCAGTCTCACTGACCCAACCATTTCCATGTAAGGAGCCACACCTGCCAAACTCAGAAAAACAGATCCTTTGTGATTTTTTTTTTCCTGGAGCTCTAACGTTGAAGAGCTGCCATGGAGAAAGGAAATGCCCTTGAATTCCTTTGACCCGTATTCATCAAGATACTGAACATTTTCGGAATGGCTGGACTTCTTCCCTCATTCTCTACCCTAGCCACTCTGCTACCTAGAGGCTATTGAATGGGGCACAACATGGTTCACTTTTCTCTGAGACACCGACCGAGCTTGCCTTTGAGTTTAATGCCCGACAAGGTTTGTAGCCTTAATTCTTCAGTCTCCCATTTAATGTCTAAGAGAATGTGTTGAGATTTCACGCCGGTTGCAGAAGCTTCTGACCAGACAGTCTGAGAGGCGCTTAAGTGACCCGTATTCTCCCCGCAGCCAGGCTCCTATGTGGGACTGGGCCTCAGCTGGACAGGAACCAAGTTGGCTGGAGGAATATGTGCATGGAGTCTTCGTCATTGTAGGGGCAGCTCACACCTAGAAAACTGGGGTTTCCACACCCTTCTGGATCAGCAGGAGATGTTGAGCCCCCTCTCAACTTCCTGTCTGTGTCTGGGCTCCCTTTGAAAGACAATCCAGTTATTATCCTTTGACTGAGCTGGATGTAATCAGGCAATAATTTTATTTATTTATTTATTTATTTATTTATTTATTTATTTATTTTTGAGACAGAGAGAGACAGAGCATGAGCAGGGGAGGGGCAGAGAGAGAGGGAGACACAGAATCCGAAGCAGGCTCCAGGCTCTGAGCTGTCAGCACAGAGCCTGATGCGGGGCTCGAACTCACAAACTGTGAGATCATGACCTGAGCTGAAGTCGGACGCCCAACTGACTGAGCCACCCAGGCGCCCCTAGGAAATAATTTTAAAAAGTGACAGGTGACGTGCTGTGAGGGACAGAGACATCTCCTTCAAGGAAACTCTTCTGTCTTCCTAGATACAAACAGAGACAGGAAACCCTACCCTCAGTGAAGTTTTCATTTTTTTTTTTGAGTTGGCACAGACATACCTTTCTTTAATGAACATGCATGGAGTTTAATTTTCTAGAAAAGAGCACAGTTTGCCTTAAATGTTTGAATTTTGCATCAGTTCTTACTGTGTACAAAATGTAATAATACATTAGATTCAGTTTTAAGGAGACACAAACAACTAGATATAGTCAGGCATCTCAGAACTTTTAAACATTTATTAAACCTTGTCATTCAGACTGATAGCATTTTGGAGGGGTTGAATAGATATATTTCACCTCCCAACTTTGTAATCCTCTATCAACTACCTCAAATGTAAAAGAACCTAGACCCTCTAATGTTGAGATCCAATAACACTTTGGTTTGTAGTTCTTGTAGTTAAAACAAAACAAACAAGAATCCAACTGGAGAATCCACATTGTGTTATCCAGCCTGATAATCTGTGTCCTTTACTTGGAGAATATAGCTTATATTTAATGTAATTACTGATATAATTGATATAATTGAGTTTATATCTGCCTTGTCCAAAATTTCCAAATTTCAGTTGGTTTCTATCAACTTACTGCAAATTGAAGACTACATTATTTAATTTCAGGAGATATATTTAGCAGTTATTTCAACCTAGTAGGTTCCCTAGTAGTCAGAATACCCCAAAGCAGTCATTCCGTGGGAGCATTATTAAAGTTTTATTTATTTATTTTTTCTGAACAGACAGGTTGAGCAACTGTTTGGAATTTTTTCCAATGGTAAGTAATCTTGGCAAAAGCTTCAAAATGAAGCACTTTGAGGAATCAGTTGAGCCCGTTCATGTGCTGAAATCTTACCCAAAGTGCCTGTGAGGAGATGGCAGATGGCAGGCCAAAAGCCTGGGGAAACTATTCAACCTTCCCATCAAGATCTGGAGTATGTGAATCTGCTCTCAGACATGTCTACAAACGCCAACGATTCAGTCCTCATCGAGTACAACCTTGAACTATCTGCTATTTGACATCTAACAAAAGCTTGGCTGACAAGAGAGATTTTAAAATCTGTTTGGTTCAAATTTGCTTATCTGAAAGAATGGACATTCTGAGGCTTTAAAAAAAATGGTTAGTTAATAAGAATTACGTCACTTATGCTTTGTGATGCCAAAAATCTCAGGGGCAATTATGAACTCTTTTGTTATATTTATGCTAGCCGTTATGGTCTGTACATCTGTTTTCTTCCTTGTCATGGTCTGATTTTCTACTTCTCCATTTTTCTTTGTTCTTGTTTAGTCTTTATTATATTGAGCATATTTGTGCTTTAAGCTACCTCAAGTCTTTCTGAGCATGAGTTAGCATATAAACACATATATAAACTGAATGTAAATTTCCTTGAATCTGTGGTATCTTTACATCTCTGTGATGCCCATCAGTTTGGACTGATGTTCAAATGGCACAGGTATCTGTTTTCCCTAATCCTCACTCTAGTGGGAACTATCTGGATAAATTCCCCCTTTGAATGATCAAGAAGATTCTACATTTTTTCTGAGCTTCTAGTTCTCTCAATGCTTCTTTGTTTCTGTCAGGATTTGTTGTTATGGACACTATGGTTTTGAGGTTGCCTAGCCCTATACAATATAGTCACCAAATCTGTATACGTATCAAATACACAGCAAGGATAGACCTGGTGAACCAAGAAGCAGAGACTTGGGGCTAATCATGCCCTCAGGACTTTATTTGCATGAAGTCTCAAAATGACACGAGAAGGGGAATATAGCATAATGGTAAAGCCTGAATGACTCAGTTGGTTGTGTGTGACTTGATTTCTACTCAGTTCATGATCTCACAATTTGTGAGATCAAGCCCTGCGTTGGGCTCTGCATTGACAACCTGGAGCCTGCTTGGGATTCTCTCTCCCTCTCTCTGCCCTTTCCCTGCTCACACTCTCTCTCAAAATAAATAAATATTTAAAATAAAATAAAATAACCATTAAACTCCAGAATGATTACATACTACTCCCCTGAACACCTATGAGATAAGTTCTGATCCAGATACAGAAAGAAGGTGCCAGTAGGAACTGAAGATGCTGTGTTGGTCGAACCCTCTTGACCATGATGGGCTGTGCAAAGTGATCCTTGAAAGCCAGATGTTAAAATTTACCACAGAATTAAACATGAAGCCAACTCTTCCATTTCGGTGCAAGGCCCATTGCAGGGTGAAGGAGGGAGCACCACAGTGGCCTAGCAGAGGACCAGGAGAGCAGTGTTTTCACCATGGCACCCACAGCAGCAGAAGTGGGGAAGCACTTCCCTTGAAAGACCTGTGCGTATCATGTTGCCATGAGGAGACCAGAACAGAAAATAATTTTTTTTTGAGGACATATCAAAGAACAAATGAAAGCAGCAGGAAATGACTGGGTTCTGAATGCAGAGGAGGGACCTGCAGAGGAGGGATCCCCTGATCCCTCATAGAAACTACTAGGGGAGACTTCAAGAAGAAGCATCCACAGCAGGTGTGAGAAGTCAGTACAAAGCTACTATCGTCACTGGTGAGAGAAGGCAGGTGCCTGGTGTTCTCCCTGGCCAATCAAAAGTTAACACTGATACTTGAGTCAAATGGGATCAAAACATCAACTTTATTGTCCAGCCTTTAAAAAAGCTTCCTGAAGACAGTTTCGGGGATACAGATTAAGCAGGAGGCCAAAACTGGGCTTCCTATCCTCCCCTTTTGAATTGAACTAATTGGCTTCCACTAGGACACGCCTCTCCCACTTTCTCACCAAGGCGTTGGGAGAAAAGCAAGAAAAGAGACAGCAAAGATCTTGTCACTTACCTACTTAATGTGCCGAGAAGTGCAAAGCAAGTCCACCACAAATAAAGAAAGTGTGCAAGAGAGAGAAAGTTTCTTGGTTTTAAAGCAAAATCACCTTACCTAGTAATGCAGGCACTGTGGTCCACTGCTGATTAGATCCTCACCAGTTAGATAATCACTCCTCTTTTTTAAGAGGAGAGCTGGTAAAGGGTGGAAAGAAAGCCTGAAGAGGTGACAACCGTCCCTTCTCTGTGGGTCAAGGCAATCATTTGGTGAGAAAAATAGAAGGCTTACTTAAACGAGAATGCTACCTCGTTTGAGCCCATCGGCTGGTGGGACCTGGCAACATCTGGGTTATATGTACACAAAGGCAAGTTTGTCACCAGGTGTCTCTAGGCATATCTATGGGGACAGTGGTTACAAGGTCAAGAAGGCAATGGCTAGCCTGGCTGTAAACAATTGTCCAGTGGTGCTGTAGCTCCGTCTGCTATAACCAAGGCCCTAGTGGCCAGTGTTGAAAAGTGTGATCTACACCTTTAACCTAATGCTCCCTTTCTGTGAGCTATGGCCTTTCGGGCTCTGAGTCAGTCTTTGTGGTGAAATTCTCTGAGTTCTCAATACAGCCAATTCACAGAGGCAGTTCTTCAAAGTCACCTTATGGGGATGGTAGTGGAGAAAAGGCTTCTGAGGACACCCTGTAAAGGCAAAGGCACAGAGGCATGATGCAATGAGGGTAGGAGTGGGGGAGCTATGAGTACGACACAGTGCACTCTGGGTGTTTGTGATACGCAGATGCCTTGAAGAAGTCCCCCGGTCTAAGTCAATGCCATTGCTTAAAAGCATCTCCATCTGTCTTGTAACAAGGTCCTACTGAGAAGGAAGCACTTCAGATTCAGTTTGAATCACATAAACTAACAGTGTGATACTGGGGAAAGGACAGAGCTTGATAGTGACTCAAATTCCTGCCCCAGAAACGCTACAGGCTACCCTGTGTCTTTCAGGGTCGCTGGCAAACGGACACAACCAGGGACTGCAGGTCTACAAGTGATAAGAGTCATTGGAGATGAGCAATTAGGCCGGGAGGGTAGGACAGCACGTGAGCTCAGCACAGGGGTAGTCACAGAAGGCAGGCATCAGTCCACTCTCTTTCTAGAGGAAGACCTGGTCCTGAGACAACATGGAGTCAGGAGAGACCCTGAAGCAGGGCCCTGCCAGGAGACGGTGGATCACCTGTGAGTTGTGCGAGGTGCGCCCTGAGCCTGGAAGGTGAAGGATGCGTGCAATCCAGGCGAAGCGTTTTAGGCATCCTAATGACCCAAACTACAGACTCCACAATACTTCTTTCTTTCACGTTATTTACTTCTCTCGTGTAGACTATTTGCACAGCACCATTCACTTGCTAAAATTAGAAGAACACTTGGATAAGGTGGTAAGCGTTGTTTGGCTTACTTGAAACCCCAAAACCAAATCTGGCTAATAGCGCCTCACGATGGCCCAGGTATTTATTTGGTTGTTGCCATCATCCATTGGTCTTGTTTTCTGTTTATATTTGTTTCTCGCTTGGCTTGGTTTGGCTTAGTTTGGTTTGATGTGATGCTGGCCTTCCTGTTGGCAAAGATGTTTCTCTGCCATCCACTGTCTCCACGTGGAACCCATCCAGCCCAGGCCTGTCCCAGCTCAGCAGCCAGTGCGGGCCCAGAGTCCTGTCTTCCGGATCCCACAGAATGTGTCTTCTCTTCTGGAGAGTTAAGTGTTAACAGTGTCTCGAAGGCATTTGCCTTTCAGGAAGATTAATGGAATTCAGTGTGCCGCAGATAAGCTCCTCGGGGAGGAACAGACCAGAGCTAAGCTGTGTCAACAGAGCCTAGGTCAGAGAAGAACCAAATTGATTACGCAGGCTGCATAATTAAAGGGCTGCTTCACGTGCTAGTCCTTAGGAGATGCGAAGATGTACCTAGAAATGCAGCAGAATAGACAAAATTGGGTTTCCCAGGGAGAACATTCCGAGGAGTTGCCAAGGATGGGGGAGGGGATACAGGCACAAACAGATGATGTGAGACCTCCAAGGAACCTGCTTGAGGGCCCTTTCCCTCAATTCCTTTCCAAGGAGGGTGGATCTGTTGAGACTTTTCTTTTCCTGAGAGAGGGTTATGCAAATTGTTTTTCAAGAGGAGAAGCAGAGGGCCTCTCCCCGGGTTTCCTCATTTAGCAATGGCTATCACCTCAAATAAACTATAAAATAAATATTCAAAAGAAGGCATCCAAAGGATTATGCTGCCAAGGACATCTGTAGAGAATTACATCTCCAGTGTCTTTTCAGCTTGGGGGCCTTCTTCTGGCTTCTGAAATAGGCGGGAGCAGCTTTCGGACAGATATGCTTTTACCTTCCTTCCATATAGTAATGACCTCTGCAAGGTTATCATGGCTTTAAAACTCCTTCCCTGAGATGCCCCTAGTTGCTAACATTCGGAAAGCTTCTTTGTCTCAACACTTCCCCTGGGACTTTCTCCTGTCTCTTAAGAGTCTCTGTGTTTAAACGACTCAGTGGCGGGGTAGCCGACTTCAGGGAGGTTTCTGGCTCTCCCTGATTCAATAAAAGTGGGAATAACCATTTCCTAGCTGTGAAATTTCAAACTAGCCACTTCTTGGGCCTCCATGTTTTCTTTACAAATGCATCAGTATCTCAAGCTATCAAATTTAATTCCCTCAGTCACCCATTCTTGCAGGATTGTCATATAAGATACGTAACGCTGACCTATTAGATAAACTTAGCTGTTGTTAATACAACTGCCACTGCTAATACCAATAATAATGAGAACAATAGTGGTCATTTTACCAGCATTGTGGGAATTATGAAATACTATAGGGCAATGACTTAGTAGTTCAAGATATACAGTCATATATATATATATATATATTTTTTTTTTCTATCAGAAAATGGTGTTATCTGCCTCCTTCTTTATACCTCTTTTCAATATAGCCCTTTATGAATGGTTGCTATGGATTAAATGTTTGTATCCTTCTTATGCTGAAACTCTAATCCCCAGAGGGAAGGTATTTGGAGATGGGGCACTTAGGAGGAAATCAGGTCATGAGGCGAAGCCCTCATGGTAGGATTAGTGCCCTCATAAGACACACGAGTGAGTTTGCTTTGCTCTCTGCTCTCCAAACCATGAGGACACATGGAGAAGACAGCCATCTGCAAACCACACATAGTACCCGCACCAGACACCAGATCTCTAGAGGCTGGCACTTTGATCTTGGACTTCCCAGCCTCTAGAACTGTAAGAAATAAGTGTCTGTTGCCTAAGCTTCCCAGTCTACGGTAATAAGCCAAAGTGACAACAGTCACTATGTGCCATAAGATATCATGCAGCAAGACGTTCTGGCTGACTTAAGGCTTGCAGCAAAGATTCCATGGGAAGCCTTTTCTCCGTTCCTCCTTCCTTACTCTCCGTTATAGATACAATTTTCTTCTGTGGTTCAGTGATCCTGGAAGGCAGATCCGGGTGCCCTCTTCTCTTTGTGTCCATGCAGCCATGGATATACAAAGGGGTTGGGGGTCCTGATTGTTGTCCCACCCTATGTCTGCTGGATTGGGGTGTCCCCAGCTGAGGACAAATCTCAGGATGGGAGAATAGATTCCGAAGTAGAAAATTGCTGTGAGGGACAGGGTAGTCTGAACTTGAAAACTAGACACAGCACCAAGGTCTAAATCATGAGAAAGAAGTAGGAAAAGTAGGCACAATGTACTACCTGAGTTGGAACTTCCAGATCCAAATGGGCACGTGTGTCCTGTGATCACAGGCCTGTGCGCCTGATACAGTTATTTCAATGTAAACCCTAACCCTTTCATACTCAAGCAGTGAAATGAAAGACAGCAGGGCACCGTCCTTCTCATTGCACGAGGTCTATAAGGGGGACCTCTGGCTTTGGTGTCTCAGGTTCATCATCACTTGACATGGCAGATCACCTGAGTTACTGTCACCTGGGCCTCTAGTTTCAGAGTCTTGTCTTGAAGGGAGCATCCGTGTTCCATGCTTATAGGAGATTGGATAAGATTGATTTACAGTCATAAGATATTCTCTGTGATAGTAGGCCAGAAGAATCCTGAAATGAGCCAGAAATCCTAACTGGTGAAAAAGATGTAGTTTCAGTGCCTGTTAGCTTGGGGATAAAAACCTGTGAGATCTAATGAGTATTTGCTATTTGAAGAATTCTATAACACAAGGTGACCAGTTCCCTAGTTTGCTCAGGACTGAGGGACTGAGGGTTTCCCAGGATGTAAAACTTTCCATTTTAAAACTGGGAATATACAATAACTCCAGCATAAAAAGATGTATGTGTCTCCATGTACATAGATGTAGACACAACAATAAAAATAACTAGACTATATGCAATACTATACAACACTCAGTTTGTCTGGGAAGGTTCGTCTTCCTCGTCTCTTGACATGCCTTGGGCTCTACTTATATTGAGGAAATGCCCACCCAGATCCTCAGGTGGGTTAGTCCATAGAGTTAACCTGGAGGAGGAGGTGGACTGTTTGAGAGCCCATCTGGTGAAAAGATGGGTTCCCAACAGCAAAGAATAGGACTCATTGTGCAAAGTCTCTAGCACCTGGAATCGCCCCCCTCCTTCCCATTTCCCCGGTACAACCTTCCTTCCTCTCACCAGGATATGGCAGAGTGGATTCTTTCCAAAAAGGAGAAAACAGAGCCCCCAAGAGAAACAGGTCTCAATTCAGGGAAATGAATGTGTTCTAAAACTTTCTATATTGTCTATTCAGAAACCCTCCAAAAGGCAGGCCGATTCTCTCCCTTGCAGAAACCATCACTATGAGAGTTTAATGCAGGACCCTAAGAAACTCCCATTTCCAAGTTGAACAGTTTATCTTGTAGGTGGGATTGTGTTTTCTTTTCATGCTGGACCTACATTTGGCATCCTATGGACGTTTTATTGCACAGCATTACTTGAGACCTCAGCCAAATCTCCCAATTCAAGAATGGCAGCTGGGAAAAGTTGAATGAATGGGCTATTTTTTTTTCTTTCTTTCTTTCCTTCCCTTAACTCCATATGTGTCTCAATTTCTGGCTCATAAATTTAATTAAATAAATATTTTTAAATGTGGAAGATGGAGAATGTGAGAACTTGATAAATATAAAACAAGCTTCTAAATCTATAGATGCCCATTTGGAGGCCTGTGCTACGTGTTTAGGGAGACAGGTATTGCAAAGCCCTCAGAGGGAAGATGGGTTAGGATTTTTCTAAAAAGAAGAAAGATTTTGGTATTGAAACATATAGATAGAGAAGCCATGGGAATGTGGAGAGCCTTAGGAAGTAACGCTCTTACTATAAACTTGCAAATATATTTGCGGGAATGGGGATATTTCTATAATCTATTTGCTGGATTAACTTCAAGGGAGGAGGAGTAAACAAGCATGTATTGTGTATTTACTTGGTGTTTCCTAGAGACATGTGTTGACTCCAGGAGCACTACCAGGGTGCCAGGAAGAGAAGTGCATTTATTTTAGAGATAATTAAAACAAGGTTTCAGGGCAACATCTCAAAGGGATACCCAGGAGAGGAAATAAGCCTGGTGCTCTAACCTGATGCTAAAGGAAGAACTAATTCAAATATTCTTTAACTATATGTGCTTAGGCCAAACAATGAAAGAATTCTGAACAATTGTTGTGCTTGTAGAGCGAGATTTGCTTTTCCCAAGAGGCATGGATTAGCAAGTCTGAAACTAGTCTGTGTGAATTTTAGTAATGATAAAGTACGTAAATATAGTAAAAATAATGGGATCCAGTATCCTTGTTTCCAGAAAAGGAAGTAACACGATAAGGAGAACGGATGAATGAATCAAGTAGTGTTGGATTGGAATTGGAGCTCTCCGTGGGAACTCATGGCATTCATTACAGAGAGAGAGACAGAAACAAAGACAAAAAAAGAGACAGAGAGATGGACATGGATATAAAATATATAGATATACGTGGGTGTAGATATGTGTGTGTGTGCATATGTGCGTGTGTGTGTGTGTGTGTGTGTGTACATACCTCTATTTCATAGCTCTTTTCTCTTAAGGGGCATAAAACCAATAAATCCCAGTAGTATTAAGCACATATGCCTTCCAGATCTTGGTTTCTCAATACCATTCTCTACTAAAAGGAATTAAGACTCTGAAGAAATGGCTGATTCCAGGGCTAGAAGGAACAAGATGAGTCTGAAATATCTTTTTGTTTCATAAAGTAAGAAGGTGCCCAGTGAATGAAGAAGAGAAGTCAAAAAGAATATAGAAACCACCTTGTAAAAGCTTCCATCGGGAAGCTCTGGGACAGTTTGGACATTGAAATAAATTATGATGGTGAAGGAGTAAAGCCTCTTGAATAAAACAAGAGTCCACTGATGAATTCAATGAGCAGAAGGGAAAGCTCTTCCTTACATTAGGAAGTCAACGAACAAATATAGAAGGGATGATGAAAATAGAAAAACACCACTTGGCAACTATGGCAGACAGAATGGGGAGCATGTCTGTGGACAGTAAGCCCTTTCAAACTTGTTTGCAGGATCTCACTGGGCTTGCTGACTGACCTTGAAGAGGCAAAGAATCTGAATTTTGCAGCACTGATTATATAAACCTTGACAGAGACCCGTCTCACTATTGAATAAGACTGTGTTAAAAGCCTACCATTTAGGATGATGTGTTGGGTGTGGAATAGGGTCCCTCCCCTGCCAGGGACACTGGTGATTTCACCCCATGTTCAGACTGATCTCAAGTTGAAGACAAGTGCAAAAGGCCTTCCATAGCCTAGCCAAGCCCATTGGCTTGGAGGGACACTGCTCCACTCAGAGGGAATAAAACACATCTTTGTATCTCCTGCGTGGCTTTGAGCAGTGTGGTGCACGTGGAGAGACTTAACAAATGTTTGTTGAGTGAATGAATGAACAAATAAATAAAATGATGGGTGAAGTCAGGGATGGGTCTTAAATTAGTCATTGACAAACCTTGAAAAAGAAAAAGTTTTAATTTAATTTTACTCCGATAGTAAAATTTACTCGTTTGGAGCCTAGAGAGATTCAAATCTTTGTATCCCTGTTCTTTAATTCTAACTTCCCTTGAATTGATGAATGACAGAGAGCATGCTGGGTGAAATACAGCCTTTGTAAATGCTTCCTGAATTTGAACATTATGTTGCTTTTTGATTCCTTCCACCTGAGGTTCCAAATGAGCCCGAGTGGATTTGCTGGAGTCCTTGGATAGCTGGAGAAGCAGGGCGATAAGGCACACACACACCATACACAAGCACACATAGGCCAACAACGTAAACAGACACTTAACTAGAAGCAGCTGTGCAGAGCTATTGAGGAGCTGGAACCAGCAGGATTGGGTGGGAAGGAGTTCAGACTCCCCCCATGAGGCCTTCCTAAGGCTTTGCAGGAGGGCAAGAACAAGGTCGGGGAAGTGGGGAAATGGAATGGCTCATCCTGTCCTCGGCGTCTCAGTCCCTGCTGACTTCCCAGTACTGCTCATCCTTGCAATAATCACACACTTTTATTTATGTAACATCCAGGCAGAACGCAGCCTGGAGCACTCTGGGGGTATTAACTGAGAAGAAATACAAATCAGATTTGACCAAAGGAAAAAGAAACCTCAGACATCTGAATGGGAATACAAAGGATGTCATATACTACTTTACCTAGACTCGTTCTGGCTCAGGAAAGTCAATGGATAAATGATAAAATTTATGGTGTGTGGAGGGTTGAGAAGCAAGACTTTCAACAGTTAAGTCCGAGTTCCTGGCATGAATATAATGTTTCCACTCTCCCTGAATCCCGATTTTCACAGGAATCTGGACCATCCCTAAATAGCATCTCCTCAGTCTCCTCCACACTCTGAAGTGGGGTTGTAGCAAAGTCATGTCTTTATTTTGAAGGTGAGAAATTTGCATTCTTTTTCGGTAAAATTGTGTCTTCCGAGGAACAATATATAGTAGAATCACAGATTTCTCAAATTGGAAGGATCTTGGAAACCATACAGGCTAAGCTTCTTATCACAGAGAAGAAAACTGAAACATGGAAAGAAGAGGGAGTTTTCCCAAAGTTTCAGAGACACTAAGCAGACTTGACATTGTGAGCGAGAGCCAAACATCCCCATTGCAACCCTAAAAAGATTAGGTGGCACGCATTACCTTCCATCCCTGCGACTGAATCCTCTTGCTTTCTCATCTTCGGTTGCCATCCCAAATCACCCGGCTGTATCATTCAACTTAGTCATCTGTTGCTTCAGAGCCAAATAAAATTCCCATCCAGCAGCTACAGGAAGCAATCCCTATTCTGTCCAATTGCCTCGGGGTTGTCAAGGCTCTCGATTTGATGAGAGGGATTTCCAGTAAGGTTTTGAACAATGGTGGTATTGTTGGGAGAGGCGTGTTATTCCCCAAATGCATGAGTTGTAGTGGCGTGTTACGGTGGTTTAAGTTTAGAATTTGGATATTGGCTCTGCCTCTTGATAGCAGGGTGAATTTGCACAAGCTCTGTACTGCCTACCTCATAGGATTAAATGAGAGAATGTGTGTAAAGCACTTAGTATAGTTTCTAATACATTAAAATAACTAGCATTCACTTAAAGTGTAGTCATATTACCTTAGCACTTATGTTTCTGGAATAAATCTAGGTCAATGTTTTGGTAGCTTTTAGATACCAATATGTGTGGGAGCTTATCCTCTGCCATCAAAGCCGTGTGAAGAAAGCTGAGCTAGCCTGCTGGAGGACAAGAGACATGTAGGGCCATCGCCCCCATTGGCCTGACTGGCAGCTCAGCAACTGTCAGATTATGTGAGCAGGGCCATCCTAGTCATCCAGCCCCCAGCTGACCCTCTAGCTGATTATAGACACATCGGCCAACTCAGGCAAGGTTAACTGACCGGGGCTAGACCAGAAGAACTGTTGACCCAAAGAACTGTGAGTTAAATAAATGGTTGTTGATTTAAGCCAATAATTTTTGAGACAGTTTGTTATGCAGCTCAAACTAACTGATACAGGGCCTCGATGTGATCATGCCCCCAAATGAAGGAGGGATGCTATGTGTGAAGAAGATGCCTAGAAGTTTCTATCAAGAAAATTCTTGTTTCAGCAGACAGGACCATTTTGCATGGAATTATCCCCACACACTCTCTCTCTTGGCCCCTCCTTTCCTGGCGAGGAGTAGTCTGTGATCCCAGAATGGAGACTGCTGGCTGGGTGTGGTGGGGGACCAGGGTACGACCTGGCCTCGTTAACACCGTGTTCTAACCAGCTGAGCCAATCAGCCCGTCTCTGTTCTCCTGGAAACTTTTGCCACCCACTGTCTCCCAGACCGGAGCACTCCACCCATTAGTCTTCCCTGAGAAACAAAGATGCGTGTGAGCACGTAGTGGAAATGCCAGGCAATGAAACTTGGCAGACTCTTGTTTCCCAGCACTCCGTGTTGGGGTTCCATGAGGGCAGATTTGCCACATTGGAGTCACAGGTGCCAGGAAGGCCTTGCTCCTGGCTACAACAGTCTCCTGTGGGGGTGTCTCTAGAAAGAGAAATTCCACCTACTCGGTAAACTCATTCTTACTGCCCCAGTCCCTTTTGGGAAGAAGGTTCTTAGTAGTGTTGTTATTTTAATCTATTTTCTTTATCTTGATCCCAAGCGATATCAGGCTCCACTTTTATTAGCATTTAATATTTCAAAGAAAAAGCACTGGTGAATTGAGTATGTCTGTCAAACCCTAAGAGCCTGTTCTTTTCACCAGTTATGTCTTCAACTCTCAGATTCTGACTGCCATTTAATGAGCTTGCCAACTGCTCCCATTTTCCTACCTGGTTTTGGTTTCTGATCACTCACATCTCTGATTTTGGCATTCCGTAGTAAGTGAGAAGCCTGTGATCTTGACTTTAGTCTCATGGAGCATCACTCCATCTTGGCCAGGACCCACCCACCACCCACCACAATTTGTGACAATCTGAGGACAGGCCCTACTGTCTTTTCCTCAAATCAGTCCAGCTCTCCAAAATCAATGTCTCTGAACCATTACTAATGCTTGAATGCCCACCATGAGGGAATCTGTGCATTAAGTCGGGAGCCAGAAAACTTTTTCTATTTAGGGCATAATCAATATTTTAGGCTTCTCGTGCCGCATATGATCTCTGTCACATATTTTTTCTTTTTTTCTTTTATTCAGCCGTTTAATAGTATAAACACCATTCTTTCCCCGAGGGTTGTACATAAACAGATGTGAGCTGGGTTTGGCCCATGGTTTACCAACCCCTCCTTTTACTTGTTTGTTTAGTTAGTTATTAAAAATTTTTTAATGTGTATTTTATTTGTGAGGGAGAGAGACAGAACACAAGCAGGGGAGGGGGAGAGAGAGAGGGAGACACAGGGTCGGAAGCATACTCCAGGCTCTGAGCTGTCAGCACAGACCCCGACATGAGGCTCAAACTCACGAACTGCCATTATGACTTGAGCTGAAGTCAGCACTTAACTGACTGAGTCACCCAGGTGCCCCTGCCAACCCTTCCTTTAAATTAAGGCAGAGTCTACTTTTAAAACACACATATAACTGGAAACGGCAAGTGAACAACTAATAACTCAGAGTGAATTAGTTCTTTTTCTTTGTTTCTAGTTCCAACTGGATGAAACAACTTTTGAAGAAGGGAGGAGGGAGGTAAGGATACTTCAGCCAATCCTGTTTTGCAGTTAATGGGAAGAATGGAAACCTTGGAGGCTTGGGCAAGGAGGAAGAAAGAAAAGGACACTGAGTCAAAGTGTTCTATTATGTGTTAATGGGGCAAGGGATGGTATTTAAGGTATGTCACAACTGATAAAGCATGGGCACTGGCCAAAGAAATAAGACATCAGGCAGCCTTTGTGTGGGATCATGAACTGGAGCTTTCTGCGTCACCAAGCATTAATACTTTGGCTGCTAAATCATGCATGGGGAGGGCCAGACTCATCTTGGGACTGAGCCTAGGAGGTGAGAAGGAGTGTATATTGCAAGGCCTAAAATTCTTGTACTGCCTTGATATCTTTGAGCCTCACAGGGCTCCAAAGGCCTAACTATGAGTTATTCTGTTCTTATCCGATGCTCTACACTCCACATAAAGACTCCTCACCTGGCTAGTTACTCTATCAGCTAGATCAACTGAACTGCAACCTAATGAGCTTTAGTTCCCTGCTAGTCCCCAAAAGGATTCAAGCAAACACATTGCATCCTCCTATGGGAACCAGGGGGCACTCCCCATCTTGTTACTGCAAAGCCTGCTGTGCACAGCTCCTGCTTGTTCACCCTTTCCCCAAGTGCAACTCCCATGTGGTCCTGTAAGGCATGTATGTCTTCTGGGCTGTGAGTGTATGTGACTAATAAACTGCTGTGAATCTTATCTCCCCAGTGTTGGGTGTTATGTGTTCAGCCACCTCAGACTACTTTTTGTGTGTTTGGGTGTGTGTGTGTGTGGGGGGGGTAGATCTGTCCCTCACAAGTGGGTGAATAAGAGGTGATCAGAACAGGGTGTCACTCTGGATCCTTGGGATGGTGAGTGTTTACCAACCTGTAAAGAGACATTTCAATTCTAATAACCAGTTCAGCTGTATTTGAACAACTGGTAGGGTTGTAATGCATTTGGATCCCTGCTACTCCCCTCCTTTAGATTCGCTTATTGGACAATGCCAATCTCTAGTTAAGGAGCCTATGACCTGATCCCAGTACTTTGGAGGTGACCTGGCCAGAATGGATTCGAGAGCCTACCACATCGTGTTCAAAAGTATACTTTTCTAGACATCTCTTCAAGGAAGAAACTTTTAGGCTTCCAGCACATTGTGAAGACAATTCTTGTGTTATTGGGCATTGGAGAAAATAAGGTGGAAGTGGCATGTAAGGTCATCATGGAATCTCAGGACCAGAAGGGAACTCACAGTCATCCATTGCAGTCCCTTCCTTGTACAAATAAGGGCAATGAAGTCCAGGGAAGGGAGGTGATCTGCACAAAGTTACCATGGGAAAAGAGGTTGGAAGAGGAACATCCAGGAGAAAACAGAAAGGGAGAGGGCAGGAATGAGAAAGCAAGATGGGAATGTTGTTGTATGTAGTTTTGGGTTGCCCAAGAATGGGGAAGTGAAATTAGAACCCCTCAAAGAAAAACTTGTCAACTGCTTGCTTTCTAGCACCAGCCAGAAATAATTGTTTCAGTCACAACAAGTAGAAATTTCATTATTAGTCGAATTTCAGATGTACCTATGTTAACTTACTTACTTGGCATTGTTACCTACTCTGTCAGATAGGCAAGATGCAACTCTTTGATTTTTATCAACATCATGCTTCATACTCCAACATCATACATCCTGTGACTTTATCCCAAGTCATGTAGCAAAGAAATTCTGACTCCAGGTCTCTGATTAAGTTAATGCCTTATTTTGGGGAGGGGAAACAATCCTCACTGGATAGATCTCACTCTTTTAGATCAGTTGGTTTCTCTGCTGTACTGAAATCCAGACGCATACTGAAAGCAAGTGCTAGATTCCAAGTGAAAGCAGGCATCAGGAAGAGCTCTCCCAACTAAGAACTGAAAGAGGTGGATTCTGGTCAAGGCTTTGGCACTGACCAGCGATATGATCTCGAACATGTCATGCCTGTCATTGTAAAACAAGGAGGCTGGGCCAGATGACCTCTGAGATGCCATCCAGCTCTGCCATTTTGAGGTTGTGATGGTCAGATAGACCTTCCTTCCCAGTCAGCTGGTGAATGTACCTGATCCCACAGGGAGATATTCAGAGGAAGGCTCCTGGTGGAGGTCTCTTGTTAAGGCACCTCACAACACAGAAGAGTCTCACTTCTTAGAAGTTGCAGTGAGTGATCAGAATGAGCCCTGGGGTCTTTTTCTCTAGGGTCATCCAAACTGTAGACCTTTAAGACCTGTGAAAAGTCATGACATTTAATTTTTTAAATTTCATTTAAATTCAAATTTCAGTTAGTTAACATACTGTGTAATATTGGTTTCAGGAGTAGAATTCAGTGATTCCCCCACTTACATACAACACCAGTGCTCATCACAACAAGTGCCCTCCTTAATATCCATCACCCATCTAGCCCATCCCCCACCCACCCACCTCCCTCCTCAACCTGCAGTTTTTTCTCTGTCATTAAGAGTCTCTTGGGGTTTATTTCCCTCTCTCTCCTCTTTTCCCCCTCTTTCCGTAAAGTATCTGTTTGTTAAATTCCACATATGAGTGAAATCATGCAGTATTTGTCTTTCTCTGATTGACTTATTTTGCTTAGTATAATACATTCTAGCTCCATTCATCTTGTTACAAATGGCAAGATTGCATTCTTTTTGATGGCCGAGTAATATTCCATTGTATATTTATACCACATCTTCTCTATCCATTCATCAGTCGTGTGGGTGCTCTCCATAGTTTGGCTACAGTTGATAATGCTGCTATAAGCATTGGGGTGCAGGTACCCCTTCAAATGTGTATTTTTGTATCCTTTGGGTAAATAGTAGTGCAACTGCTGGGTTATGGGATAGTTCTATTTTTAGTTTTTCAAGGAACCTCCATACTGTTCTCCAGAGTGGCTGCACCAGTTTGCATTCCCACCAACAAACAAAGGGAGCCCTCTTTCTTTGCATTGCCTTTTCTCTGCATTGCCAACACCTGTTGTTTTTTGTGTGTGTGTTGTTAATTTTAGTCATTCTGATCAGTGTGAGATAGTATCTCATGGTGGTTTTGATTTGTGTGTCCCTTATGATGAGTGACATTGAGCATCTTTTCATGTGTCTGTTAGCCATCTGGATGTCTTCCTTGGAAAAGTGTCTATTCATCTCTTCATTTCTTAACTGGGTTATTTGGGTTTTTTTGGTGTTGAGTTTGATAAGTTCTTTATAGATTTTGGATACTAATACTTTATCAAATATGTCATTTGCAAATATCTTCTCCCATGCCATAAAGAAGCTTTTTATCTTGATGAAGTCCCAATAATTCATTTTGTTTTTGTTTTCCTTGCTTCCGGCTATGTGTCTACTAAGAAGTTGCTCTGGCTGAGGTCGAAGAGGTTCCTGGTTGCATTCTCCTCTAGAATTTTGATGGTTTCCTGTCTTACATTTAGGTGTTTCCTACCTCACATTTAGGTCTTTCATTCATACACCAATAATGAAGCAGCAGAAAAAGAAATCAAGGAATCAATCCCATTTGCAATTAGATACCAAGGAATAAACCTAATTAAAGAGGTAAAAGATCTGTACTCTGAAAACTGTAGAACACTTATGAAAGAAATTCAAGAAGACACAAAGAAATGGAGAAGGATTCCATGGTCATGGATTGGAAGAACAAATATTGTTAAAATGTCTATACTACCCCAAAGCAATATACACATTTAATGTATCCCTATCAAAATATCACCAACACTTTTCACAGAGCTAGAACAAACAGTCCCAAAATTTGTATAGAGCCACAAAAGACCCCTAATAGCCAAAGCAATTCTGAAACAGGAAAACAAAACTGGAGGCATTACAATTCTGAATTTTAAGCTATATTACAAAGCTGTAGTCAGCAGGACAGTATGGTACTGGCACAACAACAGACACATAGATCAGTGGAACAGAATAGAAAACTCAGAAGGGGGCCCACGACTATATGGTCAACTCATCTTTGACAAAGCAGAAAGAATAGCCAATGGAAAAATGAGAGTCTCTTCAACAAATGGTATTGGAAAACTGGACAGGAACATGCAGAAGAATGAACCTGGCCCACTTTCTTATTCCATGCACAAAAATAAATCCAAAATGGTTGAAAAGTCATGACACTTAATTACATACTATATGGGCAAAGTTAGAGGGAAAACAGACATTTCCCATCTGTCACTTATGGAAACGTACGCTGGTGCCACCTCACTGAAGGACACTTAATGGTGTCCTTCATAGTATCTAAAGCAATATCCATCAAAAGAACAAACACATATCCTTCCAACCCAGCAATTCACATCCAGGAATTTGTCTGATAATATACTAACATACATACTATGTTACTCATCACTGTACTGATTCTAATGACTGAACTAAATATCCATTAACAAGACACTGGTTAGTAAAATGACTGTTCAATAGCATTCTCCATAACTGTAAGTTCAATGAGAAAGATTTTAGTAGAGGATGATTTCTAAAATGGATTATTAAATGAAAAAAGTAAAGGGCAAAGCTAAGAACCCACAATGGTTATGATTGTATTCAAGAAACACAGGCATTAACTGAAAGAGTTCTCAATGGCCCAAACTGGAACAATTTGAGGAACAAAATAAATAAAGTAGTATTAGATTATGCCATGGCCTGAACTGTGTCACTCCTCACTTTGTAATTTGGAGCCCTAATGCTCAGTGTAACTGTATTTGGAAATAGGGTCTTTGGGAAATAATTGAAGTTCAGCGAGGTCATACAGGTAGGGTCTTGATCTGATAGGATTTGTGTCCTTAGAAAAAACCTGAGGAAGCTTGTTCTCTCTCTACTATGAGGATGCAGTGAGAAGGTGGATGTCTACCAGCCAGGAAGGGACCTCTCGCCAGAAACCGAACCAACCCACCTTAACCTTGGGTGTTCCAGTCCCCAGAATTGTGAGAAAATGAATTTCTGTTGTTAAAGCCACCCAGTCTATGGTATTTGTTGTGGCAGACTAATCTGACTAATCCAGATCATAATACAAACTATAAAGCAAATATCCATGGGTCCTTACTACTGTGGATAAATGACTGAATAAATAAATGGAGAAAAGGAGACAACCCTCCTGTATGGAATTCCAAATAATTTATTCACATATTTTGTCCTCAAGGAAGAGGTACGGAGTGACTTTTTTGCAAACAGTGCAGGAAGGAAAGGAAGGAAAATGAGTAAATTTGTGGTGGAGAAATCTGACAAACACTCCATCGACCAGGAGATCAAGGTTAACATCAGGAATGCCAAGTTATACTGATAGGTTATACTTTTCATATGAAAATGGCAGTTTATTTCCGTGGCCTTCCTCCCCAAATCCATAACCACAGCCTGGACATGAGAAAATCATCACAGAAATGCCAGCTAAGGGACTTTCTACAAAAATACCTGACAGGTACCCCCTCTATACTGTCAAGGTCGCCAAAACCAAGGAAGTCTGAGAAACGGGTACAGCCAAGAGGAGCCTAAGAAGACATGACAACTAAATGCAGTGTGGTGTCCTAGATAGGATCTTACAGCAGAAAAGAAGGTGTTAGGTGAAAGCTAAGGAAATTTGAATAAGGTATGGACTTTTATTAACACTAATGTATCAGTGTTGGTTCATTAATGGTGACAAAGGTACCTTACTAATATTAAGATGTTAATAGCAGAGGACACTGTGTGTAGGGTTTGTGAGAATTCTCCATACTACTTTTGCAACACATCTATACATTTCGAACTATTCTACAATGTTAGAAATTATTAAGGAAAAAATGCGGAGCAATATATTTTTCTATGTTCCCATTTGTGTGTGTGCGTGTGAATGTATGCGTGTGTGTTTAAAGGGCAACCAGGAGGCAGAAGATTAGAAAGAAGACGAAAAAGGGGGGGAAAGCAAACATCTCTGAAGAGAAGACACAAAACTAAAAGAAGTTCAGTAGACGAGACTTTTTACTATGTTCGTTTTTGTACATTTTGATTATTGTTTTTAGGAGAATATTTGGATTTATTTTTTAAAAATATTAAATATTTAATGTAATGAAATATCTTGAATATTTAATGTTAAACATCATTAAAATAATAGAAATCCCAGCAGGAATTGCACTCCCTAGTGGCACAAGAAGAGAGGGGATGATCTGCGAACTCAGGGTGGTGACGCTAACTACAGGTGGATGTGTCCATGTGGCAGGTGCTTCATGGGAAAGAAAAACAGCACATGGAACAAGATGGCGTAGAGGTGATTGAGCTGCAGAGACTTAATGAGCTTGGGACATACAGGCGTCAGCATCTGGAGAAGGGAGTTGAGGGACTACAGGGACAGAAGCAAGGTCAGTGCAGCTGTCCATCTGGTCCTCACTTGTGTTCAAGCTTCTGCACGCTCCTGTCCCCAAGAAGTGATGTGACAGGAGTGCTAACTGGAAATAAGGATGTGGATGCAGGACAGGAAAACACCCCAAGCCTTTGCCCAGCCCTTGACCCAGGGCTCTGGGAGGTGCTAAGAAAGTTTCAGGAACTTCTTTTGTTGTTTGCTTTAGATATACATACATATTTGTGTTGTTTTTGCATTATTATTCCTTTGGTTGAACGAGTGTCCCAACATTTTCTCGGCTCCTGCCCAGAAACCTTAGTTTGGAGAATCCCGTGGACAAAGTCATATTTCTTTCATCATCTGTACCATATATTTGGGCCCTGGTTAATTAAGCACTCAATGCCATCTGTGCACTTCCCTGTATCGTTCTCCAGGGAAAGCAAAGTGTTAAGTCTTGTGTCCTATGCATAATCAGCCAACTCCTTGGAGGAATCATGTCTTATATATCTTATACATCTTGTAGCAACTCAGAGTTGGACCCACTATTTCATGCTTCTAGACCATTCTCTTACTGGTCTGTTCCCCAACTTCTGGGTTAGTGTTGTCTTTCTTAGTGGTGGGGGGGGGGTGCATATCATTTATTGTTTCATATCAGGACACTTTTGAGAGTTAAAGTGTGGTGGTATTAATAATACTGAGAGACTCGGTCATAAACTGGGACTGTCCCAGGACAAACTGGCATATAAGTTTAGGCGCACTCATAGTATTTGCTGTGTCAGAGGGGAGAGTACAATGGAGGCCCACATATCACATCTAAATATTTAAAATCTATGCATGAAGCTTAGAAAGTATTAAATAAATATGTACTATCCTTCTGTATCAAGAAATAGGCCTTTGTAATGACAATACTTATGTTCACACCCTTATCCTCCTTTCCCATTAATTGAGAAATCCACAGAAAAATATCTGTATTCTGTGTGTGTATATATGGGTAGTTGGAGGGGGTAGAAGGAGACCCTTTTATCTCCTACCAGTGGTTTTCCTGAGCGCTTCCCTATTTCCCCTCTCTAATCCCCCCATCTAGATGCTTCCGGAAGGGCCTGAAGGCAGTGATCTCAAGCTTTCTATTTACTCTACTCAGTCCAAACTGGCAAACGCTGTCTGCAAAGCACCCTAACCCACCAGCCCCACCAGTAAAGGCCTTTTAAGTTTTCCAAAGAACACCGAGGCCGGAAGGCCAGGCTCAGGTAGAACTCTCAGACCCCTCAGAGTACCTTGCCATAATATGGTGGCTTGTGGCAAACTGCCCTCAGCCCTCGACCCTGACCCCTGGCTCCTGGTTTACCCACTTTCTGTTTCCTTCCCAGACTCTTTCCCATACCATGCAGAGACGTGTATGGGCACCCCAGCACAATGGTTCCAAGCTGTGTTTCTGTTCCCCACAAATAGCTGCCCCTTGGCCACTCCCTGAATGAGAGGCATGGCCCTCCCTTGGGAAGGAACTTCTGGGGTCCCAGGTACCCAGAACATGGTCCAGAAGGTGGAATATCAGCTCTGCGTGGGCATGATCCCATGACCTTTCAGATTTCTCACGCTCTGAGGAGGGGCTCAACCTGAGGAAGGCTATCCAGTGTTGCCCTCTAGAGTGTGGGACTACAGGGCAGGGCTCCTCTTTCCTGAATTGTGTTGTGGACTGAATTGTGTACCCCCACCCCCACCCAAATTCATTCAAAAATAGGTTGAAGTTCTCATCCTCAGTGTGACCGTATTTGGGGATAGGTCCTTTAAGGAGGTCATTAAGGTTAAGTGAAGTCATAAGGGTGGGGCCCTAATCCAATAGGACTGGCATTCTTATAAGAAGAAAAGACACCGGATATATCTCTTTCTGTCTCTGTCTCTGTGTTCACACAGAAAATGGCAGATGAGGACATAGTGAAAGGTGGCTATCTACAAGCCCAGGAGAGAAGTGTCACCAGGACCCAACACCGTTGGCACCTTTATTTTGGACTTTCAGCGTTTGCAACTATCGGAAAATCAATTCTGTTGTTTAAGCCATTCAGCCCATGGTATTTTGTTATGGTGGCCCTCGTAGACCAAAACACCTGGGAATGAGTACAATCCTGTGCAGAGTCCCCCTATCTTAGACATGCTCTCTGCCTTCCAAGTGTAATGAGGAAGGAGGCTTAGATTAAGGAAAAGGGAGTGAGAGGTGGAAGAAAGACAGCTGATGGATGCAGACCATGAGTGTCACCAGGAAGACTGTGCTCCAAGGGGCACTCTTCTCCTGTTCCCATGTTCCCTTAACAAGTACTGAATTCCCACTTGCGTCAGGCGTGGGCTAGGCAGTCGAAATGCAGTTTGAACAAGATAGAAAAGGCCCCTGTTCTTGACGTACCTATTTTATAGTAGCATCACTGGCTAGTAGCTTTAGAATGGCCCCTTGAATTCTAAAGAAATGGATGGGCAGCACCCTTTTAGAGATGCTTGCTGGCATAGGGGTCCCTTAACCTCATTCTCCGTATGTTCCTCGTCTGAGAGGGTGACCCAGGAGGTGGGGGAGGGGGTCCCTCCGTTGCCTTGGTGATCACCTCTCCCCGACGCCTCTGGAAATTGGAGGGGGATGGGTGTGATAAACCCTTCCAGCCTCTGAACTCAGCTGGACTCCAGATGTGGCTCTGGGGAGCTGTGTTGGAAGGGGAGGTCGCAGAGAGGTGAGCTCAAACAGGTGGCCCAGTTCCTGGCTCTGTATGAAAAGGTTTGGTCGATGCAGTGACTTCAGAGTGCTAGTCCCCTACCTGTCAAACAATCATTGGAGTAGAAATGTCCTGATCTCCCTAGGTTCCACCTGGGATTAGCCTCAGATTTCAGCAGCCGAAGAGGGGTGTCTCAACACGTTTTTACTTTTTCACTAAAGGAAACAGGAAAATGGGACTTCCTTTCTCCTCTTCCCCATACTCCTTTCCCCTCCCCAAATAGAGCACGGCCCTGACTTCTCAGGTTCTGGTCAGCATTCTACGGATGGCATAATCACTCTGAGCCAGATAATTTGTGATTTTCCGGGCCTTGAAATAAACTTGATCTGATTGTGACTGATCACCTAAAAAAAAAAAAAAAAAAAGAGAGAGAGAGACTTGTTTATTTTCCCAGGGAAGAATTTTCTTTATTTCCTCATCTCCTGTCTGTATTATCAGGTCTTTTCAAAGCTGTCGTAGAAATGGTGGTGCCTGGGCAGGGAAAGCGCCTAAAATTCGTCAGTTATAACTTCCCAGTGAGTGAATGAAAGAATATCAGGTTCCACTCCTACCTTGACCATGAGACTAGCCTTCAGAATGCTCTGAATACTGCTTTGTACTTCTCCAGCTGTCTTTTTGAACACTTTAAAGCAAGAAAATCTTCACATTAAAATGAATTGGAGGGCCACCAAGGTGGCTCAGTTGGTTAAGTGTCTGACCCTTGATTTCTGCTCAGGTCATGATCTCATGGTTCATGAGTTCAAGCCCCACGTTGGGCTCTGTGCTGACAATCCCAATCTGTTTGGGATTGTCTCTCTCCTCTCTCTCTCTTCTTCCCCAGTTCATGTGCACATTGCCGCCCTCTCTCTCAAAATAAATAAATAAGCATTTAAAAAAATAAATAAAATGATTTGGAAAAAAAAAAAAAAAACACTTCCAAAATGCCAAAAGGAGGGTGAAATCTCATTTTTACAGCCAGCTTTACCTGGAGAGGCAAGCAATAGTCTGTGGTTCTGAATGGTGTGGTTAGTCACTTTTTATTGAGTCTGTCTGCCTGTCTGTCTTCCTCAATTCTTAGGGTCTCTCAGGTCACCTTTCAGTACTAAAAGGATGCATGTAAAAGGGGTATGCAAACAGAGAAATTCTGTTTCTGAAATTGAGGAAGAGATTGGCGGGAGTTAATACATGGGTTTGTTAGACTGGAAAGATCTCTTCTTCTTTTCCCAGATGTTCAAACACCTGTGCCTATCACTGCTGCCCCTAGTTAATGCCTGTCACATGGGACCTATTAAATCTCCCACTCATATGTTCCTGGGGCATCTTAGGTTTCAGCATGTAGCCTTGGATCTTCAGAGACCCCCAACCCAGATCCCACCCTCCCATCTAATTCCCCACTCGGTCTCTGGATCTAAAATTATCCCATTACCCAGAGTGCACAGCCTCATCTCCTTGGCTCTTCATTGGGTTGCATTCCTGGCTAGCAATGCAAGAACAGAGCAGAAGCCACCATACCAAACAGGCTTCCACTCTTCTCTAGGTCCCCAGGAGGCTGTGACGTAGCACAAGTATCCAGCGAGCAGGAGCCGTTATTACCGATGTGTCACCATATCCTGACTTAGCTGGGGGATCCTGGCCCTATGCCCCCTTCCCAACCCTCAACAACTCATGAGATTTATCTTCCCCACACAGCCCTCCCAGGAGAACCAAAGGGAAAATGAGAATGTGAGACCCTCAGTAGTTAAATGTGCTCACCCTCAAAATACGTGGCATAGGTCTTTATGGGTTATCTACTCAATTGGCAAGACTGAACATGTGCGACAGACATCAACTAAGCATGAAACGGCCAGAAAATAAAAAAGGTTCATCTCTGGTGACCTCTTGAAGAATTTTGCATGCAAAATATCGAAGGGAAAAACTATTTTCATTTCAGTAAAATTTGTAAGTCTTGTCCGTTTTAGTTTGGTGTTATTTTATTTTATTTTGTATTTATTTATTTTTTTTAATTTTTTTTTTAACGTTTATTTATTTTTGAGACAGAGACAGAGCATGAGCGGGGGAGGGTCAGAGAGAGAGGGAGACACAGAATCGGAAGCAGGCTCCAGGCTCTGAGCCATCAGCCCAGAGCCCGACGCGGGGCTCGAACTCACGGACCGTGAGATCGTGACCTGAGCCGAAGTCGGACGCTCAACCGACTGAGCCACCCAGGCGCCCCAGTTTGGTGTTATTTTAAACGTCACATGAATTATTTTTCCGTGCCTGGGGTCTCCTAGCGTCTTCTCTGACACCCCCCCCCCCCCCCACATATGGTGGAAACAGCACACAATCAGGAGTCCCTGCAGAGGAGGGACCAGCAACCGGGTGGCCTAGCTGGTTGTGTGACCTTGCTCATAGTGTGTAACTTCTCTGCACTTCCGTTTCCTAATGTAACAAAAACTGATCTCAACGTTTGAAATCACTGTCAGTTCTAAAAGTCCACGATGCTACAGCTTTACGGTAATTTAAATTCCTATCCATGAGCCAGTTGAGGTTTACAAAGTATAATCAGTTGATTACTGTCATCATGGCTGGAAACCTTGGAAGACATAGCTGACCGTAGGGCATAGATGGAACATCAGCACGTGCTTTTGAACAGCTGCTTCTTTGGGACATAGCACATAACCGTGTGCCTCGAAGTATGATGGAGAATGCACCCTCCCTGAAACAAAGGACTCTTTAGGGTCTGGATGTCCAATGCAAACTGCAAACCAGAAGAGATCACCATGTTCCCATGAAAGAGGCTGATGAAAAACAGATCCTGGGCTCACAGTTGTACCGTTCCCAGGGATCGCTCAGCTCCTGGGCAACATAGTGCTGTGCTCTGTCAGTACCTGAGAAAATGGAAAGGGCCTTGTCTGGCCCCATTTCCAGACCCAGTCCGTCCACCCCCCAGCAGAATCCTGATCAGAGTGTCCCCGGGCACTGACCTCTTGGGGAATGTAGTAAATCCTACCCGGTAGGTAATCTTTAAGGAGCCTTCAGGCTTTGGTGCCTTGTGACTCAAAACCTGGGGTCTGAGGGATAGGAAGTGGATGTCCGGGGAATTAGCCACAGCTAATTCTGCAGCCCAAATGGCTCTAGGTCATCAGCTCTGCCTCGGATGGGGAAGGCCGGCTGCCCAAAGTCGAAGTGACCAACAGGAAAAGAGGAAACTTCACAGCACTGATGTTTCGTGAGCGGTTTGCAAGGAGGTAGGTGCAGTTTCTGCAGAGAGAATCCAAGAAGGCTTCCTAGAGGAGGGGGAAGTCTGGGAGTATTTTAAAAAGGGAGGAGGAAGGCAGCTTGGTAAATTTGAGATTAAAAAGGAGGCCTTCCACAGGCAAACCCAAGCCGATTAGCTGCCTGAGTGCTAAAGGCTGTGAACTCTGGGTACTCACTCAGTGGGTGCTCTGTGCCGTTGTGGGAGTTGCTCACAGACCCCCAGAAAGTTGTGGGCTGGGTGGCCCGGGTTGGGCTGCTGTTACTGCTCCCTTCAGCCTGGGGCAGGAGGCAGCCACCAGCCTCGGCCTGACAAGGACACAGAGCAGAGGCGAAGGGGAGAGAAGTGACGGACGTGGAGGATGGTGGTGGGCCAGTTATCCAGAAGCCTTCACTGTCTACCCATCTGCCCTTCTCGCCTTCCCCTTCCGGGGCCTTCCAGAACAAGCGCTTTTCCCGCCAGATGTTTTGAGTCTCCTTTCCCGTCCTAATTAAAGACAGCTTCTCTTTCTGCTTGAGAAGGAAGGGGAGGAATATGCCCTGCAGCCCTTTCCCTGCTCCCCCCTCTTTCCTCTGGGGTGAGAGGCTCTCCATTTCCAAGCAAAAGGTGGGGTCCGATGGTTCACCCAGCCCCTTCCCAGCAGCAAGCTGGTCTCCGAAGGACTCCAGCTCTTTTCCCGGTAGGAGAAATGTCACCCTCACCACATCTCCGCCCCCCCCTCCCCTACAGCACTCACCTCGCTAAGATAGATGCAAAGCCCATTTCCCCCAGAGAAGCTGCGCTTTCCAGCTGTCAGTGGGGGAACAATGCCTCTGCCTCAGAACAGACGTCTTTCCTGGGAGAGAACTGTGGCCACTTAGAGAAATTATTCACTTTTCTCGCCAAGTACCACTGGAACCACTCAATTAGGGAGAACCGTGGTTCAGCATCGGTTATTCCCGAGGGCGGCCATTTAGCATCAGCAACCCTGTCCAGATGTCCCCGGGGGTCTGCGCGGTCAGCAGGGCCAGCCCCGGTGCTTCTGCCGGTCCAGTTTGATATGCTGTAATTCTGGGCCTCATAAGGCAAGGTGAAAGGACTCAGGCAGAGCACTGTGGGGGAGCCCCCTTTCATTTGATGAGACCCCCCCAAGCCTGAGGAGGAAAATAGGATCCCAAGAACAAACACCGATCTCTCCAGGCAGCTACACTCGTGTTCTGTAGAACTTCCAGCTCCCTCTCAAGTCTCCTTCAAGCAGCCCTGAGTTTCTGTCTCCCTCGGTGTCTCATCAGTAGCCTCAGAGCAGAGAGGGTCCCTTACAGGCTCTGCAAGACAGTCCTGGGGGCTACCGCGTGACATCTGGTGCTTTTGTCTTCTCCCACCCTGGCTCATTTGGAGTAAAGGCTCCCACTGCGGCTGAAACTCTGTCACTGATGTCCGCGTTTAATTCCTGCCTGTATCCAATGTCAAAGTCGCCGCTGCGTATGGCAGGGCATCCTCACCGGTGACAACGGTAGATGCTGGCACCGATTCTGCGGGTGCCCTGCGTGCTAGTATCCCAGCCCTTCCGTCTTTACTTTGCTCTTTTACCGGCCCCGCAAAATCTCTCAGTGACTGACGTGAAGGAAAGGGAATCTTCTCTTTCCTCTAGAACTGGTGGGCCCCTGTCATAAAAGCACACGCACGTGCCCTGACACTAACTGCCCTCCATGATCCCTTGTATAAATAAATACCTGGCACATTTACCCTATCAGCCCTTCACACATCACGTATCTCCTAAATCCCCAGCCCTCGGATAGTTCTAATTCACGCTGAGACGGATTCAGAATTATTATGATATGTGATTATGGTAGTTAAGGGTTTGGGTTGGAATCCTGGCTCCACTGCTTGCCAGCTCTGAGCTTTAGTTTCCTCATCTATAAAAGATGGATGATGATAATTATGTCACAAGGGTGTGTTAAAGGCAACGCACGCAACTTACTTCACCTGTTGTTTAAAATGCGGTCAATAAATAATGACTATTATGATTTCTATCAAATTTTTCTTTTCTTTTAATGTTTATTTATTTTTGAGAGAGACAGAGACAGGATGTGAATGGGTTAGGGGCAGAGAGAGAGGGAGACGCAGAATCCTGAGCAGGCTCCGGGCTCTGAGCTATCAGCACAGAGCCCGACGCGGGGCTCGAACTCACGAGCTGTGAGATCATGTCGGACGCTCCACTGACTGAGCCACCCAGGCGCATCAAATTTTTCTTAATGTAGAAGGAGCTGAGGTCGAGTTGGGTGAGGTGACTTATCTACTACACAACGGATGAGAGGCAAAGACAAATCAATGTGCCTCCAGGCATCTGACTCAAAGTTCAGTCTTCTGGAATAACATTATCTTTCCATAGCTCCATGGGTGAGTTTCCACCAGAGCTGTATTTGGCTGGCAATATTTTTTTCCCCATTTAATGTCACTGATAAGTCCATGCTGAAAAGACTCAGTAAACAAACAGAGTCATGGGAAGGCAGGAAGGAGACAAAGAGAAAGCAGACTGAAAATTCTGGTAAAGCAAAGGGAAATCATCCATGAGTCACTTGATGGTGACTAGCATCTTCAGCTCCTTGTTTTAGGGGGGAATTTTGGAAGACAAGGCAACTTCAGAGGAAGAACGGGAGGCTTGGAGACTAGTGAAGCTGTGTTTAACTCCTGCCACATTGACCAACTGTTAGTTGGAGTCCTTTGATAACACATTGACTCGCATATATGAGGGAACAAGAAAGGACCTTGATAATGGTTGCCTTAGTGAAAGAGCTCAAACTTGGGAATTATGAAGGGAAAGGAACTTTGCCAAGGAGACACATCCAAGGTGCGGGCAGAGCTGGAACTAAAGCCCAGGTCTCATGAATGTTTGCAGGTGGTCTGAATCTAGAATGTCTTCCCAAAGGCTCCAGACTAGGCCCTGAGAAGGGACACATTTCCCCACATGTCAGTCACATGCAAGGCTGCTTCCGTAGAGCAACCAGACACAGACAGCCAGCAGGAGGCCAGGAGGCCCTTACTCTTGTATTCTTCTTGCTGTTGAATCTCAAGCGCCTAGGCCTTGGTAGAAAGAATGCTCTCTAACAGGCTAGTTTTACCCTTTAGTAAAACAGGTAGCTGTTTTCGTGATGGTAACTTAAGGGAGGAAGGTTAATGCTCTGTACTACCTATCTATTCTTGTATAGCAAATTAAACTTAGTGGCTTAAAATGATACACTTTAATCAGAACTTCTGTGTGTCAAGAGTTTGAGAGAGACTTGGCCGAGTCGTTCTGGCTCGGGATCCTTGATGAAGTAGCTGTCAAGATGTCAGCTGGGGCTGCAGTTTTCTGAATGTCTGCCCAGAGCTGGGGGATCTGCTTCCAAGATGGCGCACTCACACAGTATAGACCGGAGGCCTCAGTTCCTCATCACAGGAAGATTAAGGGCCAGTCCTGGCAGCTGATGTCTCCCAGAAGGAGTTAGCAAGAGACAGACCAAGGAGGATGCTGTAATGTCATTTATGATGAAGTCTCAGAAGCCACAAACTGTCATTTCTGCCATATTCTAATCCTTAGGAGTGAGGTGCTAACTCCTTTTCACACTAACAGAAGGGGAATTATGCTTCACCTCTTGAAGGATGAAATAGCAAGGATTCATGGACATGCCTTAAAATCATCACATGCTCTCTCAGCCTGAGTATTATCCATTTGCTTCAAATTTCACCACGGGTGAACTCAAGAGAGATTTAAAAATGAACAACAACAAACCTCATTTTCATTTTGCAAATGATTTAAATTTATGTCGTTGTGAGTGTATGGGATGGCACTGACCAGCAGCAGGAGGCTCAGGTTCTATTTTGCAGGTTCTCTGGGCTTCGGTTTCTTCCTTCGTAAAATGATTGACATGGACTATATTTTTACATAGTCCCTCTTGACTCTGATATTCTCTCTCCCAATAGTGTTTTTTATGTGTTAAAGTCCACTTATGACAATATTTCCTGTGTATGCTATCGATTTGTCCACACGTGCACGTATGTGTGTGCGAATACATATGCATATATTTAACACGTGTTTGTGCATATAGTTTAACAGGTGTCTTGTGCCTCTATGTGTCAAAAGTATATTTAAATAAATCTTTTATGGCCCTTTAGTTTAGTTTTAGAAGTAAGGTGAGGCTGTTTATGTTACAAGAACATAGGTTTTTTTGTTTTTTTTTTCCCCCACAGCAGCCAAAGCACAGCATGCTATTTCTATAAATGGGGCATGATGATGTTTTGTTATGAAATGCCTTTTGATGTAGGACAGCCACAGTCCAGTGACTTCCAAATATATTTCAGCCTACTGTAAAGAATAAAATGATAGATCTTCTCTTGGCCACAGGGTCTCTGCACACATTTCCAGGAACTTGAGACCATTTACTGAATCCAAACAGAGAAATATTGTTTTAATGGTAATAGATGTGTCCACTCAGCTTTGAACAAGTTCCCCTCCTGCTCCTAGCCCCTCATGTCTGAGGCCCAGCATGAATCGGTCAGCCTGGGTCACAAAAGAAGTGATACGCCCGAGTATGTCTTCCAGACAAGACCCCAGCCCTCCAGTCGTCCCACAGACCGCCTGTGACTCTTCCTTGACCCGCCATTCCACATATAAAATATCCATTAATCACGGGGTCTCTTTATTTTCACCAAGGACTACCCACCTATAGAACAAAATGTTTAAGAGGACAAATCTTTTAAAACAATCGAGGAATTGAAGAAACTGAAAATATTGTTTCAAGGGCTTCTCTAGTCTCTGCGTCTTCCCTAGCAGTCCCACTGTGCATATATATCCCAGGGAATTATTCATACAGGTCCGGAAGAGAGTGTTGCTCAGGGTATTCAGAGTGGTGGTATCTGTAGTAGTGGGAGTTAGATTCAGTTGAGTGTCCACCTGCAAGGACTGGACAAGTACATGTAGTAGAAGCATCATATGGATACTGTCCAATGATTAGAAGCGTATCAGTTATCTATTGCCATGTAACAAATTGCCCTAAACTTAGGCCCTTAAAGCAACAAACATTTATTATCTTGCAGTCTCGATGGGTCAAGGGCCAGCATAGCCTAGTTGGATCTTTTGGTTCAGGACCTCTCGTAAGAGGGCGAGCAAGGGTTATCCAGAGCAACAGTCATCCCAAGGCTCGACCGGACTTGGGGGGGAATGTTTACCTCCAAAGTCTCTCACAAGCTGTTGGAAGGATTCAGTTTTTTGTACTATTAGATTGAGAGCCTCAATTCCTTGCTGGCTGTTGGTTGCAGGCCTCTCTCCAGCCCCTGCCATTTGGGATCTCAGCATTTCAGCGGGCTTCCATCAGAGCGAACAAAATAAGAAAGCAAGAGAGAAAGATGGAGGTTTTGTGTAACTGAATCTCCTAAGTGACATCCATCACTTTTGCCACATTCTGTTCATTAGGAGCAGGTCACTAGGTCTGGCCCACGTTCGAGATGAGGTGATTGCACAGGGCATGAATGCCAACAGGCTAGAGCCACTTTAGGAGCTGCCCATCACAAGAAGAGACAAATTCAAGGGCCACACGGCATTAAATACAGTAGTTAAAAGAAAAAGGTAAGAGTCGGGATGAAATCTGCCATGGAATACAACTTGTGTAAATTAAAATATAGAGGAAGCCATGCTACATGTTATAAAGGATACAACAAACTCAAGAGCATATGCCAGTTGCATGGTAAAGTTTGCCTGCTGGGCATGGAGAGTGGAGGAAAAACGAGAATAAATAACTACATAAATCCAGAAAGGGAACTTGCAGACACAGGAGAAAATGGTGGACTAGGAACTCGGGACCAAGTTTAACTCTCTGCATCTGAGACTCAAAAGGGAAGGAAAAGAAAGGAATGAAACAAAACCCCTAGGTCTCCCAGTATTCACGCCCTCATAGAAAGTTCTCACCAAGACCCCACACCCCAGGATAACACTGGATTAAAGTCACCTCAAGGGCTCAGAGACTTCCACCAAGTAAAAGGGGAATCTGTGTCATTGTGACTTAATTTGGAGTAATAGGCTCTAAAAATTTAACATGCAAAAGATGGGCTCACAGGGTAACCCACTGTCCCAGGACCAAACGACGGTCCTGGGAAAACCGGGATGAGTTGGTCACTTTAACAACCTGGGGAGCTTGTGAAAAATGCAAATTGCAGCACTTTCACAGAAAACTATGATTCAGTGTGCCTGAGCTACACCAGAAATCTGCATTTTAAGCAGCACCAGAAGCCCTTCTAATATAGTTGGCCCATGGATGACCCTTTCAGAAGCACTACTACAGAAGGGTCCTTTTGAAAGGTACTGCTGGTGGCAGGAAGGCTCTAACAATTCTCAAGTTTGTGATCACAAATCGTATGCAGCCTTCTGAGAACGGTTCTTCATTACCTGCTGATAATCCAAGGACTCTAATTCTCAGCTCACTGATTTCTAGAATGTGTCTTCCACATAACCCAGACTCCACGATCCAGGAGGCAAAGTTCAGGAAGGGGTCAAGACAGACGTTTAGGGAAGACGATTTCCCTGACTGGCTGTGACCAGAAACCACACCCCCACGGCTGGATTAGGCAGCCACAGAAAAGTCTCCTGAAAGTCACCCACGTCACAGCTGAGGAATGTGCTAATGAGATTAGGGAAAGGACCTATAGGTCTTCAGGAAGCAGCCTGCTTAAAATGTAATCCCTGTAAAATATTTTCCATATTTGGAAGATAAAAAGGTCACCCGAGTACATTGAGGGGAGAAAGTGTGATGAGGTAATGAATGCCCAATGGGATGTAGCTGAAGAAGGGTGAGGAGTCCTGCCGTCATAGGGGTGTGGATCTTGAGTGGCTGCAGGTGTACTTAGGTAGATGCATCCTTATGAGGAAGGGTGTGTCAGACCACAGAAGTTTGTCAAATACTTCCAGCGACCGATCGGTTGTTCTCGCTCTATTTTTACGTTCACTAAACAACCTTTTAATTTCCCTTTATTCTTTGCTCTCCAAATGTAGATTGAACAACATGTGTGAAGGGAGCAGAGAGGTTTAGAGTTGTTTGCATCACGGTCTTAATTTTTTAATTGGATTTTAGGTCTAATGAAGGTAGACTCGAACCACCAGAAGACAAATACAAGTTTATTGGTTTCGAAAGTCATCTCTAAAGTCAAATCTAGGGGCGCCTGTGTGGTTCAGTCTGTTGAGAGCATCTGATTTTGGCTCAGGTCATGATCTCGTGGTTTACGAGTTCAAGCCCCATGCCAGGCTCTGTGCTGACAGTTCAGAGCCTGGAACCTCCTTCGGGTTCTGTGTGTCCCTCTCTCTCTGCCCCTCCCCTGCTTGTGTTCTGTCTCTCCCTCTCTCAAAAATAAATAAACATTAAAAAAAAAAAAATAAAGTCAAATCGTAAGTTTTAGATCCCTAGTGAAGGTGACCTTGAAATAAGGATTCAAGTACAATTGGTTTGTTTGGGAGGGGATCCCAGGAAACACACGTGGAACACCGGAGAGTAAGACAAGGAAGGAAGGAAACTGTTAAAAGGTACATATCAAGCCAATTACCACTACGGGTAACTGGGGTTAGAGTCTAGTTGGGAATTCTGAGAGACACTATAGACAATATACTGTCCATATATAGAATACACTTCAGAGTTATTCTAAACATGGGGTATTCATCCACTAATTCCCCATCTGTCATCAGTCGAGAGCTGCTTCTTAGGGGATTAAGCCTCAGATACTTCTGCTGTGTCCTATGTGAAAGCTAAGCATGTTCTCATGACTGCACAGAATCACAGATGTTTTCCATAAACAGCCTGGAGACGGCAGAGATGCATACCAGGGGGATATGGGTGGGCTATCAACAACATCTGCTATAATAGCTCAAATTTGCTGCATGCTTACGAGATTCCATGTGCCAGATTAAATATGTATCATCTCATTTAATATCTGATGCATAGTCCCCATTTCCCAGATCAGGAAACAGATGTAGAGTGCAAAGTGACTTGCTCGTGGTCGCACAGTCGGCTAATGGTATAGCTGGGATTTGAACCAGAAAGCTGGTCTTTGAAATCCAAGCTATTGACCACTTCATTCTACTGGATCCTAGAAAAGTTTATATCTAGTTCAGGGAATAGAAATAGATTTCCAGATGTGGGTGTACAAACCCCTTGCTTCACGAAGTGTGGATTGGATTTTAGTTTTGGGATCCATCACTGGTCTCAAGTTTGGGCATATGGATGAAGTTCAAGCATCGTCAAGGGTCCTGGTTGGCTGCAAGAGAAATCACAGGTAGTTGAAAGCAAGCAATATTGGGGAGGATTTTGTGGTTTTTGTTTTTGTTTATGGTTTGATATAGAGTGTGAATGGGGGAGGGGCAGAGGAAAGGAGAGAGAGAGAGACTCTTAAGCAGGCTCCACGCCACAGTGCCGAACACAACAAGGGGCTCGATCTCATGACAGTGGGATCATGACCTGAGCCGAAATTAAGAATCAGAGGCTTAACTGCCTAAGCCATCCAGGGGCCCCCTTGGGGAGGATTTTGAACGGCAAGGTAAGGAGTTTACCTGCAGAGATTGGACAATAAGGAAGTCTTGAGGCTTTTTGAGCAAGGGCATGGCAGGAGGTGGGCTTGAGTAACATTAAAGAGTGCTAATAAGAGTGCCTGTGGCTCAGTCGGTTAAGCCTCCAACTTTTGATCTCAGCTCAGGTCTTGATCTCAGAGTTGTGGGTTCGAGCCCTGCGTTGAACTCCATGCGGGGTTTGAAGCCTGCTTTAAAAAAAAAAAAAAAAGAGTGCTAATAATATAAAACAATGTTAATAAAGTGGCACTGAGAAGAAAACAATGAATTTACTGGGACCGAAGAGAAGAGAAGATGGAAAACCAGGTAGGAGCCGTGGCAATAATTTAGCAATTTGAGGATACTTCTTCCAGAGTCAATGTGAATGGGCATGGTAGAAAAGGTGAGAAGAGCAGTTCTGATAAAGACTTCTAGACCAGATCATAGACACTGAATGTTAGAGGACTCTAACCCTAGACATCACGGTCATTAGTGGAGCACGATGGAGAGAGGGACCAGACTAGCCAGCTTGGACCTGAGCATGGTTGGACTTTCTAGTTCTACTTTGGCATCTGGTCCTAAGCTTTCCTATTTAGAGACAGTTTAATCTTTTCACTCTGTGTTGACCAGACTCCATGTGAATTGATGACTCATTTTACTGAAGAAAAAAGATTGACGAATGCTGGTTTGATAAATCAATGCGCCATGACATTCACAATAGCTCCTGAAATACTTAGGTTGAGAGGTTAGTTGATGCATTGGCTTTCTAGAAAGGGATTCTTGTCTCTCTCCAGACCAGAACCCTAAAGGCACAGCTAGTCCAAGATTCTATATTCACCTTTTGTCTTGATATCTTAATTCAAACTCTCAACTATGCCTTTCTGCTGATGACTTTCAAATTCATATCTCAAAAACTAATCTTTTCCCTTAAATGTAATTTCCAGCTGCCAGTTAGATGTCCCCACCGGGATATTCTGCTAGCACCTCAAACTGAAAATGGTCAAAAATTTTGCTTGTCACGCTCTTCCACAAACAAGTTTGTCTCCCCACAGCATACTAATGATCCTATCATTCCTCAACTTGCCACGACTCAACCCTTGGAATGGCCTTTCACTCCTTTTCAGTGGTCCATTCCATCTAATGGATGTCAAAACCTGCTGATTTTATTACTTTAATTTCTCTTAAAATTGGTGGGCCCCTCTCTCTTCATACTACGATAGTAATAGTAATTAGTATAGGATAGCATAGCTATAGTCACAGCATGGTAATTACTATAGTATAGCAGAGCAATTAGCATAGTATAGCATAGTAATAGTATAATAATTGGTATAGTATAGTAATTAGCATAATATGCTTACAGAATAGTAATAGCATAGTAATAGTAATAGTATAGTATAATAGTAATAGTATAGTAGTTAGTGTAATATAGTAATATTATAGTATATTAATAAGATAATAACTAGTATAGTATAGTAATAGTATAGTATAGAAATAGTTTAGTTCAGGTGTTCATTGCCTAATACATGTGTATTCCCATTTCTTCTACTGTCCTCCCTCAAAATAAATAGGACCTCATCTTCATAGTACTTTTCTATATATCATCAGTTATCACTGATAGTTAACAATGATCAGCCACATTTCAGATAAGAAAACTAAGCTACAGAGAAGTGAAGTGACTTTCTTGAGATAACTTAGTAAGTGACAGGATGAGAGTTGGAATCCAGATCTCTTCTACAAACAAAGGGCTACATGGAACCGCTTGGCTTCTTTTCTAGATTTTGATCTCCTCAAAGTGGGGAGTGTTTTATATAACCCTGTGATTCACGATGCCTTACTGATAGTAGCTACCGCTTGATTTGTTGTTGTTGTTGTTGTTGTTGTTGTTTTGTTTGTTTAATGAATGAAGGTTCTGCCTGATGATAGCATTCAGGGGAACATGGAGCTGGAAATCATCTGGTCCTGCTGTTGTACAAAAGAGAGGTCGTACCTAATCCAGTCTGATGACAGACTTTAGCCATATTAGATCATTTAAGTAACATCCGGCTAGGAGAAGAAGAGACCCAAGAGAAATCAGGCTGCAGACTATGTGAAATCAGACACTGGGCTCAAAAGCATGTGCTAAGCTGGACTTTCTTTGTTGTATACCTGGAAACTCACACTCTTCTTAACCTAACAAAAGAAGAGTCAGAATTGGGGACTTAAAAACACACAGTGCATGCAAGAGAGTGTTTGCAAATGTAGGTGGGGCAGCAGCTCTCTGGGAGCCCCAGTAAAATTACTTTCTGGCTGAATGAGCTTGCAAACCCTTTCTTGAGGCTGAGCAGTACTGTTTCATGCCTCTACCACAGGCATTTCTCTCTGAAAAGTCAACGACCCGAGAAAGCAGTTGGTGGTGGGAGGAGGGGGAGTCCCTGAGCTAATCCGTGAGGTTGAGACAGAAACACGGCTGCTCTGGATTGAGCCTGGGGAGATCAAGGGAAAGCATGACTGCTCTGTTTGGAGAGGCCCGTCTGTAGCTGGCACCATCGTGAGCACTCAAGTTCTCTGTCAATAAGCACTTTACAGGGGAGATAAATGGATTTGAAGCTGAGGATGGGAGGAGGGTGTCTGGGAAAGAATAAACACATTATCTGAGCCCATCCACCAAGCCCCTGCACTGAAATGCTCAAGGACTCAGGCCATGTGCTTAGCAGGGGCTGGGTGGGAGAAAGGGACTCTCTATTCCTGTGGGTGAGGGAAGAGGCAGAGGTCTGGTCCAGTAATCATAGACAGCATTTGAAGACTGGGGTCTGTACTTTGCTTCACCCCCACAGGGGTGCGTGGTACTGTGCTATGGGATCGAATATCAAATGACAACTCAGCCACCATCTTGACAGCAAGACTAGAAATGATTAGCTTCTTGCAAAGACAGAACATAAATATTCATTCTAGATGGGTAGGTGGGGGGCAATATCCAGCAACACGGAAGGTGAAATCAAATGCCTGGGCAAATTCAGGAAAATTGTGACTTTTTTTTTTTTTTTTCTATAATGGCATCCCTCCCTATGTATTTTTAAAGGACCAAGAAAAGTCCTTCCCAAGGAAGTATAGGTTTGGAGAAGGGTAGTTCCAGACACACTTAGGTTTTGAAACACCGAATTAATCACTATTGGCCTTATTTTATTAAACATGACCTCCTCACAGAGTACAGGCCAAAGAATCAGGCACCAATATTCAGTATTGAAGAATATGGTTCTGAAAAATGATATTATGTTGTTCGATTGTCTTACAGCGCAAACCCGGCCATTCCTAAATCCCCTAGGAAATCCTTGTCCTTTTAGTAACATTACTAGTAACGTCATCATGAGATAGAAGTGGCTCCCTAGTTCTAGTACATTCCTTGTCCCAACACATCTGCTAATATGGTGCATTCACAGTCTATTTTGTTGCCCTTCATCCTGTGTCACCCAACATACTCTGCGATCTGGCAGCTACATATAGCTCTGGTTTTAATATTTGTTACCTCCTCTAGCACTCCAGAGTAAAGAAATTCTTCTCTTCTCTTGTCTTCCCATTACCTCCTATCTCTCTCTTCTCTTTCCTACTTCTTGTTCCCATCACCTCTGAATTGGACTATGGCTACGACATGCTTCCACCTCTTTTCCACGTTACCTCCACAGTAGATGAAATGAAATAAGAACTAGCCCTCTTACCCCCAACACCACTCTCTTTCCCTTGCCTGACCCCAGATCCATGTCAGTAGAAGATAGGGAAGGAGTGAAGGGAGGAATCATTTCAGTGACTTGTAGGCTGGATGGGGACTGTAATAAGTTCTTCTTTCCCGAGCCAAGTGAGGGAGCTACCAAGAGAATTACTCTTAGAGACTCTGGATGGTCCAAGAAAGAAAGAAAGACAGGGATTCTTGTCTCTCGTTAGAAGTTTGCAGCGCTCTCCAACAATAGCTAAATGATGGAAAGAGCCTAAATATCCATCAGCTGATGAATGGATAAAGAAATTGTGGTTTCTATACACAATGGAATACTACGTGGCAATGGGAAAGAATTAAATATGGCCTTTTGTAGCAACATGGATGGAACTGGAGAGTGTTACGCTAAGTGAAACAAGTCATACAGAGAAGGACAGACTCCATATGTTTTCACTCCTATGTGGATCCTGAGAACCTTAACAGAAGACCATGAGGGAGGGGAAGAAAAAAAAATGGTTAGAGAGGGAGGGAGCCAAAACATAAGAGACTCCTAAAAACTGAGAACAAACTGAGGGTTTATGGGGGGTGGGAGGGAGGGGAGGGTGGGTGAGGGGTATTGAGGAGGGCACCTGTTGGGATGAGCACTGGATGTTGTATGGAAACCAATTTGACAATAAATTTCATAATAATAATAAAAAAAAAGAAGTTTGCTTGGGTAGCACACTTGATAAACTCCATGAACTTTCTTGCATGAAGCCTTTTCCAACCCCCACCTTTGCCCCAGCAGGGAAGGAGAAGACTGGATAGAAATGAAAAGAGTCTGCATCCTCTCCTTTTATGTTGCCATGGAGACAGGAGATTTCTTTGGGTCAAATGCCCACCACAGAATGGAGCTGGGTTCATGCTGTGTGGCTGTCTTTCCTGGTCTCATCTGCCCGGGGAGGGTGACTAATGTGCCCTGGCATCCAACAGCAATAGGTAGTGACACCGAGGAGGTAGGGGAAAGTGCTGTTGGAAATAATAAGCTGGAAGCCAATCTTTCTAAATCAGGCAACTGATATGACTCTCCTTCCTCCAAAGGGGTCAAGGGGAAGCATTTGTGTGTCTGCTGACAGAAGGCATCTACTATCAGCCACATTAGTGAGAAAAGCAGAAACAGCCGCTGGAAAGATTGCTACAACAGAGACTACTCCTCAAGCAAAATGATCTTATTTTTTTCTGTCTCCCAACATCTTGCATGGGCTAGAGCCTTGAATAAGGAGAGGCAGAGGCAGACCTGGGGCAGACCAGTTCTCCATCTCAATCCCTAGGCTGAGGAGGAGAAAATAAGTAAAAGAGTAGGCACCCCCTCTTCTGGTCCCTTCAATCACAAATAGGGAAGAGGAAAACCTTGCTTGGAATATGAGATTGCCGCTTTAAATGGGATCATTTCTAATGACTAAAAAAGACCTCAAAATGGCCACCAGGAAGTTATGTTCAAGATGTCATTACGCGGCCAGAATGGCGTGGCTGAAGGCCCGAGCAAAGCTGGTCCAAACTGCTTCCTGTTTGCAGCCACTGAGTAGACAACATACAATAAATGAGTTCTCATAATGACACGCAATGACATGCATGACGTCTCATCATGTCACCCTGCTGGTGAAGAGCTCCCAATGACTCCTTATTCTTTACCCTACAGGATAAAAACGTATTCTTTGCATGACTCACAAGGCCATTGGTGATCAGGCACCTTACGCCTCCATGGTGTTATTTACCTCTTAATTCCAGGTTTGACACTTACAATCAACCCAGCTCACCAGGCTCTCCCACCCCTCTGTGTCTTCGTGCACACAGCTTCCTCCACCAGGAGAGCCCCTTTCCCAAAGGAAATTCCATCAAGTCTTGGTTTAATCCTGGTCTCTTCTGCAAAGCCTTTGCTAATATGTGGAGGCGGAACTACTTATTTCTTCCACCATTTTCTCTTTGTACATAGAACTCAATTATCTTATTGAGCTCCTCCTCATGGCAGTATCTGTGTGTCTGTTTTCCCGCTAGACTCTAAGTTCCTTGAAGGCATCAGCTGTGTGTTCTCCCTTATAACCCCATGTGTGGGTGGGGAGGGGATGGTTTGAAGAATAAGTTAGAGCCTGTGCCAAGAACATAAAATTGGCTTCAAAGAGACTGCCTCAAGTCTGTGATGATGTGGCCTTTGGGCTGACGGAAAAAAAAAGAACCTGATTTTATCTGTCAGGGTTCTTTCTATTTGATATATGCTCCTCTTAAAGCCTCTCTATTTGATGATGTATCATGTTATTTCTAGTTGTCTCTCCCTGGGTGGAAATCCAATTTTATTTAGATTATGAAATTCTAGAAGGCAGGCCTTATCTTGCTATGTATTTCGCATGGCACAGACATGTTTAATTCTATAAAAGATTTCCTAAAGTCTTATATGTGCCAGACTCTATGCCAAAGTAGCAGATGTCAAATAGGGCAGTCATGGCCTCTGCCCTTCAGGGCTCCGCAGAGGCTGGTCCTTCTCTGTCTTGAAATTTTGCCCTCCTTGGCCTTGAAGGAGGTTCCTGAGGGGCCTGTAGAGCAGCACAGATAGAGAAGGGTGCCAAAGCAGTTGGGTCAGGCCATTAGGGGATCTACCCTGCAAACACCGAGGTGACAAGTGTCTCGTCCAAATCATTGTCACAGCCTTTCTTGGTTCCAACTCCGATGACCTTTTCATCTATCATACTCAGTGTTGACTGCGTAGTAACTGCCACTAGAATGTGAAATAGTGGAAAGAGAGGGGTCTTAGAATCAGAAATGATTGAATTTAGACTCAGCGTAGACCAGACTGAGCTAGTCAGATTTGTCACTTATGTTTCCCATTAAATTTTAGCGAGGTGGACCCACCTTTTGCAATCCTAATATAAATAGAACAGGGTTGTTGGGATTGAGGTATACTGTTCCGGATCATTTCCTTGCCCTTCCCCATTCCCTCATTGGCTGCTGCCCCATTACAAGTGTGCCCAGCACATACATACTTACACACACACACACACACACACACACACACACACACACACTCCTAATGGGCCCTTTCTCTCACTTCTCAACTAACCCCTCTCCCTTTCCCCGCAATGCTTCCTCCACCATCACCGTCTCCCAAAAATCTTGCCAAATTGCCATAACCATCTTTATTCTGTTCCTGTAAATGAAGTATTTCATGCCTTCGAGGATTTTCACTTCAATAATTAACATATGTTTCTGAAATTCTAAATATAAGTAAGTCTGGCTTTACATTTCTTTGGTCTTGGACATAGACACGTACATATCTAGTGTAAATACAGAGAGACTGGGTGTGCGTGTGTGCGTCATACATGCATGTATGTATATAAGCAGACACACTATTCGTGTAACAAATGCAAAGCGGAAGTATATTTTCTACCTCAAGCCTTTCACTGGCTCTTTAGTCTCATCTCTTGGATGAAAGCTTTGCCTCCCCCACAAGTCCCCAGCCCCACACCCCATTCATTCTTTAAACCTAGTTTTATCTGGATCCCCTCAAGGAGTTGCACTGTTGCAACCCTGAGTGTTGAGGCCCAGCCTCCAGGCTAAACTCCGATGTGTCTTTTAGTTACTAAGGACATAAATCTTCCCCTTAGCTCTCTCCCGGGCATTATTTAAATCGGTCAGATTGAGAATCCATCCATTTCTTTCAAGCCCAACCCATGCAGAGCTGTTAACACAATGCCAGAGTTTGAGGCATTAAGCGTGTACCTGCACGCACTTCGAAGTTCTTCATTTCCTTCCCTCTGGGAGTGCTTTCCAGCAGACAGGGGGAGAGAGAGAGAGAGAGCAGAGCCTAAATAAGCTGATTTATCTGGAAAAGCATTCCTCTCCATCTTTGCCATTTTAATAAAGCTCAGCTTGGGGAGAGATTTGGAGCCCTTCAGGAGCAGGCCCGTTAAAACAATCGAGGAGTGTGTAAAACACAGCTCAGGCCCTGCCTGCCGGTCTGCAAACTGACGTCACCTCATAAATCCACTGGCTCTCCAATCTGCGAGGCACAGCCCGGACCCATCAGTGAGCCGCTTTTTCTGGAGATTAATTATATGTTCAGACAGAGGTCAGGTGTGGGGTCTTTAAAAGATTGCTTCAGTGTTTTGCCCCCCCTCCCTCGTTCGGGTAAAAAAAAATTATATATATGGGTGTCCCTGTGCAGCCAAACTGCTGAAAGGAACACAGCGGCCTAGGGGCCAATCCACCGAATCAGAAGGGATGCAGGCATCATTTGACCCCCACTGCCCTGACCACAGAGGAGGGCCTGAGAGCCAGGGTAGGGAAGGGGCTGTCCCTTTGGTGCCTCTTACCTTGCTGCCCTAAGGCCATAGGTGTCTGATCTGCCCCCAGGGCAGTCTGTGGTCAGATTGGAAATGCAATGAATTGAGACAGGCACAGGCTTAGGACAAGCCGGCTCACAGAGGGACGTTGTCTGGAAGTGTGTGCATCCAAGGGGCCCGGGGATGCTGTCGGGGGCCTCTGAGCTCTCTTGCCGGGATGAGCTGGGGTTCGCACATCATCCACCTGGATGTCTCTCCGGGGAATCACTTACACACGCTGAAGAAAGAACAGCAATCATTTAACAGAATGTGGAAAAGGGGAGAAAAAGGTGAGCTGTAGCAGTTGTCAAAGGTGGGAGTGTTTCCAGAAGGGAGTTGTAAATGCTGTATACTCTGAGGGCAGGATATGGGAGAATGGATTTTTTTTTTCCTGAGACAGTGCAGGGACTGACGAAGCTGCGGTCGATCAAAAAGTTTCTTAAATCTTGTTCACAAATTTTAGGAGCGTGGCAAGCAGTGATTTGTTGATAAGTGTTTAACAGTTGTCTCTCCGGGAGACAGAAGTGCTGACTTCTGCGGTGGAAGGACGCTCATCGAGGCTGCTGATTTCAGATCCCAGTGTCAGGCCTCCGAATGTGGACATGGGAATGGACAGCAGTAAGCTTTTCCGAGCTGGTGAGAGCTGGCTCGGGTCCACGGCTGGTTGTAATGACCACAGTCAGAAGTTACTAAGCTGCGTTCTCAATCCTTGTGCTGTAAGAGGCTTCACGGCACAGCTGAAAAGGTCGGAGCCCAGCGGGAGGGTCAGTCCTGGCCCGTCACCCACTCCTGGTGGTATATTTATAAGTTGAAACATTAAAGGGCGAAACCTAAAGAAGTCTCCCCATCCCTTGCAACTCTGAACATGCAAGATTTGGTGCCTCCATTTCTCATCATTGCTCTGATGGTCCCCGCCTTTGGTACGGCAGAGGACTGGATGGCATTGTAGGTGGGTGAAAAGGGTTTCAGTCTGCAGCTGGTGTGTGGTCCCCTTTTTGGGGAATTGGAAAGAGAAAGCCTAGCTTCCTTCCAGGTAAAGGGCCTGATTGACATAGCCTTATGGGAATCATGGAGAATTCTGGAATGCAGCTCCATTCATAGCCCCTGGCTCCTGTGCATGCCCCAAATAAACACAGACTGTTGATGGTGGTTTCAGATGAATCCCCCCACAAGTGCTGGCATAGTTGTGTGGCCACGGGGCCTTACCCTCCAGGGAGGGAGCCCTGAGCAGGACTGTGATACAGGGGATGCTGTTAGAGGGGGCCGGAGAGGTGAGGGGCGGGGGGTGTCCCTGAAAGCCAATCACTGCGTCCTGTGGTTTGGCAGTTGGCCTGGGAGCCCTGGGGCCTTCTGGGGAAAAGCCAGGAAGAGAGGACAGGGTGAGGCAGAGAGGGAGGAGGACGGGGGAACCTGCTTTCACAAGGCAGGGTGAGCTGTGTGTGCCTGTCAGGCTCGGAATTGCTGGCTCTTTCCTGGAGTGACTTTCTAGAAGGGAGGAAAGGAAACCAACGTGCCCTGGGCAAGGCACGTTCACCGTCTCTTTTCGACCTCGCAACAACCCTGCAAGGCAGATTTCGTCACCGGTTCTCAGATGGGGAAACTGAGGCACGGACAAAAAGGCCTGGCTCTGTGCCCCACAAAGATTAAATGCTAAAGGTGAGATTCGATCCACCCTGATCTGTGCCCAGGGCCCTGCTCTCCTTGGGCTTACTCTCCTTTTTGTCATCTCTGGGTCAAACCTCTGGCTTCACCAAAGCAATCTCATCCAGCACGTATTTGTGTGATTTTCCTTTGCTTCACACTCTCTCTTCGCAAACAGCCCTTTGGTTGTTGGAGTGAGTGACCAGACTGACGGTGGTGGCCTCTGGCAACAATAGGGAAGGGACGCTTAGCCTGCAGCTTCTCTGTAGGGGCGGGTTCCACGTGCTTCCGGCATCTGCCCCGGAGACTCTCAGCTGGCTTGGCACAGCCAGGGCACCAGCGCAGCCCTCCTGCCAGCAGACCGCTAATCGCACCAATGATTCCTTCGGCTTCTGGCTTTGGAGCTCAGCGACCTGTGTTCAATTGGCCATGTGTCCCCATCAGAGCGTTGACACTTGTCAGCTGCTCGCTCAAGATCCAGGCAGGACTCTCTCTGTCCATCGGTCCTCGTGGCCACGTTCTGCCCTCCAAACCCTCCTTGCGCAAACATAAGACTCACCCTGAACTCCTCCCCACAGGGGCACTCACCCCTTGGCTCTCGTTCAGAATAAACAGGCAAGTCTCTAGACACTAAAACCCTGCCCCGAAGTGAAACAAAGCCAGCAAGGCCACCTGCCTCCCCTCTCCCTGTTCCCATCGCATCTTCTGTGTCCCTTCTGTGCCCCACTGACGTTTTGTGCTGACTTATCCACTTGAAGGCAAGCACCAAAATCCCTAAATGCTTTCTTTGAAGAACTTCTGTTGAGTTTTTATGGTTTGGATGTTCTCTTTTTCCCCGTTGGTAAGGTGGTGAGTTTTGCTGGCTGGGAATAACAGCAAGAGCTTTTACTGAAGTTTGAGCAAGGCTCACTTACTGTCTTGCAAACAGGAATACACGTAACAGGTCTTCACAGATGGCAGTGATAACACCACCCACAATGATGGTAACGGCAATTAACGTTTATTGAACACGTACTGTGTGCTGGGAAATCTATTAAGTACTTGTGAAGATTGTCTTCAGTACTTACAGCAGCACCACGAAATAGAATCTCTCCATTTTTTTTTAAATTTTCATATGAAGAAAATGAGGTTCAGACGAAGTAGGTTAAAATTTACTTAAGTTTTCAAATCTGGTAAAAAAAAAAAAAAGTCTGGTGCTAGAATCTGTGTCTTTGCCAAATGTTCTATACCCTAGAATAGGTATGTGTGTGCATCAAGAATATTAAACTTAGCCACACAAAATGGCCATTTTGTAGACCAGAAACTAATATAGGCAACTTTATAGAGGTTCAACCTACAAGAGCAAACCCAGAATCCCCTTATCGTCATCATCAGACTTGATTATCTTTGCATTTTGGTGCCTTCCACAGAACAGGCCCTGGATCTGTTAATGTTCTCCGAGTATAAGAGTGAGGGATTGAATGTGTGTGTGAGTGGGAGAGAAAGATTAATTACCAGAAGCAAAGGCAGGTTTCAATTTCAGCGGAAGGAGCCTGGGGGCAGGGCAAGGGATGTTTGTGTGTGTGTGTGTGTGTGTGTACATGTGCACTCCACACACATGCATCTGAGCCACCGATGGGGAGGGTCCACGTCCCCTTACAAAAGCTCCACCTTATCTCTACCTTCTCTGTGAAACTGCCTGACCACTCGTGTTTCTATCCCATATTTCTCACTGCCCTCACCGAGGTCTTTTCATCCAAATGTCAACCTAGTACCTCCAAAAGAAATGACTGAACAGATGTCCTTTTGAAGAATGTGTTACATTTTAATGAACTCCCCCAAACTCCTTTCTAGCATCAATTGTCTGGGGTGAGAAAGTACTGGTTTCAGCTGAATGGAACGGACTTGAGAGAGAATCATCCTGTGGTCCAAGCCCTGGCATCAATCATTTTCTCATGTCACTTGTGCCTTCTCTCTCTTCTCATCACAGATCAAAGTGATGTCAAGCCAGTTCTTTGTAACCTTCAAAGCCACAGGAGGACCTCATAGCTAGGGGAGGGTGAGGGAGGTCCATGTGCCTTGGGGTGGGAACTAGACCATCAGAGAGGAAAGTGGGAAAGGTCAGAAGCAGCTTAACCTTGCTAGAGGGAAGGGTCAGGGTACTAGAGGAACAGGGACACCAAACCCTAAGATCCAAGAAACGGGAAGCCAAAGCTTAGGGCATGAAGCCCTTGGACATGATTCAGCACAAAGGAATGGAAGGAAGGACATATGCGCAGGGGAGCACTATAAGGAGAAGTATGAGACACAGGAAGACAGGGCTTCTGCTTGCCCTGCAAAGCATGGCCTCCGTGTGTTTTAATTTTTCACTGCAATCCCACTCAGTGAAAGTGTTTTTACTACCTTCCCAAATAAGCACGTTTGTTGATTGCCAATTATACTCACTTGTTACCGTACCGATGTATCATGTACATTCTGAGACCGACACAAAAATATAAATCAAAACAACGGAGAAGATAAAAATAAGTAAGAACGGAAGTAACATTTTCTTTCTACACCCTTGAGGAATCATTTTGTGTTTCCCTTGGGGTGAACTCGTGCCATTTTGGAGAACTCTGGGTTAGAAAAGCTCTGCCAAGAGAGATATAATGTAAGCTGCATATGTAATTTTTTAGTAGCCTCATTTTTAAAATGTAAAGAGAAATCCATGAAATTAGTTCCAGGAACACATTTTATTTAACCCAGTATATCCAAAATATTATCATTCCAGCGCCTAATGAATATACAACTTAGTAATGAATTGTTTTGTAACTAAGTCTTTGGAATCTGGTGCATATTTAACACTCGTAGCACATTCCCCTCTGGACAAACCACATTTTAAGTTATCAGCAGCTACATGTGGCTAGTGGCTACTGTATTAGACAGCACGGGGATGGACGAGTGTGACCTCGGGAGGAACGGAAGTCCTAGGGAACATGTGCCTGCAGTCAAGGCTGAGAACCATAGAATAAGTATGCTCATCTGCCAATGTCCACAGTGTGAGCTGTAACCTTCCAGTTGCTTTGACGAGACAGCCTTCATGCATGCATATCTAGTTCAGGGTCATATGTCCCCATGTAAAGAGAATTACACATAGATACATACATGCATGAGTGTAGTAAGAATGTGTACAAATACACAACAAACAGTGAATATTGCACACTATGGAGATATGATATTGAAAAACAGTAGTAGATTATTAAAATTTTCTTTGTATGTGTCTATATAGTTTGAATTGTCAAAATGCATATTTCTTTTAAAAATAACTTTAGGGGAACCTCGATGGCTCAGTTGGTTGAGCGTCCAACTTTGGCTCAGGTCATGATCTCACGGTTCATGAGTTCCAGCCCCACATCGGGCTCTCTGCTGTCAGGGTAGAGCCCGCTTCAGATCCTCTGTCCCTTTCTTTCTCCGCCCCTCCTGCTCACATGCTCTCTCTCTCAAAAATAAAATTAAAACATAATAATAATTTCAAATGACAAAAATTTTTGCAAGGACATGTATTATTTTTTATTAAGTATACAGTCTTAATTCTTATAATATTTATTCCATCATTAAGATCTGGAATTCCCCATAGAGTCACTGTTTCTCTTTATGAGAATAATTTTGTTTTGTTTTGTTTTGTTTTGTTTTGTTTTGTTTTTGGTGGAGGGAGGGTTGGAAGAGGGAGGTTGAGCTTAGGGTTGCCAGATAAAATATAGGGTGACAAATTAATTTGGATTTCAGATAAACAATGATTAATTTTTAGCATAAGCAGATCCCACCAAATACTTCCTTGGAATTATCCAGGGATAAACTCAACATTTACATGGGACATACACATTTCTACTAAAAAATTATTCATTGTTGATCTGAAAATTCGGATTTAACTAGGTGTCCTCTATTTATATTTACCAAACCTAATCACCCTATTTGGGCTGCCACGAGCACAAAGGAGCAGCAGTGGTCTTGAGAGCAGCTTTTCTCTGCACCTGGAGGAAAGTGCTGTTTCCCAGAGGATTATGCCCATCAGTGGCTCCCAACCGAGATCCGGTGGGGAGGTCCTTCTAATTCATCCCGCCTTGATACAACAATTATGAAAGCAGATTCATCTCCCAGTCTCTCTTCTCCTCGCCCTAATTTTCCTCCAGATAAGACCTGAAGTTTTCCTAAATTTGAATTCCTCTTCTAGACGTGTTTTTAGAAACTTGACTGCGCAGAAATATTACAATTCTTCCATGTCCCAGATAAGCACATTACTCACCAAGGTAGGTAAAGATACCTGTTATAGTTGGGCTCTCAAAGAATTGATAAGATTTTATGAAGATTCTACTCTACTGTTTTTATTACATATCTATAAGCAGCACACAGTGCTGGGATCATGGTGAGGCGTGTGTGTGTGTGTGTGTGTGTGTGTGTGTGTGCTCATGTGCACACCCACATGTGTAAAGTTAGAAATCTGCACCTTATATCCAGGCCTTTCTACTGCTTGTTAATTTCTGGTATTCAGATGGACATTAACTTACATCAGGCTAGCAGAAAGCCAAAGCCCGTGAAATTTCGCACAGCCTCTATTCATCAAATTCATGTTATAGATTCACCAACGAAGGTTTTATTCTTTTCCTTAGATGATCCAAGGGTAACCTCAGCCTCAAAATGTTTCTGTAGATCCACCCCCAGATACAAATCTTTAAGAAATTAGCCAGGGCACCTGCCTCATGAAGCCACAGTATTCTTCTCCTGGGGTTTTAATGATGCAAGAATCCTTTGATCCAGAACTTTGGTTGTCTAATGTCTAATCCATTAGCAAAATTGCTTTTTCCATCACATCCCTCTTCACTGGATTTAATTGGTTCTGTCTATAGAGTTCATACCACAGATAGGAAGACAGACACTTGCCCTAGTCTCCAAGTATCCCTGTGTGCATCTTGAATGTGAGCCAGGCTAGTGTGACAGTCACATTGGCTTTCCTAAACTCACGCCTTCATCCTACCCTGTCCCTATGTTCTCAAGTGCACAGAAACTGCAGGCCAGAGACTTGGGTGAATGCAATTTCTAGAGATGTGTCACATGGGGAGGAAATCCTAATTCGAAGCCTGCAATGGTACCGCAAAGTCATGTTGCCCATCCTCCTGTTCCTGGAAAACAGCAGCAATCATGGTAAGGGCAAATTCTTGGATGAAAGGAAACATACTAAGAGCGTCTGAGTGAGAGTGTAAAAAAACTGAAATTGAGATAAAGAAGGTTAATACATCGAAAGGGCAAGAAAAACAGCATATGCACTTCTTGAGAATCTTGGAAGAAAAAGGATGCTGCTATTTTGAATAATTAGTATTAAATGAGACTAACTGCAAACAAGAGACTCTCTGGATTTCCGGGTCCCAAGGAATACTGTCTCCATCTCCACCATGGGCTGTCTCTCCTGTCCCTGCACCTTCTTCTATTCCTTCTGTTCAACTTCTTATATTAACTCTTTTTCTTCTCTTCTCTTCTCTTTTCTTCTCTCCTCTTCTCTCCTCTCCTCTCCTCTTTTCCTGTCTTCTTTTCTTTTTCTCTTTTCTTTTCTTTTCCTCTCTTTTCTTTTTCTTTTCTTTTCTTTTCTTTTCTTCTTTTCTTTTCTTTTCTTTTCTTTTCTTTTCTTTTCTTTTCTTTTCTTTTCTTTTCTTGGATTAAGTTCTCTATTGTTCTAGAGACAAGGAGCTGGGCCCCTTGACAGTGCTCGCCCTATGGGCCTGGGTTCCAGAACACCACAAAGGTGAAAGTTCTGCCATGAACTCATTGGACAGAAAATTTTTCATTTGCACACTGGACATTCTTGGTAAAGACAAATGTATCTTCCTTAAAAAAAAAATAGGTCATGAAACCCATGTTGATAATGCATCTGAACCCATATGACACCCCTTCTCTGGAAATTTTAGATATCAGGGAAGGATTTGCCAGAGGTTCCCGCCCCCTAATTTCTCTAAAAGACCCAACAGCAACTAAGTCATCTTTTATAAATATATGCAAGACCGTGAGCTAAACTCAGCTGACGATATACCTCAGTCAAGAGCTATTGGAGGATGGATGAAAGAATGAATAATGAATGGATTTGCATATACTTTGTGTTCTGCTAGCAAGAGATTAATTTCACGTCCCAGAATAAGGTGGTGGCAGAAGAGAGACTTTGATCGTTCGAATACATCACAGGGTTTGCCTCATACACATCCTATATCCATACTGTGTAAGTTTTATGGAAGCGACTTCAGATTTCTGAATCACAGTTTCCATTGTTATTAGATAGGGATAGTAACATCTGTTCGGCCACCTCCCATGGTGATTGTTATCAGTGATACATGAAGAACTCCACAAATGTAAGGGACTCATATTACTAACTCCCTAAATTTGAAAAGCAGACATATATATATATATATATATATATATATATATATATATATATAATTTAGAGGAAAAGGAATAAAAAGTATAATTTGAAAAGTTCAACCTCAGGTGTACTCAAGAAATAGGAGTTGCATTGAAATAATGTATTTTAGGGATTCATACATTTGGCTCCAGCCTTGGTATGCTCAACAGCATCAGCTTTTCAGCTCGAGCTTCTTTCTTCTTCAATATCAATACTGCTATTTCTCAACCTGTGTGTGATTAAAATCATGTGGCCTCATAGGTTTGTATCAGAAGTAGTCCACATAAGAACATTAGTAGTATGAATGTTACTTATGCATACGCAAAATCAGGTAAGCCTCCTAAGTATAACTTTCAGTGATGATTTCTCTGTGTGTTATGTGTTGAAATTCTTTGTTATTTGAAGTAGACATGTATATAACTTATTGAAAGAGTAAAATGTTGCAATAATTATAATGATCATGAAAGCTGTTGATTTCATGGACATAAAATTATTGCTAAGAATTGCCAATTGGCAAAATAAATAGGAAGCTACATTTCCAGTTAATACTATTGTTAAGAGAATACATTAGCTTGATAAATTTGGAAAGAGCATGCTTTTTGAGGTAATACACATAAACATTTCAATAATAATGAGAATAATAAGCTATCTTCCTGTGTGGATAGGCATACGTAGATCATTATTTTGATCTTTGTGAATTTTTTTGCTTACTTGCTTCTGTTTACTTATTTGTTTGTTTGTTTTTGTATGCTTGCATTCATAAGACAAAATTAATGTGAAGCAAAATACAAAATAACCTTTTAAGCATTACATTCAATTTTTAGTTATTGTATTACACTTAGGTCGTGAGTCACTCAAAGAGTATATAATTTATTAATTGTCTAAGTAAATAATGAAGCGAGGATAAAGGCAGAATGTTTACTTCATCATCTCAAAATTTATTACGAGCAAAAGATCAAAATCCTTGATACATTCACTACTGGCATAATAAAGAATGTTAAATCTGAAGAAAGAAAACGTTACAGAAAACTTAGCGCTCCCCAAATATCTTGTGTCACCATAATCATAAATGGAAGAGAGCCTATTAAATATCACACTCAACCCTCAGTAATGAGGGCAGGAGCAGAATGACACCTGACCGTTCTGGGAAAACGCTCTTCTTGGACTATCATTCCAAGTTCAAAAATTTAACTTAAATGGTTCATAATAAAATTGATCATTATAATTACATTTTTAAACAATTTCAGGATATCCCCACATGTTATTTTATGATAACAATAACATTTGTCTTCACCTTTTATTTCAGACAGATATGATTTTAACATTTCCCATTTCTTATTTGGCCAAAATGTCTTTTCGATGTATGCCTAAACATACTTTTTTACAAGACCCAAATCAGATCCTTCCACTGGCTGAAGATAGTGAGACAGGCACTCACATATAGTATCGGGGGAACATAGAACAATTTTCCTGGAAAGTTATTTGTCAACATTTTTGAAAAAGGAAAAACAGTCACTGTGATGGCTGCCACATAAATCTGATGTTCCCACTATGCCCCCCAAATACCCAGGAAACAAAGAAACTACACAAAACGCATTCATCAACATAATTACATTTCTGGTAAGAATGTCACGTGGTACAAGCCTTATGAGAGGAATTTGGTAATATTGAATAAAATCATGTACAGGTGTATCTTTTGGCCTGATGATATCACTTCTAGGAATTCCCCTGAGGACTCAAAGGGTTATATGTTGCAGCAATATTTATAATTGCAAACTATGGGAAACAGCCTCTATACCCACACGTAGAAGAGTTGTTTCATAAACTATGTTAGAATCACACAATGGGGTATTTTGTGCAGGCAAAAACAATAAAGAAAGAATTCTATGAACTAAGGTTGAGTGATTCGCAGGATATATTAAGTGGAAAAAAGCAGACTACAAGAGAGTATAAATAGTATGCTGCCTTTTGTTTAAGAAAGAAGGATAAAGAAGCAAATAAGCATGGACTGCTCAGAAAAATAATAATAATACAGTGGGGATAAATTAGAAACAAATGAGACTGGTTACTACATTATTTTCTGTTACAGCAGTGTTTGAAGACAAAACCTGTCTTTTCATTCACTGTTCTGTAGGTCAGAAGTCCAGGTGGCCTTGACTGGGGTTGTACTAAGAGTTTCACTTGGACAAAATCAAGGCGTCAGTCAGTGTGAGTTTTTATCTGAAGACTCTGGGGAAGAACTCAGTTCCAAGTGTATGCAGGTTACCGGCAGAATTCGGTTTCTTGCAGCTGTAGGACCCGGAGTCCATGTTTCCTTGCTGGCTCTCAGCCGAAGGCTGCTCAGTGCTCAAATCTTCCTGTTCTCCTTGCCATGATCCTCTCTATCTTCAAGACAGCAATGATGTGTCAAATCTTTCGAATTGCTCTGACTTCTGATACCAGCCTGAGAAAACTTTGCTTTCAAAGAACTCATGTTATTAGGCAAATCTCCCTTTTGCCTTATCGTCAGGAAAGGGATACCTCGTCATATGTACAGATTCCATGTACCCTTGAGGGGGTGGGCATTTACAACTGTCAAGGTCATTGATGGTCATTTTAGAATTCTGTCCACCACAGTTACTTACAAAGGGTGAGTGAGAAGGAGGTTGACAGAATAGACGGAATGGGGAGAATGACACTTTTTGGCACATATCTATTGTACAGTTCAGACTTTGGGAATTATGTTAACATTTCACATAGCTTAAAAAAAAAAGTAAGAAAGGAAAGGAGAGAAAAGTTCTCAAATGTGGTTCAAACAAATCAAGTGAACCAAGCCAAAAATCAAATAAATTGTATAACCATACTGAAGTGGGAAAGAAAATCTAACCTGAATAACTTCTGGACATAATATTTAAACTATATGCCTTAAGGCTAAAGGAAAAACAACAACAATTTTTAAACAAATATTGAACTCTAGTTAGTAGGCTTCTTTTGTTCAAAGAAGCATGGGTTAGCAATTTTGAAAATGCTTTTTATGTTTTGAACAAAGAAGTACTTATATTGTGGCAAATGGGTGCCGTATTTCTCATCGTTGGATGAGAAATCTCCAAGTATGGATGGGAAAAGAATGGAATGAATCCTGTGCCACTGAATTGAAATGTAGGTATCCATGGAAACTTGTAGTTTCTAGTATATAGATATAGACATAGATGTTATATATGCATACACATAAGCTTGTATGTATGAGTGTACGTGCATGCATACATCTGTTTTCTATATTTGCTGATAGGATAACGCCCATAACGTGGATCTAAATGCCTTTTGCCACTAAAAGGAATCAAGACTCTTTTGAGAAATGGCTGAATCTGGGCTGGATCAGGAAAAAATACAAACTGACATGATGTGATGAAAATATCCTTGTGTGCCAAAAAGTAAGAAAGTGCACAAAGAATGATGTAGATATGTCAAATGCACCCAGGAACCAGTCTGAAAGAGCTTGGACTGGCGAAATCTGGGACTGTCTGAACATCCAAATAAATAATCAGAGTCAAGGAATACCATCCACTGAAGAGAACAAAATCCATTTTACCTCAGTCTACACTGAGGTAAATGGATGGATGAATTAATAAACAAATAAAATAGATTAGAAGAGAATATTTTTCTCGCAGTAGAAAGCCAACCAATAACCATAGAAAGAATGATGGAATTAAGACACTACTCTTCAGGCACCATAATAATAATAATTTATTTAAACACAACCTCTCATGGATGCTAAAACTAATGTGTGAAAATTTAAGGAGTAACAAGATACCTCTATAATCTCAATGTACCTCCCCCACCCCAAGGTACATATTAATTACGAGCAAGAAAATAGTGACTTTATAATGGAGAAACTGGGAAGGCACCACCTTGACCAAATAATCAAGATTACCACATCCAGATAGGAGACAGATAGATGCCATGTGCCTCCTCATATCCTGTACCGACAGCACAGCATCACGTCTGTGGTGTTCTTGCTAACATCACATAGCCTAAATCTAATCGAGAGAAAACATCGGGCAGATCCAACTTGAGTGACCATCTCCCAAATGACTGGGACATTCTTCTCCATTGTCAATTTCATGAATGGCAAAGAAAGACTGAGGGACTTCTACATTAAAGCAGCTTCGAGGGACTCGGCGACCAAAACCGAAGCATGATCCAGAATTTTCTTTGGTTCCTAAAAACATCATGGGAACATTTGGCAAAATATAAATAAGGCCTGTGGATTAGATCATATCTGCATTGCATCAGTATTAATTTCCTGGTTTTGATTATTGTTTCGTGTTTATGTAAGAGAATGTCATCATTTTCAGGAAGTACCTGCTGTGGCATCATAGTGTTTAGGGAGAATGGAGCATGTCTGCAACTGACCTTCAAATGAGTCAGCCAAAATTATATATGTATATTAATATTCATAATGTGTGTAATATAGTGATATATACTATATGTATATGTATATATATATACACATATATATATACATATACATATATATATATATGTTGGAATAACAACCCACCTGTAATTCCTCCACATCCATCTCTAGAAGTGGTTGGTTTGGAGGGGGCAAAGCGTGTATCCAGAGTGGGGCTTCTATTCCTTTCCTGCTAAATAAAAACATCTCATCTACGCAACGGGGTCAGCTAAAGGCAAAGAAAGTAGAAAGTGGCATTTTTCTCACTGTAGAGAGGCACTGCCCTGGGGAGTCACCGCATGAAGTTAAAGTACATTATCAAATTCAATAAGCCTGCTGCACCTGATCGCTTGGCGAAGAGGACAAAAGAGGCAAGAGCCTGTGCCATGACTGAGCAGGGAGTGATCTTTAAAACATCAGCACTAACCAACCAAGAAATACAGTCCCCACAATTTCAGGCTCCTACAAATACTCAGGTAAGTCTCCCCTACTGCAATTGATAGAGAGAGTCAGAATTTCCCTTTTCATTGCATTGGGAGAAAGTTCTACCTCTCTGGACTGAGATGGACAAAGTGTGAAGGGTTCCTCCCTACACCCTGAAAAACGTGGGCGTTCTTCAGCCCTTGCCACAGAGCAGGATGGAGAACAGGATACGTGCCAATGTCTAGCCATCAAAAATTTCACACTATCAAGACCTGCCCAGGACGACCCAAGCTTCAAAGACTATGACCATGCTTGGGGCACCTGGGTGACTCAGCTGAGCAGCCGACTTTAGCTCAGGCCATGATCTCATTCATGGTTCTTGGATTCGAGTCCCACATCAGGCTTGCTGCTGTCAGCACAGAGCCTGCTTTGGTTTGGTTCCTCTGTCACCCTCTCTCTCTGCCCCTCCCCTGCTTGCATGCTCTTTCAAAAACAAATAAACACTAAAAAAAGAGGCGTTGACCATGCTGGAGGCGAGCAGTTTTGAGAGCAGTTCTGTCCTCTCTGGATGCAACTGGAAGCCACAGGGAAGTGAAGCTTCTTCAGGACTCTTGAGGAGACCAAAAAACTCTACTCTGACCCCTTGACTAGAAATCTCCATTCCCATCAACATCAGATGCATGCTTTCCCAGTTGCCTCTTCCCGGTTGAGTCCCTATTTTTGTTAAACCTGGTGATCACTGTCAATGCTGCTAAAGCCAACAGATACACTTCGCCACTTGAAAACAGCTGGGCCTCATGACTAACATCAGCCTCTGCAATCTACCCTGTCAATTCCAGCTGTTCCCTAAATAAATCTCCTTCTTTATAATCTAATTCCAACCTCAGCCACGATACTATCCGCCTCTCCTTGCCTAAGGGCACCAGCCATCTCAGACTGCTACACCAGCAGCTCAGGCCAACTGTTAAGTACAGTGATCTGGGCTTCCATGTGGTTCTGTGCTTTTTAATATTAGATTTTGTGCAATGATGGTTTCAGGCCCCATTTTTTTTTGGGCACATGTACATTGCTGTACCTAGGTAGGTACTACTATCCTAGGTAGGCCTCTGCTTCTCTCACCGCTAACTAACCTTCAAACTTAGGATGAAGTCTTAGCATTAGTGCTAGAAGGAAAATCCAATCTGAAGCATAGTCAAAAGTGACAGGAGAAAAATAGTGTTGCGAACTATGAGAAAAGCCCCAATTTTTCCTTAGGGTCTGAACTAGCCTAGGCTGTTTGGCCTGTGGTAGATCAGGCTGTGGAGTTTGTTGAGCAACTGGGTAAAATGTGTCTCGATCTCATCCTCCAAATGAAAGTGAAGTTTGAGGTAGGCACAAGGAATATGGTCTTGAGCACCTCTACTATCTGCTACTATACCAACCAATCAGATTAACAATTCTTCTCCCTTTGGTGAGTGTTTGGGGGTGGTGATGGGTGCCGGGCCACCATCCACCAGTGATCGAGAGCAAGAGATAAGCCATGGTCATATTAAATGGTGCCTAAAAGAAATGACACGGATAAATTTGAGTATCTTCTGCTTCTTCTGCCCAGTAAGTACCTTACAAGTAGAGGCTGGTCTCTTGTCCATTTCAGATCCCCTGACACTTCATTAAACATGGCCAGGAAAACTCCTGGATATAGCTTCGATTCTTTGGATTGTACTAAGAGTATAATTCTATTTGAAAACAATGGCATGTTAGTTATCTATTGTGGCATAGCTAATTATCCCAAAACTCAGAGGCTTATAACAAAAATACTATCTCAAAGTTTCTGTGGGTTGGGAATTCAAGAGAAGTTTAGCGGGGTGACTTTGGCTGTAGTAAAATGTTAGCCAAGCAATCACATGAAGGCCTTGACCTGAACTGGAGGATCTGCCTCCAAGATGGCACACTCAGGGGGTTATTGGCAAGAAGCCTTAGTTCCTCACTGGCCATTGGTAGTGGCCTCAGTTGCTCTGCATGTGGAGTTCTCCACGGGGCTATGTCCTCATGTTAAGGCAGCTGGCCTCCCCCAGAGCAAATGGGAGGAAGAGGATGGAAGACTGAAGGTACAATGTCTTTCGTCTACTCTTGGAAGTCATACACCATCATTTTGTCTCCTTATCTTTGTCACAAGTAAGTCACTAAGTACAGTACAGTACTTAAGAGGAAGGGAATTAAGCTCTATCTCTGAAAAATAAATAAATAAATAAATAAATAAATAAATAAATAAATTGTGGGCATACTTTAAAACTACTGACCACATGCAGGATGGGAAGAATAAAGTCTGAAGGGTCCACAGTTATAATTCCTTGAATTCAGCTGGAGTCAATATATCATAGTGGAGTAGAATGAGATTTGTGTTCAAATGGATTCAAGTGCAAGTCCCAGTCAAGGCTGGATTTATGGGCATTCAGCTAGTGCCCCAGGGCCCTATACTGAGAAGGGCCCCATGCTTGGTTTAATGCTCTGCCATTGTCATGGCAAAATTCTTAGTAATTGATCTTTGTATTCAAGTTTTTTAATTGGAATTCAATGGGACCATGGGGCAGGAGAAAGCCACAGTACAGTGTTCAGTGCTGCTTCTTGGTACTCCATTTGCATACAATGTTCATGAAATCCTGTGAGCATAGAATTCTGGCAGAACCCCCAATGCACTGGAGTTCAGTGAGACTCCAAGCAAGTACCAGGTAAGCAGGTGATGTCTAAGACAGAGTGAATGGGGCCTCCAGTAGTCGGGAGAGGCCACGTTTTCCTTTCAAGTGCCTTGAATGCAGCTTGCTTCAAAGGCAATGGCATTCCAAGAAACAAGAGTAAGTAAGGAATCTTATCATGTCCTTTATTATTCGTATTACTTCCCTGTTAGTTAACCACTTATAGGAAGAAGGGTGACAGAAAGAAAAGGGAAGTTTGGGCACCTCACTGTTCCTTTTCTTCTCAGCCTTCTGTACTCACCAGTAACTCAAGATAGAGGGTGTTTCTATATTAAGAAGTGAGGTAAAAATATCTGAACTCGTTTTGTGTAATTTTTACATTGTCCTGGTAAGAATGAAACATCTGTGCCTGTATGAACTACAAAATATGACTCGTGTGATTTCAGTGATTCCTCATAGCAATGAAACTCTCTTCTATTTGCATTTAAAAGTGTTATTGCACAATGTAAGTGTGAGCAGTAAAATCCATGCTAATAATATAGGATTTTAATTTTTCTTTCCTCACGTTAAATAGCAAAAAACAACATTAAATAGCAAATTAAAAAAAAAATATTACGACAAAGTAGAAGACATTGTGGAAGAATGGAGATAGCTTTATATTTTACTACCTTTAATGACAATTTTTTCCTGTTTCCTGGACAAGGGATCCCACATTTCCATTTTGCACAGGGCCTGAAAACGAGGTAGCCATGGCGGTCCTGGCTTGTTCTGCCATTCCCTGCTCCATAATGACTCTAAAATGACTTATGTCTCCAAACTTCAGTTTCCTCTTCTATAAAATGGGGATCCCAGTAGTATATATCTCATGACATTGTTAAAAGGATAAAATGACAAGTGTCTTGAAAACTATTTAGCATAGTGTCTGGTTGGCATAGGCTCAACAAATCAATGATAAATGCTCAATAAATAGATGATGGTATTGCCGGGTGGTAACCACTGGGGATATGGACCTACCCTGGTGTAAAGACCCATCTGGTCCTGAGAATGGAACACTGATTTTTTAAGAACATGGGTGAGACCTTTTCCAGGTAGGCCACGATTAGCGAATGTAGCCTCAGAGAAAATATCCTCACTAGCTTACTCATATGCTGAGCTTAGCCCAAAAGGAACCAACCCATTTGCCCCATGTAATAAAGGCAAGGATTTCTTAGAACCGATGGTTCCAACATTATAATTTTACATACATAAAACTGAGGTTTATTTATTTATTTATTTATTTTAATATGAAATTTATTGTCAAATTGGTTTTCATACAACACCCAGTGCTCATCCCAACAGGTGCCCTCCTCAATGCCCATCACCCACTTTCCCCTCCCTCTCACCCCCCATCAGCTCTCAGTTTATTCTCAGTTTTTAAGAGTCTCTTATGGTTTGCCTCCTTCCTTCTCTGTAACTTTTTTTCCCCTTCCTCCCCCTCCCCCATGGTCTTCTGTTAAGTTTCTCAGGATCCACATAAGAGTGAAAACATACGGTATCTGTCTTTCTCTGTATGACTTATTTCACTTAGCATAACACTCTCCAGTTCCATCCACCTTGCTACAAAAGGCCATATTTCATTCTTTCTCATTGCCACGTAGTATTCCATTGTGTATATAAACCACAATTTCTTTATCCACTTATGGAAAGAGCCTAAATGTCCATCACCTGATGACTGAGGTTTAAAGAGAAGAAATAAGGACCCTGGTCACCTGTTTAGAAACGGGCAGGACTGAGTCTTGAGTTGGAAGATTTTTGACTCCTGGTCCTATCCTTGGCCCTTTTACTTCTCAGCCTTCTGACTGACCATGCATACTTCTAGCTGAACATATACTTCGGGAGAATTTTCTCCCATGAAGTTCAGTTAGCTAGCACTGGTGCCGGAGGTCTCCTTTGGAAACCCATAGACCAGAACACCTGTTTCAAGGAGATGGAGAGTTAGGTCCCATTAGTAGAACACTTTGGGGGCCCGGGCTGCTCAGCTCCCAGTGAATTTGATTGAGCGGCAATCACAAGAATAACGCTAAGTTATGTTTTCATAGTTGACTCTGTGCTGAGAGAAGCACTGGGAAGGTGGATAAGCACACTCCTTATGGTGGAGGGGGTGGTGCTGGTGATGAGGGAGGCAATGCCACGCAGTCCGTGGATAAATGATGATATTGCCATTTGGTAACCACTGGAAACGCAAATCTCCTCTGGTGAGTGAAGTGGAGGACTAAAGGAGGGGGTAGTGGAGTTGGATGATCAAGTCTGGCAGGGGGGTGGGGTGGGGAGGTGATGGTGTTAGTTGTGGGGGGTGATGGTGGACATGGTAGGGAGGTGTGCTGGGGTGGGTGTATAGGGTTGGACACAGAGGATGGAATGTGGCACGAGAATCAACCCAGAGTTCTGCATGGGTCTGACCATAGCTTTCTCTGTTCAAAGATCTTCTTCCCTTATATGTTGGCAAACTCTGAACTGCTTACTGTGGCACGTCACCGCCTCTTGAATTTCCTCTGCCTCCAGACTTTTTACTCCTCTCGCTTATTCTCTCCAGGCAGACCAAACTCCCCTGGCGCACTTTGCAGCTTCGTGCCATCCCAGTGGTGCAGCGATGATTGTCGCCTTTGCAAATGCTGTCTCCACTGCACTTAGAAGAAATGTCCTTCCCTGCCTTCATTTGTCCTTGAAAACTCAGACAACCGTCAAAGTGCTGTCCTCGCTTCCCTCCCAGAGCTTCCCCTGGGCTATGTGCTCACGTCATCTCCCTCAGGTCTTACCACTGACTAATATTGTCTAAGCGCTGACTCTGGTTTGCTGGACTGAGTAGAAGCTACTGTTGGTAGTGGAGGGCGAGGGTGAAGGACTGGAGACTCGGAGAGGAATTGACATATAACTTCCAACTAAAGAGGGAAATCTGAAGAGAAAAAAGCAGGAGGGGGGATGGGCAGGGCCTTTGGTTTTTTTGTTGGTGGACTTGGGGTAGCAGGAGGGAATGGAAATAAAAGATAAGATGAGACAAAGTCTCCAGGTCAAAAGGTGTCTCAGTCTGGGCAAGATGGAGTCTCCTCTGGAAGTGAGATCCAGGCCAAAGTTTCAATACCTCCAGAAGATGGAATTTTCCCTGTTTGTCTTGAATGTTAAATTTACCCTCTGAGTGTACTGCATCTCATATGAACTGGCCCTGGGATTCATCTTTGGAAACTTGTGAACTTTGATCACTGCCCACTTTTTCTCCTTAAAGTTGTATCTCCCCCCCTGACCTGAGCCATCAATGGAAAAGAAGATGCTACCTCACTGCTAAGTCCTTGAGATCATGTACCTCCAGTGCTGCAGCTATTTCGTGCCAATCCCTTCCTGTACTTGATTGGGGGGGGGGGGGGGAGTTTCATTCCTACCCATGAGCATTCTTGTTTTACCTCAGAGAGGCCACTCCCGGCCCGTCTGCGGCCCTCTTGCCTACCTCTTGCCCCCAGGGCGGTCTGTCTCTCCCACTTTACAAATTATGGCAAGAGAAAAATGCAAAATAAAACAACGACAAAAGGTTTAATGACAGTCTCTTCTGCTGTAATGTGCTAGTTGCCTTCTTAAGAAATCCCGTGTTATCAAAAATCATGCCATCAAAACCACTGTTACCTGCGAAAATGCAAGTTATTGACAAAAGAGGTGTAGATTAAAAAGGGTAATTGTTCCCCGAAGAAATATAAAAAATAGAGCTGATTTTAATAGTTTTAAATTATTTTGTTATGCTGAAGTAAGAAAAATATAGCCACTTGACTATCAAGTGACCAAAATAAATTTAAATACCTCTGAGAAAAATTCTCAAGGGGGAAAATGTGCCAAATTAGCAAGTATCTAGGTAAATTTTAAATCAGTTCCCAGCTATCAATGTTAAACAAAAACATAAGCTGCCAAACGAATAGCCAGCTACTCAGACAAAGCAGCTGCGGATTCCTGTAATGTCTTTGAAAAGGGTTTTTTTTTTTTGCCCTGATATATGCCTACGTGCTATACTAGTCACCAATGGCACAAGCATTTTAACCAAAAGTAGCAGGCATGAGGCCAGGTACGCTGAGTGAGGTTATGTAACCTGGAGTAGCAAAAGAAATGACTGAGATACAAAGGAATAATAATTTGTAAGGAGTTGAGTGTAAAAAATAAAAATTAGTATCTCATTTTTTACGTTGCTTGTAAAATGGATACCATAAACTTTAGAGGAGATATCTTCACAGGAACAAAACATGGTTCAAGCCGAGGGGAGGAGGTGGTACTCATCAGCCAGGTCAGGAGGATTGGTAAAATCCAAGGAGAGAGATTCTGATTTCAAGAAGAAAAGAGCTGAACAGGAAGAGAAGAAGGAACTAAGAAGCCAAGAAGCAGACATATATATGGCAGGCTCAAGGCAGTGGATCTGGACTACAGAGACAGGGGATGGAGTCAAAGGGAGAAAAGAGCAGGAGGAGAGGCAATTAAATGTCTCAGTTTAGACACATGTTCCTGAGGATTGAGCCCGGATACTGGTAGAATGGCCAAGTGATGTGGCCATGATCTTCGGCTCCAAGAATGCTAGAGTGAGAGCAACCCCAGAACTCATCCAATTTAAATCATTCATTATCAAGAGAGTAAAAAAGAGGGCTGTGACTTACCCAAAGTTATGGAATTGGATGCTCCAATGTTAATTCAGTGCAAAGTCAGTTACAGATCTTATGAGCATGCTCAGGACTTAGGTCAGACTATATCTTTCTCTTCTAGAAACAGAAGGTAGAAAGATGATCAGTTCCACTCGAAATAGCAAATGTGGTGGAAGAACTAGTTCTAAATTCCCTGCCCAAATTAATACCCAATCCTCCACTTCCAAGTTCAAGGCATGTGCCAGATACAAGGCAGGAGCCATGGGCTCAAAGATTGCTTCGCTGCTAGACTGTAAGACCTTTAGGGTCAGGGACCAAATTTCATTCACCTTTACATCTCCAACATCTGAGCAATAGTCATCTTTTAGTAAATATCTGTGCCTTTCAACCAGTAATGACTATATCCCTAGAGTCCCTTGTATTCCTATCTTTCGTATTACATACAGATTCACTGAGATCAGAGAAGTAAAGAGAAAAATCTACAGTCACAGAGTGAATTAAGAGCAGAACTCAAGCCTGCCCTTCCCATTGTCCTCACCATTGCTTTGCTACTTTTTCAAGAGGTCTGGGACACAGGTAAGGGCTGAAGCAAAAATGAATCATAACACGGCAGTTGAATCATCTGAAAAGTAGAGTCTAGATGAAAGATCTATAAACTGGAAAATAAAAACCCAGTAAGAGTTTCTTTAAAGTCTAAGGCTGGGACTGTTTATAACCATCTTGGTATTTGTAGCCTCCAACACAGGGCTTGGCAGATAGCCCCACGTTGCTACTAAAGGAGGCAGCTCCAATTTTAAAGTAATAAACAGTATATCCTGTCGTTAAACTGCTCCCCAACTTCTATTGAGTGCCAGCTTAGTGCTTCCCACTTGAATTAAGTTGACAGAAGTCTTTGGAACACTATTGTGTGAGATAAACACAATGGCTGCAGTCTCTGGCCTGAAACTCTTTTCCTATGGGAAAGCCAGTTTCAATGATGATTTGAAGGTCGAATGAGGTCAACATCAAACAACGTAATGTGTACTGGACTGTAGGCAGTGAGCAAGGAGAAAGAACAAGCGTTTTGGAGCAGTAGACATTGGGGAACAGTCATGCTCCTTGATAGCATTATCCAAAGATGGCAGCAGTAAGTGGACTTCGACAGTCAAACTATGAAAGAGCTCCATCTGAGCTATGGGTAGAGTAGAGAAAGAGAGCCATAATCCAGGGTCTCTTGAGGGATTCTCAAATCTTTAAATATTCTCAAAGAAGGGATACCCCACAAACTCCCCAGAGCCATTGTTCCAAGTTATTATACCATCATACTAATGTATGATTAATGACATTTTATCAGCATGAGAAAGCAATTCATATGGGTTGGATTTTGTTTTTTAATTACTAGGGGAAAAAAAAACCAAACAAACAAATTCCAGTTACTTTCTTGACCTAGCAGAGTGGTCTTTACAGAAAGGGGGATAAAGCAATGTTGATGAAGAGCAAACACAATTGTCTTGGTGAAGGAACGTCAGATCAGAATGTAATTCCCCCGTTCATGTTTTTCTTAGAAAGCGTTTCCATTCTGCCTGGTTCTGGGAACAAAGCCAAAGCGTGCATTAGAGGAACAGAGATTTCCAGGAAGTTGGGCGACTGAGGATGGCTGGGTGGGTGGGAGCCTGGGGAGGGTCTGATGGTGGGGACAGTTCTGACACCTCTGTGCAAGCCTGGGAAAGATGAGGTGCCCACTCTGCCTTTTATTCTGTAGCTGACAGGGCCCCTGAGAAATGTTTAAGGGTCAGAGAGGGGTAGGATTGAACCAGAAGACAGAGCCTGGACACCTCCCATTCCCTTGCCTTAAGTAATTAACAAAGCACAAAATCAGGGTGGGAAGGAAGGGAGGCAGTGACACCGAGGTGAAGATGGGCACCGTTCCCCACTCTCTCTGCTGGTCACACCTACCAACGTCATGCTAAACACAGGTTTCACGATGGCTTCAGTTTTATCCTCCACAGCCTGTCTTAGAAGCAGCCCCTGGAAAGCAAGAGCCACCTTCTTCTTCCTTTCCTTCTCTCCACATCATTCCATGTCATCTATTTTTCCAGCACGGTGAATGAACAAAACAGCAGGGGTCCAGGACCCAGAAAGGAAACGAGGATATAGACTGAGGCCTTCTGAACACAAAATGGCACGAGGCATTTTGTTAGGTGTTTTATCTATCTCCCTTATTCATATGATCTCCACAGTTCAGAAGGCTCCTGTTCTCACACTGAGAGGTTGAGGGACTGTGGACAAGTGTCAGAACGTCTGTCTCCTTACTAAGGACGGAGTGTGTGTAAAATGGGCATGATCACATTTTCCTGTCAACCCCCGAGAGGTGCTGTAAAAATCAAATGAGACAATATACAAGGAAGCCTTGGTGAACCGTGAAATGCTGAACACACGGATGGGGTTATCATGTAGTTAATAAACTGCTCTCTGCGTTTAAACACCTAGAGCCGGATGTTTCCTCCGTGTATCTCAAACACGTATTCTTACCCTAATCCCTGGTCACTTGGAAATCGGCCTTGAAAATCTAACCAAATCTTCTGCACCAGCCAGCATACCAAACCTCACTTCCTGCCCCATCTCCGTTGGCCATGTAGCCTATGAAGTGAGAAACCAAATCTCAGGTTCCAGTAATAATGAAACAAGGGGGCTCAAAGAGCTCACATCCTCATCTTGAGGTTGACAGAGGAGAAAGAATCAGGTCACGGTGAGACAGGTGCCAGACATTGCTTGTAAAATGGATACCATAAACTTTAGAGGAGATACAGGTGCAGAGAAAAGGTGGGCGCTGGGCATTGGGAGGGAGAACATTGCCCTGATCGTGGCAGCAGGAGCTTAAGGGATGATGCCTTCTGGGAGTCAGCGTTTTCATGGATGGTCTGGCACCAAATGCGAGCCACCAGAGGAAGAAATTAGAAAGGGACACTGTGGGAAACGGGTAAGAAGAAATGTGAAAAGGAAGGAAGAACACAGAATGCGCTCAGTGCCCGCTATGAGGTTGGATTACACACTTCCACATGGCTATGCCATCTTCTGTCCTCTGGTCCGCCTCCTACCTCTCTTGCTCCCGATGTGCGACATCACCGGCTAGCAGACATCTCTGGGTGGGAATATTCTAGCAGCACAAACTCTTTAGGAATCCAGACAGTACCCACCCAGTGACTGCTGGAATTAAGTCTGGGTCAGAAAGAGAATGGGTGGCGAGAAGGGCAGAGAGGAGCTGGGGGCTGGGGGTAATAGTGACGGTAGAGGTGCATGTAGCTTTATTGGGCAAAATTCCCAAACAGCAACTCAGGCTCCTTCGCAATCAAAGCCCAGTTTAAGGACAGCAACCCTTCCTCTCCTCCCTCCCCAGTTGTTGTCTCTACTGAGCATCTGCCGTCACTGGGCTCAACCTCTAGACTCCATCATCAGGATTAAAAGCTAAGATATGTTTGGATTCAAATCCCAGTCCCTCCACCCATGAGCTGTGTGGCCCAGCTTTGTCAGTTCAGACTCAGTTCTTCCAGCAGGTGAATAATGCCTGTTAGGTCTTCAGAAAAACTGAGCTATGTATCTAACGCCCTGAACCCAAGGCCTAGTTCGATAATTGGAGTGTTTATTATTACTTTATGATTTCTCTTAAGGTTTATTTATTTATTTAGAGAGAGAGAGAGAGAGAGCGCAAGTGCAGAGGGGCAGAGAGAGGGGGAGAGAGAGAATCCCAAGCAGGTTCTGCACTGTCGGTGTGGAGCCTGATGGGGGGCTCAAACCCGCAAACCGTGAGATCAGGATGTGAGTCGAAATCAAGAGTCGGATGCTTAACTGCCCGAGCCACCTGGTGCCCCTATTACTTTATTATTAATCATCCATCTGTCACCTCCTAGCTACCGCCACTTTCTCAAGTACAACCACTTACCAGACACTCACTATGTGCCAGGATGTTGTACTAGCCGCTCAGACTGTGAGGATGAGACAGAAAATCCCTGACCTCAAAGGGCAAGCCATCTGATGTCTGTAGATAATGAGAGCTTCAGATCCCAAGGAGACACGCTGGCTGTGGTCCTGCACTTGAAGGAGTGTCGCATGGATGGCGGGGCAGGCCTGTCTGAAGGGCTTTGGGGGACTCTGCAGGGGAGGGAGGGGTCAGAGTCAATTCCCCTGAGGGGGGTTGCATCATCACTCCCCAGGATCTTGCAGAGGAGCCCCTGCCATGGCTTGTGCTGGGCCCTCAGCAGCTTTCAAGCTCTGTTCCAGCCTGATTAGACCGGGGCTTTGAGGAGACGTTTCAGGGCCCCTGGATGGAGGGGAGCAGGCAGAGATATGGGAGGTTATCAACCCTTTTATTAGGCCCCAACCAGAGCAGTTGTGGCTGTGTCTGTTTTAGAAATTGGTAATCTGAGCTAGATCTGAAGAAAAGGGCAAGCTGATAAACATGTCCAGAAACCCCCAGGCTAAGTGATTTCTAAGATGTTTTCCAAGGATGGGAGGTTAGCAGTCTCTCCAGGCTGTCTCGGGCAGAGGTGCCTGGGGCTCACACGTCCTGGCTTCCTGTTCCTCCAGCCTCAGGGCCTGAAGGCTTTGTGAACAGCAGTGGTGCTCTGTCCAGAGCTCTTTCATTCCACTGGGCTGTTCACAACCTATTTCCTCCCACCTCCTTATCGTTCCGCGCCTTTCCCCCTTCCCCCACCAATACAGCTCATTCTCCCCAATTCAGAAATCAGGGAAGAGGTCAGTTGATCCACAGAGAGGTGTAAGCTGTTGAGAAGTGTTAGAGAAGCAAGTTTTCTGTTTGCGGAGGGACCCGGTGAAAACATAACAATAGGTCGGACCGCAATTGACTTAAGCTGAACTCTATTTCATCAGCCAAAGTCTTGACCTGCAGGTCAAAAGTCAGGCTGTCAGAAATGGGCAAAAACAAGCCCTCCAGGGAAATAGGAGGCTGAGTGCCCCACTAAGGAGGCTCTCCCCCACTCTGAAGTTCCTGAGAGGTTGGAAGGGGACTCTCAGGCTGAAAGCAGGGCCTGGTATGAATTTTCTTATTATGTGGGGACTTCTCTTAGGTTGAGTTGACCTCTACATTCCAATACAGCGTGGACGTCAACAGCAATTCAAGGTCACTGTTGACTTCTCTATCACTTTGTGATTAGAAGGCAAAGTCCCTTGTTTAAAAAAGAAAGAAAAGAAACAAGAGAGGGAAGAAGGAGAGGGAGAGAGGGAAGGAAGGGAGAGAGAGAAGGTGGGAGGGAGGGAGAGAGGAAGGGAGAGAGGAAGAAAGAGAGGGAGAAGAAGAATCTTGAGAAAATAGAAATCACATTCAGTAAGTGAATTTCAATGTGCTTCTTCAGAATAATAAATAGCCTCTGGTACAATCATGTATCTTTGTATCTTAAGTTTTAAAATTCTAAATATTTGTGATGGGGTTATAAACTCGAAACAGAATATAAAGCTGTCAAGACCTATTTGCAACCTGATATGAGGAGCAGCTGACCAGACAATTCAGCCACTGTATACAAAGCATACTGTATACACTTTATATATAAACATCTGCATTCCCGGTGGCTCCATCCAAAATCGGCTGATTGTGTCCCATGTCACAGACCCATGTTAAGGGGAGTTCCCATCTTTCTGTGAAGATAGGCAGAAGTAGCAATGTGAAACAATTATACCACAAGCCTTTGTAATTTCAGTGATCTGTCTCTTAGTAAGCAAATGTCAAAATCTAATTTGAAATATTTTTTAATGTTTATTTTTGAGAGAGAGAGAGAGAGAGAGAGAGAGAGAGAGAGAAGGGGAGGGGCAGAGAGAGAGGGAGACGCAGAATCGGAAGCAGGCTCCAGGCTCTGAGCTGTCAGCACAGAGCCCGACGTGGGGCTCAAACTCACGAATCACGAGATCATGACCTGAGGCGAAGTCGGACGCTCAACCGACTGAGCCACCCGGGCGCCCCCAAAATCTAGTTTCATACATCGGCTCGTCCATGTCTTTGAGTAAAATGGGCTGAAATTGTAATGTGATGATGCTCCACATGTTTATAAGTAAGGATCCTAGTGCAAGTTTTAACGTCTCATTCTTCTCTAAGGAAATTTATCTCAGATGCACCATGGCTGTGTTGCCCATAGTTCCAGGAATTCTGCCTGGATACAGAGCTGTTTTGACTCGGGCAGCTCATCTGCTCTAAAGGGTGGAGAAAGGTATGTGGCACTGTGAACATCAACTGGCATGGAGCACTGCTTTATGAGCACAGACGGCAGTCAAGTGAGGCTGCACGGGAGCACCCCTTTTACTCTTGAGTTATCTACTGCCCTGGTCCTATGCAAACCTTCAGAGAGAAGCCCTCAAATGTCACTGTCCTGTGCATTGCTAGAGAAGTGTTTTAGTCGGCTTCTCCAGCATTTATGAAGGTGTGCATCCTCAGCCTCTTAGTGTCGGGTCAGAGGCTCAAGTTTTCATGTCGGATAGCCAAGAGCGTATGCTGAAGAACACTGGGGCGCCTTGCAAATCAAAGTATCCTGTGTTGGAGTTTCAGACCAATCATATTCATGCCCTTCTCTCTTAAGAGTTCTGAACCAATCGAGACCTAGACCCAAGAACTGACCAGAGATCATGGGCTTCGACGTTTGGGGAACTGACCCGGAGAGCACTTTGAGTACGAAGTGAAACAGACTGCCTTCTATTTGCCCTTCTGATGAAACCTTGGGACCCAAGGCCAAATGAATCCATGTTGTTGCACAGCTAATGCTTATTCAGTCAGGCATAAGGAAAACAGGAATTTCCCTGTGAGACAGGAAGTCTTGGGGAGGGGGGTGGATGGAGGGTTGTGGATGGTAAGTTCCTATGTGTTTCTGACCTTTAACTTGGTAACTGCAAATAGGCAGGAACATGGATTGATGGACTGTGGTCTTCCTCTCTTTCATCAGTCACATAAATCTCCTCCCCACAGGGAGAAGCCAGCTGGGTCTAGAAGGAACTTGAGGGGAGTTCTCGGTCGTCATTTCGTGACTACAGAAGTTACTCTGCGTTCAGTCGGGAGCGTGAGGAGAGAAAAACACTGTCTCTATGCCCTTGTTACTGAAAACAGCAGGATAGGAGAGCGAGGACCAGGCACCAGCATGGGGTTTGAGCCCGGACTGTCTATGTAAGTCCTTCTGTCGTTGGTTGGGTGACTTTGGAAAGCTTCTTTTAGCTTCTCTAAGCCTCAGTTTTTTCAAAAATAAAATGAAGATGATGAGTGCTTTTTTCATCCTGTCGTGAAGGCTTCAGGAAGCAAAAATTGAAGTCCCTGCCACAATGCACAGGCAGCAAGGAATGTTAAATATATACGGGTTCGCTACTATTAGCTACTGGGGCCCATCTGAATGGCGACTTCTTTTCTCCATTTTTCTTCCATGCTAAAATTTCCTTCCTCATGCCCATGCTTCTGGGCTTCAGTCATGGCACAAAAATAAAAGAAGTCAAATGTGTTGAAGGGGGATGATACGGGCAAAAAATGAGCAACTCTCTGTCACAGACTCATTTCTCCAAACCTTGAGCGGCCATTTCGCGTAGAAGACATTGTCAGAGTCACATAGCTTTATGTATCCGGCGAACGCCCCTCCACCTATGATGGGCCCACATCCACCCAGGGAGCTGAGGAAGATGTTCGTTTCAAAGGAGAGACTTGTTGGTGTATAACTCTTGTCTGAGACCATCCCCACTAAGTCAGAGCTAGACCAAAGGGAAGTTAGGGAAGCTCATTTCCTTTGTAAGCCACTTCCCCCAGTGACCCTCTGGTGGTCAAACCATGGGGCCTCTTTGAAATGCTCTGATGCCACCGAACTGAAAAGGAAGACCAGAGTTCCCTGAATTTATCTGAAGGAGAGATAATGAGAACTTTAATGAGTTGTGACGAGCATAATAGAATAATAACCAGGATAGTTGAGAACCACCATTTTAATGGATTTCCAAATTGTGTATGCTAGATTGGTTTTGTTCAAAGAATTAGCTCTAGTCATCAATTTTACTGGATTTGTGTGTTGGTTTTCCAGTTCATTGATTTCTGTACTTGCTGTATTATATCATGCGTCCTGTTTTCTCTTTATTTTTTCAAGTAATTAAGATGAATGTTTGATCCAATTATTTTTATTCTCTCTTGTTAATAAAGGAACAGTTAAGAACATGAATTTGTGCGCTCAGTAAGGCTTTGGCTATATCCCATACATTTAGTAATAAATTTTTTTTGTGATAGTTTAGTAGTTTATTAATGCAATATTTTCTTTTTTAAAAAATTTTTTAGTGTTTTATTTATTCTTGAGAGAGAGAGAGAGAGAGAGAGCATGAGTGAGGGAGGGGCAGAGAGAGAGCAGGACACAGAATCCGAAGCAGGCTCCAGGTTCTGAGCTGTCAGCACAGAGCCCGATGCGGGGCTCGAACTCACGAGTAGTGAGATCATGACCTGAGCCAAAGTCGGATGCTCAACTCACTGAGCCACCCCGGCACCCCAATATTTTCTTTTTTTTAATGCTTCAGTGAGTTGTTTTAATAAACGATATTTTTTCATTTTAAGAGTAGTGCTTGTTCAGTACGAAGAGTTTGGGAAAATGTATCTAATCAATAAGCTAACCACCCAGAGATATGGACTCTATTTTGGCATCTTTCTTCACAGTTTTTAAATAGTGCTGCGATGAACATCTTTGATGATGTTGCCCCACCCCTTATCCGTGGGGAGTCTGTTCCAAGACCCAGTGGACGCCTGAAACCAGGGAGTGTACTGATCCCTACACAGACTATGTTTTCTCCAAGGAAACATTCGGGCCACTTCCTAGGACACACAGAAGCCTCTCACTTCAGTTCCCCTGTGGTCACCGTGGTCTGGAAGCAGATGACCCTCTTTCTGATGCAATATTGTCTAATGAATACTAATTGCAATTTTGATATCTTACCTCCAATATTCACATGGCAAAGTTCCCTTTTTATTATGGGAGTTGTTTGCTTTCTACATTTTTAATTTTAATGTCGTTATTAATTGATAGACCAACCATGTATTAGTGAGAAAATGTTGCCATTATTAAGATTTTCTTTCAGGTAGAGTATATTAGCAGTATTTGAAGAAATAGTATGGACAAATGAAAAAGAAGTGTGAGATCTGTTTATCAGATTTGAATTTATATATTATATATTTAACATATATATCACATATATGTCATATATCCATATATACACATATATGTCAGATATAGATTACATAGGGGCGTGTACATATCTATTAATATATCATTAATTTTGTTGTTTCCACGGTCACCGATTTTATTTTTGATCTATTCATCGGTCACACACGGACATGTGTGTTAGAGCCTCTCACAGTAACTGTGTGTTCATTTTCCTTATGTTTTTCCCTTAGGTTGTATTTCTAGCTATTTTTGGTCTTACTTTGGTTTTTATAGTTTTCTGTGAAATTTTCGGTGTCTAAAGATACTCTCACCATGGACATATCATTGACTGACGTATTTTTCAAATCATGTTAATGCCTTTTGCTTTTAATTTTACACTTTGTTTGAAATTTATATTTGAAATAGGACCTCTGCTTTTGTTTTCTGTTCTTTTTATGTTTTTCTGAAAAATTAAATACACGGCACGTTTGTGCATACCTCATGCCATTTTTAAGGCCTATTTGTGGCGCCTGGGTGGCTTAGTCGGTTAAGCGTCCGACTTGGACTCAGGTCATGATCTCACGGCTTGTGAATTCGAGCCCTGAGTTGGGCTCTGTGCTGACAGTTCAGAGCCTGGGGCCTGCTTCCTATTCTGTGTCTCCCTCTCTCTCTGCCCCTCCCCTGCTCATTCTCTCTCTCTCTCTCTCTCTCTCTCTCTCTCTGTCTTTGTCTCAGGAATAAATACACATTAAAAACAAATTAAGGCGTATTTAAAAGCAACATGTCATATTTCGCATTGTAATCCAATCTATTGGGTTGGGGAATTCAATTTTAAATTGGGGAATTCACGGTCGATCCATCTGGTCTCCCTCATCCGGCCTTGCTGTACAGATGTGGCACAGAGCAGGGACTGGAAGTAAGTCTGTGAATCAGACAAGCCAGGGTTGAGCTCTTGAATCTGCCTTTTTCGTCCGTGTGACCTCAGGAAAGCCGCTTATCCTCTGTGAGTCCCTGTTGATTCATCCGCAACATTGAAACAATTATATTACTGAGGTTGCTACCAAGAGTCGATAGAAAATAATAGCCAATCACCTAATAGTACCTGACACACCATAGGCAGGCAATAAATGCTGGCCAGCCTTTTATATACAGTGATAAATATAAATATGATGACATTCCATACATAGATCCTATTATTTTAAGTTGCGTGCTTGTCATTCCTTTGATTTTGAATTTTCTATCTTTTGATAGCTGGCCTAGGTTTGCTTGCTTTTATTTTCACAAATAACTTGAAAGGCGAACATTTGTTTTTAATCGACTAGTGGTCATCTTTATATTTTCCAAAGACATTATTTGAGTGTCTTTTCCCTGAGGGTCACGACCAAGAATCACCTCCCCTTACGTAATACGTGTGATTTACAATGTCTTTCCTTACCATCCTCCTCTGCCTCCCAACCTATAGTAATATAATCTGGGGTTTCCACTGGTAATTCTTTTATAATGAATTAATATTTGTACACTGTATATTTTCTTCATAAAACATAACATTTGCTTTGTTCTATAACCATATTTTTAATTACTTAGAGACAACTCTGTGTTTAAGACTTAATGCCAACCACCCGTCCTAATATGCCATTATATTCACATTTTATTTATTTAATTTATTTTTTAATGTTTATTTTTGAGAGACAGATACAGAGTGTGAGCAGGGGAGGTGCAGAGAGAGAGAGAGAGACAGAGAGAGACAGAGAGAGACACAGAAGCTGAAGCAGCCTCCAGGCTCTGAGCTGTCAGCACAGAGCCTGATGTGGGTCTCCAACTCACAATCTGCAAGATCATGACCTGAGCCAAAGTCAGACGCTTAACCGACTGAACCACCCAAGCGCCCCATTTATATCAAATTTTAAACTTTATCTTTTACATTTATGTTTCGATTGCCTCAAGTATGTCATTAAGAAAAATCTTTGGGGTGCTTGGGTGGGTCAGTCGGTTGAGCATCTGACTCTTGATTTCGGCTCAGGTCATGATCCCAGGGTCATGAGATGGAGACTTGCATTGGGCTCTGTGCTGAAGCCTGCTTAAGATTCTCTCTCTGTCTCTGTCTCTGTCTCTGTCTCTGTCTCTCTTTCTCCCTCTGCCTCTCCCCCACTCGCAGGTGCTCAGACTCTCTAAAAAAAAAAAAAAAAAGAAAAAAAGATAAGTCTTCCAGATGAAAGTGTAAAGGATACCCATTTTTTAAGCTCTGCTCTATCTGGAAATGTTTTTACACCAAAGACAAATGACCAAGTATGACATCCTTACGTTACCACCCTTTGTCCAAAACTCTGATGACCTTGCCCTAGTTAGATCTGGCTTTGCAGTGCTGCAGAGAATTCTGCAGTAGACATAGGTTCTGGCCCTGTGTTTCGTTTTGTTTGTTTGTGAGTGTAGATCAGATGCCTTCCTGCCTTCTCCCTTCCACGCCAAGATGGCAGTGAAGCATGGGAGTCCACTAGAGGGATCAAAGTTGTTGCTGTTTTTGATTTTTCCATCATCTTGGCAAAAGGTGGCTTTGACATCGAAACCCAGTTAAAACTTTAATTTTGACAACTCACTGTGTTTCACCTGAAATTATGTGGAGATATCAAGAGTTGCTAGAGAAACCACATATACACAGCTTTAGGGAAGAAAGGGGAATCTTTTCCTGCAGCTGGAGGAAGGATCACAGGAGAAATGTAGGAGTCGGCCCCATACGGAGGAAACTGAGGGCCCATGAAGAAGTCCAGGTCTGAATCTTTTTCCACGTGTGGTCCAATGTCCTCAAATAGGAGGGTTCAAGGTGTGCTGGGTTTTATTTTCTTGAGTTAATTTAGTAACTCATGTGTTTTTTGGGCAGCAAAAATAAATGAAACATAAGCTCTGCCCTCAGGTTGCTTACACTATGACAAAAGGGAAGAGAAGAATTACATAAAGATTGTATAACACATTGGGCGCCTGGGTGCCTCAGTCGATTGAGGGTCCGACTTCAGCTCAGGTCATGATCTCACAGTTCATGAGTTCGAGCCCCACATCAGGCTCTGTGCTGGCAAGCTTGGAGCCTGGAGCCTGTGTCAGATTCTGTGTCTCCCTCTCTCCCTCTCTTCCCCTCCCCTACTTGTACTCTGTCTCTCTCTATCTCTCAAAGATAAACATTATAAAATAATTTAAAAAAAAAAGATTGTATAACACAAAAACATCAAACATAAAAAGTATTTTAAAGAGTCCAGGTGGCTGGTTGACCAGCAGTTGGGGTTGAAGTGGGCTTCTCACAAGAACGCTCTCATCAAGTTGTCTGGACCTAGAAGTCGCTTTGGATGGCCATTAATGTGGACACGTCTGTAATGGGATAGGCTACTGGTCTCAAAGGACCTTCCCAATTCTGAGATTCCTTGAGAATAAACGGAATTTAAATAACAGTGTCTTGGAACATCCTTATCCTGCTTCACTCCCGCAAACTTCTGTGTCTTATTTAGTCTTCCTGGGCACTCCCCAAATCTCCAGCCTGCTCTACAGTGGTCCTATCATGGCGGACACTCAAAAAGCTCTTACGTATGCTGTAATTATTTCTTTATAGATGTGTTCTTTCCTCTAAAAACAGTAAGTTCCCCCCCAAAACAGGGATAAATCTTAAAGTTTTAGATGACAGAAAGATACCAAAGCATATCTGTCATTCTGTTAGCATTGTTTCCTCAGGAGGATGGAATGGGGACATTTTTTTCCTTTATATGTCTCCATATAATTGGACTTGTTGTCTCAAATATATAACGTTTTACTTTTGTTATTAAGAAAGTCGGTGAAGGAAAAGGACAGAAAGAGCAAGAAAGAGCAAAGAAAAGAGAAAAGAATAAGGAAGAAAGGCAAGTTCTACGTATCATGCCATAGGGCCCATCCAGGCAGAAACCCTGATGATTTGTTGAACAAATCCAGTCCCTACTTGCCTATCTTACCTTCCACTCTGGGCTCACCTTTGGGTTCTTCTCTCCAGGCCGCTGATTTCACGGAGACAAGGCATCACTACCAACTTAACTTGGTTCTGCTTACTCTGGCCCCACCAGACCAAGGAGACTCCCAAACCCACAGAAGATTATTATTATTATTTCCCTTCCACTTCCAAAGGGAGAAAGAACTAAAAACCACAGATAACAGAGGAGTGTTTCCTCTCAGGCTGAAAGCCCCCTGAAGGGAAGGAAAACAGGGCCTCAGATCCTGCCCACCAGCTCCTGGCCTAGTGCGGAACAGACCCATGTGGTGGTTTGAGGATGAGGACTGAGCTCTTTCTCCAGCTTGGGATCTTGAAGAGCTTCCCAGCTGCCCAAAGCCCCAATTTCCTCCACCGCACGCAGATGCAGCTGAGTCAGGACTGGGCCAGTCACCATGATGAAGGGGTTGCGTTTGCTCTTGGTTCTAGCCCTGCCTCCAGTCACAAGCCCTCTGGCTCTCTCCGGGAGGATCCCGGGCACTCCATCTGCCTGGAGATGCTTCTTCTCTGCCCAGCAGTCCAGAGATCGCTCCCCTTCTACGCCTATTGAACCCGGCCCAGAACAGTGGGATGTAGCGGGCATCTCGCTGTATCTGGCCTATAGGCAGAGAGCCGATGAGCTGTGCCAATTTGCACAAGTGACTTTTCTGAGCCTGGATTTCCCCCTCAGAGCAGAGGGGGTGGGGATCATCAGGGACCATCAGGGCGAGTTGCCGGAGGATACTGGACGTGCCATGGCCCCTTGTCCACTTGGAAAATGAGCGTAAGAATTACTGCTCACAGAGGAGAGTGGAGGGGTCCCGAATCGGTGTGCAGCACACTGTCGAGGCTCTGTATCAGCTCTTCACGGTATTTCGTTTCCAGCAGGGTTTGCTCTCTGGTAATTCCTTCGCATTCCTTCACTCGTGCCTCGAGCTCGACCAGAGGCATGGCTTAACAGGAGAGTCGGGTGACAGCTGTGCTTTCTTGCAGTGATAGCCCTTCTGAGACATGACTCTTGCTTTTGTTATCTAACCTATTAGAGGCCATAATGGAGAGAAAGAGGCACATACTTGGGGATTTGTGGAGCCTGCCAGTCACAAGACATTTGATACACAGGAGCCTCCAACTCTGCTGGTAGAGGGATCTCTCATCACCTCCTCACAGTCTGATCTTTGTCTCCCGTACCCCAAATGAGTGATATCTTACCTCGCCCTTTCGCCAAGTCCATTAACGGATCTTAAAACCCATCTACCTGAGCACAGGCATTCTTCTGTCACACATCACTTAAGCCAGCGTCTGGCAAGCTACATTCTTCTTGTGAAGAAATGAATTCAAAGGAGAGAAAAAGAGACCAGAGACAACGGAGAAAGCCCCTGGGGAAGTTCAAATCGAGTGAAATGCAAGAATGGGGGCGGGGGGGGGGGGCGGGGGAGAGGGGTGGATACAGCACGCTGCTTAATAAATGCTAAATAAACCAACTGATTCCTTCTTTTCTCCCTCATGTCTGAAGTTCACAGGCGAAAGATGCTCCTGGGAGGAGCATCTCAACAACCCATAAGTGGAGTGTTTGGGAGGACAAGGATAAAGGGCAGGAAGAGTAGGCCAAGGTCAGCAGCATGTGTTCCAGGGCTTTCTCCTGAGTCTGGGTTTCACACAAACTGTACCTATGGAGTGCACGTCATCTGTCAGGCGCTTCGCTCCTTAGAGACATTAACTTGCCCAGTCTTCAGAGCAAGCCCATGAGAAAGGTGCTGTAGGGGTGAGGAGCCCATGGGAGAGGGGAGGACTACGGGGCTCCACCAGGCTACGAAACTAACCCCTGGACACACAGCTGAGTCCCAGCAGGGTCGTGCCAGTCACGGGAGTTGGACGGTGCTCTAACCACTGTACCACACTACCTGCCTCCTCTGCCGTCAGCTCAGGGTGACCCCGGACCATCTGCTCCCTGGATCTGCATGTTACCTTCCTTGTCTCCTACGTGACGGGGTGAATGACGTAGTCCGTACATTTCCTTCCACCTTTATCTCTTTGTAGCTCTTTCAGTTCTCCAATGCAAAGGAAGATTACATAAAGCCCGCTCTTTTCAATTCTCAGCAAAGCTGGTGAGATTCCACATTCATTAGCGTCCCCAAACCGCCACAGCATCAGAACTTATACCTACGGGTTGTCGCTCCAACCCACCCACCCACTGCTCGCTGTCCTTTCCCTTTGGTGAAGACCAAGGCTGTATAACGTTACCAGTGGAACAAAGGGATCTCCAAAATGCTTTCGCGGGGTCCTCCTTTTCCATATCCCCCCCCCCCGCCTTGGCATCGTCCTTGCCCACAGACAGGTTTGGGCAAGACAACACCCAGTCGTCTTTATAGAAATGATATTCGCTTCCCCCTTACATCCAAAGTGGAAGAGGAACTAACTTCATTTAAGCATGGAAAATAAAATTGCACACAGCACATGCGGGTTCCAAACCCAAACCAGTCCCCCACATTCTGTTGTGGTTGTACAGAGTTGAGGGAAGGGGGGGTGGGGAGTACTATTTTCAGTTTCTGTAAAGCAGTGAGGAAAAGTGCAGAAATATATCCAGACTCTCAAGTTTGTGCAGAAGACATCCAGTCCCTTCATTCAGTGGAATAGCAGGCTAATATTAGATTCTCTGCCTTAATAAGCAGCTATTTAAAAAAGAAAAAGAGAGTGAGAGAGAGAGAAAGAGAAAAAGCTACCTTATTATAGGGTGGGAAATTCCCAGGAAGAATATGGGAAAAAGTCTGCAGCCAATATACACAGCCTTAAATGTTATTTTAAATTCAATTTTAAAAGAGAGATTTAGCAGCTGTGATTAAAGTCTCTTGTCTCTGAATCTGCAAACACAGAAATATGCTGCTGAGGAATTTAGACATTTATCATGAGCTTTAGATAGTTGCTAACCTTTCAGCTGCCTTTGAGTATTTTAAAGATGTACATATCTGCTTTTCTTTCCCTAAATATGAGGCATCACACTGATCTAGTGGAGAATGAACATAGTCTGATGGCAGAACGTTCTTGTATTGAGACAAATGGAAGGAATGGGATCAAAACATAAAATTCTTAGGGCTTCCTTCTTGTTTTTTACTTTTTGACTCAATGAAGATCATCAGTAGAAAAACCTAACTCTAAATGGCTTAAAAATGTTAATTTATCAAGTTCCCTTCTCATTGAACAAGAAGTTCAAATTAGTGTGGTTTCAAAATTGGCCCATTCAGTGGCTCAAAGATATATCATTATGGATCCAGGGCTTGGGTGTTTTTGTTTTTGTTTTTGTTTTTGTTTTTGTTTTTGTTGTTGTTTTTGTTTTGTCCTTCTTTCTGCTCTGTCATCCTCAGTCTATCAGTTGTGTCCTCAGGCTCATCTGCCTCATGATCACAAGATGGCTGCTGGAGTTCCAGACATCACATGCAGATGTTACAACTTGAAGAAGAAGGAGCTTCTCTTCCTGTGTAGGAAGTCCCCCACATACTTCCTCCATGATTTACAAGCCAGAATTTCATCATATTTTTCTTATATGGCCAGGATCACGAAACCACCATGGCACACTAATTGTGACTCTCCTGAAACACTTGACCTTATGGTGGAGGATAGAAAAAAAAAAGTAGCCAATTCTCTAGGAAGTTGGAAATTAGAAAGAAAAGAATGGATGCTTTCAAGACAATCTACAGTGTCTGGCGTACTCCATAATGGAATACTTTCCTGAGAGTCTGCGTTACTGCACACATTCAGGAAGTTCCAGAGGGAATATTTAGGAAATACGGAGAAATATGTTTTCTTATATCTACAACAACTATTTTTCCAAAATCGTAGAAGCATCTTTATGGGAGACAGTTGATGGAAAATAATTTAAAAATGGAGACATCCGGGGCACCTGGGTGGCTCAGTCAGTTAAGCAACTGACTTCGGCTCAAGTCATGATCTCACGGTTTGTGGGTTCCAGCTCTGCGTTGGGGTCTGTGCTGACAGCTTGGAACTTGGAGCCTGCTTCAGATTCTGTGTCTCCTTCTCTCCTCCTCTCCCCCACTCATGCTCTGTCTCTCAAAAATAAATAAATGTTAAAAAAATTTTAAAAATATATACAAAAAATAAAAATGGAGACATCTGGACCTAAAAAAAAATCCAGGATATACAGGTCCTGTACATTTCACAGTTAGAATAGGGTAGAGGTTAAGTGCACAGACTCTAAGGCCACGGTACTAGGGCTTACGTTATGCCTCTACCCTTTAATAGCTGCTGACTTCGGGCAAGTTCTTTAACCTCATCAAGGGGATGATAGTGGCAGTTAGTTGTTAAGAGGACAAAAGGAGTGAAGACTGGTCCAGGGTTTAAAACAGTGCCTGCCGCATAGAACTTGTTATAAAGGTATTAGCTGTAATTATTATCTGATAAATATCTCTTCATATACAAGCAGATCCTTTGAAATCTTTATCCTCAGGTCCAACGTGTATCCAAAAATATTTGTTGAACCAAGGAATGAATACAAAATCACCCCCTCTCAATCTTTCCCTGTACTGTATTTATCTTGACCGAAAAAAAAATAAAATAAAATATCTTCTCTTGTTAATTTCTTAAAGCCACAACCCAACTACTAAATCTTAAACAGATAAATAGACTCTGAATTTCTACTAGAATGAAGATACCACGTGTGTTTCCTGTACCATTCTGTCTTCTGCTAGCAGATACGTATCTGGTACACCTAAGAGCTCTGTATATGTTGTATATGCTCATTCAATAAATGAATGAGCAAATAGCTATAACAGCTCCTGTCTCCATCTTCAGTCCATCACCATAGGCATGGCCCACATCACAGGCCTAAGGGAAAATCGGGTAAGTGGAAATACTTTCCTCTCAATCTTTTATCCCAAAGGTCTACCTTCGGCCCATGCTTTACCAGTTCCCATCCCCATCCTTCCTCCTTTCATAATCCATAAGCCTCTTCCCCACTGACCTTGAAAGTATCTAGCCTGAAAGTATGTAAAGATGAAGAAATTCATAGCAGACTGACAGAGGCAAAGAAGACTGAAAGGGATCTTCTGCTTCTAGCCATGACAGAAAAAGTCACACTAGACTGACTCTTGGTTATGGATTTAATGGTGCCTTTTTAAAAGATGTTGTATTCCTACTGCCTGGTACCTATGAATGGGACCTTCTTTAGAAGAGAGTCCTTACAGGTCAGCAAGATAAGGTGAGATCATTGGGGTGGCCTTGATCCAATATGGCTGTGTTCTTATTAAAAGAGGACAATTGGGACCAGAGGAAGGAACATGTGCAGATACAGGAAGTGTTTTGCCTACAAGGCAAGGAGTACGTAAAGCTACCAGAAGCTAGGAGAGAGGGAGAGCCTCCAGAAGGAACTGACCTCCCTGACAACTTAGTTTTGGACTTCTAGCCTCCAAAACTGTGAAACACTAAATTTCGGTTTCTTAATCCACCGAGTTTATGGGGTTTGGCAACCCCAGTACCCTCCTACCGAAAACAACCATGAAACTGAACAGAATATATGAGGGAACTGCTTGTAAACATTTGGACAACAGGCAGTGCGGTCTTGTGATCCTTGAGAGAGGACAAACCCATGAGATAAATAAAACTGGGAAGACTTCATCACCAGCAGATCTGCAATACAAGAGATGTGAAAGGGGGTTCTTCTGGCTTGAGAGAAGCGACATCGGATGAAAACAATCTACAGGAAGGACAAGGAGTACCCGAAATAATAAATGCGTGGGTAAATATAAAGAATACATTATTTTCTTCTCTTTACTTCTGTAAAAAACAGCACACTGTTTATTTTTTTTTTAATTTTTTTAACGTTTATTTATTTTTGAGACAGAGAGAGACAGAACATGAACGGGGGAGGGGCAGAGAGAGAGGGAGGCACAAAATCGGAAGCAGGCTCCAGGCTCTGAGCCATCAGCCCAGAGCCCGACGTGGGGCTCGAACTCACAGACCGCGAGATCGTGACCTGAGCCGAAGTCGCCCGCTTAACCAACTGAGCCACCCAGGCGCCCCAACAGCACACTGTTTAAATAAAAGTGATAACATTAAGTTATAGGGCTTGCTACATAAGTAGATGCAGAATAGATGTCAAAAGTTGCAGGAAAAAAACGGGGGTAGGATACAAGGAATTTTACAGTGGTAAGACCTTCACATTTTTAAAAATATTTTTTAAAATATTTATTTATTTTTGAGAGAACGACAGACAGAGTGTGAGTGGAAGAGGGGCAGAGAGAGAGGGAGACACAGAATTTGACGCAGGTTCCAGGCTCTGAGCTGTCCGTACAGAGACCAACACGGGGCTCGAAGTCACGAACCGTGAGATCATGACCTCAGGCAAAGTCGGACGCTTAACCGACTGAGCCACGCAGGTGCCCCAAGATTTTCACGTTTTATTTGAAGTGAAATGGTACCATACCAACTCTAGGTACTCTGTGATAAGTTAACGTCTCATATTCTTGGAGGAAACACTGAATAAAAGTATAAAAAGGTAGGGGCCTGGGTGGCTCAGTCGCTTAAGTGTCTGACTCTCACTTAGGCTCAAGTCATGGACCTCACGGTTTGTGGATTTGAGCTCTGTGTCAAGCTCCATGCTGACAGCTCAGAGCCTGCTAGGGATTCTCTCTCTCCCTCTGTCTCTGCCCCTCCCCTTCTCACACTGTCTCTCTCAAAATAAATAAATAAACTTTAAAAAATCAAAAGAAGTGTAGCTAAAAAACCAATAGAGGAAAAACAAAGAATACCAAAAATATGCTGTTAAGTATGATTATTGAACTTTATCATTGAATATTATTCAATTAATATTCCTCCTCGAAAGAAGGAAAAGAAGAATGGAAGAACAGAAAAAAATGACGAGGGAAATATTTAACAAATTACAAGATGGCAGAATTACACTCAAAAAAGTATATATTAAATTATAAAGGAACTAAATACTCCAATGAGAAGGCAAGATTGTCAGAAAGCAAGAGATGCACTTTAAATATAAAGACACAGATAAGCTGAAAGTAAAACAATGGGGGGAATTATCATGTGACGAGTAATCACAAAGAGATGGTTACACTTTAATGCTGGAGGATTGGCAAAGACAAAGGGAGATGTTTCAAGACAAAAGAGCCAGTTCCCCAGAAAGACATAACAATCCTCAATGCATATGTATCTAATATCAGAGCTTTAAAATACAAGAATCAAAAAGTGACAGAATTAAAGGGAGAAGCAGATAAATCAGTAGCTTGAGTTTGAGATTTTAACACACTTCTCTCATTAATTGATACGTCAACTAGACCGAAAAGTCAGCATGGATATCGCAGGTCTAAATCACACCATCAATGAACATGACCTTCACTGAAGGTTATAAAATGTTTCATCCAACAACAGTAGAGCACATATTCTTTTTAAGTGCACAAGGGCCATTTAGCAAGATAGGCCAAACATTGGGCAATAATGTCAGTCTCAATAAATTTAGAAAGATTAGAGTCTTGAGTACATGTTCCCTGGGCATGGCGTGATGAGATTAGAGATCGTATGATGCCAAAAAATCCCAAAATATTATAGAGATGAAACAACACATTACTAAATAATCCAGGAATAAAAAAGAAATCATGAGGGTAATTAAAATTAAAAAAAATTTTTTTTTAACATTTATTCATTTTTGAAAGGCAGAGAGAGACGGAGCGTGAATGGTGGAGGGGCAGAGAGAGAGGGACACACAGAATCCGAAGCAGGCTCCAGGCTCTGAGCTGTCAGCACAGAGCCCGATGCGGGGCTCAAACTCACAGACTGCAAGATCATGACCTAAGCCGAAGTCGGCTGCTTAACTGACTGAGCCTCCCGGGCGCCCCAATTAAAATATTTTTAATTAAAATACAAAATGTAAAAATGTGTGAGATGTAGCTAAAGCTGCACTTGGCCAGAAATTTATGCCATCAAATGCTTACATTAGGGAAATAAAGTTTTAAAATCAGTGATCTAGCTTTCCATCTAGGAAGCTAGGAACGGTAAACCTCAATAAAGTAGAAGAAATAAATTGTCTTTGAAAGTATGAATAAAATTGGTCTAATTGACTTCTAGTGAAACTGACTAGCAAGGGGGCAGGAGTGGAGAAAGGGACAGATGAGTAAATTTCAGGAATGAAAAAGGAGATTCCATTAAAAATCCTACAATATGAAATAGATAACAAGGGAATATTATGAAAGGCAAACATTAGACCAATAAATTCAACAACTTAGAAGAAAGCGGAGAAATTCATTGACAAACACAACTTACCCAAACAAACACAAAATGTATTAGAAAAATATGAATGGCCTTATATCTATTGAAGAAATTTAATTCATTACCAGAAACTTTCCCAAAGAGATAACTTCGGGCCCAGATCATCTTGCTGGAGAATTTTGTCGAATACTTCTCAAAATTCTGTCAGACATAACAGCAAAACAAAAACAAAAACAACCCCTATGTGTATATATATACATATATATATATATATATATATATATATATATATATATGAAGAGTGTGTGTGTGTGTGTGTGTGTGTGTGTGTATGAATAGAGAATAAGTCCATGAAAAGATGTCTAATGTAATTAGTCTTCAGGGAAATGCAAATAAAAATCCTACTACGAAGGGCACCTGGGTGGCTCAGTGGGTTAAGCATCGGACTCTTGATTTCGGCTCAGGTCATGATCTCATGGTTCCATGAGATCGAGCTCCAAGTCAGCCTCTGTGCTGAGAGCCCAAAGCCTGCTTGGGATTCTCTCTCTCCCTCTCCCTCTGCCTCTCTCTCTCTCTCTCTCTCTCTCTCTCTCTCTCTTAAAAAAGAAAAAAAAGGGGGTGGTGTCTGGATGGCTCAGTGGGTTAAGCACCCAACTCTTGATTTCCACTGAGGTCACGATCTCACAGTTTGTGAGTTCAAGCCCTGCATCCAGCTTCCCACTATTGGTGCAGAGCCTGTTTAGAATTCTGTCTCTCCTTCCTTCTGCCCCTCATAGGCTTGTGCTTTCTCTCTCTCCCTCAAAATAAATAAATAAAACTTCAAAAAACGATCTTACCAAGAGATATTGCTTCATTAAGATGAATGTGAAAATTTCATATATCGCTTGTGCATTATCCCTTTGGAAAGCTTTCTGGCATTTTCTGATAGAGTTAAACACAAACCTACTCCATGACTTATCAGTTCTACTCCTAGGGATTTACCCCAAAGAAATGAAGACACGATCATGAAAATACTAATACAAGAATGTCTGTAGGAGTACTTTAAAGATCGAGGACAAGCTTTCAGTCATAAGATAAACAAGTTCTAAGGATCTAATGTACAGCATGGTAATTACAGTTTAAGAATATGGTATTATACACTTGACCTTTGCTAAGAGTAGATCTTATGCGTTCTTATCACAAACACTCAAGCTACCTATGTGAGGTGACAGATGTTAGTTAACTTGATTTGGGTACTCATTTCACAGTGTATGTATCTATTACATCATCATGTTGCGTACTTTTTATTTGGCAATTATTCCTCAATTGAGATGGAAGGAAATAAACGAAAGTGAATAGTCCAAAACAGAAGCAAACTGATCTCCTTCAACTTGAAATGAGATAAGATATAGCTTATTTGTACAGTGGAATAGCACTCAGCAATAAAAAAGGAACAAACTGCTAACAAATCACACCACCAGTGAATCGCACAGACACTATGTTGATGGAAAAAAGGAAGACAAAAATGTGATTTCATTTTCATGAAGTTCAAGAACAAGCAAAAGCAAACCTGTGGGGATTCACCTCTGTGGGCACAGAGGATCGGCTGGACCAAGGGGCGTGAACAATGGTGTGCTGGTGACCTGGTTTGTAGCATTTGCTGATTTCCCACCATGGCCGTCATTAAAAGAACAACACGATTTGGGGATGAGATGTGGTCAACTGTCTGGGGAGGGGCTGGCTCCAACATACCCCTGGCCCCCTGGCACTTTTCCAGGGTGATGGAAATGCCCCGCCTCTTGGTAGAGGTGACATTTACATTGGTATACACATTAGCCAAAACTCGTTGCACCGTATAATTAAGATCTTCATATTTCATTGCGTGTAAATTTTGTCTCAGTGAGAAAGAAGAGGGTACAGACTTTTAGCTCTAAGATGAACAAGGCCTGAGGATTTAATGAAAAACACTGACAACACTGTATTACGTATTTGCTTATATCTATTTCTTTATGTAAGACTCAAAGGGTTATCCCCAGGATGTGAGCATTTAGAGGACAGACATGCCCTCAAACCGATGTCCTTCTGCTCGTAAATGGCAGGCCTGAGAGGTGACACAGGGACATGCTGAAGTTGGAGCACGTGGAGTATGGTGGCTGTGCCTCAACAGAGGCGGCGCCTTCCACTTAGCGTCTTCCCTGGTTGTAAGTCACTGTCGCTGTCCCTAGAGTTGGCCTGATGATGCACACACCCCAACCCATCTTACAAACAAAATCCACCCAGGGCGCCTGGGTAGCTCAGTTGGTTAGGCGACCGACTTCAGCTCAGGTCATGATCTCACAGTTCATGGGTTCAAGCCCTGCATTGGGCTCTGTGCTGATGGCTCAGAGCCTGGAGCCTGCTTCCAATTCTGTGTCTCCCTTTCTCTCTGCCCCTCCCCCATTCATGCTCTGTCTCTCTCTGTCTCTCAAAAATAAAATAAAACATTAAAAAAACATTTAAGCAAACAAAACCGGCCCTATCTCCCGGGCTAGGTGGACAGTAATAACTGGGGCCATAATCCTGGCACCCTTTCCTCCCTCCAGTGTTACTCTTTATTTATATCTCCTGTATTTTCCTCTGTAGGCATTTTTGTCCTAGCATCTGACTTCCAGCAGCAACAAATGATGTTTTGCTGAATTCATCCATTCATTCTTAAAAACTCTTCCCAAATGGCAACTTTGGTTTTGTACCGCTCTATGAGGCCATGGGTAGCTGGTTAATACAAACCCTTTGAAGATGGTGTTAATGACTCCAAGCAACCAGCAGCATGGCAGCAAATAAATGAAATACTCATCCTTCAGCAGATGACTCTGGAACAGAACCTAAACCTTGTTTCTCTCCTGTGAGGGTCTGACCCCTCGCAAACAAACCTCCCATCTACACTCCACCAGTCCTGGGGTAGATAACAGTCTTCCCTTATTAAGGGATTTGTTGCTGGATATTATTTGGTGTTTGATTTTATTTTGGATCAGAGGCTTCAAAGCTTCACCCCCTTTTTTTTGGTCTGTAAAACCCCCATTGTCTCTCTATATTCATCTGTCATTGATACGGGTCTATAAATACATGCAGCTTGGTTTATAAAGACATACAATATGTGCACCTGATTGCTATCTGTGTGTGCAGCAGGCTTATATTTGGAGAAACCTTTTCAGAGTCAAATTCGATACAGTGCAGAGGCAGCTGGTGGGTTAGAGGGGCCCAGGGGGAGAGTCACTGGTTATCAGTATGGAAAGCCCGGGAGAGGCATGGATGCTCCGAATGCCAAGTGCCAAGGGCTCAGTGGGGACAGGGAGACTGAGGATGCAGGGAAGGAAGGGGGGAGAGACAGGCAGGCACGCACCCCTTCAGCCCCTCTTTTGTTTAGCGTTTTCTACCAGTAGGGACATGTTGAAAATCAAAAGTCTTGGTGAAGGGACCTCACAGCCCAGCTCTCCCAGACAACTGTCTCCTGGTGCCTTCAAACTTAGCTGCGTGAATGAGAGAGCCACTTGATCCTAAGCGAAGCCTGAGGACTCAGAGGGAAAAGGAGAATAATTAAAATAAATTAGAGGGTGAGTGGGGGTGGGGTGGGGAGATCATGCCTGGTCCTGCTGCTCAGCCCGAGGCTCCAAGGCTTGAAAGGCGGAGGGCCAGGTAGGATTATTCCCAGGAGACCATCTTTCCCAAACCATGTCTCCATCATGATGATACGCACCTCTCCTTCCGGAGCGACGCTGCTATCCGTTCAGCCTACGGTTCTAGGATCCGGTAGGTCTGCCGATAAATAGCAACGACTGCCAGCTTGCTTGCACATATTTAAAACAGTTCCACATATTTTTCTCAGTCTTTCCTATTTTATAAGTTTTTTTTTTTTAAGTACAACAGCAATTCTCAACCAAGGGTGATTCTGCTCCCAAGAAACATTTGGCAATGTTTGGAAACGTTATTGTTTGTTGCAATCGGGGGTGTGGGTGGGTGTGGGTTACTGGCACCTCATGTGGAGTTGACAGATAGAACACAGGACACCCAGTTACATTTAAAGTTGAGATAAACAGGGGCACCTGGGTGGCGCAGTCGGTTAAGCATCCGACTCTTGGTTTCGGCTCAGGTCATAATCTCGCAGTTGCGCCAGTTCAAGCCCCACGTCGGGCTCTACGGTGGCAGCTGGGAGCCTGCTTGCGATTCTCTCTCTCCCTGTCTCTCTGCCCTTCCCCAATCATGCTATTTCTGTGTCTCCCAAAATAAGTAATAAACTTAAAAAAAAATAAAGTTGAGGTAAACAAAGAACTCTGTTTTTTTGTTTTTTGTTTTTTTTTTGGTTTCAAAAATTTTTTTTTGGTATTAGAATGCCCCAAATATTGTACACATCATACTCACTCTAAAAAGAAGTAGTCTTTTAGCTGAAATTCGGTTTTAAGTGGGCTTTCTGTATTTTATTTGCTGGATGTTGCTAGACCGTGTAAACGCACAGGATAGTGCCCTCTCTCCCCACAAAGAGTTATTCAACCTACATGTCCCTCGTGCTGAGGCTGAGAAGCCTGATGGAAGATAGTAGCAAGAGTACAGTTTGGATGTTACAGAACAAATCATTGGGAATTCTGAACAGATTTACTGAACGTGACACATGTCACACGAATACGCAGCCCTCCTAAGGGCGTTAACATGCATTTACGTCTGCACGCTTTATCACCTCTGACGTAAACCCTTCCAGAAAGGACATCAGCCTGTGCTCCCTCATCGTGCCGCAGAGGTGTTTGCGGTCAGCTGAATAAAGGTCCCTAAAGATATCAGGTCCTGATCCCTAATCAAGATCACCTTCTAAGGAAAAGTGGTCTTCACAGATGAGGTTACATCAAGGAGATTATTTTGGATTCTCTGTTGGGCCCCAAATGGCATCACAAGTGTCCTCTGTAAGAGAGAGATTTGGCACCCACAGAGGAGAAGGCAATATGGGTGAGAGCAGAGGGAGAAGAGGATATTGGCCTCTGTTGAAACGACGCAGCCGCAGCCAACAGCCAGGGGCCGCCACGAGCCGGGAAAGGCTGAGAACCTGCTCCCCGTAGAGCCTCTGCAGGAAGTGCAGCCTTCCCACGCCATCATTCCAGCTCCGCGAAGCCCATTTCGGACTTCTGGCCTCTAGACCAGTGAGAGAAGGCACTTCTGCTATTTCAGCCACCAAGTTTGTGATAATTTGCTACAATTGCCACGGGAAATTCACACAGTGCTCTCCCAAGGATCAGGGCCAGATTCGAGTCTTTCCAGGAGGGTGTGTACCCGTGTCAGGACAAATATAACCTACTAGATCCAAGACGGGGAAGCAGAAGCGACATGGCCTTTGTTGACATTCATCTTTGTGTCACAATGCAGGATATTTCTGGTGACGGATTTTCAGCTCCAAAATGGCCTGTAGTGGAAAAATAGGCAACTCCTCAGGTCTCCCTCCAATTTTAATAGGAAACATGTGTGTATCTCTAGGCACTGTGATGTCCATGTGTATAACTCGGGGAAAAAGCGTTGCCTAGATGGAGGCCTCGTTATGCCTGCCTCCTAGCAATGGGAGTCAACTCATCAATGGCTGGTGAGCTGGCTCTTGGGAGACAGGAAACTTAATGCCACGTGTTCCTATCTACAGCTCAGGCCATCGGATTGGGGAAAATACACTTTAGGTTCAGAGGAGGAAGTATCGTATTTGGTGCGGCGTGCGTGTTTTCTGGAAGGTCAGTCATTTGGGGTCCTTGTGAATACATGGAGTCCCAAGGGATAGTTGCACATTTCTTTGAAAGCCTTGGCCATTTGGCCGTGCTCCGGGGATGGGTGGCCAACAACAGAGAAATTCATGCTTCCAAATGAAAAATAGGAAAACATGCATAAGTGCCAAGAGTGATAAGAAGTTCTTATCTCTTGAGTAACAAGAAAACATCCCGTGGCTCTTACAGGGGAACACAAATGCAGACTCTGTGGTCGATCCTGGGTCTGCACCTCTGGCTGGAATCCCTTCCTCTTTTCCTGACTGCCTTCGTTGAACCTGGGACTTGAATAGTTTTTAAACAACCCACAGAGGAGTAATGGGCTTTGCCAATTTGGTATTGGGAGATCAGCGGTCATCTCTTTGTTGTAGTAATTTCTGGAAAGAGATGCCAAGTTACTGACTTTCCTAGAGCACTATGGAAAGAATAGTGGTGGTTGTGTGGGGGGAACCGTAGGTCTAGCCCTGAAGTGGCTGCAGCTTAGACAGCTGGATCCTGCCGGGCCTGAATATTCCTCGAACAACAAGAAGATGGCCAGAGTTCAATGAACGGTCGGCCTTACCTCCAAGGAGCAGACGCTCAGAAGAGAGGCCCACTCCAGATGGCCTCTTGAAATCACTCATTGCTGTTGACCAGAAGAGCACACTCTTGGGGCCAAACTGCATTCCTGGGCTGAAATCTAGACTCTACATTCTCCCAGCTTCTCAACTTAGGACAAATGACTATTAACCTCTCCAAGCCTCAGTGCCCTTAAATGCAACGTTGGAAGAAAAGTACCTACTGTACAGGATTGTGACGATCATGTGAGAAAACACAAAGTGCTTGGCACAGGGTCTGGTGGATGGCAAGTGTTCAATAAATACCAGTTATTATTAGATGCTCCATCAAGCACCAGGAGTGATCAGGGAGGAGGTAGGTAAGAATCACTGTGCTTTCCCCTGTGCAAAGACACTTTCCGTATATATTACAGTGGTCTTCATAATAGATACTCCGAGTCTTTCCAAATTGGTCTGACAATATGGAACACATTATCATGCTAAGCAGCTGTCACTGTCTTCATTTATAGGACCCCACCTGTCACAAAGAATGCAAAGCATGCTCCCCAAATACCTAGGATCATGCCCTCTGTGTGTGTATGTGTGTGTGTGTGTGGGGGGTGTTGAAAATATCTCAACGCCACCACTTTATGTCAAAGTCAGCTAACACTTTCATCCAGAACCTTTTAGTTTCTATGCCGCGAGCTCGAGGACAACAAAATAGCGAGCTATACAAATGTGCAGACGAAAATAGTTATTTTACTACATTTGCTTGTCAGTTTCCCATCTCTCACTCATCATGGAAGGGTGGTGCCTAAAAACTCCCGTGGTGGCATTTTTATTTTGCGTCGCAAAGCGAGATGTGTTTCCGTGGCGGGGCCCCTGGCAGAAGGGGCTTTTTCCGCATAACTCGTCTTTTATCAGGAAGCTGCATAAATTATTTCCCCTCATTTGTGCTCTTTGCAGTACGCCCTGACCGCCTCTCTGTGTCTGGAGTGGACGTTACAAAACGTAACTCCAGCATTGGCCCTCTCTCCTTGGTCACTCCCCCTGCCGTGGAGCGGGGCTTCTCGGCATTATTGACATTTTGGGCCCAAGAGGCCATGCATCGTGGCACTGCCCCCTACGCTGAGGAATGTTTAGCAGCATCCCTGGCCTCTACCCACGAGATGCCAGGAACCCCTCTTGAGTGTGACAACGCAAAATATCTGAAGAGACATTGGCAAATGTCCCCTGGTGAAGAAGAGCCATCGTTCTAGAGCACTGTCATTTTCTCACCTGGCTTGCAAGGTCCTGCTTTGATCTGCCATTTTCTGTGGACTTCTTTCCCAACCCTGCCTCTCTGTTCTGTGCACCAGCCGAGCGGAAGCTGTCTCAGATCCTTGACGAGGGCTCCTTCACCTCTGCTCCATCCAACTCTGAGTTAGAGGCCTTCCTGTTTTCCCAGCCACAGCACTTACTCTCTCCATGATCACTCCCTGCAGGTGCTTCTGTGAGATGTTCCCTTTCCACTGCCCTCCCACGGCTGGTAGCTCGATCGGGACAGGGGCCCCACGCCTCCTACTCACTGCTGTGTCCCAGGAGCCCGCACAGTGCCTGTCATAACATAGATGCTCAATAAATGTTTATTTAATGTGCTCCTTAAAAAATCACTCTCTGGAAGAAAGGAATATTTTCTTTGAAGCCCTTTAATTTGCGGAGACCGTAAGTAGGTCTTGCTGACCTGTTTGTCCATATATTAGTGGATCTTAATTATAGGATAGATGTTCTGGATTTTGAGGCTGATTTCATCAATCCCCCAGACGCGATGCAAGTTTATGCTTGAGCATTCTGGGCAGACGATTGTCATTAGCTCTTAACACACGATCATCCGAACACGTTTAAAAGGCCAAAGGGGGGGGGGGGGCGGGAGCCAGCCCACCCCAGGTCTGGCCCCTGAGCTCCTAAAAGGGGCAGAGCCCGCACAGCATGGAGTAAGATGAAAATCCAGCTCCGTGCAAACATAGTTAATAAGGGAGCCCTAGAATATGAAAAGCTGCTGACAAAAATCAAGACTATTTCGTGGCGAGGAGAAGATTGGGAAGCAATCTGATAGTGGCACTTTAAACTACCTGTAGCCTGAGGCCCTTGCAAACAATTCAGAGGGATGGTCTGTTTGAGGTGAGCGGACAGGCCCAAACTTGTGTCTGCTGAGAGGGGATTGCTTGTTAAAGGAATTTAAGTAGGCACTTTCTAGGCTGTAATTTCCACTGAGCTTTTGGAGCAAGTCTGAGAGTAAAAAGCAAAACAAACTTTGCTTAGGGACTGTCCCAAAATTTCCCACTAATAGGCTGTTTACCATGGATTTAAGCTTGGAACTTAAATGAGAATTGCAGGCCATCTGGTTTTTCCCATTGGCTCCAGACAAGACAGTATTCAAACGAAGGCATATGTTGGCTGCTCCTTAAAACGCACACACACACACACACACACACACACACACACACCCCTAACTTTGCACACAAGTACACACTAGTTCTTGCCGTTCCCCATGCTACATAACGCCCCTTTTCTTTCCAGGTCCATTTCATAATTGTTTCCTTGGTGCAAGTGCCCTTTCTCAGCCGAGGTTTATGCAAAACTTAAGCCCTACAGAAACCGACTTCACTGTTTTCTCACTTCTTCCAGGAATGGCACATATCCGGTACCATTCTAGAGGCCTAGAGGAGAATTTTAATCAATTACCCTCATTAGGATATTGGGGTTTTTACTCTAGTGTAGGGGCCGGCAAACTTTTCCTGTAAATATTTTCAACTTTGTGGAACCTATAGTTTCTGTCGCACCCCTCAGCCTTGCCTTTGTAGCATGAAAGCAGCAGGAGACACTACGTAAATGAACGGATGTGGCTGTGCTTCTGTCAAACTTTATATACTACAGTAGGCAGTGGTTTGACTTGGGCTGCAAGCTGTTCGCCCACTTCCACTTTGGTGGAATTGTAACTGAAGAGGGTCGGGTGCAAGCAACAGAACCTAATGAAGAAGAAAGAGAATTATTCAAGGTCTCATAGAATGATTCAGAAAAGAAAGGCCCTTGGAAAGTTGCAGGGATCCGTATACCACTTCCCTGGGGTATCCTGATTAGGAAAATCCAGTAAGTTCTAACATGGAGTCTCATTGGTTTAATTGGGCCATGAACCCATCGCTTCGTAGACAGTCCCGACATGAGTGAACAGAAGGGAGGAGAGATGATTCCCCACACAAAAGCTGAAGAGCTCTAGCAAGAAGGAAAAATGGGGGGCGCCTGGGTGGCTCAGTCGGTTGGGCGTCCGACTTCAGCTCAGGTCATGATCTCACAGTCTTGTGAGTTTGAGCCCCGCGTCGGGCTCTGTGCTGACAGTTCAGAGCCTGGAGCCTGCTTCAGATTCTGTGTCTCCCTCTCTCTCTGCCCCTCCCCTGCTCATGCTCTGTCTCTGTCTCAAAAATAAATTAAAAACATTTAAATTTTTTTTAAAAAGTTGAAAAAAGAAGGAAGAATGGATATGGAGCCACCAGAAAAAACAAAACAAAAACAAAAACAAAAACATCTCCATCCTTTACAAAATCTTCCTGAATATAAAGGGGCATGTTCTTTCTGAATCCTGGCATCAGTGCCTTATAGTGAATGTCCAAGAACAAATAAAACAACTCTAGACTCAGCTGCAGTTTCAACTCCTAACCCAGATCCCGAAATCTCCAGGAGAAGAAGTGTGAAATGGGGTCAGGGAAGAGTCATGGAGAGCTTGTCCAAATTCCAAACAACCACACCCTGACTTTTCAATCTCTTATGCTTAACCAGTACTAGTCTAGAAGCTCCACACTCACAGAAACTGGGTCTGTTTTGCATACCTTTGGAATTCCCAGGACTTAACAAGTCAGACACGTGTCAGTCCATTCATTCAGTCTTTGATTCACACTTCTCCAACTGGGTTCTAGGGATCCAACTGCATGCAAAGATAGGCACAGTCCTTGCCCTTGTAGAACTTAATATATTAAGGGTGGGAAAGGGATAGACTCTAATTTTTACAAGTCAAATAAGTGTAAAATTATAACTGTGATAAATGCAGCAAAGTAGGAGGAGAGGGATCCATCATATTTGTAAGTACTGGGGCTGTAGATATGGTAAGGGGAGGTCAGGGAAGATGTCCCCAAAGAAATGGCGATTTCACTGAGTCCAGAAAGAAGAGTCTGAGTTAAGGAGAAAAGGGAGGCAAGTGTGGGGCAGAGCATCTTCAGCTGAGGGAAAAGCACGTGCAAGGGACATGTGGCAGAGGGGAACATGAAAGAAAGCTAATGTGGCTAGATTATAGAGATGACACTAAGCAAAGTTCCAAATGAGGCTGGAAAAATAAGAAAGACCCAAATGTGTAGGGCCTTGTAGAGTCAGGTTAAAATGTTGCCTTTTATCCTAAGAGTCTCGGGAAGCAGGGTGGGGAGATACAATTCAGCGGGAGTGGCTACTGGATGAAGAGACCCGTTGGTAAGCTATTGACAAGGTCTTAATTAGGAGTGCCGGTAATGGAGATGGAGAAAAGTGGATGGTTGGAAAGATACTCGAAGGGTAGGAGAGTTTGGATGGGCTGTGGGATTGCATGTGGGGGGTGGTGGTGGTGAGAAAGAGGGACGTGTAAATAGGATTATTGGTATCCAATAAATATTGTTGAGTCATTTAATGAAACTCTGCCCCTCAGTTGGAACACATAGACATCCTTAAGAACTATTCCTTTTAAGGCATGAACTTAAGGCTTACTGATTACTTTTCCAATTTACTGTCAAGGCTCTACTCAAATAGCTCCTCTTCTGAGAAACCCTCATAACTTTCTTTACCCACTCCCTCCTCCGTATCCATGTAACACTGTTCATACAAATAAATTTATGTTTATGAGATGGATGGCTAGTTGTAGATGAAATGGAGAGATTATAAACACTTTTAGGGCAGGGGCTGTATCATATTCACCCGTATTTTACTAGTTTTCTACTCCATGAAAGGAGTATATGAAAAGGGCCAGAAAAGTTGATTAACTTTGTTAACTTGAGTTGGAAGCTTGTCTTTCCCCTGAAAGCTTCCAGTCTAGTTGGGCAAATAAGACAACAAAGACATTTTTAAAAGTAATTAAAAAAAATTCAACTGAGTAACTGAGCATGATCAAGGGTTGGGGGATGTGCAGAGGCTACGTATGAATCAGGAACATTCTCGGGGGTTCAAAGTTACCTAAGGACGACGCTTTGTGAGCGTCGCATTGGAAAGCTCCCCGTGGATGTTCCCAGCTTTGGAAATGTCTTGTGTAACACTATTTTTAATGATTTTATAAATTCCTCACGTTGGTCTTGAGGATTTCTCAGGGCCTGCATCATGGACAGGAGCGGGGTATGTTGGGGAAGAGCTTCAGCGAAGGTAGGGAGAATATAACTAGCACATGCAAGGACAGGCCTTGAGAATTCTGGCCTCCCCAGAGCTGAAAGAGGCTGGGAGGTGAAATGGAAAGAACATCAGGAGGCTGTCAGATCTTGTCTTTCATATTGATTTTGTCTCTTTACTTAGCTGGGTGCCTAAGGCAAGCTGCTAAACTTCTCTCAGCCCCAGCTTCCTCATTTGTTAAATGGAGATAATAATAATTACACCCACCTTGGTGTGTGTGTGTGTGTGTGTGTGTGTGAGTGTGTGTGTGTGTGTGAGTGTGTGTGTGTGTGCGCGCGCGTGCGCTCGCGCAAATCAAATAAGAAAATGCATTTGAAAGTGTGTTTTGGAAACTAAAGCAGGAGTGTATATTTTATTTTTCTGGATCTCTCCCCAGAGAATACCGAATCCGAATCTATGGGAGTGAGGTCACAGAACACTATTTTTTGAAAGTTTCCGGGGTTATTTTGATAGGTTTAAAAAATTTTTTTAATGTTTTTATTTTTTTTTTTGAAGGAGAGAGAGAGAGACAGAGCATGAGCAGGGGAGGAGCAGAGAGAGAGGGAGACACAGAACCTGAAGCAGGCTCCAGGCTCTGGGCTGTCAGCACAGAGCCCGATGCAGGGCTCGAAGTCACGGACCGTGAGATCATGACCTGAACTGAAGTCGGACGCTCAACCGACTGAGCCACCCAGGGGCCCCTGTTTTGATAGGTTTTGAAACCTATGCCTCTAAGTCTCTAGAAAGAAAAGAAAGAGTAACTTATGAGGTTGTTGGCAGGAAGCTGGAGCAAACTGATAGAGGCTCCTTGGGGGTTTACAGATCAGAGGGACGAAATGAAGGTCCCCAGTTACCCCCTTGTCCTCTCACTTTTACATGCTCCATGGTACCTCCAGTGTACAGCCTTCATCATTTTTTAAATGTTTATTTATTTTTGAGAGACAGAGTGCGAGCAGGGGAGGGGAAGAGAGAGAGAGGCAGACACAGAATCTGAAGCAGGATCCAGGCTCTGAGCTGTCAGCACAGAGCCCGACCCAGGACTGGAACTCATGAACCGCAAGATCATGACCTGAGCCGAAGGCGGAACCGACTGAGTCACCCAAGCGCTCCCAGCCTTCATCATTTAATGCTTACTGATCAGAATCCTGGCTTAGTCTCCCTGTGCTGCTTACGCCTGCATAGCAGATGTGGTTTCGCAGGAGACAGGCTAAGATGGTGGGGAGGCAGGTCACCCAGGGTCAACATCCGGGGGAGCGAAGGGTGTAGGATGGGACAGAAGGAGAGCTTAGGCTCTGGTACAGTTGCGACAAAGATGTCAGTGGACCCCACGTGGAGCTCAGGACCTGGGGAGGTCCTGCACACGTGCCCCCCTTGGGGGCAAGGGTACTAGGCCTTTGGGAAGGGTGTGGCCCCGGGTGAAGCAATTCCCAGCGTTTGACTGTGTGCTCTCCGGGGCTAGCACTCTCAGCAACTATGGAATCAGTGCTCAGTTCTACAAGGGTGTGGGCAACACAGCACAGGCTTCAACGCAGCCTTACTGCTACCTGAGGCTTCAAAGTGAGTCCACCTGCTCCCCAACCATCCACCAAACAGACTGGCATTCGGAATCCAGCAGTCTACACCTGAACTATACTTTTAGACTGATTTTCTACTGCTTTCTTCTATGTTCCTTTTGGTCCAGCCAAACTGGACAGCTGTCCTTCGCTCATGACTAACCTCTACTTTTCCCTGCATCTTGGGTCAACTGGCCCTTACCCCGTCTCTCTTTACTCTCTCACCATCCTTCTTACCTTTACTCTCTGCACCATCCTATGCAATGGACAATTTAAAATTTTTTGACTACCTAAAACATCCTCTTTTCTTCTGGTTACAACATATGCTCCCTCCCAACTCCCACTTCTCTCCCTCTCTCTCTCTTCTAGTGTCTCCCTCTCTCTCTCTTCCCCTCCATGTCTCTCTCTCTTTACCTACATGTCTCTCTCTCTGTCTCTCTCTCTCTCTGTCTCTCTCTCTCTCTCTCTGTCACACACACACACACACACACACACACACACACTTATGTTTTGTGCATGGAGTATCTTGGCCAGAGGTTTTAGCATACAATGAGGGTCTAACCAATTGTGAAAAGAGCAAAAGATGTATTTACTTAATATAAACACTTCCAAATTACTCACTAAGTCAAAACCCTGTGAAAATAATCAAAGATTGTGGATATAAGAAATTAAGTCATTTAGCTAGATTTTCAAAAAGCTTCAAGCACCCAATTTTTAATAGCCCAAGAATGTTCAGTCAAAAGTTTTTATGGTTTCAACTATTCTAAAAAAGGGAAAACAACCAGACCATGACAAGAACACTAGACTTAGAGCAGGGAACTGAAGTCAGGCTTGTGTACTCTTCCAATTTAAAAAATTACACTGTTGAGCAAGTCGGCTTCTTCCTGTGGATTTACATTTGTCCATTTCTTTTTTTTTTTTTCAACGTTTTTTATTTTTATTTTTGGGACAGAGAGAGACAGAGCATGAACGGGGGAGGGGCAGAGAGAGAGGGAGACACAGAATCGGAAACAGGCTCCAGGCTCCTAGCCATCAGCCCAGAGCCTGACGCGGGGCTCAAACTCACGGACTGCGAGATCGTGACCTGGCTGAAGTCGGACGCTTAACCGACTGCGCCACCCAGGCGCCCCAACATTTGTCCATTTCTAAGAGGACTAGTGCCCTTGTCTATGATGGTAAGAAAAGGAAAGAGGAAATGGAAGGTTACCCATTGGCACCTCTTCCCATTCTCCTGTCCCCTTATCCTTCAGGATACAGGTTTGTTGGGTTTTTTTAATGTACTTCTCCATTTAATCTACTAAATACAAGATCTAACAGCAGTCCAATAACTACCATGATTTTGAAGCAGCAGTGAGCATAAACAATATTTTGATATCTGCCACAAAAGTCATGTGATATAAACGTATTTGTGATTTCTACTGGTGACAAGTCACAGTTCCTGCTAACAGGACTGTGATTTGATGCTTATATTTATAGTTGAAGGAAACGATTTCATTGGAAATCACTGAAAAGGAAGAGGGAATGTTTTTCTCTCACATTCACTGATCTGCTAAACCCCAGGTTGAGAACCCCTGGGTTAGTCCAATCTCTTCACTTTATTTATTTCTTTTTTTTTAAATACAATTTATTGTCAAATTGGCTAACATACAGTGTATAAAGTATGCTCTTGGTTTTAGGGGTAGATTCCCATGGTTCATTGCTTACATACAACACCTAGTGCTCATCCCAACAAGCGCCCTCCTCAGTGCCCATCACCCATTTTCCCCTCTCCCCCAAGCCCCCATCCACCCTCAGTTTGTTCTCTGTATTTAAGAGTGTTTGCCTCCTTCCCTCTCTGTAACTATTTTTCCCCTTCCCCTCCCCCTTGGTCTTTTGTTAAGTTTCTCAAGATCCACATATGAGTGAAACCATATGATATCTGTCCTTCTCTGACTGACTTATTTCACTCAGCATAACACCTTCCAGTCCCATCCATGTTGCTGTACATGGCACGATTTCATTCTTTCTCATTGCCAAGTAGTATTCCATTGTATGTATAAACCACAACTTCTTTATCCATTCATCAGTTGATAGACATTTAGGCTCCTTCCATGATTTGGCTCTTGTTGAAAGCGCTGCCATAAACATTGGGGTGCATGCGCCCCCCTGCGTTAGCACTCCTGTATCCCTTGGATAAATTTTATTGAGCTCTTTACACTTTCTCAAGTGACCATGTTCTCTTGCTCCCAGGCCCCAAGTACTCTCTTTTCCCGAGTCACTTTCTCTTGGGCTGAGCCACCCCTATGAAACCTATGAATGTCAACCGGTATGTTACTTTCCCTAAGAAACGTCCCTTGACCACGTGGGTTAGGTCGGGAGTTCCTAGTAGGCACCCCCACAGCATTCTGTTCTGTCAAAGAATACACCTCACTTTACATATTTGCTCATTTAACATCTTCATGATCCATCTTCACTCTCCGGACTATCATTTCCGAAAGAGCAGGAGCACGTGGGAGAAACTGAGACAGTGACCCCTGGATGGATTAATTGATGAACAAATGTGACAGAAACCAACCGAGAAACAGTACGAGACTGATGATCGTTTGCTTCTGGTTCTAATTTTTAATTCAGAAACTTATTTATCTCTTTCCCACTGTGGGACAGATGTTCACATCCAACCCATGAATTGTCAGTGAGAAAGGTCATTAACTCCACCAGGGGGAAAATGATGCTGACTGCAGTTTTAACCTCCTTTGACTTTCCAAGAACTGCTTTGAGTACATTCTGTTTTCGAAGATCAGCCTCTCTCCTGCTTCCAAAAGCCTGTCCCAGCCTGTCCAGCTCATCCTGGCCCTGGTTGGGGAGGGGGGGGGGGGCGGGGGATATTGAGTCCTGCAGTTTCTGAGCCAGTTCTAGCAGAGAAGCAGAGCTTGGAGGAAGCCGGATTTGATATTCTTGGCCTCGGGATGCTCCCTGATTATTATTTTTTAATATCCTGAGAACAGATTAGGATGAAGCAGATTAGGGAAAGTCACGAGATATGTCATAACTGAGCTGCTCTCTGCTGCAGGCATTCCCCCGAACAAGGAATCTGGACATATCGTGTAGTATAACTGGGTAGGACTTAGGCCTGCTGACTGGAGGAATTAACTTAAATGTGGTCCATGAATCAGTTTTCCTTCTTTTCCCCCCACCTGACTTACTCATAGAAAGTGGGCTAGGTGACACTTGTAAGAAACACCTGGTCACCGAAGGTAATGTCACCTTGTCATTTCTCCTCCCGATAAATACGTGAGTTGCCTTCACATATGTACTTGTTTCTGCACATACGTGCCAGAATCGTAAAGGATCCTGCCTTTCCCCACAACTGGATTATGGCGAACTGTTGAAATCCCAAATTTAAGCTTTTAGTTTGGGGCACTAGAAGTTGAGGTCCCCATTGTGTCAATTCCTTGCACAGGACATTAGGAAAGTCCCTCTGTTGTCCTCACAAGCCTTTGGTGAGTGTTACACATGATGGCAGAAATGAAAAGGCCTGACACAGCCACTAACACGGAGTGGGTTCTCATTTAAAGTTCATCCATCCAATCGCTTCCATGGGTCACCAGGGCCAGGCCCAGTTGATGTCTGTTGTCTAGAATAATTGTAACCAGTGTGTCCACTTTCCTCTATTAAGTGTCCAGTTTCCTCGAATAAGTGTCCCATTTGGGTGATAAGTTTTATAGCCATCCCACTTACGACTCAGGATTCAACATGATTCATTTTTTTAATTGTTCACTACAGGGTTCCTCTGAAGCAATGGCATTTATTATAGACACACTTCCCCAAAAGTGCCCGGCTGCCCCTCATCTTTCTGTCCTTCTATATTCCCTTTTGTAAGCCAAAGGCATACTTTCCATTCATTTGTACGGGGAGGAACACTTTTGAGATCAGAAAGAAGTGATATAGAAACCATCCCACCCTGGATCTACTGACAGGGTCCAACTTTTATTTTTCCCCACATTTCGTTCTAAGGAAGTCTTTCCAGAATGCTCTGGGGTAACAGATATGTGGCCAAGAAGGAAAGGTATGACAAATGATAGGTTCTTGAAGAATCCAATATGGCATTTCTTACCCTATGTTGGGCATGAATGATTAACCAGCAAGTGCTAATGGGAGGAATCTCTAACTTAGGGAAATATAGTGGTATCTCTGTCAGTCCACAATGATCAGCAACATATAGAAAATGCCCTATACATCTATCTGCCTGATGACTCCAGCCTTCTCAAGAGGAGTTTTGGTAGCAGACCGTGTTTTCACTATTTGAATGAAGCCAGGGAACCATTAGGTTGAGCAGGAGGACCAAATGACATATTTTGATGAGGAAGATGGGGGTTATAATCAGTGGAGCATCATTCTAGAATATATAGCTAGCTAACTTCCAATATTAGTCTTCTACACAGTGCTCTCTATACAACTCTGATGCTCCTATGCCACGTGCATACATGCTTCCGTTAGGTTCCACGCCTTCCTTTCTCGTCACTTTTTATTTGAGCTCAGTTTCATGGGCTTCTTAATCTAGTTTATGGACTACAGCGCTTAGTCTCCTTTTCAGTGAGCCGTTCTGCACAAAATCCGGTCAGCACACCTCCGAGACACGGCCTTCCTTCACCTCGGGGCCAGAGTTCTGGAAGTGGCACTCACACTGTCCCGCCATTCCTGAGTTCCTCCTCCTCTGACGCCTCCATAAGGTAGAGCCAACCTGCCTGGATCTCCATATGCTTCTCCAAATGAGCGAAAGGCACCAGAGCCAGCTGTTACCAGAGATTAAAAATAATAATAATAATAATGATTTATAAGGCCTATGGCATGTCTGCAAACATGTGGTATGTTTTCTAAGCAACTGTGGAGGGAAAAAAGGGAGGAGGAAGAAGAGCAGAAACCAAGAATAACATCCGATTTGGTGCTTCCAGCCCATTCCAGGTCTTGACAAACAGAAGGCGGTATCCAGGCTAGTTTCTGGGAAATAGAGTGGATCTGTGTGTTTGCTTGTAGGTGCAGTAGGAAGCATCTGCCTGCCAGCACAGCAATAAGCCACGTGTTGCCGTTGGATCAGCTGGACTTAATGCGCAGCTGCGCTCTCACCGAGTGGGGAGCTAATTACTGCAGAAAGACACGAATTGCAAATCGGGTGACTTCATGTGGAAACTCTGAGTAAGGAGTTAAGGTGCACAGGCTGGTAAAACCGACAGAGAGCCAGGCTCCCGTCCAAAGGGCTGCAGGTTGAGCCTCTGCAATTGGAAAGAGGCTCCAGAATTGAACACATAGCCAGGAAATGAGTAGAGGGAAAGAAGAAAGAAAGAAAACACCCACCCCGAGGTGCACAGTGCATGTGGTCTCATGGCAAGTGTAGTATTTTTCCTGTAATATTCATCACTCTGAGAGGGTCAACTTTTCCCTCTCAACAGGAGTGAAATTGTCCTCTTTGTTAGGTGACTACTTTCAATATTTATACCTGCCAGCAAGAAAGGTGATTACTATAACTTTGATAATCTGCTTGGAGATTTCTTAATCCTCACTAGTTGAAAGGTTTTCACCTTGGCCTCTGGCTACTTACAATTCAGCAGACAGAGTTCAAAACCTATCATATCTCAAAAATCAGACTATGCTTTGCCACCAGCATGTTGTGACTTATGGGAAGTCAATTAACATCTCAGAAGCTCAGTCTTCCCAGTTACACGGATGGCAAGACTAGTCCCACCAATCTTGAAAACCCAGTATAAATAATATAAAAGGTATTTCCAAATGCAAACCAGGGTTGTGTCTTAAGAATGACAAAGACTGGCCCACAACTGATTTAATCATGAAATTAAAAGGTCCACATTCATAGAAGTTTTTTTAAAAATTCTAAAATTAAAAAAAAAAAATTAAAGCACATCTTTCTTTACCAGAAAAAAAAAAAAAAAATGCTCCCAGAGCATTTCCTTCAACGCACATTCCATTTTGCAGACTCTTTGAAAATTACAAAAAGAAGTTAAATTTCAGTTGTGGGATAAACATTTTGACTCTATCTGGAAGGGTAAATGTCTGTTTCCATTAAGCGATCCCAATTTCAAAGGCCTCATCTGAGCCATAAGCCATCATTCTCTACTTGGAAGGCAAGAGGAATAAATTCTGACAAGGACGGAAACTCAAGAGGTTGGCAACTCACAAAGATTCTTTATTTTCAAAAAACTGTGGCGAGAATTGTATTGGCAAAAAACAACGCTGTCTGTGTGTGTGCGCGCGTGTGCATGCAAGTGTTTTTTCGTTTTAGGACAACAGTAAATAACAGTGATGTGAACAGTAAATAATAGTGATGTGAAATTTTTACTTTCTGAACACAGTTCCAGAAAAGCATGGCTGGCTTCAGAGAAAGGGACACAAGGAAAATTAAAAGAAAAAAAAAAAAAAAAGAAGAGCATATATAGTTTAGGTTTAGTTGTTGGCTTCAGTGACTGTAGATTTCATTGGTTGCCTTTCCGCCATTTCACCGTTTCCTCCTTTTTAATGGAACCCTGCTGTGGGACAGGAATTATGCCCTTCTCCACAAAGCCATATGTGTCACATCACAAGCATGGTGATCCCATTGCCTTGCCAGTGATGGGTTTTGAGTGGGCATGTGTCCCCACATTTGGTTAGACACTGATATATGAAAGGAAGTCTTCTGGCAAGTTTGTGGAAATGATCGCTTCATTTATTTCATGATGTAGACTTTTGTTCTGCTCGGAGATGTCATGGCTGAAACGAGACAGCCTTCTCATGATCTGAGAGGAGGTGGCCTAAGGATGAAGCAAAGAGGTTCTCATGATATTATTGGGTGGCTGAACAGCCAACCCTGGCATTACCCTCCCTCTGGATTTCTTGTGTGAGCTAGAAACAGCCCTGTAATATAAATCCGTTGACTTGGGGGTTCCTACAAGTTAGCAGCCAACATTATCCTAACCGATTCATCTGCCACATATGCTTAAAAGTTGATGCTGACTGTGATGGTATAGATATGACACTGAGTGATGGGAGGTAAGTGGGTGGAGTGGGTGCCAGGTAGAGAAACAGAAACAAATCATAGTTGAATCACGTGTCAAATAGATTGCATTCTCTGTCTTAGGCATCATGGGAGGTTCTTGAGTTAAAGACTCAATTTCTGTTCTACAGGAGCCCAAGATCTAGTGCTCCCATAATTTCAAGTACATGGCACTGTATTCTCACAAACCATGAGGTATATACATGTGGCCCTGAGTCATAATTTCTCCCACAAAAGAACCTCTGCTTCTTTGTGTCTCAGATTGCTTATTCACAATTATGTACTCACCGCATGTATATTTTTCTCATTCCATTTAAAGTAAAAAGGAATGTTTTAGAGTATTGCATCTTGGCTCAACTAGGACTTGCTAAACGAATTATTGTTTTCCATAAAGCACCTGTTAAAGACCAGACATAATGTCAGTGGCTTTAAGGGATATAAATTTTTAAAAGGCAATCCTTGTCTTCAAAATGTCTAGAGTTTAAGAGAAAAGACACATAAACAGATAGTTACTGTATAAGTCAATTTGTATTCTACCAATGGCACAAATGAGATACTCATATAGGAGCAGAGAGGGACAAACCACTTTTGGTTGGCGCTATCAGGCAAGCCTCCATGAAAAACATGGAATTCGAGCTATGTCTTAAGAACATGTAGGTTTTCAATAACCAATGGGAGTCCACGTGCAAGCACTATAATGGAAAGAAGAGCGTCAACCCAGGGTGGCAGAAGCCATCTGTAAGACATGTTTCACCGTAGGACAGATCAGATATTGAAATGACCCAGGACTGGGAGGGCATGGCTGAATATTTCGATGACAGAAACCAGACCCCAAAATATCTTGACAGGCTGCAATGATAGACCGAATCTAACATGATGGAAAAGAACTGGGCTAAATGTGCCATTTTGCATTTGATTATTAAAGGAGAAAGTGTTCACTATCACAGTTGCTGGTGGGAAAAAGGTCTCTTGTTTTTGTAGAATGTAAGCTCTGTATGAATCAACATAGCATTTCCAAAAACAAGCTAAGGCACACCTAGGACATACTTCTCTCCAAATATAGAGGACGGCTTTACCTTTTTGTTCAAAAGTGATCATAACGGATTGCTTTAGCCTTCCATTGCCACTATCATAAATTGCCACAAATTTAGAGGCTAAGAATGACACACTATTATTACTATTGTTGTTATCATTTATTTTTACAAAATAATTTTTTATAGTTCTAGAGGTCAGAACTCTGGTATAGTTCTCACCATACTGAAGTCCAGGTGTTAGCAGAGCCCACATTGTTTTCTGGGGCCCTGTGGGAGAATCTACTTCCTATTTGTTCAGACCGTTGGTGGAATTCTGTTTCTTGGGTTTGAAGGACCAATGTCCCTGTTCTTTTGCTGGCTGTAAGCAGAGGGCCATCACCAGCTGGTAGAGGCCACCACATTCCTTGGCTCATGACCACCTTCCTACATTTTCAGAGCCAGCAATGGCAGGGTGAGTCTTTCTCATGGCACATCTCTCTGACCCTTTTCCCATCACTAAATTTCTCTCTTTGCCACCAGGAAAGACTCCCTGCTTTTAAGGACTCACCCTATTAGATTGGGCCTTCCTGGACAACCCAGGAAAATTGCCTCATCTCAAGGTCTATAACCTTAGACACATCTGCAATGTCCCTTTGCCATATAAGGTAACATATTCAGAGTATTGAGGATTAGGGCATGGGCATCTTTAGGGAGTTATTACACTGTCCTCTTATCTGAACCGTTCTGTTCTTTGCAGAGTGCCACCGTTGATAATCTGGGGTGGATCTACGAGAGAGTGACCACAGTGGTTAGAAAATTCAAAACTGTATCATGTGAGGAGTATTGGAAAAAGCTGACAACATTTCCCTGGAAATTTGGGAGTGACGGGAAGTATAATCGCTGTTTCCCATCATCTTAATGCCTGTCGTATAAAATGGACTTATTCTGTGTTGCACAGAATGTAGAACAGAATCAAAGGAAAAATAAGTTTTAAGTCAATATAGGGAATGTAACTGCTAGTCTCCAAAAATGGCCCTGATGAGATGAGCCGTGCCTCTTGGTGTTCATGCCCTTATGTAGCACCTCCTCCCCTCCCCCGCATTGAACTTGGGCTAGCCTGCAATTTGCATTAATCAGTGGGAGTGCAGTAGAAGTGACCATGCAGGATTTCTGACTCAGCCATTAGAAAGCCCTGGCAGGGGGCGCCTGGGTGGCGCAGTAGGTTAAGCGTCCGACTTCAGCCAGGTCACGATCTCGCGGTCTGTGAGTTCGAGCCCCGCGTCAGGCTCTGGGCTGATGGCTCGGAGCCTGGAGCCTGTTTCCGATTCTGTGTCTCCCTCTCCCTCTGCCCCTCCCCCGTTCATGCTCTGTCTCTCTCTGTCCCAAAAATAAATAAATAAATTAAAAAAAGAAAGAAAAAAAAGAAAGCCCTGGCAGCCTTCATTTTCACACTTTGTTGAACCCTGAGCCTTCATGTCAGAAGCCCAACTACCTACTGCTGAGGAGACCATGTGTAAAGACCATGTGGAGAGGCCAGTTGAAGAGGAGAAGACCGAAGAATAGAGGGAGAATAGAGGGAGAGAGAGGGAGAATCCTCAGCGTCCCAATTAAACCTCCCTTTGACTGCAACGTCATGAGAGACACCAAGCAAGATCCACAGTACGGCCTAGCTGAGCCCAACTCAAATTACCAAGCCACAGAACCACGAGCTAAATCAATGATTGCTCTTTAAGCCACTGTTTTTTGGGTGATTTTTTTGATGTATCCAAAGCTAACAGATACACTGCTCACCTCATTGTATGTGCGTGTTTGTGCACATGTCCTAACACATTTTGAATTATTCACCTTACAAACCAGAATTTGTTTTTCTTTACTTTTGATTGCAAAATAATACCGCTGGCTTTCACAAATCATTTCAACTTCCTGCCAGCATCATGCGTGATTTAATGTGTTGTTTGTAGACATACGCCTATGTATATTTGCTTTCCCTGACCCAGTGATTTCTATGATTACCCAAATGTATGGAACACTCTTAGTCATTTTGCTATCATAATTCATCTGCCTTTAAAAAATAAAAAAAAATAAGTATATTTCAACTGGAACGTAAGTCAGTAATTAAAAACAGATGGTTTAAAGAGTAGGCTTGAAGTAAGTGAAAATACACCAGATAATGAAAAAGAAGCAGAGAAACCAGAAATCTTCCCAAGTTTTGATAGACACAGTGCTGTCACAGAGACTCCTCGTGACAAACTTGACAGAAAAGATGAGAGCACTTTCCCAATAAGAACAGAAGTAAATTGGGAATGTGCATCAATCATCAGTCTAAAGAAACACAGACATCCTTGGGGCGCCTGGGTGGCTCAGTTGGTTGAGCGTCCGACTTCAGCTCAGGTCATGATCTCACAGTTTGTGGGTTCAAACCCCGCATCAGGCTTTGTGCCGACAGCTCGGAGCCTGGAGCCTGCTTCGGATTCTGTGTCTCTCTCGCTCTCAACCCTCCCCCACTCATGCTCTGTCTCTGTCTCTAAAAAATGAATAAACATTAAAAAAAATTAAAGAAACACAGACATCCTTAAGTCTTGGGTTTTAATGTTGTGGCAATTCAAGTGAGCCTAAATCAAGGTGTTTTTCTTCTAAAATAACCACATAAACTATAAGCTCTCCAGTCACACACACACACACACACACACACACACACGTATTCCTACCAATGGTGTCTAAGGGGTCCAATTTCTCCATATCCTTTCTAAAACTTGTTCTCTTTTGTTTTGAAAAAGCCATCCCACGAAATCTGAGGATAATCTCACTGTGGGTTGGATTTGCATTTCCCTGGTAATTAGCGATGTTGAGCACCTTTCATATACCGGTTGGCCATTTGTATGTCTTGTTTAGAGACATGTCTATTACAAAGGTTCCTCAAAAAATTAAAACTAGAACTATCATATGATCCTACCATCCCACTTCTGGATATTTATCCAAAGGAATTGAAATCAGGCTCTCAAAGAGGTACACTCCCACGTTCATTGCTGCATTGTTCATAATAGCCAAAATAAATGTTCATCAATTCAGATGAACAGATTAAAAAACCTTGGTATATACATAAAATGGACAATTATTCCCTCTTCAAAAAAGAAGGTCTATATGAGATCATGGATGTTAACTAAACCCATGGTGGTAATCATTTCACAATATATGCAGATCAAATCATCCTGCTACATACCTTAAATTTATAGAGTGATGTATATCAATTGTTTCTCAATAAATCTTGGAAAAAGCACTAAAAGGAGGAAATCCTGCCACATGCAACAACAGGCATGAACCTGGAGGGTCACTCTGCTAAGGGAAGTAAGTCAGTCACAGAAAGACAAATGCTACATAATTCTTCTTATTTGAAGTATTTGAAGGAGTCAAATTCACAGAAGTAGAGAGAAGAACAGTGGTTACCAGGGGCTGAGAGTGGGTAGGAGAAACAGGGAACATTCAATTGGCATCAAGTTTCAGTAATGCAAGACGAGTCAGTTTTAGAGATCTTCCATGCAATGTAGCACCTATGGGTAAAAATACAACATTTTACATTTAAAAAATTTAGGAGAGTAGATCTCAAGTTAAGTGTTCTTAGCAGCAAAAAGGAGGGGACAGGAGGAAACTTTTGGAGGCAATGGGTATTTTATTATCTCAGTTGTGGTGATGCTTTAATGAGTGTATGTAGTATGTTCAAATCTTTCAAATCGTACACGTCAAGGGACACCTGGGTGGCCCAGTTGGTTAAGCGTCTGACTCTTAATTTTGACTCCGGTCATCATCACATGGTTCGTGGGATTCAGCCTGGTGTAGGAGTCTGTGCTGACAGTGCAGAGCCTGCTTGGGATTCTCCCCCTCCCTCTCCCTCCCTGCCACTCCCCCGCTCTCTCTCAAAATAAATCAGCATTTTTTAAAAAGAAAAAAAAAATGGATTGTATACATCAAATGTGCGTAGTCTTTTGTATATTAATTACTTTTCAAGAAGGCTGTTTTAAAAACACGCAATGTTGAATTACAACCTCCAAAGTCTTAGACATCTGAAGAAAGAGAAGACAAAGGAGCAAGATAGCATTAACCACGACTGTTGTCCCTGTTGTCGATGCAAATGCTTCTTATGGGCTGGGTCCTATGCAAATTACTTTATGCGTAGCACAGCTTTTGAAACTGACAACAATCTTACAAGTTAGCTACTACCATTTTCTTTACCTTACAGCTAAGGACATCATCCCAAAAGCAAAAACTTTTATTGCTTGTCCAATTGTGCTTTTGTGGGCTTTTTACATATCAGTTCCAGTATCACCTTGGTTAGGAAAGTTCAAAGAATAAGACAAATATGGTGACGTTCTGCACATGCCAAAGCACGTTTCAGATAAGGTAGTTAAGAAGCATCTAAGTTGAAAAAGTGTCCTTATCAAATGCCACTATTAAATATTCTTTTAAAAAAAACCAAACCTTTAACATCTAGTTCAATGAATGCATGGATTTTGGTGACTTGACTGTTTCATTGAGTTTTTATGTTGGTTTATTTATAACGAAGATGTGTGCACACAAATGAGAACAAATCTGGGGTGCGGGAAAAACAGTGGGGAAATAGCTGTAGTAGTAAAAGTCAAAAAAAGACAATTCTTAGCTCCTCAAGCATGTTGCCATTCAATATTCAAAAACAGTATTTAATATAGGTGCTAGGTCACCTGCATTTTATGCATTTATGTCATTTATTCCTCATGAGCATTCTGCAAGGAGTGTGGTATTATTTTTGCAAATAAATGCAGCGAGCTCCGAGAGGTTAAGTGCCACATTCAAGTTCTTGCAGGTAGAATAAAGTGGAGATGGCGTTATCATTTACATCTTCCTGATCCTGCACATTTCGTCACATCCTTCTACCCGGAACCTAATAAGAGACACCGGAAGTGATGGCGGGAAAACAAAAACGGGCATCAGATTACCCTCAGGGCCCCGAACCCACGGGACCTTCAAACATGGACAGCTGTTGGTTTGTAGTTTCCAAGAATAAGGGCAGAGGCTCAGACAGGTTCAGGTTGCAGCTCTGTCATCATCCAGCTAAGGTATCTCCAACTTCCTAGGCCTCAAGTTCATGAAGAGTAAACCGAAACCTCAAATAAGACAACCTCTTCGAACTTTAGATCTGAATGAGTGGGTGGGGTAAAACGAGACACCTTTACCAAATGGCTTACATCAGCTTACATCGCCATCAATAAGAGAAAGAAATGTGGAGGTAAATGTTAGAGCCATTTTTTAAGCCCCATAAACCCCACCTCTAGGGCCTCCGAAGTATCGTGCACAAAGATGTTGATTGCAATGTTTTTTTAAGAGCAAAATATTCAAAACAAATCATCAGTTAACGAATTTCCTTTAGTCAGGCATTTTGGATATACTCAGTTGAGAGAACATTATGTAACATATAGAACACTGCTTATGGGAATGCCCAAGCTGTGTTTCTAAGCGAAAAAAAAAAAGCGTAATCATTATATGTAAGAAATGAGGACAACTAAATAAAAGTTCACATAGCAAAAAAAAAAAAAAAAAAAAAAAAAAAAAAGGATGTCCCCACTCAAAGGCAGTAATTACTAGCATTTTAATATGTTTCGATCTTTTTCCTTCTACTTTTCTACATGTCACCTGAGATGCCTCAGATCCCATCAGCTCCCACCTGTGGACTCGGGGAATAATTGGAAGTGATGCAAAGTCTTGGTCTCACAATCCTGTCTTTCAGGTACCGTGGACAAAAAGAGCTCAACATGTTCTCCACTGCCAGCCTTTTGTTGATGCTTGATATCCATTAGGCCAATAGGTCACTTCTCATCATGGTTGCTCTCCTTTCTAAAACAAACGATTGAACCAAGTGCATTTTCACTAATATTCTCCAAATGATCCTCTGTAAAAGTGCCTGATCGGGGTCGAGTTCCCTGAAGTATAAACATGCCCTTCCTCAGCTTTTGCTGGCTGATTCTCTCTCTAGATTCCAGAACCAAGACCTTGGAGCTTAGGCAAGAGAATAACAGGTGAGAGGGACAATATACCACCCACCCCAGGAGCCTCTGTAGCTACACAACAAGTTGAATTCGTGATGTAATGTTGCCAACACTCCAGGAATGGTTTCTTTCCAGCAATTCTGGGTTGCCTCCTTTACACCCTTCAGCTGTCTCTTAGACCCTTGCTACTCAAAGTGTAGAGTGTAGACTAGTAGCTTCATCATGACTTGGGAGCTTGTTGGAAATGCATAAGTTCAGGCCTTACCCTAGACCTACTGAACCAGTAGATTTCTGGTGACTTCTATGTACCTTGATATTTGAGAAGCACTGTTTTAGACCATGTTCCTCGAAAGCCTTTCCCCTGAATTTTGGGGGACGCATCTCAAACCAGCCTAGACAAATTATCTCTCCATTCTACTCGATGTCTAAACTACGTATTATCCTGATTCAATACTGGCTCTATTTTTACATTGATTGATAACTCAGCTTCTTTGTAAGTTGTAATGAGAGCTCTGGATGCACACTGACAGATGGCTGTGTACTAGGAGAGTAGCCTTGAACAAGTTACTCACTTAACCTCTCCCAGCTTCATTTTTAGAAGTGAGAAAGACAGAGATAACTTGAAAACATGAGGCATTGGAATGTAACCATTCTTTCTTTTTTTTTTATTAGAGAGAGAGCACGAGTGGGGGAGAGGGACCGAGGAAGAGAGAGAAGGAATCATAAACAGGCTCCATGCTTAGCACAGAGCCCGACTCAGGGCTCGATCCCATGACCCTGGGATCATGACCTGAGCTGAAATCAAGATTCCGATGCTCAACTACCTGAGCCACCTAGGTGTCCCGGAATTTTATCATTCTTCCATTCCCAATACAAAACTCCAATAAGGAATTGTCATTATTTCACAAATTAAAGCACCACTGGAGGGACGGCTCAATTACTATCACAACTACAATCTGCTAATAGGGACAACACGGATAGACGTCAGCTCCTGAATATACTTTAGCCATGTACCTTCATCTACCAACTGCATCGATAGCTGTGCTCCTCAACACTTGACACGAATGTGGATAAAGAAAAGAAAATTAGAGGTGGGGCACTTGGGTGGTTCAGTCAATTAAGCATCCAACTCTTGATTTTGGCCCAAGTCGTGATCTCACAGTTCATGAGATGAAGCGCACATCGGGCCCTGCGCTGACCTCACGGAGCCTGCTGGGGATTCTTTCTCTCTCTGTCTCTGTGCCCCTCCCCCACTCATGCACTCTCTCTCTCTCTCTCTCTCTCTCTCTCTCTCTCTCTCAAAATAAATAAATAAACACACACAAAAAAGAAAAGAAAACTAGAGGTGCCACCTCAAAGGCTGAGCTGAATTTCTCTTTTTCTCTCCTTCTCTGTACTTAACTCTGTCTTTGCCATCATGGGAACATGTAACAGAAAGTGCTGCCTCTTTCAAGATAGATCGATTTATAGAACTAAAGATTCTGTACTTTATCCTCAATGCTTGATCCAGGAACTAATTTTGCTCTCCTGTAGATGATATTCACACCTGGTAGGAGTAGGAGTGAGGGAGAATTTGGTAGTAGAGGTTGTCTGAGATCATAGGCCAAAGCATTTCTGAATAAAATGGAGAGGTAATGGCATTTGGTCATGCTTCCAAATATTGAGCTATGGTTTCATGTTCTGTTCTGCATCCTTAGCCTTTTAATTTTAGATTCCTAACTGACTGGACATATAAGACTTTACATTTGTATTTAACTATTTAACCCTTCCAACCCTTTCTTGAGGCTGAATATGGTCACTAATTCTGGAGGTGATTAATGGATTTAATGGAAGCCAAACATGTCACAATGAAGGAGAAAAAAATGGCTCTAAGAACAAGTTTAAGAAGGGGCAGATGAGAAACACACACATGTACACAGGTACCTATACTCATGTATGTGCAACACACACACACACACACACACACACACACTGTCAGTAGGCAGCCCTAATTTTTGTGGGGAATAGTTACCTTTACTGCTATGGTTCTCCTCTGTCTGCCTTCATAGCCTACCTCTCCTTTCTACTAATCTGCTTACAGAAGTTTCTATAGGAGGAGCACCTGAGTGGCTCAGTTGGTTAAGGGTCCGACTCTTGATTTTGGCTCAGGTCATGATCTCATGGTCCGTGGGTTTGAGCCCCATGTTGGGCTCTGTGCTAACAGTGTGGAGTATGTTTGGGATTCTCTCTCTCCATGTCTCTATGCCTCTCTCTCCCTCTCTCTCTCTCTGAAAAATAAATAAACTTAAAAAAAGAAACTTCTATATGATGAGTAAGAATAATTCTAGAGACAATGAACTTTATGGAGCAATTCACTGGCAATCAGCACTCTTTCCCACTAGTCTTATGAGACAATTTGTTTTGGGTCCCTTAGTAAAGAAAACTATCCCAATGAAGCAGTCGCTAAGCTCAGATTACTCTGGAAAGAAGAAAAGGATGATAAATAACAAATTTTGAGCAGTTATTCAGTGCTAATCGTTATATATGTCATATCTTCTTTAATCACAACTACCCTAAGAAGTTGATACTATTGTTCTTTTTTTACAAATGAAGAAGGGCTCAGGGTTTCACACACAGCTCAATAGATTCAAATCAAGAATTTCTATGGTGGATCCATGGGCTGTCTCCTCTGTATAGAGACTGCTTCAAGAGCATGTCCAAATATGGCAGCCTCTGATTCTAAAGGAGAATGCTCAGACTGGTCAGGGACCACACCTGACAGGAAACTTTGGAAAATTCTTTCTTGTTTCCTTGAGAAGGCCATAGCTATGAAGGCCTTGAGTCATTTTGTACTTTTGGCATGGCTTTTGGAAGGATTTAATACTTTCCCACGCATGTAGGACATAAAGAAAAGAACCTAAGGTGTAGCACCCACCTAGGAAATTGGTTCTTTCTGCTGTTAGTCAAAGGATGTGGCTTTCTTATATTATCTGATTCAGAATCTGGAGCCAAGACACAGGTCTTTACTGCTAATGCTGAGGTTTGTCCTATTGTCTTATACTCCTGCTTCATGGTAGTGAGTAAAAATGGCGGTAGCTAAGAAAACAATAGAGGCATCAATACAAATTTTATCATGGAGGGAAAGATAGTAAGGAAATCATAATCCTTTATCCACTGGATTTGTAAGCAAAGGGTGAGAGTCTGGAAAAGAAATAGCAGTAAATTCACTCTAGGGGGTTATCTAGAAGACAGGATGAAGGGAACTACAACATGTGAGAAGAGAATAAAGATTGAAGGACTTGACCATGAGTCCAGTATGCCACAACACGGCTAAGCAGGCTTACGTAAGTCACCTTCCCTCTCTGGGCCTCAGTTCTCACATGGAAAGTGAGGTGGGGGAGAGGGGTTTGATTATCTCTAAGATTTTCCCTGCTCAAAAAGTCTGCATTCTGTAGCTGTGCAGCAAGGGGCAGTTGAACACTGGCTTCGCCCCAGAAAAGCCTTCGGGTATTTTGCTCATTAAAAGGATTAGCTGTCCATTTGCAGGGATGTCTCTCCAATGAGGTAGGGACAGAATGGCCCAACACAGTTTTAGTTTTGATTTGCTTTATGAAGTACGTATCCAATTCCCTGGCAAGTTAAGCAAGCACGTCTTCTCATGTGTTTTAGGAATCAAGGCATTTGGCTGAGACAAAGAGCAAATGCCTCTTAGTAATCTGTGACAAATCCATATGGAGAAAAACATGGTTTCTTCTCTCCCATATGGCACAGCTGAGTAAGGCTGGCTTTTCTGGCCTTGAAACGGTTCCATGAACCAGGTGGGTGGTTTATTTCACAGGCTAGTGGCAATTCAGTGTGTTCTCTCCCACGGAGATGAAGGGGGAGAGAATTCTTCCCTATAACCTAGGACTGTCAGCGAGGTTTGTGACATGGGCCATTGGCTTTTCTGTCAGGACAAAGGGTGGATAAAGTACTGTGAAGAAGAAGAGAAGAAAGTCTCAAACCAGCTTGAGTCCTGGACCTGAACTTTCCTTGAACCTCAAGATTTTTGAAGTTTTGGCCTAACAAGGGTAGATCAGATTCTCACCCCAGAAAACCCTCAACCCCCTTCCCACCCAATTCCAACCTAGTAAGTGTGATGAGGTCTTTGGGGGAGAGAAGGAACAAGGGGAAGGCAGCTCTGGGACCTAGCTTTAAACTGTGGGCCCAAGGGATTACCACTTGGTGGCTTCTAATGTTAACCTCATTTTGGCAGGATGGGATGGACTAGCTGTTTCCTGTCTCTGATGTTTAGGGTACAGAAAAAAAGCATAGAGAAGATTGCGTTGACTAAATATGAAACATACTCAAAACAACAGCAGCAATAAAAGTCCAAATCAATCAGTACCTCTAAAATAATTCTACTTCTTTAAAAAAGCAAGAAATTATGCTGGAAAGAAACATAAGTCTTCTCTTCCAGCCTCTAGTTTAAACCAGTATGAACTAGAGAAGGATGGTGACTTTCACTGTCCCTGCAATTTGCGGTACCAAAATTAAACTCTTGCATTTCATGAATAATCTTCTCAAGTTAACTTTTTGGCTCCTCCTTTTGTCATACAATGAGCAAGTAACTGCCTTCATATGTATTAGTTAATTAAGACATAATTAATATGTATTAATATACCTGTCATATGCCTCACAACTAGAACCAAGTAAATTTGCATATTTTTCTCTAATATGTAAGTTGCCATCGTATGCAATTAGGCACTAATGTAAAAAGTTTGCTTAAAACAAAAAGAAGTTAAGTGACAGCTTGTCAGGTTTGGAAGCAAAAAACCAAAGGTCTTACTCCATTTTAGATAATCAGAACCAGGTAAGTAGTGAAAACAAGATTGGACAAACACATGCATGTGTGAACACAAACTTACATACACATTTTGATTTTCTAGAAATGGTAATGGTACATATGAACTTGCAATGTATTGGGAAGGTTCTACATTGAAATTAGAGAACTTTTACCAATGAGAATTATTCAATTGAGTAGTGGAAAGAAGCTGTGTTCTTTTTTTTGGATGTATTTATGGACTCTTCAAATTCTAAAAATCTAAGATTTTTATCAAAGTTCAACTAGTCCAGTAGAGAAATTCCCCTGTAAATTTCCATATCAAATTAACTCACCCTGGCTAGACCGTTTCAAGGGACGGAAACATATCCCCAGACATGTTCTGGTGTCATACAATTGCATTCATTAAAAAAAATTCTTCCTTATATTAAACCAATATCTATAATTTTCACTTTTGCTGCACTGGAGCTATCCATAATATCTCATTTGTTCACAGGACAAATCTTCAAAGTTTTCAGGTTCACTTGTTATATCCTTCATAATTCTTCTCTGGATTTCAGATTAAGCATACCAAAGTATTCATACCAAATGAATAAGTAAATGTAAGAGTAAATGGAAAAACTAACAGGCATCATCAGGTTGGTAAAGGGATTTCAATCAATGTTTACTGATCATGTAATATGTGTCCACAGTGTACTAAGTTCTATAGGTCCCTTTAAAAGTCCAACACCCTGAATTAATCTCCACACTTCTAAGGGCTCTTCCAAGATCAGAGTAGAGTGGGTCTACCATTACTTTCTATTCTTTGCAAGAAGAAGGCAGTATTACTGAGACAAAGGACAGATGATAAAAGTTAACTTCACAATGGCCTCAAATCTGTGATTCTCTGGGTTCCTGGGTGGCTCAGACGGTTAAGCGTCCAACTCTTGGTTTCAAATCCGGTCATGTTATCACAGTTTTGCGAGTTCAAGCCCTGAGTTGGGCTTTGTGCTGGCAGCACAGAGGCTGCTTGGGATTCTCTGTCTCCCTCTGTCTCTGCATTTCCCCTCATGGTATCTCTGTCTCTCTCAAAATAAATAAATAAACTTAAAAACAAAACAAAACAAAAACTCGTGATTCTACATATAGCTCTAATTCTATAAAGGAACTTTAAACTCTTGGTTTGAAAGCCACAAGAGGGCACTAGACTACTACATGGACCTCGCTCTACTTCTCACCCAAAGCACAAAGCAAGGGTCAGTATTGACGTTACATTGACTGACAATAGTAGATGGCCACATCGGTTGTGTGTCCTGAGATACAGTATGTAATTATGGGTAATAGACAAAGCTATTGGCTATGAAACATGTATTCAGATGCTAAGCTTGGGTTATGCTAAATACAGTAGAATTCACATGCAATTTGAAAAAATGAAAAGGAATAAGGTCTGCTTCCCAAGTTTCTAAGAAAAAGTAAGGTGGATCTTTAGGCTCTGAATTCTGAAAACAACATGGGCGACATGATGATTGTCGGGGACAAGCAGCAGGAGTTAGACAGATGGGAGCCTTCTGCATCTACTTTTGGAAAGCCTGACATCTGATGAGCCTCATGTTTGGCCACAAGATTGTCTCTGAACCATGAGATTTACATTGGGCATCACCCAAGGTATTGTCTCTGCTCCTGAAGTGCTCTGTACTTAAGGTTCCAGGAAAACTAATCTCAGGCTAAATAAAATACACTGAGGAAACTCTCACAAATATAAAATGAGTCTACATAATGCCATTACACTTTGAAAAAGACAAAAAAAAAATCAGCCAATTAAGTTGTAGGTTATTCTGAGTAATATTAACCAACGGATTGTTTGGGTCAATGAGGAAGTGTCTACACAAGGCCAAAACAGTCAATCAAGTTAATTCAGCAAAATGGGAACCCAAAATGGGAAAAATAATCAAAAAGGTTGCTTGGAATCATGGGAATTATACCTTAGACTGAGGGCCTAAGCTTTTCACTTATAACAATTAAGTTGAATATTGTGTTGAAAAGGACTTCTTTGGTATCATAACTATGTATGGAATGTGCTTATCCATAAAAATAAGTAGGTAGATAAATAGAAAGATAGATGATAGATACATAGATAGATAGATAGATAGATGATAGATAGATGATAGATAGATAATAGGAAGAAAGAAGGAAAGAAAGAAAGAAAGAAAGAAAGAAAGAAAGAAAGAAAGAAAGAAAGAAAGAAAGAAAGAAAGAAAGAAAGAAAGAAAGAAACTCAGTTGCTTGATTGGGTTCATGCTGCAATAGAAAAGATAGGAGACTTTCATTTTTCTGAGGCAGCGTTTAGCTCCTTGGTGGCAATGAACACCCCCCACAGCAACTAGTCCCTGTGAAAGAAGTCTCTAGTCATAGAAGTGGTTTTTGCAGAGCCAGCTGAATTCACTAAGGAGGATGCTCTCCTGCTCTTAATCTCTAGTTAATTTACCTATATTCTGAATTATGGATCCATGACTTTCATTTTTGTACTGTGTCAGAACCTTCCTGATTTTGATCCTCTGGCTTCCACTATCCTAACATTTGGCCCAGGCATTGCCCTGTGGCTCCCTTCCTCCACTGTGGGCCAAATAGAGCCTTCCCCTTCTGCTTTCTGACTCCATCCCAACTTTTCTCTTCAGAAATCTCGCTTTTCCTGGACGTGCTCTATATACGACGCTGTCTCCATTTTTAGGTCCTTTTTGGTGTCAGAGATACTGAGCCTGATATCTTGACTAATTGACTTGGCTTTGATCAACTTGCTTGCTTGGCTGCTATCTTTTAAGTGACTTTTTTTTTCCTCCTCATGATTTTATATTTTGCTAAGTTCTGGCCACCGATTTCTGCATATTCTCTGTTTTTTGACTCTTTCATTATCTTAACACCACACTTGAACTTCTATCTTGACTCCTTCAGTTCTGTTTTCAGAGCTCTACCTTTAACAGCTGAACCCACCCGAAACTGATGGTGGCCATCCTCTCTGCAAGTTCAGGCTCCCCTCCCAACATAGACCTCATCTTCTGGCATGTTCCCCAGCACTACAGGGGAGGTGAGTTCAGAGGAAAGTGGCCCAGAACCTTCTCTCTGCATTTTTTTCCATATGGTGGGACTTTGAAGTGGCCTTTCTGGCCTGTCTTCCCTCTGTTACCAAACACACACTTTTTAAAATTAGGAAATGAAAATGATAGTTCTACTCCTAGCCAGAAGCTCATCTAATGTGCTCCAGGAAAAGGATGATTAATGGAGCCAAGGCTTTATGCCTGAGCCAGGGGGCGGCAGCTTGTGGGGAATAGCTGAGACGCGCCAACTCAACCATAGCCTCAGATCAGGTGAACTGAACTGGCTTTGGGCCTACCAGAGGCCTTAAACTTAGCCAGTAGCTCTGGCAGAAAGGTTGCCCCAGTATGGGCCTGGTGGGCATACAGGGCCCAAAGGAACATGGCAATTGTCCGATTTTTTACTTTATATAGAGAACCAACCTAGTCAATCCTGGCCTACAGAAATTTGTCAGCAGCTGGAATATTCAGACTGGTTGTCCAGACCACCTAAATTATATGGATAATGGCAAATGTTTCCTTTTGCAGAATGTCACATGGACTCATTCCAAAGTACTTTTTGGGTTTGAGGCCCTATGTGTAATAGTCTTTCACCAGAAGGGGGAAAAAATAAAAATAAGAAAAAAATGTAGGGAATTTGAATCGTGCTTCATCAAAAATTCAGGACTGAGAGTAGGAAAATTCTGTATGATCTTGGCTGAGCAGTGGTTTTCCACTTCTCTCAATGTTGAAATTAACCTGAATGCATAAAATACTCAAAATGTGCATTCATACGGTTTCATGCCATCTGAGGTTTGGGATGCCAAAGACTTATGGCATAAGCCCTTAGATGAGTCCAGTTTAATGTCAGGTAGTACCTAAGAGTTCATGGACATGGCCTATCCTGCACCATATCCAACCCCAATAGTATTTCTTCCATGAGGTCTCCCCCAGATCCTCTCTTGTTTTCTTGTGGTTCCCTAGTATTTGGTGTGGCTTCCTTTGCTCAACTTGACAAGCCTTCGTTTTAGCACTTAAGTTCATTTATTTCTCTTCATTGAAAAAAAAAAGTTCTTTCCTAGTGACCTCTGGAAAAATAAATAAGTAAAATAAAAAGGAATTTGCAAAACGAAAACCTACCCTGTACTGTCTACTCTCAAAATCGAGAATTGTAGTTCCTGTTCATCACAAGGCAAGTGGGTGGGAGCCCCGAAGAAATGATATGAAGGTTTGAATAGCACCCTAAAAATAAAACCAACCATTTAAAAATGCATGATCTCATTTGATCCCTACACGGGGCTCTTTCCTCTTCAATAAAACGGGTATTATAATGATTAGACCTGGAGAGGTAAAAGGCACTCAGCATATAAATGGGAAGATTGGAATCAGACCTGGATTTCGTCTGTTCCTTTTTCTCCACCATGTTGAGTCCCAGTATGCCCCAGCATCCCTAGAGACAAAGGTCTGGAGGAAGCACAAAGGGACCTCTATTTTCATCATTCGGTTCTAACAAGATGAGGATCAGCAGACAGACAGACACATTTGGGAATAATGGCTCTGCTCTCTCAACTGGGCCCCTCCCCCAGTGCCTTTATCCCCACTTGGGGTGACCTCGGCGGAACAAGCTCGCTCTGTAATGATTACTTCGTCAGCAGGGGCTGTGTATTTAGTAGCAGGAAATATAAGCTTTTGTGGTCAGTGTGACGTCACCCGCCCACTAAACAGGCCTTTATAATTTGACCACAAAAAGGCTTGAAAGGGATAGACACATACACACAGAGAAAGAGGCGATAAGACTGTCAACAGTTGTCTGTGCAGTGAAAGGAGCATTGTATCTTCCAAATGTTTCCCAAAAGCCTGATGTTTGGTCTGCCGTAGACAAAACATCTGGATGATATATGGCATTTTCTCTGTGTAGCAAGTGTCCCAAGTCATCCATCTTGCTCTTCCTTTCTCTGTTCAGTCCTCTGTCTCTTTCTCCTTCCGCTTCCCTTTCCTTCTTCTTCCCCGTTTTACTCTCCCTTAATCTGAAATACTCAAATGTATATTTAACATTTTTTTAATTGCTTTCCTGTATTTGGGTGTATGGCTTATACATGCATGCACACACCCACATCCGCACCGACACACGTCAACTTTATTATTCTTTTCCTGGGTACTTCACTGCTAGAAAGAAACAGAGAGACCGCTGCAAAAACACGTAAAGGGGGAAGGAGGGCGGAAGAGAGAAAACAGGAAGAGAAACATTTAAAAAGACATAGCTGATACATTAACACAAGTATTTACGTTTGTTTCCCACGTGTCTTGGTTTTCCAACTGATTTTGTAGAAAAGTAAATAACCTCTTTTTAGAGCTAAATGGCAAATGCACGTTAGTGTCATAGCGTGCAAGTTCAAGGTAACGTGCCACGTGCATATTTTACTGTTTTTAAAATTTTAATGTTGGAGGAAAAATGAAGCATATTAAGCACTAATACCAACGCTCCCACTAATGAAAGAAAGAAAATCACGATGCATACAGGTAAATAAACAAAAGAGCGGATAAGCTGAGAAAGGAGGGTAGAAAGAATCGTCTATACAATAACCTGTACGAACACGTGTATTAACTTTTCACTAACTTAAAACTAGGGAGACTGTCAGAGATTGAGAGAGACAGGGAGAGGAAGTCTGAGAGGTGACGGCTGATGTGTCTGACCTCTGAATTAAGGCTGATGGAAAAGTATGGCTTCCTCTGGTTCGGGCCACTGTGGAAATCTCCCTCCAAGGGCTCTGAACTTTCCTCTGAGGTACAAGTAGCAGGAAACACCTGCTTCACTTCCCTGATTTTTACCCTTTAGGGAGTCTGGATCTCCTCCCCTCCCCCGTTCTGCAGTGCACAAGTGGACAAGCAGATTTTCCACATGTCCCAATCTTTCTTAAGAGAGGAAGTCTGGAACCATCTATTAGCAAATAATGCACTTCGGTGGCTCCGTACCCCTTACTCTATTCTTTTCTTTTCCCCCTCCAACTGATCATTATTACTCCTTCCTCAACCCAGCTTTTATGCTCGGTACTAATAATATTCTTCTCCCGGGATAAATGACGCATGAGAAAAATCTGATAGGCAAGTGTTTATTTTACTCATCATGATGAATGATGATGGGGTTTTGCCATTTCCCTCCCCGTAACAAAGGGGGAAGCAAATGGAATTCCATTTTGGAAAGGCATAAAAAACAGATGCAAGTATGCATCCCATCAAGACAGCAGCCCTCAAATATTCTCCCAGCCACGGGCACCGTGCAGTTAGCAGCTTCTTAGAGGTGCCCTCATCCCCTGTTGAAAAATGGCAGCCAAGAAACCATCTACATAATAGCTGCACAAAGTCAAAACATTTTTTATTAATAAAAAAGAAATTATGAAATTTAAGCAGTTTTCACCAGTCTTGCAAAAACTACTGAGGGGTTACCACGGCTGTTTTTCTTCTCCAAATAGCAACATTTGAACGCTGGTATCTCCTCCCCAGTGCCTCCTTCTTCTGTTCAAGTAAAAAGAATCCTTGGGTGGAAAAGGGCAAATGGCAGAATAGACCAAAAAATGAGCTAAAATGCTATTGTTTTTATTTTTTTCCCCACAGGAAGCTTTCTATGATATCAAACGTTGGTCAATTTAGAAGTATATTTTGTTTTATAAGGAAAGGCTGGGTGGTACAATAGAAATGTAAGTAATGTGAGTCAATAAATCTTACTGAGTCACTGGAAAAATTGGCCATATAATCATGAGACCTCAGTGACTCACCCCCTTTCTCTAGACAGTTTAATCTGTACAATGGGAGGGCTATGCTAAAATACGTCTGAGGTTACTTCTATCCATGTTTTGTAACATATGTGACTGAACAGAGATGACTATTTCATTTAAATTGATCCTAGAAACCAAAAAACAAATGAGAAACACCCAAATGAGAAAATAAACAAGGGAATTAAAAAAAAAGTAATTCACAAAAGAAATACTATGTCCGGTCAGTGAACTTATAAACTCAACTTAATGAACTCAACCTCATTAAGGATCAAAGAAAAACAAATTAGGGGCGCCTGGGTGGCTCAGTCAGTTGGGCTTCTGACTTCGGCTCAGGTCGTGATCCCGTGTTTGAGTTCGAGCCCCGCACCGGGCTCTGTGCTGACAGCTCAGAGCCTGGAGCCTTCTTCGGGTTCCGTGTCTCCCTCTCTCTCTGCCCCTCCCATGTTCACGCTCTGTCTCTCTCTCTCTCTGTCTCTCAATAATAAGTAAACGTTAAAAAAATTTAAAGAAAGAAAAAAATACAAATTAAAACATAGGCTCTCATGGTTACTTCTGAGCCTGGCCAAAAGGGAAGAGACAAATTTTCATGATATTTTTATCACAGCATTGTTATAATAGCAGAACATGGAACATGGAAACAACGCATATGCCTTATTATGGCATACCTGTGTATTGGAATATTACCATCCATTCAAAACTGATTACATGGATCTATATGCCTTACCAATGGAAATATAGCTATCATATTTTAAGGAAAACAGGAGAAGGTTACAAACCATGTGTATGTAGTACTACCCTACTTAAGGAACATGTATGTCATGTTTCTAAGTGCACATTCTCAGGAAAAAGTCTGAATGGATATTTCTCATGATGTTAACAGTGGTTTACTCAAGGTGTCGAAATCATTGTAGAGTCTAGTCTTTTTTTTACACATTTCCATTGTTGAGATGTTTTACAGTGAACATGTGCTACCTTTATAATCACGAAATTCATCTCCACTTGGGGAAAAATACAGAATTAAATAAAATGCTGTTAAGTATGCTACTCATGGAACATTGCAAAGAGAACAAAGTGAGACTTATTTGAACAGTACATAGTAAGGGGCACTATTAACCTGGTGTGTTTACTCAGAGCTCCAGAATCTTGGATAAAATTATAGATTAGTTCCTTGTAGTTCAGTCTGTCTCTTTGATAAGTTGGCTTGCACTTTTTTAAAAGCATTTTTTTCTTCTTTTTCCTCTTCCTCTTCTCCTTCTTCCTCCCCTTCTCCTTCTCGTTCTCCTTCTTCTTTTTCTGAGAGAGAGAGAGAGAGAGAGAGAGAGAGTGCACAAGCAGGGGAGAAGAAAAAGAGAGGGAGACACAGAATCTGAAGGAGACTCCAGGCTCTGAGCCCAGTTCAGGGCTTGAACTCACAAACTATGAGATCATGAACTGAACCAAAGTTGGACGCTTAACTGACTGAGCCACCAGGCCCCCCAAACTGCCTGTACTTCCTAAGCTTTAGTTCCTTCATCTAGAAAATAAGAGTAATAATTTTTATCCCACAGAGTAGTTGCCATAATTCAATGAAGTCAAACGTACATATTTCTTAGAAAGAGTCTAATAAATATAATTGTTATATAATATAATAAATACATTTGTTATTGTACAAAATTAATTATACTATACCAAACAAGGACTATTGAATTAAATTTGTTAATTGATAGAAACCACATTGGACTGATTTGCCTATATGTCATTTGTAGTTGTTGTGTGTAAACTACTAAAGTTAGTAGTAAATAGAATATTCTTTTTTATATAAATAATTTTTAAGGGGCACCTGGGTGGCTCAGTCAGTTAAACATCTGTCTTCGGCTCAGGTCATTATCTTGCGATTTGTGAGTTTGAGCCCTGCATTGGGCTCTGTGCTGACAGCTCAGAGCCTGGAGCCTGCTTTGGATTCTGTGTCTCGCTCTCTCTGCCTTACCCTGCTTGTACTCTCTCTCTCTCTCAAAAGTAAATAAACATTTTTTTTTAATTTTTAAAAAATAAATAAAAATTTAAAAATATTTTTTAAAATTTATTCATCCATTTTGAGAGAAAGAGGGCATGTGCAAGAGAGTGTGGTAGGGGAAGGGGCAGAGAGGGGGGAAGAGAGAATCCCATGCAGGCCCCACACTACCAGTGCAGAGCCTTGATCTCACAAACTGCAAGATCATGACCAGAGTTGAAATCAAGCGTAAGCCGCTTAACCAACTGAGCTACCCAGCTGCCCCAATAGAATATTCTTAATAGGATAGGGATGAAAGCTTTGGCTGTGAGTGATTCTACTTCCTTTAAAGGACAGTATCTGAGCGGCGCCCGGATGGCTCAGTTGGTTGAGCGGCCGACTTTGGCTCAGGTCATGATCTCACGGTTTGTGGGTTCGAGCCCCGCTTCGGGCTCTGGGCTGACAGCTCAGAGCCTGGAGCCTGCTTTGGAATCTGTGTGTGTCTCTCTCTCTGCCCTTCCCCTGCTCATGCTCTGTCTCTCTCTGTCTCTCAAAAATAAATAAATGTAAACATTTTAAAACAATTAAAAAAAAAAGGACAGTGTCTGAAATTCTCTAATGTGCAGCCTCTGTGCCTTGCCCAGCCATAGCAGCACGTAAGGAGCTCCTAACGTTAGCACAACCTTGGCCTAGACATGGTAGGGGATATAAAGAAGAAAAAAGAAAATTCAAATTCTGCCTTTAATGTGCTTAGATTACAACGAGACAAATAAGCCAACACTCCACAAAATGCAGTATGATTAAATGTTATATGTGCAACAAAAAATATATATACTGAAAAGCTAGAGACATTTACGTGTTTCTCTCTGTAGGCGCAGGCTTCAGAGAAGCTGTGATGCCAGACTAATTTTTAAAGAGGAGTTTTCTATGAAGAAGATATGGAGAAGGACAGTCTAGGTTGAGAAGGAAACGTGCAAAGGCACTGGAATATCATACTTAGGATGCAAACACCAGGCATGCTCACAAAGAGGCTGGCATGGTTGGGGTATAAGCCACACGGTGGGAAATGGAATGAGACGGAACTAAACAGGCAGGGACAGGAGGGCGTGGGGGCAAGGGTGTCTTGTAAGTCAGGCAGAGAGATGTAAACTTTATCCCGTGGTCCACAGGATGCGTCTCAGAAGTTTGATATGGAATGATCTGTCTTCATCTCAAATGTGATCCAGTCACACTTCCCAGTGGAATAGATTCGAAGGAGATAAACCTGGGAGCAAGTAACCTTAGGAGGGTTTCACTGAGGTTTTACTGAAAGATGATGAAGAGTCCCTGAACCAAGACAGAGGAGAGGGTGGTGATGGTGGCAGTGACTCACAGTGACAGAACGAATGTGGGAGCTGAGGGGTTCTCTTCTAGCTTAACGATGGAAGGACTGCTAGAACTTGGACAGAAATCCCTGAATCTCCCCAGTCTCTGATACTTTGACTGTAAGATGTTGGGGGAGGTGTGGGGTATGGATCAAGTCAACCTACAAAGTTTATTTGGTTACAGAACTGGGACTTGAAGGTACGATGAATAGATAGTCCTGGCTATTCTGCTGAGGCCGAGTATCTAGAAGAGGCGTGTGAGGGGGTGTGTGAAAAGTGCTTGATGGACAGAACTGAGTCTCTTTTTCAGGGGCGGGAGTGGGCACGAACCGGAGAAGAAGCTTCCCTCTCCAGGGAGATGCATCGGCAAGGCGGTATTGGAGTCCCTCGGTGAACTCACTTTCCATGACCTGAGAAAAGGTCAATGAGGACTGAGACGGTCAGGAAGATGAGTTTAAGAACAAGCTGAGAAAATATGATACGACAGGAGAATATTGGGAAAGAGCAGTCACCAGCAGAAAACTCTGGCTCCTCATCCCCACTAGTAGAAAGGGCCAGCTTGGAAGCAGGCAGAATCCTTCTGCGCTGGGCTCAAAGCGAGTGAGCAAGCTGGGACAGAGAGGTCCTGGGATATGGCGCCCACAGAGCAGGGGTCCTTCCTGGCCAGCAGGAACTCACACTGGAACACGTCCGTATTTTCTCCAGCGTGGCCTACCCACATTCTCCAACCTGCAACTAAGCCCAACCGGGCCTACCCTTCCACCTGCCTGATGACCTGGGCTGGAAATCAGAGAAGAGGCCTCCCATGCCTGCTCATGGCTGAGCCTTGGGATATTCACCTGTGAAATAAAGATAATCCATGCCCTGCCCAGCTCACAGAGTTTTGGGAAAGGGCAAATGCAGTAATACAAAGATCGCTTCATAATGTAAAGAAATAACCCTGTGTTTGAAGTATGATCATCTAGTTAACTTTAACTTTTCAGGCCAATAAACGTTGGAATTTAAACCAAAACGATCAGGGTGGCTGGTTTTAGTTGACTTCCTTACCAATATTCCTTGGACATCTTAACTGGTACTACTTTGTAGTATAATATTAGTATTATAAAAATGTATAAAATAGAAGATCTATTAGCTCAGAGAACGACACCAGCCCACACCTGAAATTAGCTGCATGCATCTCTATGCACCTTGGCTTCTGCCATCTGGAAAACTCTGCAGACAAATGTGGTTGTACATAGAGTTCTTTACTGAGAAACGGTAGGCAAGGACCCAAGCCTGGCTTCTCTGGGCCCCTCGGAACTTTGATTTCCAAAGAGAGGAGGTTGGTCTGAAAGACCTCTATCATCCCACCTGATTCTGAGTATGCCCCATCTTCAGTATTTTTTGAGCACCTCCTGTATCCTTCAAGCCGTAAGGGACTTGTAGGTGGGGGAAGGAGCACCACGAACGGTTGTATACATTGTGGTATCTAGCTCAAGAATCTTACGGTAGTTGAGGAAGTAAGAGGTGAGCGTGCAGACACGTAAACAGAAAAGCAGCAATAATTTCTCTCATTTCTTGTTCCCACCAAACGTTTGATACCTTTGCCCATCGTGGCACATACAGTTCAAAAATAATCTGAGGGTGGGAGGAACTGGAGGTGGAGGCGGGGGTGGGTTTGCATATGCATCTGATAGAGGAAGGCACTGAAAACTTCCGGGAATGAGTGGGGCACTGAGCTAGAATAGCGACCCTAGTCTCCTGGCTCCTGGTACGGGTAGGTGGCACGGCGTAGTCGAAAGCCCCTGGGCTATAAAGGCAGATGGGCCCATATCAGAATCTTCTCTCTTGTCTGAGTGACTGTGACCGGGATGAAATCTAATATTTTCATTTCACAGAAGAGTCCGTGGGCTCGGATGGAGTTGTGGTGAGGATTCTGGAAACAGACATTGCGTGTGAAGTGTCTTACATGGTGCCTGACATGCTGTAGCTGACACCTGTCAGCTCCTTCTGAAACCTCAGAACATAGAGTTAAAGCCTGCGGGGGGAGGGGGGGGGGAGGGTGGCTCTGACACACCCTGGCGTGCTCCGCCCTGCTCCTCTTCTCTTCTTTCAGTCAGATGTATGTCTTGTGCCTCTTGGCTTAGAGTCCAAAAGTATGTTACTGGTACCTTCAGCAAGCTCAGGGCTGCCTGGAAATCTCTCAACCTGAGGTGGCGATGAAAGCCGACCTGGACGCTGAAGACAGCCAGGGAAGGGGGGGAGTGCAGAGCCTGGCCCTTTGAACAGCAATGTGGTTTGTTCCATAAGAGACTCTTAAAAACCGAGAACGAACTGAGGGTTGATGGGGGGTGGGGGGGAGGGGAAAGTGGGTGAGGGGCATTGAGGAGGGCACCTGTTGCGATGAGCACTGGGCATGGTATGGAAACCAATTTGACAATAAATTTAATATTAAAAAAATATTAACCATCCTATTAAAAAAAATAAATGTGGTTTGTTTAGGTGTGAGGTTAGGTTGTTCATTTGAGATTTTTACTTGTTTTTTGAAGTAGGCCTGTGTTGCTATAAATATCCCAAAGATTTTGAACCATCATGTTACCATTTTCATTGGTCTCCATGCATTTTTTTTTTTTTTTTAATTTCCTCTTTGATCTCTTGGTTGATGCATTCATTGTTTGGTAACATGTTGTTTAGCCTCCATGTATTTGTGTTCTTTCCAGATTTTTTTTCTTATTATTGAGTTCTGGTGTCATACTGCTGTGGGTAGAAAAGATGCTTGATAGTGATTTAAATCTTCTTAAATTTCTGGAGACTTGTTTTGTGGCCTAACACGTGATCTGTCCTGGAGAATGTTCCATGTGCACTTGAAAAGAATGTGTATTTTACTCTCTTTGGATGGAAGGGGATTAAGAGGTACAAAGTTCCCAGTTATAAAATAAATAAGTCACAGAGATGGAAAGTAGAGCATAGGAATATGTCAATAATGTAATGACATTGTATGGTGACAGGTGGTGGCTACACTTGCTATGGCGGACACTGAGTAACGTATAGAATTTGCCAGATTCAAAGCTTGTACACCTGAAGTTAGTATAACATTGTATGTTAATTACACTTCAGTTAAAAAAAAAAAAAGAAACAGGTTTGAGTCTGGAGAATACATCTCTCTCTTTTGAGGCTTGAAACAACCTTGACCTCGTTGTTCTGCAGCCATTATCTCCTTTGGTACAGAATAAAGGGAGAGGTGAGGGCAGAAGGAACGTTATTACCTTTTTTTTTTTTTTTTACGTGAAATGTTCAACGTTTTTTATAAAATAGGCTTTGTGATGACTTTGCCCAATGGTGGGTTAATGTAAGTATTCTGAGCATGTCTGAAGGAGGCTAAGCCAAGCTATAACATCCAGTAGGTTGGGTACATTAAATGCATTTTTTTTCTTTTTAGTTTTTTCTAATTTGAGTACAATTAATGGGCACTGTTATCTGAGTTTCAGGTGTACAACATAGCGATGAAACAAGTGTATACATTATGCTGTGCTCACTACAGGTGTAGCTACCATCTGTTACCATACAACACTATTAAAGTATCACTGGCCGTATTCCTTATGCCGTGTCTTTTATTCCCATGACTTATTCATTCCATAACTGGAAGCCTACATCCGCCTCTCTCCTTCGCCCACATTGCCCCATCTCCCTTCAGACAATCATCTTTCTAGTCTCTGTATTATAGGTCTCATTCTGCCTTTTGTTTGTTTATTCATTCATTTTTTTTGTTTGATTTTTAGAGTTCAGATGTGAGCAAAATCATATGGTATTTGTCTTTCTGTATCTGGCGTATTTCACTTAGCATAAGACTCTCTAGGTCCATCTGTGTCGCAAATGGCAAGATCTCATCCTTTGTTATGGCTGTGTAATATCCACTTCTCTTTTTCAGTAGACATCATGCTATTTCCACATCTTGGGTGTTGTAAATAATGCTTCAGTGAACATAGGGGTGCCTGTATTTTTTCAAATTAGTCTTTTCATTTTCTTTGGGTATTAAATCTCTCAGGAGTGTACCTATATAAGAGGGGGGAAAAAAGACATAACGTAACATAGTCAGGTACATTGGAGCTGAATCCTGACTCTATTATTTACTAACAATATGATTTGGGAGAAACCACTTAACCTCTATGAGTTTTATTTTATTTTTTATTTTTGGTGATTTTATTTTAATTCCAGTATAGTTAACATACAGTACTATATTAGTTTCAGGTAAACAAGATAGTGAATTGTATAAATTACTCAGTGCTCATCATGATAAATGCACTGTTAATCGTCTTAACTTATTTCACTCATCCTCTCACCCACCTCTCCTCTGGTAACCATCATTTTGTTCTCTATAGTTAAGAGTCTGTTTTGTGGTTTCTCTCTTTTGTTCTTTGTTCATTTGATTTGTTTCTTAAATTCCACTTATGAGTGAAACCATGGTATTTGTCTTTCTCTGATTGACTTATTCTCTTAGCATACTCTCTGGATCCATCCATGCTGCAAATGGCAAGATTCCATTCTTTTTTATGGCTGAGTAATATTCATTCCACTGTGTGTGTGTGTGTGTGTGTGTGTGTACCACCTCTCCTTTATCCATCCAGGTATCAATGGATATTTGGGTTGCTTCCATAATTTGGCTGTTGTAAATAATGCTGCGATAAACATAGGAGTGCATATGTCTTTTCAAATTAGTGTTTTTGTATTCTTTGGGAAAATACCCAGTAGTGGAATTGTTGGATCATATGGTAAATCTATTTTCAATTTTTTTGAGGAACCTACATACTGTTTTCCATGGTGGCCACACCAGTTTACATTCCCACCAACAGTGCACAAGAGTTCCTTTTTCTCTATATCTTTGCCAATACTTGTTTCTTGTGTTTTTTATTTCAGCCATTCTGACAGGTGTGAGGTGATATATAGCACTCTAGTTTTTATTTGCATTTCCCTTATGATTAGTGATGTTGAACATCTTTTCATATATATTTTGGCCATATGGATGTCTTCTTTGGAGAAATATCTGTTCATGTCTTCTGCCCATTTTTAAATTAGATTATTTTTGTTTGATTTCGTTTCAAGTTGTATAACTTCTTTATATATTTTGGATACTAACCCTTAATTGAATATGTCACTTGAAAATACCTTCTCCCATTCAGTAGGTTGTCTTTTAGTTTGGTTGATTGTTCCCTTTGCTGTGCAGAAACTTTTTATTTTGGTGCAGTCCCAGAAGCTATGAGGTCAAGAACGCAAGGTTCTTAGAAACCAAAGTTGAATGGGCCCTAAAGAGGCCTCTAATAAGGGTGTCTGTCTACTCATCAGCTAGAGCTTTCTTCAAAATGCTTCAAGAGCCTTTTTAGATGGTGGGTAGGCGAAGAGAAGCCCTCATTCTGGTTAATTGTTTGCCTAAATCATACAGGGGGTTGATGATTGAGCTTGGCCTGGAGGCCAGATCTTCTGACCTATCATGTTACAGAAAGAGCTTTCGGTGTAGGTACATAAACACAGGCTGTCTATGCTACAGATGAGATCCAGCAATGGGCTGGTGTCCCTCACTAGGCAAAAGGAAGGCTTGTTGTCTAATACAAATCAGAATACCAGTCAACACAGACTAATATCCTCAGTGTAGCTGTCTGACTGTAGTTTCTAAACTAGAGACTCTTCAAGTGGAAATAATTCTTGTTTTAATTTTATATTGAATGGATTGGTGTTGGGTACTGAACAGTCAGTTCAGTTGGAGAAATTCGCTGTTAGTGTGAAAGCACACCCCGCCTGGGGTTTAAGAAGTTTACAGTTGTCCTCCCTTATCTGAGGTTTTACTTCCTGAGGCTTCATTTACCCACCGTCAACCACTGTCCAGAAGTAGATGATCCTCCTTCTGATAGAAGGTCAGAAGATCACTAGTAACGTGATGCTATGTCACAATGTCTATGCCATTCCCCAAAACTTCATCTCATCGTGGAGGCGTATCATCTCACATCATCACAAGGAGGGTGAATATGGAACAATAAGATATTTTGAGAGAGAGAGAGAGGGTGAGAGAGGCCACATTCATATAACTTTTATTAAAGTATATTGTTATAGTTGTTGTATTTTATTGTTAGTTATTGTTAACCTCTTACTGTGCCTAGTTTATAAATTAAACTTTATTTTGGGTATATAATTTTTTTAATGTTTATTTATTTTTAAAGGGGAGAGAAAGAAAGAAAGAGAGAGAGAGAGAGAGAGAGAGAGAGAGAGAGAGCATGAGCCTTTAAGGGGCAGAGAGAGAGGGAGGCACAGAATCCAAAGCAGGATCCAGGCTCTGAGCTGTCAGCACAGAGCCCGACATGGGGCTCGAACTCACGAACTGCAAGATCATGACCTGAGCCAAAGTCGGACGCTTAAGTGACTGAGCCACCCAGGCACCCCTATCATAGATATGTATGTATAGAAAAAAACATAGTAGACACAGACCTTCCTTGACTTATTACAATGGGGTTACATTCCAATAAGCTCATCATAAGTTGAAAATATTAAGTCGCAAATGCATTTAGTACAGCTAACTTACCAAACATTATAGCTTAGACTAGCCTATCTTAAACATGCTCAGAACACTTGCATTAGCCTACGGCTGGGCAAAATCATCTAGTACAAAGCCTATTTTGTAGTAAAGTGTTGAATATCGCATGTAATTGGTTGAATACTGCAAATGAAAACCAGAATAGTGCCTGGGTACAGAATGGTTGCTGAGTCTATCAGTTGTTTACGCTCATGATCATGTGGTTGACTGGGAGCTGCCGCTGCCCAACATCATGAGAGAGTATCTACTGCATATCGCTAGCCTGGGAAAAGATCCAAATTCAAAATTCGTAGTACAGTTTCTACTGAAAGCCTATCACTTTTGTATGATTGCAAAATCAAAAAATATACATATGAGTGGAACAATTGTTAAGTTGGGGACCATCTGTGTGGGGTTTGGTACTATCCACAGTTTCAGGTAGCTACTGGGATTCTTGGGATGTGTCCCTACAGCTAAAGGGAACTAGTGTGGTTGTGAAATTTTTGCTCTCATAAAGTTAAAAAAAAAAGTGTAAAATAAAATTAGCATAGAAAACCCTCTCGAACGTTTCTACATCAGAGACAACTGTGCCATAACAGTTACTCTCTTACCCCTCGCTTTGGAATTAAATGTGCATGTAATGTAATCACGATCAGTTTCCAAAGAAACAGATGCTGCCTGGGTATGTCTTGACCAAAAGAGATGCTATCTACAAGTTGTAAGTGGCACATGATTTAATTGTTTCTATCACTCCTTCTCTACCCATCTTGCGTCTTTGTTTGGGAAACTATGTCCCCAGTATTTGCAAGTCACTGCCCACTTCTGAAACCATTTATCCCTTCTGTTCCTTAAAAGGCAGTATTTTAACTCTGTAAGACTTCCCCATTGCTCTTCCTCATCCTGAGTAAAAACAGTTAGGTTTCTTCTTTTGTAATGACTTTCCACCAAACATGAACCATTCTTGTGACCCTCAGTTTATTCCACCTTTCTGTGACTCAGTTTCTTATCCACCAGATAAATTTTAAGATGGTTAGTTAGTGGAGCGTGCAACTCTTGATCTTGGGGTTATGAGTTTGAGCTCCATGTTGGGTATAGAGATTACTTAAAAAATAAAACCTAAAAAAAAAAAAAGGAGACAGAGAGAGAGAGAGAGAGAGAGATGTCTTCAAGTGTTTCCAGTCTATGATTCTGAGCTAAATATCATTAAATCTGTTTTCTTGGGTTATCATTAAAATGTGTCAAGAGAAAAATCAAAACTCTCCACATCATACACATTTTATAAGGGGAAAGAACAAAGATAGTTGTTCCAGTGTGAATGTTTATGTCTTTAAATACATGGTATTCGTGTGAATAGCTGAAATATGAGCCACGTGTCTTTTTCTGTAAATAAATCACACGTTCTTCTCTAAGAAATTCCTTCATCCTTCTCTTTGTCAGGAGAACGAAGTAAAAAAGGAAGCCATCCTCAAAATCATGGCGGGAAATCTAGATCTCCTCCTCAGGACAGAAATGGGATTTAAAATAAATATTGCCATGCTGGAATGCAGGAATCCAGCCATCAACTGTCCATTTTTAACCCTCTGGGAGCACAGCATTTATATTCTGCTAGACAGATGTGTCTGATGGCCTCCAGAGAAGGGCATTTCACCCCATTCACAAAACACTTGGTCAATGGGTCCACTGTCCAAGAAACTTGTCAGTTGTGAAATTCATTGCGTACCCTGAATCTCCTTAGCCATGTTATTAACCAATATCCCCTTGCTCATTCCCCAGTGGACAAGAAGAACAGATGGCTATTCTCTTCCAGAGGGAGAACATTTGGAAGCCTTGGAATCTTTAGGCAAAGCTAGTCAGTTACTTCCTTTCGTCCGTCATCAGTCTTCTTAATAACATCCCCCATCCCCATCCTGTATCCACACCACATAAATTCCCATCAAAATCCTAGGTAAAATACACAATGAAAAATACCTCGCTATGAAAATATTGCTTCTCCTGGTTTGTGGTGTCATCCGTGGTATCAGCTCCTTCAAATAGGATAATGAGAACTTCATCCACGTTTGTTTCTCTTACCCTACCTGAAAGTAGGCTTGAAGTTTATTAATTAAGCCCAGCACCTTAATATCAACAAAATATATTATATTCTTTGGCTATAAATAAGACAGGCCTTTTTTATTTGTTTCAGTTACATTAAACTCTTTTTGGTGAATTTGTGGTGGGGGTTTTATCAGCTTTTTAGAGAATGTGTATTTTTACACTGCTAAAAAAATTGATCTGGATTTTATCAGTATGGATATTTGGCAAATTGTATTCACAAATGTTTATCTTGAAGATCTATAGACTCATAATTGTAAAATTATTATTACTGCTAAGAAGAAATTAATCTCTATTCCGTCTTGGTGAAATTAAATATTTCCTAAATTTTTTTATATATTTCTAGAATTTCTGGTCATACATACTATAGATGTAAAAGAAATAACTATAAGTATTTCATTCTTACTTGCTCAAAATCCAGTTGGAGAGGTGATGGGAATCTTGGCAATGTATTTGATAATCATTATCAAATTGCGGTCACTGGGATTTTCCTGCAAAAGTAATGAATTATGTTATAAGGCACATATGGGTTTCATAAGAGCTTCTATGTTGGTGCCAGGTAAAGTACACTGACTAAATATGGGGGAAGAAAGGACGTTTATTTAAGGTGGGAAGAAATCTCTAAAATTTTGTGGTCGTGAAATGTGTGTGTGTGTGTGTGTGTGTGTGTGTGTGTGTAAATTGCTAAAAAGGAAATTAAAGATACACTATAATCTAAATTCTTGAATAAGAAACAACATGAGACATGTGGTAGAAACCAGCAAATGGTCAGGCCAATAGAAACAGCAGTTGTGTGTGTGAAATCACTGCAGTTTACATTAGAAGCAGAAACTATCTTATGCATATAAGATAGCCATCCAAACCCCATCGCCATCCAAGGTGGATTCACATAGATTGTTCTAGGGGCCACATGTTTCTAAAAGCCTCTGAGACCCTAAAATCTCAACACACAAAGGACAGACAATGGCATAATTCAAGTCAAGTATATCTGTAAGTAAGTAAAGCAAATTAGTTACAATTTTGTTTAAGTCAGTCATTTAGGTTTGGATGCGATAGAGCATTAAAGAAGGAACAGTATAATCAGACAGGAAAAAGCAAGAAGGATTTATCTTTTATTTCCCTGAACATCCTAGGAGAAAGATTTTATGGGAAAAAAAGGCTCTATTTGAAAGATGCTGGGAAAATGACAGAGGTCAGACCTTTCAAGGAGGAGGTAGAAAAGCAATGTCTCAGGGATGGTAGTCTGCCTAGCCTAGAAAAAAGCTAATGGAGAGGCGGGGGTGATGATTTTGTTGGAGAGGAGCAGGGGAGCTGAGAAGAGGAAGGGACCAGGAAAGGGACAAGGAGTGACGTTGTATGGGATTGTGGAAATGAAATGTGACTAGTTCCAGTTGAGGTTTTCAAAGCACAGGCTGGAAAGGAGGAATCAGATCCCTTGGAAGCCAGTTTCTCATCCAACTCATCTGCCCTATTACTTGGAGTCTAAACCAAAATGCAAAAATCTTGAGGAAAAGGAATGCTGGAAGCTTATTCCCTTATCTCCCAACAGATGTTTCCATCACTTCTATAGTAGCCCTGCCACAAGGCTGCCCTGGCTTGACTCAGACATCACCATTTGCAAGAGCTCACTAATTTCCAACCCTCCATTATGTCAAGATGAATTCTCACCATTTGAAAGGCTTTCTTTGCTTCTTTGAAACCTGGACGTTTCTGGATTTGGACTTTCCTTGCAGAGATGTCCTCAATTTCAGCCCCAGTGACCTGGGGGCAAATTATCTTCTGCTTGCCAAAGCCAAAGCTGCCTTTTCCAAGGCGTACTGACAACATCAGGAAGGCTCTCCAGGTGTATTTTTCTGACTGAATCTTATTGAAACAATCTGGTTTTTATGTCTCAACCTGCCCTAGGCAGATACACTAACCTTCACTTCCTCATTTCCCCGAATTTATTAACTTAATCTAAGACTTTAATAGAATTCAAAAATCTTTCCCTACCATGTCCTCACTATTCATATTAGAAACTTAGTTTATACCAGCTTAAGTATAAAAGATCATTTACCATATATATACTGGGGTATCTCACAAAACGCTGACAATAAGAATATGGTTGGGCATTAGAAACAATTGAAAGCAAGGGCTTTAACATGTAGGTTTCTCTCCCTTTCTTTAGTCTCTGTTTTTGTTTTTGTTTTGTTTTTTTTTTCATATATCTGCTTCCTTCTTCTTTCACTTGGTGGACCTTCTCTTTCTTTCTAGTCACAAAGCAAAATATATACAACCAACAACATCTGAGCTTTATGTGTGATGGGGATAAACTGTTTAGTCCAGTTTCAACGGGCCTCCTAAAGGACTGTGGTCATGTGCCCACCTCTAAGCCAATCACCCTGGCTTAAAGACCAAGTTTGGTCATATTCATATGTTTTCATGATAAACTCTTGAATAGTGAAGGGTCTGGGGAGGTGGAGAACAGAGTGAGTAGGAAACCCATTCTGCAGAGGTGTCCACGATGTTCCTAGACTCTATGCTTGTATCAATTGTTCTCACTGTTAAGACCTGGCATAGAGTCCAGCACAGAACCTTCTATGTAAGAGATTAGGGAAAGATTTCCATGGTGACTCTCCTTGTTACCTAGGTTCTCATTGTTTTCTCTCCATAGAACAGCCATAACCCTGAGACACCACTTGGCCAGTGAGAGAGGACACCTACTTTTGGGCCCGACTCCAAAACTGAAGCCTTCCTAATAGTATCCCTCATGTCCATCCTGTATCCACACCACATACGTTCCTACTGAAATCCCAGATAAAGTACATAACGGAAAATTCTTCACTAAGGAAATGTTGCATCTCTGGCTTTGCGGTATCATTGTATCAGCTCCATCAAATAGGATAATGAGACTTGCATCCATATTTTTTTCTACATGATGATGTATGAAAACAGATTTGAAGTTAAGTCCAACAAATCGATATCAGGATATGATATAATCTATTCTTGGGTTAGAAAGGAATCCAATGAAAGAAGCATTTTTTGTTTGTAGAAGTTACACTAAACTATTGTTGGTGAATTTGTGGCTGGGATTTATCAGCTTTTTGGAGGATGTGTTTCTGGGCTTCTGCTTCCTCATCTGTATTAAGATAAGTGCTTTGAACTCTGAAAGATGCCTTTCAGCTCTAGAATCTATGATTTTATCATACTTTGCACTGTTCAGTAATGTATCCAGTAGAGATGGAATCCAGGTATTGACCTTCTTTCCATCTTCCCTGGCATCCAGCAGAAAGTGGAACCCATAAAAGGCCAGTAATTATGTGTTATTTATCAATGATTGTGGTAATCAAGTACCTATCCCCGGACATTGAGGAATCCCAAATAAAATAGGCTTTTGAGCACTTCCTTATGTCCATGGTACAAGAAGACGAGAAGAGTATGCTTAGACTCTCAAAACACATTTATTTCAAAGCTAAAAATAAGTTTAAAACTTTAATGCTTTCCAAAGGAAGAAGTTTCCTGAAAGTAATAGGACAACTATTTTCGCACGACAGAAAGAGAGACACGAAAAGAAAAATAGGAGGAAAAAACCCTGAACCACTTGCAAAACCTTGAAGTCTTATCCCACCTTTGTACTTAGGCTCTGGAAGCACTTTCTCCCCTTTGGCTGTGGTTCACACCTCAGTCACAGGACTGAAATACCTTGTGACCTCATGCTAGAGGCAGGCTGAGGGTGTGAGGATTTCAGCTGCGTCACGGTTGGTGCGGGCTGGAGTGGGACCCTGGAGGCTTTCTGTGCTTTGGAAGAGGGAAAGAGAATCACTATGTACTGTTTATTTTTTGCCACAGGATTATTTCTACCGTCTAATCTAAATCCTTCTTGTTGCATCCGTGCTTGATTACATCATGGTTACAGCTCTTAGCCAGTGGTAATTTGGAGAACTTATCAGATTCTGGTGTAGATTCTGGTAGATTAGAGTGTACATTCTGGTGAATGCCACACTCTTATGTACCGTTAGCACAGTACCCTGTATTCAGGTTAGCACCCCCTCCGCACCCCTATATATCTGAAGCCCCCCCGGGAGTCGACTTTTTTCTAGTATCCATACAGGGAAGCCAGACGCTGAGAGAGGGGAACCCTAGGCTGGATCAAGAAAGTCTGTGAGTCATAAGGCTTAGTTCTGCTACTTATAAACAGAGCTTTTCTTCTACAAGTGAGTCCTCTGGGGTACAATTTGTCATTTGGTCAAAGGAGAGAAGACACAGAATCAACACCAGGCAGGACTCTTCCACTAGTACACCCACAAGGGAATATGAATAGATTAGCTGTCACCACCACCGCCCTCCTTCCCATCCCCCACAACCCAAGCTGACTTGAGTCTCAGAAAAACCCACTGATGTTGAGGTGTGGGAAAAAAAAATACCACAGGAATGACTGAGCCAGATGAATGCCATCAAGGGCAACGCTAGGACTGCGGACCATTCAATAATAGGGCAAAATAAGTGTATGACTATTTTGGTAATCCCCACACTTGTACACAACTAAGATGGCAAATTGGTCGCATTGATGTCTCCGGTTTTTTACTACAACCATTGTGGGCAAGATGTTCTGACTGACCCCTTTCCTCTGGGCTCGGCCATGTGACTTGCCTTGGCCAGTGAGAGTGAGCAAACAAGTCCCACACCCAGTCTTGAAAATGCTTGCGAACTAGTGTTTGCTTTCCTGCCTTATTGGTTCCTCCGCCCTGAACATGAGGGTGTGCTTGGGTTAACTGGCTGGAGAAATGTAAGGGGTGCATGGAGGAAAGCTAACTTGTTCCAGCAGAGGCCATCCTAGACTAGCCGGTCCCCTTGCAATCTGTAGGTGATAAACTCCACGAGCAAGACCAAGGAAGCTGGCCGAGGCTGGCTCAGAGTAGCAGAACTTCCCACCCAACCCACAGACTCATGACGCACAGTCAGTGTTTGTTGCTTCAAGCCACTGGGTTTTGATGTGGTGTGTTTCACAATAGCTGACTGATAAACCTTCTGATAATGGTGGGATAACGTTGGAGAGAAATATTGAGAGAGTAAGCACAAATGCTAGCCAGACAGATGCCTCCAGTGTGAGAGAAGGAAATGCGGCATTGTGGTACTGGAGAGAGCATCTCCTTTTTGCTTCCCTCCTGCTTGTCCAACACCCCCTTCTAGACAGCAAATTTGTTGAAATTAATGTTTCAGTTTGAGTGTGTTTCAAGGTACTCGTGGCCGGAGGTGTGGTGAGTGTTCAAGTATGTACCCTTACACTCATGCTGTGGGTTCCATCTAAAAGGATCTAAAATTGGATCTGAGAGTTTAGCCTGGCCTGTCAGATCTCTTTGATCTTATTTTCTGGGCTTAGGAGCCTCATGCCCTATTTCAGATAAAGCAGCAGTCATTTGGCACTTTTCCTAACCATTCCCAGGGGACCAAGTCCAGGACCGTCAGGGGCAGGCTTTTATAAAAAACATCAAATGGGTTGGAGAGTAGGGTGGTTGAAGGAAAGAGGAATAAGAACACGGGAAAGATAAGAAAGAAAAGTTGATATTTTGCTCTCTGGAGAATCAAATGCTTTTCTAGCAGCCTCTAAGTGGAATGTATTTGCTCATTTGCCAGGAAAGCTCTTTGCAGATTAAAGCCCTAGCTGGATGGTGATGTGGGCGTGTCCCCACCATCCTTCTGACGCAGGGCATACTTTTGTTAATATCCTAGAGATACTGATGAGAACACCTCTTCCTTGGCCTCCTATTCCTTTTACTCCATCCAGAGCCAATGTAGTAGATAACAAATATAGCCACGGTTCTTTGCTATTGACTTCCAGCAAATGGCGGAATCTGTTCTCTACTCCTTTGAGTTAGGATGGGCCAGGTGACTTCCTTTCATTGATGAGACATTAGCAAATGTGACACAAGCAGAGGTTTGGCAAGAACTTACACATAAGAACATGCCCTCTTGCTGTCCTGGAATCCAGGGCCACCAAATAAACAAGCCACCATAGAACAAGGGTTATTCTGGTGAAAGGTGAGAGGCAAGTAGCACGATGTTTCATTGTACCAGTCAGTAATCAGCCAAACTCCAGAAGCAGACTTTCTCAGCTGACCGACAGCTGACTGAAAGCCCAGAGTGAACCCAGCTAAGATCAGTAGAAAAACACCTAACTGAGCTTCACCTAAATAGTTGAGCCACAATTTGGTTAAATAAATATTTATTGTTTCATTCGAATAAGTTTGGAGGTGAAAAGCTAACTGAAGCAGCCAGCTTACAGATTTTCCAAGGCAAGAGGTTATCACAAAAATTAAACGAAAAGAATACAGAATTTCATTTTGAACGGCAGGCTGATGTTTATTACATTTTCAGTAGAGTTGACTTTAGCATCCTCCAGATGACATTGACAGAAAGATAAGTACTTGAGAATATTTATAAATACCTTTGGGCAGCTTTCCACTTGGGAATTATTTCCATCACGGATTAGATAGATCTGAAATGTGTACGATCAAGTTATAAGTTAAATAAAAGCTATTGGGGATGGGGAGAGAATAAAATGGAAAAAGAAGATCAAAAGGAATAAACTCCAGTTATGAAATAAATAAATCATGGAATTGTAATGTACAACATGGTAATTATAGTTAGTAATACTGTATGGCATGTTTGAAAGCTGCTAAGCAAGTATATTTTAAAAGTCTTATCATAAGAAAAAACATTTTTGTAACTATATATGGTTATGGATGATAACTAGACTTACTGTAATGACCATTTTCTAGTGGATATAAGTGTCAAATATGTTGCACACCTGAAACTAATATAAGACTATATGTCAATTATACATCAATTTAAAAACATATTGGTCCACAGATCACAGAGACAATGAGGAACTTCTTTGGTCCCCAAGGTCAACTATCACAAAATGACCACTATGTTCCATCCTTTTCAGATACATTTATTTAGTCATTATTCTCTTATTTTAGATATATGTAAGTTGAGGCTAAGGAAATGATAGTTTTGACATTTTGGATACAAGATCAGAGGACGTTGTTTCTCCGTGTCCTGAGCCAAAGAAAGTGACAAACAAAAAAGAATTCAGTATGACAAACTGAGGTGTAGTTGCATTAAATAGAACAAACGTTATCCTAGAAATTCATTTAAGGTTGTCCGCACAATGAACTGATAGGAGACCCCTCTATCAGTGAGTGCAAAAATAATGAAACAAACAGTGCACAAATAGTAGACAAAATTGTCAAAGAAAAAACCTTGTGCTTGGAAGATATTGGTGAAATTGATAAACGTTGGCACAGTTGAAGAAAATAAAGAGAGAAAATAGAAAGTGTTATACCAGGGATGAAAGAGATGACATCTCATGGAGATATTACAGATATTAAAAAGACAATAAAATAAATTTAAGCCAACAATCTGTAACTTAAAAGAAATGAACAAGTACTTTTAAAAATATGTTTGCTAAAATCTTGAACCAATAACTTAATCTTCCACCATATGAAACTAGAAAAATGAAGCAAACGAAACCCAAAGCAAGCAAAAGTAAGGAAATAATAAACATTCGAGAGGAAACAAATGAAACAGAGGATATAATACAAGAGAGAAAATGAGCAAAACCAAAAGTTAATTCTTTGAAAAGATCAATGAAGTTGACAAAGCAGTAGCTCGACTGATCAAGAAAAAAAGGAGTCAAGTTAATAAAATCAGGAATGAAAGAAGTTACATTACTATCAACTTTGCAGAAATAAAATCAATTATAAGTGAACAAAATGAACAATTTTATGGCAACAAATTGAATAGTCTTGATGAAATAAGCAAATTACTAGAAACATAAACACTATCAAAACTGACTCAAGAAGAAATAGAAAATCTGAATAGACTTATGATAAGAGATATAATTAGTAATCAAAAACTTCTCACAAATAAAAGCCCAGGACAAGATTGTTTCACTGATACATTGGTGAATTTTACGCAATGTGTAAAGCATTAACACTAATCTGTCACAAACTCTTCCAAAAAATAGAAGAGTATAGAATACTTCTCAACATACTTTATGAGGTCAACGTTAACTTTATATGAAAATCCACTAAAGACATAACAAGGAAAGGAATGCACAGACCATCACCCCTTATAAATATAGATACCGATGATACTCAGCAAAATACTAGCAAACTTCATCCAGTGGCATATGACAAGGATCATACATCACGATGAGAGAGAATTTTTTCCCTAGAATCCAAAATTGGTTGAACATGAAAGTCAATGTAACACATGGCATTAATAGAATAAAGAACAAAAACTTCACATCATATAAATAGAGGATGAAAAATCATTCCATAAAATCCAACACATTTTTATGATAAAAAAAAAACACTTAACAAACTAAGTGTTTGTTAGGGATAAAGGGAACCTAACCTGATCAGGAGTTCTACAAGAACCCAAAGATCATATCACTAATCACTAATGTAATTACATTATATCACTAATAGTGAAATATGAAAGTTTTTATCCTCAAATCAGGACCAAGACAAGAGGTAACAATGTTGCTACCTTTGTTCAATACTGTACTGGGAGTTCTAGCCAGGATAACTAATCAAGTAAAATAAATAAAAGATAGATTAGAAAGAAAGAAATAAAAATATATATATTTGCAGATGACAAGATCTTATACACAGAAAATTTTTAAAACATACACAGAAAAAATGATTGGAATACTCAGTGAATTCCCAAAAGTTGAAGGATGTAAAATCAATATACAAAATCAGTTGTATTGCTATGTGCTAGCAATAAACAATCTGAAAATAAAATTAAGAAAGTAATCCCATTTATGACACATTCAAAATAAGATTGTTAGGAATAAATTTAATAAGATAAGAGTGAGACTCAAAAACTGCAAACAAGTCACTGTAAGATAAGAAAAAGACCTAAATTAGTAAAAAGACATTTATGTACGTGTATTGGAAAACTTAATACTGTTAGGAGAGAAATATTCGCCAAATTGATCTATAGATTCAACGCAATTCCTACCAAATTCCCAGCTGCCCTTTTGCTGAAATTGACAAGCTAAGCCTAAAATTCATATGAAAATACAAAAGACCCAGAATAGCCAAAACAATCTTGAAAAAGAATGTAGTTGGAGGATTCACAGTTCCCATCTTCAAAACTGACTACATAGCTACAGTAATTAACACTGTATGATACTGGCATAAGGATAGGCATATAAATCACGAAATAAATTGAGAGTCCAGAAATAACCATACATGATCAACTTGTATTCAACAAGTATGCCAAAACAATTCAGTGGGGGAAAGAATAGTCTTCTCAACAAATACTGCTGGAACAACTGCATATCCACACGCAAAAGAATAAAACTGGGTCTCTTCTTTACAACATATCCAAAAATTAACTCAAAACAGATCAGAAACTTAAAGTAAGAACCAAAAAAAATTTTTTTAAAAACTCCTAGAATAAAACATAGAGATAAATCTTTAAAGTCTTGGATTAGGCAATGTTTTGGGGTTTTGTTTGTAGATATGACACCAAAAGCATGTATAACAAAAGAAAACAGATAAATTGGATTTCATGAAAAGCTTTAAAGGACACTATCAAGAAAGTAAAATTACAATCCAGGGCACCTGGGTGGCTCAGTTGGTTAAGTGTCCAACTTCTGCTCAGGTCATGATCTCACAGTTTGTGGGTTCAAGCCCTGTGTTGGGCTCCATGCGGGCAGTGAGGGGCCTGCTTGGGATTTTCTCTCCCTCCCTCTCTCTCTCTCTCTGCCCCTTCCTGACTCATGCTTTCTCTCTCTTTCTCAAAATAAATAAATACACTTTAAGAAAAAAAAAAGGAAAGCAATATTACAATCCAGAAACTGAGAAGTTTTTGCAAACCATATATCTGATAAAGGTCTAGTATCTGGCATATATAACAAGATTTTACAACTCAATAATAAAAAGGCAGGGGTGCCTGGGTGGCTCATTTGGTTAAGTATTGGAGCCTTGATTTCAGTTCAGGTCATGATCTCATGGTTTGTGAGATTAAGCCCTGTGCTGACAGCATGGAGCCTGCTTGGAATTCTCTCTCTCCTCTCTCTGCCCCTCCCTAATTCACGTTCTCTCTCTCTCTCTCTCTCTCTCTCTCAAAATTAACACATAAACTTAAAAATGATAATAATAAAAAGGCAAATAACCCAATTAAAATATGTAAAGTATTTGGAGACACACACGTCTCTAAAGAAGATATATAAGTGGCCAATTATCACATAAAAGAACGTTCAACATCATCAGTCATTAGAGAAATGCAAATCAAAGCCATAATGAAATACAACTCACACCCATTAGGATGGCCATAACCAAAAATTTCCAGCTCTGGTAGGAATGTAAACTGGTACAGCTGCTTTGGAAAAACAGTTTGGCATTTCTAGTTAAATATAGAGTTACCATATGACCCAGCAATTCCAATCTTAGTTGTAATGCAAGAGAACAAAAAAAAAAAAAAAAAAATAGATTTACACAAAAACTCATACATGAATATTCATTGCAGCACATTTCATAATAGCCAAAAAGTGACACAGTGCAAATGTTCATCAACTGATGACTGGATAAATAAAATATGGTGTATTCATGCAATGAAATATTATTCAGCCATTAAATGAATGATTTGTTTAACAATATTACAACATGGATAAATCTTGAAAACATGGTAAGTGAAAGAAGCCAAACACAAAAGGCCACATGTTGTATCATTCCATTTATATGAAATCCAGAAAAGTCAAATACACAGAGATAGAAAGTAAATTAGTTGTTGCCAGGGGCTGAGATGGGGAGGAATGTGGAGTGACCAGGTGTGGGGCTTCTTCAGGGGATGATAAAGATGTTCTGAATTTGATATTCACAATCTTGTGAAAAACTACTAAATAATTTAAAAGTGTGAAGCTTATGGTATGCACATTATACCTTGTTAAAAAATAATTGAACATAGGGGTGCCTGGGTGGCTCAGTTGGTTAAGCGTCCGACTTCGGCTCAGGTCATGATCTCTCAGTCCATGAGTTCGAGCCCCACGTCGGGCTCTGTGCTGACAGCTCAGAGCATGGAGCCTGTTTCGGATTCTGTGTTTCCCTCTCTCTCTGACCCTCCCCCATTCACGCTCTGTCTCTCTCTGTCTCAAAAATAAATAAAAACGTTAAAAAATAAATAAAAAATAAATAAAAAAAATAATTGAACATATATCTTACCTTTGGACGAGCAATTCCACTCAGATATTCATCTGAGAGAAAATAAAGCTTACACCTACAAAAAGACTTGTATAAGAATATTCAGATCAGCCTTGTTCATATCATCCCCAAACTAGAACTGATCCAAAAATCCATGGCCAGGAGAATGAATAAGCAAATTGTGGAATAGTCATCCACTAGAATAGGATACAGCAATAAAGAGTAAGTCGGCAACAGTAATGTGAATAAATTCAAAAAAGCATGAAATTGAATGAGAGGGGACAGGCTGAAAACACAGAATACTACGTAATTAATAAACTTTTCTGAAGTTTAAAAACAGGCAAAATTAACACATGTGGTGATAAAATTCAGAAGTGTTTTCTTACGGGGTGTGGAGATTCACTGGAAGGGGCATGAGGGAAATGTTTAGGGTGATTGAAATGTTCTGAGTATTAATTGGAATAGGAACCAGATGGATATCTGCATTTACCAAAGCTCAACAGATTTGACAGTGGAGAGCTGTACATTTCATCTTATGTAAATTTTATATAATTTTTTTAAAGTTAGTATTTTAAAAGCATGACTATAACCCAGTCTAACACCAGCAAGAAAACCTGAGGTTTGTTTTTAACAGCTTTATTAATTAAATACTGACATACAATAAAGTGAAGATATTTGAGGTATATAATTTGATGTTTTCTGACGGAGGTTAACTCATGAAGGACTTCCAGGGAGATGTCAGGGAAAGGCAATGATCTGATGAGGAAATGAGGTATTTACATGAAGTAATCCCTGGAGGCTGGGAGACTTAATATTAGATTACACAGGCAGAGAGACCACAGGCTGTAGCTGAAGCTCTTCTAGAAGGAAAGAGAAAGAAATGTTAACTACTTCGTTTTATTTTAACCCCATTGGACTACCCAAGCTTCAGGAGACCGCAGGACTCTCTCTCTTTCAATCTTTTATAATACCCATACTTGGAGTACCTTAAATTCCTTGCCCTCCATTTTCAAAACCTTGTGTTTGGAGGAAATGGTGGCAGAGTTGGAGAAGGAGTGGGAGAGAGGAAACTCTTCCCAAATGATGAGATTTTCAACAATCCCAACCATTTCATGAGAAGAGGGTCAATGAGGTCTTCAATCTACATTTCTTTCTGAATTTTCTCCCCACATCTCCCTCACTGACCAACCATGAATCTAATGTGGTTATGATATACTACAAGAATTGGTATATAATTACCTATGGCCTGAAAACAGTCCAGCAGCCTGGTTGTCTGTCTGGATTTTAAGGCATATCCACAAAAGCTGGTTTTTAGCCTGGACGCTATGATCCTGGGAAGAGCAACAAAGATCCAGAGGTCAGCCTCACCCTGAGTCCGTTGATGCGTTCACGTGATTCTCATCCAACATGGGATATTTTTCTAGTAGCAACTCTGGCTTCTGGAACCTTAACCTGCAGATAACTAACGAGGCCATTAAGTGCCATGCTTCCCACATTCTCAGCTCTGGTCACCAATTCTGGACTAAACTCTTGATTTATGTCAACCAAGAGGCACTGCAAAATGAAGATCAGTGAGAAATGTAAAACAAAGAAGGATGTGTTGCTCTTCTTGTGCTTAGAATTCCACTCCCACCAGCTCCACCCATTACCCCAGCCCCCAAGCCAAAAGGTTTATTCCAATTCTACCCAAATAGGCGGCAAAGAGGACCCTTCTCTCTGAAGTCTGCCTGATTTTTGCTGAGGGACCACTCCTACCCCTGGGGAATATCCCCCTGCTCCAGAAGAAGCCATTATAAAATTAACTGGCGATAAAACCAACCACAGGGGGATTGTGGGGCATTTATCTTTTCAAACGTCTTGTTGTTTTTGTCCATCTGGTTGCATTTAGTCCAGAGGTATAATTTCCAGCGCTGCTCTTTTCTGGTAGACCGTACAATTAAGGTATTTGAAAAACAAACAGCTCTTAACCACTGCACGGTGAGAAGCTAGTTTAGCAATCTGTGACCCATTTTCCCAGAGCAAACATAGTTATATATCCAAGATGATCATAAAGCAAAAATTGAGAGTCAGGAATTATTATTTAATATGATAAGAATCTAACCTCTTCTCAGAGAAGAGAAAATGAGATGAGAAAAGACTGTTGAAGAAATTATACTTGTAGCTTTCTAGTGGAAATTCTTAATATTTTCTTTAGGAACACACACACACACACACACACACACACACATATGTATAAATGGAATGCACAGAAGAGAAAGACTCAGTGATGGTAAGCTTATGCTGACAGCCATAATCATCATATCAGGGAAAGAAGGGTGATTGACGAACAGCATTCAGTGTGCAAAATAATTGATAACTGGGGTCACCACTCTACCCTGGTGCTTATTGCCAGGTGATGAGACTACTCTGGCTGTTATTAATGTATTCTTCCAAAGAAGTATTACACTGCAATCTCACATGGTGATTTCTACACATATTTTCCCCATGGTGCTATGGTGCAACCCACTTTTGGAATCTTACAAAATCTTTCACTAAAGTATGAGGTGGGTGTGCGTGTGTGTGTCCATGTATGGGCACACACTGTTTTTGATCAAAAGCCCTACTCCTAGCTTAGTCATTGACATCGTTCATTTACTTTGGTTCTGAATGACTTTTCTCCCCACATATTCGAATATTATCCCAAAGGTATAAAAAGATTCCACCAGCAAAGAAATTCGAAGGAATTTGCTTGGGATGTTGAGGATCTTTTGCAAAATAAGAGTCCTTAGAGATGTTTTGAGCCTTGCTGGTGTTCTCTGGGGACAGTGCTCCAGGAATTCTAAACCAGAACTTAGAGATGGAAGAAGTCACAATGAACTTATAATGCCACCTTCACCCTCATGGGCGGTGTCACTTCCCCAAGGGCATGCCACATGTTCCCTCAATTGTGTCTTGACTTGCTCTGAGAAGAACCTTTCGTTTTCAGGCCACGCTCAAGTCAGTGGGAACAAATTCCTCTTTACTGTGGAATCTGGAAAGGTTCCTCTTGACAGTACTGTATCCCCTATACTAGAATGTATCCCCTATAGGCAGCCTGGGGATGGACATTCAACTTCTGAAGGCCAAAGAATGTGTGTATTTGTTTGGGTTCCTAGTCCTGGTTTGGGTATTCAGAAGCGAGAGGTAGGACTGTGTTGTACTGAGTTTGTTGTTTTCTGGTTTCCCCCATTGAATGGATGGCATCTAGAGAACCTAGGTGTGGGGTAATGAATGAGCTCATCCATTTAGAGAGTGAAAAAAAACTGTGGGAAGAAAAGCATTATGAGCTTCAATATTAATGTCTGTATTTTCTCATCCCTGTTCCACTTCTCTCTCAGTTTCTCACTTTCTCAATTCACTCATTTCCCATACAACATATGCATGTTCTGCAAAAATGTGCTAGACCAGACTGTGTGAGGAGGGCAAAGGTGTTTATGGACCTTCCCCGCCCTCAAGGGGTCCATATTCTAGACTCTCTTCTTGTCCTTCACTTTCATCTCTGGTTCCTAGAGTTTGTACATATCACCACAAGGTATAAAATATGAACATTTACTTAGAAAACCATAACAGACTCTTAAACACAGAAAACAAACTGAGGGTTGATGGGGGGGGGTGGGGGAGAGGGGAAAGTGGGTGATGGGCATTGAGGAGGGCACTTTTTGGGATGAGCACTGAGTGTTGTATGTAAGCCAATTTGATAATAAATTATATTAGAAAAAGAAAAAGGGTTTGGGAGAATTCAACTCCCCCCCCCACAAAGGATCTTATCTTGAAGAAGATATCAAATTAGAATTTTAATAGCAGGGAAATCAGATCAGGTTAAAAAAAATTCTGTGAATTTGTCAAGCATCAAAACTCCTTATGGAAGCAGAATTCAACTTTCTCCCCAAGGGAGCTCCAGGATCTGGAAGCTTCCCCTCCCCTTGCACTCAATTGGATATAACTTAAAGAGATACACCAAATGAGTGGTTTAGGAACCCCGCAAGTTTTCCATTTGACAGTTTCCCAGGCTTTGCTCATCTTCTTTCCCACTCACCCACAACAGTTGCCCCGCCTCCCCCCGGAATACAGAGAAGGTTCCAGGGCTCCCTCCACTCTCCCCACTTTTCCAGCCACCTGTGCAGCTGAGCTCCTCACACCCCTCAGCCAGCTGCTGCTGAGTGAAGTCACAAGGTATTTTGGTCCCGATGACAGAGGTGTGAATGGCAGCTTCCATCCAACTCAGATGAGATCATGCATGTGAACTCTCTCTGCAAATGATAAAACCTTGATTAGACAAATGCAGGAGGTGGTTACTTTACAACTCTGAAGTTCGCTGCCTCCTATGCACATCAGACATGCCACAGGGAAAGGATCATTTTTCTTGTCCCCAGGGCAGTCTATCTCCTTCTCCCACTGACAGTATCCCCATTTCCTGGATCTGTCTCTGTCGGACACATTGAGTCCAAGATCTCAGGATGCAAAGACAGACACGACTATTTATCGATCACCCCCTGCTGCAAAAAGTAAAGTGTTTGTCCCCTGCTCCCATAGGGAAATTAAATGTCATTAAAGGTGAAAGCAGCAAGCCTTAAAATGAGTTCTCTTTGAGGAGTGAGTTCTTAAACCTTCAGGGGGTCTACAGGTCACCTCATAGGCTGTGTCTATAGTGACTAAGTGAAGGGATCACTTAAGGCATAAAACCGGATAATTCAGAAAGAACGAGGAAGTGACAAAGACCTGTTACTTGGTTTCTCTCATTCCCCAGAGGTCTGCTTGCCCTGACTAGCACCAATATAGACTCTAAAAAGCAGTTTCTTGTCTCTGGTCTTTTCCTGAGCTAATCATTCCTCCACTCTATTAAACAAATATTAGGAGCAAATCTGATTATTCACTCCCCTACTTAAAACCTTTCCCAGGTTCACTTTGCCTAAGCCCAGTTCCCATCCACTTTATATTTAATGCACAGACCCACCACCATCTGTTTCTGCCATTCCCCTCCCCACCCCCATCCATCCCATTCTCTTCCCTTGTCTCTTTCACGGGCTGTGTTCATTCTCCTTTATCTCTTGTGGTTCCTCCAACACTATCTCTGGGTGTTTGTAACCTGCCATGTCCAGTGCATGCCATGGACCTCCTCTTTATTTCTTCCCATAAAACTCCTATTCATTCTTCAAAACCCAACTGAGACACATCACCTGTAATTCCTCACCACATATGATCTTTTCCACCTCTCTGTTTTCTCTGCTCATATAGTGATTCTATGGCTGGATTTTGTATGTTTAATTAAAACATAATAACTTAGTGGGTAAGTCATGAGCTCTGGAGTCAGACAGCTTGGTTTGCATCTTGCTTTAGCTGTGTGATTTGGGAAAGTCATCTAATTCTCGGTTCCTTACTTCATTCCTTTGTAAAATGGGAGATAAAAAAAATCATAGCCACCTAAGAGGTTATTGTGAGATTTAAGCGAGAATTATGCTTGGGACACTGCCTGGCATATAGTAAGCGTTCAGTAAAAGTCAGCAACTAGTACCATAATTGCTTCTCTGCCCCTCTGCCTCAGGACCATACCAAGCTCTCCTCAAGGACAAGGACTAGGACATTGAATCTGCCCAACGCATATTTCTGCCCAGAGTCTTAGAATGGGTATTTTTTTCTTCTCAATTTAATTCTACAAGTTTTAGCCAACAGCTTTGATTTTGAAACTTGGAGCTCTGTCTTACAAGTTTTACACCCTTTCAGATGAGAGACAACCACCTTTTATCCAAATTTCCCATTTCAAACCAATGATCCAACTGCACTGACTTGTCTCCTCCCTTTGGCCCCTCGCTCTGTCCCCACCCACCCTTCCTGACTTTGCCTCCAGAGTTCCTGGGCTATCCTCAGTGCCTATCTGGGAACTCTGTATTTAATTCTGAAGGCTGTCTGAACATTTGGAAGCGGGAAAATGGGAGTGAGAAAGGGAGCAGTTGGCAGGAAGGGACGACAAACAAGGTTTTGCACGTGGTGACTGTGAAGGGTGGTCTGCCACAGAGAGGGGAGGTGGCCATCCTCACTCTGCTCCCACACACTCCCACAGCATGTCTGCATCCCCTGGGGCGCTTGTTAGAATGCAGTCTCCCAGGCCGCACCCCAGCTCTAGTCAACCAGAAGGAGTCCTGTGGGTGGGGTCCAGGATTTTTTCAGATTAAACACAACACCCAGGGGATTCTGTGTACACAGGCACTCAGAGCCACTGGCCCAGAGACATGAATTTAGATTCTGCTCCTAGTGTGAACTTGAACTTTCTAGGGGTGATGAGGGCACCCTCTGTTCTGACCAACACACTTCTTCTCTTCCTAAGACCTCCAGTTGTGCTCCAGATGTTGAGCCTGATTCTGGAAAAGCAGACTTAAGCTTCTTTCCCAGAGAGAGGATCCCAGATCAGGCTACATCGACTACTGTTGATTAAACTCATCCATCCCGTTTCTGCACTTTGGCCATGGACTCCACAAGGTTTGAGTATGAATCAGAGAACCGCAGGCATAAATCTCTTGGTCCACCTCCACTCGCCAGTCTCAGGGGTTATCCCACGTGATTTCTTCCTACAGTTTAACTTAAAATAGCTAATCAAAACCACACTGAGATATCACCTCACGCCAGTCAGAGTGTCTAACATGAACAAATCAGGAGACTATAGATGCTGGAGAGGTTGTGGAGAAACGGGAACCCTCTTGCACTGTTGGTGGGAATGCAAATTGGTGCAGCCGCTCTGGAAAACCCTGTGGAGGTTCCTCAGAAAATTAAAAATAGACCTACCCTATGACCCAGCAATAGCACTGCTAGGAATCTACCCAAAAGATACACGAGTGCTGATGCCTAGCGGCACTTGTACCCCAATGTTTATAGCAGCACTTTCAACAACAGCCAAATTATGGAAAGAGCCTGAATGTCCATCAACTGATGAATGGATAAAGGAATGGAATACTACGTGGCAATGAGAAAGAATGAAATATGGCCTTTTGTCGCAATGTGGATGGAACTGGAGAGTGTGATGCTAAGTGAAATAAGTCATACAGAGAAAGACAGATACCATATGTTTTCACTCTTATGTGGATCCTGAGAAACTTAACAGAAGACCGTGGGGGAGGGGAAGGAAAAAAAAAAGAGAGGGAGGGAGTCAAACCATAAGAAACTCTTAAAAACTGAGAATAAACTGAGGGTTAATGGGGGGTGGGAGGGAAGGGAAAGTGGGTGATGGGCATTGAGGAGGGCCCCTGTTGAGATGAGCACTGGGTGTTGTATTTGACAATAAATTTCATATTAAAAAAATAATTATAAAGAATAAAATAAAATAGCTTATTTGTGAAGACACTTTTCTTCTAAGGAACTAGCACTCTACAGATAAAGCTATTCACCACCCCTCTCCTTCCATAACTCTCTCCAGAGGTAACGACTGTTATTATCAGGTGTGAATTTTGCCAGAAACATTTCTGTACATTTACATTTATGGAAATCTATACAGAGAACATGTTGGGGGGGGGTGGGGAGGGGAGTTAGGGCTGAGTTTGTATTTGCAAATGAAGCACACCATACTGTTTGCATTGTTCTGTAGGGTTTTTTCCTCCACTTAAATTCATCTTTGAAGTTCTGCCACATCTTCATAAAGCTCTACTTTGTTGAAAAGAAAGAGATACTTTGCATTCCATCTTATGGATGTTCCTTTAACATTTAGCACGGACCCAGTGAATTGTGTTCAGGTTGTTTCTTCTAAAGGAGACTGCAGTGAACACCTTGGCTGACGCCTCCCGTGTGCTCGTGTGAGTTTAGCTCTACAAAGACATTGAATATAAAACAAGGGATGAAAGGCTACCCATATTTTAAATTTTAATAGATATTGGGAAATGTCCTTCCAAATGTCTGTATTAATGCCTGTTGAACCTCTGAGCAAGAAAATTGGCAACATATTTCAGGTGGATTCATTGCTCGCTTGTCAAGGACTTGGGCAATGCTGGGTGTTGTGCATTTCAGGTGTGAATGCAGGCTTTGCCCCTGGCCCCTGGGGAGTCTGTGACTAGGTTGAGAGAGCAAGGCCGATTGCAAGCAAAAAAAATTAAAAAATAAAAATAAGGGGTATACTTTGTTGAAGGACTCTAACCAGAAAAAGAAGATGAATGACGTCTTCTCAATCTATGATGTATTCAGGTCCCCTCCACCTTTCTGAGCTTTGTTGAGCTCCTTATTGACTTGTCCTTCCTTTTTTTTTTTTTTTTTTTTTTTTAATAATAACTATCTGTGAATTACAAATGACTTTATTTTTTTTTAATTTTTTTTTTCAACATTTTTTATTTATTTTTGGACAGAGAGAGACACAGCATGAACGGGGGAGGGGCAGAGAGAGAGGGAGACACAGAATCGGAAACAGGCTCCAGGCTCCGAGCCATCAGCCCAGAGCCTGACGCGGGGCTCGAACTCACGGACCGCGAGATCGTGACCTGGCTGAAGTCGGACGCTTAACCGACTGCGCCACCCAGGCGCCCCTTGACTTGTCCTTCCTATCCTCAAAGCTCCCACTGCCACAGAGAGATGAGGGAACCCAGAGGATGCATCCTGTGACAGTTTGAATGAAAACGGAAAGACCTTAGTGCTGAAATGATTGGTTACGGAACCTCCAGAAGACAGAGCTTTCTTTATGAAGACATGGCAAAACCTCAAAGACAGATTTAAATGGGGGGAAAAACTCTACAGAGCAATACCTACGTAGGTATAATTTATTTAAAAATACAAAAGCAAGCACTATGCGCGCAGGGAAGGTGGAGGGGGAGCTAAGACGTCATTCTATTGACCCTCCTTCCTGTAAGTATGTCAGCCTGCTCACCCATACTCTTCTCCCAGCACCTCTCCACCCGCCCACCACATAGCCACTTTTGTTCCTGAGGGACTTCATTCAACACCCGCCCCTGTCCCCCTGCCGCCGGTTACTGAGCAGCTGTTTAAACAGCCTATAATACATTGTGTTAGGTGCTGTGGAAGAGAAAGGTTGAATGAAACCCCACTCCATCCTTCACTGGTGCAGCTGACATTTATCTGGTCATTATCACTGTTCAAATATTTCAATGTCCATGCAGCTGGTTTATCATTGATCCTGCCTCTCTCACTCACTCTTTCACTTGAAGGCAGGGGGATAGATAGAAGGGTTTTTCCTTATTTCGTGGAATAGAAAACACAGAGATAAATCTCTGCTGACAGGACATGACATGCATCTAAGTTGAGATTGTAGATGGTGGGGGATGTATATCTTTCATAACATTTAGGCATGCTAACATTTTGACTCCATTTCTTATGCAGGGATGATCAGACATTTACCGAGTGCACTGAGTAGAATGTGGCCTCACTATTCAATTCTTTCTTTCCCCCTCAAATGCCCACCTGTGGTGACGGAGGTACTTTTGAGCAAAAGAAGGTCGCCGATAGGAGTTACTCTCTCCCAACTTTATAGTGATTCGTGTCCTGCTACTCACGTGGAAAGCTTGCTGAGAGTAAGCTTTGGTATGTGCTCTGACACACCCCCTACATTTTTGTTTTAAGTGAACCCTAGCCAGAAGAGACCGTTTCTGTTTCAGTGTAGAATTGTATTGTTTTTCTTCTGCAATAGAGACTGAGGATATGGCAGGAATGGGACTTTAGCTCATGAGATAACTCGCCAGATGATTATGGCCTGGCCCGTCTTCATTGTGGCTGCCCTGGTTCTGGTACTGAATTCCTCTCCTTGCGGAATCTGATTTCCTCAGTGGGTTATAGGAAGTGTTTTCCCAAGGAACTAGTAGTACAAGTAAGGAAAAATAATCATTCATTCGGTAAAAATGTCCATCTCCTTCACAAGAAACCCCATGGCTCCCCACAACGACACCCCCCCCCCAAGTCTTGGATCTGAGCACAATAACAATGGTCCACAGTGTATTTGTCAATACACTTATTCTATCTAAAACGACACCAGACCTGGGCCAGGTTGAGGGTCTCCCTTGCCACCTTCCTCTCATGATCTTTCCTTCTGCATCAGATGAAGACAGAAGACATTCTTGCCCCTGCTGCAATAGCTTGACTTCCCGTGAAAGACCGCTTGAACGGCAAGATCCACACTTTGCACACACCAAAAATGAACAGCAACTTTTTGGATATTGGACACGAGGTCAATGAATATCTACGGAAAGGTGTTATTTAAAGATGGATCCAAGTTATATTACTGACCAGAATTGTTAATATCAGTTGAAAGCATCAGCACTGTGACACTTTGCTGGCTTAGGAAGTAAGAATTCTAGAATAGGAGGTGGTTACCCACGTAGTGTCTGAAAAATTAAGGCTTACAAAATGCGTTCTTGCTAAAACAAATGAGGAAGGGCATTATGGGCTTATGATCAAATTCCCTTTTCCACTCTAGAATGCAAATACTGCTTATAATCCCCCAAATTGAATTTGAAATCCCTTCTGCCTAACTCTACTCCACACAAGCACACGGAATCTAACCAGCATGAGTATCGGTTAGTTTCCAGCCAGAGAAGTACAGATAAATGCATGGAATTATAATTCTGTGCATTCAAAAGTGAGAGGAAAATCCAGATGAGACCCCTTACTGATGATTATGTTTGTTTGCATGTGCCTGCACCTGGGTGCATGCAGGCACATACGTTTGGACTCTTGCTAAAGCAGGCTTTCTACTGAAGTACAGGCCAGGACAGTATATTTAGCCCAGCTGGGAAGCACAGGAGAAAGACCAGATGTGGGGAAGGGTATGAGGTTGTGGCAGAAGCACCTGCTCCTCTAATCTCAACATGTGCCAAGTGGTACCAAAGGAAAATTAGGAAGCATCTTTGGTAGAATCTGCATGTGGTTTTGAATTCCCACCTGTTGAGATGGATCCAAACCATCAGGAATTCCAGGAATCCTAGAATAGACCTATCAGAGTGGCTAGAATGAGCATCTTCAAAGATTCAAGGAATTGAAGCACCCTAAGAGTTATTACAAAGGACTTAGAGAAGTTAAATTGTTTTTGTAAATTTGCCCCTTTATCCTCCTTATACCTGTGTGTCTCTCACAGTTCTTGTCTTCTGCCTACATCTTGGGTTATATCATTCACTATCTTTCAGGGTGCACTGTACCGTAACCCCTTATATGCCAGGGGGAAGGACGGAGACATCTTCTTGGTTGTTCTCCAGTGTGGTTGAGATTAAGATATATTCAGCTCCATTTTTTGGTCGGCATGCACTGCATTTTCAACCCAAGGACAATGGAGATTGTCAAAATTGAGTGAAGAATAAAAATGAACCTTTGGTATGAAGCCTAAACAGTGAGTTAGCAAAGAGTAGAGGAAACAGTAGAATGTAGAATGCAAAAGGGGAAAGAAAAAAAAAGAAAGAAAGAAAAGGTTGTCACAGTGTAGCTTGTTCATCTCTTTTGAGCCATCTTTTTGCGAACTGTGGGATTAATGCCATGGGCTTGTACATCACAGCTGGAAGGCTGACCGCGGAGATGAGGGATTATGCCTTGTTCCTAACCTGGTTGGTTAGGCCATAAACATTCAGAAAAGGTCAGAGGAGGACCATCTTCAGCTGATGCCAAGAGGTTTAGGGAAGAACAAGTCCATTCAGTTCTATGATACTGTCAAAAAGGAAACATCTCAAATAGGCAGAGTATTATTGAGCAAAGATAGAATTCAAGGGAAACACCCTCATACACTACTCATATATGTAGGTGAAGCCATATATTCTTGTTGAAAAACATATTATTCTTGTTTAAAAAACAGGCATTATGAAGAGGGATATCTGGCTCAGAGTGGGGTGGGAACAGGAAAAAGAGGAAGAAGAGTCTGGTAGACTGGAATTTCAAAAGTCCTGCTTAGTGTCCAGCAGAATAGAGGGATAGAAACCTGAATCCTGGGATAATAGTAAACAGTGACCTTGACAGAACCAATGAAGTATTTCTCCCACCATTCTTAACCCCTAGAGCTGATAACCATTTCTCATTGACCAGCCTTTCTTGCATTCCATTGATGGTTAGCTGTCCATCAGAACCCCTGAGTGGACAACTTTGGGTGGACTGGAAGCCATGCTCACTTTGCTAGTGGGAAAATTCCAGTTAGTTCATACCTTTCTCATAAGGTTTGGAATACCTGGAAAATACTGCTTCCAGTGAATACCCACACCCTTGGCAGATTAAAGAGAGCTAACCATAGCCTCCAACCTTGGGTGATTAGAATAAGATGAATACTCAACTGGGAGAGGAAAAGGAAAGAAAACATGAGGATACAAAAAAAAAAAAAAAAAAAGAAAGAAAGAAAGAAAGAAAAGAAAAAAGAAAGTCATGGGCAAAATCTCAGTAGTCAGGTAATACCGTGCAGGGAACAAAGGAATGAATCAGACAGAAAAATAAGTTGGGAGAATCCACGATGTCTGGTAACAAGGCAGCAGTTCCCAAAGCAGTAAATCAGTTTTACAGCCACCCTGTTCCAATTCCACTACCAATTCTATAGAATAGAAACACTATCATTTTGTCTTACCCACTTCCTAATGGGCAAAGGCACAACTGGAAATGGGATAATGCACAAAATTATCCCAATCTAGCTAGAAAGATCTGCAAAGTCCCCATTTTCATTACTGTCCACAAAGAGAAGAATCAAAGAAAAAGGAATAATGCTTTTGAGCCAAAGAATGCCGAGGATCGCCAGCAACCATCAAAAGCTGGGAAGAGGCAAGTAAGGATCCTCTCCTAGAGCGTGTAGAGAGAGCATGGCTGTGACATCACTTGAAGGTTTGAATTTCAAGCCTTCAGAACTGTGAAGGAATACATTTCTGTTGTTTTTCAGCCACTGTTTTTTGGCAAATTGTTATGGCAGTCCTAGGAAACAAATATCACTCCTTTCTTCCCTGCTCCCTATGGAGATCTTCTCTCAGAAAAGGTATTGAAGGTGGCACACTCCCTTCTCAGGAAGACAGTGGTGAATGAGATCAAGAGAGGACTGAGCATTAAGGCTGGGAAGAGAGTTCTTCTTGAATATCCATTGTCAGCAAGGCATTCAGGTCACTCTATGGTTTATGAACCCTGAAATCACCCCATAAAATCTGCACGGCTGATGGGCCAGTCCCTGCTCAGCAAATTAAGAAAGGAAGGGCAAGGGTAGATATAAATAACCATACTAAGAGTTTTTATATGCCATGCACTGGGCTACCTGCTTCACATGTAATATTCCACCCAGCCCCCAACAGCTCTCTATGATAAGAATGCTTATCCCCACTTGAAGGATGAAGGAGTAGCCTCAAAGGGGTTAAGTTAACTTGTTCAAGGTCACACAGTTAATAAGTGGTAGCATCAGGATTTGACCCTAGACAGTCCCTAATTGGCTATTGAAAGTTTAGAGACATGGGCATTTAGACGTCTCTCAATGCAATCAGGTGTCCAATTAGGAATAGCCTCCATTAGGCTTCCAGAAGATGGTGGTCCAATAGCAGGGGGCTCGTTGCCTCACCTGGAAGTCCTCCCATGGTGGAACCATCTGATCAGAGGTGTCAAGTCAAATGCCTTTAGGAGTTAGGCAAGGAATGATGGTACTAGGTAAGCAGGATGTTCAGGGTCTGGAGAAAGCAGGCCAGCTGGAGGTATTCGTGACTAAATAAAGAAATAAACGCTGAGGAGAAACAAAGATTTCAGCCACTGAACAGGCCAGTGGGCCTCTGGACAGATTCAGTCCAACTGAGGGAAGTACCCAGCAGAGGACACAGAGCTGTGCAGTCAAACTCTCAGCAGGCCATACCGTTGGAACCCAGAGAATGTGGCTCAAGCAGTCATGATGGCCTACTCTCAAGGGCCAGTGAGGCCTCAGGAAAAGAGAAAAGAAAAAAAGAAAGGAAAGAAGGAAAGGAGATGGAGGGAAGAGATTAGCCGGGTCCACATATCTCATCATTATGGGTAATGCCTTGGGGCAGCTTTTGGTTTTAATTGGTTTCCCTCCTCCTGATCTATTGTTTATCCCCTCACCATTCAGGTATACAGTAAGTTTTATGCTTGCTGCTTCAGGAGAACCATTTGTTTGACGAGACTTCAGCGCTGTCATTTCTAAAAGCAAGATCTACTGAAGATACTAGAGTGTAGAGACAGAGGGAAGAAGTCCATGGAGAGAAATGTGGGGAAATCAAGTGGTCGACTTGCCTGCAATGGGATTCTCCAAGTCAGGAGGCTGGGTTACAGTGAGGTCTGGGGCAGCTTCTGGTGGTGCACAAAGGGGTGGAAGGATCTTGGAGGGATAGCCAAGGATTGCACCTGGTGACATGTTCTCAGCCTGACATTTACAGCCTGTCCAGAAGTTCCTTCGATGGCTCCAAGCACAGCGTGAAAGTAACAAAGAGGAGGGCTGGAAGGGACCACAAGGACATACCAGTGGACATCTCTGCCATGAGAGAGTGGACATTCTGCTGAGGCCCATGGGTGCCTCTTCAAGCTGTTGACCTTGTGTAAGTTTCTCAAAAGTCAGCCCTGCCCCTGAGTGGGAGGTTGGGAGAGAAAAATAAAAGTGAAGTCCCAACACTCCAGACTAGGAATTGAAGTTAATCTAATTCATGAAAAAAATACAGATGCAATATTTCTCCACACTTGAGCCCATGGATTGAGGTTGGAACAAGACGTAGAGAATATTACATCAGATTTTCAGCCAATAATCATCTTTCATTTGGGACCATGCTTGGTGACCAGGAGCACACTTTGGTTGGCTGTCTTAGAAGGGCCAGGAATTCCATGGACAAAGGGTGTCAAACACCTCAGAGACTATTCAGCACCATCACTTATCTGTTCCTTTGCAACCTATGTATTCCGACAAGGCCACCGATGGCCCATCATTCCCCATCTGGCCCTCTGGATCATGCATACTGCCTGACTTTCTCTTCTAGGGTCTGAGGACAGGGCTCTCTTTCAACCAAACCCATGTTTTACTACATGAAGTCAGCAAAAGAAACTTCATATCACTTCATTTGGAAACTTCTTATCAGGGTGAGGAGATCCCTTCTAATTAGAGATTGCAGTTAGAAAAGTAGGAAGATGCCCGGGAGGGTAGAATACTGACATAAGCTCTATGCCTCTGGTTGGCACACATTGGACACGTTTCATGAATACCAACCTTCCTTGCTGAGTACCCAGATCTTAGATGAACTTTAAGAAGTCATAGATTCATGCTCTGACCCTTGTTTTTAGCTAAACGAAAAGATCTAAAGTCTCTGCTATCCTCCGGGAAGGGGAAGAGTGAATTTTAAGTACCCGCTTAGTAGCAACATCTAATATATTGGTCTGTAAATTCATTGACTCCCCTGGAGTCATGTAATTATGCCATTAGCAATATAGAGAAATTAGATATGGGGCTTACTTTTATGGAGAGAAGGGTGGCAGCAATAAAAATCCTGTACAGGAAACTGAAGTTTGTCACAAAAATTGACACAGATAGGACAATCTATACAGAGCGTCTTTTGAGTATTTGACCTACTCTCTTTTCACCAGAAACCTCCTTGTACTGAGACTGCCAGTATATCCAACCCTGGACCCTGCATAAAATTAAGGAAAATAAAGCAAGTCTATCCTAAATTCCCTTTAAGGATAATGCTTAGGGAGTTGATGGGTGATTTCACAGATGAGGAAGGCCCACAGTTGGCCTCTAGAAACTAAGTTCCAGCCTAACTTCATTTATCACTAGGGAATGTAGCACACAGGCAGGAGGTTTATTAAATTATCCAACAAATTATCAATCATTTATTTCTTCATTCTCAAAATTTCAATTTCTCTCTCATTCAACTTTTATATTATACCAAGTATCATTGCTATTATTTTTTCCTTAATCCTTTGGAAGTCCACACTAAACTGGATCCAAAGGATAGCAAAAGGGGTCACCATCCCTTGGTCTCTGGATGAATGAAAGGAATGTTGGGTTTAAAGCCTGGATTGTGGAGTCCATTCTGTCACCAAGCTGATCTCTGTATCAGTAAAGTGAAAGGTCCCAACTCAGGTGATTCTTGGGTTTCCATCCAGCTATGTGTTCTTTGATTCCACAGTTGCACCACAATTGGACTTTTGGGGTGATCAAAACTGGCCTTTTGGGTTAGGGAGTCCCATCCTCTCCCCAGAGTCCTGCCCAGGTGAGGAGAAACAATGGAACCCAACAAAAGGGATGCACAGCCAGGCAGCAGTCCACTTACACATACCCAGAACAACACGTTTTACATCGGACATGGCCAACCGAATTTGCAGACTAGAGTTTTCTAGACCCATACTTCCTTTGAGAAGGGTTTAATTTTCCTAGTGGGGTGAAGGAACAATCCCTAATTCCCAGAGCAAACCCATCATGAAACATGATCTGGGCCCTGCAACAAGCCGTCATAAGGCCCAAACCAAAAGAAGCCTAGCAATGAAAATGAGAGGAAATTATATGAACAAAAATATATATTTTGTGCTACTATTTATGTCTGCCATAAAGATTCAGTTGATTGTTGTAACTTATCATATGCGCTCAAGAGAGCAAACACCACAGGAACCAAAATCCATGATTTCTCTCAACCACCAAGCGCCAGCTGTAAACCAAGAAACCCTGGTTCAGCATTACTGTTCCTTATAGTGGGCAGCTCTTCCCAGGTTGTGTTTGGGTTTGGACCAAAACTCTGAGTACAGTAAGCGTGCAGCTGATGAGTTCGTTTGGCTCCCATTCAGATTTAACACCATGGACTCTTCCCCCAAATACACACATTATTGTGATGGGACTTAAGAAATCTAATCTTAAGTTTTCTGTTGTAGTGAGAAAGGCTCTGATTTAGACCATGAACTCTACAAAGGCAGGGGTTGTATGTTAGATATTCTTTGCTTCCAAGAAGTAGCCTAGTGGTTACCACGTGATAAGTGCTCAATAGCTTGTGAAGTGAATTTATGAGAATTAAGAGAATTTATGAGTAGGGAGAGTATGTCCTCTCCTAACCTGTGTCACACACACACACACACACACACACTGTCCTTTATCTAGCTGGGGCCTGGCTCTAATATGTATTCCAAGCAAAAACAAATGGCAGCCTCACACATATATATGCATTGAGGCTGCTATAGTGCAATACCTTTCCCACCTTCCCCAGGAATGGACCTCTATCCTTCAAGGAAGGGAGAAAGGGTTCTTTAAACACTCTTCTCACTTTCCAGTTTGTCTTTCTCCTTGGTAAGACTTGGACTCTGGAAATACCAATCAGAGGTGTCCTCAGCCCTAACAGGTTACATGAGGTCCTGGAGAGAGGGACAAGGCATGGAAGCTTAAGACCTATGGTAGATCTTGTCCTAAAGGACAAGGATCAAAGAGAAGAGACAAATATTCAAGATCTCTGTGCTTTCCAACCCAGCTCACATAGTTTGGGACAGAATACTGGTCATATGAGGCAGCATTTTGCTGGAGGACTTCCTGGGTAGCTCTTCTCCAGAGCCCAACCTAATAGGAGATAACTGGCCAAAGTACCAGGTGCCAGAGAGTAGAGAGAAAAACTCTACCAACATGTGTGAACTTTAAGCAGGGTTTCGCAGCACTCTGAAGGAGATAATTCTGTGAGTCTTACCAAAAGCTTGGAATTCAAGAGGCCTACACAATGGTGGACAGAGTTTGAAAATAAGTTGACCGTATGCTTTAGTTTGCCTGGGACAGTTCCAATTAATGCTCACTGTCTTGGTGTCTTATCCTGTTTAGCATTTGTTTTGGATTTTTCATCTCCTAACGAGTATCATCATTATAGTTGCATTAAAGTAAGCTGGCAGGAATGAGACTGAATTCCACTTTGGATTTCCACCCTCCTTCATGGTGTGTACAGCTACGTGCATCCATTTTCATACATGATCGCATTTGAAAATGACCAGCAATGATCCATCGTTATTTTTCTGACTATTCACATGTAACATAATGGACATCTTTCTCTTAGTGAGAGTGTGCAGGGTGCTCTTGGATGAAATAAAACGCTTGGACATGGGCACCTTGGTGCAGGTAACTTCCTCAGTTCTCAAGTAGTAGTGGGAGAAGGATTCAGCGGTGGCACCCATGTCAGATGTCTCATGTGCCAGTCAGTCTCTGCAGTCTGTGTTGTGTGCTATAGGAGGCTGACAGGCCACTGCTTGGTGGGGTCAGGAGGAAACGTGGAAATTTGTAGCTTTATGTAAACGCGAGAGAATCGACTGGATCCCAGGCAGATCTTGGGATTCCCAGACTAGATTCCCTGCTGGGAAGCCTACAGTGTACAGAATATTCTGGCCACAGTAGTTTGTTTCATTTGTTATATGATATACACCTCTCACTGTCTTTTTATTTTATTGTTTCACACTTTTCATTTTACAAAAAAAAACCTTTGGAAAAATAAGGTAAAAACTAAGAGTGTAAATTTAATGAAAAAAATAGGTATTGAATTTCCATCTCTGAAGAAAGTTGAAAGGGAACACGGAACTTGCACAAAGTGTTTGTCAACATTAGCCATCCATCCTGGGGGCTTTAGTCATATCACTACCCAAGTGGAAACCAGAAAATACAAATGTGCTGAAGAATCCTCGGCATCTCTCTCAAAAGCTAGTGGTTATTTTTAGGAATAACGTGCCTGAAGATGACAACTCAACATGCACAGTTGTGGTGTATTTATATAGCATGTGGTGTCATGTGACTTTTCTTTTTGATCAAATGACTGTCCTAAGTTTATTTTGCTCATTCTTGATTCCAGTGTGTCTTGTGCATACGTGAAAAAAGAAGGAGGTAGGCTATGTGTGGGTTTCATTGGCAGAGGGAGAACTTGGCAAATGGTTGAAGAGGACATTTTATATAAATGCCATGCATTCTTCAAACAGAAAACCAGTTAATTCCAACTATTGTTCTTTTGGGGGTTTTGTTTGCATTTAATTCACAGAATCAAACTAAAGCCCTTTGAAGTTCATTCTGTTGAAAGTGAAACTTTTGACCTGATGGCAAATGTTATTGTGAACTCACGGTAGAGAGTACCATGTTGAAGATAAAAGTAGCTTTTGAATACAACTTATCTGTGGAAAATGTCATAGTGAAAACGGTGTTATTACTCAACAAGTCAGTGGGGTAGAAATATATCTAAATTGGTCACCGTGCACAGATAATTTATAATTTCGTTCAAACAAAGTTCAATGTGCAACATTGAATAGTAGTTGTAGGCTGGAATATCTTGTAGTGCCAGAAAGTGTGAAGGTGCTAAACGACACAATAATGGGGGTATGTGAAAGAAACAGCAGAGGCGACAGAAAGAAATTGTGTTATCCAAAGGCAGGAGAATTTGAGCAACAAATACGTAACATAGGATTGGATTATAACCCAAGGTATAAAAATAAACCCATGAATCAATACTGATATAAATAAACGAATGGTAGCATGCCTGGGTGGCTCAGTCGGTTGAGCATCCGACTCCGGCTCAGATCATGATCTCACAGTTCACGAGTTCCAGCCCCACACTGGGCTCACTGCTGTCACTACAGAAGCCGCTTTGGATCCTTTGCCCCCCTCTCCCTCTGCCCTTCCCCTTCTCGCACTCACTCTCTCAAAAATAAACATTGAAAAAAAACAAAAATAAGTAAATAAATGGATACATAAATAAGTGGGAGAAACGAGACAGATTTTTTTGGGCGTAAATAATTTATTTAGACACTCCCTCCTATAGGAGGAGTTGGATGGCTCTACTCTTGCCCTTGAGTGTGGGCTGCACTTAGTGACTGAGGGAAGACCAGGGAAGATTAAGGAGACATCATAATCAAATTGCAATGTGGTATCCTGGATGGAGTCCTGGAATAGAAGAAGGACAGTAGAAGGAAAATTGGAATAGAGTGGGGAGTTCAGTTAATAGTCACGGTGGTTTCTCATGGCACAAATATACATGGTAACGTAAGATATGAAAAATGGGGGATACTGAGGGACCGGTATGGGGAAACTCTGAACTACCTTTACAACTTTTCTACGAACCTAAAAATTATTCTAAAATAAAAAGGTTATTGAGCATAGTAGTAGCTATAGTGGAAAAATTTTAGAAATGTTTTAATATACACAGAGGAAAAAATTCCGCTACAAATTTTTGTGACAAAGCACATATTTCATATAAAACGATAATTTAGCATGGTAGAATAAATGTTTTTATTTACTCTTTGTTGCTCCTTGTGAGTGAAATTTTTAGAACATTTGATCTATTAAAGAATTAGCAAGTCAACCTAAGAGCTTTAGGTTAAGGGGACTTAACTATTTTGTAAGCAAGTTCTCCACATTTTACATGTCTTTGACTCAATGTAGATTGGAAACCTTTCATTGAAGTATTCAAGGAGTGAAAAGCCAAAGACATCAGCATTTGGAGCTTTTACTGAATTCTAGCTGTTGACAACAAGGATCACAAAGAGGAAGACAATGAAATGTATCCTGTTGAAATAAAGGAGGGCATATTGAACAAATTCCGGGAGATGGGGGGAGGGAAAGAGAGAGAGAAGAGAGATTTTCCATGAAATGAAATATGTGGGGTATACTTATACTAAAAAAATATATCTTTTGTTTACCTAAATTCAGATTTAGCTGGAATTCCTGCTTTTATCTGCCTAATCTAGCAGCCCTGATAGTGGAGAGAAGGCTGGCTTCCAACCCAGCCTCACTCACTCAAAAACCTTCTGTTGGCCTGGCCTTGTGTTAGGTACTGGGGATAAAATCATTAAAACATACGGATGCGTTATTGATTGACTCTAGTCCCTAATAATTTACCGTGTGGTCTTCAAGACGTCACTTCACTTGTCTGAAACCCATCTCCGTTGTATCATTGTAGTCTTAGGTTAATTTGTGCGCAAATGGAGCTCTGAGGGTGAAGGAATTTTGGAAAAGTCTGTTGTTAGACAAACGTGTTTTAATTACTTCACTAAGTATTTTTGGCACACCCGAAACTAGGGCAGATTTGTGGGCCAAGTCCCCTACGTGTGTCCTAAAGGATCCAATATTTTTGCCAGATTGCCCTGCTTGAAGGAGTCTGTCTCCTCCCCCAGTCCCTCCCATCTTATTAAAACTACTCCCCTAGTCCAAACCCCATGCCTGGAAAGAGGGGTTCAGAGCCAGCAACAGCAGAGTAAGCAGTTGGATCCACAAAGACAAGCAAACTCTTCCTTATGTCAACCTGGGTCTCTGATGGGGAGAATTATGGGAAATAAGAGGATAGCATGACTAAGCTCAGGAGCTCCTGAACTGCGAGCTGCACACAACTTGGGAGGCTTCTGACCTCTTGAGTGAGTGAGGCCAAGGCTGAAATGCCCCCTCAAAGTCACTTCAGCTGGGCTTCAGATGGGGCTGTGACCAAACACTACGGGGAGAGCAGAATAAATCCTGTTCTCCAACATCCTAAGGGAGGGAGAGACCCAGGCATCCCTCTCACTCCTCCACCCCCTTTATGTCCACCATGAAGCTGATGAAGTCTGACTTCTACTGGACGAAAGTTAGAAGCTACTAGCAAAAGCATCACAGTCCAGTCAGGGAGACAGAACCCATGCCGTGCTGCCTCGTATTATCTTTTGATAATTTTTGTGTTATGAGTGACAAACAGCAAGTCAATCATTGCCTGATTTAGAAATCTAAGATGATTATTAGAGTTGAGACATTTTTTTTTTCTTAAGACAAGATGCTATAAACAGTAAGGGATGTTGTTTACCTTGTTTTCTTCTTGTTCTGCGTAGAAAATCTTTATTTAAATAGATTCCCAGATTGAATAAAGCTGGAGAGGTTGTCCTCCTCAAACGTCATTAAAATTGACAAAAGTATTCATCAAGTATGTGTTGCAGGCATGGAATGAAAGCCATTGATAGTTATTTCAGCACAAAATCTATAAAGATGCGCCTTCCAATCACTGCAGATCTGGTAGTCCTTCTCCATCAACTCCTTACTCCAAAACTGGTGTAAAACCCTTGGTCAGAGGGGCCAAGAGAAGCCACTCCAGCCAGCAGAAATTTCTCTGCTTCCAGACACTACTACAGTGACTTTCTGTCACAATCACAGCCTGCCTGTCCCCTACATGTGCCCTAGGACTTGCCTTTCTTCCCTGGGGGGGGGGTCCTTAACTACTCAGTCCTTGGGATATGATTGCTCCACAATCATGAGAGTACCAGGATTTTTTTCACTGACTTTTATACAAGGTTTTCTTTCCTGACATGCCTTCTAAACTACTCCATTACTTTGGGATTGGCTTTTGGCCGCAGCTTGGGCCTCCCATGATCCCAAGCTGAGGTCTCTGACCTATATTCGTTCTCTGCCGTGAAAAGCAGGAAGGGACGGAGATGGGTTATCTACCACCCCCCGCCTCCACCTCGCCATATTCCACCTATAGAATGAAATTAACTCCCTCTTTCTCTCTCTCCCTTTAATGTCAAAAGGAAACAACTGGACTGATTTTCACCAAATGCAGGGTGCACGTTTGGGATAGTCTGCTAAAATACAAGATATGGCAGAAAACAGGAAATTTGCTTTGGAAGACCCGGGGGGAACCGGAAGATATTGGGGAGTCAACCTCAGAGCGTGTTCCAGAGGCTGCAGATCAATAGAGGGATTAAGAGGATCTGCACAGAGAAAGCAGTGTCTTCAGATGTGAGTCCCCAAATAGAAAGTCACAGCACCAATGTCAATTCACCCAACAGAACGACTTCTCACAGTCCTGGGAGGGGTGTATGTGTGTGCGTGTGTGTGTGTGTGTGTGCACGTGCACAACATTTATTGTACATCATGTGCTGGACATAATATGAACTGTGTTATGTGAATTGTATTCAACGGTACCTAAGATAGCTATATTATTACCAGGCTTATTTTACAGATGGGGGGGGGGGGGGAAGGTCCAAAGAAGGCAATAGCTGTGTGACCTTGGGGCAAACAACTCAAGTGGAAAGGTAAACCTTGAAGTGCTCACTCCCTTAGAGTCACTTTTTGAAGCCTGTACTGAAGAACCAGCAAGGATGCCACATGACCCAAGTCCTCTGCAAGCCGGCCGAAGGCTTGCAGACCAGTCCCCGCACACCTCCTGCGGTCTGGGTTAGCATCACACGGACGCTCACTCCCTTTTACCTGTACTGTCTGCTCGGCCAGGAATGTTCGGTGGACACTGGGGCAGAAGCCGCTCTATCAGCCGTCATCTGACCTGTAGGGAGAAATATTCCAAATACAAGGCAGCGATTTTAGCAGGATGTAAAGAGGAACTATCCTCCCTGGAGGTTTGAATGACATCAGAATAGGTAAACAGGGGAATCATGTTATTTATTTTCCAGGGGAACTTTAAAAATAGCAGCAGCCTCTTTCTGTTGGAATTGGTGGTAACAGTATATCCAGGCCACGTCTGTAAGTGATGCCAAATCAGCTATGGCGATGCATCCGCGCGGGAGGCAAATGCAGTTTACGTCCATACCGCACAAAGTCAAAGCAGTTTGACGGCTGCCGGTTTGGTAAATCTTGACAGCAGGTGACCCATACACTAATCTGAATCCTAGGGCTCCAATTATTCAGTTTAGTTGTCTAACATGATCAAGCCAGACGTAATGTTCCATGTTGGCCTGGGCAGGGGAAAGCACTCGGTGTCGGTGTTCTCATTCATTCATTCATTAGGCGCCTGCTACTTTCCAGACACGACTCTGGGTAGGCGACCTCACGTTGCAACCATAGCGCGTCTGGCTCCAGATATAATGCTGGCCACTGGAGTTACAGGACGAATGAGACGTGTTCCTTGTCTTGGAGAAGCTCATAGCCTGATGGCCTGGGTTCTAGTTCCAGCTCTAATATTGACAGCATCATGCCCTGTATAAATGAGGTGATCCCTTTCTGGGTCTGATCTGATCTGTAACATGAAGAGAGCAGACTGAGACCCCTTGCCCCGGGGTGGGCACCAGTTTACATGGCTACTGATGTCATCTATTCAACTAATATTTGAATTTCTTCTATGTATCAGGCACTATGTTTGCAGAGATAACTTGACAAGCATGCTATCTCTTTCTTTGAGAAGTCCTGTGGGAGGGAAGAACATTGAGGCTGGAGACTAAAATACCATGAGGTATAATGCTGTATTACAGGTGTAAACATGAGGTATGAGGGGATCAGGAAATAGGCTGTCTAGAGGAAAGCTCATATGGGTCCTAGAGATTAAGGAGGAGTTAGTTAACAGATTAAGGGGATAGGAGAAGGGATCCCAGGCAGAGGGAACATCGTTAGCAAAAATCCAGAGACAAGAGGGAGGGTGTTTGTTTTAGAGAATTATAAGCAGTCTAGTGTGAATGGAGGGTAAGGGCAGCAAGGGGAGAGGGAGGGAGAGGTGGGCGAAGAGTAGAGAGAAGGAAGGAGAGGGGAGGGGAAGAGAAGGGAGAGGAGTGGGGAAGGGAGGGGAGAAGACAGAGAATACAGGAAAGGTTGAGAGGCAAACTAGAAGAGAAAAGCAAGGACCAGATTATGGAGAACTTTGTCACCCATGCTTAGGAATTTGGATTTGAATTTGGGGCAATCAGAAGTCACAGAGGGCTTTAAGAAGCAGAATTCTGTGGTTGGAAGCAAGCTCTGGGGTCCCACATGAGGAACATATATTGGAGGGCAGTCGGAGAGAGCAATATATAGCTTGTTCGATGACTTGGGGCTTAATGGAAAACATTTTCTCTCCTTCCCTCCCCTCTCCCTTCTTTTCTTATCTCTTCTTTTGGGTGTTGGGAAGGTCCACAGAGGTTTCACAGGCAGGAAGGAATGCAGTGCGGGTGCTCCATGGCTCTGAACGCGTGGTTTTGTGACTGTATAAGGAGCTGGTAACATCCATTCTTGTTGAAATTCCTTGCTATCAAGCCCAGCTCCGGCCCATATGAAGGCAGTGACTGCCTGGAAGTGACTCATCATGGGTGGCTCAGATGATACCAGATTCTAGGAATCTAAACTATGTGGCTTGACTGAGTGCCCTTGACTATTCAGTTGTTTCTCTTCTTTCCTTGTGCGGCTTTGGCCCAGAAGAAGATGCCAGGTTTGGTCATATCCATCCTCAAACCCTGTACAATAGTGATCCGGGGCCGCCAGAGGTCCTGCAGCCCCATGACTCTACGCATAAAGGTCTGAGCCCAATGCACAGTTGAGGTATTTTCAATATAAGGCCAGGAGAACCAAGGGGGAACTAAACACCAGAGGTTTTGCTTGAATAATGAGAGGATCCTATTGTAAAATGGCCCCCATTTGAGTAAGAAAACTTAGTCCCTAAATAATTAAAGGGCAATTATCACAGAAGAACATCAGCAGGACCGAGCTTTAGCACAAAGTGATAGAGGAGAGGACTGTGGAGCCAGACTGCCAGGGCGGGGACTCCAGTCCCACCACTGATGAGCTGTGGGCTGGGGCGGGCCATGGAGCTCTCCACGCCTCAATCTTCTCATCTGTAATATGGGAATAATAATATCACCAACTTCATGAGTTGCTGAGAGAATAAACTGAGTTACTACTGGTAAAGTCCTTCAAAGCGTCTCCTGGCACAAAACAGGTGGTATAGAAATGTCTCTTAAATAAAAATGAAAAAAAAATCACCTTGCCCTTAAAGAATAAATTATGCAAGGATTCCTGGAGGAGACGCTGGGGGGGCTCACTGCCATTTTTTTGATTCTGGGGGTAGCGGAGCTAAAAATAGGGAGAACTTGTGTCCAAGGGCGCAATTAATGCTGATCCAGCAGATGGGGATCAATGATGTCTCTCTGCTATGTCTTTATACTAGAGAATCTGAACAAAGAATTGAGAGAAGGAAAGGAACTTTTCTTTTAAACCCTTAGATTTCAGGCTGAAATTAACTTATTTACATTAGCACTTATAGAATGAAATTTATAAAAGTGAGCTTGAGGGGAAAAAATTTTAAGAGACCCAGAGTTGGGTAGTTAAGAGAAGAAAAGTGGAATAAAAATAACTCTGCACCCCCATGCAATCTCATGCAGGCAAACAACTTTATCCAGACAGGGCATAATCCTGTCCTTGCATCCACCTTTGAGAGCACAAAGCCTTCCCGTAAGCTTGACCCAGCACAACCAGGATCCGTCTGGCTTAGGACCTCCATGCTGGCTACACTGTCCTTCTTGCCCTACTCTGTTCTTGGTCTTCTTGTGTAAGACTGAATCCCTGGCTGAGTTCTCTGAGATCCAGTCCTAGGTCCGGATCAGCTGAAAACATTGATTCTTAGTTCAAGTTTGCTTGCTGTGGAATAGTGGGTCTTGCTGGGCTCTGTTTCTTTTCATCTTCTCCAAGCATCTTTTCTTTGCTTCACGATTCTTGGATCCTTTTTGTACCATTGTTCCTTGGGACCCACAGTCTGTGGGTATTTTCTGGAGAAACCAGAGAGACAGTTGTAAGTTTGCAGTCATCAGTTCCCTTTATAACATTGTCTAAGTCATTGAATATAGTTCTCTGAATAAGAACCAGAAGTCCTTGGCATCACTATCCAGAAGCCATTTGCATGATTAATAGAGATGGATGGCCATCAAGGGAGAGGATGGAGGAGAGAAAAAATCAGAGATTGTAAATCTAACCTCCATCCCCATATACACACTCTATGCCCCTAACACGCGCGCGCGCACACACACACACACACACACACACTTCCCTCATTTTCTGGATGTGTAGCCAAGTGCATGTCATTATTATTAGCTTTGATTTGCTTCTGTAAAGTGGAGAAAAGTAGTTTCTGATCTAAACACAGTTTTTTAATGAATACAATAATAAATTATTTGCTAACCAATAGTTACAAAGCATTTTATATTTTATGGCTGCTGTTCCTGTCCAGTAACAATTACTTAAGCAAGCCATTATAAAGAGGAAGATGTGAGACAGATGACTTAGTGAAGGGCTGTGTGAAGACAGGAAGGTTTAGGGCTTACATAAGAAATTTTCTACCCAAAAAGAAAGAAATTTTCTGTCCAGTCCACAGAAAAATGCCCCTGGCATTCTTTACCCCAACTACCTAGTTCATGGTTGTTATACAATGAATGATAATGGCAAATAAATAGCAAGATTCTGACCCTGGCCCTGAATAACAACCCTGGAGTAAAGAGACGATAGTCAGATACTTTATTTTGCTTTTGTTTTGATTTATCTCTGGACTACACACACACACACACACACACACACACACACACAGACACATACACATGCACATACACACACGTGTGTGTGTGTTTAGAGAGTTTAGAGAGATGTATGTGTGTTATAAATAAGGGTCCCAGGAAAAGTAAATAATTTATTTTAAAATCTCAATTCAAAAAATCCAGATGAAATTTCAAATGAAGTCCCATTTGTGAGCTGTCTATATAAAATAATTTTGATTGTAATGATAATATTATACACTAAAATGAGTAATCAAAAGAAGCTGGAGAGTCTTCATTAAGAATCTCAAGTTCCACATATGAGTGAAAGATGATATCTGTCTTTCTCTGATTGACTTAGCATAATACCTTCCAGTTCCATCCACACTGTTGCAAATGGCAGGATTTCATTCTCTCTCATTGCCAAGTAGTATTCCATTGTATACATAAACTACATCTTCAAAGAGAGAAGGAGGCAAGCCGTAAGTGACTCTTAAATACAGAGAACAAACTGAGGATTGGTGGGGGTGGGGGGAGGGCAGGGAAAAGGGGGCATGGGCACTGAGGAGGGCACTTATTGGGATGAGCATTGAGTGTTGTATGTAAGCAATGAATCACGGGAATTTACCCCCAAAACCAAGAACACTCTGTATACACTGTATGTTAGCTAATTTAACAGTAGACTATATTTTAAAAATAAATAAATAAATAAATAAATAAATCTTAAATAAATAAATAGATAGATAAATAGATAAATAAATAAATAAATAAATAAATAAATAAATAAAAATAAGAATAAAAAATCTTTTTAGTGACTTTTAAACACAGTTGTTTTATTGTTGTATTTTCAAACAGTTCTATAATGAGTGATATTCCATTCTTCCTGGAGGCTTGGGGATGAATGGCAATTCTCAATGTCTCTTAAATTTTAATTTAATGTTCTTATGTATCTGTGAGCATCCAAACTGAAAGCTGGCATACAGCTGCTATTACTAATGGGACTAATAATCAAATAAAGACACGATCGTCTACTGTGAGGAGAAAATGAGAAAATGTACATGAAATGCTTCATATGATATCTGCTATTTAAATGCTTTCAGCAATATTGCTCTTTAATTATGACGATGGTGATAATAAAACTATACTTTTATCCCCTGTGCAGGGTTTTTTTTTAGTGAAGACCAGATAAAAGCAGATGTTGAGATAAGATTTTGTTTAAAATGTGTTCCTGAGAACCTTTCCCATAGCTAATCCTGCTGTCTTGAACCTTGACTAAAAGCCTTGAGAAAAATTGAGAGCCCAGATTTTCCCTAGAGCAGAGTTAGTCATCAGCAGTCTATAAAATTAAACTGGTTATTGGCTTAAAACACTGATAGTCATCAGAGGTTTATGGTTAGTCTGTGAGTTGATTCATTCGATTTTTTCCCCCCATCCTAAGATATGATTTTGGTCATTCAATATAAGAACACAAAACCAGAAAGCCAGAGTGGTCATGGAGGAGGAGGAGGAGGGAAACCTAACTTGAAATCTTCACTTGTTAAAACAAAAAGAAAAGTCATCTTTGTTCTTTTTTTATTTTTGTATTTATTTTTTTAATATGAAATTTATTGCCAAATTGGTTTCCATACAACACCCAGTGCTCATCCCAACAGGTGCCCTCCTCAATGCCCATCACCCAATTTCCCCTCTGAGGATGTGGAGAAACGGGAACCCTCTTTTTTTATTTTTAATGTTTATTTATTTTGAGAGAGAGACACAGACAGAGACAGAGCGTGAGCGGGGGTGGAAGGGTGCAGAGAGAGGGAGACACAGAGTCCAAAGCAGGCTCCCGGCTCCAAGATGTCAACACAGAACCCTACACGGGGCTGAAACTCACGAACTGTGAGATCACGACCTGAGCCAAGATCAGACACCACCCAGGCACCCCATCTTTGTTCTTAAAAAAATGGTAGTAGGGGCAAAGAGATGTGAGAAAGGAGAAAGGAATTGAGGCTTTAGATGCAAAAAGTATTTGTATAAAGGATTACAGTGGAGACACTGAAAGGACAAAAAGCCTACTAGTGCAGGACTGCTCCTTAACAGGTTGGAAGCATTTGGGGAACTATAATTTGGAGGTGGCACACTGGTGGCCCTTAGGCTGAACTGAGTAAGCTAAGTTATGGTTAGCCCTATTTTTTTTTTAAATTTTACCTTGAGTTTGTTTTTAAAAAATTAATAATTTGAGAGAATTCACATCAAATTTTGGCTTTCTGGGTTTTGAAAAACCAGAAGATGCAGCAGAGAACAGCCTGTCCTCCTCCAGAGCAACTGTCACTGTGTCCCTCCCATTCAGAATGTGCTCCCCAGTTTGCCATAGCCTGAATTCTACTTCTTCCTGAATTTACATGTAAACTGGCTTTGGTCCTTTCTGTGGTATGCCTGTCCCATGTAGGCACTGGAGTTTGCAGCCCTCAGTTCAAAGGCACTGTGGGTTGTTGAGACATAGTAAAGAAAGGTGACTTCCAAGTAATAAGTTGGCCAATAGTCCTTCAAAAGCACCTAGACTTAGGGGACTTGATGACAGGAAGTATGCGTTTTTATTTGTGTTCCAGGACTTTGTAACTCATTAGAGCTATGGACATTTGTTTAAAAAATAGATGGAAGTTGTGGATACTGAAAAACTGATTCTAAAGTTTGTACGGAGAGGTAAAATACCCCAAATAGACAACATAGTATTAAAGGAGAGCCAAGTTGGAGGACTGACATTACCACACTTCAAGACTTACTATAAAGCTGCAGTAATTAAGACAGTACAGCACTTGTGAACGAATTGGCAGATAGATCAGTGGCACAGAATAGACAACCCAGAAATAGACTCACATAAATGCACTCAACTGATCTTTGACAAAGGAGCAAAGGCCAGACAATGGAACAAAGATGATCTTTAGTGATGGAACAACTAGAAATGAAAAAAAAAAAAAAGAAAGAAAAAGAAAAAAAGAATCTGGACACAGACCTTACACTCTTCACAAAAATGAACTCAAAATGGATCATAGACCTAAATGTAAAATACAATACTATAAAACTCTCAGAAGATAATACAGGAGAAAACCTAGACGACCTTGAATATGGTGGTGACTTTTTTAGACACAACACCAAAGGCATGGTCCATGAAAGAAATAATTGACAATCTGGACTTCATTAAATTAAAAACTTCTGCTCTACGCAAAGCACAGTCAAGAGAATGAGAAGACAAATCACAGACTGGAAGAAAATATTTGCAAAAGAATATCTGATGAAGGACTCTTACCAAAATATACGAAGGTATCTTTAAACTCAATAATAATAAAATGAACAATCAGATTTAAAAACAGGCAAAAAACCCTAACAGACACTTCACCAAATAAGGTGGCTCAGTCTGTTAAGCATCCGACTTCAGCTCAGGTCATGATCTCATGGTTCATAGGTTCGAGCCCCACATCGGGCTCTGTGCTGACAGCTCAGAGCCTGGAGCCTGCTTCAGATTCTGTGTCTCCCTCTCTCTCTGCCCCTCCTCCACTTGTTGTCTGTCTGTCTTTCTCTCTCTCTGTCTCTGTCTCAAAAATAAATAAACATTTAAAAATTTTAAAAAGATATGTAGATGGTAAATAAACGTAGGAAAAGATATTCAACATCATACATCAGTAGGGAATCGCAAATTAAAAGAACAGCAGTGATATCACTACGCACCTAACAGAACGTCCAAAATCTAAAGCACCGACAACACCACATGTTGGTCAGGATGCAGAGCGTCAGTGACTCTCATTCCTTCCTGGTAGGAATGCAAAATGGTGCAGCCACTTTGAAAAACAATTTGGCAGTTGCTTGAAAAACTAAACACACTCTTAATCATAAGATCCAGCAATCGTGCTCCTTGGGATTTGCCCAAAAGAGCTGGAAAGTTATGTCCACACAAAAACTTTCACAGGGAGGTTCATAGTAGCTTTATTCATAATTGCCCAAACTTGGAAGCAACCAAGATGTCCTTTAAGGTGAATGGATAAATGAATTGTAGTAATTCAGACTTGGAATATTATTCAGGACTAAAAAGAAATGAGCTATCAAGCCATGAAAAGACATGAAGGGAACTTAAAGGCATATTACTAAGTGAAAGAAGTCAATCTGAAAAGAATACATACTGTATAATTCCACCTATATGACATTTTGGAAAAGGCAAAACTTTGGAGACAGCGAAAAGATTAGTGGTTGCCAGTGGGGAGGAGAGAAGACAGGGATGAACAGGTAGAAGATAAATAGGATTTTTAGGGTAATGAAACTACTTTGTATGATACTGTGATGGTGGATACATGTCATTACATTTGTCCACATCTACAGAATGGACAACACAGGAGTTCACATTACAAAGATATTGCAAACTGTGGACTTTGGGTGATACTGATGTGTCAATGAAGGTTCATTGATTGCAACAAATATACCACTCTGGTAAGAGATGTTGATTGGTAGGGGAGAATGTATGTCTGTGGGTTGGGGTATGTGGGAACTCTGTGTACTTTCCACTCAATTTTTCTGTGAGCCTAAAGCTGTTCTAAATAATAAAGTCAATTTTTTTTAAAAAAATTAATGTTTATTTCATTTTTGAGAGAGAGAGAGACAGAGAGAGAGAGAGAGAGAGCGTGAGCTGGAGAAAGGCAGAGAGAGAGAGGGAGACAGAGAATCAAAACAGGCTCCAGGCTCCAAATTGTCAACACAGAGCCTGACCTGGAGCTTAAACCCACAAAACGTGAGATCATGACCCGACCTGAAGTTGGACACTTAACTGACTGAGCCACCCAGGTGCCCCCCCCAAATAAACTCAATTTAAAAGATGAACGAATGAGCCCAAAACTTTGCTGAATATATGATAGGCAGAAAAAAGTGGGTAAAGCAAACTATCATGTCCCGGCACTCAAGATATTTTGTACCGTAATTGCATAGATAAGATAAAATACCCATAAAGAGGATAATACATAAAAATATGTGATCAAGTAATATAATTTTACTGAAATTATTATCTATCTACATTAGCTCCCCTAGGATAGAAATCTCAACACCTAGTATATAGTAGATCAGTTGAAGTCCTAACATGAACAGAAGTTCTGTGGCTAGTTGTTAACTCTTTGGAACGAAAGGTACTTCTTTCTTTTTTTTTTTAAGGAATAATAGTCATAAATACCTGGTTCTTTTTATTTTTTATCTCAATATAGTTGACACATCACGTTGCATTAGTGTCACAAATGCAGCATAGTGATTCAACAACTCTATATGTTATGCTATGTTCCTCACGAGTGTAGTTACCATCTGTTGCCATACAACACTATTATACTAACATTGACTATATTCTCCATGCTGTACCTTTTATTCCCATGATTTGTTCCTTCTGCAACTGAAAGCCTCTATCTCCCACTCCCCTTCACCCATTTTTCCCATTCCCCCACTCTCCTGACAACCATCAGTTTGCTCTCTGTATTCACAAGTCTGATTCTCCAATTTATTTGTTTATATATTTGTTTTGTTTTGTGAGACTCCACATATAAGTAAAATAATATAGTATTTGTCTTTCTCAGTCTGATTTAGTTCACTTAGCCTAATACCCTCTGGGTCCATCCACGTTGTTGCAGGTGGCAAGAGCCCCTCCTTTTTCATGGCTGGATAATATTCTGTTTTCTATTTTTAACCACATTTTCTTTATCCATCCATCTGTTGATGGACCCATGGGTTCCTTCATATCTTTGCTATTGTAAATAATGCTGTAATAAATAAACTCTTTTTTTCTGAAGATGGAGTACTCCTGTTCAATGAAAATCTTCCTGAAGCCCAAATGGCAAGCAAATAAAAATGGATCTGTTCTGACAGAGCAGTAGGGTTGATCTTGGTTGTACCTTTAGTTCCTCACTTCTCTGGCAGCCACTGGGTGAAGATCCAAGGGCAAAATTTTAAAGCAATAGGTCTAGATGTTCCCTTTTCTCTCCAGATAAGGACACAAGGGCTTAGAATGGAGCATGACCCAAGGGCACAGAGGGAGAGTTTTTTGGTTCTGATTCTCAGTTTGTTGCTCATCCTACATATATAACTGCTATCTCTACCACCCGGGGATAGCTTCACGATCATGCCCTATGTGTCTATGCACAGGTGGCCTCAGGTGGTTGTTGTGTCTATGTTGAAGACAGGAAAGTCAGTTTGGCCTATTCCACCAAGCCACTGGTTGATTCAGTAGAAATGAGGAAGGGTGTGGAGAAATATTCCTGACCCTTTGTTTTGATTTTGGCATTGGGTAGACTATACAATTGCTTGACCACCTGAATGGTTGCTTCTCTGCAGTTTAAGACATACCCCCAAGCCCTTGGAACTGCTTTTGGTGAAGTAGAAAATGGGCTCAACTAACAGGGCTGTTGTCAGTATCAAATAAAAGAGTGGGCATGAGAGGGCACTTATAAATATAGAGATTCTGTATGTTTTAGAAGGAAAACCTGTGGCACTGAGATGGGGAAGATTGGGTCAAGATTGAGTCAAAAAAATTAAATTGTGACCTGATTCTTAGTCCAGATTTTGTCCTTGTATACCACCTATATCAGCAAAGATTTAATCTTGACCAGGGTCAACAAACCATAGTTGCTTTCCCAGTCATGGCAGTCAACACAGTAAGATATTGCAGGGAGGAGGAAGTTTTTGCATTCTTCCCCCCTCACCCCCACCACAATCAATCACCGAGAATTTTCCTCCTCTTTTCAAAAAGTAAAGGATTCTGGCTCAAGTCCTTTTCTGTAATCACAGAGACCCCATAACGGTTTTCTATGTACTGGGGCTTGATAATCTCTCATGTGATTTTTCAACCTCCTTTTCACATGTTTCAAATGTAGGATATGTGGGTCAATGTATCATCAATGATGGATGAATGGAGGGTAATCAAAAAAAGAAGAAGAAATAATGAAATATTGATTTAAAAATTGGATCAGGTAGTTTCTTCTCCATCAGGGATTGTAAATTAGGTGGAATTGTGGCATACAGATGCTCTTAGGATCATGTCTTCAAGATGGTTCTTGTGAAAATATATCTTTCTATGACAGCACCATCTAATAGCACTTTCTGCGATGATGGAAATATTCTATATCTGCACTATAGTCACTCGCCACGTGTTGTCTATTGAACATTTGAAATGTGGCTAGTGTGACTAAAGAATTAAATTTAAAATGTTTTTGTAATTTATATTTAGACAGCCACATATGGCCACTGTGTTGGGCTGTGCAGTTCTAGAATAAAGTACTAGTGTATCTAAGCCTATAACGATAGAAGTATAATATTTACTTATTCCATATTGTTAAGGAGGAAAATGATATAAAAAAAAACAGGTTATGAAAAAGAATTTGATTTTCTGTTGTTTTTTAGTGTATGATGGATAAAAAGGATACAGTCAAAATATTAGTAATATGTATCTCTGGAAATAGAATTATAGTTGTTTTAGTTTTTCTGTATTTTCTACTTTAAAATAAACAATTTGCTATATAGTTTTTAAAGTGATTGTTTCTGTATCTGCCCATGTACACCATCACTGTTCCCAAGCACAGTGTTTGCAAAAACTAAATATTTATTGTATTTAGTCGAAACGTTCTCGTGTAATTGATTTTTTCTCATGGCAGGAAATGTGCACAAAATTGCATAGGAGTAGAAAGATAGAGAGACACAAAGGATCTGGATCTGTCACACACAGCCATGAAGAAGAGTGGAGACAGACAGCCCACACCTCTTCAGGCCCTGGGTGGGCACCCTGGAGAGGCACCGGGATCCCAAGGTCTTGGGTACCCAACTACAGCCCATGATTTCAAGAAGATCTCTTAATTCAGAGGTGAGTCATGGCCCTGGTGGAGTGGATCTTGAACCTGGGACTAAGCCAATGGGAAGAACAGACTTAGCACACCCTCTAATAACAGACACAGACTTAGGTTGAGGCCAAAACAAATGCATTGCATCATCTCGGGTTATTATCCTCTATCAAAGGCTCTATCCCTTAGGAATAAAAATTGGGTGGTGGTAGACAAAGAGGGAGGAGAGAGGAAGAAGGCTGTAAATATGTTCTGCTGCAGACAGATCCTTCCTTTGGGATCATAAAGTCTTTTGAATACCGATGATGAAAGGGACATAGAGGGGTCATCGCATCCACCCCCCTGTCTCTATGGCGGGAATCTTCATCATCTCAAATAGTTGCAAAGCTCTTCTGTGTTTCCAGCCATGCTGAGGCAGTGATAAAGACAGGAAAGAGTTTCTTGTATTTTGATATCCCCAGGTAATAGTTTATGATACTTGCTACTGCTTTGCTAGAAATCTATCATTCAATTCTGTGTATATAAAAGTCTATTCTCACTCACTTCCCGATACACATTGTATATCTCTTCATTTTATGTATATATTATTAAGGTATTCCTCTAGAGTTTATTTCTTTCTTTGTTTTCAGGTGAAGAGACCAAGATAAGGTGGAAAAGGGACAAATTCCAACTATCAGTGGTGTAGATTATACTGCAGATGGCCATACAATAAGTATGTCATGATGATGAAGTTAAGAAAAGTTTAAAAACTCTTTTTAAAAAAATGAAAGCCTGACTTTCTTTATTCACAGATTCTTTACAGATGTATGACCAAGGTGATACAAAGAAAGATGGATGGGATGACTCTTCCTTTGCTTCAATAATTTCCTTCCTCATAGCTGACCCCAAATTGTAGAACCCCCTAAGACATTTCCTCACTAAGACTTGGAGAATTTTCTCATGGATTTGGAGTACTCTCCTATATTTTTTTTTCTCCTTGGTCAAACCAAGACATTTCATAAGAAGGGGTAAAAAACACCACACACACACACACACACACACACACACAAATTTCCATTTCACATACCCCATTGGAAACCCAGTGGATTTTTCTTCTGGTAAACTGATTTAAAATCAAGGTCTAGAATTTCAATAACGCAAATATGAGAAGAGAGGCAAAGGTGAAATAGAACCAGGATGAACCAGTCTCCAAGAATAAAGTATGAGGGTGCACATTTTCACTCTCAATGATAAAATCCCATTGCTATGACCAGGGCAGTGTCCTATTCTATCTCTACTATAATATCTCCACTGATTATTCTTGGGAGACAAAGAAGGTTGAGATTCTGGTACTGCAGCTAGGCTTGGTAAGATGGGGTTTGGATGGAGAAAGGGAAGAAGGAGGGTATGTCTCAGTAGGGCAAATGGTTGAGTAGAGGGAGAAGAGAGGAAACGTGGGCTGTCTTGGTTAAACTGAGGACAGAGATACACTAATCATGCTGAAACCAAAGTTGTTTGCTGATTAAAGTACTAGGAAAGGAGACCGTGGAATACTAGTCTGAGAAATCTTGATTCAATATGGCGGGTAAGTTGGAATCATTGAAAGCTCTGGAGCAAAGGGGTAACATGGAAAAGAATGTTGGAAAGATTTGAAGAACATCAATGTGCCAAGAGTGTGCAAGCTTCATTTGCAGGAGAGAAGAGAGATTGCAGGCACAGACTCTAGGAGAAGGATGCTGTAAGAATCCTTGCCTAAGGTGGTGAGAGTTGGAGAGGATGCTGGTAATGGGAATAGTAGTAAAAGTAATAACATAGCTCGAATTTACTGAGTACATACTATGTGCCAACCATTGTGCTAAGGGTTTTACTTATATTACCACATTTCATCATTACAACAACCCTATGAAATAGGTATTATTATTATTATTATTATTATTATTATTATTATTTTCAAGCATGGAGACTGAGGTCCATAGCTGCTAGGTTAAAAAAAAAAAGGAAAGTAGGAGATGTATTTCAGAGGTGAATCCATAGGATTTGCTAAGCAGGCAGTGATAGGGAAAGACATCGAATGTTTGAAGAGCCTGGAAAACTGGGATAGGGAAGAAAGGATATCTATTGGTGTCAGTGACAGGAAATTGGAATTTCCCAGGGTGAGTAGGTTTTGTTGGGGGGACGGGCAGCAATGAGTCTTTTTTGCCCCACAAACCTCCAATTTTCTTCAAATTTTCAAACACTTATATTCTAAGCTCCCAGAACACTTTCTCAGTAAGAATCTCCTCTCCTTCAGTATGGCTTTCTATGGCTTGAGAAACAGATCTGATTGAGCTACCTCATAGATTTAATAGGGGTCCAGCAACACTGATCCAACACCAGACAGTAAAGAGAATCCAGGGACAAGGGTTTTTGCCCCTCCCTGTGTTGGCACGTGTCACCAGCGACCCTCTCTCTGGTCAACCATGAGCCTGGCTGAAGGCTCTGTTCTTCCCTACCTCTTTCTTCCACCCACACTCTCTCAGCCACCCCAGGCTTCTGCACCTGGGGGAACAGGCTGACTTCATTTCTTCTCAAGTGCACCATGTCATTACCAGCATTTGGATTCCCTCCGGTCTGGGAGAGGGGTATGTTGTGGGAAGACAACTGCAATAAAAACGTCTCTGTGAAGGATGGGACCTCCGGGGGTGTCTGGGAGCCGGCATTTGCCAAAGGCCACTGGGAGGAGGGGCAAGCAGTTCTGACGTCAAGGAGCCTCCAGGGTCCTGACACAGAATGAGATAATGGCTTATTTCCTGAGGGAGTAAGCCCCCCCCCCCCCCCCGCCTTGTCCCTAAGGTCTGGTATAACTCAGGGCACTAGGTTAACCCTGGATGAGAATCTTCTCCGTGTTAGGTTTGCCTTAGAACACGTGCATGTGTGTTACGCACATATGTTTGTATATACACGCTTTCTCTGAGTAGAACTCAAATGTGATTGCTCTGTCTTTACTTCCTCTCTCTTCTATACGTCTTTTCTTCAACAACCATCTCTTGTCCTTTTCCTGACCTTCCTCTTCTCCTTCCTACCCCAGTGAGTTAAAGAAACAAACTGCATAACTTCCATGAGAGGAATGAGAACAGATAACGTTTCCATTCTCCTCTTGCCCGCTAAACCCATCAAATGACGTCAGTCACCCCATAATCAAGTTAAATAAGTACCAGGTGAAGGCATAAGACTTTTCCTAATGGTCTGAAGTGTGGGATTCAGGTTCATTGATCTCTGGAGAGCCCATCTTCATTTATGACATCCTTATCAGTTCTTACAAGTGCTCAGAAAGACCCCCCCACATCATCTCCAGGTCTCCACGTTGTACCTCTTAAAGTCCCTCTGCTTCAAGAGAATTTTGAAAGCAAGAGTTAAAACTGTAGCTTTCCAGACTGGGTATTTTTAGAGGAGCCAGGCCTCCCCTTGTCTTTCCATATCAGAGGGCAAGATTCCCCTTGCTTCAAGATTTCCACCCAATTGCCTGACCATATAATTTCACTTTGCCTACAACATCTACACCCTCTTAGACAAAAAGTAACCCTTTTCCATAAGCACATAAGTAAGCTATCAGTATCTGATGTCTGACCATTTTGACCCTAATTTAAGTTCTTTTTATAGAATATAGAAAGAAACCCATTACTGAATCAGTCAACAAGTTAGTATTCTCTGTGACTAGGTAGAATGAAGTGTCCAGAAGGTCAAGGACTTACTATACTGTGTTCCCCAATGCTCCCACCCACCCCCAATCCCTAGGACCCAGAAAATTGTGGGCACATTCCTGATGGTTTACAGTCATTTAACTGTCTCCCTTCATTAGAACCTCTCGGCACATCGGAGTTGGAAAACAACATCCAGCCTAAAGAGTGCTACATGGAATCAAATAATCTTTTCTCATTTTGCTAGCTAAGCAGGCAGGTTTTGGTGTGCTAACGCTTCTCCCAAGATTCACTGGCCCTCTACTTGCATTCTTCGGTGGGCAGAGGAGTTTCTCCATAAGTCCTGCCTACACAATGGTCTGATTGTTGTAGGGTGTAGCAGTGACGTACTTGGGACCAAGGGCACTGCTTTTGTTTCCTAGGGCTTCTGGGGTAAAGTACCACAGACAGGGTAGCTTAAAACAGCAGAAGTTTATTCTCTCACAGTTCTGGAGGCCAGAAGCTTGAAATCAAGGTGTCAGCAAGGCCATGCTTCCTCTGAGACTCTGGGTAGAATACTTTCTTGCCTCTTCTAGCTTCTGATGGTGGCCGCTGGTCCTTGGCATCCTTGCTTTGCAGCTGTATCGCTCCCATCTTCACCTCTGCCACCACGTGGCTTCTCCCTGTGTCTCTGTCTTCCTAAAAAGACGGAAGTTATATTGGATTAAGGCCCAATCCAAAGACTTCATCTTATCTTGATTTCATCTGCAAATTCATCATTTCCAAATAGGGTCACATTCACAGGTTTAGAGTTCGGGACATTGGAGGGGGCACAAGGCAACCCATACCTGGCCCTCAGCTTCCCCTCTGCTATATGCAGATTCACACCTAACTGAGCACTCAACCATGTACAGCCAAGCCTTTCCTGCTGCAGAGGCAATGCCCAGGAGATGAGCTTGACCAGGAGGTCTGAGAGTGGCTTCTGACTCTGGGCTGACTAGCCATGTGACCTTGAGCAAGCTACATGTTAATCCCACTGTTGGACAGGGAAACTGAGGCTTTGAGAGTTTAGCTAAGCTCACAAGGAAGTTGTGAGAATGGAATGAAACACACTCTAAAAATAAATGTAAAACCTGGAAAGTTGTACAGATGTGAGAAGAGATCTTCATTATCTAGGTTGCTTTGGCCTTTATGGTGAGATGATATCTAAGATATCTAGGAAGGTAGAACCAAACCACTTGGGGTTTGCCAAATCCGTGACCCTTCACCCTTTTCCAGTGAAGATACCTTCACCCTTTTCCAGTTTCTCATAGAATCCAGAGCCTTTCCACAAAATCCCAGACAAGCTTTTCCTAACGCCCTCTTTTCCTTAATCATTATTACTGGTTGGATTTCCAGTAATTTCCATGTCATGCCTTAGATGCATGGGCGTGGAACTTAGAAGTGCTTGTGGTTCTATATCTGAGAGATCCACTGAAGCGAGAATGAGGTTGTATTTCAAGCTCCAACCCTGGAACTCTGGGCATTTCAGATTCAACACCATGGAATAGAGACAGATGCCTCTTTTCCACCCTACCTGCCATCCTCCATTGGACTTGTCACTCTGCAACTAGAGTGATTTTTCTAAAATGCAAATCTGCTTATGTAACTCTTGCTGAAAAGTCATTAATGAATCTCTGTGACTTACTGGGTAAAATACATAATCCTTGTCATGACTTGTGGGCCTTCCACAGCCTGGCCTCCCTCTACCCTCGAGCCACCTCTCTCCCCACAGACCTTCAGCTTATCCATGAAGATCTATTTGCAGTCCTCTGAATATGCCAAGTTCTCTCCCCCACCCCGTTCCATTTGATATTCTCATCTTGCAGTTAGAAAACAAACAAAGCATAATAATTAATGCTTGATATTTCACAGACAGGGATCAACCATTGCTCCAAGCAGCCTATGTAGTTTGTGAACTTAAAGGTTAATTTTTGGAGTATTGGTCACTTTCAATCCCCTCCCCATATCCTGCCCCCACACGAGGATCTTAGATTCTGTGAGGTCCCAGGGATCCTTCTACTTTCCGTGGCTGTAGCTGTGCTGTTGTTGCTGTTGTAAGATATCCATCAGATCAGAGTCCAGATCACGTGGAACTGAGAGAACGAAGACTGCACACCGTGCACACCGTCTGAACACCCACACAACTACAACAAATCATCATTAGTGACAACAGCAGCCTTAATCTGGATTCTCCACACCTGTGGACAGGTCTCCAGCTTTCACAGTCCCTCCCTTCCTCCTTTCCTCCCTCTATCGTTGCATCTCACCCTCCTTCTTCAGCCCTCACCACATCACAGCTGGACCACTGCAAAGGTCTCCTCCCGATCTTCCCAGGATACTCTGAAATGACCTCTGTTCTTAGGGCAGTATTTTCTCCTTTCTCTTTTTCGCAACCTCTCGAGCCCTAGGGTTCTTTGGAAATGCTTGTTTCTTTTACAACTTTCCCATAAACACCACCACGTCCCAATTAGAGTAACAAACGAACAAAATTAGAAAGCACTGTTAGGAGGGGCAAACAGGCAATCTGTCTACCCCTCCCATACCCTTACCCATACCCTTAAGATCTCAAGTAGCTACTGTAATGCTCTGTCTCCCCATCTCCCCAAAAGGAATTACTTGTTTGGCTTTTGACTTCTCTCAAATAAAACCCCAAGCATCCAAATCTTTCTACCACAATCCATACTTGGCTATACCCCAACCCAGTTGTTTACTCTGTTAAACAGGTGGGAACACATAGCTTTGATCTACCTAAAGCACAAACACACACTGGAGACATTTCTACATCTCTCCTTTAGATCAATATGAGTTAACAACGTATGAACAAGCAGGCTAACCTCACCCAGAACCTCAGGGTAGAACAGGCAGGAGATAACTAGGGTGTCTTAATCCTAAACCTTTGATTAGTGGATTGCTCTGTGGCTCCTCATTCTCTTGTACTTTGATGTGAAGTTTTCAGCTGTGACTCAACCTGAGAGAGGGTGGGGGTGCACAGGGAGAAAGACACAAAGCAAATCTGCCACAAAGGGGGTGCCACAAAGTAGCACAAATCTGTCTTCTCAATAGCTTGCACCCTGAGAAATTCAATTATCACTCTCAGACACACAGCCCAGAGACACTCACAGGTCTCGCATAAGGTGCCAACAATAAGGAAGAGATAAAGGAAATAAAGAAATAAAATAACTCCTGACCCTGCAGAGAATTTGTTTGATAGAGCAAACTGAAAATGAGAAATCTCCATGAATTGGGCAGGACAGAAAAGTTTTCCCTCTCCACACGCCTCCCCCCCCCCCACCCTCCCACCCAGCCAAATCCAAATGTATATATTTTGTAGAATAAAGTGGAAAAGTAAAGCATGGAATAGAGATTTAGGCATTTGTTAGTTCCTATCAACTACATAATTGATTTGAGGTGAGTTTTTTAACCTCTCTGAGCCTTTGTTTCATCCTTATATGTAACCCTCATATATACTCAAGAGGCCCATGTCATTCAGTCTGAGAAGTGTCAGATTTAAGAAGCAACATCCCCACATTAAAAGCAATAAAGATGGGAGGCACCTGGGTGGCTCAGTCAGTTGAGTGTCCGACTCTTGATTGCAGCTCAGGTCATGATCCTAGGATCATGGGATCGATCCTTATATCAGGCTTAGTGCTGAGTGTGAAACCTGCATGGGATTCTGTCTCTCTCCCTCTGCCCCTCTCCTCCCATTTGTGCATTCTCTCTCTCTCTCTCTCTCTCTCTCTCAGCAGTAATTTAAAAAGTAATAAAAATGGAATTCCATTTACTATTCATGGCATCCTGAAGATGTTAAAGGGGGTGAAAACTCATGGTTTGCAGAAACAATTATTCAAATTTTCTTTCCTCTCCAAAACCTTCCCGTCATGGCTTCTCTGGCTCTGGTCTCTGGGAAAGTAGAGGTTTTTTCCCTATCACTCCCTACTCACACAACTTTATGTCATTTTCATCCTCCCTTCCTATCCTCTAAGTACTATACTATTTACATCAACTTCTCTCTCCTTCCAGAAAAAAAAAAAAGTCTCTTGTTAGAGCATAGGAGGTGGAAATCAGACCAGCATTCAGCATTTATAGGATTATTTTTGGCGAGGTTGGGGAAGGAATAAGTCTATAAAAAATCCTACATTATTGATTTTGTTCTTGTATTATTAATGTTTGTCCCATAACTATAAATATGAGAATTCTGCTCTCTCTTTGCTTACCTCACACATTTGTTGTGTAGATCAAATAAGATATTGTATATTCCTTTGGAAAACCACAAATCATCATCATCATATACAGTATTTTTATGTGAACCCATGGTAAAAGCCTTGGTGCAATTTCCTTTTCTTGAGTGTCCAGGGAACAGTACAGGAAGAGGAAAGGAAGAGTCTCTTCTTAAAATAACCCATGTAAATGATCACACCTCTGAGACTGTTGAGCGTATCTCTCTGTTGTGAAATATGACTTTTTTTAGTTGTCCAGTTGAGTATTACTAAGGAATACATTTTGTTTTTGTAATATTGTTTCTCTGTCAAAGGGATCCTCCAGAAACAGGAACCCTCTTGCACTGTTCGTGGGAAGGCAGATTGGTGCAGCCACTCTGGAAAACAGTGTGGAGGTTCCTCAAAAAATTAAAAATAGACCTACCTTATGACCCAGCAATAGCACTGCTAGGAATTTACCCAAGGGATACAGGAGTACTGATGCATAGGGGCACTTGTACCCCAATGTTTATAGCAGCACTCTCAACAATAGCCAAATTGTGGAAAGAGCCTAAATGTCCATCAACTGATGAATGGATAAAGAAATTGTGGTTTATATACACAATGGAGTACTATGTGGCAATGAGAAAAAATGAAATATGGCCTTTTGTAGCAACGTGGATGGAACTGGAGAGTGTGATGCTAAGTGAAATAAGCCATACAGAGAAAGACAGATACCATATGGTTTCACTCTTATGTGGATCCTGAGAAACTTAACAGAAACCCATGGGGGAGGGGAAGGAAAAAAAAAAAGAGGTTAGAGTGGAAGAGAGCCAAAGCATAAGAGACCCTTAAGAACTGAGAACAAACTGAGGTTTGATGGGGGGTGGGAGGGAGGGGAGGGTGGGTGATGGGTATTGAGGAGGGCACCTTTTGGGATGAGCACTGGGTGTTGTATGGAAACCAATTTGACAATAAACTTCATATACTGAAAAAAAAGGGATCCTCCATTTATTAACAAATTCATTCAACTAAAAATATTTATTAATGAATTAATGATTTCCTCCCTTTAAAAAATCCTCCCATGAATCAGGTTCTGGCTGCTAAATAAATCATAGCTCTTTCCCTCAAACAGCTCACGGTCTAGTGGGTGAGGTGAGAATGTGAGCAGATATTTTAAGTCATTGATTCCTGATGGAATAAAAGGAAGGAAAGAGATGAGGACCGAGAGCCCATACTACTGATGAGGCCGTTGAGGCAAAGGATGCTTGATCCCTAACCCAGCTCCTAGTTCTCCTGTGGGCTAACCCAGAGAGAGCCCAGCCACAGTGGTATACGAGGTCCTCTGACTGTGCTTTGGCTATACACAAGCCCTCTTCCCTTTCCCACATCCCACAAAAGAGTAAAAAAGACAGTTCATGCTCTCAGCTTCCCTTGCAGTTAGCGGTGTCCATGGAACCCAGTGCTAGCATGTGGGGAAGTCTTCTGAGGAGCTTGTGGAAAATTATTCTTCCATGAAAATAAGAAAGAGAAGCAGAATAAGCAGCGGGGGAGGACTACAAAGCTTCTACACAGCAAAGGACACAATCGGCAAAATGAAAAGGCCACCTATGGGATGGAGGAAAATATTTGGAAACCCTATATTGGCTCGGGGTTAATTGTCAAAAATATATAAGCAACTTTTACTCAATAACAAAACAACATATAAGGAACTCTTACTCAAGAGCGAAACAATCATGTATAGCCCAAATAAAAAGCAGCAAAGGAGTTGAATAGACATTTCTCCCGAAGAAGACATACACATGGTCAACAAGTATGTGAAAAGTTGATCAATGTCACTCATCATCAGGGATATGCAAATGAAAGCCACGATGAGATACCACCTCAAACTTATTAGGATGACTCTTATGAAAACACACACATATACGCACACACACACACACACACACACACACACACACATACACACAAAGGTAACAAGTTTTGGCAAGAATGCTGGAGAAATTGGAATCCTTGTACACTGTTGGTGGGAATGCAGTGGTGCAGGCACTATGGGAAGCAGTATGGAGGTGCTTCCAAAAAAAAAAACCAAAAAACAAAAATAGAAACACCCTATAACCCAGCAGTCTCACTTCTGGGTATATATCCAAAAAAACCAAAGTCAAGATTGCAAAGCTTTATTCACAATAGCCAAGATATGGGAACAACCTCAATGTCTGTCAATGGAGGAATGGATAAAGAAATTGCATCGTGCGCATATGACAAATTATTATTCAACTTTAAAAAAGAATGAGGTCCTGCCGTATATGCCAACATAGATGAACCTGAAAGACATATGCAGAGTGAAATGAGCCGGTAACAAAGGGACAAATACTGCATGATCCCACTTATATGAAGAATATGAGTCAAACTCACAAAAGCAGGAAGTGGAATGGTGGTTACCAGGGACTGGGGACTGGAGACTGGGGACTCGGGACTGGGGAGATGTTGTTCAAAGAGTATAAAGTTTCAGTTTTGCTAGGTGAGTAAGTCCTAGACATCCGCTATACAACATAATTCCTACAGTTAACAATACTGTATTGTACCTTGAAGATTTGGTTGTGAAGATAAATCTCATGTTAAGTGTTCAATTAAATAAAAAAAGAAGGAAAAATCCTTGCTCTGTACTCCTTTTGCTTGTTTCTTATCTTTGAGGACATGATGTTCAATTATGCCACATCTATCTTACAACCATAAGGCAAGTTGGAGGACTTAAATGAAATGAGTTCTGGTCCTTGGTGGCATAGTCAAGCCACCAGATTAACCAGGAGACCATCTATCTTAGAAGTAAACAATAAATACCCACCCTTCAGGCTATTGTTGGTATTTTTATTATTGTCGTAACTCTCAGCTGAATATTTCTCATAAAAAGATACAGACTTTTAGAACTAGGGGAGACAGTATGGTTGTTTTTAGCTTACTATTTCTTAATTAGTGGTCAATAGTTCATCAGAACAAATATTTATTTCCTGGACTTTTGTTTTCTGCAACTCATCAAGTCTTTCTTCTTCTTGCTGTCTTACTTCTTGGGTTTGTAATAGAGGATTTAGAAGGCTTACCAAGCCTGGAATATAGACTGGGTGTGAAGTACTAATAATCCAGTTGAAATAATTTGCCCTTGACCAAAGAGTAAAGTGTTTTTATATAATTAAAATAAAAAATATTTGGCCGGGGTGGGGGGAGCGTCTATCTTCCAGATTTTAGGCAAATGTAACAACCTTCTGAGTATATATAGCAAGAACCATGTTCCTCCATGTGTCACAAACAGTTGGCAATGCTGTCCTTGGGTTCATGAGACTATCTAGGGTGCTGGAGAGGGAACCTCGGGGGGAAGATGGGCAGCGAGAGAGTAGAAAGCAAGCATTTTTCAGGGCCCTGTAAAAAGCCGTTTCCTTTACAAATGAAGCCAAAATTTTACATACAAAACCTGAAAAATTTCTGTCTCCCTGAAGGCTTTCCGTGAATCCCAGTTTAATGTCTTCTACCAAAGTCTTACTGGGTACTGTGAAGAAAAAAGCAGTTTGGTAGAATTATTAAATGGGGGGAATCATCTTATGTAAATGGGAAGGTGAGTCTGTACATAAGACAAGAGAGGCCTAATTTATCCACGGGATACGGGTGTGCTGTTTTGAAGGGACACATGCACCCCCATGTTTATAGTACTATCGACAATAGCCAAAGTATGGAAAGAGTCCAAATTGTCCATCGATGGATGAATGGATAAAGAAGATGTGATACACCCCCCCCCACACACACACACAATGAAGTATTACTCGGCGATCAAAAAGAATGAAATCTTGTCACTTGCAACCACGTGGATGGAACTGGAGGGTATTATGCTAAGTGAAATTAGTCAAGCAGAGAAAGACAAAAATCATATGACTTCACTCATATGTGGACTTTAAGAGACAAAACAGATGAACATAAGGGAAGGGAAACAAAAATAATATAAAAATAGGGAGGGGGACATAACTCTTATTAGTGCAACTCTATGAGTGAGTGAATGTGCACAATCATGGGAGTGTGGAGACATGGACAATTCGAGGAGAGCATGAAACCTGGCTCTGGACGATGATTGCCTTGGTTTTCCAGAATTTTCTATATTTTCAAAAGAAGCCAAGATTCTGGGTTTTTATGTAAATGTCTCCCGATTTTTTTAATATCATCTCAATTTGTATATTCTGAAAGCAACTAAAATCAGCTACATCAGCATTATTTACAATAGCCAAGCCGTGGAAACAGTACCCCCCCACACACACACAAACACACACATACACACTCACACCCTGGAATATTTTTCAGCCATAAAAATGAGGAAATCCTGCCATGTGTGACAACAGTGAAATAAGTCAGTCAGAGAAAGGCAAATACTGTAAGATCTCACTTATATGTGGAATGTAAAAAAAAAAAAATTCACAAAGAGATTAGATTTGTGGTTATCAGAGTTGGGGGAGGAAGAATTGGAGAATGATTGTAAGATACAAACTTTCAGTTAGAAGATAAAATAAGTACTTGGGTGTCACGTCCAACATGACTACAGCTAACACTGTGGTATGATGTGGAGGGAAATTGTGAAGAGAGTAAATCTGAAAGTTCTCATCACAAGAAAAAATAAAAATAAAAACAAATTCAGCTATGCATGTTGGGTACCACCCATAGGCCTCCATTCTGAAATGTCTGCATTGAGTGTGTGCAGCACTGGGAATGATTTCAGACATCTGACCTTAAGGAACAGGGATGGAGAGGAAAACACCCAGAGCACAGATTCAGGAGAACTTGAGTCCTCCACAGCCAGCTGCTGATGAGCTTTGTGATCTCAGAAATGTCTCTTGGTATCCGTTTCCTCATCTGCACACAAGATACAGAAGCAGATAAGCTCCCAGGCTCCTCCTTCCACCAGCTTGGACATTCTGAGGTCCTCTGCCGCTGACCTGATGAGTGGAGTATACACAGGTATTGTCTGACCATTGAGAAAACATAGATGCCTGGTCCTTGAGGTTCTCATACCTCATTTCTTGTTCTGGTCCAGAGATGCTTGGCACCTCAGCAAACTGGATTTTGGTCTGCATTCTCTCAAGGGGCCTGGGGAGGAATGGCATGGCTTTGGGGCCAAGGTCATGACAAACAGCAGCTGTCTCACTTGTTTTGTGTATGGAGGGAGGACCCCAGCCCTGATAGGCAGCAATCACCCAGAGTATGTCTCACAGAGGACTGGCCAAACCCAAAACATGATAAAATCTGTACCTGTAATTAACAACGAAAACGAATGGTGGAAAAGAGCCACCCTCTCTATTAACGAGTACAGTACAGCTGCCCAGCAGTCAGGCATAACCTCTCAACCCAGAGAGGTTGAAGGCACCTACTGTCCATCTATCCTCAGTGCCAAGCCCCACACCCAGAATATGGTATTTGTTTCATAATTATGTGATGAATAAGTGGATAAATACATAATACATATGTACATACACAGTTCTAACTCCCCGTCCAAAGCTCCAAACTTATTCTCTTAAGGAAGCAAACAACTGGGGATTCAAAAGGCTGTTTTCCCCCTTGTGCCTCGCCTGTGTAATATTTGAATTGTTTTTGAAAGCTGTGGCTCCAGACTTGCACATCACATCCTGACTTGGCACTCGATTCCAGGATTGGAAGAGATTGAGGGTCTCCCTACCTCTAAAGACTGTCCCTCGGCTGAATAGTGATTACACTGGATCACATTCTTCATGTCAACATTTGCTGAATTCCTACGATGGACAAGGCAAGACAATCTTTTCTTCAATACCTAAATTGGGTTAATGCTAGATTGAGTGGCTTTAAGCCCCAATGTGCCTATCACATAAGCGGGTGTTTAATGAGTACTTACTACTCCTTCACCAGTTTGGTTCTTGGCAGCTGGTCAGTCCAGAAAGTCCAAACTACATCTTCGCTGCTGCTGCTTGGCAAATTCATTCAGTTTCCTGATCCAAGTCAGTGGGAAAAGGAATGGGTCAGTAACCATTTATGTATAACATAACTCTGCCAAAGAGGTCAAATATTCTTCCCCTCCAAATCATAAACCCCTGTTAGATAAAGAAGTCATGTGTCTTGTTATACGTTCCACTGTTCTCCCTCCAAGATGATGACTCTGTACAGCCACAAAGCGGCCAGAGCTCCTTCCTCCTGATTCCTGCTTTTAGGCCTTTTCTCCAGAACATGTTGGCTCTCGGCTGCATGGGACCCTGGGGACAAGTAGGTAAGGAGGGGATTAGTCACTGCACAGCACTACGTGAGTTCATGTAATGGGGTATCCACTGGTTAGAAGAACTCTGGGAATATCATGGCCATGCCCAATGTTATGAACTGAATGTTTATGCCCCCCCCCAAATTTATATGTTGAAGCCCTAACTCCCAATGTGATGGTATTTAGAGGTGTGGCCTTGGGGAGGTGCTTGGGTTCAGATTAGGTCATGAAGAAAGGATCCTCATGATGGAAATAACACCCTTATAGAGAGAGGAAGGAAGATTTTGCTCTCTCCAGGCCCACGCTCCAGGAGAAGGCCATATGAGGACACAGCTAAAAGGTGGTGCCATCTGTAAGACAGAAAGCAGGCTCTCACCAGACTCCAAATCAGTGCCTTGAGCTCAGACTTACAAGCCTCCGAACTGAGAAAGAAATGCTGTTGTGTAAGCCCCTCCAGCAGTCCAAACTAAGACAGCCCTTCTACCAGTCAATTCCCTTCGCAGGTGATACTCACTCTGGGCCACCCACCATTCTAGACCACCACTCATCAAACGACCCTAACTATGGCACATGCAGGGAGCTCATGTTAGTGGTCAAATGGAGCATGCACCAGAGATTCCTCCAAGTAGAGCCACACATCTTCCTAAACTCCCCACTTTCATTCAGGTTGACCGCTCCCTCCGCACAGAGTCAGAAATCTTGAAAAATGTGGTGCTGGACCCATCTCAGTCTCAAAGCAGGGACCCACAGAACAGCCCCGATGTTGTCCTGGTACGATTGCTGGTGTCAGCTTTCAACCCTGTTTCCCGTCCTCGGCAAGAGTGACAGAGCAAGGAAAATTAAAAGAGGAAGAGGCCAGCCCAGTTGGTGAGTTCCTATGTCTAGACAGGCTGATGAGTAAAAAGTGTTCCTCTTGGAGGCCCATGAACCAGGAAAATAACTTCACAGGCTGATTCTTTTTTTCCCCCTGATCTGTCCACACCACCGTCCCTGAGATCCTTGCACCAGCTTAAGTGGCAAAGGGTGCCTCCTGTTGACACTGGGGCCTCTGCTCTGACACAAGCCCTGCCTGCCTGGCCAGCCCAGGCTCCACCCCTTCCCCTCGGGAAGGTCCACTCAAAGCCAAGTGCTCCATGTGCATAGGGGATCTTCTCACGAAGGCTGGCCTTTCAAAGGCCAGACCCCAACAGGGCAAGATCTGAGAAGGGCCAGGATACTCCATTCCTTGAGATTCCTCATTATGTTTTTTCGTGGTCCCTCCTATCTCCTAAAATTCACAGAATCCCTTGATCTCCAAGTTGTCAGGAACCTTAATACTCAGCCACTCAAGTCTTCCTGCAGGATTCCACCTGCAGAAAGTCATTCAACTTCTGCCTAAAGACATCTAGACACGGGGAACTCAGTTTCTCATTCCATCTTTAGTCAGGTCTGTTAGAATGTTCTTTATGTGAATTGTGACAAAATGCCTATGCTTCATAGTAAGTGATCCTGTTGGAATTTTAGAATCATGGATACATAGAAAAACCTATAATGAAAGTTTGAAGGAATCTAATTTAGCCCCTTCGCCTTCCAAGGAGTCCTTCCAATGAAGTGAGTTCCTGAGTGACCTCACAGGAAAAGTCAGTGATATGGATGGACTCAAGCCCAAGCTTTCTGACCCAGTCCAGGTGAGCAGATCACCACACCAGCCGTGCCTCTTTACTTCTGGGATCAAATTCCACAATAAAGGCTATAGCCCTTTGGGACTTCAAGTTCCTTTGTGCGGAATATATGACTTCAGGTTGGTTCCTAACTACTATTCTCGTTAAATGTCAGATATTTTCCAAACAGAGCAAAAAAGCTTCAGTAGAAGACCCAAGATGGGCACCAGGAGGTGGAATGGATAAAGAAGAGAGAGAATATTTGAAGGATAAACCTCAGTGTGCTCGTGTCCAGGGTCCCACTGGGGGAGAACAGTGCCCAGCAGTCCTCCTCTGGTCCTCTAACTCTGGATACAGTTGGGAGCAAGGTGGTGGAAATGGGAAACAAGAGAGTGCCGTCAAGGTCCAGGGGGCAACTCAAAAGGCATGGTGTCCCTCGAGCTGTGTCAGGTTCTCTAGTTTAGAAGATGCTTCCCCATCCATTTTCATATTTGGTCTTCACAATTACATGGCAATGTAGACTATAATCATCCTCATGGTATAAAGAAACTGAGGCTTAATGGCACAAATGTTGCTTGACCAAATTCAGAGAACTAGTCATTGGCAGAACAGACTAGAACCAAGGCATCCAGACTCCTAGTCCAGTGATGTTTCACTATGACATACTACCTGGGGGAACCCTTAAACTGCGAGATAACAGTAATAGCCAATACTATTTGAGTACTTATTATGGGCCACGCGTGCTTCTGAATGCTTTATCCATTTCGCAGGTGAGGAAACTTTGGCACAGAGATGTTATGTAATCTGTCCAAGGATCTATAAGTATAAAGATATCAAGTTAGAATTCAAACCCAGGCAGTCTGAACTACAGTGTTCTGCCTCTCTGTGGGTACCTGCAAACCAGCAGCCTGGGGCTTCAAGGACAGAGTCCTAAAAAATCTCGCGTTAAGGCCAGATTTTGGCCCATGAGATCACTTCTAACAATGAGCCCTGGTTTTTATCTCCTCATAAAATGGTTTATATTACTAAAACTGGTGATGCACCAGTTTAGAAGCCACTTGGGTCTCAACTTCATCTATAGCTGAAAATCATGAATTTGAACGGTTAATTTTTTTTCCCTCTCCTCTCTTTCTTTCCCTTCTTTTTTTTTCCCTCCCTTTCCCACCAGAGTGCACGAAACCAGACTTTCAAGTCAAGCTGAGTGAGGAACAACCCAGGGAGCAGCGTGAATGGCTTGGCCTTTTCTTCCCCATGCCCTCTAGATTCATCCAGATCCACATGCAGGGTTCCAGTATTAAGCTGGGTGTCCATGAAAAAGTCCGGAGATCAGGTGGCTCGGTGGTTCCTGCTCCAATCTGTCATTCTGTAGGCCAACACCTACCAGCTTCCCTACACGCCAACCTCCTCCAGAGTGAAAAGCTAGATCCTGCCCTCGATGAGACATCAGGGCAAGAGTCTAAGACCTACGTGTTTGTGGCCACAGCTCATCCTCTTTCTCTTCACTGGGGCTTCATCCTGTGCTCCAGACTTCTGTGGAGACCAATGGCATTTGGGCCAACACTGGCCTTTCAGATTCCTAGCTGTGAAAACTCAACTCTTGGTCCTGAGTCAGTTTGTATTATGGAGAAGAAGAAGTCAAAGTCACACGTATCGAGTATGTCTCCAGTATTCACATTTGTCCTCCCCTATGCTTCTCACTGCCTTCACAGAATCGTTTGCCTCTACTTTTCCTTGGCTTTCTGCCTTGTTTTACTGCAACAGTCTCTCTTTCCCCACTCTTCACCACCACTTTCAGAGTTACCATCTTCAAGTTCAGCTCCAGGCATGGCATTCTGCTGCTCTAAACTCTTCTGTGGCTCCTTGTTGCCCACCATCTTAACTCTTAATAAATCCTTAACGTAGAATTCCTTCCCTAAGGCCTTACATAAGTTGACCACAGCTTGCCTTTCCAGAAGGTGAGCCAAACTGATTGTAACTTTTCCCAGAGGGAGTTAGTAGCCATTGAGGGGATTGCCAGGCTCTGCAAATCCATTAGAACAGAAAGTGGTCTGGACCCCTGGCTCACTTTACCTAACTACCTACTTTTCATCTCCTGCACCTCAGGTTTCCTACTCATTCAATGAATACTTAGGGTCAAATAGACTCAGGGGTCCCTTAAGAGTGGAGGAAGCATGCACCTAAATCTGGAAGGCCTAGGGATACTTAAAGTTGAAGATCCCGCCTCAGTACCTTAGTGACACTTTGGAGTCACCCAGGTACTTTATCAAACTCTGGATGAAGCCTGGGTCCTACTCCAGCCATTCTGATTTAATTAGTATGGAGTGTTACTTAGTCATTGGGATTTTTTTTTTTTCTCAACGTTTTTTATTTATTTTTGGGACAGAGAGAGACAGAGCATGAACGGGGGAGGGTCAGAGAGAGGGAGACACAGAATCGGAAACAGGCTCCAGGCTCTGAGCCGTCAGCCCAGAGCCTGATGCGGGGCTCGAACTCACGGACCGCGAGATCGTGACCTGGCTGAAGTCGGACGCTTAACCGACTGCGCCACCCAGGCGCCCCTAGTCATTGGGATTTTTAATAGCTCCCTGGAGGATTCTGATGTGCCACGGAGTCTGAGAATACAATTCTACCTGAAAGGCAGGCACGGAAGGGCAATGACACGACGTTTATCACAGGGAGATGTTGCCCACATCATGGTCCAGACTGAGACCACCTGTGTAGGAGATGGACCCACCACTCCCACAGCAGCTGGTAAGTATTCTCCTCACCTCCTAGGCCACCTACAGTGGCCTGGGTCAGAGAAACCTCCTGGAGATGGGATTCTATCCACCATTACTGCCCGTCCGTGAACACCATTGCTTCCAGCTTTCTGTGCCCGGTCCTTGTGCATGGAGCCATCGCCCCACGTAAGGTGTGAAGTCTGGTACTATCAACCCTGATCTCATCAGATTGTGTACCCCGCAGCTCACCCAAAAATGTGTTCCTCCTACCTTTGCTGGCGTACATGTGAAAGACAAGATTCAGATGTCTCTCAGCCTAGGCGACATCTTCTTCCTATGCTGTCGTCAGTGAACTGCTGAGCCGGAGTGGAGAGGCCAGAGGACTGGTCTCTGTAACGCTTTAGGATTGCTGGTGGTCAGGGCCCATCCTTCCAGATGCACTGAGCTGTGCCCTGTCTCAGCCCAGGGTAAGAGCTGCTAGCTTGGCTCCGGAACTGGACATGAGTGTGGGGCCAGCCGGCTGGTGCTGGTCAGAAGGTGGGGGCCCACCCAGATCGGGGAGCCCAAGCCACACATTTTCACTGCGCTGCAAAAGTTTCATTTTAAAACTTTTGGAAAGAGATTACCAAACATCTGAAAAAATAAAGTGGTGGTAATAGCGACCTAGGACAAACTCCTATTCTTTGCTCCTCTTTGTGACTTTTGGGCTTGTTCTCTGACGTTTTGCACGTTTATTTGGGGTGAGCGAGATATATCTGCCATTTATCCTCCATACGCACTGCCCATTCTTTTCTACTTTGCATTATATGTACTCAGATGTATGGGCTCCATCAATTACTTCTGGCTGATAAGGAGTACCAGCAACAGATCGGAAGGACAGAGCAGAGTGATACTGGGATATTTAATGTTGTGTATGCCTGTATTTCTCCATTAAAGACCATAATTCTTATAAAGCTATTTTTCTTCTGTCTTCCAGTAATTGCCCACCTCCCTCTTGTTCCTTCAAGCCTCCTGGATATAACTAGCCTGTAGGATACCGCACTATTTCTCACCATTTTTTTTTGGGGAGAGAGAGAGAAAGAGAGCAGGGGAGGGGCAGAGAGAAAGGGAGAGAGAGAATCTTAAGCAGACTCCATGCCCAGTAGGGATCCTGACATGGGGGTTGATCTCACAACCCTGAGATCATGACTTGAGCTGAAATTAAGAGTCGCATGCTTAACTGATGGAACCACCCAGGCTCCCCAGGCTTGCCACTTTTTAAAAATCGTGCCAAGGGCTCTGTAAATACCTCCTTTCTTGAATTCTTCCTGTACTATTACACTCTCCTACTGTGTATGTGTGTGTGTGTGTGTGTGTGTGTGTGTGTACTTATGTGTACTTGTGTATGTGTGTGCATCATATAGGTTTGTGTCTGTACATATGTTTGTGTGTACGATTGCATGTGTATTCGTGTGCATGTGTGTTTGTGTGTGTACACTTGTGTACGTGAGGGTTAGGGAACACAGCTTGCTAAGGTAGGGGTAGAAATGAGCTCTCTAAGACAATTTTCTGGCTAAGGAAAAGCATCCAGTCCTGGCACTGTCCTGTGTCCCTCCTGCCTGACTCTCCTCAATGACTTGCATGACCGCTATGGACCTGCCCTCCAGGGCTCCTCTTTTTAAGTCTCTGTCCCAAGTAAGGACAAAAGCTCCTTTCCTCATTTCCCCAGACCATGGTTAAGACAGAATGACACTTTGTGCCACTGCTATTTGTTAAGTCGTAGAAAATAAAAATATCCTTATAGTATACTGCTTTTTCTGGTCTGGCTCCTCCAAGGAGAAGATACCAAGACAAGATCAAACGTGCAAGGATTTTATGAGGGGAAATGCATTTGTGAGAGGAAATCAGCAAAGACCCGGACAAGGCTGGGAGAGCCTTCAGCCTATAGAACAAATCTAACCCTGTGTGAAGGAGAAAGGGAGGGAGCACTGGGTTGAATGCCCTAGACTGCTCTGAAGTGTAAGGAAGGTTTGGCAAAGCCGTCAGGGAATCACTAAGCCCAAATGAGCTGACAGAGCAGTCTTGTGACTCCTAGAAATCGATCTGCCTTAATATCCCCAGTGCACTCAATCATTAGTGGGGAGCAGCCCGTGGGAGGGGTGGCCTTGGAGCAAACACAGTGATGGATTTTAGAGCAAGCATCTGAGTTCCTCTGTCAGTTGAGATCCCTGTCGTAGGCGGTCTGTGGGGCTCAGTCTCATGGCCACCAGAACTGCATCTCATTATCATGAAGAAGGCTATTGTCACACTGTCACAGGTCTGCCACTTTATCATTCCAAACCAGACTATAAAAGTCTCAAGGGTTTGGTTCATACTATTGGAGGCGATTTTCTAGCCATCCTGATTTCCCCGGAGCTATACTGGTGAAAAGGCAGACCTATGACAACCCCAGTCCTGGCATTAACCCTACATAATAGATAATATTACCTCCATTAAGAAAACTGAGGTTCTGAGAATCGAAGCATACATTTACTTCCTGTTTCTTTCCTTTATTAAAAAGCACGAGCTGTCTATTATATTCTTAACACTGTGCCAGTAACTATGGCTAGCACAATAAACACGAAATTGTTTCTGTCTCCAAGGATCTTGCTGTCTAAGAGAATGAAGGAAAGACAAATTTACATGTGTGCAGTAAAGCGTTAACAGTTGTAATGTCCATATATACTATGGCAGACGGGTGCAAGAAAGGGGAGTGGTCAAGGCCACCGGTGAGGGTAGGGAAGCCCTCAGAGAGAAGCTGAACCGTAGGCCAAGTCCTTGTAGGTCTACCAGATGGACGTTGGGGGACAGAACCGCCTGGCACAGAGAGTCCTGAGGACAAGCACTGGGGTGAGAAGAAGTTTTGGTCTGTTGAATGGCATGTAGCAATTTAGGACGATAGGAGCCCAGTAAATGGGCGGGGAGCAGGAACTCCTGGAGAGATCAAAGCGGGATGGAGCGAGAGACAGGCTGAGGGGCTAAATGGAGAAGAACATGCAAGTAAGGGGTTTGAAATGTATCCACTGGGCCGTGGGTTATAAGCGGAGAAACGGTATGATCAGATTTGCATTTAAGAAAGATTCTTCTAGAGGCGCGGGAGTGGCTCAGTTGGTTGAGTATCTGACTCTTGATTTCAGCTCCGGTCATGAACCCAGGGTCATGGGATCTAGCCCTGCTCTGCATGGGGACTGATTAAGATTCTCTCTCTCCCTCTCTCTCTCTCTCTCTCTCCCTCTGCCCCTCTCCCCCACCTGCACTCTCTCTCTAAAATAATTTTTTTTTTTAAGAGAAAGATTCTTCTGACTGCAGGATAGAGAAGAAATTGAGGGCACAGGACGGGAGACAGGGAAGCCAGGGCGGTGGCAGCTATGACCGGCCAGCAAAAGAGAAGGGCCTAGTGAACCAAGGTGAAAGCAGTGGTTCTGGAGAAGGGACGGGGTCAGGAGATGGTGGGGACACAGCATCGGCCATACCCTGAATGATGGGACTGAGGAGAGGGGAGGTGAGGAAGAAGTGACAGTGGTGGAAGCGATGCCCTAGGGACTATGTTTTTAAATAGAAGGAAGATACCGTTATGAAGTGTGGCAAGCAGAATCCATGAGCGCCCTTAACGCTCTCACTCCCCCAGTATAGACAAACTGGTGGTGTGCCAAATCTGTGACTATGATGGCACGTCAGTACTTAGGTTACATTATATAGCAAAAGTGAATGGACTTTAGGGTCGCCTGGGTGGCTCGGTCAGTTAAGCGTCCGCTTCAGCTCAGGTCGTGATCTCACAGTTATGAGTTCGAGTCCCACATCGGGGTCTGTGCTGGCAGTTCAGACTCTGGACCCTGCTTCGGATTCTGTGTCTCCCTCTCTCTCTCTCCGCCCCACCCTACTTGCGCTTTGTCTCTCTCTCTCTCTGTCTCTCAAAAGTAAGTAAACATTAAAAAACTGTTTTAAAAAAAGTGACTGGACTTTCCCAGATGCAATCAAGGCTCTTAAACAGCTGACTTTGAGTTAATTACAAGAAAGACTAGGCTGGGTGGGCCTGACCTAATCAGATGAATTCTTTAAAACAAGATCTATAAGTCAAAGATGGTTTCTCTTGCTGGCCGTGAAGAAGCAAGGCACTATGAGTCCTACAGCTGCAAGGAATGATGCACTCTTGAGCAAAGGACCCTGTTATGCTGTGCCTGGCCTACTGATCCATGAAAACTGTGAGATAATAAATAGTGGGTATTCATTTAAGCTGCTCAATTCGAGGTAATTTTTCACACAGCAACAGAAAGCCCGTATGCTAGTAATCATCCTGATCAAAATAATTTTAATGTGATGTCTTTTATGTTCTTCAAGTAGATTTTATGAGCAGAAAACTTATCCAGAGGTCACTTTCAAATTAATTTTAAATATTCTATTAATTAAGGTTCCACATGAAAAACTCTAGTTCTCCTTTAATCCATTACTTTCAGGGGCGCCTGGGTGGCGCAGTCGGTTAAGCGTCCGACTTCAGCCAGGTCACGATCTCGCGGTCCGTGAGTTCGAGCCCCGCGTCAGGCTCTGGGCTGATGGCTCGGAGCCTGGAGCCTGTTTCCGATTCTGTGTCTCCCTCTCTCTCTGCCCCTCCCCCGTTCATGCTCTGTCTCTCTCTGTCCCAAAAATAAATTAAAAAAAAAAAAAAAAAAAAAAACGTTGAAAAAAAAAATCCATTACTTTCAACTTAGAAATCTTATAATTCTGATTATGGAGCTGGTGAGTCTGACTATCACTTTATAAGGAGCTTTGATTAATGTTTGGTCCCAGTTACAAACTTATTAAGAAGAACATTTTGCACTGCATTGATAAATTTCATATTTGCTTTTACTTAAAAGAATGTGTCTGATAAATGTTCTCAATTGCTTAAATGATTCTTATAAATTTAATACACTAACCTTCTAAAGACAGGGATTCTTAAGTATCCTTAATCATTTGAATACAATATAAACTAAGATTTCAACCTAAACTCATGCCTAATCATTCAGTTACTTATCAAAAATTGGAGTTGCAAGATTGACCTGTACCCTAGTAGACTAACTTTTTTTTAACATGATAAGAACATGAAATACCAAAAATGCACATACTCCTAAACATTAAAATATTAGTGATGTAAACTTACTATATAAAATTCTTACCCTTAATTCCAAATCTTTTTGAGTTAAAAGATACTTATATGTTAAAGGAAGAAACATGTCATCACAATTTTGGAAGGTGGTCCTTCTCAAATGGCTGAGCCTGCATTATGGCCAAGGACCTTGGCCAGAATGGGAGGTCTGGAGGTGCTGATGGCCAGAGAGATTTCTCATGGCCCCTTTTGCCAAAGGGAGCCCTTTTTACCATCCCAAGTCTTGGGCTCCATAAATTGGAGAAAGACACCAACTATATCTTATTTGGAGTCATGTCATTACCTAGTTCTTCCATCTACATACGGATGAAAGTCTGCAGTCCCAGCCCTGGAGTCGCCTATGGCAGAGAATGGAGTTTGGACCCGGGATGTGACCCTCAGGTCACTCTGCTCCTGCTCATCCATCCTTTGCAAGAAATTCGCTTTCCACCAATACCAGAGCTTGGGGTTCCCAGGGGGAAAGAAGGGGCCAAAGAGGGGCAAAGGAGGAGGGTTCAACCGAAGGAGAATTGGTCTGGAAAAGTGCGTAGGTGGTTGGGCCGCTCTGTTTTTCCTTCAGGAGCTGGAAATGTAGGGGGAAGCTGTATGTATTATTCGCAGACTTGCCAATAGGCCAGGTCTCATGGTTGAATTCCCGGCCAACCAGTCAGCCTCGCTCTGAGAAATATTTCCCTTCCCCCCCGCCCCTACTCCCTTGCCTGTTTTCCATGTGATCCCGTCCAAGTTGGTACAGACACCTTGGGTGGCAAACTCCATTAGCTCTCTGACACACGCCCTTCCACCTCTCCCACTGGCAAATATTTTAAGTTTGCCAGGAGCCAAGTGAGCTTTGGGTAACCCCAGGGATGTGACTCCTTCTCGGAAAATGATCTCTGGCCTTCAAGTATGTGTGTTTTCAGTCTTGCCGGTTCATTTGTCTGTCTCTGCCCTCCCCTTCTTCTCCTTTGTCTCCTTTTTATCTTCTCACCCCTTTATTTCATCTCTCTTACATTGCCTTCTCATCCCTGCCCTCCCTTTTTTCTTCCCTTTGTTCTATTCTTCCGCACCAGGAAATCCATATTTATGGATTCCACTGCTGAGGGGTAATGGTGAAGATGTGGGGTAAATAAATGTGTGTTAGCACCTATCCAAATAGTTCAGCTTGTGACCCTTCACTGCCCACCAGTGCACTTGACGTGCATTACCACTTGATCTCCAAAACAGTCTTCATGGATAGATTGATATGCGTTGTTTCCATCTTCCATACGTGAAAACTGCGGAGGGTGAGTAATTTCCCCAAAGTTAGCAAGCACAGTTGAATCACATGTCCCAGGAGGACGAACTCTCAGATCACACTTGGAATCACTCTGCCTTGGCAACCCAAGGACAATGACCTTCTCCATTTGACCAGAGGATTTCAATACTATTTTCCTGACATCCTCACCCTTGAAGCCAGGGCCCAGCCAGGTGCCCACATCGCTGTGCCCCACCCTGAGCTTCTTAACAGGCCATCCCCACTAACGGAAAATGTGGACATTATTTTGAGAAGGGCAGTGTTTATTAAATCTACACTAAAGGGTCAGAGTTCCTTGCTATTCATGCTTGCTGACATGTGTTAGGAATGAAGCAACCTCCTCTAGTCCTGGGTGGAGAGAAGTCATCTGAAATGTGAACACACAGGGTGAAAGAAGGGGGTGAATCTGATGAGATTCACAGAGTCTTGTCAGCTGGGGTAGAGGGTACATGATCTACATTGCTACAGTCTCTGTCCCAAGAAGATATTTGTTAATCGTCTGTGTCCTCTAGGTCTGGCATATGGTCCTCAATGGATCGTGTCTCCTTGTCCCTCTCATTCTGACTTGAGCCTAACTGTGTCGTTGACTTTGACCAAGAGACATCATCAAATGTGACACAGCAGAGACACGGTAAACCCTTGCACATAGTAGCTTTCCTTTAAACTCAGCCAATGGGTAAAGAAGCCCAGGTTTTCCTGCTAGAGAAAGAGGCTGCATGGAGAACTGGACAGCTCAGCCAACAGCCAGCCCCACCAGGGCCCCAGACCTGGAAGTAGAGCCATTTTGAATCCTCCCTCCCCAAATGGGCTGTCCCTGGGGACACAACATGACATGGAGATAAGCCACTCCACTGAGCCCTGCCCGAATCCCTGACCCGCAGAATAATGTGCAATAAGGTAGTTTTTGTTTTAAGTCACTAGGTTTTGGACTGGTTTGTTTTGCGGTAGTAACTGATACATGGTCCTCAAAAGGTACGAGTTGAGTCGTTGATCATTAGTTATTTTCATGGCGATTTCTCAGCCTGTCCCAGGACATCTCTGGCCCTCATCCTTTTTGGGACACTCTTCTCCTGAGGAAGAAAATAAGGGTTCATGAAATGAAAAGCAAAATAAAAAGGAACTTCCCAGGTAACTCATGGTGCCTCCTGGCCCTTCCAGTCAATTCATAATAGCAGCATATGCGTTATAAACAAAGGAGTCCAAATCTTTTTTATGGGAAAAGAGGTTCCTTTTCACTTCTGGAGGCGCTCCGCTGACTGAAAACACTGGGAACTGCTTTTGTCTGTCCTAAGTGGCGAAAGGGTCTTTAGGCCCTGCAGGGAAGAAGCTATCTTATCTGGCTACACTGTCCACACTTGAGATCCTCAGAGAGAGCTATGCAACAGCAGAAAAGAGCAGCTTCAGGGTAAGAGATTCCCTAGGTTTGGAAATCCTTCCGATACAAGTTTGAGATCTACGCATGGATAGGTCAGAAGCTTGACATTCAGGGAGACGTCTGATTGCTTTTGGAGGGGAAGGAAATTCAGTCCAAGACGGTATGGGAGAGTCTCAGTTAATCAGCAGGTAGTGATGCCTATCTAGTCAATACAATAAATGTTCCCTTATCCCTGACTGAACAGCTCAGACCAGGATGGTACCCAGTTCCCACCACAGGCCAGGCACAGAGACCTCAGAGACCATTTCCCTCCTTGCCTCTTCTTCCTTGCCTGTGAAATGAGGGGTCGAACCAGCTGGTCCCCAAGTCCCTTCTGATGCCAATTCTTCCAGTCCTCTCCAGAGGAAGGTAGTGCCTGGTGTTTTCCTTTATTTGTCCTTCTGGCAGAAGCCTGGATTCTCTCCTAACACGCTAACAGGTTACACTGGAAAGAAGGGGGAGAGAAAACCACAGATTGGCCCTTTCCTTCCTGGTGGCTTCCCCAGGATCAAGGCCCGGGGAGGAAGTGGGGCCCGCAGCCTTGGCCTGCTGCGCTTTGGCTAGGACTTGTCACCAGCAGGATGAAATGGGGGCCGTGGTCAGCATGGGGAGGAAAGGAGGCAGGTGGAGCCCGTTCTGGGGCAGGGAAGTCACACAAATAAGCAAGCAGCTGAGATAACAAGGACCTATTAAAGGAAAGAGTTATGTCAGAGGAAACGGGACCAGCCACCCCGTAAATGGGAAAGATCAGGGAGGGTAGCAGAGTCCAGGTTCAAAGGTAAAGCCTTTTGAGAGGGCAGGAATGAGAAGGCAAAAGGGTGAGGCTCAGAGCTCCCGAATCAAATGAAAATACTTGCAAGCACATGGCAAAGAATGTGGGGAGAAATAATGTCGCCCAGTGGTGGCAGGTCACGAACCTGTGTCAGCAGTGGCAGAGAGAACAGAAGGAAGCAGGCAGGTGGGCAGGTTCAAGGGCTGATGAGAAACAGGGCAAAAGAACCGGTGTCTCAGATTTCCCCCACAGAGACGTCCTGCGAAGATGAAGTCATGAAATTTCAGACATAATTTAAAGTCACAACTGTGATTTATACTCTGTCTAGTGCTTTATGCTTTGCAGTCTATTTCATTTTATCTTTATAGTTGCTTTGGGAAATCAGAAGGGCAGGTGTCATCAACCTCATTTACTGATGAAGAAATGAGGTCCTTAAATGATTAAGGGTCTCGCCAAGGTCACAGAGCAGCCAGGGGACCCTAGAGAGTAGAATGCTTAACTGGTCATCAGAGAAGTCTCGGGTTCTGCTCTGAGGTCGACCTACTAATTTGCTGCTTTTAAAATATTACCTCATTTTTTGGGGGGCACCTGGGCGGCTCGGTCAGGTGAGCGTCCGACTTTGGCTCAGGTCATGATCTCACAGTTCATGAGTATGAGCTCCACGTTGGGTTCTATGCTGACAGCTCTGAGCCTGGAGCCTGCTTCCGATCCTGTGTCTCCCTCTCTCTCTGCCCCTCTCCTGCTCATGCTCTGTCTCCCTCTCACAAATAAATAAACAATAAAAAGTTAAAAAATAATAAGTAAATAAAATCTTATCTCATTTTTCATATACTGAAATAAACATATTCATGAGACTTACCGTTCCTTACTACCATCATTTCTTACCTAATTGAAATTTGCATGCAACATTTACATGAATAAAAACAAACTATCACAAACCATTTGGAGAGAGGCCATGACATTATTCCAATTATAAGAAGAAGGGTTTGGAAAAGTCCTGTGCAATTGAAAACCAGAAGGGAGAATGAAAATTTAGTTCTTTACTCCCGCTTCCTGGAAAAGAGTTCAACACATAGCTGTGTGCTGGGAAAAATATTTTAATTGCAACCTATCTTAAATGTTTCCTCTGGTAAGGAACAGCGCTGTGCTGGAACCACAGAGCTCCCTCATTTGTTTGTAATTGAGGTGAAGTTTCTCTTTATGCTTCTGAAGGAGGACTGCTAGCTGGATTTTCATCAGAAAATGAGCCGTGGTGTTCAGTGTGAGAAGGAACACAGAGAGTGGGTTCTACCACTGCCCGGCTCATCGGCAGCAGAGGAAGGGGAGAGCGAGGGCCAACAGCTGAAACGTGGGGGCTTCGGAGGGAGGCTGCCGGCAAGAGAGGGGGAAGGACAAAATGTATTCAGCCCCAAAATGAGGTTGCCTACAAAGATCTTGGCAGCAGGGACTGGCTAGGTGGCATTGACCAGGCAAAGACGATCCACACCACAGGGGCAATGTCATTTCCCAATGAGAAGCATGGACGATGAGGGATGTGTTTATAGGGGACTTGCATCGGAGTCTGGGAACTGTCCCCGCTCTCCAGGAGCGGTGTGGACATGTTCCCTAAAGAGGGGGGAGAAACGCAAGAAGGAAATCCCAGGGTAGAGATGGGGAGGTGAGAAGGCTCAGCGTGTGCAGGAAGCACCAGAGAGGTCAGGGCTGCTGGCAGGGGTCAGCACTAGAAGCAGGTGACAAACATTTAGGAGGGACATTTGGGACATGTTGTAGGAAGTCCAGGGAGGTAGGATGACCCTCAGGGGCAACACTGAATCAGGAGAGTTAAGCATTCATCCAACTCTGCTGCCACTGGCCATGTGCTCCTGCTTAGGTTGTGTTCTCTCTCTCTCTCTCTCTCTCTCTCTTTCTCTCTCTCTCCTCCCCCCCCCCCCCGCCTCCACTCAGTCCTATTGTTTGTATAACAAGGTGGTCGAAGAGATCACAATGGTGAATATGTCTTAAATTGTCACAGTGAGGGGCGCCTGGGTGGCTCAGTCAGTTGAGAGTCCGGCTTCAGCTCAGGTCATGATCTCACAGTTTGTGGGTTCAAGCCCCACGTCGGTCTCTGTGCTGACGGCTCAGACCCTGGAGCCTGCTTCGAATTCTGTCTCCCTCTCTCTCTGCTCCTACCCCGCTCATGCTCTGTCTCTCTCTCCTTCAAAAATATATAAAAACATTGAAAAAAAATTTAAAATTGTCACAGTGAGCCAGGCCTTGTTCTAACGTGTATGAATTCAATCCTCCAACAGCCTTGTGAAATAGGACCTGGGATTACACCCATTTTACAGGTGAGGAAAGCAAGTAAGTTCTCTGGGAATGCACAGCTAACGAAGCAGAGTAGCTGGAATATACAATCCTGCCATCTGATTCAAGAGTGTGTGCTCTTCTCCACCATTCTGTGCTACCTCCTTAAGTCCTCCCAAATCAGCATTAAACTTAAGTGTAGGTGCACCTGGGTGGCTCAGTCGGTTAAGCATCTCTTGACTTCGGCTCAGGTCATGATCTCACGGTTTAGGGGTTCGAGCCCTGCATCAGGCTCTGCACTGACGGTATGGAACCTGCTTGGGATCCTCGCCCTCTCTCCCTCTCTGCCTCTGCCCGCCCCGCCCCCTCCCCCCCCCCCCCCCGTCTCTCAAAATAAATAAACTTTAAAAAATAAATAAAATAAACTTGTGTAAAGTTTAACAAGCTGCCATCTTCCCGAGCGAAGAATAGGCCATGTAAGACTTTTCCCCAAAACGACAAAGGCATGCCTCTCTCCTCATGCAGCCTGGGCTCACCTCAGACTCCTGCCCTACCCAGGAGAAAAAGTCACCGGGCTGAGCCCTGAGGCCTGGCCTACCTCAGGGACAGTGGATGGGCAGGCAGGGGGCGGGGTCATTTAGTAACCACTTCAGCCCCCATAGAATTTCTGCTTCAACAATGACTGCTTATAGCACGCCTGGCTGCTGTCCTTGTCATAATTGTGCGCTCCAATCAGTCACATTGGTCTGAGAAGTAATAATAAAAAGTGATTATCAATGTGAACCAAGGCAATCCTAATAAAAATAATAATTGAAGAGCCTTCCAAGGAAGACAGGGGTCACAGAACACAGAATTATAAAATACTGCAGTCAGCTTGCTTGGAGATCATGCATCCAACCCCTTCATGTTTCTGGCAAAACTGAGCTCAGAGAGACCAGTCTCTTGCCTGAGGTCACACAGCTCATAGACCCAGCACTCTGACCGGTTCTCACAGTTCCCAGTTCTGTTTATCGAAGAGCAGGCTGGAAAAGGCAGACATCTTCTTTTCCACTTTTCCCAGAGTGATTCTTGGGTTCCCAAGACATACAGAGCTCCCGGGTGGATGTGAAAAGTCTGAGATCATGGGCTCTGTGAGCAGAGTGGAGCCTCACCTGATCCATACTTCAGCCTATGGGGCGTTAAATGTCAAATGCCTGTAGCCTCCAACAGTCCACCTCCTTGTGTCCCATCCTGAAGTCCAAAGTGATTTTCAAGCTCTGGCCTTCATCCCCGGGAAGAGGGGCCGCAGCACGTAGAGTCCTTAGGACTTTGTCAGCTTTAGGCCTATCAGGGGACTCACGCTTCGGAAGGATGGTTTTCAGTGCATTTCTCAACACAGACGATCCACTGCTTTCGGGTTAGGCCCAGCGAAAACCTGCTTCACAAATGGAAAGGCCGCGTGTGCCCTGGCCCCAGGCAGTCACGTGACAAGTTTATCAATTCAAATCTCTGGGCCCCACTTCTGCAACTGTACTGTAAATGGACTTGCGATGAAGCCTGCCTCCCACGGCTCCTGGGAAGTGCCCAGGGCCTCACTTGCCCCGGTTGTGCGGCACCATGTGGAGGAGCCCCGTCTCGCTGGTGAGTCGGGCTCAGCTGCCTCTGCCAGCCCAGGAGGCACGAGCCCAAGCTAAAGACCTAGAAAGGTCCTAACCCCTGAAAAGCACACAGCATATGCTGAAATGTCAACCACCTCTCTGTGGGTTCCCCCAGTCTCCCTACTTGTATTTGGGGACACTTGGCAGGTGTGTGCTCTGCTTATTGGTTTATCCACATCACTCTGAGTGCATTCATTTGAGCTAAGAGGGGGGAAAAGAAATCTCCCAAAAAAGCATATATACACCAAACCGTCTGGTCACAGCTCCTCAGGCTAGTTCTAAACATCTCAGTGAGATGAGAGTGTGGGGGCCGCTGGCCGGGGACAAAAAGTGCCCTATTTCACTCCCGCTTCAGCACTGCGCTCTGTTTTCACCAGCCCACATGACATTCTTATTCTCAGCTGCCTTCTTTCTTTCATTTTTCTTTTTTTTTTTCCCCCTTGTATTTTCAAACCCCAGTCTCATTTCAAAATAACTGAAGTCCTTGACCCGACATTGCCCTCCCCGTTCCGGGGGAGCCGCCCCAGGAGGTCTCTTAGTTTATGTCATCGGTCATGAAGCTACCCCCCCAGCCTGGGACCCTCAGACACCCTCGCCCACACAATGCTCTCCCCACACGTCCCTCACTGTCCCTCTTGCACCCAGATGCTGGTAGCTCTGAGAAAGCCTAGTATGGCCATGGTCGCAGGTCAGCCATATTGCCTCCCTAGATAATTAAGTCATTCTTTTCAGCGACCATGCAGAGTGTACTTGCACTGAAACACAACCTGCTTTGTCTGAGAGATTTCTCTGCAGAGATGCCCGCTTGTCCTTCTGCTCAGCGTCATCCCTGGGAGCATCTTGGGCACATGGCCTGCCCCATCTTCAGTCTCTAGTGCTGTGCACCGACTACATTTTATAGAAAAAAAAAAAAAAAAATATATATATATATATATATATCCCTTAAGTCGTTTTCTTAGCTGGGCACCCATGGGGGAGAAGGTACAGAGAGCCAAGGAGCAAGGGTTGGTTAGCAGTGTGCTTTTTTTTTTTAAAGAAATCAGAGCAAATTCTCATCTGCACAGTTCAACGTTTCCTACAGACTAAGACTCCTAGGGCTGCAAGGAACTAGGAGGGATTATTCTTGCCGCAGAGCAAGACTCCACTGTGATCATGGCAGACAGCTGGCCTCCCCTTCTTGAAGATTCCTTAAGGAAGGAGTCCTCAGTAGTTTTCCTTTTGCCTTATACGGCAGGCTTTCACAATTCTGGTTGCAGGAAGCAGTTTCTTGATGCGAACCCATTCCTGGTAGATCCCATGAGGTCTCTGATCTGACTCTGATATTCCTAAGTTTCCACTGCTCGTATTCTCCTGCCCCCACTCTGGACATCCCCATCAACTGCCCCTGGCAGGATGGAAGACCTGAGACTCCCAGGAGAGAAGCCACCAAGCCTGCGCAGGAGGGAGAGGGGGAGCAGAGGCAGACCAAAGATCATGCCCCACTGAAGGAGGAGACTTCCTCGGGTATGAATGGGAATGTGGGCTCAGGAGGGGTCAACCTTTGGGCCTCCTAAAAAGAAGTCAGAAATCCAGATTTTTGTATGAAATCTCCACACGTAAGTCTATGGGTTGAAGGCAGAATGAGAGCCTCCCGTTTTCCACAGCTTCTCCAGACAGGGAGCTCTGGGACGGGATGCACCGGGCTCTCCATTCTCCCCCAGGATGCATTCAAATGGATTAATGAGCAGATGAGTCTCCAGCTCCTGACATTCAGGAATGGTCCTCTTGAGCCCCACCCTTTCAGCTGACTTTCCCTGAGGGTCCTTCCATGGTCACAAACTAGAGTCCGGGAACTTGAAACCTTCGAAGGCTATAACGAAGGTCTTTTTAACTATTAACAGCACAGAGGTGCTGGGCATTTGTGTGGAGGACATTTTTTTTTTTTTTTTACTTGAACTTTTCCCAAGCCACCGTGAAGTCCAGGAATTGGTTAACTGATCATTCCGGCAAAGGTACACGTTCTAAACACACACACTCACCTTTAAATGATTGGTCTTTAAGCAAACCTGGCCTACGAGGTAGGATCCAAACAGGACAAGACTTCCTTCGCCCGTGCCCACTTTTCATGTGGAAAAGTATATGTAGTTAATGAATAAGTAAAGTGTTTTGGAAAACACAGGAACAAAAACACGAAATTACGGACCCCGGCAAGGGAAAGCGACACATGGGGGCCTAGTTGGGAGAAAGTTTGGAAGGAAAGCTGAGGTTGGCCAATATCCTTAGTCACGTGGTGGAGTGATCCTTAGCTCCAATAGAAGCCCTAGAAAACTGCTCCCCATGCCCACCCCTGCTGATGCCCCAAAATGTGTTTCCTATCTGGGGGAGCCCCCGACAAAACGGGCCCGTGATTCAGGTGAACAACCGTGCACGCCTGTGGCCCTGGGAGCTTGGTCTCAGGAGATCACTGCTCTTAGGTCGACTCCCCTGTTGACGAGAATAAGAGACTCCGGTTCCAGGGAACAACAGATGGAAGGGAAATTCTGACACCCTGGGAGCCTGGGAGCCTAAGACCTCAGGAAGAGGAGGAGGGCGGGGCTCCAGCAGAGATGCCCCTGGAGGGACGGGAAGGGCCAGCTACGGGAAGAGGAAAGCAGATCTTGCTTTGGGACTTGCCGTGGAGAGACGGCCCTCCCGGAGGCTGTGGAAGATGAGCTGGGAAGCACTTCAGGACGAGGGGATGCCAGAGGCCTGGTGTAGCCCCAGCTGTGCTTCCCTGGACTCTGCCTTTAGAGTCCCCTGCCCCCTGGGTCAGTCCTCACAGGTCCCTGGGGCTGGGTGGCAGCTGGCTCCTGGTGGCATTCATGAGCCCTGTGATTAAAGGGGAGTGTTTGGCCTTCCCGAGCGAGGCTGGAACCACAGGGACGAAATGATCAGGAAAAGACACTAAATTGGGAGCCTGAAGAACTACTCTTGCTCTGAAATTTGCCTCTAATTAGCTTTAGACTTAATTCCATGTATCTGCCGAAAATGGGGTCAGTCGGGATCATCTTTCAGCTCTCAGTTTAACAGGGTTTCCGTGTCGGTTTTTTCTGCAGCCTCCCTACTCACAATCAGTTTTCCCACCCTGAGACACACACATCACACACACACACACACACACACACACACACATACCATATACACACACCGCACACACCCATGACACGGGTCGAGTATTTGAGGGAACTGAGGCTCCGAGAGGCTGAGGAACTCCCCCGCTAGACCTCAGTGACGGATCTGACCTTGTCACACGGGCCCAGGCTTGCAGCGGGTGCAGAGACAAGCAACACATTTCCCATCAAAGTCCCGCCAGCTTCTCTGCCTTGAGCACCACCTTTCCTACGTTTAGGAAAAAAAATGTGTGTATCTTGCTCTCTACACATGCACGTAGCAGTCACTTACACACCTATGCTTTCACAGGTATTTTTAAAGAGAAGAATAAAGTCGGTTTGTTTCAAGTTGTTTTAAAGAAAACACCAGGTTTAAAAAATTTGTAATGGGTCAATGACAGCACAGGCGGGGCAGAATGAGGGCAAAAACCAAGAGACTGGCATGACAGTCTTCGTACCGGGAAGCCCTCACCGGCCCACCAGAAGAGCTCTGCCAGCCAAGGCGTATTTCCTCACACTGAGCTGAGTTTGTGCCCAGTCGTATCTTCACAGGCGGCAGGGTGCAAATCTGATCTCCCGCAGGCTGTTTCTTCAAACGCGCCAGGCCAAGGAAGGGCCACGAAGACCCTCCTCTCGTCCGCCCTCAGCCCCCTCTGTTATGCCACCTGCCGCCTGTCTCTCTGTCTCACACTTACGTCTGCCCAGAGCCCCCTCTTGTCCCACTTCCCAACCACACAGGTCACACTGTGGGAACAGAGGCAGCCCCTGCCACCTTAGCATGTGGCCCGCAGCGAAAGGTCAGGGAGCTTACGGTCAAAATCAATCGCACTCGCAAAGATGCCAACAGAAACACACGCGTGTGGAAAATAGTAGAAATGGATTTTACGGAGGAGGGCGGGACTTGGATTACACAGGAGGCTGAGAATCTGGACCGTTTTGTCAGGAGCTGCGTCCTGGAGGTGGTGAGCCGTAAACAGGGGTTTAGAGCGAAGGAGGAATGTGTTGGGTGGGCCCCGGGGAATGCGTCAGGCCAACGCAGGAGCATGAGGGATCGGGCACAGCCAGCAATGCAGGGACAGAAGCCGGTGCCAGGAGAGGACACAGGGAGACAAAATGTACAGAGCGGGGTCACCGTGCCTAAGATCAATGGTCCTACCTGAGCCAGAATCACTTACTGAACTTTTAAAATTATAGATGCCTCAGGGCCACCCAGATCCCGAAGGTCTAGACAGGCATCAGTAAGTTCCTGCTTGTTCATCTGTTAACTCCTCCGATGGCTGAGCGTGCAGCCAGAGTTAAGACCGTTGACTCGTTGAGAATAAGATCCTGGGCATATAACAAAAGAAGGAGAATCAGACAGAGGTGGTCCCTGCCCTCGCAGCCCCGTAGAGTCCAGAAGAAAAGATAAACGTTAAAGACAAAACAAACACCCAATTACAAATTGTGGTTTGGGTTGCACAGGAAAAGAACAGGGTGGGGGGGGGGGGGGTTGTGTGTCACAGTGAATGGCGTGCCTCTCCAATTTCTGGGAGAAGGTATTTAACAGTAATAAACACCACAGAATTCAGTTACATGAAATCAGCTACGTAAATTGTGACCAATGCTTCCATTTGTTGTGCAACAAGATAAACATTGCAAAATGTAATCAAGGCTTTAAAAATTAAATAAATAAATAAGTAAAATGGGGCAGAAACCATAACGAGGAGGAGTTTTCTTACAATCTGTGAGAAACCTGAGTTTCAGCTTCCCCCAGAACTTCACAGAAGTGAAAAGAAGATGATTTGAAGTTATCGTAGCCTGGTGGTGTATTTTACAGCACGTGATGCTGGGATTTGGAAGAGGGTGTTTGGGGGAGGTCAGTAGGGAGACAGAATGGGGAATAATGCATAGAAATCTCCAGAAAGCATCTCAGCTGGTGATGCCACAGGTGGAATTTGTTTCTTTAAAAAAAAAAAAAAAAAAAAAAGACGTCTTAAAAGTACCTCTCCAAGGTACTTCGTTTCTTTGAGCCTCGGTTTCCTCATCCATATAATGGAGGCCGGATTCCTAGCTCCCCCGTGGAAACTTTTGAAGCTCATGGAAATTTTGCTTGCTGGGTGCCAAGCACTGCGCTAACAGCCCTGTGCCTCACGAGGGGAGGAGCTGCCATCAGCCAAACATCAACTGCGGACCAGGCACCGTGTGTCACGGTTTCATCTGTTTCGCTCCTCCCAATAAACTCAGCACCTTGGACTCTCCCAAGAATAATGTGGGAGGGTGTGGTCGGATGGCAGGGCTAGGGGAGAGGGAGGACAAGAGAGAGAGAAGGAGACAGAGAAAGAAGAAGGATGAGAAGTAGAGAGAGGGGGAGAGGAGGGGGGAGAGCCAGCAGGTGGGAAAGAGCAAGATCTCAGGGCGAGGCGGGTGGAGGGAGAAAAAAAAAAGAGGGAGAGGGAAGCCTGGCTGTAGGTGGCGGGCAAAGTCTGGTATCCTTCCCCGTCTCACTGAGGCTTTAGTGGATGACCCCCTCTGCCTGCTGACGCATCTGCTTTCCCAGTCCAGGGTGTTCTGCTCAGTTTCCTGAAGCCACGGCCCCTCCCCTGCATCCCCTCCTCGCTCTTCTTTTCCCAGCCTCTCCCGGGTCCCAGGGTTTACATGAAGCCTGTACCCCGGACGCCTCCGGTTTGCTCAGACAATTGCTTAAGTGCCATTTAAGAGAATTGAGGCGACAGACCTTTAAACACACGTTGGTTTCACTGACATCCGCAAAGAGGAAATAGGCTTCCTTCCACGAGTGGGAAATTCTTCTCACGGCAGTTACTCCAAGAGGGAAGCACAGGCAGTTGGGCCTCCGCCACGGGCTCAAGGAATGTGGGCAGTTCTGCAGACTGCCTTCCCCTAGAGGCTGGTCAGAGTTTTGGGGCGATTCCCAGGGGTCCTTAGGGCTCACCGGCCTTGAGTAAATTTTCCTTTCCAGAATAAAAAGGGGCATGGATCCCTGTATGGTTTACTTTCAGAGGCTTTAGCGCAGTCCCCAGGTATCAGCTCCTGCTCCCGGGGCTGGTCCCTGGAGTCAGGTGCACCTGCCCCACTCTTCCGTGGGGTGGGAGGTGACAGGGGCGTTTTCTCATTGACAGTGTTAGAATTAATTATCGACTTTCAGTTCTCTACAGACCTTGCACCCCGGGTGCCCATACCCGGGGAAGACCCATCTCAGCCCCCCACCCTGTGGGCCACTGCCCATGCTTACCAGCCACATTGGGTCAAAGAGACCAAACATAGGATCAGGCCACACTGCTTCTTCCATTTCCGAGGAAAGTCTCTGTGTGCCTCATCACATGCGCAGCAACACTGATGACCCAGGTCTCGGGTCAAATGTCACCTTCCCAGAGGGCCCCTCCCAGCGACCTTCCCTAAGGTGACCTCGTTCTCTTTCCCAGGCTCTCTCTGTGGCAGGCCGCCCTGCTTTCTTTTCTAAGGGCTTATTTCCTTAACCCAGGCCACCGTAGTGACAGACTCCTGGCACCCTCCACCCTGTCGGTCTCTACCAGAACCCTGTGCGTGGGGCAGAAGGGGGCTCATCACAGACTTGGGATGATGTTCTTATGGCGCATGAAGAAATGACACGGAGGTCAGCATGAGAGCTTGGGATTCCCCGGAGCCCCTCTTCTCTCTCCCACAGCCCTGTCCCTGCCTTAGCCCTACCCTCAAAACATCCTTCTTTTTCCTCTTCCTCCCTGTGAGAGTGGAAAGCACTAAGCCCTTAGAACCATCGCTTCTGGGTCCAGCCCCTCTGCTTTTTTCTAGCTGTGAGCTTTTCTGTTAACTATGCAACTGTAAACATATGGATGAGAGCGGGACTATTGCGAGCATTAAAAGAAAGAACTATACTGTAAGCCTGGCATATATTATGTGTTCAATTAATACTAATTGCCTTGCATTCTTCGTTTCTCTCCTCTCCTCTGTTTCCTTCCTATCACTTTATTCCCTGTCTTTCCATCAACGCTTATTCTCTCCTCATAAAGATTCTGCCAGAATTATCAGCAGGATTTATGCACTTGACACGCACTGAATGAGGCGGGCATGAATGTTAAGGAAGCTGTCTCTTCCAAGGGAGAGGGAGAAAAGTTTAAGGCAGAGTGTTCTGAAGAAATGTCAATGGCAAGACCCAGGAGGAACCCAGAGACAGGGGCTGGAGGTGACGCACCCAACAGTGATATTTGGTGACATGTTCAGAGCAGCAGTTTTTTGAGACCCTAGCCTACTTATCCTGGAGACCACCGTGTCAGGACCATGGGGCAGGTAGATTTGAAAACACTTAACTACGTCAGATGTGTGGTGGGGGACAGAATCCTGGATTGGGGAGGAAGAGACTTCTTTCCACACCCCCACCCGGCTCTGCCCTTAGCCAGCCTCGGGGCCTGGGAAAAGTCCACTCACTTCTGGGACCTCAGCCTACCCTCTGACAATTGAAGTGAGACAGGAAGTTCTCACAGCTGTCTTCTAGACCTGACATGTCATGGCTACGTCAGACCAAAGGTCATATGCAGCCTTTCTAGAAAAGGGAGGGAGGGCAGAGAGGCGGCAGAAGCTTAGCGAAGCACCATTTAGGGGGGTTTTTTTGTCTGGTCTTTGCTTTGGTTCGTTCCTAATAATCTCATCTGTAGCAGATTCTATTCAGCTTGGCTCTGTTCTCACTGTCCAGGGTTGGTGGGCTAGGACTAATTCTGCATTTTCTCCATCCAGCTTTGCCAGGGTCTCACCTCCTCTCCAGTGGAAGCTCTTCTCGGGCACACGAGAGCTGAGAGCTCTCGGAGGTGCCTGCAGACGGACCAGCCTCTCTTCTGCTATATTCATCTGAAGCCACGGCAACCCTCTCTGGGCCAAAGCTGCTCACTAATTAATACATTTCACAGGGTGAATGGAGCACTGGCATCGTTACCAGCTTGGGGCAGCTCCCAAAGCCACGGGCCTTGCTCAGTGCCCAGAAGGAGCCCTGCCTGGAGACAGTCAGTGCCAGTGCCTCACTGCCATGCCAACGCCTCCCCCTTCTCCTCTGAACCCGGACATGTGCCGCCTGCCAGCACCCCCCAATTCCCCCGGCTGTATCATTCTCTCCTTCACCTGCTCGCATCTCCACGGCGCAGGGCACAGTCCTGAGGCACCTGATCGATTTCTCATCCTCCCCTTCTCCAGGCAGAATGATGGATTGACTCCGGAAAACCCATTAGGGAAGGGCTGGGCCATCCTGCATTTCCGTCAGGCCTGTCCAGGTGACTTTGAGTCAAGCCACTGAGAGCCATTTGGCTGCGGGACCATCTCTGCGGGGCACCATGTTTACTTGGGTTGCTGACCCTGGCCTTAGAGGAAAAGATGAAGGATTAGTGACACTTGGTGACCAAGCCCCTTCCCCTCGTCCATCCCTGCTGGGGACTCTTTGAAGCCTCTTTAATTTACAGTCTGTGGAGAAGCTCCCAGTACCCTGATGAACTCTACCCGGCACTCTAGGTCAGGACCTTCCTTACCTGTCTGCCACGTCAGCTCGAAGGCACAGGTCTCCATACCTCCCGGTGAGTTCCCAAATTGCTAGGAAGGCAAGAAAGAGGTTGGAGGGAAATGAGGCCAGAATGATGGCTCTGTTTAAACATAGCATTGGGCTTTGCCCATAAGGACAAATTATTATCCATAGGGAAGAGCTTTTTGTTTTGACCTCACAGTGGTTGGTGATTATGTTTGTAGGCTGATGAGGTTCCCTCTCAACTCTTCAGATAAGGCTCTCGAGTTACAAGATTGGAAGATGAAATTTTCAACTTCCTTAATAAGAATCAAACCATTGTATTCACCCATCCCAGTCTTACGTGGCAGAGACATTACTTCCCTCCATCTCATTGTTCTGATACCCTGTAACTATGGTCATCAAAGATCTACTTATTTTCTTTTTTAAAAAAAATTTGTTAAATGTTTTATTTATTTTTGAGACAGAGAGAGACAGAGCATGAACGGGGGAGGGTCAGAGAGAGAGGGAGACACAGAATCTGAAGCAGGCTCCAGGCTCTGAGCTAGCAGCCCAGAGCTTGACGCGGGGCTCGAACTCACGAACTGCGAGATCATGACCTGAGCCGAAGTCGGACGCTTAACCAACTGAGCCACCCAGGCGCCCCAAGATCTAGTTATTTTCAATGACCCGGCTCAAATCTCCCCTTCTCCACGAGCCATCTAGCCTCCTGCAGTTCCATGAAATGTCTCCTTTATTTTCTATTTCCTTGTGTCATCCTTCAAGTGACTGTTACCATAATTACCACTTAACTCTTGTGCTTTTAATCTCTTCATCTACTCTACTGAACGCCCAACTCTTTTTGCAAGACACCGTGTCTTATACGACTTTCCACCCCCCAAACTGACTACAAAAAAAGCTGACCACATCCTAAACCGTCATTAAATATTCCCTGGTTATGCCAAGACAGAAATATTGACTTGCTTTTCTTCAAGTAAAATAATAAATTGACTTTCCGCTTCAAATCAGGTATATTAACTTCAAAGAGGGGGCCGAATTAGGTGTCAGACACTGTTGGGTGAATGACCCAGAGCTAGGAAGACAACCCAGATGCTAACTGGGAAAATCTTGACTGGGTCAACCAGGAGCTTTCAGGACCTTCTTTGTGGTAGCAATGTAGCCCCATGAACTGCTGCCTTCTTTTCAGAGTGATGTTGACATGCCAAAGACATTAACGGTCCTATCTCAGCTGACTCACTTTTGGGGAACAATGGGTTCATGTGACAACTCTTAGGCTTACCCACATTGTTTCTCCACCAAATATATGTCCATATTTGGGTGTATATATATATATATATATATATATATATATATGATATGTAATATAATTATATTATATAATATTTTATTATATAATATTATATAATATAATTATATTATCTATTATATAATTATATAGCTATATATAATTATATTATATAATTATATAGTTATATATAGTTATATATTATATAATACTATTATATAATGTCATATAATATATCATATTAACATATATATACATTATAAATATATAAGAGCATTAAAAATTATAACTTTTCATTTTCTTGGCATCATCCATTGACCTACACCTGATTTTTACTATAATATGTTCATAATTTTTAAAAATGACTATAAAGTGAGGCACCTGGGTGGCTCCATTGGTTAAGTGTCAGACTCTTGATTTCAGCTCAGGTCATGATCTCTCAGTTCATGAGTTTAAGCCCCAATTCAGTCTCTGTGCTGGCAGTGCAGCTTGGGATTCTCTCTCTCTCTCTCTCTCTCTCCCTCCCTCCCTCCCCCTCCCCCATGCTCTCTCTCTCTCAAAATAAATAAAATAAACTTTTTAAAAAATGACTATAAAATATGTTAGAATGAGAGACATTTTAGAATGTACCAAAATATGAATATGGCCACCTAATATCCAGTATCCTCAGCCTGGGCTATAAACAAATAGTCTCTTTATCTCTGAAATACTTTATTCTGTGCTCAAAGTAACCTATTAAATTCTGCTAATTATATTAGAATTTGGATGATACCTCATGGTCTCAGTTTCTTCATCAGCAGGACACAGAGCTGGACTAGACATTATGTAAGATCACCTCCAATCCCACTGTTTTTCCATTAAAGGTTCCCTCTTACACTTGATAATGGCAAAGCTTAGAAAAGGAAATTTACATAAAGATTGACTTAGGGATATGGTCCATTTTATAAGGAGAAATACAAAAAGATATGAGGTGTCATCAAGTCAATCCCATAGACACTAGCCACCACTGGGGAGGTGAGGAAAGGGGGTGCGGAGGAGAGTAAACTTATGTTGTGTGTCGCAGAATTGTGAAATAGGCAAAACTGGCCTAGGGTCCTATCCACCCCACCTAATTCCCCTACCATCAAGATTCATTGCCTCTACTCTGGAATAGACCAATGCTTGGAAAAGGATGACCAAGATGGAGGAGGAAAGATGGTAAAGATTGCTGAGAAAATGGCTCCCATACTCAGACTTAGCATCACAGACCTTCAAGCCTCTGAATAACACATGTTGTGGGAAAAGGTCAGGGTGGGGGAAAATTCCAGTTTCATTATTGTCAAGAGTCAATAGCTGGAAAGGGTGTTCCTAAAGCTTCCTTTGTGTCTCTGACCATCCTTCTCCTTCAGGAGCAGGTGTCATGACACAGAGGGCAGCATGGTCTGATAGAACCTCTGCCTTTGTTATATCAGCAAAATGAGGAGATGGACTTGATCTTCAAGATCTCCCAAGTTTTATGCTTTGCTTTGCCAGGGACATTATTGTCTGTTCAGCCAGAACCGTAGGGTGGAGCAGAACAGACAATGCTGACTGCTATCTCCTCACTGCCAATCCCTATGCCTCTGCTTAGTCAGACAGCCTGTCAGACCTATTTCCTGGCAGCTCTTTCTCTTATTTTAGAACCTATGGTGGAAAAGTCAGGGACAACGTGAGCCCTTCTCTGGGTGGTGCCATTCACAGAGATCCCTGTGACTTGTGGCCACCTTTTCCCAGAAAGTCCCTGGAAGCAGGAATTCAGCAAGCAAGGGATCCTGAAAGGAAGTGGCCATTGTCTATGCAGACCATTGTGGGGCCAGTTGGCTTTCCTGAGAATATTAACAAGAGGGAGTATGTACCACCTGAAATGCACGGCAGATGCAGTAAACTAAGTTCTCTCTGTATAGGTTTGGGTTTTCTAGAAGAGAAGTTTTGTCCCACTCAATTCCTTGTCATGAAGTACTTAAGAAACTTGAAGACCAATATAAGGAAAGTGGAGGTAACTGAGGAACAAACTGACCCCTGTACCTACATGGGTAAATGTCAACCCTGGCTTAGAAGCCAGAACACGCTGTGATTCCAGCCTTGAACATTTCTGTCGAGAGCATAATAAATGCTTCCTCCATCTTATGAGAGAACAGAAAAATAAGATATGACCGGAATCAATAGCAAAACAGAATTGTAATCTTCTGCTTGGTAGAGTAATATGACTGAGATGCTGGACTCAGGCGACCAAGGGAATAGCTATCCCAGGAGACAGGTCAATTTACACATTTATAAGTTGAAGGGCGTGCTGTTTTTATTGGGGTCAGACAGTGGAGCGCGATGGCTTCCATGGTGCTGTTACCTAAAGGAAACAATTTCTAGTGGGAAATGTTTTGTTGAGTCCTGAAATGTCATCAAGACCTCCTTTGACGATAACCGAACGGGAGAAGGGCTCATTTTAAGGTAAAATAACGGAAAGGTATTGAAGCCCACAATCTGAAGACAGTGATTTCTTCAATTCAACTAACACGAGTTCAAGAGAGAAGGGACATGTAAGCTGCCTTACATTGATAGGAAAGAACTGTCTTAGACTATAGCTATCAAAGCCACCTCGGGTGGAAAAAACTGGTTCTTGTTCTACGTGTCAGGTTTTCCTGCCAATGCCATGGCTCCCACCTCTTTGAAACAGTCTGTTATATTAACTCATTTTCACTGATGGCCAAAATGGGGGCACCTGTATAAAAAAAGCAGATAAATATGTTTTCTTCCGAGTGAGTTTAAAACCTGAGGACACCTGGATTAGGCTTAGAATATCCAGAAGTCTTTCCGCATTCCTGATAACAGAGCTGTGTGCATCTCATCTGTGCTTCTAAGAAAGAAGAAAAGAGAAATGAGTGAGGCCTTCTGAGTTTGGAGAAGTATATTAGGAGCTCTCCTGGGGAAAGATGATGTGTCTGGCGTTACGTCAGGCTTCCGATGACATTTCTTCCCTAGAAGAGCCCAACACAATTCTGCCTCTACTCTTTGTGGATGAGTTTGGTTCTGAGTGAGGCCTGCATGTTCTAGAGGTGGAAGAGGTTTTAGCAATCTGCTGACCCATGTCACTTATTCTTTTCTGTGGAGAATGTGAGAATTGGGAAAGTTATCTGGTTTCCCTGGGATCTCAGAGGCATGTGAAAGAAGTAGACCTCGAGCTCCAGTCTCTTGATTCCCAGTCCAGACCGTAATATCCCACTACAAATACTGTACTTGAATATTTTGTTTATCTATGTGTCTCTATTCTAGGGGATTCTCTTCTCGTAGTCTCTATTCTTTAGGTTCCTGTGTCTTATGCCTTCTGACACCATTTCCAAATATAACTGACTAGACGAGAATGGACCCCTGACCCAGGGGTAGTCCATCTCTAAACAGGGAAGAGACTTGTGGCCTGACTCAGAATTATAGGTGTACCAGTAAGAACCTTTGTATCAGGAATTAGTTCTAAGAGCTACAGAAGAAAGGTAATACAGAGCTGGAGACCTAATCCTGTAACATGGGGGAGAGGGTGTCCCACGAGATGAGTTAGCAGAAGGAGCCTATCAAGAAACAACGGAAAATAAAGCAACTGAGCAGGACAGTCAGGGCAAAGGAGTGATTTTTCTTCCATGTTTTATCTGAGACCTGGTTGTATTTCTGACACCAGAACAGTATCTTAGCCTTTCTTCTTTTTCACGTCTCTGACTTCCCCTCTAGGCATGGGGTAGGTCCTCCTTCTGATTGGTAGAGTGTGGGCCGAGATGTTATCACTTGCTTTCCCAGTCTACATAGCTTGTAGAGTGTTGGCATTTACAGCTTCTATAGCAAGAGGTAGGCTTGGCCTTACATTCTTACCAAAAATAGAAAGGAGGCCACCCAAAATGGTACATGTCTGCCACAGTGTCCCAACATACACTGGACACTTGTGGCACACAATTCCAAAATCCTCTACTTGGCCCCACCTCTGTCCAGCCACTCCTGTGCCAATCAGCAATATGAAGGCTTCGAAAGGCTTTGTACAGGTACAATTGCCTCAGTCCTAGTACTTCGTATCTCTCACATCCTACCCTGGCACTGTGTAGTGAGATGATGGTGAAATACACATTGCCCTGGAGCATATGCACACTGGAAGGGCAGGAAAGTTAGTGCATGTTGGGCCAAAGAGGAATGGGAGGTGATAGATGCATTCTTCTCTGCTTGGTCCTCTAGACAGATCCTTCTGAGACACACTGTATAAGATTCTTCCCAATGTCCCAGCAGTACCAAGCCCCAGTAGCCTGTAGTGGTGGCCAATTCTTTAACACATCTTTGAATTGCTCTCCAGCCTTCTACACTTCATTTCCCCTGTCCTAGTCTCCTGCCTCCTGGAATAACACCCCCAAAGAAATTAGCTGTACACAAGTCTTTGTTTCATAGTCACTTCCCAGAGATCTCAGGCTAGGGTACTGAGGAAATTGTGTTTTTGCCCTTTACCCTGATTAAGATAGTCATATGTTCTTGAAGATGGTCATCTGGAGTCAACGTGGATCTGATCCAGTATGTTGCTGCAATGGTTAGTTTTATGCATTGACTTGACTGGGCCACTGTGTAAGTGCCCAGACATTTGGCCACATCATTCTGGACATGTCTGTGAAGATGTTTCCAGATGACACTAACATTTGAATTGGTGGGTGATTGAAGATCCAATAGAACAGAAAGGCTGAGTAAGAGGGAACTCCTCCTGCTTTCTTTAGCTGGGTCAGTGGTCTTTACTATCTTCAGACTGGTACTGAAACATTGGCTTCTTGGGTCTTGAACTTGCCAGCTTTCACTATCAGGTCTCCTGGTTCTCGGGCCTTCAACTTGGACTGAAACTAAACTATTGGCTCTCTTGGGTCTCCAGCTTGTCTATAGCAGATCTCGGGATTTCTTAGCCCCCATTATTATATATCTATTTAAAATTTTGTATTTAATATATTATATGTATCAAATATAAGTATATATTGTACATTTATAATTTTATATAAATTGTATATAATAGGTATTTATATATTGCACATAACAAATAATATATAAATAATAAGTAAACATGTAATATAATAAATATACTATACTATACTATACTATAATATATATATATATTATAGATAGATCTAGATCTATGTATATAATATAGATCTATACATAGATATATACATAGATATATAGATATAGATATAGATATAGATGATATAGATATAGAGAGAGTCTCCTTTTGGTTTTGCTTCTCTGGAGAATCCTAACACATTACACACAGCCCCAAATTCAAAACATCTGTTCTAGAATTAACCAGTTCAGATAGAATCCTAAGGGTCCTAATGTGTTAATAGCCCGTGATCTTTTCAGAATGGTAAACAATCCCGAAATGCCCTACTTATTCTCTGCCATCAGTTTAATGCATAGCAACAATTGGGCAGCAAAGAGAATCAGCTAGAAAGAAGCTACATGCCCTTTTTCCCATGGTCTATTTGTCCTGTGCTAGATTTTTGTGGGAACCAATGATTATTTGCCATAGTAGTTTCCTAGGGCTGCCCTGACACATTACCACAAACTAAAGTGGCTCAAAATAACAGAACTTTATTCTGTCATAGTTATGAAAGCTGGAAGTCAGAACTTAAGGTTTCAGTAGGGCCATGCTCTCTCTGAAGGCTCTAGGGGAGGCTATTCCCTACTTCTTCCTAGCTGCTGGTATTTGCAGGCAATCCGTGGCATTCCTTGGCTGTGGCATTGTAACTCTGATCTCTCCTTCCATCTTCACGTGGCCATCTTCTCTCTGTGTGCCTCTGGGTCCAAATCCCCCTCATTTTATAAAGGTACCAGCCGTCGGGTTAGGGCCCAACCTAATCCAGTATGACCTCATCTTAACTTGATTATGTCTACAAAGGCCCTGTTTCTAAATAAGATCATGTTCACAGATTCAGTGTAGACATGAATTTTGAAGGAACATTATTCAACCCAGTAGGGTTGCTGAGTAGGCTCAGGAAACAATTGGCCATTCTCTGCGCCTGGTGAGGTGAGGACAACATTGCGGTGAAAGGAGGAGAGAGGCTCAGGGAAATGCAAATGGAGCCAGGCCCCATTTGGCAATGATGGTGGTCATAATTCTAGGCCCAGAGGAGCTCTGAGGCTGCCTGAAAGTCAGCCTCATGCTTGGCTGAGGTTGGGCTGTCTCGACAGCCGCTCCTTTAAGGAAACATCTCATGTCCACCCAGGATATAGAGTTTCTGGGATCTTGACTGACATGTCCTGATTTTCCCCCTGGAGGGTATTCACTATGTCGGCTTCCTAGGGGGCAAGATTAACAATGACTTTCTGTTTATAAAGGTTATAAGTAAATATCCTCAAATAAATGAAAAAATAGGTAAACAAGGAAAGCAGTTCACCTTTAAAAGTGAGTCGTGGCTAAGGTCTAATGGAGCCTCTGAAGAATGTTGGAGAACCTTTGAGGGGAAGAAGCTTGGCAGAGAGCCAATGCTGACATTATGAGGGAAGAACTTTTGAGAGCATTAGGACCATTTCTTTGACTCACTATGAAGATTTGGGCAAGCACTTCCACTCCGGAGACCAGTTTGATGGGAGCAGGCAAGAATTGAGCCACCCCATGGCCTATGGTCCACTGTTCTGTGATTTGAAACTAAACCTCTTTGAAGGCAGAGACCACATCTCTCTTGTTTGCCTTTGGATCCCCAGGTCCTAGAATAGTACATGACACTTAGGAAAATACTCAATATTTATTCATTGAATGAATGTTGGGCAGGAACCGGTTAGATTGAAGAGAGGCTATTCATTTCCAATCCACAAAGGGAAGCCTAAGCACCATGTTTTCCACAAGAGGGGAAGGATATAAATGGCGGAATTTGGGGTACTTATTGAGTGGACATTTATTAAGCACCTACAGTGGGACACACGGTAAACAATGTTGAGAGATAGAACGATGTGCAACCTGCAGCCTCTGCTTCAATTTGTTAACATCTAATGATAGAAATAAGCTAAATATTTTCAGATACTATAATTACTTGAGTAGAATATTTTAAAATTTAAGAAATAAATAAAAAACTATACCGTGTGTGTAACCTATAAGAGAGGGAATAAAAGTTACTCTTGATTAACATAGAGAAGACTTCACTGAGAACCAATGCATTGTCTCAGGAGGCAAATAATCATATATAATATTGGACCTTAGAATACCTTGGAATTCATTATCTTGTGGAAACATCCAGACTTAAGGATGACCTTTGAAATATGGGCAGTCCTTAAGTTGCGGGGCCTCATGGACTACTCTTACTCAGGGTTCAAGGTAATATTCTCCAGAAAAGGTGAATTCCAACAGGTTAATTTGAACAACACTATAATCTGGAAATGTCCAGCCAGGGCCAAGGCCACCCATTCCTTTCAGCCTGAGGATCATCAGTTGTGGTGTCAACTTAGCCTCTGAAAGATGATAGTAAAAAAATGTCTTGGCATGAACTTTTTTCATCCAGTGTCTTCAGTAGCATTCAGATTATACCACTGGCCCTCCCTAATCAAGTTACTTGTTTGACTTTACACTCGGAAACCAATACTCAAAAGGAATTCCCACAGAGGGCTTGCAAGGACCATCCATTCTCCCTTAAACCCACTGGAGATTGTTTAAGATCTGGAACGCTCCCTCAGGAGTCAATATTAAGCTGAGACTTAGAAGAACCTGGATTCCACTTCCTACACCACAACCAGAATAAAGTCAATGGAACCATGAAAATTATAGAGAGCTCAACCATTAGCCACCATGTTTCTGTTTCTTGTTTATTGGCTCTTTTATGCATCTAATAGGTAAGGAGCACTAGTAAGTACCTAGTGACACTAGTAAGTGTCACCTGTCTCCTGTTATGTAAGAGAAGGACAACCAACCTGGAGGAGGGAATAGATTATATCAGTGACTGTCTTTCCATACAAACATGTGTCTGTGTCGTTCTGCCAGTTACAAGAGATAGAAACTCAACTCAAGCTAACTTAAATAAATAAGGACGTTCACTGAGTTATGTAATTGAAAAGCTCAGGCATGGCTCCGTGCAGGTGCCCAACAGAAATCTTATTCCCCCACAATCAAAATTCCAAGGCTAAATTTGAAATGCACACATTTGTAGACTTTACCTATCCCTGAGCTAATTAGTATGGGTGGCAGCATGGGATGTGTTGACTGGTCAGATATGAGTCATATAACCTCACCTGGATTCCACATACCCTGAGAATGGGAGAGAGATAGTTTTGCAAAGGAAGATAAGGGTGATGCTCCAGGAAAGTATGGAGATGATGCTGGAAAGAAAGAACAATAGATGTCTGCTGTGGAATGCAGCAGAGCATTTTAATAATGGCAGGTCCTAGTGCTCTGAATAAGGCCACTTGGCCAGCAGACCTCGGGGCTTCCATTATTGTTATGGGCAAAGCTTCCATTGAATCACCCACATGGACCCTGTCTGCATCATCCTATCTAATGCCATTGTGACATTCCAAGGTCACAGTAAGAAACGCTGGAACCCAGTTTCATCAACAAAGTCAGTTCTCTCAAGTTCCAGCCTGCCTCTAGAATGGTGGGGCAGGGCAAGTTGTGGGAGCAGCTACTACCCCTTCAAAGATCTGAAGTCCAAAGAGAGGATTCCCAGCCCATCCAGACCATTGGGACTTCATACTAAAGGCCTTGGCCTGGCCTCACAGCCCTACTTTTCCAACTAATGTACCGAGCTACTTTCTCACATCTCTTGAGTCAGATGCCAGAGTATAATTAGAAAAGCAAATAACGATACAAAGTCCCTCTTACTGAGGTTTTCTGGATGACCGTTCGAGTCAGAAAAACAATAGTGCTTGGAGGACGGAAATGAGCCCACATGTTGGAGAATGGACACGAGGAACTGAAATCATGGAGCAGGGGCAAGCCAACTCAAACAGCAGGACTTTAGCTCTCGTTCAGATGAAAGAGCAAGGCACTCAGATGGGACAGAGGCCAAGGGTGGCATCTCTGGTGACTCTCGGAAGCCCCTACTTCCCCAATACGTTTAATCTGCTCAATCTACACAGCTGGTGTGTGATCTTTGTGCTTGTGCCAGGTACATTCAGAGACAGCAAGACCTCCCCACCCTGTCCTCCATTGTCAACTCAGTGTACTAACCCTTAGAGGATCTTGGGAAATATTTTGAGGGCTGGTGTGACAGTGCTCTTCAGTCATCCCTGGTCCTGTGTGAGAAAATTGCCCGGGTTTCTTTGCCATTCTTCAGTCATTTCAATTTACTGTAGGCAAAATCAGCTAATTTGCAGAGGCGAAGTTCCAAAGGGCCAGTTTCAGAATTCAACTTTGTAGATAACCAGAGTCAGACTGTCCCCCAAATCTTCCCTTGTCCTGGGAAGAACAGAAGAAAGTGTATAATGTAAGCAGTGGTCTGCCACAGACTAGTGACCAACCCCGACTTCAAAGATGGACTTTTTTTTTAAAGGTCATTATGTTCTTAAAGTTTGTTTCTACATGACCTCAACATTGTGAGCGAAGGAGTGGAAAATTCAGCCAAATCTCCCGATTGTTGTATCATGAAAGTCCAATTCTAAAGATAGGCACAAGGCATTCACTTCAGGAAAATTCCATTTCATCCAGCAAGGACTTTGTCAGCAATTCAAGGGGTACCCATACTGTGCTAGCTCTATGAGGAGTACGGAAAATGTTTGTGCTCTGACCCCTACCCTCCAGTTTGGAGGGTTGTGTGCTTGCTGTGACCAAGCACAATGCTACACAGGTGGGGAGGGGACAGTAAATGTTATAAATTTGTGGGAACTCCTGTGCCCAGAAATTGAACACAAACCGAGTAGATCAAAGAGGCCCAGAACGGCGCTTGAGTTTTTGTTTCCACTTGGACCAGAGAGTCCTTCATGCTATGTTATTGGAGAAGTTACGGCACACGGAGCCCAGCTTAGGCACCAGGGATTCACTTATGAAGGAAAAACCATAACCCTATCCAGGGAAAGTATTCCACCCCACGGTCGTTGGGGACAGGGTCGGAAAATACAGGCAGGTTGGGAAAACACGAAAGGAAACAAATTAGCTTGCATAATTAGAAACATGATGAGTAAAAGCTGCATGGGGGGTGGGGGCTGTGGGCGGTGTGGAGGAGGTGAGGGGGATAAAGAAAAGGGAAGGCGTGAGAAGGTTCCTGGAAAAGCTGAAAGCATAGTTCAATATGTGTGAGTCCTGTGGAGAATGTGGCTTGGCAAACAGAGGGAAAGAATATTCCTAGGTTGAGGGCTGAGGGCTGGGGGCTGGGGGCGTAGCTTGTGGAGGGGTAGAGAAGGCACACACACCCCCATCCCACTCTCCTTACGCATGTGTCTTCCTTAGGCGGTCTGGAAGGCCAGGGTGGCTCTCTCCCGTGGTGTCCTTTTTCTCACCCTGCCCCTCACAAGAGGAAAGAGAACAGAGGAGGGTGGGTGCATGGAAGCCAAGCCTCCAATTTCATGCTGATGCTTGGCTGGAGAAGGAAGTCTTGAAACCTAATTGCCTCTCAGAACAGTGCTTGTCTGATTTTCCCATGAGGTATCCCAGGGTATTGAGTGCAACTGGTCACAGGGTCGCCAGGGTGCAATGTCGGTCCTGGCTCCGGGTTCCTGCATTACTCTAACCCTGGCGAGTGACACTGCCTGATCTCAACCAGTAGTCTCAGTCCCATGCCAAAGCTGGAGACCAATCTAGGTTTCTGGCAGCCGTCAACTTTTTGTCTCCTTTCACTGTCTTGCTACCAGCCCAGATTGACTGAGGCTATCTTGTTCCCCAATAATCAGGCTCTTGCTTATTTCTTGACCAAGCCTCTATCATAAGCCGGAGTTTTCTCCTATGTTACTTTCCTGTCTTGTGATCCATCTTCGGTGATTGAGATCCAGGCTTCTTTCCCAGTCTCCCCAGGGAGCCTTCCTTGGAGCCCAGTCTCATTAGCAGCTGGGATGCCCTGCTCCTGACCTGCAATTCGGGCCTTGCCAGGTCATCCCTGAAGCCAGCTTTATGCCTGTTCTTACTGATTGCTTGTCCCTTGGACCTCTAGTAACCAAGGTGTCATTCCTGCCTGAAAAGACTCTGGATCTCAACATTCGTAACCACCTCTGCCAATGGTGTTCCTATCCTCTTGGTATTGGAATGACGTCAGACTTATAAATTTATGTCTCTTGATGCTGATTCCTGGCCTTACTGCTTCCTCAGATCTATTGCATTTCCACAACAAAGGATCTGCCTGGGGTTCTTCGTTAGTTAGAACTGGTTAGTTCTTAACTTAATTTTGCCCATCTCATGGTCCAACACCCGAGATATAAGACAGAACCCACTGTAACAACATTATTTCTTCCACTTCTCAGATGCTCAGTCACTGTAGTACCAAGTTCATCTGACCTGGACACCAGGCACAGGAAAAAAACAAACAAACAAAAACCAAAACCAAAAAAAAAAAAAAACAAAAAACCACATCTTTCCAGCTTGATTGACTCAGAACCCATTTGTTCCTACTCATCAACATGATCCTTCCCATATGTCTCCCAAAACCTACCAGAAATTTCAATTCTAAAATTCATTTGCTTTTCTTAGTTTTTTTTTCATATCAAAGTAAGTTGAATGAAGGGGTGGGGGGTGTGTGGAATGCCTGTAATTCCCAGAATTTCTTAAGAAGATGTGGGATGAAAACTCCCAAGGGTTTCCTGATCAGACAGGAAGGCTAAGAAATATTCAGGAAGAAAGGTTGAAGGACTCAGTCCCTCAGTTGTTAGGTAGACCCAGTGAGTTTCCTTCAATGAACAGAATTTGGAGTCAGCGACGGGATATCACCTTCCGGCATAGGTTAAAAAACAACTGTGGCTTCTTTCTTGTACTCTCTCTCTTCCTTGCTTGCCTGGTCTAATGGAAACCAGCTCCCACGTTAGGAGCTGCCTAGGGAAAGGCCGACATGGCAGAGAACTGAAGGAAACCTCTGGTCACTATGCAACAAAGAACTGAGGCCCACGGTGCAATAGTCCGTGAGGAACTGAATCTTGCCAACAAGCGTGTGAGTGAGCTTGGGGTCCACCCTTATGCTGAGACTAGAGCCCTAGCTGATACCTTGTTTGCAGCTTTATAAGAGATCTTAAGGAAGAGATACCCAACTTAAGTAGCTAGATCCCTGAACCACAGAAAGTATGAGGTAATAAATGTTTTAAGCAGCTAACTCTGGGGGTAATCTGTTACACAGTGATATATATCTAATGCAAACTTCAAGAGAATTAAAGACAGAGAAGGCAGAAAAATTTGGCTGCAAACAATTTAGGTAATTTCCACTCACCCTAAATCTTTCAGTTGCCCGTTTAGCTGGACTTAGAGGAAAACCACACTTATTTCATCAACATATATGTAGCGTGTGCCCTCTCTATGCCCAGCGCTGGGACACATGCTGGGAAGGATTCAAAAGAAGTTGGGGCCCTCTGGGGTACCTAGGTGGCTCAGTCAGTTAAGCATCTGACTTTGGCTCAGGTTATGATCTCGCCGTTCTCGAGTTTGAGCCCCGCGTCGGGCTCTGTGCTGACAGCTCAGAGTCTGAAGCCTGTTTCTCCCTGTGTCCCCCTGTCTCTCTCTGCACGTCCCCACACTCATGCTCTGTCTCTCTCTTTCAAGAATAAGTAAACATTAAAATATTTTTTTAAAAAGAAGGCGGGGCCCTCGGGGAACAGAAGGCACAACCGTAAGCCACAAGAGACAGGAATCTCAGTATCACCATTGTGTCACTACTTTCCCTGTCCCCAAAACTCATGCAAATACCTTTTCAATTCCATGAAAAACAATACAAGAAGAAAGGCAGAAAAGGACTTCTATTACATGGTAGGCTGTTACGAGGCAACCTGAATTGCATTAGGAGAGAGGCTGAAAATTGGCAGGAAGGATCCGATCTGCAAGCATGTTTCATTATGTCGGCTGTATTGATTTTTTAATTGGTCACCAGCATATCAAATCAGGATATTTCACATGAATACCAACTCTCTGGCTTGTCTTGAAATCCAGAGGATCTGGCTCAACACTGTAGGTCAATACCTACAAGGCACCATAGCCTCGCACAAACTCAGCCCTTTCCTTTCCTCTAGCCTAATACGTGCTTGTCATTCTGCGCCCGTCCCTTCCCAGCCCATTTCACTAATTTACGCTGGCTGGCATTTTATTTGCAGATGGTGCACTAATCCTCTCTGATTATTTTTAAGCTGCAGAATTCTTTTGTGTCTTCAGAGAATGATAGCCTCAATTCTCTGCCTCTGCATAAACCCCTTGGTAAAAGCCCAAGGGCCGGTCCACAGTAGGTATTCAGTAAGTGTTCCCTTATTTTCCATCATTCTCGGGACAGAGACAACCCAACTTGTTTTAGGCTTTGTGAACTTTTTGCAACTAACAAGTGCTTTTCTACACTTGCTCATTGTATTTTTGGAATCTTGGGGTGACTCCAGCTCTTCCCTCTCATGTCCCAGGCACTGGGCTCAACTTGGGATACAATAGTGAACAGAAGAAAGCAAGCCCAGCTCTTACAAGGCATACAGTCCCCCAGTAACTCAAGAAGACAAGTACTGTTTGAGTAATTATAGTGACCTGACTAAGGTGACCTTTCCAGTCCCTTCCAAACATAGGAGTCTATAATGCTCCCTCTTCTCTCCCTCTTATGAGACCGCCCTTCCTTTTCTTTCTTCTCCCTCCTTGTCCTTTGGCCAACAGAAATGGGTCTTCTTGGCCTTTTTAGGAAGTACAACACCCTGATTCACCCAGAGCTTGGGAAGAGCTCTGGAAGAGAAGAATGAGGTGGAAGAGGGGTCCAAGGAAGGTTTTGTCTCACCTCTGCTTCTCTGAAGAGATATCTCATAACTTATCCCAGAGAAATTTACCACCCAAGCTCCCAGAAGCCATGGAAGAAGGAAGAGAGAAAAGAGACATCTAACTTCTCCAAGAAAGACGATGTCTGGATTAGCAGGGCTCACTGGTCTCCAAGGATAATTCATGCTGTCCTCATGCACATTGGACTCATGGTCTGGCTCTGGCCTCTGAAGGATGGCTCTCGACCAACCGTCTCTAGAGGAAGCAGAAGCTGAAGCCTGGGAGGATCTTGGCCAGGGCCACAGCCATGACCTCAGACCCTGCAACTGCACCTGAGTACACATTTCCAGGGGAGATGTGCTCTCCATGGAGGAACAGCAGCTCTGGCCCATGGGGTCCCTGTGAGATCACCCCAGCTGGTCTAAATTAGTGTGTGACATACACACACACACACACACACACACATGCACACATTTTTTTTATAAGCCCAACACATAGAATATCTTTTTTTTCTTGATTGTATACTCTGACCTTCTGCTAAATCAACTTTTTTAAAAATATATTTTCTCTTCTGCTTACCTAAAATGTTTCCATACTGAATTTGCTGAGCAGCCAGCACATTCGTAAAAGCACGTAGGCAAGCTAAACTCACTTCCTAAGCCAGCTTCACACCTAAGCATAAACAAGGGGTCCGGGCCTTGAAAATGAACCACTTTCCTGACAAAGAAATTGCTTCCTGTCGCCAGGGGAGAACGTGCCTCATCTCCCATGCCTCTCTCTCTTTTTCCATACTTTGCACTTTTCTTTCTTTCTCCTGAATTTCAGCTTCCAGTGAAGTCTATCCCAAAGCCCAAATAAGTAGAGGAGGTTTCATGTTGTCTCAGCCAAATAATCCCAGCTCCCCCAAGCATTCAGTGTTCATGCAAAATGTTTGCACGTTGAGTTTGCTGCCTGCTGGACGGATCTCCCTCTCCTTCTCTCCCTCTCACCCTGTGTCTTTGTCTCCTTACAAGCCAAGGACTGGAGGTAGAAGAGAACATTTGAATCATATTCAAATTACAGAGGGAAAAAAAAACCTGGTTTCAAAAGTAAGAGGAGAAAACAAGAGACCTAGCCATCTTCTTTTTCTTTCTTTTTTTTTCTTCCTAAATTCCTTTACTCTTAAAAGCCCTTTGCTTTTAAAAGACATTTTGGTACTTTGCATCATCAAACTCTGGTGCGAGACAAGAAAAACACGTGTATACAACGACATTGCTTTATGTTGATGAGCTCTTCTTATGTCATTTCTAATGACGAAGGACAAATGAAAAACAACCTGCTTTATTTCTAAAGATAAATCTTTCTCTATCAGTCAATGTCCAAATAAAAATAATGAAAACCATCCTTGAGTATCTAAAACAGACATTCGAGTTCAGGGAATTTGTTACGCAGGTGATGGAAGGATAGAAAAGTCAGGCGAGAAACAATGGGGCAAATCAGAGGGTAGCAACAAGGGCACAGTTACCACCCCTTAGACCGCTGGGACACAGGGGGAAAATGGAGTTATCAGAACCCAGGGCTTGGGGCCACCAGACAGAAGCTGGAACCAACAGCCCATCTGTCTGGTAGGATCTGGAGTCAAGAAGGCAGGTAGCTGCCCCTGGAGAAACCACCCAAGACTAGGACAGTGGAGGAGAAAAAAACATGGCTTCTCTCTTCCTCTCTCCCTCCCGTCTGCCTCCAGTGCCTCCCACTGGTAGAACCCAGCTGGAAGCCAGCTGATCCAGGAGCCTAGAAAACACAACCTGAAAATGGTTAGCTACCTGAAGCTCCCCGCAGAGCATAGGAACATGAGAGATGTTGCTGAAGATGAACAGGCCCAAGACTCATCTTCCCACTTCTCCCTCCACGGCATCCCCACTACCAATGCCCTCACGCAAACATTGAACGAACAGGCTGTAAGTTCCAAAGGCGCTGGAAATTGGGAATGCAAGGGAGGGTGCCATGCAAGTAAAGCTCAAGTTCACACTTACATTCAGCTCCACCAAGCTCTGATTCTGGGCACTTTTTTCTCTAATCACTAGGTCTACCACCCAGTCTAGCTTGCGTGTGCAATTCTGCATTTGTGAAATGCAGTGAGTTCCAGGCAGGGCAAGGGAAATTAATCCGTACCCACACCAGGGAGCATTAAAATGGAAGGTGGGCTGGAAGTGTGTTCTCACATGGAGGTGCAGGGTTCTTAGTGTCATTCTCTACCAGGAGCAATGACCAGCCCCATGGGAGGACATGGGGTCAGAGAAGATATATTGGGGGATCTTCCCAGATATCCTCTTAAGTCTCTTTTTGAGCTTTCTCAGCAATCAGTCTTTGCTGGATATGTGCCCCCCATGCCCACCCCCTAGCCCTCAAGGCCGGAACAAAGCCTCTAGAAACAAAAGTGTCAGAAGATTGCTCTGTTCGGCAAGTCTCATAAAAGAGCTATGAATTCGCTCTTAAAAAAGTCCACCCGGAATGGAATTCAACGAATCACAGCTAAATCCTCCTTTTGGCAAAATGATTCCCTCTTCATGATAACTGTATTATCGTTTGTCTCACTGCACATCTTCCTCTGCCCTTAAAAACGGAGGAGGAGGAGAGAAGCACAAATATAATATAAACAGAGGACTGGAAAATTACCCCAGCAAAGCATAACAGCTAAACAATGACTAAGGGGGCTGTGATACGCATCAACACAGACCCACATTTGTAAACAGTGCAATGGGGAGGGGGAGACGTGTGTGAGCTGAACAAGAGGAGGGTTTTGGCCGAGAGATGGGGTAGGGATGGCACGAGGGCCCTATTAGGGGGATGGCTGAGCAAGCTGGGACTTTTCACCTGGATCTGGGAGGACTTAACTAGAGAGAACGAAAACAGACCCGACGGACAAGCGTTTTATGATTCCCTTCACGAGGCAGAAAGACAATAGTTAAGCAGGACCTGAGGCTGGGCCCCTGAGTCAGACTGCCTTGGTTCATGGCTCTGTCCCACTTCCTGCGTGTTTTGTCACCTGAGGCAAATGATTTATTCATCCCTTAGAACCTCAGATACCTCACTTATAAAATGAGATAATTCACTCGGGGAATATTTCTTGAATATCTACTCTCCGCCAGGCACTGTTCTAGGTTCTGGGAATACAATATGAAGTGGGGAGAGGGGAGGACACCCTTGCTCTCAAGGAGTTCGTATTCTGGTAGGGGAGAAAGATAATACACAGATTAGGAAACAAATACAGACTGTAATGATGTCGGGTTCTATAAAGGGAAATAAAACCGAGTAAGAGGGAATGAGTGATGGCGGGAGGGTGTGGGCTATTGATAGAGTGGTCAGGAAAGATCACACGAACCTGCGACTTCAGAAAGACACGGAAAAGGAGCAAAGGGGAGGGAGCCATAAGGATATGGGGAGGGTGTTCCAGGCAGAGGGAACAGAAAGTGCAAATACCCCGTGGCTTCTATAGCTTGTCACACAGGGACAATATCAGGCATCAGCACAGCTCCTGGCCCATAGCAGGCACTTAATAAATAGCTATTATTAATGGGATATCCATAAAGCTCCTTTTTTCTCACAGTAGAGAAGCAAGAACAGTGAGAAGATCAGCAAATTCGCCTTAACTCTGCATCCTCGTTCTTCCCCCACCTACACGTATCACACAAAGAGATGCTCACAAAGACAGACTGTGCTCTCAGCTTTCTGTTATCTGCAAAATAAAAAGGGGCACAGTGCGGGATAACCCAAAGAAGCAAATAACCCGAAAGGCCTGTCCATATTGTTAAGAGACTTTGTGCAAAATATTTGCTTGCCTAGTTATGCTACATTTAGTCTAGTATCAACAGGAAGATCATGCGGGGCAGAAATTGGCATCAAATACCAAGCATTAAATTCCTGGTTATGTGATATCAGACAAGTCCCTTAACTTCTCTGAGCTCACAGGGTCATCATGAGGGTCAGATGCAATGACAACTGTGGGGGCCTTTTGTGAACCATGCAACTGCATTTGATTATTGCTTTATGATGAAAGCTGAGTGAATCATCTGAGCTCACAACCACGGTTGGGGTGGGACGTGGCCCACCCGCATTTTGGATGATTAGGAGACACAAGCCTGAGACCAAAACTTGCCCCCAAGGAAGTCACAGAGCCAATCAGAGTCACAAAGGGACTCTTCTGTTTTTAATACTTTCTGGGATGAAGTCGATGGCATTTGTTTAGCTTGGCATTGGAGGGGAATCATTCTGTTGTGAATCCAAGTTGCTTAGAAAAGAGTCACTGACCCTGCCAACAATTTGATTAGAACAGGCACACACTGCAGGGGATAAAGGAGGCAGGCATTTCTTGCAGTCTTCTACTGAGATTCAGACCACAAAATTAAAGCCCTAGGTATGGCAAGGCTTCATAGGAGATTCCATCGAGTCTTAAGATGAATAAGGCTTTCAGGAGCTGCAAATGATTCTTAAGGTAGCAGCGATTCAGAGAGACCAGTATGTTCACTTCAGTGGTCCTTCATTATTTTACAATAATTGAATTTTAGAGTGGAGAGAAATGAAGAGTTCTTTTCAAGTGAATCCCTCTAAGTCCTGAGATTTAATAAAAATTAAAAAAAAAAAAGGAAGTCATGGAAAGAATCATCAGGGCTCTACACTTCGAAGACAGTAATAGCCCAATAGTAGCCTGGGCTATTACTGGGCATGAGGTATTGGGCCAGATAGGTGTTGCCCCCGAAACTCAATTTAATGATAATTACTGGCAGAAAAGGAGGACAGAAGAAGATAAAGAGGCTATATTAAAAATTCCTGACATTCTTCACAAGTTTCTTTCAAAACATCAAACATCTGATCAGGTTCATTTGGGTCAGGTTGGATTGGGTTGGTCCCTCCAACTTTTGGTGGGTCAAAAGTTCAAAGAGTGACTCAGTGGGTATCTGGCAAAGTTTCAAGGAAGCTCCTCACTCAAGCTTGATATCAACCCCAAGCCAGCAGGATTGGAGGAGGACATGGTGGAGTGGAGAAGGCACATATATGTCTTCCAAGAATAGTGCTTTCGGGATTTCTGGTCTCCCCAACATTTCTGAGGACGCACGTTTTCACATCAAATTCAAATTCCCATAACTGTTGGACAAGAATCTAGCCCTCTTTCTATTTCTCAGACAGAAATAAGTGCTTATGTCACCAAGTCCAAATGTCAACCCACCTTGGAGCAAGCACTGGTCTCCAATCCAAGAGACAAGACAAGATGATGCCAGGGAACACGCATGTTCCACCACAATCTCCAAAGACAAGGTACAATCAAGGTTAGCTCTATCAGACAGACAATGTGGCCATAGTGTGCCTGCAAGAATATATTCCTTTGAAGGAAACCAGTGTCATCTAGATGGTATTTTACCCATCCTGGGAGCATCTCTAGTAGCTAATAGATGGGCAATGGCAACTTTGGTAATCGTGAGCATTTGGGATTATTTACGTTTTGAGGAGAAAGGGCAGGGAGGAGAAACAAAAAGAGTTCAAAGAAATATAGAGGGATAGAGAGGAAGGGAGGAGAAAAAGGGACAGGAAAAGATAGGACAGAGAATGATGAAGAGGCTGCCTAATGTTGCATTTCAAAAATGTGAGATTAAGAATCTGAACTGCATTCCAATTCCATTTTCGTGGATAAATAGTTTTTTTTTTCTTTCATCACAGCCATAATGGAAAAGAAATTAAATAAGTAGGCAAAGCAAGTGGATTCCCATAGTCAAGTAAACATAAGAGTTCTGGCTTCCTTGCCATCCCTTTCCCAGGTGCTGTCACTTCCCTACGTCCATCATCGTCCACTCATCTTCTTCCAGTTCTATCCCGAACCTAAAAGGGACCTGGGCCTTTAAACTGAGCCAGCTTTCTAAAGGACTCAGACACTTGGATCTTCATAGTCAAGAGCTTTGGGATCTTAGAGGCTAGGGGCTTGTGACTCTTCTGTGGATTGATTGGATACCTGATACCAGGAGATTTAATCTGATTCCTGAGTAATACTAAACCATACCGGAAAAAAAAAAGGATCGAGAAGAAAATGTGTTTAGCAACCTTAAACTTGTGCCCACTGAAGCTCAGTTCTTGCAACTGGCCACGTTTGGTGGTAGGCTGGGGATCCTCGTTAACATCACATAGGAACGTGAACCCAGAAGCCTGGGGCAGAGACTTGGAGTTCTGAGCGCTATGGAAAGCCCTCCACTGGCAGCCAAAGTTTTAAAATGTGCTTGACAAGCAGATAGAAAAATTGGCTGTACATCCCTCTACTGTAACACAACTATTTGCTTTGAGAACTGTGCCTGGAGTTATTGCTTTGAGGGAAAAAATGCATAATTTTGGAAAAGGATGATTTAGTTCTGCAAAGGTCTACAGCTCTACCTTCGGGACTGCAAGGGCTTCCTTCTGTAGGTATGTTCCGTATCAGCTTTGTTCAAATGCACTCACCCAGGGTTTCCTGGCATCTGGCCCAGAAAAGAGACACCATCCTGAGAGACATGGAGAACAGGTCAAGTCCTTATGTATCTAAGGCAGACATGCAGATAGCAAAAAATATTTGGAAGGGACAGGTCGCAGAAAGAAAAGTGTTGACCGATTTAATATTGGGATGTGTCATACTGAAAATGCATGAAAGAGGTGGTGCCCATTACTTTTTAGTAAATTAAGTTGAGCTTGTTTTACACCCAAAGTTGTTTTTGTTTTTGTTTCTGTTTTTTTTTTTTTTTAATAACCAATCTCTTTGGAAACTAAAGAATAAGTACAGGTAAAATATATTCTTTGGGGGGCACTTGGGTGGCTCGGTCAGTTAAACGTCAACTTCGGCTCAGGTCATGATCTCATGGTTTGTGGGTTCGAGCCCCTCATGGGGCTCTGTGCTGACAGCTCGGAGCCCGTAGCCTGCTTTGGATTCTGTGTCTCCCTCTCTCTCTGCCCCTCCTTCGCTCACACACACTGTGTCTTTCTCTGTCTCTGTCTCTGTCTCTGTCTCTCTCAAAAATAAATAATAATATATATGTACAATATATGTGTATATATACACATATACATATATACATATATATTATTATCATACGTATTATATGTATATATTATATATATGTATATATATGTATATATGTATATATATAAATATATATATTATATACATATATATATTTATATATATATATATTATATACATATATATATTCTTTGGGGTTCAACTCCAGTCCCTGGAATTTCAGAAAAAAAATTTTTTTTTAGGCTGGAATCCCTGTGTTACCAGTTCCTTACCGTATGACTTTGGACAAAGAATCAACTCTTCATTTGCAAAATGGGGCCAGTAACATACTTTTTACAGGATTGTTATGAAGATGAACGCCTTCTGGTCCAGGAGTGTACTGGCAGTAGGTGGGAGCTGCATCTATCATTGTTGTGACTCAGGTGGCAGGGAAGTGTCTTGGAAACAAAACAGCCCAGGGGCACCTGGGGAGCTTAGTTGGTTAAGCATCTGATTTCCGCTCAGGCAATGATCTCAGGGTTCAGGAGTTTGAGCTCTGCATTGAGCTCCACGCTGACAGGGCAGAGCCTGCCTGGGATTCTCTCTCTCCCTCTCTCTCTGTCCCTTCCTCGTTTGTGCCCTAAACAAACAAACAAACAAACTGAAAAAAAAAAAAAGAAACAAACAGACCATGGGGTTCACAGGACCGTTAACAAAAAGCACATTCTACCAGCCCAGCGAGCCCCTGTGAAATCAACTCCACCAGACGCCCGTGGTGGAGTAAGAGCTCAGCTTTAGGGCAAATGCTGGGTCTCAAATGCCAGCCACCTTGTGGTAGGATGTAGGTAAATTCCTTTGCTTTTCTGTGGCTCAGTTTCTTCATCTCTAGAATGGGGGTAATATTAGTACCTAGTGTCCTAGAGTCAGACTGTGGATTAAATGAGACCGTCCATGTAAAATGTGCTTGAGACTAATGCCCAGTACATAGTAAACTTAGAATAAAAGTTACTTATTTATATCGTATGGCCCAACTTCTAGCCAGGAGCTGGCTAGAGCTGGTTTTTATTAAAGTTAGTGCAGTCTGTTTCATCGCATTTGGGTTTTGTTGGGGGGGCGGGGGGAGTTACACACTGGATGGATTAGACTGGAGAGTTGATCTGTGTCTTATGATTGGTTGGGGGAACTCTGGTGATATGGGGAGAAAACCCTGGTACGGATCACACTTGGGGATGGGTGGCTGGGTGTGGTGGTGCCGTGATCTCTGCCCGACATGATATTAAGTATCTTGATCTGTAAAAAGAGGGGGGTAACGCCTACTTCTAAGAGCTACTGGAAAATGATGGGAGTGCCACATGGGGGTCTTCGCACATAGTTGGTACACATGTTTGTTTAACTGATTTTATTGGGAGGACGCAGACAACTGGGGAGCAGTGGGATCCAGGAAGGAAATGGCCAGGTTGAAATATCGAGGAGCCTTAAGAGCACTGGCTGCCTTCATTCTCTGTATGGCAGGTGGTCTGGCAAGGTGAGAGAGGTTGTGTGCTAGGCACTCACTTTTCACAAAATAGCCAATAATATTGCCGTAGATTAAAAACACAGAGAGCGTTCTCAGCCTCCCTTCTACAAGGAAATCTCCTACTGTGGTGAAGGGAAATTCAGTTCAACAAGGAAATCCTTGGATTCTCTGGCCTCCATTCCTCCTCCCTTCTGTTCTGGTGAAAATGCCATTTATGTATCCACTGTGACAGAACAGTGAGGTGCACGCCTCATTCTCATTTTGTAGACCAGGGAACCCAACCAAAGTCGGCGAGATTCAGGAACCAAGCCCCGACCTCAAAGCATGAGAGCTGGGATTTGAATGCAGACCTTGAGATACTGTATCTTTGGCTCCTTCCGCGGACCACGGCAGGCCTCAAGTCCTCCAGCCCGGCCTGCAAACACATTCAGCAGGCTGTTGGGAGAAGCCGATGTTGGGGTCGTGCCAGGAAAGGTGTGGGCGTGGGCTGGATTTTCTGCCCCTGTGACTTTTTGTTCATTCCCAAAATTATTCCAAAGGGAGTTGAAATAGCAAAACGGGGAGCTGCCTGGCTATGTCTGAATTCTATAAATCAAGGCTTTATTTGAAGGATGATTTTTTTTTTCTTTTTTCAAAAAGAAAAAGCCAGCTCTAGAGGAACTTAGCACCCTTTGTTGGTGTTCTTCTCGGAAGCTTATAATGAGCTCATAAATGCTAACGAGGAGTGCTCTGGGGTTCCCAGCAGTGCGGTTAGAGGATGAAATTCCACCAGGGCCGGGCATGTGTGCCCACCCCCACCCCTGCCCCCGCTGCCGGGCCAGGCTGTTTGCAGCAGGAGGAGCACCCCCGTCTGCTCTGTGAGCCCCAACTCCTGCTCACTTGCGCCCTGTCCACAGCCGTCTCTCTGGCCTAGATTATCTCTCCTGGGACGATGGCTTCAAAGGCCTCTTTGAAAAGTCAGCCCTCGGAGTTGCGAGCTCTCCCTGGGCTTGGTCAGTAGCTATGTGCTGAGTACCCATTACTGTGCCCAGAACTTAGCCGGGAGCTGTGAGAAGTGGCTCCCCAGGCGTTGCCTCTGGTCTCATCACCCTATCATTTAGCGGCCTCCACTGCGTGGCCCTAAAGTATCTGTACCAACCACAAGCCCGCTGGGAGCAGAGGGTGTGGAGGCTGGGACACGGGGCAGAACTGAAGGACAGAGTTATCTACGAGGTAGAGCAGGGTGAAGGGAAATTAACGAGGGATGGAGACACTCCTGCTCTGCCACTCTCCAAGACCACCATCCCTGGGCCTCCAGGGACAGGAGGAGGGAGCAGCCATGAGCCCCCGGGCTGTAAGCGAGGGTTCTATCCGTGCAGCCTGGCATGGCCATACCCGCAGGAGTCATCTCCTGGCCTCCTCCTCCTCTCTCGACCCCGCACACGAGCCAGCGAGCAAGGGAGCCCATCAGCGCAGCCTAGAGGCAGCATCTAGAGCACACGGCAGGCTGACGAAGGGCAGCACGCCCACCCAGAGGAACGTCAGGAGAATATGCAGCTCCACGATCCTCCAACCCGATATTTAAGGGTCCCGAAGGGACGTCAGAGTCCAGACGAGCATGGCCTGCCATCCCTGCCACTTGCTTTTCCCACCACCCGGTGCATCCTCAAACACATCTGCCCACACCCATAGCCACACGCCGCTCACATTTCAGACTTGACGGTAAATGTCCGATTCTCCTTGAAATGTTCTCTGAGCAGCCGGCTCTCCTGGTCAGCCTTGTATTGTAGGCATTTGGGGGCTTCTCTAAGGCTGCCACTTATCTCTGTAAGCAAGCTGAAGAAAAGGACTATGCCCAGCATTTCTTTTGCTTTGCACAGTTCAGATCCTTCTCCAGTGGGTACGGAAGGGGTGGATCAAGGGTCCCAGGGTGGAGGAGGAAGGTCATCCCCTGGCGGTGAAGCCCTTAGACCGTCCGTCCACATAGGGAGTGGATTGTAGGTAGGTGCGTCCGACCGGGGAAAAGATGGCCCCAGGACATATTAATGACTCTGAGTTTCCTAAGAAAGGTCTGGTATCCTCTGCCTGGTGGCTTGAGGGGTGGAGGGAACAGGGAAGTTGGGAATAGGAAAGCTGATGGAAGTCCCCAGGGATCTAGAAGGACACACCTTGTACATTGACCAGCATGATGTGCTCACTTTGTGGGATCTGTAAAAATACTACGGCATTCCCTGTAGAACATTGTTTAGAAATCATTAAAGGTCTTGGTCTGCTGTGTCCCTCTCTCTACAGCCGCTACAGCAGTTATTCAAAGAGAGAAAGAGCAAGGAAGAGAGGAAATCACATGGAAATAAAAGCACCTTGCATGGCACTGACCCCTGGTACGTTCTGCTAAAAATACCCTGTTCAAATGTAATTCTTACAATCTTAGGAAGTGGTGCTTCCAATTTACAGAGGAAAGCACCGGGACTCAAGAGAAGCGGTGTCCCCAGGTCACGGGTCACCTGGCTAAGCGCAGACGATTAAGGAGTCTGATGTCTGCGGGAGCTCCACACACGCTCTTCTGTGGGGCCGGGTTTCAGTTCTCCAAAATCACGGTGTGGATCTTCCGTGCTTCCCGAGGGTCACGATGTGAGGCCCTGGGCTAAGAGATGAAAAGCCCTCTGCGTCTACAGGCCGGAACCTTGCTCACGGGGGTGGTGGCCGTCGATGGACAGGGAGCCCTGCTCACGGCGCCTACCCGGAACAAAGAGGGACACATGGAGGCGATCTAGGGCTTTAAGGATCTATGCTGTCACCTGCATCAGGGTCCCTTCACCAATGGGGCAAAGAGGCGGATGTGGCCCAGGCTTCCGGATGCTTGGATTCCTGGAAATGCCCCAACTTGCATTGGGAGTAGGGGACTGGGCTTTGGGAGCTGTGCTTCCTGGGAAGGGCCTGAAGATTGTGCGCGCTTCTGAGAGCCCTTACTTTTTCATCCCTTTCCAGTACGGTATCCTTGCTCCTGGCAAAGCCTCTCTCCGTCGGTGGAGCCTGCTGAAGTGACACTGGGTAGGTGAGGAAGAAGATGCAAGGACTAAAACAGACAGGGCGGGGGGGGGGGGGGGGGGGGGAGGTACACAATAGCGTGCGTGTACTTAAGGTACTCAGAGGCAAAGACTTAAGCAAAAGTCTGCCCTTGTGGGGACCGCCTCCCTCTGCCCCCTCTCCCAACCCCCGGGGGCTGGGACAGGAGCTTGTCTTACCAACCTAACAGCGAGTCTGGCTTGGTCGGCTGAGCGAAGGGCCGGGGGAAACTTTTCACGGGACCGAAGGGGTTAACGACACGTGCACCATCTGGCCAGATGAGTTAACGAGGCTCTCTGTTCAGAGAAAAGCACAAAGTCAAGACCATGCAGGAGAAAGCGGCTGGGAGCATTTCCAGAGAGAGCCGTGTGTGAGATTCGTGCGAGGAGGTGTCTGGTGGGTGCCTCCCGCTGGGATAGGGGAGCGTGAGCGCGTGTGCGCGCATGGGAGTGGGAGCGGGAGCGTGTCGGGTGCCTGTGGGTACATGGGCGTGTGCACACGCGCACACGCAAACGCGTGCACGGCCGTGGAGGCTTGCCGGGGAAGAAACGCGCGGGTGTGGTAGGGAGAGCTGACAAACCGAGGCACAAAACTGCAAACTCCGGGAAAGGGGGATCTGCTAAACCCCCATCCTGGCCTGCTTCCACTTAGCCTTCTCCTTAAGTCGTCTTCATTTCTGTCTTAGGTTTCCATAAACAGTGCAGTTATTTATTTTATTTTTGTTTGAAATGTTAAACAAGCCCCGAAAGGAAAAGCTGTTGAGGCAACTCGTGGCGTCTCCGGAGGGCCGTTGCACCGCCAGCATTTTCTGCAAGGGCTTGGTGAGGTCGCCTCTCCCCTGCGCCCCTCTCCCAGGGCTCTGAGGCAGCCCCCATGCTCCCTTGCCCTGGCTCGGGCCCCGGAGCATTCCAGGCTCCTTCAGCTGACCTGCTTCGGTGCCCAGAGTGCAGCCCATCCTCCTCTTCCTCCACGGAAGACCTCCCACCCGGGTCTCTCCCCAGGCTGGCAGAAGGATTAATAACTCTCAGGACAACAGCAGCACCCGGAATCATAGTTAACATTCACTGAGTGCTTAATAGGTACTAGGTACATCCGACAATGAAGAGGGAGCACGCATATCAACACACTTCGCCCTCGGCACTCGCCAGTGTGGCAGGTGCCATTGTTACCTCATTTTACAGATGAGGAGCCTGAGGCACAGGGAATTAAGAGATCCGATTACAAGGGGCAAGGCCAATAGTGCTGGGCCTGTCACCTGCCCTGGGCACAAAATGGAACAGTGTCCCCCGCAAACTCAGTAATCAAAGGAATAACATTTCGATGCAATATTTTCTTTTTTTTTTTTTAATTTTTTTTTTCAACGTTTTTTATTTATTTTTGGGACAGAGAGAGACAGAGCATGAACGGGGGAGGGGCAGAGAGAGAGGGAGGCACAGAAGCGGAAACAGGCTCCAGGCTCTGAGCCATCAGCCCAGAGCCTGACGCGGGGCTCGAACTCACGGACCGCGAGATTGTGACCTGGCTGAAGTCGGACGCTTAACCGACTGCGCCACCCAGGCGCCCCTCGATGCAATATTTTCTTAAAAATCCAAATTAATACAAAAACTCCACAAGGATTCCCGTATTAAGATTTTAAATAAAACCAGGCCCGGTAGATTCACCTCCAGTCCGTCTGGCTGTGGCTCTTCAGGCCCGCGCCGGGCTGCCTTGTTAGGCTTTCGTTTAGAGCCAAGCAGGGTCCTGGCTTTTGCGCGAGGTACCTCTCTGGTTCGTTCTTGTTAGTTCCGCGTGGTGGGTGCTGTTTTCCCCCCTGGAGAGACAGACAAGCTTTTCGACCCATCCATTGTTTGCTTACCTTTGCTTCTGTCTTCAAAGAACAACAAACCCAGATAGACTGTCAAGCAGGCCTTGATCCCAAGTTTGCTCTGAGTCTAGTGCTCTTTCCATGAGCTCACAGCCGCCTTGGTGAGCAGCGCCCCCCACCCCCTCCCTAGCCTGGAAAGGAATCTGACAGGCAGGAGGGGGAACCTCACGGGGACAGCTAGAGAGCTTATGACAAGTCGGTTCTGACAAGTAATCCTCCACTGCCTCAGCCAGACCCACTCCCGAGATACCTCACACTCAGCCAGGCCGGGCCTTTGTCCGCCCTCCCGCTTCTTCACAGAGCCAGGGCAAACCTACAAGAGACCTTTGTCCCTTCCGCCTCGTCATCAGCCTGCCCTGGGCCGCCCTGGCCACCAAACCTCCCGCTCCTGCTCCTTCTCCGCTCAACGGCACCCAAGACACAGGCGTGCGTGTGCACCCGCCTCCATCCTGCTCCCAGCCCAGCTCCTCTGAGGCTTGTCAGTCACAGGCTTGTGGTGGGGGGTGCGGAGCCATGTGGAGGGCGGTGGGAGATCCCAGAGCCAGCAGCCAGCTCTTAAAGAGGAGAAATGGAATGCTGTCACCATCCCAAAATTCAGGTCACTGGAACAATTACGTGTGGCACAGATACCTGCTTGACTGCACTCTCTCCATCTGCCAGGAGCAACGTTTTGGAAGATTTAAGACAGATGTGGAGGGACTTGTAAAGAGGTCGAGGAGGTAGGGTCAGCCAGAAGTCATCTCTCTCCATTCGTCCCCAGTCTTCTAGAGACGCGGCCCCACTGGACGCAGACACAGTGGCCCGTCTCCTACTCCTGAGACCCAATCGTGATGCCTCATTCTTCCCCTATGGGTGCCCCTGACTTCTAATTGCTTCCTTCTCATCCACACCCCTTCACTAAGGTGAGAGAAAGATTGCGGTTTTGCAGCCAGGCAGGGAGGGATCCACATCCAGAAGGCCTGGGACGGGTTGCCCTCTCTCACCTTAGCTTACATCTGTAAAATAGAATAATGATGTCTATGTCAAGGATCTGGGACAGTTCTCAGCAAAGTGAGATGCTAACCCTCTTCCTGAGCTTCTTTGAAAAGAACCTTTCAATATGGCCTCATCTTGCTCATGCTTAAGAGTGATATAAGCCCTTCCAGAAACTGGTAAAGACGGTCTTTAGTATGTAGTCTTTACAGTAACTTCCTAGGTTTCCCCCCACCCCCACCCCCACCCCCACTATGCAGAATCCAACACCCCTCTTCCAGCTAGTCCTCGAAGTAGGACACCCCTTTCCCACCAGAATTCCCACCAGAATGAAGCAGAGGGAGAGCAAAATATCACGTTGGTGGCTGTGAAAGCAAGCTGGTCAATGTGGCTTAATCTGGGGACAAGTGGGTTTTCTCATTCTGAATCCTGGAATCATACAACGTTCCCTACCAGCATGTAGACCTTGCTGGGCTGGGGCAGGCTTCCCTGTAGGGCAGATTCTGCTTGGTAAAAGCTCAGGCCCTAGAGGGGCAAGACAGAGCATGTGCTTCCCATGGCGGGGGGGGGGGGGGGGGGGGGCTCCCGCCAAAAGAAAGAGCAAAAAAAGGGGACCAGGCTATGCGTTCCCTTCCGAATTCACACACTTAGGTTACTCCTCCTGGGTGGTCTCCAGGGGAGACCAAGAGTGTTCATCCAGAGAACCCCGTTCACTTAGAAGGAAATATCAGAATGAGGAAGATACATTCAACATCCCCTCAACCCTGATACAACAATTTGTGTTCTTTCAATCTGATAACAAAAACAACTATATAACTATATAACTATATATATATATATATATATATATATATATATATATTCCATTAAGCATATATATGCATATGCAATGTTATCTAACAATTTAAAAAATATCTTTTAATATTTTTGTGAACAATAAATGGAACAATGCCACTTAAGACTTAATACATACACTTACTACATTCGAATTACAGCAACTGGAACAGGGGCCACGGGACAGGCGGGATTTATTCGGTCACACTTACTAAGCAGTGGAAATGGACACAAGGGCACAGATTCATTTGAGTCACCACAGAGAAAAGGAAGCACCACAAGAGACCCCGGGGGAGGGAGACACGGTACGAACCCAGGATAATCAGGGAAGTCCCCACGGCCCAGGTGATGTGCACTCTGGGTTCCGAAAAGATGTTCTGAGGCAAAGAAGTTGGAGCAGGGAGAGAAACCCGGTTCGAGCGAGGTGTTACGTTCTTGAAGAGACGGTAACGAGAAGCAAAGTTTTCGATTTGTTTCCACACCCCAACCAGCCTCTTTTTGGACTTGGCGCTCCCCTCGGCTATAGGAAAAGCAGCAGCTGGGGTGAGTTCAGCAAACCCTTTAGATTAGGAAGTGGGGGTGCACACACCCTCCGGTCCCCTTGCCCCACCGGCAGTGCCCTCGCCCCCACGTGGGATGCTGTTTAGAGCCGAGAGTTCATCTCTGTCTGGTTCTCGCACGTCCCTGCCGACGAGCATCCTTTAGCGGCAATCCTCTCTTAACTGGTTTATTCATTAGGCAGCTTTTCCCCAGCCTGTGATTTCCTCCCAGCCAGCCCCTCTGGGCCACAGTGACAACCCACCCCCTCCCCCAGAGCCCACACCCTCCCACGGGCTGGCACCCTTTTATCAGGCCACATCTCTGGGCGTCAGTGGCACAGAGCACGCTAATGTCAGCACTTCCAACTCTCTTTCCAAGCCAGTCCCTCCGGCCCCTTAACCACACGCCGTGCCGTCTTCTGACTTTCTCCCTGTCTGTCAGCACATTCCCAGTCCCAGGCTAACCCGCCACACTCCCCTGGAGACACGTGAGGGCACCTCCCTAGCCTAGATGCATACATTTTCTCCGGGAGCAACAGAAACTGTGGCAACAGAGCCGTAGACGGCGACGGGGCCGTGTTAGAAATGCCAAGACGGAATCCTGCGTCACCTGCAGGCGTGAGGGTGTGCGGTCCTTTCTGGGCTCCTTGCTTTGGGCTCCCGGGCCCATGGGAGACACAAACTGGACGTCCCAATGTTCCAGTTAGTTGAAGGCTGGCAGCTCCAATCCAATCCCTGTGTTAGTTTAGTTGTGGTCTGGCAGAAATTTTAGCGGCCACCTTTGACCGTTCCTTAAACTCAGTTATCAACAATCTCACCTGAGTTCTTTGTTTCAGGGGTAAAAAGAAATCTTATCAAGAACTAGGCTCAGCCCGCTGGCATTTTTCCCAATATTGGGGCAATGTTAGAAACAACCCCTCGGGGGCGCCTGGGTGGCTCAGTCGGTTGAGAGGCTGACTTCAGCTCAGGTCGTGGTCTCACAGTTCGTGCAGACACTTCGGATCCTCTGTCCCCCTCGCTCCCTTCCCCTCCCCCCACCTCGAAAATGAATAAACACTGAAAGAAAAAAAAAAGAGCTCCTTGTCTTTGAATCTGTCTTCCAGGGCAGACAGAAAGGTCAACACAGGAAGCCGTTTGAAAGAGAAAACACGACATGGTGTGTGTGTTAATACCGCTCTTACTCAGGGACAGGGGTTCTAGGTCAAGTGAACTTGACTGAGGCGAAAGTATTAGGAAGTCAGTCTTTAGAAATAAGTAGCGTTCTCTACTTATTGGAAACCTCTTTTACCAGACACGGTCATGAGGGATGACACAAGTTCTGCCCCTAAGAGCTATACTGATCACGGCTGGTCACCAAGGCTAGAAACTTGGTGACGTTCTGACTCCTTCCCCACACTCATTCTTCATGTGGCCACCGTGTCCTTTCTTTCCAGTTCTTTCCAGTTCTGCTGTTACACCTTGGCTCAGACCCTCCCTCCCTGACTTTCCCCTGGATTACTGGAACAGTCTCCTCCATCATCTGACTCTTCATTTCTTCCGTCTCAACCAGCGCTCTGAAACCACCCTTATTTTCCTGACTTTAGTCCATTGTTAAATCTTGCCCCTCGTGTTCCATCAAAGAGCAAACTCTTTAGCTGGCACCCAAGGCATAAAGAGCCTTGGATGTCTGGGTGGCTCAGGTCAGTTCAATCCAACTCTTGATTTCAGCTCAGGTCATGGTTTCAGGGTCATGAGATCAAGCCTGACGTCAGGCTCCATGTTAAGCATGGAGTCTGCTTGGGAGTCTCTCTCTCTCTCTCTCTCTCTCTCTCTCTCTCTCCCTCTCTCTCTCTCTCTCTCCCTTTGCCTCTCTCTTTAAAATTAAAATTAATTAATTAATTCAAATAAAACATAAATAAAACCTCACCCATCTGGCCCTCTGGCCATGTGATTCTGCTTTTTTCCCTAGACCCCAAGATACAGTCAACCCCCATGACTGCCTGTTACACAAATGCCATCTTTCTGCGCCTTTCCTTTCTTTTTGTAGGAACCACCTCATTCTCCACCCCATCATTTCTACTATTTACCTATTAACTAATAACCGTCCCTTCGGATGTGTTTTCCAGTAGGGGATATTTGTGATTGGCTAGCCCAGCTCCCCTTTATTGGGGAATCTCGCTTCTTCCTTATTCTAGTCTCATGGGTAGGCACCTGACCTGGCAGGACCAACATCAGTCATCCATCTCCAAGCCAGAGTGATGGGTCCATATTTGATGATAAAAGCCATGCAGGAGTAAGCAGGGTCTTCTGGGAGATGCGACGGGACGGTGCTGGAGAGGAGGAGGTCTGCTGGGTAAGCGTGCCACCTTTCTTGGCAGCCGGGGCTCCAGACTCCGCCGTTCGTGTCGGCTTCACGCTCAGGCAGCGTCCTGATAACATCACAAGTCTTGGATACATCTGGATCTGAAGACAGCTCTGTCTTTGCAGTTACCAGTTGTGTGAAGCAATAAATAGTTCCCTGTTCGCTTTCCATAAATACTTCCATTTTGTTTTTAACAAATCATTTCCTTTTTGCTTACGTCGAAGTTGGGTTTCTGCCATTGATAAGTTAAGAGTCCTGACTGAGCCAGTCACCACACTGTGTGGTAAGTACAAAGGGACACACGTATTTTGTCTTCTATTATTTACTCCAGTAGAAGCGTCTTTCCTACAGAGCATACTGTAAACCCTCCAAGGCAGCTTCCCTTATGCGTATCTGCGTCCTCTGTGGTACGGAGCGCATAACAGGACTTGAAACATACTGTTTGCTTGGTTGCGTGAATCAAAAGATAAATAACAGACAAAAATAACCTGTTCCCCGACATGACTCTCGCTGACCACCTTCATCCATCCATAAACTCTGGAAATGTAGGCAAATACACTTTTTGTTGCCAGGGACATTTTCAACCTGTAAAAATAAAATAAAACAACATTATGTTTCCAGACTTGACAGACACCCTGCCGAATGCTAAGTGGGAAAACATGACTTGGGGGCTGCATGGATTCAGACTTTCCCACATCTCTGCGTCTGAGCTGAGTCAGCTGAAAGGTGCTGTCCCACCTCCGCGTGACCTAGCGATGCCCGCACCCCACTGGACCTGAGGACCAAGTAACTGGCGAGAGAGGCTTCTAAAGACGAGAAGCAAGAGAACAGACCTCTTGGAGAGCACACGAAAAGCGAGATGGCATCACGATATTTACAGCACGCAAACACTGGCCTGAAAGTCCAGGCACCTTCCATATTTCTTACCAGCTGGGGCAAGGTCAGACTAGATTTCCGTCTTGCTCTATAAGAAGATGATCTGTTTATCTAAGGGGGTTTTAAGGAGCGCTTCAGTTTATTTAGTGGTTGTGTCTTTTTTTAATTTCCTGCTTCTTCTTCCCATATTTGGGGTGGGTTGCCCCAAGCCTCTAGACAGGGGCTTCTTTGGTACAGGAACTCCTAGGCCACAAGGCCTACATTTGCCTCTGACTTTCTTGCCCAACCAGCCCCTCCTCCCCGCCTCCACCTACCCCAAACCGCTGCTCTTCACTGTTCTTTGGAAAGAACCCAGTGGGCCACTGAGTAGCTATTTCCAGTTGACTAGCCAAGTGGAAACTGGGTCAGAGCCCGAGCCCGCTGTGGCTCTCCAGTGCCCACTGAGAACGGTGGGCAGATGGCACTCCGTTGCTATTCTCTCTTCCCTTCCACGGGCTGGAGGGGGCGGGAGGTGCCTTGATTCTCTTTGTCTGATGGCACGGTCGCCCTCTTCACTGTACACACCTACGAGGTTAGGAAGCCGATGCACCCCTGACCAAACCTGTCCCCTCGCTTCACGGCAGCAAGGAGGCAGAGGATCCATTGGCGTCACACAACCCCAGGTGGGAGCAGACATCACCGATGTGGAGTGGGGGCCCCCATCTTTCTCCCGGAGGTCAGACTCCTACCTACAAGAGTGTCTTGTCTGCCCCTCACCAAGTTTTCAACACAGATGCTGGACCACTGTGATTTTTTTTTTTTAATATTTATTCATTTCTGAGAGAGAAAGGGAGAGAGACAGACAGAACATGAGCAAGAGGAAGGGTCAGAGAGAAAGACGCAGGATCCGAAGCAGGCTCCAGGCTCTGAGTGGTCAGCACAAGGCCAGGCATGCAGCTCGAACCCAAGAACTGCGAGATCATGACCGGAGCGGAAGTGGGATGCCTAAGCGACTGAGCCACCCAGGCGCTCCTGGAACAAGGTGATTTGAATGGAACTATTTGAGCAACTGTCAGAGTGAGTGGCCACGTGCACACCACGGACACCTGTGCACACACATGGGTGCGCACACGTGGTGAATGCACACCTGCTTCAGCCCTCATTTACACGCTACCTTGTGTAGAAATGTGAGAGAAGAAACAACGTGGAAGAAGAGGATAGGAGAGCCAATTCAGAAGAGAGACGAAGGTAGACAAAGACAGTGATGGAGAGAGGCGTCTCCCCACCCTCCCCACCTTATCCTGGGCCCTTCTGCCTCCCTGGGAACCTCACCCTGGAAAACCTTTCTTCCTTGTCCTCGGCCTCCCGTCACTACTTTCCACTCCTTCCGTCTGTATATACATATTCTTTAAGTCTCATTCTCAAGAGAAGGCGGAAAAAGGAAAGAGAGAAGAAAGAGAAAGCAAAACAAAGAAAGGAAGAGGGAAAAAAAGAAAGAGGGAGGAATCTTCAGGGGCCTGAATCTTTGCTCCTCTGACTGCACACTCTCCTCCACTTCTCACCCAGACTTCCAGAGCAGTCTACACCCCGACTCCCTGCTGGCACCTACTCTTCCCTCTACAATCCATAGTAACCCAGTGCTTGTGCCCATCGCTGACCAAAAGCACCCCCGCCCCAGGCACGGTTAGGGGCTGAATTGCGTCCCCGCATACAGAATCTTGTTGTTTGCCGCTTCAGAATGTGACTGTATTTGGAGATAGGGCTTTCAAGAGGCAGTTACGTTAAAATGAGGTCACAAAGGTGGGGCTCTAATCCAAAAAGACTGCTCCTTATAAGAGGAGGAAGAGACGTCGGGAGTGCGTAAGCACAGAGAGAAGGTCACGTGAGGGCACATCCAGAAGATGGCCGTCTGCCAGCCAAGGAGAGAGGCCTCAGGAGAACCAAGAGGGCCAGCACCCTGGTCTCGGAGCTCCAGCCTCCAGATCTGGGAGACGACAGATTTCTGTTGTTTACCACCCAGTCTGTGGTACTTTGTTATGGCGGCCCGGGCGGACTCACGCAGGCCCCGATGACCTTCTTGTCAAAAATCAAAGAGTGTTTTGAGCCTTTGCCCTGTGACCTCCCTGCAGCGCAAGACGCCCTTAGGAGTCCACCACAGAAACTCTTCCTTTGTTGGTTCTAGTGATGCTTCTTGCCCCTGGTTCCCCTCCCACTACTCAGCCTACGGGTAATTAGGTCAGGAAGGTGGAGCCCTCGTGATGGCCTTAGTGCCCTTCTAAGGCGAAGAGGAAAGCCGGCCTTCTCTCGCTCCTCCATGTGAAGGTGCGGTGGGAAGGTGGCCGTCTGCAAACCAGAAAGCAGGCTCTCAGCAGACATGGCTCCCGCAGCCACCTTGCCTTCCCGGCCCCCTAAACCATGAGGAATAAATGTTTGCCGTTGAAGCCACGAGTCTGTGGTAAGGCTGGACCGATGCTCTTAAGTGTCCCTCGTATTGTGCCATCTCTATTTCTCAGATCTCTCTGGACTTCCCACTTTTTTTCGTTGGGATCACAGGAACAGTCGTGAAGCCTGGTCCCACGCCCTCACTCTCATTGCCTCTATTCCAGCCTCACCCAGGGGCCCAAAGAACGAATTTCCTAAAATATAAAGATTATCCTAGCAGGAGGCTGCCCCAAACTCCTTCGGTAGCTCTTCAGACTCCAATGAGCCCTTCAGCATGGCGGAAGAGGCCCCTTGCGAGCTGGCCCTGCCACCCCTCCGGCCGGTACCCCAACTTCTCATGACCACTCTGAGCTCCTCCGCACCCCTCCCCCAGGGCCTGAACCCACCCTGCCCCGCCCCATGCTGCCTCACACCTACGGGCTTCAGGCACGCTGCTTCCTCCCCCTGGAGCGTCCTACCTCCAGGCTTAGAAACCACAGTCCTTCGGCAGCTCTGAGCCCAAATGCAATCTCCTCTGTGAAGGCTTTCCTGGCATTCTTGGCCCAGGCTTCAAGGAGGCCCTTTGGTAGCACACACACGTTCCATGGTACATTGCTTCACGAACATTATTTTCTACTGTATTATAAACACAAGTTTGCGTGTCTGGCTCCCAAACTAGACTGTAATCTTTTGGGAGGAAGGCATCGCATCCTCCCTCGTTCCGGGCATACCCGTTACCTGAGTAGTGTCTGCCCGCCGATGGCCTTGACGGTCACGGCAAATAAGCGAATGAGCGAACAGAGCAACCACCAGATACACAGTGACTGGAACCAAAGGGAAGAGGGCCACGAACCCAAAGGCATCGGACGCACTATGGCTTTAAGGGCAATGAGTCAGGAAACAGAAAAAAACACCAGATGGCTGCAGTGTTGATAGGGTGATATCTCGGGGGGGGGGGGGGGGGGGGAGGGGGGGGCGGGTTAGAATCAGGGGAAAGTAGGCAATGAACTAGAGACAAACCTTCAGTGTGGACCAACAGTTGGGACGAAAGCGGTAGCAGCCTGAACCGTAATTGCAGTAGGGAATTGTTGGCTATGAAACTAACTTGATGCAATTTAACTCATTAATTGTTTTTTCAAGTAATGAAAGAAGACTTGGTCTCTGCGGCTTGGGAAAGCGTAATTCGTTCGAAGAGGAAAGTAAGGAGAGGCCGATTTTAGTGCAACATCGAGATCTTTCGGGCAATAAATCTGCTCCTACGCGGCCTGGGTCAAAATGTGAGTCTTCGTTCTGTCGCTTTTACAAGCTCTATGATCTTGAGCGAGTTGTTTCATCTCTCTGAGCCCAATTTCCCCCCTGAAAAGTGATTTAATGTGTTCAGTGGACTGCAGACACTTAACACCTATTGACTGTTATTAGTAGTAGAAGCGAGTTCCCTATAATTGGAACTTTTATTGACTTATCCATTTATTACAATTTTTCTATTTATTCTGAGAGAGAGAGAGAGAGAGAGAGAGAGAGAGAGAGAGAGAAAGAGAGAATCCCAAGCAGGCTCCATGCCGTCAGCACAGAGCCCAACACTGGGCTCACACTCTCGAACGAGTGACATAATGACCTGAGCCGAAACCAAAAGTTGGACGCTTAACTGACTGAGCCACCCAGGCGCCCCTGTAATTGAAATTTTTGGAACTCATCGCTGAGTACAGACGTTTCTCTTTTCTTTATACTTTCTCTCTAGCACTGTAGTTATTTGCACATCTTATTCTCTAGAAGATTATGCATTTTTGAGGGCAATTTCAAATGTTTCATTTTGATCAACTTCAGAATCCTTGGACAAAGGAAACATTCGTTAAATACGTTTTGGATTGGGGGATGGGGATCAAGGAAGCAGCAGAGGAAAGACTGGCTCTAGATCACCTCCAAAGCTGGTTCAGATGCTCAGTCTCTGATTCATTCAATTTGTTTGTTCACTCGAAAAAAGGCATCGAGCAGCAATCATGTGCCATGCAGTGGCTAGCTGTCGGGCTATGATGGATGATAAAAACAGATATGGGCTCTGCCTAGTGATTCTATGTCCCTGTTCAGTTAAGGAGCCGTATGTTACCTAAACTATGCCCTTTGTATGGGAGAGGTGTCTTTTTTTTTAAATTTTTTTAATGTTTATCTATTTTTGAGAGAGAGAGAGAGAGAGAGAGAGAGAGCAAGGAAGGGCAGAGAGTGAGAGAGAGAGGGAGATACAGAATCCCAAGCAGGCTCCAGGTTCTGAGCTGTCAGCACAGAGCCTGACGTGGGGCTTGAACTCACAAACCATGAGACCATGACCTGAGCTAAAGTCAGACACTTAACTGACTGAGCCACCCAGGCCCCCCTCCAAGACCTGTCTTAATGCTAATGCTGCAGTACTTTCTTTTTCTCCTCTAAGCTGCTTGCTCACTTTGGGCAATCCTGGAAAGTCACTTAGAAGGAGAGATGCCAAAGAGGAACAAAGTGGGAGTGACCACTTTCCCAAACACACAGTTGTTTTTGGAAATGCAAATCAAGACTTCTTGGATAACAAAGTAAGGAATCTTTATCAGTAGCCAAAGGTGTAGGAAGAGCTCCAATTAGTGATATACCTTCCTGCCTCTTCCATTATACTTTGATAATCCTCCCCAAAGCCTCAATGCAAGACAGAGTTTGCGAGATGAACACGTGATCCTAGAAAAGTGCCCTTCTGATACATCAAGTCCAAACTCAAGAGTGGGAGATCCAAGTGGAAAGAAAGCAACATTGAACCACATGCTCAGATGTGTAAGCTGTTCTTTGTAAAGGTAATGGAACAAACACCACAAGTTAACAAAGATGTGGGCCGTTATCTGGGAGATGCCTAGTATTCCAGAGACTGCGTATTTTCTTTACCTAGAACACAAACCTTTAACCCTGGTGGATCATGAATGGTCTTTGGGAACCTGTGAAATCTTAAAATTGCATGCGGAATTGAGTATGTAGATTTTTCTTAGGGGGAGGCTTTATGGCTCACATAAGATTACCAAAGAAATCTATGGTCCCTAAAATCTATCATGTTAATAGGAGACATGTTGCTGACTGAGCAGTTATTCTGAGTTGGAGGCAAATGGAAGGTTCAGGAATGTATTCCCACAGTGCTCCCAACAGCCTAGTCAATCAAACTATCACCTGTTTCTGAGCACATCTCCCATTATTCTTCCAGGAAGTGTTCCTTAAAGCACTCCAAACAATCTATAGCACTCAATGTGTTATAACACTCAGGGAGAGCTGTGTGGAAAGGATTGCCCAACAAGAGGGGTGACCTTCTGCCAAGGGACACAGACAGCGCAAGGTGGCCCACAGTGAGGGGGTATCACGGGAATAAATGCCATAACCTCTCTCCATCCTTAAATTATTTTCCAGGGATTCCCATTGGCAAACCCAATAAATCCAATAAAATCCAATCAAAACCAGAGGACACAGGATCCCGTTGATGTTGGCCAGAAGATCAGCCTCCACAAAGTGCAGAATAGATCTACGGGGCAAACTGAAGACATTCCAGAAGAGTGTGTATGTCTGTGTGTATGTGTGTGGTACCTACATGTAGGAGGGTAAGTAGTCTAAATTCTGATTCACTGATCTTTACCTCTGACAAGTTAGACCATAGGAAGTGGGACAAATAAGCGATTCACATTTTTTGCTCACTTCTCTGTGCTGGTCTCAGCAATTAGGAGCCCCTCGTGTGTTCTTCCACCCAAGACTCACAACAGCCCCAAATTGCACTAGAGTAGAGCCAGGAATGGAAATCAGATCTATGTGAGTCCAAAACCATGCACTTTTCACTACACGTTGAATAAGAAAAAGATTTTCAGGTACTTGGAGAGCTTGTGCAGAAGGTGCTCTCAGAGCTGGGTTCTTCCGGTTAGGAAGAGGTCGATGGGTGGTGAGTGGTGGAAGACAGAGACCCCACAGCCAGCTTTTGAAGGATTGATCTGAGTGCGGGTCCTGTTCAGACAGAAACTTTTCACATTCACTGGGTGTGCGGACAGAAGCTCATGCTCACACACACAGCACACCCACACGCACAGACTGCTGCAAGAAACTCACTGAAGATGCGTAACGATAGGAGCATTAAAAGACGTGATGGGCTAGTGCAAAAGCTATAGAGGAAACCCTAGTAGTATACAACTCCAACAATATTCACCAAAGAAAAGAGTAAGAATAGTAGAGATAAAATGGTAGCCATCACACAAATATAGAATAATTCAGCCTCTGCAGATGCGAAGACCAACACAGACAATGTCTAGCATGGCATTGAGTTCTTCAAAAAGTTTCGTAATTGCATTTTGATATCAAGAGGTTAACAAACCTCTTACTTCAAACCTGTTGGTTTCTGGTTGGATTCTCTCAGCCCATGCCAGAATAGCAGCCCAGTGGTAGAATCCACACCTTTCAGGGCTTCCCTGGACTTCTGTAGAGTAGCAACAGTTCCGGAGCCCTTCTTCTATCCTGTCGCTTTGTATTACAATTCTTCCTCCACCCATGGTGAACGTGGGGGACAGGGCATCACAATGTCAACACTCGCCACCCAACCAGGAGTTTGATGTTTTTTCTTTTCTGTGCCATGGACCGACTGTGCAACACTGGGCCAGGCCAGTCTCACGGTGGGTCTCAGTTTTCTCATCTGTAAATGAAAGGGTTGGCCTTCTGGTTCCATATTTATCCACTCAACTTCTCCTAACATTTTGGATCTCTAGTGTCTCAACATAGATGCAATGGCTACGCATACGGGCCTGTCCATATACCCTTGGATGCTATAGAGCTCATCTCAATTCAATAAATGCCTCTCTAGTTGAATTCTCATTGTGCTTGCTTACCTCTGGTATTGCCCAATTCAAGTTTATTTCATCAAAGTTCCCTTCTAACAACAATCTTCAATTTGATTATTGTCCTGAGATACTTAAGGCTTTCTAGTCCTTTTCAGTACTTCTGGCCTCAGTCTAGGTAACTCCTTGTATGATGACTTAATTATCTCCAACTTATTTCATGTTCTGGTTCTATGCCAAGAATTCCCTTCCCACTCTTCTCTGCCAATCATATTCCAGGTTCTCTGCCATAGCCCTGACTTCTTTCTTAACATTTATTTATTTTTGGTACAGAGAGAGACAGAGCATGAACGGGGGAGGGGCAGAGAGAGAAGGAGACACAGAATCGGAAGCAGGCTCCAGGCTCTGAGCCATCAGCCCAGAGCCTGACATGGGGCTCGAACTCACGGACCACGAGATGGTGACCTGAGCTGAAGTCGGACGCTTAACCGACTGAGCCACCCAGGCGCCCATCCCTGACTTCTTTCAAACCCCAGCCACTCATGCTGCCTTCTTGAAGCATTCCAAGACTGGCCCTCAATGACTCCAATCACTAAGTCGTTTCCAGCACTTTGCTGACCAGATATTTTATCCATACTCCCCTCTCGCTCCTCTGAGAGTATATGCCTTTCCTGCTGGTCATATCTGTGGCACTGAGACACATTTTATTTTATTTTTTTTATTAATGTTTCTACTTGAGTTGTAGTTTTCTTTAGACTACAAGTTTCTTAAAAATTCAACCATATAGATTTTTGTTAGCCTTATAATTCCACAGAATGCCAAGAACTTGGCCCCTTCCTTTGGGAGGGAATAGTCCCTGCAATCTGTATAAAACCAACGACTGGGCTAAAGGACATACACTACTGTACACTACTGTTTTAATCACCCAGTGTGGTCATGTTATTCAGTTAGAACACGGTTAGATGTGGGTTTTTTTAGAAGGTAAAATTAACATGCTTCCAAAAGTAAGAACTATACAAAACGTATAAACTCAGACAAGGGCCACCTCGCCAACATCACTGCCCATCCTTCCTGCTCCATTTCTGCACATCCCCTACAAGTAACACATGGTGTTCATTTGGGGTTTATCCTTCTTGTGTTTCTTTGGGCAAAAGAAGATTAAGCAGATACCGTGTATGTGTATGCTTTCTTTCTTCTTTCTCCTTCTTTCTTACACAAAAGGTAGCATGATATGCATTATATCTATACTCTTTTGCTTTTTTGCTTTTTTCACTTAAAAAAATATCCTGAAAGTCACTCCATATCAGGCATAGAGATCTTTCTCCTTTGTTCTACAGTTACATAGTACTCCAGTGAGTGGATGTGTCATAATTAACTCAGTCTACTATGTGTGGAAGCTTAGGTTGTTTCCAGTGTTTTGCAATTATGAACAATGCTGCAATGAAGCACTTTGTGGATATGTATTTTCATATTGTTGGGCTGCATCTTCAGAGTAAATTCCTGAAAAGGGAATTGCTGCTAGATCAAGAAATAAATATGTATTTTTGTTTAGATATTGTCACTTGCCCTCCAAAGGGTTGTATCATTTTTCATTCCTACTAGCAATGCGAGTGTTTGTTTCCTCAGAGCTTTGTCAATAGAAGATAAGAAGCATTTTTTTTTTCCTATTCTGTTAGGTGAAAAATAGTATCTCATTTTAGATTTAATTTTCATTCTGTTATTTTGAGAAATGTTGAACATCTTTTTATGTATTTAAAGACTTTTAAAATATTTTTTAAATTTATTTTGAGAGAGCAAGAGAGCGCATGCACACACAAGAGCAGGGGGTGGGCAGAGAGAGAGGGAGAGGGAGAATCCCAAGCAGGCTCTGCACTGTCAGCACAGAGCCCTATGCAGGGCTCTAGGCCACAAACTGTGAGATTGTGACTTGAGCCACCTAAGTTCGACATTTAACCAACTGAGTCACCCAGGAATCCCTAAAGACTTTTTAAAAGTTATTTGGACATGGGGCACCTGGGTGGCTCAGTCGGTTGAGCGTCCAACTTCGGCTCAGGTCATGATCTCACAGGCTGTGAGTTCGAGGCCCATGTCAGGCTCTGTGCTGACAGCTCAGAGCCTGGAGCCTGCTTCGGATTCTGTGTGTGTGTCTCTCTCTCTGCCCCTCCCCTGCTCATGCTCACTCTCTCTCTCTCTCTCTCTCTCTCTCTGTCAAAAATAAATAAACATTAAATAAATAAATAAATAAATAAATAAATAATAAAATTATTTGGACACATAGAACTACCCTACGATCCAGTAACTGCACTACTGAGTATTTACCCAAAAATACTAATTCAAAAGGATATATGCACTCCTGTTAATTACAGCATTATTGCACAATATCCAAACTACAGAAGCATCCCATCGATAGATGAATGAATCAAGATGAGGTGAGAGAGATATATATGTATAATATAGATATATCTATAGATCTATAGATATATATGTCTATATATATATAACATATATATATGTCTATATATATCTATATATATCTATATAGATATATCTATATATAGATATATCTATATCTATAGATCTATAGATATATCTATATATAGATATATCTATATATATGTATATATATAGATATGTATATATACATATATATAATGGAATATTATTTAGACATAAAAAATGAAATCCTGCCATTTGCAACAATATGGATGGAGCTAGAGAGCATAATGCCAAGCAAAATAAGTCAGTCAGAGAAAGACGAATTCCATACAATCTCACTCATATGTGGAATTTAAGAAACAGATGAACAAAGGAAAAAGAGGAAGAGAGAGATTGAGAGAGACAAAGAGAGACAAACCAAGAAACATACTCTTAACTATAGAGAACAAACTGATGGTTACCAGAAGGGAGGTGGTGGGGGTAGGAGGAAATAAGTAACGGGGATTAAAAGTACGCTTATCATTATGGCCCTTTGTAGCAACGTGGATGGAACTGGAGAGTGTTATGCTAAGTGAAATAATCCATACAGAGAAAGATAGATACCATATGTTTTCACTCCTATGTGGATCCTGAGAAACTTAACAGAAGACCATGGGGGAGGGGAAAAAAAAGAGGTTAGAGAGGGAGAGAGCCAAAGCATAAGAGACTCTTAAAAACTGAGAACAAACTGAGGGTTGATGGGAGGTGGGAGGGAGGGGAGGGTGGGTGATGGGTATTGAGGAGGGCACCTGTTGGGATGAGCACTGGGTGTTGTATGGAACCCAATTTGACAATAAATTTCAAAAAAAATGAAAAAAAATAAATAAAGGTATGCAATGTGATGATTAAAAAAAAGTACACTTATCATGATGAAAAAATAAAATAACAAAACAATAAGTAAAGATGTAATATATTGAGACACTACCTCACATACAACTTATGTTTTTTCCAAAACTACTGGGCATTGGGTGAGGTTTTGTTGCCATTCTTTTTATCTCATTTTTGTATTATAGTCATTAAGTATTATTAAAAATTGTTCTGAAATAAGATCCCAATGCTACACACCATCATTTTTGTTTAATATATTTCAGGCATATTCCATCAATAAGATGAAAGATAATCCCACATGTATTTATGGAAATCACATGTCCACCATTCAGAGAGGACACAGGTGCATAATTGTTAAATATGATGAATAAAATGGATTCTTATTAATGCCAGTATTTAGAATATACAAAAATGCTACATTTTTAAAAGCAATAATTTACATTTTTTCTCTACAGATAGTGTTGTATTTAAAACTTATAAGCACCAAATGTCATGAAAGATATGCTTATTTACATAGTTCAACAATAAAATTACAGAAATGTGGAAAAAAATATTTGGAAATACATTTTTCTTATTTTTAAAATAGTGTTTGGTTTTCCTTGTTTTCCTCTGTTTAAATTTCTTTATATTTTGAGAATATTAGCTCTTTATTTGTGCTACACATAAGAATAGTTTTCTCCAGTTTGTAACTCGGCTTTTGAATGTGTTGCTTATGGTGTTTTTGAGCATTCAAAGTTGTTGCTTTAAAATTTTATATGGTCAAGATTACTGTTGTTGTTCTTATTGTTATCATTATTGCAGGATTTCAACTAATAGTTAGACCTAGATCAGATCTAAATTAGAAATCAATTTACTCATGTTCTCTTCTAATAAGAATCTCATACTTGTAGGATTTTATTTTTGTTTCTTATATCTGATACATTTGAATTTATTCTTGTGTATGTTTTGAGGTACACATTTCATTGGTTTTTAAATGTCTATTCATTATCAGAGCCTCCATTTTAATCATACATTAAAATTTTGTATGTTTGTGGATCTGTTTCTGTATTACATTTATTTCACTGGTTGGACTGTCTACCTATGCACAAGGTCTATAATGGTGTAATTTCAGAAACCTTAGGGTGTATTTAAATTTTGAGCAGTACATGGGGCGCCTGGGTAGCTCAGTTGGTGAAGCGTCTGACTTCGGCTCAGGGAATGATCTCGTGGTCTGTGAGTTCGAGCCCCGCGTCAGGCTCTGTGCTGACAGCTCAGAGCCTGGAGCCTGCTTCAGATTCTGTGTCTCCCTCTCTCTCTGCTCCTCCCCCACTTGCACTCTGTCTCCATCTTTCGGGAATGAATAAACATTAAAAAATAATACTAATAATAAATAAATAAATAAATAAATAAATAAATAAATAAATTTTCAGCAGTATAAGTCCCTCATTGTAGCTCATTTTTATTTCCTAATATTTTCCTAATTGTTTTTGCTCTCATTTCTACATAAACTTTAGTATCAACTTCTCTATAAAAATTTTGAGTGTAATGCTTTCTTAGGATTATATTCAACAAGTAAATTAACCAAGGGAGAAATGACATCTCCATGATGTTGAGACATGGTAAGAAAAAACAAAGGCTATCTTTCCCTTTGGTTAAGTCTACTTTTGTGTTTTTAAGAAAGGTTTCAAATTCCTACCTTTGGATTTTGCACATTTGTATTGAACTTGTTCCTGAGTATTTTATTTTCTTTGTTCATATTTTAAATGGACTTTTCTCCATATTTTCTCTATGATAATATGACAGATATATCCTCTGTTATGTTTGTATGTATATAAGTATATAAGAACTACTAATTTCTGAATGTTAATTTTAAATTCTGCTTTTCTCCCTAAATTTAGTAAAATATTCTGTTTGAGTTTATTTTATCATGATTGAGTTTTCCATGTATACTATTATCTGCAAACAATGATAGTTTTACTTTTTTGTTTCCAATTCTTATGCCTCTAATTGATTTATCTTGTCTAATTGCATTGGCTAATATCTCCAATACAATGTTAAATAAATGAACATTCTTATTTTATACCTGATGTTAATGGATCTGTCTCACTAAAGAAGATACTGACTTTAAAACCAAACTAACTATTTTTATCTTATTGAGGAAGTAGCCATCAATTCCTAAACTCAAATGTGTTTTCCAGGAATGGATGTTGAATTATTTTCAGAGGCTTTTTCAGCACTTGTGCAATAATCACTATTTTTCTCTTTAGGTATGTTATGGTAGCATATTATCCTAATGTATTTCCTAAAACTGAACAAAATGTTCATTCTTGCAATAAAACCCCACTTGTTTACATATAATACATTTTTTGTGGTGTTGTATCTCGTTTACTACACTAACAGTTCATCTTTGTCATTTTCTCATCTTCATCTAAGCCTACTCTTCAATTATTTTATTCAAACTTACCTTTTTCTCCTGTAGAGCAAGAGTCCATAACATGCATGGCTCAGAAGTTCTTCTGGTATCTAACTGAACTTCCTGCTTGTGTTCATTCAAACCCACTTCTATTTTCATCAAGAGAGATGGAAAACAACTGGAGTTATGGGACCAAGCTGATTCAATTGGCCCTGCCATTAAAATCAGAAGTAATCATGGACACTTCCTGGAACATGTGTATTAAGAATATATTAAGCTCCATTACCCACTTCCAGTACAGCTGAGAGAGCTAACCAACATTCTTAAAATCTTGATTAAATCATCTCTTAGTCTTCTCTGTTGCAAGCCAAAACCTCCTCCACTTCAGAGGGAGAAGTGGAAATTTCTGGGACCCTCGGGGTCAGAGTTATGATGTAAATATATTCAAAGTCCAGATGTTTATACAAAACCCTTGACTACTTAATTAAACTTTCCAAAAAACGAACAAATTCTTACAATGGAAGATAATAGACCATCCACTCAAAGTCTTAAGTCAGAAACTTGGTATTTTTTTTCAATTTCTCCCACTCTCTTCCCAGTGGCACCCCCAGCCCCCTGATTCAACTGCTTACTCATCCCACACCAGGTGCTACGGACTCTACTACCAAAATAAATCTCCAAAATTCATTTTATTCTCTCAATTTCCCTAGCCACCACCTGAGTCATTATATTATTACCGTACTAGATTCTTTGCTTACCACCTTTACATTAAACATTTTTTAAAGGTTTCTCTGAGTGCTGTCTAGAGAATAAGCTGGGGAATAAATCATACCGTATCGCTGTTTTAAGGCTTTTGATTCTCTCTGCCTAGCATATCACTGCATCCCACATCCCCTGGTGTTCACATGACTAGCTCTTCTCAACTGTTAGGTCTCCACATACATATTTAGCTCAAATGTCATCTTCTCAGAGAAGCCTTCTCTGATTACCCGGTATGAAAAAGTCTCTGTTATTCTCTGTCTCTGAATTTTGCTTGTTTCTTTCATGGCACTGATATCAAGGTAAATTTAAATAATTAATTTTGCTCCCTCCACTAAACAATAGATTCCAAGAGGACAGAGACCATGTTGGGTGTCTTTCACCACTGACCACAGCATCCCAAATCCACAGAGCCTAAAAGGTTTTACATGTGCACTAAATATGTATCAAATGAATGAATGATTCTGGGTGGGAAAGAAAGCATGCAAGAGTTGGCAAAGCTGTCTCTCCAAACTTAAAACTCCCAGGAAAGCTAAGCGCTGGTGAAAGGGTTGAGCACCCTTTCAGGTACTTCGGGGCAATCCTAACATGAGTTTATTACAACACATTTCTGGGTTCCCAGACCCACAGCTCTCAACAAGTTCTTCCAGGTAATTTTTAAGTCCAGTGCAAGCCAGCAGCTGCACAACTTGAAAAAGTAGTTGTTTTAATTTTTGAGAAAGAAGAAGATACTAAAAGGCAGACAACAGCCTCTTTCTTGGATAAGAAGAAAAGCATTTGACAAGACCAAACACTGAGCTCTGTGTGTGTGTGTGTGTGTGTGTGTGTGTGTGTGTGTTTATACATGTGCATGAGCTCCTCCACCCCTCAATTCTCCCTGAAAGCCACTTTCAATAAATTCATGTGGTCCCAACCAAAGATGCTGTAGACAATTTTCTTTCTCACTCACTGTGTAACTTGGGCTCAGATAATTTGGGAGATTCCTTTGGAAAGAACATCTGGAGCCCTGGAGCTGGCCCACAAAGCTAACTTCTCTCTCTCTCTCTCTCTCTCTCTCTCTCTCTCTCTCTCTCATCTTCATCTTCTTTTGAAGAGGCTGTTCTGGTTTGAAACTTTCTAACCCAGAATTTCTGGCTCTGAGATATCTTACTCAGTTACTCTGGAATCATTTACAAATAAACCCGCCAGGCAAACTCTCATTGCTGGGAACCAATGGTGATTCCAGTCATCTGTTTATGGGGATCTTGTATCCCCAGGAATAAAACTGGCTCTGAGGAAAACTTTTGTGGGGTTGAAAGTGACCCCAGAGTGGAGGTGGTCTCAGGCAAGAGTTCCATAGTCTCATGTTGTGTGTATTCCTCTTCTAGTTCCTTAGGAACTCACAGGAATCTAAAAGGATGCTGGGAAGGAAGAGGGGGAGAATATCAAATATCTTCCCACCTTTGTGAAAGCAATAATCTTGGGAAAGAGCAAATGTTTCTACAAATATAGATAGATGATAGATAGATAGATAGATAGATAGACAGGTATTCCTACAATAAAAAAGAAAATTCATACAACTTAGCAATGGGTAGGACTAGAAGCAGAGACCAAACTTCATGATGGTCACTTCTTGTTTTTCACTACCTAAACCTAAAGAGTGTTGTCCTTAGGTCCTAAAACCAATGAGCCAGGACAGAGGTAATACACTCTGTCTCCCCATTTGAGCCAACATCCTTCTTATCAAGAACATTGAGCCTCAGGGTGCCTGGGTGGCTCAATCGGTTAAGTGTTAGACTCTTGATCTCAGCTCTGGTCTTGATCTCAGGGTCCTGAGTTCAAGCCCCACACTGGGCTCCGTGAGAAAAAAATGCTGGGTCTCCAGAGAATCCTGTCCACGGGCTGGGTAAGAAACACAGTGTGACAGATTTGTATTAATATCCCCAGTGGTCATTCTTCGCTTTTATGCAGGCTCTTTCTCATGAAATTTTGAAAAATCTTCCTACAGTGGCTAATGCTTAACCCCTACCCCTGAGCTCAGCCACCAGGCCTGCTTGGCCACTAGGGTGAGAATGTGCCAATTTCAAGCTCAGGATTTGGGAAGCCCTGCGTGTTTTGATTTGCTTTCTCATGCTTCCGCCATCAGCCTGAGAAAGACATGCTTGGGCTAGTCCACTCGTCCCGGGAAGAGGATGAGAAACATGTGGAACCAAATTACTCAGCCAGGCCCAGCATGGTCAGCCAAACCATGGGGCCCCCCCGGCCCCGATGTAGGAGTGAGCCCAGCCTGCATCAGCTGAAGTCCACAGATGGGTGAGAAATAAATGTTTATTGTTGCAAGCCACTGAGAATTTGTGGTTGTTTGCTCCACATCAAAACCTAACTCACCACAGAGCTACAAAGTAAAGCTCCTAAGAAGCCCTATATCTGAACGACAATGCCTCATATTCTTATAGTATTCTGGAGTTGTCTAAATATTTTACCCAGTGTCTTTTCTTGGGCTTTTATGATAACCCTGTGAAGCAGCTTCAAGAGGTCCTATTATTTCCATTTTATAACCAAGGATAGAAAGTGCAAAAAAGTGAAATCAATTTACCCACAGCAACACAGCCAAAGATGAGTAGAAGCCACATCCTTCCCATCATTAGCTCAGTAGTCCTCCCCCACTGGTAGGTAGGGGAAACGATGAGCATACAAGTAGTTGGAATCATACAATCATACAATCAGAAGAGCATGCTGAGAAGAGACTTGGGATTAAAAAGAAAAAAGAAAGAAACCTTGGCTACTTGTCGAATAGACTCGATTCCTCTGGCAAAAATTTCTGGAAAAAAAAAAATGGGCCACAAGTAACATTTCAGAAAGAATAGACTTATGGCACGGTAGGAGGCAGAAGAGACCAGAGTCTATGAGTTCAAGAAGGTTGCACACACAGTACGCACGAAGCCCATGGGTGTTTGCAATATGCCAGGAACATGCTAGAAGTCTGACATGCATTATCTTCTCAATCTTCATAAGAACGCCATGAAGAAGACTGTAATACAACACAATATAACGTAACGTCCCATGATATAATACAAGCCCCAGAAATTAAGCAGTGAAACAACTTGCCAAAAGTCACACGGCAAGTGGTGTTGTGTGGAAGTCCAAGTGTGTCTGCCTCCTGCATTGCACCCCCTGCCTTTGGCTGGGAGTGAGAGATGTGGGCACAGGAGCCAACCCAGATACGTCGAGAAGAGGGAAGAAGTAATAACACTTCTTAGAGTGGAAGAGTGACTTGGGGCTGGAGAAGTTTCTGACGATAACGAACTTCAAAGAGAACCTCTTTTTTGCCCCCGTGTCGACTCTTGATTATACTATTAGGAACTCAGTGGCTCACAGGCCCTCCTTCCCAGGCAGTTGACTCTATCTCATGGCCCCTCAAAAGCGAAAAGCCCATAATTTAGCAGCCTCCCCTTTCTCTCTCCTCATTGGCTGTCAACATGTTGCAGCGCTTGAGTGGCTTTCTTTTGGTGGCGATGCTATTTTTGGAGGCCACACAGCATAACGGAAAGAGTTCAGGCCTTTGATTTAATAGCCCTGGATTCAAGACCTAACCTGCCTTAATAGCTGTGTGTCCTTGGGTAAGGGACTTAACTTTTCTGAGCCTCCGGGGATAATAATAGTGTCTACTTTACAGGAGGAGTGAGGAACTAAAGACATTCCTATGTAAAATCCTTGGTTGGTGACTGCAGCATTCCAGCCTACAGTGAATGCTAATTCACTTCACAAGCTACTTCTGTGAAGGCCCAACTGTCTTTCTAGAAGACCATGAAGGAGTAAGCAGCGGGGGCCAGAAGGGGGGCGGGGTTGCGGGGATCAGGCCACCACAGGTAAATCTAGCCTGTCTGTTCTGTCACACCTGCTGCTTTCCTCCTGACAGTAGCCTTCCACACTCTGGTGGGACTCACGGGTTAGGAGCAGTGACTTTGAACTTCCCACAGTCGCTGCGGGGCCCTGGGGATCCTCCTCACGCAGCTCCAGGTCCTGTCTCTTTAAAGGCGACCCAGTTTGTTTGACCATTCACCAGTGGAAGGACATCTGGGTCTTTTCCAGTTTCTGGAGTGATAAGGGCAGGAGGGAAGAGGGTGTGGCTATAAAAGGGCAAGGAGAGGGGCGCCTGGGTGGCTCAGTCAGTTAAGCATCCGACTTTGGCTCAGGTCATGATCTCGCAGTCTGTGAGTTCGAGCCCCCCGTCGGGCTCTGTGCTGACAGCTCAGAGCCTGGAGCCTGTTTCATATTCTGTGTCTCCCTCTCTCTGACCCTCCCCCGTTCATGCTGTCTCTCCCTGTCTCAGAAATAAATAAATGTTTAAAAAAATTTTTTTAAAAAAAGGGCAAGGAGAGGGATCCCCAAGGGGATGGAGATGTTCAGTGCCAGGACTGTGCCAATGGCAATAATATCGTGGTTGTGATATTGCACTATAGTATCAGATAAGGTGGCCCCACTGGGGTAAACGGAGTAAAGGGTGTAAATGCTCCCTCTATTAGTTCTTGTTTTTGCATGTGAATCGACATTACCTGAAATAAAAAGTCTAATTTAAAATATATAATAAACGCACCCCCACACACAAAGTCAACAGATGTGTCTCCCCAGTCCCTCCTCTAAAGGCCCCGGTCCTCGTTCATCTTCCCGGGGGGCGGGTGGGAGGGGTGGTCTCAAGGCCCTGTGCTTATTGCAGAAACCAGACAACTTCTGAAAGCTGCCTCCTGTGTCTGGAGAGTTTGGAGGACGGAGGGTGCTGCTCTGACTCCCAGATGGCGTCTGCTAATCTTGCAGACCATTTGCAGTGAATGAGAAAACCTCCTTCTCTCTTCAAACGCTCGTATCTGAAAGGGACGTTCTGCAGCTTCTTCCTGCCGCTGGAGATAGCAGATGGGTCCCCTTATATTTCCCACTCTGTTCCTGGACGAGCCCGCTGGCTCCTGATGGAGTTCATGGCCTTCACATCCTGCCACCTCTATGGGAAGAAAGAGGAGAGAGGAGTGGAGCCCAGGGAAGGGGGAAAGACAGAAAGCCCCAACCCTGTCCCTGCCTCACTCGTAGCCCCCACACGCCTTTCCAGGGAAGAGACAAACACATGGTTCCGAGGGGCTCAATACTTCTGGAAACAATTGTCCGTGAGAAGTGGGGGAAGGCCTGCACAAGTGAGTGCAGCAACGTGGAATCTTCTGAGCCTGGATCCAGCCATCACTTACATGCATGATGTGATTCTTGTTTTCTGCGGGGCCTTTCACATCCTGCACCTGACTCAGCACCAGAAGGGCTTCCCTCCTTCGGTCTGGAGCTTGCTGCTCCTGTGCTTAAGAGAATGGAGAAAAGGTTTTATCTTTCCTTCAACCACACAGGAGCCAAAGTGGGCTTCAAACATTTTTTTTAAGTTTATATATTTAGAGAGAGAGAGAGAGAGAAAGAGAGAAAGAGAGAATGCGAGTGTGGAAGGGGCAGAGAGGGAGAGAGAAAATCCCAAGCAAGTTCATTCTGTTAGCAGAGAGGCAGAGCCTGACGCGGGGCTCAATCTCCCAGACCTACAAACCGTGAAATCATGACCTGAGCCAAAATCAAGAGTCGGACACTTAACTGACTGAGCCACCCAGGCGCCCCCTCAAACATCTTTATTAATTGTAACAACACAATAGGGGTTCCTGGGTGGCTCAGTCGGTTGAGCCTCTGACTTGGGCTCAGGTCATGATCTCGTAGTTCATGAGTTCGAGCCCCATGTCAGTGTCTGTGCTGACAATTCAGAGCCTAGAGCCTGTTTCAGGTCCTCTCTCTCCCTCTCTCTCTCCCTCCCTCTCTCCCTCCCTCTCTCTCTCTCTCTCCCAAAACAAAAAATAATAGCAACACAATAAAACCATGATAATGACTACTGTTTCTTGAGCACGTCCTCTGCAGGGCGCGGGGGGTGGGTGGACATTAGCCATTCCCTTCACATCCATATTTCTCATGTGATTTTGAACACTTTGACCTTGTCCTGTGCAATCTGAGCCCACCTTTGCTTTCCAGAACCGTCTCTCCCTACCCTACCCCCCACGCCCCACTCCTGCCATCGGTCACACACCATGCCCTTTGTTGGCTAGGCTCTGGATTTACACCCACGTGTTCACTCCACCTGAAATGTCGTCTCCCAGCACCACGCCTTCCAAGGCTTCTTATGCTTGAGATCTAGCTCCACTCTCCCCAGTCTGTGAAGATGTCAGTATAAGCCTCCGCAGAGAGACACCTGCTACCTCCTCAGGGCCCTTTTACTCTGCTCCTTGCACAGTGCTAAGTGCATGGCATCTCACAGGGCCGTCTCTTTCGACACTGTGATGCATTATCCGCAGGGACTCTTGCGCGGCCTGGATTCCCTAGCACCTGGCAGAGCGCCGGGCCCATCGCAGGGGGCGCATTAACGTTTGAGAGCGGCTGCACGAAGCCAGCCTGTCCCTTTCCCGAGACCCTGACCGACCGCACGGGTTGCCCAGCGAAATGAGAACTCAGCAGCACATGATGTGGCTGAGGAAGAATGCGTAGTCTTTGCCTCGGACATTTGGAGAAAAGAGGGGAGAGTTTCAGGGAAGAAAAATGATGCAAAACACAAGCAAGTAGGTAAAAATCATGCATCGTACCTGACTAATTCTAGTCAGACATGTTCACCCTAGAAATCTCTACAACTAGGAATTCCTTTCATTTTAAAAAAAAAAGGGGCGCCTGGGTGGCGCAGTCGGTTAAGCGTCCGACTTCAGCCAGGTCACGATCCCGCGGTCCGTGAGTTCGAGCCCCGCGTCAGGCTCTGGGCTGATGGCTCGGAGCCTGGAGCCTGTTTCCGATTCTGTGTCTCCCTCTCTCTCTGCCCCTCCCCCGTTCATGCTCTGTCTCTCTCTGTCCCAAAAATAAATAAAAAACGTTGAAAAAAAAATTAAAAAAAAAAAATTAAGTTTATTTATTATTTATTTTATTTTTTGATTGTTTTACCAAACTTTTTTTTATTGTGAAATTTATTGTCAGATTGGTTTCCGTACAGCACCCAGTGCTCGTCCCAACAGGTGCCCTTCTCCATGCAGAGGGAGGGAGAGAATGAGGGGGGGAGGGGCAGAGAGAGAGAGAATCCCAAGCAGGCCCCACACTGTCAGCAGGGAGCCCGATGCAGGACTCGAACTCAGGAGCCATGAGATCATGACCTGAGCTGAAATCAAGAGTCAGATGCTTAACTGACTAAGCCACCCAGGTGCCCCAAGAAATTCCTTTCTTAATAAGAGGACCCCATTTTTAGATTTTAAATCGACTCCACAGGGGTGTAACTAAATGAACCCATTTTAAGTGTACAAAGTGTCACTGATGATCGCATGCTTGGGTGTATGTGTATATGTGTAAACCTCCCACAACTCTGTAAACAGTCCCTTTTTTAAACCCTCCTCTTCAGGCTATTGGTGTGTTTCATCTCCAGCCCTATTCTGACGCAATCCCCATAACCAGAACATTCTCACAACATACCTTAACGTGACTAGGAAGTGCCCTATACCCTAACAGTCATCGTGGGAGTACGAAAGCTAGAGAGACAGGAAAAAAATCAAGGCTATCACCATTAGTGTAGAGAGAGTGAAATGGGGAGCAGAAGCTGGAGCTTGAGAGAACTTCAGGATTAATGGGAAGAAGCAAATGGCACAAGGACCAATGGCTGGAGTGTGAGGGATCCAAGCCCTCCCTTCTGCTGTTTTCACATATCCTGTCTCCCATTTATGCTGATAGTTCTTAGAGAACTGCAAGTAGGCTTTCTTGAAAGCCGAGGAGATCAACCTCCTGGTTTCTTTGTCCTTCACGTCAAAAGTCCATCCACACCGGTATGAAAAGATGTGATGTAGAAGTGAGCAGGATGCTCTCTGGAAACAGTGGATGGAAAAGATGGCTGGAGAGGATCCGTCACTCAGAGGGCCCCAAATATAATAATTAAGATCTTGAATTTTGGTGTGTAACTTCCTGGGTTTCAATTTTAGTCCTGCCACCCCTTGCTGTTTGGCCTTTGGCTTTTTACTTCACCTTTCTGAACATCAGCCCATTTGTAAAAGGCCCATGATAATTTAACCTGCTTCAAATGCTGTGAGCATTAATAGAACCCATGTGCAGTACTTAGTGCAATGCCTTGAACCTCAGAAACACTCGAAAGGCTTTAGCTCATATTCATGTTATTACTATGCTGTCAACACCATTGTCAACACTATAACCATTGAAATGACAGAGATGATTATAAGGATACAGATAGACCAGCTTCCTACAAACCCTACCTGAACTCCAGACTCCCTTTTACCCATTCTGTCAAGTGGGAAGTTTCTTCATTTTATTCTGTCCCTGGGTGTCCAACACAACGCAGTCACAATTTGCTCTTTGCCACGATTTCCTCAAGTTCTGAGGGAGTCTGGGACTGGAGAGTGGAGAGATGGCAGACAGTGACCTTGCATTAGCTGGGAAGGACAGAAGAGAAGGAAGAACCAATCAGGTATGAAAGAAAAGGTATAGGAGACAACATTTTGTTAAAAAGTGGGTGAGGAGTATATTACCCCATTCTTTCTAGGGGCAAAACCATAGTTTCCCTTACGAAGCTCTTCTGTAACAGCTACCTTTATGAGTTTTCTACACCAAGGAAGTTGGACCCAGGCCTTGGGCTCTCTGAGTTACACCCCTCATGCCAATGTCAAGACATTTGGGTGAATGAGTGAAAGAAAATTCCTATCAGAGACCTTTCGGTGGTGGGGGGATGATAATGCTTCTCATAGGCTGAGCTACTGACCTGTTCAGCCTTGGATTCACCTTGGCTCGTCTCCCCAGTCTGCACATCTGCATATCTATACAGCTGGGGAGCTCAGGAAAGAACCAAAGTGAGACAGGATGCCAAGAGACTCCAGAAGAATCTAGACTTCTGGTGACCTTTCTTGCCTCTCCCCAGTCTGATGGAAACAGTGACTCCCTCTGTATCTGCAACTTCCTCTGGATGCAAGGCAAGGAAGACTTGTCTCCCTGAGGATTCTCCTCTGAGAACATTCTCCAGCCAAGTTCCATTACAATGGTAAGGAAAGTTACTTAATACAGTGCTTCGCACTTTACAGAACTGCCAAGAAAATTAATAAAGATAACGTGTTTGAAAGTACACATCATAAATGCCCTTTTATACACCTAAAAACTAAGCCTTTGTGGGGCAAAACAATATGGCAGAGGTCACAAAACAGGCAGGTGGCAGGATCGTGATTGGAACCCATGTACCCAACCTCCACCCCTATGTTCTTCCCTCTTCATCCCCTGCGTCAAAACCCCCACCATGGCTCCTGCTCGCCTGCATGGCTATGCTCTTATTTTTACAGGCACCTGTGGGCACTCAATACACATCCAGAAAGTTCTATTTATCTTTTTCCATTGGTTTAATCTCTTCATCTGGCTAACAAGCCCTATGAGGAGAAAAGACCTCACTTATCTTCTTTTCTATCTCCAGCCGAGTCAGATGTATATCTGTGGGTTTTTCGTACTTTGACCCATTCAGCCAGGGATATAGAAGCCAAGACATTTCTTTCCGTGACATCCAAGAAAGACATTCCAGCAAGTCAGCAAGAAGTGTGACTGGTCTGGAAAACTTGCCTTGGCCCATGTATACGATGAAAGCCAAAGCAAAATCAGGCCACAAGCCTAAACAAATGGAAAAGAAACCCTTTGCCTCATCATTAGATTCCTCTTTACTAGTGCGTTCCTTGGAGTGTGAAATTATAACCACTTCTTTTTTCTGCTCCCCTCCTTATTCATCTTTTTATGGACATTGTCTTTCTCCTTGTCTTCTCTTATCCTCCTTTACTACTCATAATCCTTCTCATGTTCCTTCTGTACCATTCCTTCCAGCAACCCATCACCATGCAAAACTAGCTGCTTAAATCATACATGCTGAAAGCACTCACCTACCCCTCTGAATCCACAATGACCGAATGCTTCTAAGGGAACATCAGGAACCCTTGATTCCTGGCATTGTAATTAATGAATTTGCATGGATCTGGATTTTTGTCGTCCTCGTTGCTGCTTCGGTTTCTCATTTATGGTTTCAATCGATCATATCCCCTTAGCACTAGAATTAGCAAACTGTTTTTGAGAATGTGAGCTACTGATTTTAGGGCAGATGATAAACTAGACGCCAAAGGACTTACGTCTATCTGAATATTCTTAATTCCACATGCAAAAATAGTTATCAGTGCAAATTTTCATTCAGTCAATCTCCAATGACTAAGAGAGAAACATACTTCCTTTCCAAGCCAGAGTGTAAGGGCTTGGCCATGGCTGGTCAACACTCTCCGGTTCCTGGCCCAGGCGTCCTCAGGTAGACGTAGCAGTAGGAATGGTGATGTTGGGTGGGTTAATGGGAGAAATGCCCGAACAATCAAAAGAGAGAAATATTTTATCAATTTTTTAAATAAAAACAAAAGTCGATTCTAGAAATCAAAAGGTAGAAGCTTGACATTAACAATGTATATTTTGAATTTCTTTTCCTGACACTAAACAAGCTCTTGATGAGCCTTTATAAAAATAATCAGTGATCACTGGGAGCCAGTAGCACCTCCTGAGAGAATCCAAGTCATTTGTTTTAATAAATTACCAGTGGGTACAAGAATGCCATCAATATGGGGTAAAGAATTTTATCACAACCGTCAACATAAGGTAATGAATTTTATCACAACCTAACATAGATGTGTTGATATACATATACCTATGTACACATATCTACTATAGATACTTCTTTTTAAGTTTATTTATTTATTTTGAGAGAGAGAGAGAGAGAGAGAGCAGAGGAGGGACAAAGAAAGAGGGAGAGAGAGTGTCCCAAGCAGGCTCCACACTGTCAGGGCAGAGTCCGATGCAGGGCCCAAACCCACAAACCGTGAGATCATGACCTGAGCAGAAACCAAGAGTTGGAGACTCAACTGACTGAGCCACCCAGGGCCCCTATGTGATAGATACTTTTAATCTCTGTGTGTATACCTATATTTTTCATTAGATTGTACTGGATACAAAGATAAATAGACTGAACAATAAAATCCTTAGGTATGTTTTTATATGTTATAAAGAACATTAATATTTGACTTTATACTTCAGTTCTCTTAGGAAGGGAGAAATATCTGAACTTGGAGATCTCTCCCTTTTTACTGAATGATAGAAATTCAATTTTGAATGAAAATAGTTGGCCACAAAGACACGATATTTGGCACATTCCTACCAAGCACCAATATTATGTCCTAGGGGAGAAGCAAAGATTCATTTATGGAAAAGCAATATACCCAGATGAAAACTCATTGACTTATTCCAGGCATATTTGGAGTGTTGGGAGGGGGTTACCGAGACTATTCAATGGCAGATTTCATTTCCTACAAATACAACAATGACAACTAACAAACACCAAGAAATCCTGAACAGGTATAAGCCCAGATTTGAAAATTATTCCATGGAAGTGATTGCCCCCGGCTTCTCAGGTCAAAAGCCTGGTTGGCGCTGTTTAATGGCTCTCGATCCTACGACCAGGACAGAGTCTCAGATCACAATGTAACTATTCTGTTCTGGCCTGATGCTCAGGGTCTCTTGTTCCTTCTCACTTCTTTTTCGAAATATAAATAAATAAAATGTGACCTATTTAACTGACATCAAATGCCCAGAGTCAGGATTTCCTCATTCTGTACTTGAAGGATTTTCTGTATTTATCCCAGAAGGTAACATTGATTAGGCAAGACAGAGGACTTGAATTCTAAAATGAGTTTCCACTGGTTTATATGAAAACAACTCAGGGCTTTCTTAACTAGAAGCTAAATATGAGCCCAAAACATGACTCGGCCGCTAGAAAGGAAATCCAGTCCCTGGCAGCACTAGTAAAGTGTGATTATATGTTGGAGAGAAGTGATAGGTTTAGCACTGTTTAGATCCCGTCTGGGGTCAAGTTAGAGGCGCACAGCACAGAGGAGGGCATTAACAAACCTGAACATATCCGTACTAGAGCACTGGTCTTGTGGCCAGAGCAGTAGAAAGAAATTAAAGAGGACAGGAGTGTTCAAGAGTGTGGCTGATGGTATCTTCAAGTATTTCAAGGGCAATAACAACGACTTTATAGTAATAATTAGATCTACCAAAAACGAGACCTGCTCCTTCAGGAGACATGAGTTCCTCCCAGCTGGCAAGTACTTGACAGATATGCGCTTCGAAAATACAACACATTTCTCTGTTTTATGCATTACAGTCTAGAACAGCAGAAACAGCAATCGCTGATGTGGAACTTTGCCCTGGGCAGGCTTCAAGCGTTAACCCACTTAATCTTCATGACATCCTGTAGCCCCATTTTAAAGGCGAGGAAAAGTGAGTCGCAGAGATGTTAATAACTTGCCCTAACTCACATGCCTACTTAGTGGAGGATCTGGGTTTCAGACTTTTCTAGCTCTTTATGTCTACTCTCGGGAAATTGTTTAAAGGCATAGCTTTATTCTCTTGAATTTTCAGAGGAAAAACTTGAAACTAATGTAGTGGCTGCTCAGACGGGATGAGCACTAGAACATGAAGGGACCTTACAGTTTGAAGAAGATGTGACCAAATACAGAGGAAGAAATTGACCCACGGGCAGTCCGAAAATCACCCATCTAGTTCGTTTTTGAGCCGGGATGAGAACACAAATATTTAAGTGCAGTGGTCTTGCATTGCATCCTGACTCTCATGCTGAAGAACATGAGGCAGGGTGTCCCTATGAATCAGAGGGAGCCAGGTAAGTGGGCCAACAATGCCTCTCCCATGGCCAACACCTGGGCATCCAGAGTAAGAGAGTGTGTTAGAAAACATGGCAACCTAGCAGAACGTAATGTGTGCTGCTGCCCATGGGAAGGTGGGTGGGTGGGAGGGAGGGAGACAGGCTGAGTGGCAGGACATGAACCCCAAATGCTTCATCTGCATGCCACTGGGCTTGAGCGGGTGCTTCATGGCGGTGCCCATGTACAATGGGGGAGGGCTGATATAACCTAGATATAGATGGAAGGAGGACAGAGTTATGGAGAGGAGGACTGAATTCTGGCCAAAGTACATCCCCATGTGACAATTTACTTCCAGATCCCAACAGCCTTGGTGCCACATCAGCATCACTTGTATGTTGCAGAGGTGAAAAGTGAGCCTAGATCCGCCCAGCAGAATGAGAATTCTCTTCACACCATCCACCTGCCGTCTGTTGACATGGGCTTCTATTGTTCTGCCTGATGTTTTTCCTCTCCTGGGAACAGCAGCCCAGTTTCCTTTAGGTGAGCCATCATGCGGTTTGGGAAAGGTTGCTCTTCACCCCTGGTTTCAGGGTCAGACGCCTTGATGAGTCTGGGAAAATCAAAAGAACATATTCCACTGACCACTAATTGTTTCAGAAGAGGCTCCATGAGCCGGGATGGGCCACTGAGAGCCCCCCACCCCCCACCAGGACTTTGGCCGGGAGACATTCTCTTTCTGCTTAGGGTTTTCTAAGTTCTTGGGTGACGCTGCTGGAGGGCACCCTTGCCTTCACTTGAATCAAGTCTGTCTGAGAATGGAGCTGACACAGAGGAAGGCAAAGCAGAGACAAAGAATGAGGAGAAACTAGTCATCTGTGCCCCAAGCCAGTTACGTTACTGGACTTTCCGGTTTCGGCGGCCATTAAATATCCGATATTGCTTAAACTAGTTTGCGTTGGGCATGTATGACTTGCAACCCAACGAATCCAGTGATTCTGTCCCACCATTCAGTCCTAGGGGAGAAGAGGGTGGATCGGAAACTGAGGGCCTCCCCAGAACAGCCTTAGCTCCTTCCAAACCTTCTAATCCTCACCATCAATAGTTCAGAGCCTCCTTCGACCTAAGCAAGTCTTCCAAATCAGGTTTCTGAGTTTACATGAATGTATGACTAAACATACTCAAATAGATGGGCCCCTTTGCTACTTTGTTATATGAAAGAACTTCCAAATACATACACACACACACACACACACACACACGCATATATGATTATCAGACCCGGGCACTCTGAAGTGTGTTTGAATGTGGTGATTGTATGTCAACCCTGTAGTTAAGGAATTTATGTAGAGAAAAATAACAAAAGTGTAAGGCATTCTTCAAAACAGACACCATTCCTCTAGATTTTCACATACGATGTTGAGTTCGGCAGGGCGTGAGCATGAGAAAGACAAATGGAACATTCTCTGGTTTGGTGTTAACTTGGGAAGAGTTTTGAACTGTCTTTACGGAAGGGAGGGACCCTGACAAATGGGAGGGTGGAGGCAAGCAGGGGACATATCCACAGAGCAGGCTAAGTCATATGCATCATCTGAACTCAAGGCTTGGTGGTCTAGAGCCCTTTCACCACCACCCCCGACTCCCATAATCCCCAGTTTCCTGCTCCCCTCAGCAGGGAGGGGACCAAATGCAAACTGGACTCAAGACTGATATCAACACACTCAGGCATGTTGAGCACAAAATTAACAGTCTCTGAAAAGGGATAGATGTTCTCAGGAAAGGAAACAGCAGGGTGGCCCACTGACACTAACCAAGTCATCCGAGAAGTCCCTGCTGACTCTGTGTCCGAACAGCGTTGGGGTTTTCCTGCAGCCCCTCAGAACATGTGTGGCGTGAGCAGGGTGTGTTGGATTTCATTTTATTTCCTTAATTAAAGCAAATCCTAACCTCAAAAGAACACAGGGTACACCCTCCACGGTCCAGACACCATGAACCCGGACGACTTGAAATTCTTTTTCCATGACCAGACGTCATTCTGAGCCCTACCTCCTAGAGAAGGAAGAGTCCAGGGAGGCCTGCAGTGCCCCGTGGTTAGCATGTGGCCCTACATAGGACTTTTACTTTGGTTAGAGCAGCAGCTGGCGTCCTGCTCTGTAAAGAGTGTGGCTGATGCAGCGAGCCAGCAGAATGGTTTCCTTGCTGGATGTTGTGCACCCACTAAGACTCCTTGGTCCCACACTGCCCACCCAGAAGAGAAGCAGCTACATCCGCATCAGGAAAAAATAACCCAAACCACAACCAGCCTCCCTGGGCCATCTGCCCGTGCAGTGATAAACATCTGGTCACCATGGAAAAGTCCTCTCCATCCCCAAGATGATGTCTCCCTTACCTCCTCCGTGCCCCCTGCTCTAGATCCTGGACGTTTTAAGGTAAAGGTTTATAAACAAAGCCCAGTGAACTGGATTCAACCAAATTTCCAGTGGAATATATGGCATGTTCCACAATTTAACTAAATTCTTCAGTCTGCAATACATTTGTGGCATTAAGTGTATCAGTGATAATTCATTTAACTTCCACCCCGTTTCATAACTGCCACCCAGCCTAACAACCATGCATAAATCAAGTTGGATTGATACCTTTGAATTGTGCTGGTCAAACTTTCTGATGAGAGATTTTCTCTGATGATGTCAACAATGGACTAGATTAAATGGGTGTGGAAACTGGAAGGAATGGGATAGTTTATTTAGTAAACAGTGTGAGAGATCCTTCCTGTGTGATTATACACAGAAAAAGAATGTAGCCTCTTCACACCAGACACCAAAATGCATCACTACAGATTAAAAAGAAAAATAGATAACTGTTATGGGTAAAAATTATCTGATTAGGAATAAAGAAGGTGCCTTAAAAGTATAAAAGTACAGAGGGTTTTTTTTTTTTAAGGTTGATAAACATGACCATTTAAAAATGTTAATATCTCATAAGAGACTCTTAAAAACTGAGAACAAACTGAGGGTTGATGGGGGGTGGGAGGGAGGGGAGGGTGGGTGAGGGGCGTTGAGGAGGGCTCCTGTTGGGATGAGCACTGGGCGTTGTATGGAAACCAATTTGACAATAAATTTCATATTAAAAGAATTTTTTTCAATAAAAATGTTAATATCTGTAAGTTCAAAGTTATGCACGCACGAGATGAAAAGGTGAGTCATGAACTGAAAAAATATTTGCAAGAAAGTGTTGCAAACATGTAACAAGAAAGGGTTAACATTTTTTTTTTTTTTTAATTTTTTTTCAACGTTTTTTATTTATTTTTGGGACAGAGAGAGACAGAGCATGAACGGGGGAGGGTCAGAGAGAGGGAGACACAGAATCGGAAACAGGCTCCAGGCTCCGAGCTATCAGCCCAGAGCCTGACGCGGGGCTCGAACTCACGGACCGCGAGATCGTGACCTGGCTGAAGTCGGACGCTTAACCGACTGCGCCACCCAGGCGCCCCAGAAAGGGTTAACATTTAAACCAAAAGAGCTTTTATAAATCATAAGACCAAAAAAAAAAAAAAAAAACGCTCAAGAAACCTGGGTGAAAGATGCCAACAGTCAGATTGTGTGAGATGAAATGTCAGTCGCCAATTACCATATGGGGGAAGTTCCATGTCACTTACAATCCCAAAGCAGCAAATCGAAGTAACAACGATTTGCTGTTTACTCCCCAAAGCAGGTATTTCGGTGGCGAGAGTGAAGCTGAGCGTGTGCCTTCTGGAGGTTAGTTTGATAAATGCTTCCCATGGCTCTAAAGTGTAGATGCACTTGACCCAGCAAAGCTGCTCATGATGGAACGTATGCTACCGAAAAGGAGGTCACTGACCAGCGGTGAGGTTACAACAGTGTCACAGAGCCTGCTGGCTCTCCCCGCCCTGCCACTCACTCCCCGCTGGCCTGTGCCTTGGGCATTCTCCAACCCGGGTAGTCCTGCCCGGTGTTCTCACAGCTGGAGGTGGTGGGGGCCTCGGGTTAGACTGGCTGAGATGTGGCTGTAGGAGCAGGCGGGAACTAGAGACCTTCTGCCGCGACCCTCTCATTTGATAGATGAGCAAAGAGGATGTGACAATAACCTGCCCAGTGACTCGCAGCCAATTCACAGCAGAGCGTGGATGTGTGTCCCAGCCTCCGCGCTTCTAACGCAGGCTCCTGCCACCCTTGAACTCTGCATGTTCCGTTCCAGCTAGTCAACTTTCTGGACGATGTGGTTCATGGTCCATCATCTGGTTTTCATTAATAACCAGCTAGCGTGGTGTTTTGTAATGCTGTGTCATCGTGTCCATGGCTGTTCCTTGGCCCCAGTCACTTCTAGTGTGGGGTTACAGAGAGCGTCCGGACCAGCAGTGGTCTGGAGGCGTCACTGCGTAGCAGAATATATTTGGGCAGGTCTTCTTCTCACATGAAATAAGAAGTTCAAAGTGACAATTTTGGATATTCTTTCCAAATCTATCTTTCTACTGAAAGCATTTTCTGGAAGTCTTGCTATTTTTTTTTTTTTTTAAAGCATAAACTATGCGGACTGCATCGAACAGTAAGGCATGCAAAAAACTCAAAGATGCCAAAGCAATTGTCACCCAAATGTAGATTCAGAAGCTGCCTCAAAGAATAAAACTAGAGATTGATGCATTTTCTTCAGTTGAGGGGCATCCGAATTAAAACCCTGAACCCTGTCATAGGAAGAGCTGACGGCATTTGTCTAGACACAGGGAGTGGTCATGAAGTCAGGCAATAGTATACTTGAGATCGGTCTTGATCAAGAGACACACGATATGAACCACATTTACAACTTTCAATGTTCTAGTAGCCATGTAAAAAACCTGGAAAGAAATAGATGAAATTAAGTTTAATAATATATTTTATGTGACTCAGTATATCCGAAATGTTATCATTTCAACACATATACAGAATAGAAATTATTAAGCAAATATTTTACATTCCTTTTTCCTACTAATCTTCAAAATCTGATATGTATTTTATACATATATCTCAATTCAAAAGCTAAAATCTTTGTAGAACGACTTGACCTATATGTAGAAACTCCATAAAACTTACAGTTGAAAGGTGATCAAGTTGCTTCAAATATACATAAAAGTTCTCCAGGGGAGCCTGTGTGGCTCAGTCAGTTAAGCGTCCGACTCTTGATTTTGGCTCAGGTCATGATCTCATGGTTCATGGGATTGAGCCCTGTGTTGGGCTCCTCGCTGAAAGCATTGAGCCTGCTTGGGATTCTCTCTCTCTCTCTCTCTCTCTGCCTCTCCTCCACTTGCTCTCTCTCTCTCTCTCTCTCAAAATAAAGAAACAAAGAAACATTTTTTTAAGAAGTTTTGGGACGCCTGGGTGGCTCAGTTGGTTAAGTGTCTGACTTTGGCTCAGGTCATGATCTCACGGTTCATGAGTTTGAGCCCCTCATAGGACTCACCACTCTCAGTGCAGAGTCCTCTTGGGATCTTCTCTCTCCCTCTCTCTCTACCCCTTTCCCACTCGGCTCAGGTCATGATCTCATGGTTCGTGAGACCCATGGATCTCATGGATTCTCTCTCTCTCCCTCTCTCTCTACCTCTCTCCCTCTCTCCCTCTCTCTCAAAAATAAATAAACATTTTAAAAATTAAATTAAATTAAAAATTCATTCCAAAGTTTCATTCACCGCCTTCCAAGTACTCAACAGCCACAGCTCATATTGGACAACCTTAGACAGAGTCCTGGTTTTTGGGTCATTTGACCACCTGCCTCCATCCTGAAGAGAATATTCAGTAGTGTAGCCCAAAACACCAGGTTATTCCAGCACAGAGACACCAATACTTGCAGAAAGTTCAGAAGAGTGTGAAAGAATGATCAATTGCCTTGTGGTGGAGGCATGTATGGGAAATACCAGAAAGAAGAAGTGGAGTTTGCATGGCCTAGGAAGAGAGAAATAAAAGATCTTTCTGTTCCCTGAGGAAGCTATTGTCCCATCTTCCAAGTATAAATAGATATAAAGTATTTGATAAATACAAAAGTCCCAAAGCTCCAGCACTCTGCGGCTAACCCATCCTTTATTTGTAGGCAATATACATCAACCCGATAGGTCCCTACTTCTAAGAAATTATAATCGAAGAAAACCCGATGTTTGAAAAGAAAAGTGATTTTTAAAACTCTAAAAAGGCTTTGCAATGGGATCAACTACATGGTTTCTTTAAATATCCAGCCTCCCTCTTATATTTAGACTATGATTAGGTTAATGGGGGGAAAATATTGACACTAAACTTTTCAAGAACACACCTACTACAGAAAGCAAAGAACACCTGTTGTTGAGCTTATCTTTTGAATCTTAGTTTCAAAAGTTGTTTTCATAGTTAAGGCTTTGCTTATAGAATGGTCCCTCCCCATGCTCTTGGGTTTAAGACTTTAGAGACATGAGTGATTGCTTAAAAGCATCCTGCCTTGATCTGTGTCTGGACAATTACCCTGATTGTCTACTCTACTCCTGAAATCATTGTTGCAATACATGCTAACTAATTTGGAGGTAAATTTAAAAAATTAAATTAAATTTAAAAAAATAAAATAAATTAAAAAATTTTTTAAATTTTTAAAAAATTAAAAAAATAAAAGATGATACAGGAAACCAGAGGAAAGGTAGATGATTCAGAGGATAACAGTTGGGGAAGCAAGATGGACAGAAGCTGCCTAATTTACTTTAGGTCTTCAACTGTCTTCAGGTCATAAAGTCCCAGGTTGGTCCGAAAGCCTCAGCAAAGCCGGGAATGGGGGACAAGATAGAGAGGCAAGAACAAGTACAAAACAAGATGAGAATTAACTCACCTGTGCCTCCTTCCTTAGGAGACTATTCACTTCTCCCACCCAAAGCACCAGATCATTGTAACATACGCTGCTTGAGGTAAGTTCTAAGAAGCAAGTGACTCTGGAAGTGAGTTGTTAAATGACTTCCAGACACGAGTACTGTGTATTTTCACGATCCCCACGGCGTAACCTGGAAAAGCTATGCGTGCTTCTCATAGGTGCTTGGGGACTCCTTCTGCTGAACTTATACAAGGTAGTAGGTTAATGGTTCAGCAGGTGGGGATAAAATGCAGCAGGTGCCAAGAACACCAAGAGCAGGGGACCCATACTCCAAATCCCACTGCCCACTGATGTGCCGTGCCTCATACCGCCTCATAGGTCCTTGCCAGGCCCCCCTGCACAGATACAAGGGGAAGAAGGAAATGATCAAACACTTTGCGGGGGCCATAACTTGAGATAGTTGCTAACTGAGGTAGAAGTGGAGGATGA